>NC_080697.1:6641215-8031621 GCF_030445035.2 Dasypus novemcinctus
CATGACGCCGGGGCCCTGCCGGGGCCCTTTCCTGTGCATTTTGTCCACTTATTTGCAGATGCCCACAGAAGCACCCACCTCCGAATGCAGGTCACCAAGGCTGGCAGTGGCCTGCTGGGGGGGGGGGTGACCCCTGTGACCAGACCCCCAAGGGGCGCTGAGACCCCAGGACAGGAAACGATTGACCCAGGACCAGGTGCAGGGTCTCCGAACCCCTGTCTGAAGACCCCTGCACTCATTTCATACCCCCCAATCAAGCAGAGGACCCGAAGGAAAGCTTAGAACAGCGACCTGTCCAGGGCCCCATCGCCCACGTGGGGAAATAAAGAGGCTCACGTCCACCGAGCTCCTGCCATCATCAGCCCTCTGGCAGCACCGCGCTCCTCGCACCGCCCGGACCTTCCCAGAAGGCGAGCGTCAGGGTCGTCCCCTTATGCTCCCAGATGGGGACACTGAGGCACAGAGCGGTCAAGCCCCTCGCCTGGGATATTCCGCTTTTGAACGGGAGAGAGGCGATCTGAACTCAGCCCTTCTGACTCCAGTTCCTGCCCTTATCAACTACGTGATACGGCCTCTCATTCAGTTACCCAGAAAGAGAAAAAGGAAAAAAAGAAAGGAGGAAAGGGCGCCCACCAGGCCCCTTTCAGATGGGGAGGCCGAGAGGAATCTCTTGGGGCAGCAGATACGGGAGCTGCAAGCAGCACCCCCGGGAGGGCGGCCCACCACCCCAGGCTGGCCTCGGGGACGGGGCAGAGGCCGGGCCAGGAGGAGGGAAGGCGGCCCGAGCCAGGAGGGTGGGGTCCTGGTGCCCAGGGCCCACATCACAGGGTGACGGAGCAGCTGGGCAGGGGACGGGCCTCCAGGGATGTGGGCTTCCACCAAGGGCCAGGGGCAGGGCAGGCCGTGACCCTCTCGGCCAACACGACGGCCAGCGGCGCGATGGCAAGGGCAGGACGAGAAAACCACGATAAAAATGATGACAGCCGCTGCCACATGCCGCCAGCCTGCTACGTGTCAGCAAACGAGCCGGTGCTTCGTCCAGCTCATTTGCTAATGACACCACCTCACTGAGGACTGCGGGATTGGGCCCGATTTGTAGATGAGATAAAATCAGTAATTCCCTAAAGGCCAAAAAGCTAGCGGGCCGTGAGGAAGGCTCTGAGCCACCGTCTCTTGATCTCCATGACATGCAGTGACCGTCTGATTTGCCACCCAAGCCTGGACACTCTGGGGTTAGGCTCCAGCCAGGGCCACCCTGGCGCACAAGGGCCTATCGCCACCCTAACCTCACCCAGTGTCGGCCCCGGGCACCGGTCCCACCTGTGCCCAGGTCGGCAGAACACAGGGACAGCCCCCGCCTCCCGTCCTCCCAGCGTCCATGGGGCCGGCCCCTGGAGCCACTGAGCTCCCAGGCCGACGGCTGGATTCTAGAGCCATGGCTTGGACTGGGGACGCGAGGCAGTGACGGGCGTCAGCAGCACGTTTTAAAAAGACGGGTGGGCTCCTTGCGCCCTGGCAGCCAGCCCCTGAGGGGGTCGCCAGTCTGATAACCAGCAAGGCCCCCAAAAGTGGGCTCTGCGACTCTCCTGTTGAGAGCAGCCGAGGCACGGGGGCTGGCCACGAGCGTGCGGGCGGCCGCCGCTCCAGCCAGAGAAACAGCCTGCTGGAGGGATGCGTGACTTCCTCAGGGGTCAGTGCCGGCTGGCCAGGGCCACCCCCGACAGGCACCGTCCTGCCTGCACAGGGGGCCGCAGCCCCACTGGCCAGCGAGCCCCCCCACCCTGCCGGCCGGGGAGGAGGGAGCAGCTTTCCAAGCAGCCTTTGTGCTGCTCTTTCCTGCAGGATCCACCTGCCTAAGACTCTCTGGCCAAGAGGAGAAAGAATCTGCTTCCGAGCCAGGAAATTGGCTTGACTCAAACTCACACAGGGAGAAGAGAAGTAAAACGCGAATGCGAGCGCGGCCAGGCGTTCCCTGAAGAGACCCTCCGGGAGTGTCAGTGTAATCCTGGACTCTTGGGGTCCCCCGACCTGCACGGGAGGAGCCCAAGGGCCCAAGGAGACCCCGGCCGGCAGGGCTCTGCCCGCCCCTGCGATCACATGGGCTCTACGAGGGGCTCCTGCAAGGGGCTACTTGTGGTGGGCAGTATGATGAGGAGGAAACCTGCGAGCAGCCCGTGCAGGCTTCCTGGGGGAGGCGGCCCAGCACGGCTGCCGGAGGCCCCGATGCGGGCACAGACGCTGGGGCTGGACCCCCGCCCTGCTGCTCGCAGGCTCGGGACCTTGGGCAAGTCACTTAGGTTCTCTGCCGCTCCGTGGAAGTGACTGTCACCAGCGTCCTGACCCCAGGGCCGCCCTGAGCTTGTACAAACTACGCAAGGCCCAGAGAAGGGCCTGGTGCGGGGCCGCCCGTGGGAGGGGCCGTCTGTTACGACTGTTATTATTACTTGTTTACACTTTTTAAATTAATGTTAAGAGATCACAAAGAATGTTACACTAAAAAACATAAAAGAGGTTCCCATATACCCCACTCCCCAGCCCCCACCCCATCACTTTTGTAAATTGTAATTTTTCAAGATATATATATATATCACAAAAAAATGTTACATTAAAAAAAGATAAGAGGTTCCCCTGTACCCCCACCCCCACCCCACTCCTCCCACACCAACAACCTCCCCCATCATCGTGGCACGCTCATCACCCTCGGGGAACACACTTTGGAGCACTGCTGCACCACGTGGATAATAGTTTACCCTGCAGTTCACACTCCCCCCCAGTCCACCCAGTGGGTTATGGCAGGATGTATAAAGTCCAGCATCTGTCTCTGCAGCACCACCCAGGACAACTCCAGGTCCTGAAAATGCCCCACATCCCATCTCTTCTTCCCTCTCCCTGCCCTCAGCACCTCCTGTGGCCGCTTTCTCCCCCTCGATGCTGCAGTTACTATTACCGCTCCCTGGGGCTGAGCCCCAGGGCAGGCTCGGGCTGAGAAGCTGGACGCGGGCACGCGGCTCTCTTGACCCCCGGGCAGGTTCTGTCCACACCAGCCCGTGGGCCGGGGAGCCGGCACGAGAAACGAGAGGCCAGGGGATGGCCGGGAGTGGCCTCTGTTCTGAGGTCCTGGCCTAGGGGCCAAGGGGCTGATGACAGTGACAGAGCTGCCCACCTGCCTTCCCTGAGGCCCAAGACACACAAGTGCCCGCTGACCACGTCACGTGCCTGTCGCGGACCCCTCACCCCAGTCCCCCAGTGCATCCCCACCGGGTCGTCCAGAGAAGCTCCGGAGAGGGACACGGAGGCCAGACCCGCCCCCTGCTGAGAGCGGCGCAGGTGGCACTGGAACCCCGCTGGCTGGCTGGCGGCCCCTGCTTGGCCACCGCGTCCTCTGCCAGCGGAAGCCGACCGGGGGGCCGAGCCAGTTGCGAGTGGCAAGGGGCCGCGGGACCAGGACGAGGCCCGGCTCCCGGGCAGGGTCTGTCCATGCCGTGACCTTCATCACACCCAGGAACCATCGGGGGAGCCCGTGGGAGGCGCTGGGGGGCACCCTCAGACTGCCAGGCCTTGGGCACTCGACTGGTGCCCCCGAGGCCCTGCTCCCCGAGCAGCGCCCTGGGCTGGGGGCTGGAGCCCCTCTCGCTGAGGGGGCAGGCCAGTGCTGGTGACACCAGGTTCTCGGGGCCGTGGGCGCAGCTGGGGACGTTGAGATGCATTCAAAACCCACCCCTGCACGCCAGCCCCCGCACGAGCATGTAAAGGCCGGGTGATGGGGCGTCCTCCCACCTCCTGCCCGGCCCGGGGCTGGGGGCTCAGGTCTGCTCACAGCAGACCTGCGGGTGAGCAGCTGCCTCCTGCCCCTCTCCCCCAAGGGAGGCCGGAGGGAGGACCGGGACAAATGCTCCACCCAGATGTGGAGGCCGCGGCTGACCTCGGAGACAGAGCCCGGAGGCTTTCTGGGGGTGAAGAAACCGGGGTCTACCGCCTGCTCCTCCCCTGGGCCTTGTCTGTGCTGTGTGGCCTTTAGCCAGTGACTGCCCTCTCTGATCTGCAGATGCAACACTTGCTAAATGCAGAAACACGGGGACCTGTACCGAGCAAACCTCGGGGGCCGCAGTGAAGCTCAAACGAACTTCTCTTCCCAAAGACCGTGGGTGTCTGTTTTAGCCCCGTCCAGGATGGAAAGTTCCTCAAGGGGAGGGATCGGGCCTCGCTCGTCTTTCTAGGCCGGAGTTCTGCCCGCCGGAAGTGACGACGTTGAATCTGTAAAATGCCGCGGCCTTGGGGCAGCGAGCAGCTTGGGATGGCTGGGGAGGGGAGCGCAGAGGGTGGGGGGGTGAAGGAGAGCAGGAGGCCGCTGGGGTGTGAGGGGCTCCCACCGCCCCACGGCAAGTCCAGCCTGCGGCGGAAGGACAGCGTGGTGGCCGGAGCGCGCAGTGCCCGCGGAGGACGGGCCGCGAGAGCCCGTGGGCCGCCCGGGCCCCGCCCGGACCTTCAGCCCTGCTCCGTGGAGCTGGGAGGCCTTCGGGCTCTGGCTTCCCCGCCCGTGGAGAAGGACGGCTCCCGCGCTGGGGCGTGAGGGCTCGCGGCCACAGCGCCCTGGAGCGGCCACGGCGCCCTGGAGCGGCCGGCGCCACGCTGGGACCGTCCGCAGCGCACGGGAGCCCGTCCCCGGGTGTGGTTAGAGGGGAGCCGGGAGGGCGTCGTCACGGGCAGGGGGCGGCAATCGTCGTTAGCGCCGCAGATCCGCCCTCCAGGGCCGCGAGCCCTACGCCGAGCCGGGGACGACAGCGGGCGGTCCAGCGTGAGAACCCACTCGCCTCGGGGTCGCGAGTGACCCGCTCCGCCGCAGGAGCAAGTAACAGGGTGGCCGAGGGGATCCTGAACTGACGCTCGATTGTTCCGTAAACCCACAATTCCTCTAATTAAAAAAAAATACCGGCGCAGTGCTGGCACCTCTTCGGCCTCTAGCACGTGCGGCTGCCCCGGGTGCGTTGGCCGAAGTTGCCCCAACCGCCAGATGCAAAAAGACGTGAGAGAGGCCAGGCCAGCGCTGGCTGCAGGAAGCTGGGACACGTGGCACCGTGCACTCTCGGGGCCCGTCCGTCCCCCTTTCCAGCGACCTGGTGTTCTCTTGAAAGCAGAGACCAGTCTTGGATCAAAGTCGCACATCGAGACAACGTATCGTGCAAACCCCTGCATGGTCATGGCATCAATGGTCATTCGGGGGCCCACGGGAAAGGCTGCCCGAGGCCCACAGACCCCTCAAAATCCCACGGGGGCACCCGTCTAGGGGGTCAGCCCCAGGGTGCGCCCTTTGGTGGCTTGTCCGGGTGCTCCACGGTGAACCCACCTGCTTGGTGAGGCCAGAGCTGGAGGTGAAGCGTCGGCGTGAGAAGCAGGAGGGCCGGACCCTGATGTCGGGGTGACCCTGGACTGCCTTCCGCCTTCGGCAGGCTGCTGGCTGCCATCTGTCCTCATCGAGGCTCTTGGCTGAGCCGTCCTGGGACCCGGGCTCTCGTCGCCTCTCTCAGAGCCTAACGACCTCCGCTCAGGTGATAGCAAGGAAAGGGGGCTCCCACAGGGCGCCCCGATCCAAGCTGAGCAGAACAGGCTGCCATCCAGAGCGGCCCACCAGGACGGGCTGTGCGACCCCGCACGGAACCCCAAGGCAGTGATGCCCCTCACGCCTTTTCCCAGAAACCGTTGCCACACACCCCCGGGAGCGCGGAGCTCAGCGCGCCCTGGCGGCTCGGGGCCCAGCCCTGTTCACCCACGGGCAGAGCCACGGAGCGGGCGCGGGGGCACGGCCCACTGTCATCAGTGGGGTCCCAGCCGACCCAAGGCGTGACCGGGGGACCCTGACAGCTGGGGGCAGCTTAGCGACGGCACGGCATGGACACCCCTGGCCTGGCGCCCCGGCAGCGGCACAGCCACGCTCGTCCCCGGCCGCCCGCGGGGAGGCCAGTTGGGCGCCCGCACCCTCTGGGGGAGGGGCCCGGCACAGGCCTGAATGCACGGCTGCCCCAGCCCCACCCACACCCCGGCCTGGAAGGAAGGGACGCGGCAGCAGCTTTAGGAGAACAGCTGGGGCGAAAGCCCCGAGAAGCCAACTTCCCACGTGCGCAAAGGCCACGCGCCTGCCTCGGGGCTCCACGCTGAAAACACACGGGGGGCCCTCCTGCACGTCAGCGCCCACCTCTGGCCTGGCACCCGTCTCCAGCTGCCATCGGCCTCCGGGCAGGGGTCCCTGCGCTCCTGCAGGGAGAATTTCCGGAAGCACAGGTGGGATGCCCTCCCCTGCCTCAACTCCTCTATGGCTTCCAGCACCTTCGGGATGAGGTCGGTGCCATGTGCAGCCTGCATCACCCCAGGGGTTCCCCAACTCCGCGCCCTCCGCGCACGTCCATCTACTCCCTCTGTTTGCAACGAGGGGTGCCCAAGGCAGGGCGAGAGCCCCCCTTCCTGAGACCGGCCAAGGGTCCTTTCCAGGCCTGACGCCGGGCCCAGACAGGAGGCTAGAAGCACCCGGCACAGAGCCACGCCAGGCAGGGAGGTCGAGGCCTTGGGCGTGACGTGCCGGCAACGCGACAGCTAGCGAGTCAGCCAAGCACCCGCGGGCACGCAGACACCCCAGGCTCAAGAGCGGACGAGCCCTCTTCGACAAACCCAGGTAAGGGGCCTTCTCCACCCTCAGGCAGAGTGCCACCCCCCCCCCCCAAGCCCCCACCTCGCTGCCGGGACAGTAAAGCAACAGGGATGTGCTCTTTTTGCTCAAGGGTCCTTTGGGACTCCCGGGGCACCTGTGCCAACGTGCACATCTCTCTGATCCCAAAGACCTCTTTCGCCTGCTCAGCTTGTACCCTGATGACAATAGCTCAGCCCGAGAAGAGGCTGTGTGAGTGGAACGCGGGGTGCACCGGGGGCCGGAAGCGCGGGGGCGAAAGCAAGAGGTGCCGAGCCGCTCAGCTACGTGAGAGCTGGTTTGCTCTTCAGGGCAGGGGTCAGGAGAGACGACGGTTTCTCCCTTCGCAGGCGAGGAAACTGAGGCTCCCGGTAGCCACGACTCACTTCCAGGGCAAGACTCCAGCCAGGTGCCTTCTCCCACACCCCAGACCGGCACAGCTGACAGCGACGCCACCACGCTCAGCCCCGGCGTGGCGGAGTTCGCTCTGCCCACAAGGCCCCACGCGTTAGCGCGCACCCAAAGCCCAGCGCTGCCCACTGCTCCTGAACCGCTCAGATACGAGGCACGGTGGCCTTGGCCCAGCACCTGGAACCACCCAGAGCGGTGACCTGAAACCCCGGCGGGCTAATGCTTCTGCCGCAGTGCCTCATGGGGCAGGCGCACGCGTTTGGGGGGCAGAGGACTAAGGTCCGGGAGAGAGCAAGACGAAGGCTTGCACAGAAGCCTGCGCGGCTCCAGGGTGCCCAGGACTGTGCCCCTCCCAGGGCCGATGCCAAGCCTCTCCTCTAAGCAGCGGAAATCCAACACGGTGGGGGTGCTGACACCCAGAAAACTGGCCAACGTTCCCAATCAGGGCTTGTTTTTTTTTTGTTTCTTTACAAGAGCCAGGGATGCAACATTTACCAGCACACCCTGGATCCCTAAGCTGGATCCCTAAGAAACACACTGGGCTGGAAAGAAAAGAGAATTATACTGTCGCTATGCCTCTGTCCTCAGCTCCTTCCCTTTTTGCCTTGAGTTTCCTTATCTGGAAAAGAGGAGCAACACTTCTTGCTTTCCTTCCATGTAACTAAGAGGAGAAAGGAAGCCACGGAGGGGCAGGGCAGGGAGGCATCTGGCAATGCCCGCAGGTGCTCTGGTCATCACGCTGGCGGCGGAGGTGCGGCTGCCATTGGGGTCCAGCGGGTGGAGGCAGAGATGCCGCTAAACTCCCCAGAGCACAGGACAGCCCCCAGAGCAAAGCCTGTCTGCCCACAAGGTCGAGAGCGCCAAGGTTGAGGACCTCTGCAGCAAAGATGTTCAGACACAGTGGCCCGTGCAGCCACCTTGATCATCGTGGAACTGGGGTCTGTTTGCAGGACATCTGGAGGGAGAGCATTACGACATATGCTAAAGGGGGACAATGCAAGTTAAGGCTACGCTACAGGGGGCAATGCATGTCTAAGACAATGCTAGAGGGGGCAATGCATATCCAAGGTTACATTAAAGGGTAAGAATGCACGTCCAAGGCTACACTACAAGGTGGCAATGCAAGCTAAGGCTCCGCTACAAGGGCAATGCATGTCTAAGACAATGAGGTTGGCAAAGCATGTCTAAGACCACACTAGAGGGTGGCAATGCATGCCCAAGGCTATGCCAGAGGATGGCAATGCATGTCCAAGACTCTGCTACAGGGTGGTAATGCATGTCCAAGCTTACACTACAAGGTGGCAATGCAAGCTAAGGCTCTGTTACAGGGGCAATGCATGTCCAAGTCTATGCTACAGGGTGGCAATACATGCCCAAGGCTACACAATAAGGTGGCAATGCAAGATAAGGCTATGCTACGGGGGCAATGCATGTCCAAGACTCTGCTACAGGGTGGTAATGCATGTCCAAGCCTACACTACAAGGTGGCAATGCAAGCTAAGGCTCTGTTACAGGGGCAATGCATGTCCAAGTCTATGCTACAGGGTAGCAATATATGCCCAAGGCTACACAATAAGGTGGCAATGCAAGATAAGGCTATGCTACGGGGGCAATGCATATCTAAGACCATGCTAGAGGGGGCAATGCATGTCCAAGGCTACACTACAAGGTGGTGGCAATGCAAGCTAAGGCTATGCTACAGGGGGCAATGCATGTCTAAGACCATGCTAGAGGGTGGCAATGCATGTCCAAGGCCATGCTAGAGGGTAAGAATGCCAGCCTACGATGCAGCTCCAAACCCGACCCAGTGCCTGGCACCCACAGGCGTCTAGTGAAGCTTCATGAGAAAAGCAAGTGGCTGAACACACACTGCACTCTCTAGCAGGCACACACACATACACACACACTCGTGACACCAGGGAGAAGAGTCTGACAAATGCAATTTGCCTCCTCAGGAGTGTAGCGAGAAGGAATGGTGAGATATCCCAGCCCTGGAGACTCGGGCGAGACAAACGACCAGCCACCTGACAGCTGCAGCAGCGCCGGGCAGAGGCAGCTTTACCTGTCAGCTCTGACATGGGTGGAAACACCTTGCAAGGTGTGGTTTTCTAACTCTGCTCTGGGGATGCAGTCGGTTCAAGACAAACAGCAGGCAGCCTCGCTTTTGACACATTCAAAAACCCCATTTAGAGGCAATCCTCGGATCCCCTGTGCCACTTGGGATGGAAAACGCACTTAGCACACATCCCTGAAGCGGAAACAGCATCAAGTAAGGAACGCCAGAGTCGCTGTGCCGGAGCCGCCCCGTGACCATGGTGGCCGGGGCGTAGCCTGCCCCGCCGGCAGGACCAGGCACTCCTGAGGAACAGGGGCGCCCCTGCCTGCCCCCAGGCTCGAGCCCCTGAAGCTGGGGTGACTCCCAGCCACAAGCCTTGCCTGCGAGGCCTCTGTAAGACCCCAATCCCAGGCCGCTCACCGGACAAGAGCCGGCTCCTAGGAAAGCAGCTACCTCCGTGCGTCCCCCAAGCTCTGGCCACACACCACAAGCCCACAAGGCCCTGTAACAAGAGCCCCGAGTTCAGAGCTCAGGCTGGAGGTGGGAGGACCCCGTGGCTTGGCTGGCGCCAGGGCTGAGAGCAGCACAGGGAGACCGAGGCAGCCCCTCTTTGTCTCTGATGACCACACTGAACCGGAAATTAGACTCACAGAACACCAGCGCCCGAAGCCACCTGAGCCTGCTGTCTGCCCACCCTTCACCTGGGGGCCAGGGGCCCAGGTGACAAGGAGGTGCAGGCCACCTGAGCCTGCTGTCTGTCTGTCCTTTTGTGTTTGGCTTGCTTCATGCAGCATAATCCATGTTGTCATATGCTTCATGACTTCTTTTCTTCTTGCAGCTGCATAATCTTTATCTGGGGGCCTGTGCCCCAGGAGAGAAGGACTGCAGGCCACCTGAGCCTGCTGTCTGCCCGCCCTTCACTGGGGGCCAGGGGCCCAGGTGAGGAGCTGCAGGCCCAGCAAGGCTACTGGCCGGTGCCTCCTGTCAAGTCCCACCGCCGAGAGGGAAGGCTTCTGTTCGGGTCTCTACACTTCCTCTCCAAGGTCTCCTTGGGACTATGGAACAAGATAAGAAACCAGGGAACATCCCGCAGCAGGAGAAAGTAAGACGACCACGGGGACTGAACTTTCACAGACGACGCGGGCTGCGGGCAGCTCATCCCTCGCCGAGCTGGCCCCTTCTCTCTCATTCATTCTTCACACCCACAACACAGTAATGCTCTTCATTATGCCCAAAATAGAGAAGAAAAGACGCACGCCTAAGGTTAAGTTGCTAATAAATTTCTTAGATTCCAGTGCTCATGGCTTCAATATTTTTTGTCCTATTTTCTTTTAAACGCTAATATTTAAAGCAACAATAGGACGACTTCTTCCGTAATGGCAAAATCATTCTGTTACACTATTAATAATCTCTTGATTTGCCTGAAAGCTAGAATTTTTCACACTAATATGAAAAATACTGAAATATTTGCTAATACCTCTGATGCGCCAAGCCCCGTGCAGCCCCGTCTCTAATTAGCAAAGCAGCTCCACTCAGCGCGTGCCCTCGCCTGCGGGGTGCCGGCAGCAGGGCCCGGCGTGCAGGCCAGGCCCCTGAGCTCACCGGCCTGCCCCTGAGCTCACTGGCCAGCCCCTGGCAGGGCCGCGGGGCTCTGCGGCCTGAGCTCGTTCTGCCCCCAGACCTGCCTCGTCACCCATGGAAACAGGTGGGTGAGAAGCCGCAGGCACCGGAAAACTCCCCCCCTCGAGCAGCGGGCACAGTGCCGAGGGCCGGGCCAGAGGGGGGTGTCCCCGTCTTGGGGTCTGGCATAGCCACTTCTGGACATCGCCCAGCCCTGCCACTGGCTGCGTGCTCGCTTGGGGAGGGGGGCACCCAGCCAGGGGGACAGTACAGGAGGAAGAATCCAGCCGAGGCCCACTGGGGCCCCCCCAGCTTCCTGGACTTGTTCCACCTCTGGAAGGTTCTGAGAACACAGCTTGGTGTCTAGCTGGCACTCACCAGGAGCTCCGGGGCCACAGGCAGGGGCCACTCGGCGCGGTCGCGGCTGGCACGGGAAGCGTGGGCCAGTGTAGGGGCAGCTGGCCCCGCGCGTGTGGGGGATGCAGCCAGAAAGGCATATGGAGGGGGCAGTGCCCGGCCGAGGCTCTAAGCCACGCAGGATTAAGCGGGGCCACGGGGGAAGGCGGGGTGGGGCAGAGCTCGTGGATGTGATGGTGGAGGGACGGAGGCAGTCCCTGCGGCAGCTCAGGAGGGCCGGGGGACAGGAAAGAGACGGGGGGACGCCTGGACATAAAGCGAGACAGGCCAAAGCAGGGACAGACAGCGGGGCGACCTCAGAGGGCCTGGCGCCACGAGAGGATCCGCACTCTCAATGGGGGGCCTTCCTTTGTCATTATTTGGGGGACAAGGAGATGTGGTCAGATTTCTATCTGTGTATCACAGATGCGATCGCAGGGCACAGGCCGCCCTTGGTCAAGTCACTCTCCAGCCAGGTGTCCCGAGTGTTGTAAGAACAGCTGGTGGAAGCTTCTTCAAGATCAGCTAGTTCACCGACGGGGGACCTGCATGGGGCTTCTCTCAAGGACGTGCGAGGAGAGCTGAGAACTCGAGATGTCCACGTGGGAAGCGCGAATGGGAGGCGAGGAAGGCTGCCGAGGCCAGTGGGCAGGCGCCCAGCGCCGGCCCTGGGGGAGTCTTGGCACCTGCGTCCCAGGCTACGGTCCTGACCCATCAGGGAAGGGGAAGTCAGGAGGCCAACGCAAAACAGAAGTGCCTCTCCTCTCCACGCAGTTAACATTTCCAACTGCAGGCCGAACACTTATCTTCACCAACACGCGCCGCGCTTCCATCTTTGAGAATGAACAGGTGGGTCGAGTACAGGTGATATCCAGATGAAACGACAACGGTGGGCACAGAAATGCCAGGCTTGCCTCTGTGTCCCCCTCAGTCTACCAGGCTCTGTGACGTCTCTGGCTTCTCCTGAAAGGAGGCTGGAGCTGGCGGTCAGGCCCACACAGGGTGCAGGGACAAGCCTCCATTCAGGGGACCTCCCCAATCACTGCACAGTTGCCTGTGTGAGCACACCTCCTGGAGCACCTTGCAAAACGCCTTCCGAGTCCCTCTCAGGAAGGATGCAGTGCCAGGAAGTGCTGCCACCAGTGGGAAAAAAAAATGCCTGCAAAATTCAAACCACGGGGCATTTGTTCAAGTCTCCTGGTAATGATGTCCCTGATCTATAATTCATGAGAGCCTCCAAGCGTGGCCCATTTCTGACGAAGAGAGGCTACATTTTGGAGGTATCAGAGAGGGGGTGGGAGGAAAAGCACTTTTAAACGGCTGCACGGCACTGTGCCTTTGAGGACACCGGGCCCTGTTTTGGAGCACTCCTCTTTCCAGCGTGAGAGCCTCCTCGGAAGAGCTCTTTTCATCTCTCTTCCCTCTCTGAAATGGAAGAGGCAGCCTATCATCCCGTTTCAGTTTTATCTTCTGTAACACCAGATAAAAGATGAGGCTGCGCCCATCTGTTAGCACACACGGGCTGCAGAGCGCGTGAAAGCTGGCACACACCCGCGCGCACACTCACACATCCTTGCAAAAGGAGGAAAAAAAAGCCACCCTTTTAAAAAATTTATCATCAGCAATCCCACCCAATGCCGACCAGAGAGCTGCGCTTTTATCCTTTTATGGGCAGATTCAGGAGGAAGCCAGCCTCGCCACAAAGGCTGTCCCCCCCCACCCCCCCGCACTGCCAGTGGATTGGGATGCTGAGACTGGCTGCAGGCTGCCCTCCCCCCACCACGACATGCGCCACGAGCCCCCTGCGCCCCGCCCTATCACAGCCCACCTGGCTGGAGGCCGAGGGCACCTCGGGGCACGCGCGGGGGTTTCCGTCCCCTGGCACAAGGCGCACCCGGCAGGCTGGGTTTTCTTGGGAAGATGAGCAGGAGGCCCACCTGGGGAGCTCCACCTGGTCACCTGGTACTTCCTGCGCTGATCAGGGCGGGGGCAGGCCCCTCTCTGCTCCTTGAGCGCCGCTTGTGCTCAGCGATTCCTGAAATGCAGTCCTGGTGACTGAAAACCCGAAACTGGAGTGGGAAGGTACCTGGACAGGCTCCAGGTGGCTCTCGCGTCCCCCCAAGAAAGGGGGCCCCAAACGCAGAGGCTTCCTGAAGTCCACGGGCTTCCTCTGCTCCTTGAAACCCGCGTTCATTGCCGAGTTCCAAAAATAAGCACGCTTTCTTCCACGAACGGGGTGACGCTCTTGTGCTCACGGGGTCAAAGGGGATGGGGCAGGGGCGCCAGGGGGGGGCGGGCACCGAGGCCGCTGCGGCTGAGCAGCCGGCGTGGTTTGGGCAGGGACCTGCCAGGCGCCACAGGACCTACCCTTCCGTGTCGAGAGCCGTGTCCTGTGGATTCTGCCCCAGGGTGTCCCGTCGCCGCTTCGTGATTCTTTCCTCCCACTGCCACTGCCCTCATTGAGGCTCTCCTCAGCCTTCCCCTGGCCTGCCGGGCACACACAGCCGAACGGCTCCTCCCGAAGCAGCACGACTGTTACTGCATCAGCCCGTGGCTCAAGCACCTTCCCTGATGTCCCCGCTGACTAAGAAAGAAAGCCGAGCTCGAATTTTCCAGGCCTTCTGCATTGGTCCCGTCCGGCTGAGGACCCTGGCCAGCCTTCCACCTGGTTGCTCCTCTGCTTCTCTTTCCCGGTACCTCAAATATTCTTCTCCAGCGGCAACTCCTCAACCACACATCCCACTCGTCCATCAGGGCCACATGAGAAGTCTCCAGCCACAGAGCCAACTTTACCTCCAGCGGCAATTCCACCGTCCTTTGCACCCCACACTTCCCCGCCCTGGGACAGCGATCTCGTGCATCGCAGAGCAGTGCACCTCCCTTGCCCCTTTTGACTGGAGCATCCTCGAGGGCAGTGCCCAACTTACTTTGCATACTCATGGGTCGAAAATAGCTCATGACACAGAGCAGGTGCCCGCGAATGTTACATAAGTAAATTATGGCTGTAGTACCGAGATGGTAGAAATAAAGCTCTTTTGGGGGAGTCACAGCTATATAAATGGACTGTGTCGATACAGGTATGCCTCAGAGATATTACAGATTTGGTTCCAGATTACCACGCAAAAAAGTGAAAGTCGCAATGGAGTCACACAAATTTTTTGGCTCATATAAAAGCTACATTTGTTCTGTAGTCTACTAAGTGTGCAATAGTGTTATATCTAAAATTCAGTGCATACACCTTATCTAAAATGTGAACCAGAGACATGAAGTGAGCATGGGCTATTGGAAAAATGGCACTGGTATTTGTTTGCCACTGGGCTGCTGCCAACCTCCGATGTGTAAATCTCAGAGTATCCACGAAGCACAACAAAGTGCAGTGCAGTAACATGTGGAGTGCCTGCAAAGGGCAGGAAGGCCTCACTGGAGGGCCACAGAATGTACTGGAAACACGCTGAGTAGAATGGGGTCGCTGGCAGGGAACACCACATTGCTAAATTCAGAGGTCAATTCTTGGTCTCCATTAGTACAAGACCAAGTGTCAGTATCTGACACGATTGAATCATTGCCCCTTTTAGAGAGATTTTGTTACGTAACTTCCAGAAGATCACAGTCTTTCTTTTCCTTCTAGATAATAATAGTTCCTTCTCAGTCTCTTTTTCTGGTTCCTTCTCTTTCTCGAAAATGCTTAACATTGGCATTCCTTTGACTTCTCTTCTTTATGAGGACTCATTCCTTTGGTGATCTTGCCTGGTTTCAGGATTTTAAATGTCATCTATACTTTGAGAAATTCCAAATGTATATTTCCAGCTTTGGCCTCTTCCTTGCCTGCAATAACTAACAGCCTGTTCAAAATCTTTACTTGGATGTCTAAGTCAAACTTAACATGGCCCAAAACTCAACTCCAGCTCTGCCTTCCCAATCTGGCTTCCCCCACATTCTTCCCATCTCAGCTAACAGTTCCATTCTTCCAGTTTCTTAGGACAATAAAATGGAGTCATCCTTGCCTCCACTTAATTTCCAGTCCTTTAGGAAATACTCTTGGCTTGACCATTAGAATGACCCCACACCCACATCCCCCATGGCTTTGTGCAGGCAGAGCTGCAGCCACCTCCCCGCAGTCTCCCTGCCTCTCTCCCTGTCCTCTGTGGGCCACTGTCCACACAGTGCCAGACGGAGCTACTCCAGTGGGGTCTGAACATGCTACTCCTCTGCTCCAGAGCCCCCATGCCTCCCCTCATTCAGACGAAGGGTCCACATGCTGCCAGTGACTTGGAACGCTCCTCCCCACCATCTCACCTACGCCATCTGCTCCTCCTCTTCCTCTTGAGCTCTTGGCTCCACCATGCTGGCCACCTCTTTTTCCCTCCAAACCATCAGTCACGCTCGGCTGGTCTTTCCCTCAGCCGAGACATCACGCTCATTTCCACGCACTCCATCCTGACCACGTTTCAAAACGGAGCCCACCACCACCACTCACGATCCCTCTTCCTCTGCTCCTTTTTGCTCCCATTGTTCTTTTGACTGTCTAACTTGCTAGAAGGCAAGAAATACGACTTTAATATCTTTATATTAAGGTCTCCCATTATTTGATTGCCAACTTCTCCTTTCATGAACGTATCTTATCTCTAGTGCCTAGTACTGGAGCCTGATGGGTGACTGGGGTCGGTGGTCTCTGAGCAGTAGCTTAAATAACGAATGGAACTGAGCCACAGAGAAAGGGGGCCGAAAGGCATTGGTAGGCGGGGAAAGCACGCAGCAAAGACGGAAGATAGGACCTTCACCAACATCTTAAGAGGAAGGCGTCTACGAAAGCCTGCCTGAATTATAGGAGAACGCCACAGGAGCACAGATGGGCAGCTTCCAACTTGTCCAGGCCAGCAGGTGAAAGTCACAAGGGACTTCAATGCACAGCAATGCTTTGTGTTTTTAAACACAGTCAAAAGGGAAATGAAAAACGAAACACACCAAAGTTGGTAAGTAATCACGTGTAACCATTTCTTCGACAACAGTTTACATCACACATTTTAGCTTTTTCCCTAAATTATTACAATGGTAAACATATCAAATTCCATCTATATTAGCCTATAATTAGATATCCTATAAATCTGTCGGACCAGGTCAATGTCAATCTTATTCACTGCCATAGCCTCAGCGCCTACCCATAGGTATTCAGTGTCTTAGAATTGTTTAACGAGTGAAGAAATGCATGGATACCTTCTGAGAACCAGCTCACCCCTAGGCCAGTCCTGGAGGCAGAAGAAGCATTAGCCTTCACCTTCCCCGAGCCGGCGGCAGCTGGCTTAGACGCCAGGGTACGCGTCCACTGGCGGAAAGGCGAATCCACCCACCTGCAGGCTGCAGTGGTCGATGGCACACCCTCTTCTTGACCCTCTGCCCAGTGTCTCGGGATTCTTTACTCTCTTGCCGTGGTTGGGTGCTCCGGTAGAGAGCCGACACTGGGAGGGGTGAGACAGCCACTGAGTTGCAGCATCTGCCTCTTCACCAAGGCGGGTTATCATGAGGTCCCTTAGCAGCTGGGCAGAGCCCCTGAAGCCTCAGCGTATTCACCTACAATGAGGGAGTCACCAGGGCGTAGCGAGGATCCCCGAACCCCTCTGAAGCCTGACCTCCTCCTGCGCAAGCCACAGGTAGCCATTTCTTCTATGGACGCCCCGCCATGACTCTGTGTGATGGACTTTATCTGGTCATTTAAGATCCATCTGTCAGCATCTGCTGTGGTGACTATCAAAAGCTTGGGCTGCTGCAGGTAGTGAATGGAAGGAAGACATGAGATGTGGAGGCGTTTTCAGGACTTGGAGTTGTCCTGGGTGGTGCTGCAGGGACAGTTACTGGACATTGTATGTCCTCCCATGGCCCACTGGGTGGACTGTGGGAGAGTGTGGGCTGTGGTGTGGACCACTGACCATGAGGTGCAGCGGTGCTCAGAGATGTATTCACCAAGTGCAGTGAACGTCTCATGATGATGGAGGAGGTGGCTGTTATGGGGGGAGGAGTGAGGGAAGGGGTGTGGGGGCATATGGGGACCTCATATTTTTTTAATGTAATATTAAAAAATAAATAAAGACCAAAAAAAAAAAGCTTCCTCAATGCATTATCTTCTTCCCAGGTGTCTGTGAAGAGCCTCGCCGTTACCAAACTTGAAAGCGCGAGGGGCTGCCGGGAACTGATGAAGGTCAGGAATTAACCATCGCGCCGAGAACCTTCCTCCCAGGTAGACGACCACATGGAAGACGTTTCCAGCACCACTGCGCACCCCTTCTTCTACCTTGGGGGGACTCTCAACACGGAAGGGAGTCAACTGCTGCTATGAGAAATAAGGAGAAAGAGAGCTGACGGTCATAGCACTGAGCACGTGCCCATTCACACGTGCAGCCGCTAGGCTCCTGAACACAAGACTTCTCAGGGAAGATGATTAACGTAAAAATAAAACCAGCAGTCGTTCCTCACTGTGGAAGAAATCGGGCAGAGAGGCTTGGGACAGTGACAGCCTTCTCTCCTCTGAGAGTCCAACTTCAGAGGAACCTGCAGATGCTCCAGGGGGCCACGGGCAGGTGACCAGAACGTACCTGTGAGAGCCAACACTCTTCTAATATTGTCCAACGTGGAGGAGCTTCTATGACACACGTCCAGCATTAGATAGCCTCTAAATTACCTAGTGCATGCATTCCTCGGCCTGCATATTTATTCAGCAAACATTTGCTAAGATAAGCAAGGAAGGTTCCTGGGCTACTACGAAGGGTATGAGCTTTGGAGTCACAGGTTCAATGAATCCGGTCTTGAACTTGGTCCTTACGCTCTTTAACTTCTCTTTCCTTGAATAGATCATGAGGTTCCTATGCCACGCCACCTCACGGTAGCTGGGATGCTTAAATGAGCTGCCGTGGTAAAAAGGCCTCAGTGTAGAGTTGCTCTACAGCAAGCTCAAAAAATGCTGAACCTGAACTGAGGGCCAGCTGAGGCCAGCTAAGGCAATGCCACTATGCCACCCGAAGGACACCAAGGTAGTCACACTTTTGGAAAGGGAGTTGGAAGGCATCCACCTCCAACTCGAACACGGAGTCACAAGTAGTAAGAGCTCTAGGATGTTCCAAAAAGAAAGCTCTGGAAGGTCAGACCAGGCAGAGATTATTTACAGCCAGGGAAATCAGGAAATGCTTTTTTGGAAGAAGGAGCACTTGAAATAGGAGCATGCTACTGTTCCTTGTAATGGCTAGAGACCGATGGTGATTCATTTATACTTTACTATATGGAGAAGCCCGAGGCATTATGCTTGATTACTTGCAGGGTGTAAGAAAAGAAAGGAAACATGACAGAAACCCTGTCCTCAGATGATTTATATCCTAGTTGGAAAGAGTTCACGTACACATGGACACAGGTCAGCTGTTCCCAACCTTTTGTGACATATGCCCAATGAGTAATTTAGAAATTCGGAGGTTAAGGCAGCTGTGTGCAGGCAGCCTCCGAGAAGTTACTTGGTAGCACTCTTGGATTTTCTCTCTCAGCCTCGGTACCCCCATCTGTGAAGCAAGGGCCTGAATCTAAATCAGACCGCTCCAATCACGTGGCATAGGTATGCTCACCTATGTCCCTAGTCTGGGCACGGGGTGGCTTCAGGACCAGGACGGCCAGAAGCCCGGGCCATTCCCTTCCGGCCACAACAGCCTCCTCCGTTCCCTCCACGTGCTGTACAAATATGACCATTGTCCAGGGACAGGATGGAAAACCCTGGAAACATCCCTAGTCCAGATGATTGCAGAGTCTCACCTGTTGGGCCAACCTGGGAGGCGGAGCGTGAGTGTCGCCCTGGAGAGAGAGAGGGCCTGAAGGCTAAAACCACATCCAGCAGGCGCCTCCAGCCTCTACTCCACCACCTCGCCCTGACCCCTTCTCTGCTCCTGTTCTGTGCGTGAGCAGCGCACGCGCTCCCCTGGGGGTCTCCGCACTCTTTTCCTCCTGCCCCGTACAATGCCCCCTCTTCCTTCAGATGTGGGCGTGGCTCGCCCCTCGTGCTCGCGGGTCTCTGCTCCAAGGTAAGCTCCTCCGGGTGCCGTCCCTGATCAACCCACGCCCAGCTTCACCGCTCCCTCGTGGCTACGGAGGCGAGCGAGCATCCAAGTGGAGAAGCAAGAGCTCTGCTGGGTTCCATGCCGGAAACACAGGAGGCACTCGGTAAATTTCACTGACCCAACGAGGGAGTGAATGAAGGAACGAGTGGACCATGGACCGGCCGTCTCTTCACAGCCGCACGTGTTCAGAAGCAGAGAGTGGAGAGCCAGGGGAGGGAGAGGCGACCACCAGGGAGAGGGAAGGCTGGCCGCGCGCCGAGGCCTCCCCGCGCAGCACACGGCGCAGGCTTGGGGCTGGGGATCGGGTGGCCCTTCCTGGCCACTGGGGTGCTTTCACACAGCCACCTTGAGCCTCCTTATTGTGATTTCCAGAAACTCAAGCCTTCATCCGTTTCGATGCCCGGCGAATGGGAGAGGACCGTCCTCTGGAATCCAGGTCGACTCCAGGCAGCCTGCCCCACGCCTTCTCCTGCGACGCAACCCGACGTCTACTGAGCCTTAGTTCAGCCTCCGTAAACGGGCATAAATAAGATGCAACTCACTGGCTGCTGGGAAAGTACCTTACAAGGCAAGTCACCTGCGAAATCAGTCTCCTTCTGCCCTCACCGCGCACCTGCAGAGCTGTGCAAGGAACGTGTTACCCCACGAAAGCTGGGGGGGAGTCACATGTAAATAGGGGTTATTTTTTCACTGTTACTACTAAAACATGCCATTTTAAATGAGCTGTTTTGTCTTGCTAAAAGCTATTAATCCTGGTGACAAAAGAATCTGGTGTCAAATGGATGCGGAAATGTCTACACGTAAGGATAAAATTATTTAAGTTAAACGTACTGTAGCAAAGGTAAATCGCAATTGTAGAACATAAAATAGACCCACGTTGTATTATTCTTTTTGCAGGTGGCACTGGCCTCGTGGAGCGTTTTCTCCTCGAGGCTTCAGGGAGTAGAGAAGGACTGTTTGCCATGCGCCCCGGAGAACATTCTATCTGAGGCAGTAGCCGCCGGGGCACAGTAACCGAGCAGGGCACCTGCCTGCAGCGCCCAGCTCCCGGCACCCCGCGAGCCTCTTCCCTGCCTGGCCCTGGACAGGTTCACTGGCTGTGCTACGCACAGAGCGGGCACCCGCCCCCGCCCCGCCGGCCAGGCCACGCGTGAGTCCCCCGCGGGGCCGGACAAGCACGCAACCCCTCGCAGACGCGTGTGTCCTCGGGAAACTCCCACAGCCGGGGCTGGAACGGACACTGACTTCCAGGAGGACTGGAGGGCCAGACCTACCTGCAGTGGGGCCCCCCGCCAGGCCCCAGGCCCACCTGCCCAGCTGAGGCCTGCACCGCGCACAGGCCCTTCCTCCTCGCCCTTCCGACTTTGGCGCTTGCCCCCTTTTCGGAAGATGGGCAACGTGGAGCTGGTTCCTGGGAGCGGGCGGCCGTCAGCATCCGCCCTGCTACCTGGCTCGTCAGGGCTCCTCTCCACACTTAACAATGAATGAGGCTGGGTGCCGAGCCCCGCTGTGGGCCAGGCTGGTTCCAAACCCCTCCTTAAACCATCCCGGCAACCAGGCCTACGAGGAAGCGGCTGCAATTATCACCCACATGCCGCAGGGATGAACAGTGGGGCACAGAGACGCTGAGTGACTTGCCCAAGGCCACACAGTGAGCGGTGGAGGCATGGTGGCCCATGTGGCACTCCTGACGGGAGGAGCGTCACCACAAAGGGAGAGCGTCGGCCACACCCGTTGCTACGTCAACTGCTCACATCTTGGCACTTACGTTTTCTCTAAATTAAGAGTCTCTCATTGCTCCCCAAAGAACAGGGTCAGAAGTGGGGGAGGGAGGAGATAGTATGAGGGGTAAATGATCAAGGTATTGGGTTGTCCCAAAGACGAGTCACCAAGGCCAGAAGCACTCTGTTATTCCTGTCCCCATCAAGGACACCCATTGTCACGGCCGCTGGCCCTTCAGTTAAGTCTGCGTCAGAGTTCCGTGACACGATGACCCGAGTTCCAACATAAGGAGAGAAAGAAGGCTCCAGAGATGTGATGTTATTTGAATTTAAGAAATAAATCTCGGCAAATCTGCTCCTCTCTCTAGCGCGCAGTTATAATATATGCTTTGCCAAATATTCTAGTCATAAATAGCCTGCAGGGAACATTAATTATATCTGACTGTCTTAGGTTTCCAGAGAACTGGCATAGCTGGGACTTCACGCATTTAATCAGAACCACCCGTATGACTGAGCACCTACCCTCTGCAGGGCTTTTGGGATATAGGGGTAAATGACAAGACTCCCTCCGTCATGAAGCCACTGTATTTTCCCCACTAACATAACAATAGACGGAAGCTCAGTTTCTAGCACACCAGCGAATATTATTTTCCTAAGAACCTAACAGTCACATCCCCTTCTCGAAGTTTTCAGCACACGGATTAGTCCCCATTATTGCCCCGAGGGCTGAGACCATTCGGCCTGCTGGTTGCCGCGTGATCCGCACGTACCCCTTCTCCTCCCAAGGGAGGGAGGAGGAGCTTGAGACGGCGCTTGGCCAGATGCCCTGCTTAGCGAACGGAACGCGGGTAGAATAAAGACAGCCACGTGCCAGCAGAAACGCCAACAGCATTTCAGAGTTGTGCCACCTGCTTCCCTCTGCCCTCTGGCATGAGAATGGTGTGCCCCGAGAAGCAGCCGCTCCTTCACCTCAGTTCCAGAATGAGAAGAAATGTGGAGCAGTGCCGCAGAAGCCAGCCTGCAGCCCCTGCTATGGAACCTGAGCCAGATGTCTGTCGCTTTCGACCACGGAGATCTGGGGGGTATTTCTTACTGTGGCGAAACTGACCAATACACCGGATCTTCCCAGATAAAATCATTTTATCTCCACAGGTATTATGCTGAGGTCAGCAAAGAAAGGGTTTTGTCCATTTTATGGATGAGGTCCCAACAACTTAAAAGGGGTGAAGGGTTTGCTGAGAAGCAAACAGCGAAGGGATGAAAGCAAAAGCAACAAAACTGAATTCTTTATCACAGCAGACTGTGATTAAAAGCAAGGCTGACGCGCCTCTAATGCAAAAATCCCTTCTGCAAACTGCAGAGCCATTTAAACAGTTTGCACCAGTTTCTGATCCAGGGATGGACCAAAGAAGGAGAATGGTCCAGGCAAGAGACACAGGGCCAGAGGCAGTTCCCCTCCATCCAGCTGCCTGGGATCCCTCTCGCCCCAAGGCCCCTGGCTCCAGGGAGCCTTCTCATTCTTCCCTGGCCGTGGGAAGGCCCCCTGAACGGGTCAGAGCGGCTTTGCAGCAGCTACGTGACAAACAGTCACAGAATGCCCATCCTGAGCAGGGAACCCGTCCTGGGAAGGGCAGGCCGATGTGACTAATTCCGTTTTATTTCCAGCGCTTTTAATTCAAGCCCTGCTGTCCTTTTCCTTCACTTTATTCTCTTCTTACCCTCTTCAACTTTTTATAAAAGCTTATTTCGGCGGGGGCGATGAATCACCTGAACCGTGGGCTTAGGCACATCTCGGGCTGGCTCGGCGCTCTGCCCCATCTTGCTGACATTTAGGGAGGCTGTCTGCAGCAGCAAAGCTCGCCACCAGCTATTTTTGCAGGGTCTGGAGGAGTTGGCACTCTGAGTGCGGCTTTCCATGGCAAGTCACAGTGCTGGTTTCCCACCCTGACCCAGGCCAGGCTGACTCCTGACACCTCCCGCCCCCGGGTGCCCACAGACGCCGTTCTCATGCGGCGCCCACGGCTCCTCATATCCTGGCCACCAGCTCCGCCTTTATCTCCCCATCGGCGTTATATCAACCAAATAAAACCACCGGCCCCGTTACATTTAGACCTGCGTGTGTTTTCAAGCAGGACACCGAAACGCAGATGTCGAACACGAATAGAAAGTCAGGAAAAGCAATCTGGAAAGCTGGGAGGAAGCCCCCACCGGCAGTCGGACGCGAACCCGAGGCCAAGTTTACAGAGGCTGAGCTGTGAGCCAGTGACAACCTTCATCCGGAACCTTCCAGCAGGCATCGCACGAGTAACAGAGGCCCCTTGTGTTATTAACGCCTTGCAGACCGCAGAGCTTGTAACTTGTATTCACAGCCCATAGTCCTCCGAGTAACCCTGAAGGAGGAAGGAGGGGGAGAGGAGCGGGGTCCGGGGAGGCCGCTCAAGGGTACTGCTGTAAGCAGGTCCTTCGCAGGCACATAATTAGCTCCCCTCCTTCTAACCTCAGGGGTTGGGAACTTCCCCTGCCCCCTTTAAAAGCAAGCAAGAGGCAGAGGCAACCAGGAAATCCAAGGGGCCTTCTGGCAAGTGTGCTGAGGAAGGGTCCTTCAAACGAGGCCCGTAGACGCGCCCCTCGAGGGCATCCGCGTCTCCACGCATCCCCGGAGCAGCCCTAGTACCCGAAGCAGCCCGCACAGAGCACCTGCTCCGCAAACAGCTGTCGCTCGCTTGAAGGCACATCTTCTCTTTTTCCTTTTTTTGTTTGAATTTGTAAACACAGCTGCCACCTGACACCTCTGGAAAGCAATTACTTCTGTCCCCAATTCTCATTGCCGAATATATCCACACGATTGTAACCACGTCGACATGCAGCGATGCACGCACCCTTGAGCTGAAAATCTGGTCTCCCCACTCAAACCTCAGGCTGTCCCCTAGCCTCAGTTTCCACCGCCCAGCCCACTGAGCTCTGACCTAAGGATGCAGATTCAGAAGCAGCGAGGCCGTGCCCGGGGTGGCCCTGTCTGTTTTCCCTGGCTTGGCCCTCACTTGGGCCCATCTGCATTTCCGGTTTTTTCCCTGCCTCAGAAGAAACCCAAGCCTCTCAGAGGCCAGAGCTCTACTTCGGGAAGGGAAATTCCCTGCCCGGGGAGAATGCTCTTTTCTTTCCAGAAGGGTCTCCCGGGACCACGCCCGCCCCCGAGGGCTCTCCCATGCCCTCTGAGTCAGCAAAGTGGCGAGTGGAAAGTCCTGGCTGGAATCCCCAGCCACTCTGGGGGTTTCTCCAAGGCCTGCTCATTCTGCGGCCACTTTACAAACACCGACCAGCAGGGAGAGGGCAGCCTGCTAATCCCAGAGGGTTTTTAGAGCGCTCTTCCTCCTGACCGCAGTTAACACTCTCCTCTCCACGGCTCCCACTGCCTGCTTTTTCCTGGTACCTTATCCTGTCCCTGGCCATTTCTGGTGGCCCAGAAAACAACTGGCCTCTTGGGGTCCAGAGCCAGCCTCCTTCCCAAATTCCCACTTTGATCTAAAGAGGTATGGATACTTTTTAACCAGGCCTCCTGACCTTAAAAAAAAGCAAAATTACTCATAGAGCAGACCTTTCCCGCCATGCCTCGAGCGGGGATCTAGGGAGGCCAAGAGCAGAGCAGCACCGGCCTTCCCCGCAGGGCACCCAGCCTGGGGGACAGGCGGTGACAATGGGAGAGGGGCACCAGCTGGGACTGCGCTGGCTCCCCGCGGCCGCCCAGACTTCAGCGCCTGCCCCGTCCTCCTGTCCACTCCCGACAGCCTCCTGGGCGTTCCTGAAACCTGCCGGGCACAGCCCACCCAGGCCTGAGGGCTGGTCCTCGGGTCCCCTAGCGCACAGCGTAGTTCACTTTCTCACCTCAGCCAGCTCTCGACTCAGTCGTCACTGTCTCCTGCGGCCTTCCAGACCACCCTATTTTAAAGAGCAGCTCTTTCCCCAATCCTCCCCCTGGCCCCCCTTACTCCGTATACCTGCCACTGCCTCATTCTGATCCATGGGACTTATTGCATATCACACGTTTTACCGGTTTATGCATTTATAGCCCATATATCCCCAGTGGAATGTGAGCTTTAGGAAGCAGGGAGCTTTGTCTAATGTTGCCTGGGCTCACCCCAGAAACCGACTCAGAGAAGGAGCTTGCCTGGCCGTGAGCACTCTGCACATTCAGGGTGCCTGCATGGATAAACGAATGACGGCATCTGGTGGGGGGCTGGGGGCACACGAAAGCTCAGTCTCGATGGATGCAGCTTTTGGGTGATGTTGGGGAAATTGGGTTTTACAGTGTGGTTTTTTTTCTCTATAAAATGAAGCTTATGCACAATATTTGCAAGTCTGTGACGAGCCACAAAACTAAAACGGGACTTGGGGCCAGCGAAAAGGCGTTAAGGATGGGGCCGGCTGATGCAAGGGGGAAACACAAGACGAACCACACTTTCTGCTGGGGGAGCTCAGCTCCATGGGGCTGGGGGAGCGCTGGACAGGGCGGCTGGGCGCCGCCTCATGCCCTGCCCGGGGCACCTCTAGGCCACAGGTACAATCCCGAACACCGGAGGGTACTGGACTGTGAGCTAAGTCACAAAGCAAGTCACAGTGCTTCCCATGCTCCTGCCTTTGAGGAGATAATTGCCCCTGCTTCTTAATTTTGCTCTCTATAAATAAGGACAACTATCTCTTCTCCCATTAAACACCACATGTGCAAGTTTCTAGACCAGTACCCGGTCCTTTGGAAACACAGGGCAAAGTGTGTTAAATGGAAAACTACTTTATACACATGAACTATGAGATTCCAGTTTGGAAAGAGGCAAAGAAATCAAGCTATGATAATTGCATTTTCTGAGAGTTAAGTGGAGTCATGACAGGAAAAAGGAGTTTATTTTCCTAATTTGTGGCCTGGAAGCACTGTGAGCTGTGTGGTGTGGGAAAGCCCAGGACTTTCAGAGCAAGGCAGGCTCGCGCTGAGATCCTGGTTCACATGTTCGGTTCTAAGGCTAAAATGAAGTTTGGTGTTTTCTGGCTTTTTTTTTTGTTTGGTTTGTTTTTTTAA
This sequence comes from Dasypus novemcinctus, assembly GCF_030445035.2. Classification (NCBI taxonomy): domain Eukaryota; kingdom Metazoa; phylum Chordata; class Mammalia; order Cingulata; family Dasypodidae; genus Dasypus; species Dasypus novemcinctus. Next base: position 6,667,251 of record NC_080697.1, read on the forward strand.
TCTTTCTTAGCTTCTGTGCCTTTATCTTCAAAACAGGCCTAAAAATACCTACCTTTTAAGTTTGTCTGTAGGATGAGAAATATATATATACACAAAAGGGCCAGCAAAACAGTCAGAATTAATAGGTGCTGAATGCATGCAGAAGAGCGTGACTCACTATCATTAATAGCATTTAAAATTTAAGAAGACCTTGAAAAATTGAGGAACCACGATAGTACCAGGTACCCCATGAATTGCTAAGTAGAAAAAAAAATCACATGAGCACGCCACTAGACAGGAAGCACGCTGCGGTCCTTTTAGTCCACATGGGCCACTCCGGCTATTCTGTCTCCCGAATTTGAAGTTTAGCAGATGAACTTAGACAACCCACAGCCTTCCGAGCAGTCCCTGAGGGCTCAGTTCCGAATGGGGGGGGGAAGGGCTGGGGGGCTTGAAGGGAGGCAAAAACGGGATGTGCGCATGCTAAACAGCGTGGCCTTCGCCCTGCGTGAGTTCACACGTCACCCCCGGCCACCCGGGGAAGCGCGCCATTGGCCCCGTGGAAAGAGGGGTCTCCCAGCAGCAGGTGCACCCCAGAGGCAAGCGGCCTTCTCCACCAAGCGAGCCTTGGGCCCCGGTCTCAAGCCAGACAGACTTCACCTAGTCAGACACGCTCCTTTAGCGGTAGACAAACTGAGCTCAGGGTGGGAAAGGGCTTCCAAAAGGCGAGGCTGAGCCAGGCCGTAGGCCCAGGACTCGCTGCACAGTGCTCCCGGCACGCAGCCCTGATCCCAAGCAACCCCGCAGCGAGGCGGGGCGGGCAAAATCGCGCCCAGATCCCTGTCCGTACTTCTGTCCTTTGCCTCTCCCGTCCCTGGGGGAACTCGCCAGGCCCCTGCAGTCGGGCTCAGAAGAAGCTGAGCCAGGAGCCGGCGCCAGGACCCCAGAGGGTCGGTACCGCACAGGGCGCCGGCGAAGGCAGCTGTTTCCACGTTTTCTCCTCCCTCTCCTTTCCCAGTTTGTTATCTTCTCCCACCTGCCCCCCACTGACCCATAAGGAGAACGAATATTTTCAGTCCTTTAGCTTTTACCACCTGTATCAGGTTCCCCTCCATTTATCTTTTATGATTTTTAGGTGTTATGTTCCAATGAGTTGGGACTTTTCAAATACGTACAGAAGATTGTACGGCGTGCTGGGTTCCTGAGGCAGCAGGGGACATCTCTCCCCGAGAAGCCAGGTCGCCTGCCCGCACCTCCATGGCGCGTCTCGCTGTCCCCAGGCCCTGCGGCCCCTCGCCAGGGCTGGCAGCGGTCAGCGCCCCCCACTGACCAGCCTCGCTACAGCTGGAAGGAGCCCGACGCTCACACACATCCACTCGCACACACGCCACACCGTGCACACTCACACCCAAACATGCACACACATGTACTGACACCATGCACACACACCCAAACATGCACACATGTGCACTGACACACTATGTACACTGACACCCACGCAAACACACACACGTTCACTGACACACCACACACACCCAACATGCACACACATGCACTGACACACGACGCACACACACCCAAACATGCACACACGTGCATTGACACACCCCGCACCACACCCAAACACACACACGTGCACTGACACACCACGCATACTCACACCCAAACACACACGTGCACTGACACACCACGCACACTCACAACCAAACACACACACGTGCACTGACACACCATGCACACTCACAACACCCCCACACACCCCCACTCTTGCACCATCTAGCACACGACGTCTATGTCTCTCGAATATACGCACCCCCCCAGGTCTGCCCACTGGGCCCAACGGGACCCACCCCGACGGCTCCCACAGCCCCTGCCAAGAAAGGCCTCGGGGACCCCTCCTCCGCGTGGAGCCCCTCCGCAAAGGTCCAGCTCCTGGGGCTGCCGGGACCCGGCGCCGAGACGCTGCTGCAGGCCAGCAAGGCGGCAGGCACAGGCAGCGCCCCCAGCGCGCCCAGCCTCGTGAGATGCTGGAAGAAACGCTGAACTTTCCATCCAGCAAAGGTCGTGATTACAGTACATCCAGCATGAACCCAAAAGAGGAGGAAAGCAAGAGAGAGAGTGGGAGGGATGGGATGGCGGCCCCAATCCCTTCCCCTGGACGTTTGTCCATTTGTCCTTCCATACCTGGCCCTCCCCAGGCCATCACGAGGAACCCCTCTCCCTTGGGCGCGTCTAGTGCTGGGCTCATGCTCTCCACAAACTGGCGTAGAGCATGGGGAGAGGGGCAGAGCCCCCGCAGCCTTCCCGCCCCCTCCTGCAGCCCACCAGGAGCGGCACCAAGCGGCAGAGGCCGGCAGGCGGGTGGGACGTCCAGGCGCGCATGAGCGTGCCCGGCGAGGGCACGGCGGTCTGTCTAGACGTGGCCTCTGCCCCTGGAACCTGAGCAAGAGAAAGGCACAAATCCTTGACTCGGAACCTGAAGGCCCAGAGAGGGGAGCAGCACCCCAAGTCAGCCAACAAGTCAGGGGTAGACCCAGAGTAAGAGCCAAGGGCTTCTCAGGCTCTGCTCAGGGCACTTTCACTTCTCCACGCTCACTCTCCCAGCCCTGGTTCCTCCCCGAAGAAAGACGGAAAGGATGAACAGGACGTAAAAATTCCCTCCTCCCTTCGCCCTCCTCCCCAGGCCAGTGATGAAACTGCACTGTGACACACACCAGATCAAAAACTCCCTGCTTATTTCCATTTCTATGAACGTTGTAGAAATTACTTTGCCCCAAGGAAACTTGGCACCCCATGCTTTAAAGGGGAGGTTTTGGTTTTTGCCATTGCTTGGTTTTGTTTCTCGGTACTATACCTGGTCATTTCATTTGTTTCCTTTTTATTAACTGATAAAATATAAAACTGGCCATCAAGGCTTTTGATAAGCAAGAGGTGAACCACGTCACCACACCATCCGATATCCCAAGGAAGCCCTGGAGGCCCCACCACACCACCACCCCCTCCCCGGGGGTGCCCTGACTTCCAAGAGGCCTTCTGCAAAACCCATTGCTCAGACACGATCCCAAATCAGGAACTTTTAGATTCCAAAAAGGTTAATATAGTGCATATGCCATATATTAAGTACAAGCAGACAGGGTCTGGGAACTCATCTTTCTTTCTGCAGCAAAACTTATTCATCCTGAGTGTGATAAATAAAAACTATATACAGCCTCATGTCAGAACAGGTCAGCTTTTGCCTCCAAATAAGTTAGGAAAAACTTTCCATTTTCAGAGCTTTTTGGATTTCGGACTTGCAAATAAGGGAATGTGTACCTGTCACAAAATAGTTTACAGGCCTCATTTATTAGTTTGAAATCTCGACACTACATAGGGGCATTTTGGGGACTAGGGTTTGTCCTGAATGATATTGCAGGACAGATACAGGACATTATACATCCTGCCATAACCCACTGAATGGACTGGGGGAGAGGGTAAACTACAATGTAACTATAATCCATGCAGTGCTGCGGTGCTCCAAAATGTATTCACCAAATGCAATGAATGTGCCAAAATGATGAGGGAGGTTTTGGTGTGGCGGTGGGGGTGGGAAGTGGGGTATGTGGGAACCTCTTATATTTTTTAATGTAACATTTTTGTGTGTGATTTATGTATCTTTTTTAAAAATTCAATTTATTTAAAAAATTTTTTTAAAAAGGAAAAGACTTAAGGCGGAGATCAATCATACAGTAGGTCTGGTGCCCAAGCCTGCTTGGATTTGTTATCCCACTATCACCCAAAAAACATTCCAGTGGACTTCTGGGGACTTTGTCAGGGGGAAATTCAAGCATGTGTTTGCCAGAGAAAGAAGAAGTTGCATGTCATTTCCTACCCATAACAATAAACGAAGAGGAACCTCCATGAAGCGGCAAAAATTTTTCAAGCATATTTTCTTCAAAGATCACGTAAAAAGAGATATTGACATAGATTTAATTTACTTAATCCTCACAATATCCCTGAGAAACAAACATTACTAACCTCAGTTCACAAACTGGAAAACCTAGCAAGTTTAAGGACTGTGTCCAAGTAAAGAGCCAGGATTCCAATACCCCAATCGTGGTGTGCCTGGTTCCAAACGCATGTTCACCCTTAAGCTCTGGAACGTTCTCACAGAACTTCCAGGTGTGCATGTTACCCCTCTGAATGCAAAGGGTTGTGGTATCCTTGGAAAAGCCCTCCCTCTCTTCTCCCTCCCTCCGTCCTGCAGCTCTGTAAAATGAGGGAGTGAGAGACTAGAGGTGTGCCTCCACTTTGACAACATGCCATCTGTTCATCTGTACCTTGAAAACGTACTTCTCTGATGCTGCCATAACCTCAAGCTGTCCCAGGGAGGAGTCTGAGAAGTCAGTGTTCCCACACCTGCCTCAACTGGGCGGTGTCCACACTCAGCAGGGCCATATGCCGCACACCGCGGCCGCGCCACTCATTCCCGCTGGACCGTGCTCCCTGATGAAGCGAGCTGAGCGAAGGGCACCCTTGAAGGACGTCCACCCAACGTGGACGTACACGTCACAGGCACGCGCTTTTCACAAGCTCCGTTGTTTTTCAGTGTTAAGGCATGAAGGCACAACTGGCCAGCATGAACTGACCAACTCTTCGAGCTGAGTGTTTTGTCCAAGACCCTAGCTTATTAATTCCACACTCTACACATATTTATGGCTCTTCTTTGCAGTGTGGGCGGTAGAGAGAGCTGAGGCTTTGAAGGAACAGAGTCATGGTTTCAAACACCAGCTGAGCAGCCTTCCTGATGAGGTGGCAGCAGGCAGATTCCTTCTCTGCCCTTAAATTTCCTCATCCATTGAATGGGGATAATTGTTTCAAAAGCTGTTCAGAGGTTTGCTAGAAATGGATAGTGAGTGTTTTGTTCATGCTGATAAATCTCTCTACCATCAGTATCTGCTGTGGGGACATAAGACTCAGGAAGATGGAAGAACTTGCCAGAGCTCAGACGGCCTGCAAGCGGGCAGCTGGCTACAACACCTGCCTCTTCTCTGACCCTCGTTTGCTCTTCCCCAGCCACGGCAGGCTGCCTGTCTGCCAGCCCGGAAGATGCCCGGAACCCAGCCTCCCGTTCGACCCTGGGAGGGCCTGTGTTTGCTTGCCAGTGGGATTAAGAGCACTTGATGGTGCCCTGACGAGCTGTGTGCTCTCAAGTCTGGAAACCATCGAACCAAGTGACATTTAAGAAAAGACATTAGCTTGGAAGTACGCATTGCCAGGAACCAAAACACCTCTGACGTCAAACTCCTCCAGGTGCGTGGAGACCCCGGGGCACTGAGAAGGTGGCGGGGTCCTCTCTGCTTCCCGCTCCTCTGAGCTCCTGGGTCTCTTCCTGCCTCTATCATCACCGGCCTTGACTTTCAGAAAATGGCTCCCTCTCTGGGAGGAGCCGGGACCTAGGGTGGGCAAGAGCCGATTGCCTTTCAAAGCCCCAGCCCCCCAGCTCCCGGCAACCCTGCTAACCAGGGCTGCCGGGTTTTGCTTCCCCACCCGTCGCTAGGGGAAATGAGCCCAAAGGCCTATTAGAGTCATCAGGCTAGACGCAGGGCCCTTTGAAGTCATCCCATTTCAACAACAGTGAAACTGAAGCTCGCCCCGGAAGCACAGAAAGCAGCTGCGAGCCGAGCCTCAGTCGCTAGCTGTCCGGGCCACCAGCTTCTCTGGTTCATACTGCCTCTTTGTGCAAAATGGCAGGTGTAATTCAGGTGCTCCACAGATGCCACTTCATGGCGAGAGAAACGGGCACCAGAGTTCCAACCACCGCATCACGCCCTTCCCGCGGGGCCGCTCTGTACGGGACACTCGCCAAGCTCCACTCGGCCCACGCGTACTCCTCTGACTCGCTCGTGGACTGAAAGCTCCCTGAAGGCAGGGGCAGCACCAGATTGCTCACTAAATCCACACCACCTAGCGCCGCATGAGACCAGAACCCAGAGCGCAAGTGTCGGATGAGCGAATGATCCCATTTTTATGCTAGGCCCAACATAAAATGGCAATTAAACTCTTTGGGGAGCTCCATTTCCCCAGCTTCATTTTAAAAACCTAATTACCTACGCCATACAGAATTTTTATTAGAAAGTGAAGTCATTAAGTGAGCAGACAGGAGACTCAGGCCTGAGACAAATGCACATAGAGACCCACCTGTCTGCAGTGCCAAGTCAGGTCTGGCAAACACACAGCTGGCAAACGTGGCACCCAGATCCAGCTCTGTGAATCTCTGGGCCATGGGCTTCTTAAGCCAAGAAAATCAGGCCTCTAAAGCACACAAGGAAGTACAGCGGACAATCCTACCACTGCTTTCCAATAATCTAGTTTTCTGGACATGAGTTATACCGACAGACTGAATCCGAAGCATCTTGCGCAGGAAGAGTCATCCATCAACATTTTACAACCTTGGTTGCGTCTCCTGTCTCAACCCCTGAGATGCAACTCTCACGCTTTCCATTCCAAAGTTCAGCTTAAAATCTTGGCCTACTGCAACAGCACAGCAGCAATCCATCTGTGGGCCAAGGAAGCTCCTGCCAGCGTCGTCAAGCATGTGCTCCCAACTCAGACACATCCAACTCCCCTTCTGTTCTTCACCTACAGGAACGCAAGCTCTGCCACCTGCAGAAAGCCTCCCGAAGCCTGCAAAGCCCTCCTCAGGTCTCTAAATAGCTGCCCTAAGTCTGAGTGACAACACTGACCAGGTCCACCCCCGTGAAAATCGGCTGGCCTTCGCCAAAGGCAATTATTGTAGGTCATTGGCGTGCCAGCCGAAGAAAGGACAAGACCGTACAACCTGGTGCAGAGAGCAAGCAGGACCAGTTTTAAAGTCTGGTCCCGCCACTTCCTAGCTGGCAGACGCTGGGCAAGTAACCTCGCCTTCTCAGTTCCCTTAACTATAAAGTGGGCATAATAATACCGTGACAGGTGGTTGTCAGGAATCGAGAAACTTAAAAGGAAGCCAAACATGTCCAGGTGGAAAAAAGAGCAGGAATTTGTTTTAAAGTATCCTCCCAGAGAGTACTATGTTTCCGAAAGTCAGGAATTTGTTGCCATTTCACATTTCACATTTGTCCCCTTTGAGAAAAACAAAAGGGTCACTTGACACCCAGGGCCGGAGATTCTCACAGCTTATCTGGGGAGAGAGAACTGAGAGTGCCAGTCGGTGCCAGCAACCTGAGCACAGGGAACTTTCTCACCTTCCTTGGACAATGACGGTCTGTGAAGGCCAGGGTTGTTCCAGGAGGCCCAGCATGGCCGAGAGGACCCGGCCAGGGGCTCAGGGCTCTTTTTAGTAACTAAGGAACAGCAGGTCCACGGGAGGCGGGGGCAGCGCCACACCCTACAGACACACAGTGTCATTGAATCCTTCCCAGGCAAGTGCTCTCATGCTCACTCTACAGATGGAATAACTGAGGCTCAGAGAGGCTAGCCAGGAGGTAGCAGGAGAGGAACGTGAATTCATCTGACTCCAAAACCTATTTTCTTTCCAATCACCAGGGTGACTTTTTCGGATAATTCATGCAGCCCCTGAGAAAGGACTGTTCAAACCAAGGTGAAGAGGGAGTCGGGGTTTCCACGCGTGGAAGAGCTCACACTCCGCGGGGAAGGCTGGGCTGGCTCTTTGCTGCCCTGCTCCCCAGGGCTGATAGCGGCTCCCGCCGGGTGCTGACGGCTGGCAGGAGCACCTCCCATGTGGGCAGGGGGGCACAGCCGAACTCCAGCCCCAAAGGACAGGCCCCCTGCCTCGGCCAGGGGTGACCAGTCAAGCCTGGTCCTCCGGCTGCTCGCCCCGCCCATCACAGCCCTCCTCCGGCGGCTGCAGCAGCATCTCTTCATGCCTGTCCTTATCAGCAGACTACACGCTCTAAAAACAGCGCATCGGCTCTGTATGCCACAGCTCCCGATCCCCAAACTGAGTCAGGCGCAGAGTAGGTGCTTAATAACACGAGCGCACAAACGGAGAGGTGGACCCAGCTCAGGGCCCGGCCATACGATGAGGGGAGCTCCTCCGGCTCTGAGGCTCATGTCCTAACCATTCCTAAGTCAGCGCAATGGTTCAGGGGTCTCTTGGACACCGAGACCTCCCAGCAATTCTGGGACATCCCAGGTCTCCCAGGCTTGCAGCCTCTCCAAGCACTCCCTGCTAGCGCTTCCTGTTCATCCGAAAAGGACAACAGGTCCGTGGTCTCGAGCCCATTTCACAGACTGTGACCCTGAGGCCCATCGGAGAGAAGAGGCTTTCCCAGGGCCCACAGTCAACAACGGGGTGCTGATCGCTGGTCTTTTCACACTACACAAACGCTTTATCATCTTCTTATCAATAAGCCTAGGTCACGGGCAGTGAAGGAAAGGGGGCGGAGGGTGAGTGGAAAAGAAGAGAGCCTGTGATCAAGGGACAAAGGGAGGTAGGGATGGGGCTCAGTCTCACCGGAGGCCACTGCACGCCAGCCTCCCCAGGCCTGGCCCGCTCAGTCTCCCCACCCCGGGCTGTCTCCAGGGGGTCTGCCCTGCCCTCTGAGGCCCTGGCTCCTCCGTCTCCTCCTGCTGCAGCCAGGCCCTGAGCCGAGAGTAAAGGTAGACCGAACTCTTCTCGGTGCTGAGCCGAAACAGGAAGTCACAAGCGGCCTGGCTGTCCCCTCGACGTGGGTGCCTTGGGGTTCAGGGCACAGTGCACCAGGGCTTCCTTTCCCAGGAGTCCAGCCCACACTCGAGGGGCAGGCACCTGGGGAGCGCCTCCCAGCAAGCCTCCCAGGGGCACAGGCCAGCAGGGTGGAGGCTCTGATGGTCCTCGGGGCCCAGGACACCTGGCAGGCCGGAGGGACAGGGCAATGCACTTCTCCACGCCACCTCCCCCACTTCCAGGCACCCACCAGGACCCAGGATGCGTCTCAGTCTCCCCAGCTGAGCTTCCTTCTTTGCAAAATGGGGGCAGCCCCTTCCCCAACAGAGTTGTGAGGCCACAGGAAACAGCACCAGGAGTGAGCCCCTCCTGCAGGCAGCCTACCGCCTATTCTTAGCACCGAGCCGCCGGCCACCCCTGGGCTGGCCGGGTCGCCACCCACCTCCCGGAGCCCAGGAGGGGTCTGTCCCTCGCCCTCCAGGAGCCCAGGGCCCGGGGAGGGGACGGCCTGCCAGACCCAGCCTGGGCCAAGCGCCCTGGTTAGGGCTGTTTATTCCAGAGCAAGTAGAAGGGAGAAATTAGAGCCATAAAAGACAGGACAACAGACCAATAAAAACCCGCTCCCAGAAGAGTCAGAAGGAGGAAGAGAGGCAAAACTGTCACCATAGCAACACGAGACAGCCAGAGACAGCAGGCAAACAGCCCTGCCCTGCCCTGCCACCCGCTGCCCTGCAGGGCCAGCCCTCGGACCCCTGGGAGCTCGGCGCCGGCCCCTGAGCCCCGGCCCCCGGGGCCTGACACTGGGCGGGAGCTGGCTGGTGGCCACCGCCCTCGAGCTGCCCCAGCTCGGGTCACTCACGGACCCAGCCCGGCTCTCTGTGCTCTGGGGACGTGAAGCTGCGCAGATGGCCCGGGCCCTACGTGGAGCGGACAGGAATGGTGGGAGAGGGGGAAAGTTCCTGGGGGTGAGAGGAGGGCGCTGGGGAGACCAAGGCCGTGGGGTCCAGCCCTCGTCTCCATCAGGCTCCCTAGAGAGAGGCGGCGACACGGGCGCAGAGGAGTATGCCCAGGCCGGGGTCCCTGAGACCCCCGCACGGAGGCTCGGGCGGTCCCGGGGAATCGAGGGGTGGGTGGGCAGATAGCTTGGGAGGCTCCCCATGACAAAGCTCCCGCCCGGTCCCCGGGGGACACGGGCGGGCAGGGCAGCGTGGAGAAGGGCCGGGAGCCACTGGCCCATTTTGACAGAGGCGTTCTTGGCTCTCCAGGTGGCAGGCAAGGCAGGTGTCACCACCGGGAAGTGGCCAGACTGTCCCCCAAGCTGGGGACGCAGCCTGTCCCAGGAGGCAGACCCGGGTCCCGGGGCGGGCGCGCTGGGTCGGGGCTCACCAGCCTGCGGGCCAAGGACCTGGGCGCCCGGGCTGGCCAGGGGCCCAGGTGTGCAGGGGCCGGGGCTCCCTGCTCGGGGGCCGACGAGGGCGACCCGGCGCTCTGGGGTGGGCGCGGGGAGCAGAGGGCGGGGGCTCCCGGGAGAAAGGGGTGAGTGGGCGATCGAGCGGGCGAAAGGACGGCGCAGGGGGCAGTCTCGGGGGAGGGCTGAGGGTACCCCCACGCAGAGCCGACGGCCACCTCTCCCGGAGGGCAGAGCCTGGGACCCCTCCCCGCCCCCGAGGCCCGAGGGGCCGGCGGGACCCGCGGGCGCCCCGCATCGCGCCGCTGCGACCCGCGCCTCCCGAGCGCCCCTCTCCGTAGACCCCCGCCCGCGCTCCCCGCCGTGGCCCCGGGCCGTGGCCCTCCGCGCTCACCCCGAGCCGCTGCCGCGCGCGCCGCCGCCGCCGCCTCTCCCGCCTCTCCCGCCTCTCCCGCGCCGTCTGCCGAGGGCTCCGCGCCCCGCCCCGCAGCCCGGCCTCGAGCCCCGCCCCGAGCCCCGCCCCGCGCCCCGCCCCGCAGCACCGCGTCCCGCCCCGAGCTCCGCCCCGAGCCCCGCCCCGGGCCCCGCCCCGCGTTCCGCCCCGCAGCACCGCGCCCCGCCCCGCAGCGCCCCGCCCCGCAGCTCCGCGCCCCGCCCCGCAGCACCGCCCCGAGCCCCGCCCCGCAGCACCGCCCCGAGCCCCACCCACGTCCCCGCCCCGAAGCCCGAGCCCCGCCCGCGTCCCGTCCCGAGCCCCGCAGCCCCGCGCCCCGCCCGCCCCGCTGCTCCGCCCAGGCCCACGGGACCCGTCCCCAGGCCGCCCGCCCGGTGCGCCCCGCGCGGGTACCGGCGGCGGCCCTCGGTGTGCACCCGCCCAGCTCCCCCTGACCCCACATCCTCCTAAAAATGCGGGGGGCGGCACGCCCTGCCTCCCCCGACGCCCCCACCCCCACCGAGTGCGCGGCGCTGCGCCCCAACCGAGCCCTGGCGCCACCCCAGTGGCTCTGGATCCGGACCCCAGCCTGGCTCCCCAGCGCGCAGGTAACAGAGCCCCTGCGCTGTACCTGTACCCCCCGCTGGTAGGTGGAGGGACCACCACAAGTGTTCGCCAGTACTCCGTCCTCTTTATCCTAAAGTGGAAGCCAGCAAAAACTCTTCTTAAAAATCCTGGGATGCAGAATGCGAGGGGAAAGGGAGAGCGCGCAGCGTGGGTTACCAGCTTTGTTTTCACCCATCTGCCCGGGCGGCTGTTCGCCTTAGAGAGAGGGAGATGCAGGAAACCAGCGAGAGAAGCGCGCGGTGCCCAGCGGGCTGTGAGTCAGCCTCCTGCTGGGGGACCCCGCCGCGGGCGCGCGCTTCGGCGGCTTCCTTTCCCAGCCCATCACCGGGAACACGGGGAGCAGGCAGTCAATCCCCGCAAGTGCCGGCCAGGCGGTGTGGCGGTGGGCGCGCACGTGGTTCCTGAGCACAAGGGAGCAAGGCACAGTCTGGGAGAGCCGGAAGCGCTAGCCGCACTGGGTCAAGTCTCCCCACTGCCGAGACTCAGTGTGCCTGGGACAGGAAAACCTGGTGCTGGCCAAGCCTCCTGCCAGCTCCCACAGTCTCCAAGTCTGGAAGGCTTCTGGGAAACACCCAGTAGGTCTCCTGCTCTGGCTTTTGCCCTGAATTCAGAGATGGGGGTAGGAGGACCAGAGAAACTTTTCCACCAGTCTAGTTAGAAGGACTCTGCTAAGCAGAAGGGGTCTTCAGATGAGGATGGACTTCTCCCCACTGGCTGTCAAGGGCCCTCATGCTCGAGGCCTCAGTTGTCAATCCTCCAAAGCTCTACTAGGAAATCATCCTTGCCATGAGCTAACCTGTCCCCAACACCCATACCCACAAGCACACTGAAATTTCTGATTTATTCTGTCCACCCGGGACCTGGCCAGACTTTGTGAAGAACAAGAGACAAATCAGAAGCAGACACCATCCATCCCAAAAAAACAGTCACTTCAGGCCACGGAGGATTCTTTTTTTTTTTTTTTAAGATTTATTTATTTATTTATTTCTCTTCCCTCCCCCCACTCCCCACCCGGGTTGTCTGTTCTCTGTGTCTATTTGCTGTGTCTTGTTTCTTTGCGGCACGGGAATCTGTGTCTCTTTTTGTTGCATCATCTTGCTGTGTCAGCTCTCTGTGTGGGCGGTGCCATTCCTGGGCAGGCTGCACTTTCTTTTGTGCTGGGCGGCTCTCCTTATGGGGCGCACTCCTTGCACGTGGGGCTCCCCTACGCGGGGGACACCCCTGCGTGGCACGGCACTCCTTGCGCGCATCAGCACTGCGCATGGCCAGCTCCACACGGGTCAAGGAGGCCCGGGGCTTGAACCGCGGACCTCCCATGTGGTAGGCGGACGCCCTAACCACTGGGCCAAGTCCGCTTCCCCGCAGAGGAGTCTCTACACCCTCCTGCCTCTCCTTACGCAGCTGAGGTCAGGGCTCTAGTTGCCGTGTGAGATTTCACAGGTGGGTTCCTGTTTCAGGAACTGAGGCATACTTGCATGGTATGGCCTAGCCCATTTTGAAATAATAGGGTTTTCTAATTTTGAGTGTGACATTTAATAATTATTTCCTAAGAACAATAATTAGACGGGATGGCCTTTCAACTTTATCAGTAATCTTAATAACTAGTGTAAAGGTGAAGACGATAAAGACTGGAGGGACGTGCAACTGTCTCTTGGCAGACAGGTGAGTCGAGGTTGAATTTTAGATGGTTTTCGTTCACAATATTCAGTTGGCTGAAATGAACCTTAATATCTTAATAAATTAAATTTAAATGGAACTGTTCTAGTTTCAAGGACATCCTCTCCAGGTATTTATTTTTAAGAGAGATTTATTGGGCGCTGACAAGGTGCCAAAGGTTGTGCTAAATGATGGGTAAGGACAGTGCGCAGGTTGGCTGCCCCGCCTATGACAAAGCAGAATAGGAAAGAGGCTCAAACAGAGGTATTTGCTGTGTGGGCCTAGAAAAAGCAGGAACCCATTGTCGTGGGGGGGAAATTGGGCCCAGATTCTTGAAAAGGACAGCTTTTAAATGGAGCCCTGCCTTTGACAGGCAGAAAATGGCCTCAAGGACATTGCAGGTAGAGGGACAAAGTGGAGGCCCTGATGGGAGTGGCCCTGGGGGACCCCAGTGCCAGGGGTCTGCTCTAAGTGAGACTGGAGGCTCTAACCCAGAGATGGGGCATCTGCCCGAGTAGGCGGGGCTTGGCCCTGGTAGCTCTCAGGAATGGGGGGGCACTTTGCTGCTGAGGGTAGGAGAAGGAAGAAGAGGTAGGATGTGGGGGCATTTTCAGGACTTGAAGTTATCCTAGGTGGTTCTGCAGGGACAGTTGCTGGACATTGTATGTCCTGCCATGGCCCACTGGGTGGACTGGGGGAGAGTGTAAACTACAATGGAAACCACTGTCCATGGGGTGCAGCAGTGCTCCAAAATGTATTCACCAAATGCATCGAATGTCCCATGATGATGAAAGAAGTTGTTGATGTGGGAGGAGTGGGGTGAGGGGGATGGGGGGTATATGGGGACCTCATATTTTTTTAATGTAACACTGAAAAAAAAAGAAAGAGAAAAAATAACAGAATGTAAAATAAATAAGTAAAAATAAATAAAAGAGATGGGTGTTAGGCTAAGCATCCTTGGGAACAGAGTATGGAGAAAAAAGGCAGCAGCCATAGGCCTGGAGAGGAGAAAACCACCGCCACTGCCCAGGGACCGACCTTGGGCTGCCCTCGGAGGCTCAGCTCGCTCATATTTGAAAACCCATTCTCTGGAAAATCTCTAGTGCCGAGAATAGAATTTGGCACATAGTAATATGGCTCAGTAATATTTACGGAATGAAGAACAGGGTCGTGGAAGCTGGCATCCTCTCTGGAGATGGGACCACGGGCTCTATCCCGCCCACAGCTCCTTTCTACCACCGAGGGCCATTCCAGGACAGGTGGAACGTTCCCCCAGCTCCCTCGACTGACCTCAGTCCCTTACTCACCGTGACCCCTTGTTCTCTCTGCTTGGGAGGTTTGCTGATTTATCACCTGGGACGCCTTGCCCATCCTCAGCTGTGAGAGATCTACTTGCTCCAGTGCTATCGACGCCTTGGTGGCCATGGTGGAGTCGGGGCTCAGACCTCCTCTCCTCTGAATCCTCTTGAAGAATCTCCCACCACCTTCTCACTACCTGCATTGGGAGCTTTTCACGTGTGCACGTTTGTGGAGGACAGGCGCCTTTTCCAGACAGAACCCGCTACCTTTGGAGTCAAAGCTGTTTTCACCATTTGCGAACTTGAGAACCTAAGTTATTTAATCCTTTGAGATTTGGGTTTTCTCTTCTATAAAGGGGGGTACTAAAACCTACCTCAGGATGTTGATGGGAAGGCTAATGTAAAATGCTTGAGGCTGTGGAAACAAAGCTGCTTATGTGTGAGTGGTCTGTGTGCGTGGGTATGCGTGTGTGGGTGTGCATGTGTGTGCATGGTCTGTGTGTGCGTGGGTGTGCATGTGTGTGAGCATGCATGTGTGTGAGTGGTCTGTGTGCATGGGTGTGCATGTGTGCGCGTGGGTGTGAGTGGCCTGTGTGCGTGTGGGTGTGCATGTGTGTGCGTGGTCTGTGTGTGCGTGGGTGTGCATGTCTGTGAGCGTGCATGTGTGTGAGTGGTCTGTGTGCGTGGGTGTGGGTGGTCTGTGTGCGTGGGTGTGCATGTGTGTGCATGGGTGTGAGTGGCCTGTGTGTGCGTGGGTGTGCATGTGTGTGGGTGGTCTGTGTGTGCGAGGGTGTGCTGCCCCATAGTTCCCCAAGCAGTGCCAGGTGCCCGGGCCGCGGAGCTGCCTCTTGGGTGGGGTGTGGAGTAGCAGCCGCATGCCCCCATCACATGAGGTCCTGCAGCGCTTGCCCCTCTACACGGAGGAGGCTCTACTTCTCCCTCCCAGGTCACTGGCCCCCAGCAGGGGTTATAGAGAGCTTTCCCTCTGATGTCACCGTATCGGCTTCCCAAGGTGCTGGGTGTTCTGCCAGCTACTGGCCGGGGACCCTCGAAGTAACTGGGGGTTTCTACGGAAACATGGCCGGGCTCAGAGGGGCATAATAGATGTGGCTATGGCTGTTGAGTCTGTTCTCACAGCCTCTCCACTAGACTGTGAACTCCTGAAGGGCCAGAGCTGTGTTCTCTCAGCCTGGGTGTCTCCTCAGCACCTTGAGGAACATCTGACACATCAGGCACTGATGCTCGGGAAGTGCCAGCTGAATGAGCGAACCCTTCATCCCAGGCTTGCGTCTCTTTAGAGACTGCCCCAGCGAAGTGTTAACTTACGTTCCTAAAGCAGCAAGTTCTCCTATGTGAACGGCAAGGAGCTCACTTGTTTTGGCTATTTGAGCAAAGCCCTGAACCTTGGACATAAGGAACAGTCCGTATAGAGTAGATCTCTCATGTGTGGCAAACTTGATAATACAGATGTTGTCTTCTAAGACTGACAACAGATTATAAACACCACTATGCACCCAATTCCCCCAAGAAGAGATGATGGATTCCTAGAACCTAAAAAAATTAGAGCCCAACAATGGCCAATGATGGAGAAATACTATATGCCCCAGAAACAGGGGACTCCACTGATGAAATACAGATGGTACTAGGAAGGGAGATGGACAACTGGAGGATGGGGGTCAGGGGGACAGCACAAGAGCCATGCAGTGCGGTCGAGATTTAAATCCGGACCCCAGCCCACCCTGCTGGCAGCAGGGTGACTTTGGGTAGATTACACAACTACCTCAGCCTTGGTGTTCACACAGATAAAATGGCAACAGTAGGACGCCCACAAAGGGCTGCTTAGGCAGCCGGCGCCTGTTGAGTGCCCATGACGCACCAGACAGACGAGTGCCCGAGGTCATGACCGAGCACCCAGCACCGTGCGTGGCCTAACCCGGCTACCAGATGTTTAAGGTGGCCACAAGTATCTGCACCCACACTTTCATGTCTGCTCTCCTTCTCTCCCTCTCGCCCCTTCTCTCTCCAATTTGTAAAATTTCGATACATGGCTCTTGTCTCTCCAAAGTCCAGGTCCTCTGATATATTTTCACAGGTCACTTGATCCCAATCTTAGCCTGGCAAGGTAAACCAGGAACTTGCTGATAGCATCCATTTTTAGCACCTTTGAAAAAATGCTCCAGGAGACTCAACCTCTGCCACCACAAAGCTCAGACTGTCTCCACAATCACCATCAACAAAGTAATGACAGGTACATAAGGAGCCCTTTAGCAAAGGCTCAGATCATTTTACAGGCCTAACCCATCATCTGAGCAGCTGCACCAGGAGGCACGTCGAGGTCACTTTTGACTGTACCCGTTTTATAGTCGGGGAAATTAAGGCCTGACATAACTTGTTCACTTGTCCACTGAGTCCCAGCAACAGTCAAGAAAATAAAACACAGATGTCATGACTCACAGTTTAGGACCAAGCTTTGAGTTCCTTGAGCAACCAAGTTTCCTTCTTTTTCTTTACAAATAGGCTCTTTGCTTTTCAAGAAATATACTAGTGGACAAGTAGGCAGATTCAATTCAGACATAAGCCAGAATGCTCTCTTTTTAAAGGAAGTGCTCGTAGAGACTTTGTCCAATTTGGGGAGCTGAGAAACACAATGAGGGTACTAAAAAAAGTTTAAAAGTCCCACAAGAAAGAGTGGTTGACTCTCTACAGCTTCTTTACAAGCCCAGCTAATAATACACGAACGCTTCATGTTTAAGCGCTCTGTAACTACTATGTGTGAAAACCACATAAATGGCAATTTTAATGGTTTCCAAACTTTAACCACTTGAGAAATGCCTCAGAATTGTGACTAGCAGCTAGCAGGAAGCTGGATATATTTAGATCTCGTGTATATCTCCTTTTCATCCTTCCCTTAGCCACTGCCCAGATCAACCCCTTAACAACTGTCACTGAAATTATTTCAACCGCTTTCTCATGGGGCTCCCTGGCTTCCAATTGGGCCACCTTGCAGCCCAAGTGATCTTTCAAAGAGACGTATGATCACCGCAGCCCCTTCTGCAGGCCCTTCAGTGGCTGCCGATTACTCCAGGAAGAAGTCGTGCATTCTTGCAAGACAGGCATGGCTGGTTTATAATCTGCCCCTGGCTTGTTCTTTAACTGCATTTTTAAACTCAGAGTTCCTTAACTCAAAACACTAGATCTTTCTTTTCTGCCTTTGTCTTTCCTCATCCCTCTTCCCAAAATGCCTTCGTCTCCATTGTCAACTGGTCAAAGCGCAAGTATCCTTCCAGGTAGCTAAACTGTCGCTTTGCAGTAAACTCTTTCCTGAAGTCCAATCCCAGTAAGTCAGCACTCGCACCCTTTATCTTTATATTTCTACCCATCACTCGTTGAGCTTCTGGAATTTAGGAATCATACACATATTCTTTTCTCACATCTGTGTTCCCAATGTTTGGTATCTAGTGTGCACTTAATAAATGTCCACTGAGTTGATCTGAGTTGAAGTGAATTGAATCCCTCAAGATCCAGAGATTTTTTAAATTGCCCTTTCAAATTATTTGTGAAAAAAAATAACATATATTCAAACCTGGAAGGGCAACTTAGAACCTTCTTGAAAGAAGAGAGAGTTGGGGGTTACATTTTTGTGCGTGTGGACAAAAACTGCCACCATGTGTTTTTCTAGTTGTATGATCTTGAAGTAAAATGCACATTAATGACTATACATCAAATCCAGCAAATAGTTCTTGGTTTGTGATGCTGAAACATCTTCTCTCCTCTATGCCAAACCTCTCCCTTTTTTTCTTTTTTTTTAATAATCTAAGCCTTTTTTTGTTCTTCCTGGGACATTTGCCTGGGAGGCTAGGGCTAGCTATAAATTACAGTCATCATAATTGCAAGAAATATTGTTTACCCAGACTAATTTTAGAGCTGAGGATGAAGCCTCAAGGATGCCCCTTACCAGCCTGGCAGAGCAGCTGCGGTTCCTGGAGGCGCATCGTGTGCTCTTGATTGTTTCCCGTGTCTGCAGTGGTTCCCGGAGGCGCATCGTGGCTGGTTCACCTGTCGCACTTGTTCTGCTCATGGGGCATGAATGGCAAGATGGCAGCTGCCTCATCCGATCAACTCCGTCAAATGGTTAATGGGAGACGAAATGGAAGATCTTAGAAAATATGGTAATTTTCATGTTTTTAGACAAAAATGCAGTTATTTTTCTCATTTCCACATTTCATTTATACCAAGTGTTCAGGAAATCTATTTAGTATGCTTTGCTTTCAGAGTAGCTGGACCATTACCATTTTGCACATATTTAAGCATTGAAAGTTCTTAAAGAACCTCAGAGCAGAAGGGACCTTAAAGGTAATGTTATTCCATTTGTTTGACCAATGAGGAAACCAAGGAGGCTTGGAGAGGGAAGGTGATTTCCCAAGGTCACATGGCAAGTAAGTGACGGGGCTGGGATCAAAACTTAGCGTGCCTGCCCCAGGCTGGTTCTGTTTTGATCTGCCTCATGCTCGATTACCAGCCAGCCCACCTTCTAGCCACGCACTGGAGCTCTAGCTTGCTGCCTGTCTAGCATGCTGGTTCCCTCAACATGAATTCTCAAGTGAGGTTTCCTCCACGATTTCTCACAGATCCCCAAATGATTCCATTGGCCTGCATTGGGTCCTGTCTCCAAGAGGAAAAGTGTCCATGGAGGAAGGCTCAGGCAAGACTCTGTGACATCACTCACATGGGAAGAGCTTTAATCCCAAGACCAGGGCTCTGGGGAACAACTGTAGGATCCAGAGCAGGTCAGCAAAGGTCTCCTGTCCAATGTTGCCACGTTTTCATCGGGGATGATAAATGCCTGCCGGGCTACCTTACAGGAATTTTAAGAGAATAAAATGAAATGACAGTTGCAAAAAGACTTGAAAAGTTAAACGCAAAATGGTTATTTTATGTAGCAGCAGAAACACAGCAAACTGTTTTGCTCCTTTTATTGCCAAGGTGATGTCCATGCTAATTTGATGCTAATTTCTTGTAGGTGGCCAGGGTTTCCTGGGCCCTTAATTTTCTCCCACCCAATACCACTGAAATTTGCAGGAATGATATACTTTAATGTATTTAAGAATTTATTTAGCACTTAGTAAATGCCAGACACTCTGCTAAGTGGTCAGGCTCTGAGGAGGGATGTTCTTGTGGAACTCACTGCCCAGACTGGAAAAGACATGAAAAGTACATAAGAAATTGTCCTAAAATGTGGGAAGTGCCTTAAGGAACTTAGGGACAGGCATTTAACCCAACCTGCAAGAAGTGCTTTCTGGGGCAGGGCGGTTAGAACTATCAAACTAAAGTTCACTTTCAGAGTTTATCCATTTCCTCTTTTCTGTCTTCTGCCCTGAGGCTTGCACTGATAATCTAATTCACACTAAAGGGTAACCACTGAAAGACTTTTATTGCATTCCAAAGGAAACACACACTCAGAATAATGTAAGAGTTATCCATGCTTCCCCTCTACCCAGAATATTTACCTTTTGTATGTGTGCTTCAATTGTTTTCTCTTAAATAATAGGGTATTAATGATCAAGGGAAAAGTCCCTGTGCTCCCCAAGGGTGGTAGAAACTCCTAATACTAATTGATTTCTGATTCTTCTCCTCTGGGCACATGGAAAGATTATACTTTCCTGCCTCCTGTGATGGTCTGAAGCTGTATGGACCCCAGAAATGTATGTCTGTACAATTAATCCACTTCTGTGGGTGTAGACCCCTTGTTAAGTAGGATCTTTTGGTGAGTAGGATCTTAAGCTGTGACCCACCTCATTCAGTGAGGGTCTTCGTTCTCTTACTGGAGTCCTTTATAAGAGAATGAAATTCAGACAGAGAAAGTCACAGAAGCAAGAAGCTTGAAGCAATGAAACCCAGAAGAGGAGGGAGAGACCAGCAGATGCCGCCATGTGCTTGCCATGTGACAGAGGGGCCCAGGCTTGCCAGCAGCCAGTCTCAGGGAAGAAGGCACCCGCTGATTATGCCTTGTTTTGGACATTTTCATAGCATCAGACCATAAGCTGTAAGCTAATGCATTCCCACCCTTAAAAGCCAGCCCACTTCTGTATACTGCTTTCAGCAGCCTAGACCAGCTCCCTTCCACGGTAAAGTGATTAGCACCAGCTAGTGGTTTGTGGGCAAACCTAAGTCATTCTGGCTGGAACAATTACTTGCTGCCTTAGTTTCCCAGCTGCTAACTGAACCATGCATGGGCTGGAGTAAACAAGGAGACTTTGTAGGCTCATGTTTTGAGGCTAAGAGAAGTATGAAAGCAAAGTGTCATCAAGGTGATGCTTTCTCCCAGAAGACTGTGCCATTCTACGGCTGGCTGCTGGCACTCCTTGGTCCTCGGCTTTTCCGTCACCCAGAAATGCATGTGTGGCAGCCTCCCCTGGCTCATCTGGGTTCCGTTGACATCTTCTTCCCATGGCTTTTTCTCCTTGCATGAATTTCATTCTGCTTATAAAGGACTCTAGCAATAGGATTAAGATCCACTCTGATTGGGCTGGCCACACCCTAACTGAAGTAACCTCATCCAAAGGTCCTATTTACAATGGAGTCACACCCATAGGAAATGGGGTAAGTTTATGAACGTGTTTTTCTGGGGTGCATCGCTGCCAGCCTCCACACTTGCCCAGATGAGAGCCTCCAGCAACCCTTATCCTTTTTGTTACAAAATGCAATGCTCATCTCTCTGGCTCTTAGAGTATTAGGGGCATCGAGATGCCACTCCCCCATCACCAGTGCTTGATGGACATACTCGGTGAATCGTAACTAAATTGTTGTTTAAGCCATTGAGATTTTGTAATTATTTGTTTTCATGGCATCACATCCTCTAACCCAACTGACATATCCCGTCCAGCCTCATTTCCAGTCCTCTTCATTCAGAGACAACCATGATCATAAAATTGTTAGGAAGCTTCCCTTTCAAATTTTCTAAAATATTTCTAAATAAGTGTGGACACCAAAGCAATATATGGTATTCTATTGCATGGTTTAAATTTTTAAATAAATGCTATCATGTGTTGTGCTGGTTCTCTTCTTTACTCAATGGCATGACTTTCTAGAGAGACAGATAATTCTGTAGACTATGCACATGTTCACCTTTACCAGATACTGAAACATGTCTTTCCAAAAAAGATCCACTATTTTAATGCTTAGAGTAACAAACTAGAAGTATGCTTGCATATCCATATAGTGTGAGGATTTCTGATATGTTTTTTTCAGGAAACATAATTTTACTGTTTTTATTGACATTTTCTTGATTACAAGTGAGACTGAGCATCTTTTCATGTGTTGATATTTCAAGTTTTCTATTCTGTAAAATATCTGCTCGTACCTTTTACAAATTTATCTGTTGTATCATTTATACTTCATAATTTTATCAATGATTTTATTCATTTCTTAAGAGAGTTAACATTACTTTCTGAATACTAATCCCTCATGTATTACATGTCTAGTTAATCTCTTCATCCAGGTTGTGACATGCTTTTTAACTTTATAATATTTTTAATGATATAGAAATGCTTAATTTGGTTGAAGTCAATTTATATTCTTTTACAGTTTGGCTTTTTGTGTGCTTCTTTAAGAAAGATTTTCCTGATTAAAAGTTAAAAAGATATTTTCCAGTATTTTTGTCAAATAGTTTTACAGTTTCACCTTTGTTTATATCTTTTATTCATATGAAATATATTTTGGAGAATGGTGTGAGAAAGGGATATAATTATTTTGTTGTAGGGAAAGTCATTTGCTTTCTTTTCCCTTTCCACTGTTATTTTCTTACATTCTTCTAACATAGATCAAGCTCACTTATGTGTTTGATTTTTTAAAATTAATGTAGGAAGAACTGTTTATGGTGTTATGTCTTTCCATCTATGAACATATGTATCTATTTATTGCTCTTCTTTTATATCACAAATAATTTCTGGTAGTTTTCTTTGTAATTGTGTTGCTTGTATTTTTTGGGTTTATTTTAGGTATCTTATAATTCTTATTGCTATTATGAATAGGATCTTTCTTATATTGTGAATGTTGGGTTTCTAGTTAGTTTTTGCCAAGATATAAATGAAGCTATTTGATGTTTTTATTTTGATCTTATTTTCAGATCTCTGCTGGAATCCTTTATAAATAATTGTTAATTCTAAATTTCTCTCCTTAGATTCACTTGATTTTTCTATGTAGCTCAAGGGCTGCCTGTGGATTAAATCTGGACAACCACGCTTTTTTGTATATAGTTTTGTTTGAACAGAGCCACATTCATTTGTTTATATATTATCTATGGCTTCTTTTCATACTTCAATGGCAGAGTTGAGAAGTTGAAGCCATATAGCCTGCAAAACCCAAAGCATTTACTATCTGGCCCTTTGCAGAAAAAGTCTTGTCAATCCCTGATATAGGCAATTACATCAATTACAGCCAAGAGTAGTTGTGACTCACTCTTTCAAAGCCTTTTGCTTCTTATTTTTCTTATCTTATTTCATGGGCCAAGACCATCAGAACAATGTTGAATAGTAGTATGTATATTTGCATCCTCATCTCTTTCCTGCATTTAATGGGAATATTTTTTATTTTCAGCATTAATTTTTTTGGTTCAATAAGTTCTTGGTACCATTCTTTATCAAAGAAAGATCATCTTATTCTATTCCTAGTTTGCTAAGGATCTTTATTATTCATGATAGTAAATTCTACCTAATGGTTTTCCTACATCTCATATGTGCTAAAATACACTGGTAGATTTTCTGTTATTGAACTGTCTTTGAAATCTTGGGAGAAACCTTAATTGAAACTGTTGATTTTAATTGCTTGCATTTTATTTAAGATTTTTACATCTATGTTTACAAATAATATTGGCATAAATTTTCTTTTCTTCTACTTTATCTTTGTTTGTTTGGGTATCAAAATTATATTAATAATAGCCACAGAAATTTGTTTAAGCAGCTCTTCCTTTTTCTGTTCTCAGGTAAAGTTTTTATTCTTCCTTAATAAGAATAAGATAGTGATTATCTGTTTCTTGAGAGTAAAACTCATTTGTGAAACCATTTAAGTGAGATGTCTCCTTAGCAAGGGACTGTTTTTAATTATCTATTCAGTTTGCTGAATGGAATTATTCTATTCAGGGTTTCAATTTTTCCTGAGTCAATTTTAGTAGTTTATATTTCTCAAAAAATAATTTTATCTAAACATTTGAATTTATTAAAAAATTTGGAATATATTATCACGTATTTTAAAAGTTTCTACTCACTCTGTAATTATTTTAAGCATGATATTTTTATTTCTAAAAAGTATACTTGATATTTTCCTTTTTTCTCTTTGGTCACACTAGCGTTTGTATGTTTGTTAGTCACTTTAGAAAGTAAGCTTTTGATTCTATTTATAATCATGAATGAATCTCTGTGTGCTTGTTTCTTTATTCATATGTCAAATATGAAGAATTAAGCTTATCATACTCCCTGGTTCCAATGTTCCATTTTCAATTTTATTAATTTAGCACTCATCATTTTTTATTCTCTACTTTTTGGGAGTGTATTCTGTTTTGTTTTTCTGGTTTCTTGAGTAGAAATATTAGCTCTCTTTTATTCTTTCTTTTTAAATTTCTGAGTATGTGGATTCTATACTACAAATTATTCTCTAATTTCTGCTTTAACTATATCCCAGAATTTGTATGTGAGTACCTAAAAGTTGTGCTAGTGGACTTCCATTGCTAATTAGATACTAAATGTTTATAATTTCCAGTTGCCTTTTTTTAAACAATGATTGTTAATATATTTTATAACTTTGAAATTTAAAAAAATATTGTTTTTATATTTTAGTTTTTCTTGCATTGTGGTCAAAGAAAAGATTTTAATTTGTGCCCTAATGCATACTTAGTTTTAAAAAATGGTTCCCATGATTTTGAAAAGAACATATAGTCTCCATGTTTGAGATGTCATAAGTTTTTTCAATTGAACATATGCTTCTAAAATTTCTTTTTATTTTCTTCTACTGACCTTTTCTTACATTGTGATTTGTATTTACTCCTTTGTTTGTGCAAACACTTTAAAAATACTTACTTTTAGAGTCTTTTAAAACTTACTCAATTATCCAAAGGGTTATTTGCCATTCCCCTGGACTGTTCTTCTGCCGTTCACTTTCTTATGAGGTTTATAATTTTGGCTCTGAGCTCATTATCACGGAGGATGTTTTCCATGGGAAACCTTTGTGGTTTGCTTTGGGTGAGCACTTGCTGCCTGCATCTGGAGGACTCTGTGGGTGTAATTGCCCTGGCCAGTGAGTTCTCTGGGATTCTGAACTACGCAAGTGGCTGAAATGTGGACTCTCCCGGTGTTCTGATTTCTTGTAGGTGTGTCTGTTTCTATTTACAGGCCCAGGGTGGGAGCTTCAGAACAGCTTTCCTAGAGGTGGGCAGAGATCATCTTGCAAATGGCAGTGCTGGTGGCTGCAGAATCTACTCAGGGCACGTTCCCGCTTCCCACCCCCTGGGGCGGCGGGCTGAGTCTCGTGGGTTGTGTGGGCCCTGATCCCTGTTCCCGACTCTCAAGGCTCCTAACAGGTTGCACGTCCCCTACAGCAGTTTTCAGTTTCAACTCTCGTTATCTGGAGTTCCTCTCTTATTTTTTTCACTTGGGGAACTTTTCTTTCTGGGTCTCAAGTTAGGCTCTGTTTTTCACATCTGCTGGTTGATTGTTTCTTCCATTTATGATTCATCAGTTCTGTGGTGTTTGAATAAAGGGGGGAGACTTTCACATCTGCTCAGTCTACCTTACTTTCAGAGGACAAGGAGCTTGTGGATTCTGGAAGGAGCATGTCAAACCTTAACGGAAAACAATGACTCTTGTGGGGCGCAGCCAGATACCCCACAGAGGCGGGAGGAACACCACTGAAGCTGGCTTGTTTGGGCCCTGGGATCCTCCTACTTGATGCTTTGATGTAGAGCAGTCAGCCCTGCCGAGTGGCCCAGCTAACACCTTCTGTCCACTTCTGCAGTTGCCAAGGGCGGGCCTAAAGCCCCTGGACCAGCTCAGCTGCCACCAGCGGTGAGCGTCCACTTTGGCTCCTAGCCCGTCCTGCTTGCCTAGCCCCTCAGGGAAATTCTCTGTCCATCCCTCCAATTTAAACTGCTGCTACAGGAATACCAGACGTTGTCCCAAATTTTCACGTGTTTAGAATTGGTGCCCTCTTTTTCGCAATGTGGGTCAGTAGTTGGACTTAGTAACTTTAACTAGACTACATGATTGAAGTTAAAAATACATGAAGACATAAAAGGATTGGTTTTCTGTCTCAAAATTCACACTTGAAAAATTTGTCACTGTAGTTTGATGACTTCAGGCTTTTAAGGAACTGCCTCTCTTAGTCCAATTTAAAAAATTTGTTTAAAGAAAATTATCCATAGCCTGAGGTTACAAAGTATGAAAATAACACTGTGTGAGCTCACTGTCTCTAACGCATTTTCCTCTTCCTTGTATTTTCCGATCGGGGAAGCTTTTTCAAATGACGTATTTCAGATGCTGCAGAGAAGGAGCTATGATTTGTTTCCTCATGTCAATTATCAGTCATCAGAGAAAAATCCAGCTACGTTGCAGTTTCCAAAGAAGTTGAGATATTACTTTGTTAATGTCTATTCAGTGCCTTTTCTATTTGGGGAATTGAAAATTTGCAGGGAAATAACTGGAGAAAGCTTAACTTGCAATCTAGTGGCGTTGCTCCATCTGCAGAATTTCTTTGAAGTTGTTTGTCATGATTGTGGGATGTGAGAACTGGAGCCGTGTTTCCTCGAGCCGCACACTTCCCGTGAATGAAGGCTTCTGGTAAAAATTCACAATCTCATCAAAAAAGCATTTATCAAGTGACCATCTGTAGTCAGTCAAAGGGGTACCGATGCCAAATACCAGAAATTGGTTGGTTTTTATAAAGGGTACTTATTGGGGTAAGAGCTTACAGATACCAGGCCATAAAGCATAAGTTACTTCCCTCACCAAAGTCTATTTTCACGTGTTGGAGCAAGATGGCTGCCTACATCTACAAGGGCTCAGGCTTCCTGGGTTCCTCTGGGCTCAGCTCCTCTGTTTCTTCCATAAGGTCAGCTGTAGACTATGAGGCTCCTAGGTTTTCCCTCTCTCTACAAGATCAACTGCAGACTATTAGATGAACGTCTTGTTTCTCTTCCCAGGACTGTCTCTCTTTCCTCACGACCAAGCTCCTCTGTGTGCTTGCTTCCTGGGGCTCCAGCTCAAGACTCCAGCATCAAAACTCCAACTCTGTCCTTTGCCATGTCTTTGCTCTGTGAGTTCTCACCCACCAAGGGGTAGGGACTCAACACCCTACTGCCATGACCCAATCAAAGCCCTAATCATAATTTAATCAATTAAAAGTGAGACCTCTGACAGACCAGTTTACTAACATAACCCAATAACTATTTCTGGAATTCATAAGCAATGCCAAACTGCTATACCATCTGTGCACAGTATTTTACAAAGGCTAAAAAAAAACAAAAGTTCAACAAGAACTTGAATTTGTTGATGTTATTAGAGATCAGCCATGTGGTCACATTACTCTGACAACATGCAGACACCTGGACAGGTAAATAATTTACAAAAAGAACAGGTGTATTGAAATTCTAGACAGGTATTGGGGATGTGGTGGAAAGAACTAGAAGGGGAGTTGGCAGACATGGATTTCAGTCCTGACTGTGACAACGCTCAGCCAAGGGGACTTGGGACTCACCCAAACTCGCTGGGCTTCAATTTCCTTCACATAAAGTTAGACAAAAGTAGGGAACTTGAAAGTGAGAGAAAAGGTTTGACACAAAAAGTCAAATCAAGTTACTTTACAGATGAGCAATAAAACACAAGCTCAAAACTTGTTCTAGTCAAAAAAACACAAAAAAAAACAGAGTCATGGGTGAAATGCCCCAAATCACCGCAAAGATAGAATATCTGGTTTATGTTACTGAAAAGCCACAGTATAGAGCAGAAGTTGGAGAAGGTGGGGTTTATCACGTAAGGCTACTGGAAGGAGGTCCTGGAAACTGTCTCTGGAAGGAAGGGGCTTGCACAAACCAGTAGAAAAAATGTTAGTTAGGTGATGACATGGAAGAAGGTATGAAGGGAGAAATTGTCAAGAGCCTGGCTGGGGCCTTGAGCCTGGGGGAGAGAAGGGCACGGGCTCTCCTGGGGAGTCAGAGCCCCTGCACGCGAGGCTGTGTGGTGGTAAGCTCACTGGGGTACGGGCCTGGAATCATCTCGATTGGTGGTGTGACTCTGGGGAGATCCTGCCCACATTTCCGGCCCAGTTGCATCACATATCGTGATGGATTTGTGTTCCAGGAATTTCACAAGGCCCCTTTTCACTTCTGTGAGTCTTTGATTTCAAGGAAGAACTTTCTGTTAGAGTTGAAAGAAATAGGGAGAAAGAATGCAGGTACGAGTCACCAGATGGGCTCAGCGAGGCTGCTCCCAGGGGCACTTGGCAGCTGGGCTCAGCTCCTTTCATTGCAAAGGCTCCAGGGTTTTCAGCAGGCGGCCGGGAGAGTGCTCAGGCTGAGAAGGCGTGTCAAGGGGCTGGACCATCTTGAAGGCCCTGCTGGCTGCGGCTGAGGATGGAGGTGGGGGCAAACGTACCTGGGAGAAGGCTGCAGTTGCCTGAGCCGGCAAGGAGGAGGTGACAGAGGAGGGTGGATTCAGGAAAGCCGAGCCAACTGGCCAAGGACTTGCTTACAGAGGGAAGGGGGAGGACTCTGGGATGGGAAGAGAGACACGGCGGGGGCACCGCCGCTCAGGAAGATGAGTGTTCTGTCGCTGCCAAGTTCACTGGGAGGTGGGCTGCCAGCGCAGGTTGGTGATTCAGTTCCATCTGCCTTTGCACAGTGAAGGCAGCAGACACAGCCCACCAGCCTGGCCTCTGGAGCCCTGCTGTGGGAGACGGCCCAGGTGGGCCGCCAAGTCCAACCCAGGTGGTCGGGGAGCAGGGCTGAACTGAGAGTGCGCAGGCCGTTTTGGGGCTGCCCGTTAGAGTCAAGGCATCCAGATTGGTCCCTCCGTCCTGACTCTACCCCTCAAACTTTCCCAGGGGGCTCAGGAATGGGTCGTCTTCAGGGAAAGATGACCCTGAAAGATGAGGTGAAAGATGAGGTGAGCACGCTCTGCCATTATCTGGGAAATAAAGTCCAGTGACTCTCAAAATCGTCGAGTTCCAAACACCACAGTAATAATATTCTTGAAAAATCTCAAGAAGGGTTTTGTGGTCTTAGGACAAGTGGCCACACGCCCAGTGGAGGACAAAGCCTGGCTCTCGGGGGCACAGAGGAAAGAAGCTGGTTTGGGCAGGCAGCACTCTCGGGCTGGCTGCATTGAACAAAACTACAGAGGAGAGTCCCTGGAAACTCGCGACCCACCGGGAGGCGGCTGAGCAGAGCCAGCCCCCCTTCACCCTCTCCGGCAGTGGACCTACCAAGGCCCCTCTTTGGTCACTCACAGACATTCCTTCCTTTGCTTTCTGTTTCCTGGCTCTTCTCTGGCCCCCAGGCTCTCCCTGCCCCCTTTGTATCCGCTTGTACCCACTGACCTCAGCCTCGGTACTCTGTTAATAGACTTGGCACAAAGGAGAGGAGACGCCTGTGGGTCTGAGTGTACCTGAGACAGGGCGGGGCAGCAAGGCAGGCCCTTGCTTCAAGTGAAGAGCGACTCTCTAATGAACAACTTTTGCTGTGGTTTTAGAGAGACTCAATTTTGGAAAAAAAATTTTCCTTGGTGTATTAGTCAGCCAAAGGGGTGTTGATGCAAAATACCAGAAATCTGCTGACTTTTATACAGGGTATTTATTGGGGGTAGAAGCTTACAGTTACCAGGCCATAAAGCTTAAGTTACTTCCCTCACCAAAGTCTGTTGCCACCTGTCAGGGCAAGATGGCTGCTGGCATCTGCGAGGGTTCAGGCTTCCTCTTAAGGCTCCATGGTCCCAGCTTCTTCCTATATCAGCTGTAGGCTGGGATAAGGCTTGTCTCTCTCCCGGGGCTGTTCCTTTCCAGGCTCAGCTGCTCAGTTCACTCTACAAGGTCAGCTGTAGACTATCTGGTGAATGGCTTGTCTCTCTTCCCAGGGCCTCTGCTGTATCTAATGTATCTGCTTCTCTGTGTGTTTATTTCCCAGGGCTCCAGCTCAAAACTGCAGTAACTCCTGTGCCTTGTCATCTTCTCTGTGAGTCCCTACATGCCAAGAAGTTGGGGACTCAGGTTCTTACTGATGTGGCCCAATCAAAGCCTTAATCATTATTTAATCAAGTAAAACTGAAACCTCTGAATCCATCTAATATGCCCAGAGCATAATCCAATACTTATTTTTGGAATTCATAAACAATATCAAACTGCTACATTTGGGAAGGGATTGAGTGAATTAAAGGAAGAAATGAGAAGTACTATTTAAAGGTAAGGTTGAGGGAAGCGGATGTGACTCAAATGTTGGGGCTTCCACCTACCACCTGGGAGGACCTGGGTTCGATCCGTGGAGCCTCCTGGTGAAAAAGAAGAAGAGAAAGCATGCCTGCGTGGCGAACCAGTGAGCAGAGTGCCTGTGCAGTGAGCCAAGTGCCGTGTAGGTGCCCGTGTGGTGAGCTGGGAGCCCAGTCACGTGTCCGTGTGGCAAGCCAAGTGCCCATGTGAGTACCCACATGCTGAGCCAGTGCCCGCATGCTGAGCCAGTGCCCGTGTGGTGAGCCAGTGCCCGCGTGGTGAGCCAGTGCCCGCGCAAGCGAGTCACGCAGCAAGATGATGACACAACAAAAGAGAGATGAAGGGGAGAGTCAAGGTGAAGCGCAGCAGAAACCAGGAACCGAGGTGGCACAATTGACAGGGAACCTCTCTCCACATGAGAGATCCCCAAGATCGAATCCCGGTGAATCCTAGAGGAGAAAGACCAGAAGAGAAAACAAAAAGAGAAATAGATACAGAAGATCCCACAGCAAATGGACACAGACAGCAGAAACAGCAGCGTGGGAGGAGAAGAAAAAAAAAGATAGGGCTGGGACAGATCTTGGAGTCATTGGATATCAGGGTAGGTTGAGGATTTTATTCCTGTTCTTATTCACTTGGTCCTCACTGCAATTTATGGAAAGGCTACTGGGGAGGAAATGGCAAGTTTCACTCCTAAAACAGCTTGGATTTGCAGGGAATATTTGAGTATGAGCAAATGGGCTCGCTCCCGAGTCTTCACGGGTGGGTTACAAACAACGCACACACTCACGCACACGGACACGTACCCACGCACACTCATGCACACGCAGGCACACGCACCCCCTGCCAAAATATAACCAAAAACTGCCAAAGCTTCGCTTTCAGTCTGGTGTGAATCAGCCTTACCTGATAGTTTAACTTGCCTCGCAGCGTTACTCCCTCTCTCGTTGCCTAAAACCCGCTGAGTCATCTGGGGACCCCCCCCACCTTTGCTTCTCTCCCTGAAATGCTGTCTGGGTGCACGGGAGGGGTCGAGCGGGCTTCTTGGCTTTGGGGCGCAGAGGGCCCGGGCACTGTCCCCACACCCAGGCCTCCCCTTCTGGCTGAGCCTCCCCGGCTGCCGCAGCCCTCCGACCTCCACATGCACCTGCTGCTGCTGCTGGACCGGCCGCACCCTGCGGGGTCAGCCTCGGCTTCCCCCGGAGGCAGCACACCTACACCTCCACTCGCGCTCTATCCGGGCTCCTGTCCTGTTGTGCTGCCGCCTCCCCCGTTCCTTCTGGGACTGAATATTTTCTGCCTCGTGGGCCCCGCGTCTGAAGCCCGGGAATGTCAGACCAGGAAGGTCCCCTGGCCTTGACCAGGCTGCGCTACAGCCCGGGGGGCTGCACCCCCAGGTGGCGAGGGCAGCCGAGCGCTGCCGCATCCCTGAGCACCCAAAGGAGCCCCGCACGGCTGCCCCAGTGCTCTGCCCGGCTCGCCTCCCCGCTGGCACCTGGGCCTGGAGTCAGGATGCAAGTGGAAGATGCCCCCTGCCGCTCCCACCCTCGGGCTTCCTCCTTCTCGTTTGGTTCTCTTGGGCCTTCTTCTCCTCGTAGGTCCTCAGCTCCTTCCTCCTGTCTGCAGCCAAATTTGCGGGTGGAAAGAGCTTTCCCCTGCACTGGAGGTGACACTGGTGATCTCCGTCATCCACATTTGGGGCTCAATATGCCAGAGTGAAAGAAGAGCGTGTTGGGGCAATTTTTCTCAGGTCAACGGTCTGGTGGCTGAGCCTCTATTTTTAAAAAAAATATATATGTATTTTTTCCTGTGTTCTTCTGTGTCTGTTGTATTCTCATTAGGCAGCTCCGGGAACCCATCTTGGGACCTTCTGGAGTGGGAGAGAGGCGATCACTCTCTTGCCCACCTCAGCTCCCTAGGTCGCTGTGTCTCTTATTGACTCTTCACTGTCTCTTTTTGTTGCGTCTTCTTGCTGCATCAGCTCTCCGTGTGGGCGGCCCCACTGCTGGGCAGGCTGCACCTCTGTGTGGGGCAGCTCTCCTTGGACGCAGCAGTGCTTCACGTGGGCTAGCTCACCACACGGGCCAAGAGGCCCTGGGTTTTGAACTCTGGCCCTCCTGTATGGTAGGCGGACGCTCTACCCGCTGAGCCGTATGCGCTCCCCTGGCTGAGCCTCTTGACTCTGTCCTCTTCGCGGTCCTGCCTGTTAAAACCCTAATCTCCAGCCTGGTCTCGCCCCTGTCTCACACACACAGATCCTGCGGCCAGATCGCAGTAAGTATCTGGTAGTTACTTGCAAAGCCAAAGAGCTAGCACAGCACTTTCAGAACCAGCCCCTTCCCGTCGTCTGCGCCGGCCCCTGCACATCGCACGCCACTGTCAGGGTGTCAGGGCCCACGGCTGCCTCCAAGATGGAAGAAGATGTGACTGCACCTGACGGCACAGCCAGGTGAGCTCAGGTGGGGAGGACGGTGGTCAGGCCAGTGGAGGGTGCGGTCAGAGGACAGGGAAACGTTCTTGGGGCTCTATATGGATTTTTAGGTAGGAAGGCAAAACTGGCAGGCACCTTCATGGAGAGCATTTCAATACCCTTTTATCTGAAATCAGCAGAGCAAGTGAACAATAGAAAAGGTTTGAGTGGACTTACTGGTGTTCTGCTGGGAAACTACTGTGATTAGTAAGGGAAGAAATTGTCGTAGTGATGTGGAGAGGGTGGCCGTGGTGGCTGCTGATGGTAGGGAGATGGAAGAAGAGATACGATGTGGGGGCATTTTCAGGACTTGGAGTTGGTGCTGCAGGGACGGATGCTGGACGTTGTGTGTCCTGCCATGGCCCACTGGGTGGACTGGGGGAGAGTGGGGACTACAATGTGGACCACTGTCCATGCGCTGAGCGGTGCTCTGTGACTTTGTATCCATAAAGAGGGAGAACGCATTTTTTTCAAAAGTATATGTGTTCAAAAAAATTGACTATGTGTTCCATCTCAAAGAAAGTTTCAATGAAATATAAAAAGAAAACATCATTTAGATTCTACTCTCGGGCTATAATGTAATAAAATTAGAAAATACATTTAAAAAAAGAATGGTCCACTGTACAAGTCAGCCAAAGGGGTCCTGATACAAAGTACCAGAAATCTGCTGGCTTTTCTAAAGGGTGTTTATTTGGGGGAAAAGCTTCCAGTTACAAGGCCCCAAAGAGTCCAACTCGAGGCTGCTTCTCACCAGAGTCAGGGGCCCCGGGTTGCAGCAGGATGGCCGCGGAGGGTCAGCCTCCCTCTGCACAGCCCCCGCAGCTGAGCTGGCTCAGGGCTCGGCTCTCAGGCTTCCTCCGTCCTGGCACAGGCTTGTTCTTTCCAGCGTCTACATCAGCTCTGACTCTCCTCCCCAGGTCAGCTGCAAACGGCCCCTCTCTCCCCGGGACCTCAGGATCAAAAATGAGAGCCCTCTCTCTTCCTGTGTCTTCTTGCGTGAGTGAACGTTTGTATCAGCCCACCAAGGGGGAGGGGCTCACCTTCACGACACCCACCGACATAGCCCCCCATCAGAAGCCCTAAACTGATGCTATCACTTAGCCAAAACAGAGGCTCCTCGCTGAATTTAATGCAATCACAGAAAAATAGATTTGTTTACAAACATAATCTTTCTCTTTTTGGGATTCACAAAAATAATCTCAAACTGTCAAACCCACTAACACCCCATTCATTTAAAAAAATTAAATTTTTCTCACATACAATCCTGCTCTTTTTGTGCACTTTTCTGTATACTTAAATAAAAAGATACAGAAATTCTTTATTTTTAACTAAAGAGAAAATTAAAATATCTATTTAGAAATAAATTACTTGTGTGCTACATTTTAAAAGCCCTAGATTGTAAACTTAGTAGTATTCATAGGGAAATGTATAGTCTTACTTTCATAAAAGAGAAAAAAGAAACACTGAGAAAGAGTAGGCATACAGTTAAAGGAGGTAGATAAAACACCAATATCCAAAGGAAATAGAAAGATATTTTAATAAAGACAAGATAAAAAAAAAATTTAAATCTTGGACAATAAAATAGGTGATGGTTCTTTGAAAACACCAATAAATAGAAAATCTCTGACAAATTAGTCCAAGAACAACAACAACAAAAAATAAAAAAATATAAAAAAAGAACAAATGTCAAGATTAGAAAATTATAACCTTGAAATGATTAAAAATGGTGACAATAATGCATTCAATTAGAAATACTGGACAACATGGGTGATTTTTAGAGTAATACATAATTTAACAAAAATTAAATCAATAAAAGTTAGCCCCCCTGTCTATTAGCGGGGGAGAAATAAAGTAGTAAAGCTCTAACCCTAAGAAAGATTTCTGCCCAGGTTGCTCTTATAAATCTGGCAATTCCTATGTTTTGTGAACTGTTCTAGAGCACAGAAAAGAGGGACACTTAGCCTCTGTAATGATGCCCTATGGGTGGGGCGTGTGCCCTGCATGCGTACACAGACACTTACAACTATTGGTCCACCTCACATATATATATGCAAAACCCTTAAGTGACACACTATCAAATTGAATTTTGCAGTGAATTAGAATAATATTGCATAGGAATAAGTAAGGTGTCTCTCTCCCACCCCTGCCATATAATAATGATTCATCCTCGGGAAAATATTTAAGAGCTATACTATTCAGCACATAGAAGAACAAGCGTCACAAATCATCTTAATAGATGCCAGAAGGCATTCCTTATTAAACATACATATAAACACACACACACACACTCCTTAGGACACTAATAGGAAACTTCCTCATTCCTATAAAGTGAATCTGTGTTAAGTTACAAACTCGATCAATGAAATTAATTAAATCAAAGGACAAGAGGCATAACTCTTAGAAAATTTTAAAAATCTTATTTGTAGAACATTTAGTTATTTACACAGCCAACTATTACATATTAGAATAAAATAATTTCTTTTATGTGGCTGGACTCAAAACCAACATAAATTCCAATAAATTCCATTATATAAGTAACTATTATTGAGAAATTACAAGAGAAAATCATGCATTCCTATTGTTGCAAAAATGCATTTAAAACACCCAGGGAAAATCCTAACAAACATATGCTGAGCCTAGATGAAGAAAATTAGAAAACCACTGAAGAATATAAAAAGAACACCTAAATGGAGACCTAATGTTATAAAAATGTAATTTCTCCACAAATTAATTTGCAGCCCTATTTGGAATTCCAACAGGATGTTTAAAATATGATACTCAACAAGCTGATGCAAATGTCCATATGGAATTGAAAATAAACGTAACCAATACAATTGAATAAGCATGACTGATGATGTAATCAAAACCCCAATCCTTCATAAATGTGTTCAGCTGAGATAATTTTCCTCTCCTCTTAGATGACAACTCCAGTGGACACATGATTTTTCTGTTCACGCCTAGTTAACAGATAGTTCTATGGTCCCTTTAAATTCTGAACAATCTCAATTCAGAAATAAGAATGTGAAATATGAGATATTAAGTAATTTCCCAAACTTGGTTTAGAGGTAAACTATTTTCCCATGCCCAGCATGAATCTGTTTCCAGCAGGAAGTCCTCTACTCCTGTTGTTCTTTGCTTCTCCACTTTATTCCTTCCTCCACTTCTGCCCCTCCCCCACACTGGCTTATTAGTCATTCTCTATCCCTAACAAGTTTGGGGATTGGCGGTGAGGTAATAAAAAAGTTCTTACTGGTGCCCTGCTGGGCTGACCTCTCAGTCCCTGGGCCTCGGAAATGTCCACTGCCCACTCTTCCTTGGATGCCATCTTGCACTCATTGGTTATCTCCATTGTCCAAGGGCCTCTTGTCTGCCCTTCTCCCAAGGGGACCTATCTCTCTTTGGGTGGTTGCTTATCACTCAGCCTTGTGAAATTGGTGTTAACTTGCTATGGTCTCTCCAGGCAGATTTATTGCATTGGATTCCAAAAGACTCTGTGCTGGCTCTTCATTCCACATGGTCCACATATGCTTCACGGGAAACACATATTTGCCCCACAAATTCTATGACCACAGCCCAATTCCAGCGTGACAGGTCTGTATTACTGAAGCAGTGAGTACTGTGTTCTCTAAAATTCTCAGGCTCGAGTCAGAGCTCAGCACAGGGCTTCACCTAATGTCAATACATCAAACTCTGATGGTTTGGTGGAAAGTGAAAAAATGAGCCACTGCCTACCTTGATCTGGTGTTGATGGAGGGATTCACAGCATGACAATGGTGCTTTCCTAAGAAATTCAACATATTTTCTCATCTCACTACATTCCGATACCCTTATTTTTCATTGAAATGGCTGAGTAGATCCATCATGGTGGAAACTTTCTTTTAATTTCCTTGGTAAATTTTAATTAGGAACAACTTGTTTCATACCAACTTTGACATTGATTACTTTAAAAAAACTGAGGTAGGATGCATCTCATTTTAACATCCTATTACATTTTAACATCCTAAAACAGTCAAGAAAACTTTACTTAGAAACAAAACAGTGAAGAGTCCATACACTACCACAGCAAAAATAGTAAAATATCATATGTGATGGTTAAGTACATGTGCCAACTTGGCCAGTTGTTTGGTCAACCAAGAACTGGCCCAATTGTTTCTGTGAGAGTATTTCATGTGTTTAAATCATCAGTCAGTTCATTGTATCATGGTTGACTACATCCACTGCCAACAAAGGAAGCCGTCTCTAGCAATGAGAGACTCATGCTCTCATTGGAAAGCCTTATAAGGAGAACTGAGGATTTCAGCAGTCAGGGATCTTCTAGCTCTACTTCAGCTAGCCAGGTTCTCCTGGAGAATTCATTGAAACCTTCCTCAGAGTTCCGATGCGTGGCCTGACCGGTGGAAGTCAGGCTTGCCCATCCGCATGGTCCCATGAGCCAAACCCTACAATGAATCTCATTTTATTGATATATATGGATGTATGTTGCTTTGTTTCCCTGGAGCACCCTAGCTAATACACAGTATACTAATTAAAATTGAATCAGGAATAGAAAACTTACAGATATAATCAAATAGAGAGTATATAAAACTATAGTGTAAAGCAGTAGGGAAAGAAAGGATAATTCATAAAGGCATTGGGTCAAATAGTACATATTTTGGCAGGGAAATAAAATTGAACATTTATCTCACACCATGCATAAAATGATTTCTGGAAGGATTAAAAGCACAAAAACAAAAATTTGTAATGACTAGAATAAAAATAGGACAATAATTTTATAATTTTTTTATGTGAGGTGTTTCAGACACAAAGATCAGAATTCATAAAGAAAATATCAACAAGATAAACCATAAGTTAAAACATTTAAAAAATCTTCTGTGAGACACTTGATTCTATTAATAAGAATATAAACAGTAGACAAGGTAAAATATTTTGCTTAAAACCTCTTGGTTTCTACAATATATAAAGAGTTTCTAGAAATCAATTAAAAACAAACAAACATATATATACCAATATTTTACTGTTCACATATAAAAAATGATAAAATCTTGTGAAAAGATTCTCAAACTCACTAGTAATCAAAGAAATGAAAATAATGTAAAATGGAAATCCTTTTCAACTTCTAGTAATATATCTTTCATATATTGAAATTAAGCAGGAAGATGTTTGTACAAATGTGGACTTAAAAAAGTACTGCTTTTGATACAAAATTTGGAAATGTTTAAATGTCCATTGACAGGGGATGGTAGTATTAAATATGGTATAACATATTATGGGGCAATACACGTTTGGAGAGGGTGGACCCTTCACCCCAGAGTTCAGGGTGAACTGGCTGCTACACAAAGTGCTTGGAAGGGGGAGAGCTGCTGCTCCATCAAGCCCAGAAGACAAAATATCCATCTATAGATGATTCTCAGACCTTGAACTTTAATGGAGTTTGCCCTATTGGTTTTCAAAATTGTTTGGAACCTGTGATCCCTCCAATTTTTCTTTCCAGTTTCTCCCTTCGGAATGGAAATGTTTATACCATGCCTGTATCTCTGTGCATTAGGAGCAGATAACTTGTTCTCTAGGTTTCACAGGTCCACAGAGGGGAGTGTGCTCCAGGACAGACCATATTATAATCAGTATTTGATGAGACTTTGTTCGTACTTAGCATTGTTACCTAAGGCTTTGGGGATGTGGTGATGGAATGAATGTATTTTGCAATTAGAGAGAGCATGTCTTTTTGGGGCCCAGAGGGTGGAGTGTGGTCTTTAGGAGATGTATGTACCCCCAGAAAAATACATGTACAGGGTGAGCACACTGTACAGAAGACTTTTTCATGAGGTGAATTCTGATAAGGTGTGTCCCACCTCAATCAGCCGGGGTCTTAAGCCTATTTTTGGAGTCCTTTATAAGCAGAATGAAAGAGAGAAACCCACGGAGGAAGCAGCCAGAAGCTGAATTCAGTGGAACCCAGAGGAGAAGGGAGCGGCCAGGTGATGTGCCCTGTCATGTGACACACCAAGGACCAAGGATGGCCAGCAGCCAGCCCCAGAACGCCAGAGGCTTTGGGGAGAAACATGCCTTGATTTGGACTTTTAGCTTCAAAACCGCAAGCTAATAAATTCCCATCGGTTAAGCTGAACCATTGCATGGTATTTGCCTGAACAGCCCAGCAAACTAAAGCAATTGTTGATAAAATTCATCCTTGTTTAAAAATCAGTTCTTCCTTCATATCCTTTACACAGTTTCTTTATATTTATTAAGCTCAGATTATTAAAATTTAGATTTTACGTATTTTTGTGACTGGGTTTATGAATTCTATTATGTTTTCTAAACTAGTACATATAAATGTATTGAGTCTTTTACTTTGCTCCAACAATCTTACTGAATTCTCATAGATATGAAGACTTTTTCAGAATATGTGAAATTTCTCTGAATAATTGGTAAAATTTTCTACAAATATTTATCATTTTTCTTTTTTATTATTTTCACTGTTTCTTTGCTTATTGCTTATTATTGCTTGAGTGGCTAGAAATTTTAGAAAAATATTGATAATTCTACCAGATTTGACATTCTTATCTTATTGTGTTTTTAATAGAATGGTTTTTAAACTTTTACTATTAGTTGAAAGTTTGTTCTCTATTAGGAGTACAAATTCATGTCATTTAGAAGTATCCTACCTCCAGTTTGAAAGCTTATTTACTTTGTTTTAATTAGGAATGCATTTTAATTTTATTAAATAACTATAGAAATTATAGTAGGTTTCCTTTGCTATCTTGTTAATACATTAAATTACTTTAATAGATTTCCTAATGCTAAATTATCTTTGCATAACTAAAATGAATCTGACTTCTTTCACTTGTTAAAATTGTTCACTAAATGGCATGCAATCTGTCCTGAGTAACCTTCAGGTGTAGCACCATTTTCTAATCTTGAAATACTATATGTGATTTATTTATATACATCCATTTTGTTTTCCAAAGGTATTGGTTTTATTTATCTTTTAGGTCTGTAGTTTTATTTTTGAGGACTATCATTATAACATTTTGATATCATCATTAAGCTATAAAAAAATGATTGGGGAGCAGCTGTGGCTCAGGTAGTTGAGTGCCTGCCTCCCACATGGGAGGTCCTGGGTTTGGTTCCTGGTGCCTCCTAAAGTAAACAAACAGGTAATGAGTAGACAACGAGCAAAATCATTAAGCAAGCAGATGAGGGAGCCAACCCCGGGTGGGGGATGATTGGGACACTTCATTCTTCCTGTACTCCGAAATAATTAAATAGCATAGGAATTAATACTCTTTAATGGTTCACTTTCTGAAAAACCTGATTCTAGTTAAAGTCCTACTTTTTAAAACATTTGGTCCTACTGTCATTTTATGACTAGTTCTTTAACTTAATTTTAAGTGTCTTTCAAAGTAATTGATCCATTCGGGTTTGTTTTTCTTCATGTTAATTTTGGAAGTTTGAATTTTTATTAAACTCAAAGTGATTTTCAAATTCATTATGATTCTATATATAATTCTAGATATAGAATTCTCTAATAATTTTAAAATCTCCTTTAAAGTTCTGTTTACATGATCTTTTATGGATTCTGCAAGTAATTTTGCTGTTTTTTTCTTTTTTAAAATATTTTTGTTGTTTCCTATTTCACAATATATTCTAGTTTTATATTTCTGTGTTTGTTCAGTTTGTTTTCTTTCATTTGACTTTTTGAGGTGGATGCTTGCTTCCTTTATTTCAATCTTTCTTATTTAGTAATGAGAGATCTTTAAGATCATGAATTTCCCTTAGATATGAAAATTTCATTGTTTTTACTAAGCTGTTTTTATTATAGTTAATTTACTAATAATCAGTAATGTCAATTTTAATGTTGTCTTTGACCTAACATTATTTAAAAGAGTGAAGTTTTTAAAGTTTTTAAAAAATTTTTAGTTTGTTATTCTCTGCTAGTAGTTTCCTATTTCATTGCAGTGTGGTAATGAGTATGAAATGTAAATTTCTATTTTGGGCACTTTTTTTCTTTGTTGCGATTTTCATGATCAATTTTCAAAGAATGGTACTCAGAAATGGTTGTTTTTAAGCTTGTTTAGTGCAAATTTAACCTATCATATTTTGCTGCCTATTTAACTGAGGGGCCTTAGTTACAATTTTGCATATACCATGCTTTTGTCCATTTCTTCTTGTATATCTAAATGTTATTGCTGTATATACACTGAATTTTTTTTTTTGTTTTTCAACTTCTAAGGGTTAATATGCGTTTTGTGTTCTTTGCCCACAAGTCTCTCCTGTTACTTTTACTGGAACTGTAGTTGGTGCTGGGGTTTAATGTATACCCAGGGGGCCTGAATCTCTGGGCTGACCATGTGATGGCCAGGCCCTGAGCCTCAAGAGAACTGCAACTCCTACACTCTGGTTTGTTGGACTTACCCCACTCAGCTAACATGGAGGTGAAGAAGGTCAACCACCACACCACGGAGCCTAGAGTGCCTACAACTGAAAGCAGGAGGATTGCATCCAGCATCCATGTGGAATCGAAGCCCCCTCTTGATATAGATGTAGAATGGACACAACCATTCTACGGTCCACAGGATGGAGGAATAGAGTATGGATTAGAGTGGACTTACTGATATTCTATTTATGAACTATTGTGATTAGTAATGGAAGAAAATGTGGCATTGGTGTGGAGAAAGTGGCCATGGTGGCTGCTGGGGGTAGGAAGTGGGAGGAAGAGATATGATGTGGGGGCATTTTCGGGACTTGGAGTTGTCCTGGGTGGTGCTGCAGGGACAGTTACCGGACCTTGTATGACCTGCAATGGCCCACTGGGTGGACTGTGGGAGAGTGTGGGCTATGATGTGGACCATTGACCATGAGGTGCAGCGATGCCCAGAGATGTATTCACCAAATGCAATGAATGTCTCATGATGATGGAGGAGATTGTTGCTATGGGGGGAGGAGTGGGGTGGGGGGGGGTATATATATGGGGACCTCATATTTTTTTAATGTAACATTAAAAAAATAAAGACAAAAAAAATACTACAAAGAAAATAAATAAATAAATAAATTCACTATGGATTATACCTTTCAGTAGTTTGTAATGTTCTGTTTAGCGCTTTATACTTTGAATTGCAATTTATAGTTCTAACGTGGCCACTAAAGTTTATATTTTTTCATGTTGGCTTTATTTTGATCCACTGTTATTTTTAAACTGTTGCATTTTGTTCTCACAATCCAGTCACATCGATTGTGGAGAAGGGAGATACTGGTCTCATTTTTGCTATGCCATTTTATGCTTTCTGTTGATCGTTCTTTTTATTATTTCTTTTCTTGCTTTTACTATATTGGTTTGGAACTTAGTGATGCTATTTTGAACCTCCTTGTGGTGACTCTACCTTACAAAATGTCCCCGGCCGTCCTTGCATGCGTGTTTGGAGCAGTGTAGGGGTCTTTGGGCCTGGCCGGTTCTGAAACAGGCCTTTGGTCCCTCCCACCCATTCTGTGGTCTGCCCTCTTCTCCAGTGCGGAAAATTACCCGGGACGTTGTGAGGCTGGGGAAGCTGGGAGGGCCGGCGATTCAGGCCACTGCTTCAGCTCTGGGGGCTTCGCCCCACGGATTGGACGCTGTGCTGCCTGCTCTCCCTGTCTGTCCCTCCTTCTCTCCTTTTGTCCCTCTATCCCTCTCCCTCTCCCTCCATCTCTCCCTCTCTCTTTCCCTGCCTCACTCCTTCTCTGTCTCCCTCTCCCGCCTCCATCTTCCCCCCTTATTTCTCCCACTCTCACCTGTGGTTTCAGGCATGTGAATAGACACCTTCATCCAGTGCTGGTAAATAGCTTTCATTTTCCTCCTGTTCTCTTGGCTCCCTTGTGTGGAGACCTGGGGGCGGGCCTGGGGCCACCCTGACCCTGGCAGCCCCGCTCAGGGCCTTATGGTACACCTCCTTGCGTTCCTGCCGCGTGCTGCTCACTAGCCTAGAAGTTCCCTGAGGGAACGAGCTGGCAGTGTGTCCCGGCGGCCGAGGTCAGGGCTCTGAGCCGGCCCCCTGGGCCGAGCTGCTGATTCACGTCATTATGCACAGCCACGAGCTTCCTGGGCCTCGAGTTTCTCAGAGGCAGACTGTGAGGGGAAGGTGTGTGTCAGGTGATTTATGAGGTGTGTGGCCTGGCTAGAGCAGGGGAGGGAGACGAGGAGGCCCGCTCGGCCTGGTCCCCGGGGGCTCCGCCGTGAAGGCCCTGCCTCAGTGGGTCTCCCGAGTCCCCTGCAGTCCCTTGACCCCAGCAGTGCTCCCACGTAGAGGCGCGAGGGGAGCTGGGTGGGGCCGGGATAAGAGAATGCAGAGGCCCGGGGCCCTCAGCTCCTGGAGCCCTCAGAGAAGCCCAAGGAAGATGCCTCAGACGAGGCCACTGGAAGGAGAGCTCGAGAGGGACGTAGGTCCCCAGAGGTCAGAGAGGGCCTGGTGGAGGAGCAACCTGTCCACACGGAAACGCGGCTTTTCTTTTCTTTCCTTGAAGTATCGCTCCATCGGAGCCACTGGTTGCCCAGTGTGCCCAGCTGGCACCATGTGGCCTCGCCCTTCCCCGGGAGTAGAAACAGAAGCAGCCACTTCAGTGAAGGGGCAGCACCAGAGTCCGTGGCCGGCGGTCACTGCCCGAGCCCAGCGGGGGCACCCAGGGTATCCTTCCTCCAGGAGGCCCAGCCGTCCACCCGCCACCTCGAGGCGCCTCTGGCCCTTGGAATGACGAAGGCCCCGATTTTCCTTCTGGGCCGGGCTTGGGCTGGACTTCCACCTCACAGCATGACTCTGTGAACCCTGAAACTCGGTGGAGGGCGACAGCCACACCCTGGGAATCGGGGACCGGGTCTGTCCACAGAACGGCCCGCGCCTGGGACACCACTGAACGCGCAGCGTCCTGTCCTTCTCTTACAGGCGCCTCGTGTTCTGGCTTAGATTAGGGCACGGGTCTGGAAGGCGGGTGCTTTAACGTGACAGCGAAGGCCTGCACAGTGTGTAGTGTAGCAACCTGTAGTATCAGGTGAGTAATTAATGCCTGTCTGAGAGTGATCCTTCCGGGCCATTCAATCCCAGTCTGTCATGGAATCCCTGTTATGTGCAAACGCAGAGGAAAAGAGAGGGGTGTGCCCAGTTAGTTCACTTCTTGTAAAAAAACATGTTATTGTGATAACGTATACAGAACTCATTTCCCCTTTTAACCACTTTCAGACATACAATTCAGTGGTTCGGATTAAGGTCACGGGGTTGTGCTACTGTCACCAGCAGCTGGTGACAAGGATTTTTCATCAGAAAAAAACAGACACAGAAACTGCATCCATCAAGCAAGAGCGCCGTCCCCTCCTCACCACCACCCCCCGCCCCGTTCTCCTTGTGAGGATTTGGTGGGACAGGGACGGGGGCAGGACTGTGCAGAAGGGAATCAAAACAGAATGCTGTGTAGGCGGCAGTGCTTCTCCAACCTGACTCACTTCCAGTCATCGAGGGGGATAAAATAATAATAATAATAATAATAATAATAATAATAATTAGAGAATGTAAGGAAACATTGCAGAAGTCTTTATGAGGCATGATTAGAAGTTTGGATCTGAAGCTTTGGGAGGTCCTTGCCATTTTGATTGGTGACTCCTTATCAGCTGTGCACTTAGAAGTCCTGAGCAGCGTTGCAGACGATGGATTAAAGTGGGGCGGCCCTGCTGCCTGGAGCTTACTAAGGAGTCCACTGTAAGTGCTTTTATTTTTAGGAGGTACCAGGGCTTGAACCCGGGACCTCTCATATGTGGGAAGCAGGTGCTCAAACCACTGAGGGAGGTAAAAATGATGAGTACCTACAATGGGAGTGGCAGTGACAGAGTACAGAGAAAGCACAGGCCTGAAAGGCAAGCAAGAGACAGAGTAAAAATACAAGGCCAAAGCAGGCTGGTATAAAACGAGGGAAAATGGAGCAGTGGAAGAATGATTGTTTCCAGGTTTCTGGTTTGATTGATTCAGTCTATGGGCTTTTTAGCAAAGCTCCCATAAATTTTAATTATGGAAAGTCACTATTTTATGGCAAGCACATTTCAAAATAATCTTTTCCAAAATGAACCATGCAAATTCATGAAATTAACTATGAAAAGAGAATAAATGAAATAAGACTACAAATAAGGATTAAGAAAAAGAAGAGTACAAACAAACAAAAAATAAAGAAAAGAGAATAATAAGGTAGAAGGAAAGACTGAGAACTGGAGAAGAAAAAACAACAGACTATGTGAATAAATGCAAGAAACATTTTTAAAATGTTGGTAAAATAGATAAAGAGGTGCAGAACCAAAAAAAAAGTGAGAAAGTAAATCAATAAACAATTAGAAATAAGTGGTCAAAATAATACATATAGAAGAGATTTGAAAATTATAGTAGAAAAGTATTTTGTGTTAGTTAACATATCAACAAATAATGTTATTTCCTTGAAAACATAAATGCACAATCTTGATTCAAGAAATAGAAAATTTAAATAAAAAATTAAGTGTGAAATATGTTAAAGATTTATAAAATATACCTTTAATCAAACCTCTGGGAAAAGTTGGATTTAAACGTGATTAATTTTAAACTTAAAAAAGTATTTCCTGTGATTGATAAACTGCTCTGGAACAAAGTTGACTATGGAAAGTCTTTCGAGTAATTTATGAAGCTAGTAAATAACTCAGAATTTTTAAAAAGGAAAACTGAGTGAGCAATACCAAAACAGGAAACCATAAACCTCTCTCACTTTTTAGTTATAGATGGAAAATTCCCCAATATGATACCAGAAAAGGCAGCATCGGTAGTATATTAAAAATGCACAGCTTGGAAAATTTTCTTACTTAGTCAGT
This sequence comes from Dasypus novemcinctus, assembly GCF_030445035.2. Lineage (NCBI taxonomy): Eukaryota > Metazoa > Chordata > Mammalia > Cingulata > Dasypodidae > Dasypus > Dasypus novemcinctus. Next base: position 6,712,072 of record NC_080697.1, read on the forward strand.
TTTCATTATTTATGTATTTTATTCAGCAAAGACTTCCATTTTATCTGAGTTCAATTTATTGGAACATAGTTATTCCCATTCTCCATAATTAAAAATCTCTCAATATCTATATTATGTACCTTATTTCTTTGTAATGTTATTTTTGGCCTTTGAACTTTCTTTTTTTTTTGAAGAGTTTTGATTGTGTTATTAGACTTTCAGAAAGAAAACCTTTGGAAAGATTAACCATTCTTGATATATATTTTTATTACTGTTTTGTTTATTTTTAATTGAATGTTTAAAATATATTTTTTATTTATTTGTTTATTTAAACTTCTTTGTACTTTGTCAAGTTGTTCTTCTGCTGTATTTCATTGGGGTTTCATTTCTTCCGGGTTTTCTCGTTTTCTAATAATTACATTTGGTTTCATATTTCTAAGTACTCCTTTAACCATAACTCACAATTTTAAGGCACAGAGTATTCTGTTTATTTATGAATATTAAGTAATTTCCAGTTTTATTTTCTCTTTAACCCATGCATTATTTCCAAATGAGTTTGTGGAATCAGATTATATTCATTTTTAGCTTCATTTTCAAAGTTTTTTCTTGTTACAATATGAAAATACAATTTCAGTATATTGATCTCTATCTAGAAGCATAGGTAAATCATTTACTAATTCTATTCACTTATCTGTAGATTCCTTTGCCATTTTTTCTACATAATCATGTAAGCTTCAAAAAATGAAAGAAAGTTTTACTTCATTTTTTCCAAACCTGTTCTCTATTACTTCTTTGTCTTGCCAACAGGCACTGGCCAGTACCTCTAATACAATGCTGAATAAACTGGTGATAGTAGGCATCCTTATCTCATTCACTTCCTAGGGAATTGTTCTATATTTCCATTTTAAGTGTGATGCATGCTGGGGATATTTTTAGTAGCATATCTTTATCAAATTAATGCTGTTCATTTTCTGTTCCTAGGTTACTCGGATTTATTATTTTAAAATATCATGGATGGGTGTTAGATTTTGACAAATGTTTCTAATCATCTATTGAGATGAACATATGAATTTTCTCCTTTATTTTGTTAATATGGTGAATTACAATTTTGAATTTTGAATGTTAAATCAACATTGCATTATTGGGATATAGTTGATTTGGTCATAATATACAATTCTTTTTACTTAGTGCTAGGTTAAGCATGCTGATACTTTGTTTAGAATTGTAAAAACTCTATTAATGAGAAAGATTAGCCTATAATTTTCCTTCCTTTTAATGTTCCTCTTAAGTTTGTTATCAAAATTATGCTGACCTCTCAGAATGGTTTAGACAAATTCCACTTTTTTCTATTACCTGTGTCAAGATTGGTGCTGTTTTCCCTAAATGTTTGAAAGAATCACCTGTAAAGCTATATGGGCCTATTTTCAAATTTTTGTTTGTTTGTTTTCAGGTGGTACCAGGGATTGAACCCAGGACGTCATACATGCAAAGCACATGCTCAACCCACTGAGCTACACCTGCTCTACTGTGGGCCTATCGTTTCTTTTTTTTATCTACCCCAACCCCCCACCCCCGCAGCTTTTTGTGTGCTGTCTGCTCTCTGTGTCCACTTGTGCGTTCTTCTGTGTCTGTGTTTATTTTTATTTATTCCACCCCCCCTTGTGGCTTGTTTGCTGTCTGCTCTCTGTGTCTGTTTGCTGTGCACTCTTCTGCTTTTTTTTTTGCTTGCCTTCCTTTTTGTTGCGTCACCTTGCTGAGTTGGCTCTCTGCAGTGCTTGCAGGCCGGGCAGCAGTCCTCGGCGCCTAGGCTGGTGGCCCTCCACAGTGTGCGGCGAGCCCGCCTGCACAAGGAGGCCCCGGGACATGAACCCAGGACTTCCCATATGGTAGACAGGAGCCCAACTGATCGAGCCACAACTGCTTCCTTGGGCCTATCATTTTTAATTACAATTGAAGGAAGTTTTCTTATTGTCATTTCAACTATCTTAATAAATATAGAACTACATAGAAATCATTGTGTCAGCTTTGAGACTGTATTTTTTAAATTATTTTTGGTAAATAGTTTTTATCATATTATTGAAATTCTCTTGCATTCATAATGTACCAAGGTGTTTGTTCCCAAATAAATGTTTATTTCTCTTGAATATGATCTGTTTCTAATGAGATGGTTGTCTTTTCAAACTTTAAGTATTCATGTAATAAATTGATCCTCTCATCTTGAGCTACCCTTGCTGTCCTGGGATAAACTATATTTGGTCATTTTCTTTTAGTTTGTTTTGGTTTTGATCTACTTTTAATAAATTATATCTGCTAATAATTTATTACAAATGTTTGCATGTAAATTCATGAAGGAGTTTGCCATATATTTTTCTAACTTGAACTTCCTGTGACCCATTTTGGTTTTAAGATTGCAATAACTTCCTATCTTCTTCTATTCCTGGGGACATTTTCAATAAATTAGAGATTATCAGTTCTTTAAAAGTTGGATAAAACGTCTATATTTACCCATCTGGTCATGGGAATGTATGGAATGGAGTTGTGTTTGGGTGGGCATTTTAACTATAAAGTTATTTGGTAATTTTTTAAGTTTTCCATTTCTTTTTTAATCCATTTTCATAATTATATTTTGATTTTAAATAGTCAATTTCAGTCATTGGAATAAAATTGTTTAACTCATTTTTTTATGATTAAAAAAATAACTTTTGCCCATGTCAGTAGTTATAGACTTTTCTTTATTCCTTACGTTTCCTCTTTTTTTTTAAAGAAAGGTATGAATTCTCTTTTCTTCTATTTGTGCACTTATTCAATGCATGTTGGCATTTCACATTTTAGCCTCCATTTCTCTTAGATTCTATTACCTATTTTCCATCTTACTCTCTTAATGCATTCTAGAAGATTTGTCTTTCTTGGTTTACTCTAATCAATTTATAAACCAATTCACTGAGGCTCCCTGCCCCCATTTTAACCCCAATTTCAAATATTTAATAACTATTTTTATTTTCTAGATTTTTTTGTTTTGAGAATTTCTCACTCTGCTTTCATTCTATCCTATTCTTACTTTGTGTTTTCACATCCTTAATTCGTCTCTTAGACCATTTAATTAAAGTCTCTTCTTGGAGCACACATTCCTTTCTTCGGTGCAGTTCCTGATTGTATCATATGCAGTTTCCTCATGTGGTTTTGAGCGTTCAGGAGGATTCGTTTTGCTTGTGGAACGCTTCGTGGAGGCATCGATCTGGAGCCCTATGGGATTATCCAGAGCCAGGCCACTTTACAACAATGCCCCAACTGTAAAGGGTGCCCATTAGGGCCTCACTAGGTACCTCTGTAGCTTTAGAGTTTTAATTTCTTTCTGGGAATTCAGTCTCTGTCCTTGGTTGGGTCATTCTGATTCTTGTCCACCAGTTGAACTTTCCTGTTCTCCCTTCACAGCAGTGCGGTCTGAGGAGCTTTGGGCTTTAGGCAGTAAGATCCTTCCAGAAACCCTTTGAATGCCTGTATGCCTTCATTTTTCCCACGGGCATGAAGGTCTTAGTTCCTGAGTTAAATATCCAGTATAGATATTCCTGGGGCTTCACCAGGACTTACACTTGTACTCACAGCTGTGAAATTTCAGTTTCTCTTTTTCCTCTGTCGTGCTGCATAGACGTGGAGGGTGCTGTTTAGAGGTCCACCATCTTGCCTGAATGTTGGGAGGATAAATTAATAAGCATTAATTTAGAAAGAGCTTTCTCTCTTCCAATTTGCAAAATACACCCATTTTTTTTTTTTTTGCAAATGAGTGCATTAACTAATGGAGAGCTCAGCCCCTAACAAGGTAATGAACTTGTTCTCAATTTATAGTTTATTAGGTTCTTAGTACATTTGGCAAGTTGGATTCACAGCATTAAAGGAAATAAAAGCCAGCTGACAGCCTTCAGTGCCTTCCTAATCCACTCGTCTCATTAGAGCTCATAGGAAATCCAAGAGACAATGAAGGGTGACCTTGTGTCTGGATGATGAACAGCAGATGCTCCAAGACACCTTCCTCTAGGTGGAGGAAGCCAAGGAGCTTTCTTTGCTGGGCCCCTCCTCTGGAAAGGCATCGGCCCCTACCCCGGTTAGAGGGCCGGGGCCCAGGGTGGTGGTTCTCTTGCACCCACGTGCTTCCTGCGGTGTTTAGGACCGGGCCACGCCCTCCTGGGCTCTAGAAGGTCTGGTCCGTGCCCGGGAGCCCTGGCATGCCGTGTGTCCCGGGAGGAGTTGTCTGAAGTCGAGGGAACGGCTTCTAATGTGGAGGAACCAGAATCCATAAATCAGCCAGGTTTTCCTCTTTCTCCTGTGTGTGTGTGCGTGTGTGTGTGTGCAAGGGCACGCTCCTGCAGCACTCGGGCACTTTGTAGACAGCTGGCACCTGCAACGGAGCTAGGGCTTCCTGGTCCGATGACTCACATTGTGCTTTCAGGGCTCAGTGCGTCTCTAAAGGCTCTCGCTGGGCGTGGGGGCTCTTCCAGCCCAGAAATCACCCACTTTATCCATCTCACTGCCTGGCGGGGCAGGTAACTGGGGAGCAGAGAGGGGAGGGGGCTGCTGCAGGTTACGCCCCATCGAAATCCACGTTAGAGTGGTCTGAAAGACGAGGACACTGAGAACATCCCCAAGGCCTGCCTTCTACTTAGGGTGCGCGGCGAGGAAGAGAGTGGTTGACAAGAGTCTCGGGAACCTCTTTCTCTGTGGCTCGTCTAGTCTCTTCCTCTCTTCACCACCCACAGAGAGAGAGATAAACCCGGTCACGCCCGGCTCACCTGGCAGAGGAAGCAGCTTCAAAACTGGCGGAGGCAGCCGCCTCCCGTGGCCTTCACTTGTGACCTCAGGACACGGCCCCGAGATTTCCACGTGGCCTGCACGTGCCACACGGAGGGACGCGGGGTTCTCTAGCAGAGGACAGGCGTTTCCGTGTTGGTGGACGAGCACAGTCGGGGCAGAGGGCAAATGCTGACTTCTAAGTGACTGCAGGAGACTGTTGACTCAGCTGCTTCTGACGACGGGAAGGGTGAGGGACCCGAGCCCGCCGTGGGCCAGCGGCTGCGGCCCGTTGCTGGAACAATCGTCCTCACAGCTCCCCTTGGCTTACAGCAGTCAGCACAAGCCACCTCGAGACTTCAAGTGTTTTCTGTTCCTCTGCTCTGAGCAGCACCCCCACGCTGACCCAGCTCCCGCCCCCCAGCCTCTGGCTCTGCTCCAGCTGCTTCCCTCGGTTGCCGTCCCTGCTCTGCTCATGACAGCTGCTCCTGCTGACCAGTTCCGGGTAACTCGTCCTGCCGGAGGCCAGCGCCCCTGGCTTCGCCTTTTCTGGCTGCCTCCCAGCGCCTGCCTCCCCAAGAGCCCTTCCAAACTTGCTTCATCCGTTGGCCTTCGGGGAGCAGAGGGGTGTGACAAGGGACAGAAGGCATCGGTGGAAGGAACTCCCTAATATCAGGGTACTGTCTCGCCCTTTATTTTTCTTCTTCCTCCTAAGAGAACACAGTGCTTCCTTGAAGGATCTTAGAACTAGCACAGTTGAGCAAACTTCCTCAGCCCCAGTTCCCATTTTGTACAACTGGAATAATAATACTGGTTTTGCCCAGAGTTTCAGGATCATTAATGTTCTTCTAAATGCACATTTTCTAGCACAGGTCCTGGCACATAGTAGGTGCTTTGTAAACTTTTTTTTTTTTTTTCAAATTCACAGGATTCAATGATAAAGACTAAACCTGCAGCCACTTTCCTGCATCTTGGAAGGCTTCCACGGGAGAGACAACTTACCGGCCACCACCGCAGCCTTCCACCCCATTCCCAGGCAAAAGTGTGGCTGTTTCCAAGCCTAACAGTCTCAGGCCTGGAAATTCAGTTCACTAATGAAATTTCCATTTTCAGTTTCTGCTGTGCCAGCGTTTTTCCTCTTCCCGAAGCTTACAAGGCTGGAGCTGGGTTTCCCACATGGCTGAGGGAGCTGGCGGCCGCTGGACTGGAGTCAAGTGTGAGGCTGGCCATAATCGTGGTCTTGAATCAGCTGAGCCTAGACAGAAGCGGGAATGACCTTGCAATGAGGCCATCAGAAGTCAACATGGCAACTGCACTGTTAATGCAGAAACACAGCCGCCACGCCAAATCTCAGCCATGCAGGAGAAGGAAAAGCCAGCACGTGCTCCTAAGTGTTCTCCAACCACTCTGTTGCCTCACATAACCACAGGTAACAGTTTGGTAATATCCTTCTCAAATTTCAGCTTCATGTTTACACACAAATACATCTACACCTAGAGATATGTTGCTACTTAACATTTCAAAGGGGTTCTATTGAATGTAATGTTCTGTGACTAGATTTATACTTCATATATTGAGATTTTTTCATGTTAGCACATACAGATATATCTATATATATTTTTTCAGGATTTATTTTATTTGTTTCTTTGTTTCACCCCCTTGTTGTTTGCACCTGCTGTGCCTGTTCATCTTCCTTGTTTCTTTTAGGAGGAACCAGGAACTGAATCCAGGACCTCTGATATGGGAGGCTGATTGCTTGAGCCACCTCCATTCCCTGCTTTGTTGTATCTCTCATTGTGTTTTTCTTCTTGTGTCTCTAAATGTGTCAGCTTCCTGCACCTGCCCGTCGCACCAGCTCGCTGTCTTGCTCATCCTCTTTAGGAGCCACCAGGAACCTCCGCTCCGTACTTTGCTGTGTCTCTCATTATGTTTTTCTTCTTGTGTCTCTTGTTGTGTCAGCTTGCCATGCCTACTTGTCGCTCCAGCTCACTGTCTTCCTTAGGAGGCACCGGGAACTGAACCAGGGACCTCCCATGTGGCAGGCGGAAGTTCAATTACTTGAGCAACATCTGCTTCCTTACCTAAATATTTTTAAATGCTTCATTTCATTCCAAGATATTCATTTATGTCCCACAGTTTAAGCATTTCTAGGACATACTGTCTGTTTTCAAAAGTGTCTTACTGCAAAATATGCTGCAAAGAATATATATATATATATATATATATATATATACACATATATATATATATTTGTGTGTGTGCAATTATGTTTTTCTCTAGTGTACTGTTCTCATTATTACTGCTGCTTCATAAACTACTACAAAGTTCCCAGCTCAAAACAACAATTTTACTGAGCTCACTAATTCCGAGGGTCAGGAATTTGGTAACAGCAAAATAAGGACAGCTGGCCTGTTTCACGGTGGTTGGATTGATCTGAACGCTCCTGGGGCAGACATTGCCCCAGGCTCCTCCAGAACCTTGACCTTCTCCTCAAGACCAAGAGGTTCTTTCTCCTCCTTCCGACCCGGGCCGGGGCTTTGGGACGGCCTCGACAAAACAGAAAACCGAAAGTGGCACAAGTGACAGTGTGTCGCTTTCGAGGCGCTCTCACAAAGGCAGTGGGACGTCTACCTTTCTCTCAGGACACTCCTTGGGAGTCAGTGACCCCACTCTAAGGAAACCCCAAATAGCCCAAATGGAAAGGAAACGAGCCCCCAGCCGATAGCCAGCCCCAGCCTCGAGGCCCGAGCCTCCAGGTGATCCCATCCCCAGCCCCCCAGGCTCCCAGCTGAGGCTCCAGCCACACAGACAAACTCCATGCTACCAGCCCATAAGACCTGTGAGCAGAGCGAATAGTTGTTTCATGCTGTTATGTTTCAGGGGAATTTGTTAGAAGCCACAGTAGCTCATTTCCTGACATGTCCAGTGTCCGATGAGAGGCCTTGGAGACAAGAACTGCTGACCCATGGGCCTCCCTGTGGCCTCTTCCTGTGCTTTGGTTTCCTCCCAGAATGGAGCTAGGTTGCTGGGCCCACGTGGAGGGTCAGGGCTTCACCACAAGGTCTTAGTCGACAAGGAGGAAGCGCCATTGCCTTTGATGGCCTGGTCTCAGAGGTCACGTGGGGTCACTTTCACTGGACTTTGCTGATCACTAGCAAATCTGCGTTCAGCTCTGATTCCCTGGGAGGAGATGGAGGCTCCATCTCTCAATGACAGGAGAGTCACCTGAGGACCAGGAGGGCTTCCCCAACCCCAGGTAAAGTAGGGAGCTCCTGGGTGCCTGCAGGGTGGGGGTGGTGTGAACAGAGAAGCGTGGAGAGAGTCAGGACGGATTGCGAGGTGGAAGCACGGTGACTTGCTGGTAGGTCAGGTGAAGCCACAGGAAAGGGTGGAGTCGCAGTGGACACCCAGGGACGGGCTTGGAGAAACTGGGTGGATCGTGGTGCCGCTGGCTGGGATGGGTAGAGTGGGAGAACGGTAGGGTGTTTTGAGGGAGGTGGGAATCACAGGGATTATTCATTTATCTTTGCTACATTTTAAATACCCACTGGAAATTTAAGTGAAGATGCTGAATAGATAGTTGGATGAGCGAGTCCAGAGGTTTGGGCTAGTGATGTGAATTTGCAAGTCAACAACATTTAGAAATGAAATACACAATCCAGGAGAAGAGAAGAGAGTAACCAGGGGGGAAATGTAGTTAGAGAAGAAAATATGCCACCAAGCAGAGCACTGGGACACCCTCTCTCTTGGAGGGCAGATTGCGATGGAAGAAGAGCCAAGAAAGAGACTGAGGAGGAGGGACTGAGGAAATAAGGGGAGAAACGGGAAGAGGGTGGGTGTAAGGGCAGAAAGCATTTCCAGAAGGAGTTTTTAACTGCAGAAATTCTTTGTCACAACTAAAATTAAATCTGACTCCATACTACTTCCACACACTGATCTGAGCCCTCAATTCTGGAAAATGTACAGAAAAGGTCAAAGGAAATAAAAATAAAAGTTTCATAGTGGAAAGAGGACACGTTTTACTGTTACAAGACTCCTGTTTGAATTCCGAGTCCACCACTTAGCCGTGTGACTGCCAACCAGTGACTTCGGCTCTCTGAACATCATTTTCTTTATTTCCAAAATAGGAGGGCTGTTAGAAGAACACCGCGAGTGACAATGGGTAATGATTTAAGAGTGCCGTGTGTGCAATCCTGAGCAAGCACTCGACGAACGGGAGCTCCCATCTCTTTTCGGGATGCCAAGCAGGTGGCTGGATGGTTCGGGGATTCAGGCCTCAGGAAGGGGGTGGAAAAGGTGACTTCCGAGACTGCTTCTGACCCTGACATTTTAGGATTTGCTCATTAATGAGACATACAGATTTGAGGTGTGGGCTAGCATTAGAGAGGGAGGGAGAGCTGAAGCGTTTGTCCTTGAGCCGGAGGAGGCCACCATGTGTTCAGGTAGAGCTTTGGACTTGGCCTAAAAACTTGAACCCACTTTCATTTTAAATGATGTCTTTTTTCACCTGCTTTTCTGGGCTCATATTTCCTATTCAGATTTTCGATTTTCTTTGGCAATTTATCTTCGGTTATAGAGACAGCATGCAATAGAGAACAGAGCCTGGGTTCAGAGTTAACCGTAAGATCAGGCCTTAGCTGCTGCTCTTATTATAGCATTGCCTGATGTCTGCGTTTCAGTTGACCCAATTTCAGAAAGAAATAACCATTCCTCCCTTGTGGGGTTACTGTGAGAATTAAGTACAATAATGTACATAAAGGACTCATCCAGTGAAAACTATGCTTTCTTCTCCACCCATCTCTCTGGACTGCAGTGCCACTGTGTTCCCAAGCTTCCCAAACTCCAGACATACCTGCGCAGGTGGCTCTTTCAGAACCTGGGGAAATAAATGTGTGTGTGTACACATTCACAGCGACAGGTTCTGTTATTGGATGATATTTAGACTTTTAAAACCTTACTGAAAATCAGATTTATTACTTGAATTAATACAAACGTGGTTTCTGCAAGTTCTAATAATATCACTCAGAAATCATGCTCTTTCCAGAGCCCTCGTGCTGAGTAAGGTAAACACAAACCTCTCAGTTTAATAGGCTACCGATAATTCCCTTTCGCCAATGGGAAAATTGGTTAGTGCCGAGATATTTTTAACTGGTCTGAACACGCACTTCTTCATTTGCATCCAGCAAGATGTCACCTTGGCAACAGCGTGTATCTTTGGACTCTTGTTCATTTAATGCAAATGAAGTGCCCCGATGCGCCCGGAATCTGATGACAGAACTCCACGTGACCAATGCCCATGTCTGCGGCCTCAGGCTCCCTTGCCAGCCCGACAGAATTCTGATTTCTTGTCATCAGCGCGAATGGGTGTGGCACAATCCAGTTCTTACAGAGCCTTGGTCTTTCATGTTTAATTACATTTAAGGAACATTTAAGTGCCACTGCTCGTATAAATGGCCTGAAGTATGTGGGGAGCTTTGGAGTGTTGTAGGAAGAGCTTGGGTTTTGTAGTTCGATAGAGTCAAAAAGGTGGCTCTCCTATCAGCTGGGACCTGAGGGCAGGTACCTGCCATCTCTAGGCCACAGCATCCTCTAGAGAGCAAAGGCCGTCGTTATTTTGCTGACCTCCTTCCTCGTTAAGTTGTATTAAATACCTGGAAATTTGATGATTTCTTTTTTAATTATCTTTTTTTTAAAAGATACATAGATCACACAAAATGCTAATTTAAAAAATATAAGAGGTTCCCATATACCCCACTCCCCACCCCACTCTTCCCACATCGACAACTTTCATTAGTGTGGCACATTCATTGCATTTGATATGTACATTTGGAGCACTGCTACACAGCATGAATTATACTTTACGTTGTACTTTATACTCACTCCCAGTCCATTCAGTGGGTTATGGCAGGATATATAGTGTCCTGCATCTGTCCCTGCAATATCATTCAGGACAACTCCAAGTCCCAAAAATGCCCCCATATTACACCTCTTTTTCCCTCTCCCTGCCTTCAGCAACTCCTGTGGCCACTGTCCCCACATCAATGATATAATTTCTTCCATTGCTAGAATCACAATAATTCTATAGTAGAATACCAATAAATCCACTCTAATCTGTATTTTATTCCTCCATCCTGAGGACCCTGGTATGGGGATGTCCACTCCACCTCTAAATTGAGAGGGGGCTTAGATCCCACATGGCTGATGGATGAGATTCTCCTGCTTGCAGCTGTAGGCTCTCTTGGTAACCTGGTGTGGTGGTTGACCATCTTCACCTCCCTGTTAGTTGACCTGGGTAAGTCCAACAAACTGGAGAGTAGAAGTTGCAACTCTGCTGAGGCTCAGGGCCCAGTTGGCACATGGACAATCCAGAGATTCAAGTCTCCTGAGCATACACCAACCCCAGTGGCAACCACAGGTTCAGTAAAAGTGACAGAAGCGGCATGCAAGACTTAAGAGAGACCCAAGATTGAGAGAAAGCATTTACAATTTGCTTCCTTCTGGGCAGCCTTCCAAGTGCTTAGGCCATAAAATTGGTGTCTGCTGAGCTAAGCCAAAGTTCCCTGGAAGGGGACTGAAATGAGATGGAGATTGGTCTCCAGTAAGGCTGGTCCCTTCGTCTCACTACAGCTAGCATTTGGTTTTGTATCGCTGCTCTCGAGCAATTTACAGATGCATCTACATGGGTTCATTTGTGGCTGTGGATGGGCAAGGAATTGTCCTTTCCTCCCCAGAGGGGAGCAACACACCATCCAAAACCCTGTGTACCCGCCTCCTCTTTGAATGGTTGATGCAACCCCTAGCACGTTTCTTTGCCTTTCGCCTCCCTCTGCTGCCGCCAGCTCTCCCACAGTCTTCTTGCCTGTTTTGTGTCAGAATAAGCCAGTAAGTGAGCGCATTTTGTCATTGGGACCGGGTTCCCGGGTCATGGGTTCCCACTTGGTTAAAATGACTCATAAATCATGGATTGGAACAAAGAGCTCAAGGATAGAGACGTGAGTGTGTAAGCATGTGTGCGTGAGCCCAGGCTTGTGATTCTGTGCGTGTGACCTTGGGGACAGAGCTTGTGGCACGTGGTTGGGAGCCCAGATGAGTGCATTGCACATGAGTGTGAGTGAATGTGTGATGTGTACGTTCTGGATTTGCTGCTGAGGATTGGAGAGTGCTCATTTGTGCATTCAAGAAATTCTCGATTACCCAGAGAATGGGGGTGAGCAGGCCCGGCTTTAGGTCTGCGAGGCCACTGCTTCAGCCAGCGGTGGGCCATGCCAAGCAGAGGGGAAAGGCTGGCTTCGTCCGTGATTTGAGCAGGGCCGTGGCAATCCCCTGCTCACGGATGCCCGGGCGGCAGCTCTGGCCTGGCAAGCCCTCGAATGGTCTCCGAGGTCACACATCCTGCATCCAAGGGCCTTCCTGCTCGCCACGCTGTCCCTTCCTTGGCCTGTCCATGTTCTTCTGGTAGATTCTCCTTCGCCCCTACTCGGGAGGGGTTCAATCTGGTGTGCTCCTTTCAACGTCATTTAATCTGAAGGTTTATGCTCCACCAGGAAGGCCCTAGAATGTCTGCAGGACACGAGGAGGCCGTGGCCTCAGCCGGCTCAGCGCACAGAGGAGGACAGCTTGCCCAGAAGGCCGGCACCGGGTGGGACCCGTGGGAACCCAGGTCCGCCTTGGATGGGACCCGGTGGGAGCCCAGGTCCACCCACCCGGGATCTTCCGGAGCCATGCTCCCCCGGAAACCTCCCTGGCCGCTGGCCACTGGCTGCTGCCCGAGAAGCCCTGTGGCTTGGGTGGGTGGTTGTCCTTAGGGGGCGAGGACGGGGCCGGGGGCTGCTGCTCCCAGCTCTGCCAGAGCTGGTGAGTGTCCGCGGGGTGTGGGGGCGTCGGCTGCGGGCAGTAGGCTTTTCCCCGAAGCTCGGGGCCCCGCCTCCTGGCCAGGGCACCCCTGCACCCAGGACTGGCTTCTCCTTCACGGGCAGCCCTAGCCCTCTGCGCATCTGCCTTCTGCGCTCCGCTTCGCTCTGTGACTGCGTCTGAAAGCTGCCTCTGCACGTGTGCGCCCCAGGCACGCCTGTGTGTGCATGTGTGTGCACGCGTGTGTGTTTCTCACCCACGTCTCTAAGGCTCATTTCTGTCCGCTGCTCAGGCTAGGCGGTCAGTGTCCCCGGCAGGAGGGCCAAGCCTGGGCATCTCTGGGGGCCAGGGTTGTCGCCAGGGGACCCTGCCCTGAAGCTTCCCAGGGGGTGAGCGCCCATCCGAGGGGCAAGGACTCCACCTCTGGCAGGCCTCCTGGCGGCCTGTGCAGCCTCTAAGGGGGCCGGGCTCGGATGGGGAGTGGGCTGGGGCAGGGCCGCGCGGCTGCTGGGCAGTGAGAACTTCATAGCAGAGATGCCCAGGGGCCGAGTCCTGCTCGGGGGCGGCGAGCCCCTTCTCCTCAGGGGACAGAGGCCAGCTCAGAAGCAGGGAGCCCCTTTCCCTCAGAGGGGCCGAGGCCTGCTCGGGGGCGGTGAGCCCCTTCCCCTCAGAGGGGCCGAGGCCTGCTCAGGGGTGACAAGCCCCTTCCCCTCAGGGGCCGAGGCCTGCTCAGAGGCGCCAGCTGTCAGCAGCAGCTCGCACGCGCTCTGAGCCCCTGAGTCCAGACCCTGCAGCTGTCACCGCACAGATGTCTTTCACGCTCCAGAGCCACTGGGAAGGCCGGGTGTGGAGGGGTGACCCCTCTCTCCTTCCATCGGGCTCCAGGATGGCTGCCCAAGCCTCACCCCCCAGGCAGGGGTCTGCTCTGCCATCTCCACCCGCGCCATGGCCGGGGAGCTGCCCCGCTCTCTGAGGCTGCCTTCCAGCTGGGGCTGGACGGGGACGTAAGCTGCTGCTTTCTTGGGCCATTTGGGGGCTACGGAAACACCCACTCCCCAGTCCTGCCTCTGGCTCCCCCACGTCTCCCTGCTGACTGATAGCAGAAGGTCCCTTCGCAGAGGACAGCGCTTCTCAAGGATGGCTCAGATGGAAACAGGTCGTGAGGCAGGCGCGGGCGGGGTGCCCGGCCTGCAGGTTTGGGGGCCCCGCGTGAGGGAGTCGGCCCTTCCTGGGAGCTGTGTGCATCGGTGTTGAAGGGAAGGGAGTTAGGGGTTTCCCCTGAAAAGGGGATCACTGCGGAATGGATAACCCAGAAGCTGGGGCTGGCAGAGACAGACGTCGCTGCGTTGGCCAAGTTGCCCGCAGCCTCCCTCTGGCTGGCACGTGACCTCGAGGATGCTGGACAGGGAGAGTGTTGAGATAACTTCACCGACAGCGCAAGTGAGGCGTGGGCCTCCCGTGCTAGCAGCTCGTCCCCCCCCGGCAATGTGGGGCGTGTCCCCCACTTTCCTTATGAGGAAGCTGGCTCAGAACTACAGGCTGAACGCTCGTTTTAAAATGAACCACCTGTCTTGGAGCCTAACAAGGCTTTCCAGACCAGGTGACATCTGAGATGGGACTTAAGAGATGAGTTAGGGTGGTGGACTTGGCCCAGTGGTTAGGGCGTCCATCTACCACATGGGAGGTCCATGGTTCAAGCCCCGGGCCTCCTTGACCCGTGTGGAGCTGGCCCATGCACAGTGCTGATGCGCGCAAGGAGTGCCGTGCCACACAGGGGTGTCCCCCGCGTAGGGGAGCCCCACGCGCAAGGAGTGCGCCCTGTAAGGAGAGCCGCCCAGCGCGAAAGAAAGTGCAGCCTGCCCAGGAATGGCACCGCACACACGGAGAGCTGACGCAGCAAGATGATGCAACAAAAAGAAACACAGATTCCCGTGCCGCTGACAACAACAGAAGCAGACAAAGAAGATGCAGCAAATAGACACAGAGAACAGACAACCGGGGTGGGGGGAGGAAGGGGAGAGAAATAATAAATAAATAAATCTTAAAAAAAAAAAAGAGAGATGAGTTAGGAGCTGTATGAAGGGACCTTTGTCCCAGGTCAGCCCTGGGCTTGGAGGACTCAGAAGAGCCAGCAGCACTCAGACTAGTTAGCACTTCCTGGGGACTGAAGGTTAAGCCTTTGTCCCCATCCTTGGGTGCCCCATAATGATGAGTAACTTCCAGAAGTATGTGCATTCGAGAAAAAAGCTGCTTTGAAAGTTAAAAAGAGGAAGAAGACTAAGGCAAAGATGGAGCATTTGGAAAAAGACAAGTGCAAAGACGTTGCTCTCTATGTTTTATAGCATTCCTTTTTTTTCTTTTTTGTCTAGAGTCAGGAATGTCAGCGGAAGGGGCCAGAGAGGAGGGTCCTGGGGTGGAACTGTAGAGGTGGCCGTGGCTCTCAGGACAGAGCCTGGCCGCAGCCGCCACCTGGGCTCGCCTCCCGCCTACTCGGGCTCCCTGGGCACTTTGGGGCCAGCCCCTCGCCTTCTCTGGCTTCACCCTGCAAAGCCGTCACCCGCAAGGTACCTTTAAATCCCAACGCCCCTGGACCTGGTTTAACAAAGACCACCCCCGCCACACTGCGCGTTTGCCCTAATGACATCTGTCGCTGTGCAAACGTCCCAGCAGCAGAAGGAAACAGCACAGAAAAGGCGTCAGCGCCTCAGAAATGACCGGCGCCCAGCGGGGTCCCAGCGCGCCCCCAGGTGCCCCACGCCTGAGTGCAGGCGCCGCCGTGCTGGGCGCTGCCGCGAGAGTAGGCAGCAGACAGCGCAGCCCTGGCGTGTGCTTGGGGTTTGTTCAATTATTTTGGGGGGACCAGATTGTTGTCTGTAAAGGAAGTGAGTTCTGAAGGTGGGGGTGGGGGGAGCCCTGAGACGCTGTCGACTCCCTGCTAGACGAGCCCCTCGTCACAGCATCTTGGTGTCACCAGCTCGAGACCCAGCCAAGAGTTCTCAGCAGATGTCCGGCGGGGACGGCACGGCTGCGGGAGGACAGCAGACCCCGCTGGTGTGAAACCCACTGCCTTGAGAGCGGGCAGCTCGTGGGGGCGCGGGGCCTTCTCGTGGGGGCGCTGGCCCAGCTCGTCAGGATGTGGGGCCAGCTCGTGGGGGCGCAGGGCCAGCTTGTGGGGGCATGGGGGCTGCTCGTGGGGGCACGGGGCCAGGTCGTGGGGGCACGGGGTCTGCCCTCTCCACGCCGCAGAGGCAGCAGCCGGGCACTGAACCGACCTGGCCCTCATCCCGGAGGTCACGAGGCCCGAGGCCAGCCTCCCTCGCCCGCTGGGTCCTGGCCGTCCACATCGGTGACTGAAGCCCCCATGTCGACAGTGGGGCCCTGGGTCCCGATGCAAGCTCCTGGCTGGGACATCCAGCGACCCGGAGCCCCTGTGCAAGCATGGGTGGACCTTCAGGCCCCTAGGTGTGGGCGGCCCGGAGCGCGGCGTGGGTGGCCCAGAGCGCAGCGTGGACGGCGTTCCTCCTGCCCGCCTTGTGCGTTGCGGCGAAGCCCCAGGACGCGGGGCCTCAGGGCCTGATGCCACCGTGGCTGCAGGCAGCGTTTGCCCGCTAGGCCCTGGCCGCCGAATAGGCAGGACCGGAGCAGGGCCTGGTGACAGGGGCCAGGCAGGGAGTCAGGACCCGGCGCCCCTGCAGGTAGCCCCCTCCCACGCCTCCGATCCCGGGGTCTTCGTCATCTCACATCCAGGAGGCTTTTCCCCTCGAGAGCAGGCCCAGGGCTGCCTGCGCCCACCTCCTCCCCCAGGACAGGCTGGTCACGGGGCTGCTGGCCTCGCCCAGCAGGACCTCCCACCCCAGCTGCCCTGGCCCCCCTCTCCCAGTGAGACCTCCCACCCCAGCTGCCCTGGTCTCCCTTGCCCAGCTGCCCGGGCCTCCCTTGCCCAGTTGGCCTCCCTTGCGCTGCCCTCCTTGCAGCCTCAGATGCAGCCAGAGCCTCAGCTTGTTCAGGCTCTTCCCAGTTCATCCAGCAAGAACTGGCGCATTTTAGGCCTGAGAGCGCAGTGGGGAGCCTGGGGCCGAGCGCCTTGGAAAGCTGCTGAACTCAGGAGCACAGGAGGTGGCCGGCTCAGGGCTGAGCCCCTGCGGATGCGCACCTCCAGCGCTGGGTGCCGGCGGAGCAGGTGCCAGCAGAGCAGCAGACGGCTGGCTACTCCCTCCCACCACACGGCAGCCCCAGGAGGCTTCCACCCCCACTTTCCTGAGGAGGAAACTGAGGCTCAGGGAGGGCTTGGGAACGGCAGTGCGGGTTTATAAAAGCCTCCCAACCTTGGGTGCCTTCCGTACCTGAGGCACAGAGGTGCTGTGAATGGCACGCGAGGCCGGAGGCCTGTAATAAATCACGGGGTGGGACTAGAGAAAGAGGCCAGATGGTTCTTGCTCTCCCTGGGATAGAAAGTCATTCAGTACATGAGCCTGCGTCAGTGGGGAGGCAGCATTTTCTCCTTGGGAAAAGTGTGTAATTCTGCAATTAGAGGTTCCAGTAAAAGTAGGTGGGCAGCTTCTTAAAATATAAATTACAACCAATCGGCAAAGATGAGTCGCTGTGACTCCGCAGGCTAGAAGCTGGACAAGGCAGGCACTCTGTGCTATATGTCAGGGCCTCCTTGGAATCCACCTGCCCGGATGGGCCACAGATTGGGATTCCTCCTTCCATTTTGCTTCTACATTCCTTCTTCCTCCTAGCCATGTTAAGAATATTTATCTTTTAAAACTATATGTAGGGAAGTGGCTGTGGCTCAATCAAGTGGGCTCTCGTCTACCATACGGGAGGCCCTGGGTTCACGTGCCCGGGGCCTCCTGGTGAAGGCAGGCTCACCCCCCACTGCAGAGAGCTGCTGGCCTGCAAGCACCATGGAGTGCCACCTGGCCTGCAAGTGCTGCAGAGAGCTGACTCAGCAAGGTGACTCAACAAAGAAGGGAGACAAGCAAAAAAAACACAGAGGAGCACGCAATGAATGGACACAGACAGCAGAAACAACAAGCAAGCCGCAAGGGGGGAGGGATAAATAAAAATAAATACATGCACAGCGAATGGACACAGAGAGCAGACAGCAAAGCAAGCTGCATGGGAACAGGGGATAAAAAAAAAACTGTATGCATATAATAAATACATATATAACGTTTTAATTGGCTCAAGTCTGCCTAGGCAATTTTCATGAAGTGGGTTGGCTTTTACAGGAAATTTATTAACTTATGAGCTTACAGCTCCAAGGCTGCGGACACGTCCAAATCAGGGCCTCATGGGGAGGTGCCCTCTCGCGAGCCACAGCCATGGGCGATCAGGCTGTGGGCGATCAGGCCGTGGGCATTCAGGCTCGAGGAGGGTGCAGGCGCCTCTCCCCTTCCTCCAGCCCCTGCTTTCAGCTCCTGGCTCCGGGGCTCCTCTCAACTTCCGTGTTCCACGGATGTCAGCCTCAGGCCCCAGGGCCTTCTCTCCCGGGTTCTGGGCTTTTCTCTGGATAATAAGAAAGAAGAAGGAAGCAAGGATGCGGCCAGCCAGGCTTGACTCTTGGGCGGGAGAATGGTGGGGCCAGGGGAAATTGACCCCAAAAGGTTAGACTCAGTTAACGACTCATGATTGGGGGGGGGGGGTGTAGGGGCAGGGGACAAACAGAGTTTTGGTGTGAGAAGAAACCGAGACAGGGAAGGAGAGTGGGCCTGAGAAGCAGGAGGTGGAGCCCGGGCCTTTGAGCGCTGTGGCGTCCCGCCTGCTGCGTGGGCCGCTCCCTGGAGCCCAGAGGGCCGCACTTCCCAGGGCGCCCTTGATGCCAGAGGTCCGTCCTGCATGAAGATGCTGGGACGAGGAACACAGCTGTTCCTTTTCCACCCTAATTACAAGCAGCCCAGCGATCGTGGCTGGAATGTGGTGCTGGGCTTTTAAACCTGGGACCACACGGTTCCCGTGCGGCTTCTGTTTGGCTAGCGAGACTCCCTGGTTTCACGTGTAGGTGAACACGCGGCCATTCACAGCAACGCGCTCGCCGTTGATTTGCACGGGACTCACTTGAGCTCAGTGACGCCCCGAACCTTTCTCACTAGCCCGACACTCCCGAGGGGTCCAGTGCACGCAGATCAATAAAAGAGACTTAATCCCTCTGCACCAGCGGGCGGGCCACTGGGCCACTTGGTGAGGGCTTGGGCGGGCAGCCGCCCCTCAGGTGGGAGCCTGAATCGGTGGGAAAGCAGGAAGCCCCAGAGTCCCCAGGCGGCAGGTGGCCCTCCATGACCCGCCGTGTCCGAGCTCACACAGCCTGGGGCCCTCTGTCTTCCTAAATGGCCAGCTTCGCCCGCTCCCCACCAGACAGTGCTTTACGCCTCTGCCTTATGCACCCTCCGCCACCCAGCTTTGGTGTCCTCCTAGGCTGAGGCCACCTGCCTCCCCTCGGACGGGTGCGTCTCCCCGTCTAGACTGTGAGCTCCTGGAGGGTAGATGCCCCGCTTTGTTTGTCCCCAGCAGCTGGTCTGGAGCTTGGCACGGGATGGCTGCTGAGTAACCTTTCCAGGGTGAAGGGAGAATGAAGTGGTGGGATGGAGTGGCTTTCCAGCGTGGTCATGGATGACCCGTGGGGTGCAAGGTGTCAGGCTTTTGTCATTTCTGGCAAGCGTTTGTCATCTGGGAGGGCAGCAGGAAAGTCATCGTTGTTGTGTTTTCATACTCAAGGAACCAGAGTAAAGTGAAAGGACCAGGGTCACAAATAAGCAGGTGGAAGCGTGAGGACAAGTACTCGGGTACTGCGACTCGAGGCTTGGGTTTTTTCCCCTCCACTGCATTTTTGCTTTTCAAGTCTGTTTGCATTCCCTTTCTGCCTTTTGGGATTTGTCCAGTATTTCTCCTGCCAGAGCCAAGTGAGGACACAACGGCGAATGCCTGCCCCCTCTCCTCCTGATCCTTTTGGAAGGAGCCCACTCTCCCTGGCAGGAAAATCTATTTCTGGACATCCAGATTCGACCTCTCCTGCCTCCCGTTTCCCAGTTCTTTCCTGGAGGCCAAGCCAACCTGAAGGATTCGGAGCCTCCTTCGGCGCTCAGCGCAAGATTGATGGGTGAGCACCTTTCGGTAACCACCTTCCTAAAATAGAACGAGAATAGACGCTGCTCTATTATTTAAGGTTTCTTTCTCCTCCCCCTTCTTCTCTGCCTTCTCCTTGCCTGTCTATTTTTTGATGCATTTTACAGCTCCTCATACATTTGGGAAATTAAGCCTATTAACTAAGTCATAAGGTGCTTTATCATAATGAAAACTGATATATATATATATATATGTATATAGATAGATAAAAAAAATTTTTTTCCCCTGCAAAAGTTTCCTGAAGTCTCTAGCTGGGCTACAAAAAAACCTGGAGTCTAGTCCTCATCCATCGGTCACTGGCTTTGTGACTTTAGATATCCGACACACCCTCCCAGCTGCCCGGTTGATCATGCTGTGTTCCCAGTTATTCATTTACAGGATGAAATGTGGACAACCAGTGTCTTGTTCAAGTCTCTTCTCAACACCTGGTTTTGTCTCCAGCCAATGTGGGCTGAGCTGAGTGGACTATTTCACACCAGGGAGAGGAGGGGAGCATTAGCTGCTGCAGGAGGCACCACGGAGGCCCGCAGGCCTGTCCGAAGCTTGAGAAGGGAAGCAGCAGAGTCACGTGCCGTGAGCGTTGTAAGTGTGTGCCTGTGTGTGCGTGGGTGCGTGCACACGGAGCTGTGCGAAGCAGGGGAGGGAGGAAGCCATGAGTCACCAAAACTCAGACCAGAGAGTAGATCTCTTATTGTCAAGATCTGATGTGAGCAAATCGAGTCGTAACTCCCTAGACCCCCTGGTCTTAGCACCACTATGTGGGCAAGCTTCGGAATTTATCCATCCTTTCTGGACTTCAGCCTTTCCACCTGTCAAATGAAGGTGTTGGAATAAATATAAGGATTTTTCTGTTGACCTTCTAAATTTCCAAGAGGGCAGAGGACGCTGGAAGTTGTCAGACGCACATTGTAGGATGCGAAGTGTACATGCGTTGTTGACTGTATCGTCCATCTCCTGGGAAGGTAGAGGCATACTAAAATTTCCTAGTTTTGGAGCTGCTTCGTGTCAGTAAGCATGACATTGCCAAGGGAAAGGCTATACACTGCCAGAAAACCTAAAGCTAGTACAGGGAACATCCAGAAAATGGAAATTTTGTTCTCAGAGAAATTTATGTGAAATATACATGTGGAAGTAAGGAAGGGGATAGAGTAACCACATGGGATTAGTGTAATTGGGACAAAGACATTATGGAGAAAGCAATCCTGCTCCATTATTTAAAAGCACAACAGATACCACAAATGAATCCCAGGAGAACACACACCTGAGTAGTTTAGCAAGTGTACTAGGAAGATAGGAAGTATTTTTGCCAATGGAAAGCGGTTAGTGGAATGTGTTTTTTAAGAATAAGAATGCTTTGCACATCATAGTCTTCTTGGGGGATAAGTTTAACCCTAGATCGCTTTGTAAGATAATGCCAATAATGGCATTTGAAGAAGATAATACTTAGCACGAAAAGGCCCACATTCCCAGCCATCTTTGAAATCCTTATGTATTCTGGGGCTGGAAATTAAACAATTTTCTCAGGATTAAGGTACCATCTGTTCACCCATCCTTAAATGCTCTTCCCACTCTGATGACGGATGGGCTGTTAGATGCACATCCCCATTCTTACACGGGGATTTGGGGTACTTCAACAACCCAGCTAATTGTGCTCATCATCTCAGGGTATTTCTGTTTTGATCATTTTTCCTTCTGAAACAGGTTTAAGAAAACATCACAAACAAAAGCAGCGCATGTCCTGGTGAAACGTTTGTCCTGTGAGCATGTAACAAAACTGTGAATGCTTTTCTCTGAGCCTCAAGGTAACTTTTCATAATATCTGAGGTTCTGTTCGTCATTCTTAAATGTCAGGCACAGGTTGTGTGTTTCCTCTCCTGGCCTCGAGAGCTAGGAGCAATGGAGGAGAGCATCGCCTGCCCCTTCCTGTGCGGGGAGCCACTGCTCCGTGTCGAGCGCTCTGACGGTTGGCTGTGACTCGTGTCATCTCATTAACCGTGTCTCTGAGTGGACACTCCATTGAAGGATCATTATTTGACTGTTACAGCTGAGACTCCCTGGCACAATTATACAACAATCGATTCTGGTTCTCCATCATCTCACCAGGCAACTGCGGTATGCACGGCCTCCTTTCTCAAAACATAAAAGAACTGTAAACAGCAAGGCCAGACTGCATCGTAGGCCAGCCCCTGATGTTGTGGACGTGGGGGACAGCGCCCCAGCATGCAGGCCTGCCCATGGCTCCCTGAGCCCTCACACTGCGCTGGCGCTCGGCAGCTCATAACCTCTTCTTGACACCGCCCAGAGTCCTGGATTCGAATCACAACTCTGGCTCCACTGTGTGCGACTCTGGGCAATTTCCTTCTCTCTTGGTCACCACGTCTTCCTCTGAGCTTTAAGGCGTCAAAGAAGATGCTGCCCTTGACAGCAGAAAGTCCCTTTCAAGCTAAAGGAATTTCCTGGTGTCAGGCTGATTTTTCAGCCGCAGGAAAGGTGGTGCACACGTGTTTATGCTGGAAGGCTAAAGGTCTGCCTCTCTTGAGACGCTAGCCCCCTTCCTCCCCAAGAGACCCTTCCCGGGCCTCTGGGCTGACAGTCACACCCTGTCCTTCAGCGAGAGAGCGCCGCAAGGCCATGTAGAATAAAGACCTATTTGTGTTTGTTTGGCCCTCATCCCTGTCATCCGTGTAAATTATGACATCTCCGGCCGTCACCAGGAGGAAATTCCAAGCCTGCTAAATGCCTTCCTGTTGAGGACACCGGGAGCACGAGCCAGGCCCCTGGCCAGCCCTGGGCCCGCCTCCCCCTCCCCACGTGCTCCCCAGGCTTCGGACAAACACAACTGCTCGAACACAACTGCGCAAACACAACTGCTCCTAGTGGTCTGGCTGCCCTGACTGGCTGCCGGGTGTGCTGCCACCGCCCCCCCCCGAAGGGAAGAGCCTCTCCTTTCTGCCTCTTTAGCACCCTTGAGATTCGTTCTGTTCTCCCAATCCCTTTATCATATTATTATTTAAATGTTTTAAAAGTTACAAATGAGCGCAGGTACTACGTATGCATAAAGAAAAATAATAAAGTGAACCCCCAGATGTCTGTCATCTGGCTTAATAAATAGGGCATTACCAAATTTTTGACCCCTTTGGCGTGCCATTCCCTCATTCCATTCTCTTCTCTTCCCTTCTCCCAGAGGTCACCACTTTCTTGAAGTTTTAAATTATCTTTATTTAAGTTTGACCACGTGTGTGCGTGCTTAAAAAACATAAGGAGTAGTTTTGTCTGCATTTACACTTTACATTAATTGAATCATATCATGCGTTGTTCTGTGACTTTCTTTTTTCACTCAGTATTCATTTTTGAGATTGATCCAGCTGCTGCATGAAGCTGTAGTCCATGAGTCGTTTCATTGTTGTATAAGATTCCATTGTATAAATCATCACAATTTTTGTGTCCATTCTGCTGATAACAGAGGATTATTTTTTTTCGGTAAGACATGCTTCTCTGAACATTCTTGAACATTTCTCCTGACTTAGATTTCAAGCGTCTTTAGGATATTTAAGATTCTTAAGAATGGAAGTGTTGTGTCCAAGGGTACGCACATTTCAGTTCACTGGTTAGTGTAAATCGTTTTCCAAAGTGGTTTGCTGACTTGTGGGAGACGGAATGCCCGCTTCCAGCTCCCACTGGCTCCCTGTGTGGACTGCTGGGAAGGGGGCTGGACGGGCCAGCAACCCAGCCCTCAGCTGGAGGACAGCAAAACGGGCGACAGGGTGCCCAACCTGTATTGACACATGTAGGCTGTAGTCGAGCTTATTATGAGCAGTGCCTCTTCTCATCGTGCCAACACCCCTGCCACAGAAATGCTTGTCCTCTCACAAGCGCTCCTGCTCCGCTGTGTTTCTCTATATAAACCTGTAGCCCCCAGAGGTGACTCAGCACCCCCCGGCCGGCCGCCACTGGGCCCTGAGAGTGCTAAAGGCATGTCTTCCCCCGCTGGCCTCCTGAAGCCGGCGAGTAAGATGGAGGATCAATAGACGGACCTGGAACCTGGCAGAGAGTCCACGTGGACATCAGTAACCCCCAAGACGGCCGCTAGGAGACCCCACCCCCAGGATTCTGCCTTTCAGAACAAAGACTTCTGAAAGCCAGGAGAAGCCCCGGATGTTCCCCAAGGACTCTATCGTCAGGCCCGCACGGGGAATTGATAGATGGGTGATCAGTCAAAACAGCAAACAGCCGGAACCCCTCCCCTGCCATTAGCAAAGGGGTGGAATAATTAATAGTTTATAAAGCAGACCGCAAGGCTGCACGCACCTGCTCTCTCGCCCCTGGACCCGTTCCTGCCCTCTGTGCGCTGCTGGCGCCATTTTTCCTCGGCCATGTGGCCACGCAAGTAAAAGCTGGGCATCTATGACCTATAATAGGGAATTGTCGTCTGTAAATCAGCCCTCTTTATCCCTTTTCACCTCCTTCCTCTCTACCTGAGTGCCCTGCTCTGTTATTTTCTCCCATTTCTCTTCCCTTCCTACCTGAATAAATCTCAGGCCTAAGTCACTCAGCCTGCTCTTGAAATTCATTTCTACGCCATAGCCAAGAACCTAAATAAAATCCAGTAACACTCCAGCATGGTTTCTTTGGAAAAATGTTTGGCCAACCTTCCCTGCCTTGACTTCCTGTGTTACAGCTCGCCCTTCCTTCAGCACATTTTGTGGGACTGTCTCTTGCTTCTTATTTCTCTCTTGCCTTCCTTTGGAATGATTGCTATGCCTTCCCATTCTTCTGATCTCTTCATTAGTTTGGAAATTATAAATACATGTACACATGGTATAAATGTATCTTAGCTAAGATCTGCACCTTCCTCCCAAACAATATTTTGTTACACTTTAACTCTGATCACCCCAATTCTAATTAATATGCTGTTATTGTACTGAATTTTACTCTTATTTACTTCACCCAAGTTGTACATTATTAAAGCAGTTGAACACAGTAAATGGTTTTATATTTACTCATGTGCGTAGTTGCTTCTTTGCTAACTAGTCCATCTTTCTTCCTTCTGGAATTGTTGCCCTTCTCCCTGAGGAAGTGGATATAAAATTCTAGGCTGACAGTTATTTCTTCCCAGAACTTTGTAGATATTGTTCTGATTCTCACTGTTATATTTGAAAAGTCATATTCAAGCTAACTGAGATTTTTAAGTAATCTTTTCTTTTTGCCTCCTTTTAAGATGATTCTTGTTTTTCTGTAATTTGACTGAAGAGTATCTGGGTGCAGATTTCTTCCTATCTGCTTGAATCTGAGAATTTTTGTCTGTTATCAGTTCTGGAAAAGTCTCCACAATTTTTTAAAATTCCCTCCCCTCCAACCCCCCCACAGTTTTTTTTGCTTGCTGTTTTCTCTCTGTGTCCATTTGCTGTGCATTTTTCTGTGTCTGTATTTTTATTTTTATTTTATCCCCAGCCCCTTTTGAGGCTTGCTTGTTGTCTGCTCTCTGTCCATTCACTGCGCACTCTCTTGTGCTTTTGCTTGTCTCCCTTTGTTGCCGTTGTTGTTGCGTCACCTTGCTGAGCTGGCACTCCGCCGCGCTTTTGGGCCAGCCCGCCTTCACAAGGAGGCCCCGGGACGTGAACCCAGGGCCTCCCGTATGGTAGACGGGAGCCCAGTCGATTGAGCCACAGCCGCTTCCCTACTATCTCATTTTTGCTCTTTAAAGCCCAGGCTCTAGGCTCCTAAAAATCAGCAGACACTCCAGAACATTCTTGCTCCAAGACCGGAGTAACTTGAGGCTTCCCCGTCATTTGTGGTGTCTGAAGAATTCCCTTAACTTCTGCCTCAGCCGTGCATCAAGAAGTGTTTTTATTATTTTAGCTGCATGGACGCTGTGCTGTTCTGGAGAGCTTTCTATAAATATCTCGTCTACCGTATTGTCAGAGAGAGAATCCCCACCCTGGAAATTCTTCAGTCTTCACACACAGCACAGCGATGCCTGGCTCCCTTGTCTGGTTTTCTCGCAGAGCTTCTTAAAGGCAAGCACCGTGGTTTCCTTGTCTTTTAATTCCAGCACCTGACCCAAGAGTAGGAATTCAACCAAAGTTGTTTGCATGATGAAATACTAAAATTTTAAAACAAACAAAGCAGTAACCAGAGATTTCCCCGGCACCGGGAGAATCGGCCGCTCCAGCCTGGCTCTTGGAATCTGCAGGCTGCGGCTCTCCATTTCGTGCACGTACAGAGGTGCCAGGCTTCTTCTCCCAGAGGCTCTGATGCCAGTGGCAGAGGAAGGCGACCCGAAACGGCGCCGAGAGCTGTTCCAGTGGGGCACCCCCTGAAGGGCCGAGGCAGCGAGTGTGGGAAGGGGGGCCCCGAAGCGACGAGATCGAGAGGGAGGAAGGTGCTGCCACATGGGGGCTTCTAGCCCTGTGGGCCAGGGACTGCCTGTGGCCCGAGGAAGGAGAGGCCCCTGCTGGGGCCCAGCCACACTGCGAGGTCGCGGGTCTCGAGGGGGCATTCGTCGGCCGCTCCTCTGAGCAGTCCTGGCCCAGGGCTGGAGCCGGCATGGGCTGGTTTGTGGACCTTCTGAATGTTCTGGCTGAGGCTCTCTGAGGGCATTGGTCCTAGGAAAACTGGACCAAAGGGCCTGGATGTAGCCGTGTGCCCTGCATCCTACCGAATCGGTGAAAACATCAGAGTAGCCCTCGACACCAGCAGCACCCAACAGCTAACCGCTGCCCTCGCCAAAGATGCCACGTGGTGGAGGCCTCAGGGGGACAGGGATCCTGCTGGGACCCCCTGCTTTAATCATACCACGTGGGGTGGGCAGGACCATCAGGCGACTCCCGGGCCGGCACTCGGGGACCTGACCTGTTCATGCTCAGTGGCTACTCTGTTACCTGCTCGGGGACGCTATCCAGCCGTGTCCCCATGTGCCAGGGCCCCACTGTCCAACGGGAAGGAAGCCTGGGCAGCCTGGCTGTGGGTGAGAACATTTTGCTGTGATGGCCTGTGGGCTCTGGTTCGTCTCCTGCTGTGGACACTGGCCACACAGCATCTCGTCCGGCACTCGGGAGCACTGAGCCGCCACCCAGGTGACACAGTGCGCCTTTGAGTCTGTTACCGAGAGCCTCAAGGCAGCAGGAAGTCTTCCGTGTTCGCTAGTGAGGATTACTCCAGGAGCCATCCACCTGAAGCATCACAACACAATTAAAATAATCAGCCCTTTCCTCGTGCGCTCTTCCCGTGGGTTTATCCAGCTTGCCCAGGCCCCGCAGTCTGCCAGGTTTGCCCCGGGTCACCCGCATCTTCACACGGTCCGTGTGGGAGGCATCAGTGACTTCCTCTAGATCATCACCGCAGGGACCCATCCGCTTGCTTCTGCGGCCCGAGCTGACCGGCCTGGGTCCTGGTGGAGGAGAGCTTTCAGGTGCACCCAGCTCTCTGCATGATCGACTTCCCAGGCCCCGCGCCCCACTTCTCCATGCAGACCCTGAAGGCAGCCCCCCTTCCCCCCTGCCCCCCAGGAGGCCCACCTCCCACACGCCTGAGCTGGCCTTGGAGACCCCAGGGTTCGAGGCAAAGCAGGGGAGAGGCCAGGCTGCACGGTGAGCTTCAGGGGTGCGAAGGCATTGGCCTTCCCCTGGAAAAGGTACTAAAAATTATGTGTTACAACCTCACTAGGGTGGAGAAGCGTGCAATGTCAATTCTATATTCGTTATTAGCTCCCCTTTCCTTCTTTTTTTTCTTCTTTATTATTTTTTTAATGTTACATTAAAAAAATATGAGGTCCCCATACACCCCCCACCTCCCTCACCCCACTCCTCCCCCCATAACAACAACCTCCTCCATCATCATGAGACATTCATTGCCCTTGGTGAATACATCTCTGAGCACCGCTGCACCTCACGGTCAATGGTCCACATCATAGCCCACACTCTCCCACAGTCCACCCAGTGGGCCATGGGAAGACATACAATGTCCAGTAACTGTCCCTGCAGCACCACCCAGGACAGCTCCAAGTCCCGAAAATGCCTCCACATCTCATCTCTTTCTCCCATTCCCCACACCCAGCAGCCACCATGGCCACTTTCTCCACACCAATGCCACATTTTCTTTGATTACTAATCACAATAGTTCATGAATAGAATATCAGTAAGTCCACTCTAATCCATATTCTATTCCTCCATCCTGTGGACCTTTGAATGGTTGTGTCCACTCCACATCTATATCAAGAGGGGGCTTAGATTCCACATGGATGCTGGGTGCAATTCTCCTGCTTTCAGTTTAGGCACTCTTGGCTCCCTGGTGTGGTGGTTGACCTTCTTCACCTCCATGTTAGCTGAGTGGGGTAAGTCCAATAAACCAGAGTGTAGGAGCTGAAGTCTGTTGAGGCTCAGAACCTGGCTATCCTACGGTCAGTCCAGAGATTCAGATCCCCTGGGTATATTTTAAACCCCAGCACCAACTATAATTCTGGTAAAGTAGCATGAAAGGCTTGTGAAACGAGATCACATCTGAATCCAGCTCCATCACACAGAAACACCAACTCCAAAGAAGGGTCAACTGACATGGCAGTGAACTCCATCTGCCATGACCATAGAACCTGTGGGTCTCTGTAACCCTCAGAAGAACCAATACCTGCAGTTGCATCTACTTTATCTGTCTCTGGGACTCTGCTGAGGTGTGCATAAGGGCGACCCCTCTGATAACCTCCCGGCTCTTTTTAGAGACTCATAGCTATATAAACTCATTTGTCCTTTCCATTTCCCCCTTTTATTCAGGTCAAAAAGCATTTTTCACTCCTGGTATTATATGTAGACTGAGATAGTCTGCTGGTCTGAGTTGACCCTTTTATTCAAGATCATTTTCTAGTTACATCATCAGCTGGTACTTGGTAGTAATCCCTCAGTGCCAGGGAGGCTCATCCATGGGAGACATGTCCCATGCCGGGGAGAAGGCAGCACATTTACACGCTGAGTTTGGCTTTGAGACTGGCCACATTTGAGCAACACGGAGGCTCTCAGGAGGTAACTGTCAGGCACCCTGCAGCTCTAGGCCTTGTTCTTATTTCAGGTGCACAGGCTCATAAGCATAGTCATTAGTACCAAGGGCTCATTGTTGGACCTTCCTTCTTTTTCAGTCTTTGCCGTTGCACTTGGGGGATTGTTGCTGTTCCTTTAGGGACAATACGTTAGGGCAGTCGAGCATGTCAAGCCCTCAATATTGTTGCAAGTATCTCTGAACATGGCCCTTTAAGTAATGAAGCTTGACTGTCACTGTGGGCCCTGAGGGGAGGGGGAAAGAGGTATTGAATAGATGGAATCAGTGTAACTGTGTGGGCAATAGAAGTGTTCCACAAGATTATGCAAGGATGGATATAAGACATGTTAAAATACACCAAAAATGTATAGGGTCCAATAAGCTGAAATGTAAATCATAATATAAAACATAAGATAACTAAAAATTTAGAAAATTGTATAGTCTAAAATATAAACCACAATGTAAACCCAAATGTTATCTTCTTTGAAAGCTATTGTCTCAATATCTGTACATCAGTTTCAGTAAGTATAGTATGAATAAGTAAAAAGATTATTGCTGTGGAAGGGAAAAGGATTTTATGTTGGATATGTAGGAGAACTGTATATTTTATATATGAATTACTGCGATCTAAAACTTTTGTGAAGACAAGCTTAATAATTAGGAAAAAAAAGAAAAAGAAGGAAAGTAGACACTGAGGAAAAGATGGAAGAAGTTGCCTTGTCAATTTGCATATAGGGCAATACTTAATGCAGTGATGGAAGGCAAAACATCAAGAATAAAGCTTTTGCATTTTTAAATTTTCTGAGCTCCCTTTTCCTTCTGATTTTAAAAGAAATTAAGTCCTTTTCCAAGGGCCCCGAATCGCAGGCTCTCGTCCTGCGTGGACTTGAGGGGCCAGCCAGCCCTGGGGGTCGGGGCTGGAGAAGCAGAACCGAGCAGCTTGGGGGCACGGCTCATGCACCCGCAGTCGGGGCCAGCCCTCTTCATTCCGCAGTGGGCGACAGGTGGCACGCGCCTCTGGGGCCTGAGTGGGGAAGCTGAGCAGGGACTGCACAAAGAGGAACGCAGATCATGGGGGCAGAAGGGGCAACCTAAGAAACGAAGAGGGCCGGAAGGAGAGTGTGTGCCGGGAACTGGAAGCTGCCCGGCGCCAGAGCAGCGGGCACGGAGCGGCACTGCCCGGCGTGCGCCCAGGTGGCGAAGGAGTCAGAGGCCAGCTCAGGAGCCGGTGGCATCCTGCCTGAAGAGCAGAGAATTAATAACAGGATCCGGTTTTGCCATCAGTGCAAGACTGGAAAATACACAGGTGAATCGAACTAGGCGAGGAAGCCAGGCGAGGGTGCGTGTGCATTTCAGGAGAAGGTGGGGGCCCAGGCAGCTCCCTCAGGGCCCCTTTGGAGACCAGTAGACCCTTTGCCAAGGGTGAAACTCGTCTGAAAGGCTCAAGTTCAGTTCCAGGAGCAGGCGCTGCACGGTACAAACGTTCTGTGAAAAAAATACCAAGTTCAAGTTTTATCGTGTGATAGCGTATGTGACAACATTTGGTTCTGCTCTCCAGAGAGAAACGGAGAGAACCTTCTCAAAAGAAGCCCCATGTCTCCATCTCGATGGCAGGCGCCACGGTCCCTGAGCTGACTCTGCCTTCTTGCCCTCCCAGCCCCTGACCGTGCTGATCCTCGGCCCCCAAGAACCCTGGGCCCTCGGCCTGCGCGGAGGACGCCTGCTCGCCCTGCAAGATGCAGCTCAGGTGCCTCCTGCGCCGTGACGGTTTTCACCGCCCCGGGGGCCACAGCCGCAGCCTGCTTGGAGCCCTCGCTGGCTTTCGCCACGTGAAATGAGCTGGGCAGGTGTCCCCGGGGGGCTCCGTTCCAGGATCTTTGTGAGATCTGAGCTTTCGCCCGCACGCAGAGGCCAGCTGGCTTCCAGGAGTAAACTCAGGACCCACTTCCGTGAGGGATGACCGCTGCTTCTGGGGGCAGGCAGAGCGCCCCCGCCTGAACAGCATCACGGAAGAGCCTTTTGCAGCTTTCTGCTCCATTGCAATTCCTTTCACAGAACTGTCTATGATTCACTCCCTCATTTTCACAGGCTTATCTCCCTTCTCAGAGAAATCGTGTAAATCTCATAGTACAGGGGCCACAGACATCACCGTGGGGCTTTTGTGTGTGTGTGTGTAGAAGAGTTTGGGGCTCATCATTCATGTCAACACAGTCGGCTGCAGAGGCTGTTAGAGGGGAACAGAATGGAACCATGCCTGTGTTTAGAGTTCAGATCCCGGCTTGGTTTTCCAGCCTCCCATGGTGAAGGCACATGGCTCTGAGCTGAATGCCTGTGAGTCTGGGGGGGGGTGTCAGGGGCAGAGGAAAGAGGGGTGGCAGAGCCCGGGCCCCCTCCAGTCGAGGCTGTTCCATTGGCTAAGGAGGAGTGTGCAGGGGCTGGAACATCACCCAGTGGGCAGCGGTCTGCACATGGGCGGGTGTCCCCGACACTGGAGATCCTTTGGTTAGCTGTCCTCTAGACCCAAGCAGAGAGGTTCAGGCTGGTAGAGAGGGGGGACAGCCTGGAAAAAGCCATTCAGAAGTGACAGCCACCGTTGGTTGAGCGGGTGCTGCGTGCCCTCCCAGATGTGCCCTCATCCCCCACCATGGGTTGACCCCTCAATCAAGAGATGATGAATCTGGTCCAGCTGTCATGGTAGCAATGGAGACTCAGGGATTGTTAAAGCAGTTAAAACAACAAAGGCCCAGTTCCACAGTCTACAGGCAGCAGTCAAGCCTATAAACTAACAAACAAGTACTGAGCATTAGTTAAGTACACAGAAGGAAAGTAAACAGGGGAAAAGAGATAGTGTGATGGCAGGATGCATGGTGTTTTATATAAAATGATCAGGGATGGGGAGTGGATTAACTCAAGTGTTTGAGTGCCAGCTTCCCACTTAGGAGGTCCTGGATTCAATTCCTGGTACCTACGAAAAACAAAATAAACAAAAAACAAACAAATGGAAAAACCAACTCGGCAGAGCCGACAGAACTCAGTGGTTGAGCACTGGCTTCCCACACAGGAGGTCCAGGGTTCAATCCCCAGCCCCGGTACCGAAAAAAAAGAGGTCAGGGAAGACTCTTCTGATGACACGGCACTGTAGCCAAGACCCGTCTGAAATGAGTGAGCTGCACCGTAAACAGGGGAGTAGGTTTTAGCAGAGGGACTGCCAGTGCAAAGGCCCTGAGGCAAGGCACTGCAAAGTATGCTTGGAAAGTCATAATCATCTTGCAAATGAGCTTTATTTTCTCATTTTTGAGATAAGAAATCTGGGGCACCATAAGGCAAAGCAGCCTGTCTGAGGTCACAGAACCGGCCCACGGTAGACCTGGGATTTTAACCTGAGTCTCTCCAACTCCAAAGCTTTGTTCCTTCCATTGTATCAGCTCCTTTGAAGGGAGCTCCTGGAGATGTGAAGGGAGGGAAGGAGGCCTCATCCTGAGTTCCCATCTTACCTCACCTGGTATTATATGTAGATTGAGATATTCTGCTGGCCCGAGTTGACCCTTTTATTCAAGGTCATTTTCTAGTTACATCACCAGCTGGTACTTGTAGTAATCCCTTGGTGCCAGGGAGGCTCATCCCTGGGAGTCATGTCCCACGCTGGGGGGAAGGCAACACATTTACATGCTGAGTTTGGCTTCGAGACTGTTGGCAGCCCTCTTAACTGCGCCAGCGGAGGGACATGCAGGGTGGAAGCCAGCAGGATGGTGCGCGCCCCTCAGGCTCAAGGACTGACCAGTTCACACTCTGCTTCTGACGTGATAGGGAGCCCAGAGGCTGTGTTTTTTTCCCGCCCTCCCCAAACTTTTCATCTAACCTACAGATACAGCTTGTCCACAGGTAGTATAAAAAATTAAACAAATAATGAAGATGGTTCCTGAGCCGCAGTAGCTCCGGCTCCTTATGGGGGTGGCTGAACGTCGTGGTCCACACCGGGAGGCCGAGGAGCCCGCCATGGTGCCAGCAGGGGCATGACACCGGCCATCTCCACTCCAGCCCACGGCCCCCTGGGGACCTCCACTGTTGCTCGCCGTGCTCGCTGACATTCCTCACAAGGCTTTATTTCTGGCTGAGATCTACTACCTAAAAATGTTTGGAATCACTGGTTTGCCTGCAGGGCCATGACCTCCTGGCACACGACAGCTGCCATCCCAATCCCCTTGTCCAAGGTCAACTCTCGCTTCTCCCTGGGCCAAAGCCCCCCATTTGCTATTCCGGTGCAGGTGCGGCCTTTTCAGATTTCTGTGCCTGTCTGATTCCTTTTTCTCCCCGCCTGTAATACCCACCTCCGCTGCTACCTGCCAAACCCCGTCCCGCTCCTCAGGCCCAGCACAGTGATAGAGAATGGACTCCCGTGCTCACTGGGCCTCCAACATGGACTGAGTGCCCGCTAAAGGCGGGCGCTGCTGCATATTGCCCATGGATGAGTTCACTGAGCCCCTCGACATTATTCTGAGCCATGTGCCATCATTCTTTCCACTTCATAGGTAAGGAAACAGAAGCCCAGAGAGGTTAAGTAAATTCCTCAAGGCCACACAGCTTGCACATGAACCGTTTCAGAATATTGTTTCCCTTATTTTATAGGTGAAGAAACCGCAGACTTGAATAAGAAGGGACTTGCTTAAGGCCCTACAGCTGGTTGATGGCCAAGCAGGCCAGTGCCCAGGTCTGCCAGTGCCAGCTCGTGGAGCCTCTGGGCTCCACTCAGTCCTGGCTGTGCCCACACTGGAGGTGTGGGGCCGGGCCCGGAGCCAGGGCCATGCTGAGCCCTCATGCGTGTCCCTGGCAAAGCTGCTGCCAGCTGGCCTTACCTGGGCATTTCCTCTGGCTCGTTTCCTCGCAGGGTTACAGCTCAGAGCTGGAAGTCCACTTGGAGCGCCATCAGGCCATTGGCTTTCAACCTGAAAACCCACTGAAGTCATCTGGAAAGCTCACACGACACCGCTAAGCTCCACCGTCAGGGATCCTGAGGCCGTGGTGCTGGGCCGGCCAGGACGTTGGCATCTGGACGCGCTCTCCCAGGGGTTCCTGTGCACAGCCTGGCTGAGACCTT
Organism: Dasypus novemcinctus; assembly: GCF_030445035.2. Classification (NCBI taxonomy): domain Eukaryota; kingdom Metazoa; phylum Chordata; class Mammalia; order Cingulata; family Dasypodidae; genus Dasypus; species Dasypus novemcinctus. Next base: position 6,745,931 of record NC_080697.1, read on the forward strand.
CTGCTGTCACCTGATACAGGCTCCAGCAGCATGCCCTCTTCCCGGAAGGAGAAGCGCCGGCACCTGCCCTGAAATGGTCGGAAGGAAGGTGGAGCCTGGGAGCAAAGCCCCTTGAGGCTCGGCTCTCTCCCACCGAGCGGGAGGTCTCTCCAAACACCTCCTGGCACCAGCATTCGCCTCTTCCAGGACCGGTGCAGGCTGAGCTACCGAAATCCACCTGGCTGGGGGGAGGAGGCAGGTGGGCATAGACTCCAGGGTGTCATTGAGCCTGTTTCGAGGGCTACAATCAAATTCTTGGGGTCAGAAACTGTAAGCATCAAATCTTTTTCTTCCATCCTTTGTGTTGTGCTGTGGGAAACTGGCTTACCTGTTCCTTATTGTAAACGTTACACCTGTTCTAGTGTAGATGTTGCGGTTGTTCCCTATTATTGTAGATGATGTTGCCGTTCTGATAGCAAACAGCTGCTGGGTAGTTTCCAATAAATACGATGTGGAAACTAGGTCAGGGCTCTCAGTTCCAGAAGTTGAGTCCCCTGGTCCCAGCTTTATCTCCTCTCTTGTGTCTCTTTCTGTGCTTTTTTTTTTTTAAATGAATGGATTTTTTGACATTCCTTCATAAATAATGCTTTCTTTTTTTTTAAATGTTACATTAAAAAAATATGAGGTCCCCATATACCCCCCACCCCCCTCACCCGACTCCTCCCACATCAACAACCTCTTTCATCATCGTGGCACATTCATTGCATTTGGTGAATACATTTTGGAGCACTGCTGCACCACATGGATAGTGGTTTACATTGTAGTTTACACTCTCATCCAGTCCCCCAGTGGGCCATGGCAGGACATACAATGTCCAGCATCTGTGCTTGCAGTACCACCCAGGACAACTCCAAGTCCCAAAAATGCCCCCACATCATATTTCTTTTTCTCTCTCCCTACCCTCAGCAGCTACCTTGGCCACTTTCTCCACATCACTGCTATAATTTCTTCCATTACTAAACATAATAGTTCCATAGTAGAATATCAGTAAATCCACTGTAATCCATACTCTATTCCTCCATCCTGTGGACCCTGGCATGGTGATGTCCACTCCCCCTCTATATCTAGAGGGGGCTTAGATTCCACATAGATGATGGATGCAATTTTCCTTTTTGCAGTTGTAGGCACTCCTGGCTCCCTGGAGTGGTGGTTGACCTTCTTCACCTCCCTGTTAGCTGGCCAGGGTAAGTCCAATAAACCAGAGGGTAGGAGTTGCAAGTCTGCTGAGGCTCAGGGCCTGGCTGTCACATTGACAGTCCAGAGATTCAGGTCTCCTGAGTATACACCAACCCCAGCACCAACCACAGGTCCAGTAAAAGTAACAGAAGAGGCACGTATAGAAAGGTCACATCTGAGTCCAACTCCATCACACTCAGGAACACAAACTCCAACTGACATGGCCCTGAACTCCAGAGCCATCTGCCATGACCATAGAACCTGTGGGTCTCTGTAGCCCTCAGGAGAACAGCACCTGGGTTTCTATCTTCTTTGGCTGTCTTTGGCACCCTCCTGAGGTGTGCGTAAGCGCGACCCCTCTGATGACCTCCCAACTCTTTTTGGAGACTCATAGCCATATAAACTCATTTGTCCTTTCCATTTCCCCCTTTTATCCAAAGTCACAAAGCTGTTTTTAACACCTGATATTACATGTAGGCTGAGCTATTCTGCTGGTTCTGTCCTTTATTTTGTAAAGTTCTGCATTGCCTTCCCTTCGAGCCAACCTATCCCTGAGCTGATGGCAGCAGTGTTGGATGAACCCACTTGCTCCTCACAGCCACCTCCTGACTCCCTGGCCCCTCAGGACCCTGGAAACAGCTCTTCCTGTGTCCATGGAATGAGGTGGCCTCAGACCTGGCCACAGCCTTCCCACCAGTCGCGCCACCCGCCCCAGCATTTCCGATGAAACACATCCCAAACCTGATTGTTAAATACAGTCCTAAGGCATTACTGAAAGGCATGAGTTATCTTTTATTCTTTAATGTTGGACATGACATTAAAAAAAATTTCACACGGGCACGGGTGCCCAGCTCAGCTCCGGGTGGAGTCCCCCGCAGCCTCTCGCCGCGTCGCTTTCCGTCTCGCTGCTCTGCCCATCCCCACAGAGACGCCTCTGGATGGGGTAACCATGGTGATCTGCGTGGCGATATGAGAAACCCTCGGCAGATGGGGGCCCTGCTTCCAGAACTGGAACGTTCTCGTGGGGGAGAGGGGTGGTGGGGAGGGGAAGGAGGACGAAGGCTGGGCGGGGAGGGAGAAGTTACAAAATCCTTAACCTGGGGAGGGAAGGCGGTGAAAGGACAGCCGTGAGGCCAGGCTCTTCTCTTTGACCTTGATGACTTACCCTCCCCTAACCCCATAACCAGAGCCTTCTAGACAACAGCACTCCCAGGGACACGGAGACCAATGTTTCTGTACTCTGCAGAGTCGGAGGCATTTTTAAACATATTGCAATCCTACCTTTTTGGCGAAGCAGTATTCCATGCAGAAAGCAGGGTCTACACCAGTGGTGATGTGGGCAGGACACCGGTGGCACTTGGGGAGCCCCAGCTCCGGGGTAGATCTGGGCTGCTCCTTGGCTCACTCACCTGCTGGGCAGCCCTGGGCAGTTGTGTCCCTTCTCCCAGACACTTGGTTTGCCTCTCTGAGATTTCCACCAGCTCCGGAACACCTCCTGGATCTGCCCGGAGGGTAAACTGTGACTTTCTATGCCAGTTTCTGTGGAGGTCCCAAAGGACGACAATGACAACAGAGGGGCAGCTTTTAAGCCATTAGCCTAAGAGGGGAAGAAGAGCGGAGGGAGCGGGATTCCTGGGGGAAAGCTTCTGTTTGCCAACAGGAGAGAGGAGTGGGACCCTCCTCTCCCCTCCCGCCTAAAGCCATGGGTGGGGGGCATCAAGACGTCCCCTTACAGGGAAGCGGATGTGGCTCAATGGATAGAGCATCTGCCTACCACATGGGAGGTCCAGGATTCAAACCCAGGGCCTCCTGACCCACACGGTGAGCTGGCCCACGTGCAGTGCTGATGCGCAAGGAGTACCGTGCCACGCAGGGGTGTCCCCCATGTAGGGGAGCCCCACGCGCAAGGAGTGCGCCCCACAGGGAGAGCCGCCCAGTGCAAAAAAAGTGCAGCCCACCCAGGAATGGTGCCACACACATGGAGAGCTTACGCAAGATGATGCAACAAAATGAGACACAGATTCCTGGTGCCGCTGACTAGAATACAATCAGACACAGAAGAACATACAGCGAACGGACACAGAGAGCAGACAACGGGGGTGGGGGGAAGGGGAGAGAAATAAATAAAAACTAAATCTTTAAAAAAAACACGTGGATTCCTGGTGCCGCTGGCAGGGATATAAGCGGACATGGAGGAATGCACGGCAGGTGGACGCAGAGAGCAGACAACTGGGGGAGGGGGAGGGCAAGAAAGGGGAGAGAAAAGAAAAAAGACGTCCCCCTGGGGAGCTCGGCAGGCGACCCTCTGGGGAGCCCCAGGAACTTGCAGCTGACTTGGAAGGAGGGTGGTGGCTGGATGGAGCAGGCCGGGGCGACCCGGTGAGAAGGGCGAAGCTGGGAGCTGCTGGACGGGGCGAGGCGAGAGGAGGAGAGCAAGCTTTCCCCGGACCAGAAGGAGGGGGCTTTGCCTGTAGACTGGAATGGACCTTCTTATTGCTGAGGCCACTGGAACAGCTGGGACCAGCCTGCGACTTCCGCCGGGGGTGGTGGCGGAGGCTGTACCTGCAGAGTGCCGTGAACGAGGAAGGACGAGGAGGCGAGGCGGCTTGCGGCCTGCACCCTCCTGGCCGGCTCCTTCAGGAAGCGCGGCCTGGGGGTGACCATCCCAGGGTCCCAGGGCCTGTCTCGTTGGCCTGGAGCCCGGCAAGGCCCCCAGCAGTTTCTGTGAAGCACTTGGCACATCTGGAAAGTCCCCGAGGTCCTGCTGCCACCCCAGCCATGCTCCCACTCTCGAGTCGAGCTCCCTCCACTGTGTCTCGCTGACCTGCATCCTGGCCGGGGCCGGGGGCAGGCTGGCCTGTGCCCGGGATGAGGTTCCTGCTGGTCAATGGAATTTCTTCAGGCTCTCAGGATGGACGCCCACAGCAGGGCAGCCGCATCTGGAGGCGGATCAGCGGGGGTCTGTGCCGTCGTTCAGGACAGATGGACAAGGCAGAGCTGCCAAGCCGAGCCAAAACCCAAGCCCCCGCCGCGGGCTCGCTCACGCGGCACTGCCTTCCCTGAGCGCTCGTCATTCCACTGCTGGATGCAGAGCCAGAAGGGGCCGTGGGGCTGCGCTGGCCATCGGAATCCCTTCCAGGACGGGATTCTGTCCATCTGCTCATCTAACAGTCTCTAATGAACCAGTAAAATGGAGAGAGATGCAAGAAATGAGATTGCTCTCCTCCATGAGCTACTCCTTCCTGGGTCCAGAGGCAGCTGCAAAGGGGAAAGGAGCCTCCAAACTGGCCGCCTCCCCTGGGGCTGAGTTCGAGGGCCGGCCTGGGGGATTGCAGGGACCCCTGCCAAGCCCGTCCTGCTCAGGGCTGACCAGGTCCTGTACCAAGAAGCCTAGTGAGGACCGAGGCCCAGCTCAGAGGCAGCAGGCCAGCAGTGTCTCCCCTCCGCCGGCCTGCGCTGCCTCTGGCCACACGGCTTAGCCATGCAGAAACGCGCGGGTCCTCAGGGCCCGTCCTTCCTGTTTGGAGGGTTTTGCCGGGGCCCAGGTTTCCTGGGTGCCCTGGTGTGACACAGGAGCCCCTGGAGGTGGTGCTTTACCACCCAGCATCCGGGGGGGAAAGTGGCCCTTGGAGGGGACGAGGAACTTGTCCGAAGCCACCCAGTGAGTTCCAAATAGCACAAGAAGAGCTCGTTCTGATGCCAAGCGCAGTGCCGTTTCCTCAGTGTGGCGCTTGGCGAGCCTGGGCTGTTGAATGACCTGGAAATTTGCTCACTCAAACCCTGAGAGGGGGTCCCGGGCTGAGGCACCCAATCTCCCACACCTGCAGGGCCCCTGCTTCGGGGAACCACGCTCAGCTGGTGTCCAGGAGTGCACGGCCACCGCATGGCACACGGAGGGCGTTCCTTCCGCTGGCTGCGCGGAGCCCCGCAGCCCACCTCCCGCTGCTTCGGGTGCCCTGAACGGACCGAGCCTGATGGACCCGGGAAGGCAGGCCCCGCCTGAGCTCAGCTGGAAGGCCAACCAGGTGGGTGCAGGGCCAGAGCTGCCGCGCTGTGGCCCCAGCCGCCCACAGCCCCCTTCAGAGGCCCCGCGTCCCGGGGGGATGGCCGGCCTGTGCCCCGCGCTGAGGCCGGGTGCTGGAGTGCTGGGCTCTGGAGACGGTTCTTCGGTTCTTCGGAAGGAGCAATCGCGTGCAGCGTCCTGGGGTCGCACATCCTCTTGCTGCCCTGCCCACCAAGGCGAGGCCCACTCAGCGTAAGCCTGCCAGGCCGAGCTGGCGTCTTCTCAGCTGCCTGGGCCCCTCTGCCTGTCAGGCTGGGACGAAGTCCGCAGGAGCCTTGGGTCAGCCAACCCGCAGGCCTCTTGTCTCCACGCCTACGTTGGGGTCTGCGGCACCTGTCCTCTCCGTGCATGTCAGCTCCTCGGTGCGTCCCCTGCGCTGAGTCATATCCCTGCCTTCCCTCTCCTGCGAGCCTTCGTCACTTCCCTCTGGAATCAGGTGTGTGGGAAATGACATCTCCCGTCCCTCCCAGTCGTCACTGAGTGACCGTCTCCTGTGGAGGGGAACACCTGATGGCCCCGAGGACCCAGCTCCAGGGGTGCTACCTCCTAGAGCAGCCACTGGCCGCCCGAGCCTGCACACACGGGTTTGGCAGGTGGGTGGCACCTGCGGGGATGCCGATGGCACCTGCCCCGCTGCCCCTTCACCGGCCTGGGCAGCAATCCCTCAGTGCTGCGAGTCTGGGCGGCCAGTCCTCACCGCTGCCTCTGCCCTTGGGGAGTGGCCCACGTGGGAGCCACCTCGTGCCAGCGGCCAAAAAGTGGCCACTGCAGGGCACAGAAGGCGGGAGCGGCTCCGCGGTGCGACATGAGCAGCGACCCCCTTAGGTGAGGCCGGAGCAGCCTCTGGCCGAGTCCCAGCCTGGGGACCCCCTCAGCACAGCCCTTTTATGAGAACCCACAGCGCAGGAGCTGCTTTCGGGGGCCCCACCTGAGTGCCCCTCTCCCGGCTGCTCCTTGAGCGGCAGTTGGTCGTGCTTGGCTAGAGCCGTCGTCTGGCGCTGCCTCCCGGGGGGTCTTCGGTCCGGGCGGGCTTCTCGCCACAGCCTCCTGCACTCCCAGCTGCCTGCACTTCCCCTTCCCCTGCGTGTCCATCGAAGCCCCAGGGCCCCATCCCTCTGCTCCTCCCCTCCTGTCCTCTCTCGCCCAGCCAGGCTTCAGGCCCGTCCTTCAACCTTCTTCGCCAGTGTCCCTGGAGCTCTGCCTGCCGTGCCTTGGCTCCATTTTCCTTAGAAACCCCCAACTCTGCAGGGATGGGACTGCCCCTGAGCCTTCCCGGGCTCTCAAGGCCCACCAAGGAAGCTGCTGCCAGCTCAGACCCCCCTGGCGCTGCCAAGCAAGCCTTCTGCTTCTCCAGTCAACTCTCTTCCCCACGGGAGTTATTTAAAACCTTCTTCACAATCCCAGACTTCCCACCCACCCCTGCCCACTCCTTCCCAGCAGATAACCTCATCTTCTGCATCTAGGGAAAATAGATGGCAGCAGATAGCATCTCCCTCTACTTCCTGCATTCACACCTACAGACGCTTACCGTCCTCATCCTTTAAATACTCCCTCTCTACAGGTACAATCGAGCCTTGTTCTTCTGTGATCTAAGTCTAAGCCTCTGCCTGGACTCTGAGCAAGTCCCTGACTTCTGCACTAAGATCTTTCCCCGCTGGGCGTGCTGGCTTTTGCTTGCCTTTTCATCCTTTCCCTCGTTTAATCTTTCTTTCCAGCCCAGGTTTCTTCCATCTTCCGTCACCTTCCGCTCCAGCCCCATACGTCTTGTCCCTTCACAATCAAACCTGATGGAGAAGTGAGCAGACCACGGATTTCACCCTGACCTCTGGTCTGAAATACCTCACTAACGTCCCCAAACTCTTCCGTGAGTAAACCCTGCAGGCTCTCTGGGACTCCTCCCGCTGGCCGCTGGGGCTCGTAGCCCCCGTGCCGCACCCTCCTCCCCTGACCCTCCTCCTTGGGCGACTTCCCTGGCCAGCCTCGGGCCCCATGGACCATTTCTTCTCCTCTTTCTCCTGCTCCTACAGGTTTGTATCTCTTTCAGCCCGACCCTCTTCTTTTTTGTCCCAACGTGTGCTCCCCAGAGCCTTTCATCTACTCCCTTGCCCAAGATTTCCAACTCCTCAGCATTTACGGTTCCTAAAGCTTCAGAGCCGTGTAGCTATTCACCTGCCAGGTATCTCTGTTCAGAAATTTCTTAAACACTTCAACCCCAGAATATTAAAAATGGAGCTCCTCAAAACTTCCCAGATATCTTTTTCCTTCTGTGGGTGTAATGGGTTGAGGGTTCCCCTCAAGATCTGTTCACCCAGAGAGTGCCTGTGCCCTTCTTGGGCAAAGAGCCTCAGCAGATGTGATTAAGTTAAGGACCTTATCCTGGAGGAGGATGGGCCCCAAATCCTAAAATTATGAGGGCTTTTGTAAAGAGGACAAGTGGAGGAGGCCATGTGAAGGTGAAGGCCGAGAGGCGAGGGCCAGCTACCAGCCCAGGAGGGCTACGGACTGTCAGCAGCCAGCAGCACCTGGGAAAGGTGCCTGAGCTGACTCCCTGCAGGCTTCTGAAGGAGCCACCACACCTGGGACAGGTGCCCGAGCAGAGTCCCTGCAGGCTCCAGAAGGAGCCACCTCACCTGGGACAGGTGCCCGAGCAGAGTCCCTGCAGGCTCCAGAAGGAGCCACCTCACCTGGGACAGGTGCCCGAGCAGAGTCCCTGCAGGATCCAGAAGGAGCCACCACACCTGGGACAGGTGCCCGAGCAGAGTCCCTGCAGGCTCCAGAAGGAGCCACCTCACCTGGGACAGGTGCCCGAGCAGAGTCCCTGCAGGCTCCAGAAGGAGCCACCTCACCTGGGACAGGTGCCCGAGCAGAGTCCCTGCAGGTTCCAGAAGGAGCCACCACACCTGGGACAGGTGCCCGAGCAGAGTCCCTGCAGGCTCCAGAAGGAGCCACCACACCTGGGACAGGTGCCCGAGCAGAGTCCCTGCAGGCTCCAGAAGGAGCCACCTCACCTGGGACAGGTGCCCGAGCAGAGTCCCTGCAGGTTCCAGAAGGAGCCAGCGCTGCAGAAGCCTTGGGCTGGGCTCGGTGCAGTGACAGCCCCCGTTTCTGCCGTGGTAAGCCACCAAGCCGGTGAGGATTTGTCCCAGCACCCTGAGGAAATCAACACGGGGGCCGACACCTGCTCCCCGGAGGCCAGGCCGGAGCCCCGCCTCGCTCTCACCCTTGGCCGGGACTCGAAGCCCATCGGCGCTTCTCGTTCCCTTCCCAGCCCCCGTCTCGTTCCCCTGCCTTAGAGCAGAGCAAAATGCCATCGATAGGTACGGGAGCGGCTTCTGGGCTTGGAGGTCCTCGCTGTGCTACTTTCAGCAATTTATGTGGCACTGACTCAGCCCTCAGGCCCCTTGTCTTTAAAATGGGGCAAAGGGCAGCAACACCACCGGCTGATAAGCGGGTTCAAGGGTTCGGTGGAGCCTGTGTCCCAGTGAGTGGTCACGAGCTCGGCCGCCGGGACCAGCAGCTGTCGCGGAGGGAGGGCAGCACGGGGTGGCATCTCCTCTCTCTCCCTCCAGACTTGCTCCACGCCCAGGCGAGGCCCGCAGTTCAGCTGAGTAACGTTCCCCACAGCAAACACTGGCCCGTCCCTCGCCCACGCACGCGTCTTCTTGCACGTGCCATTGTTTCAGGACAAGCCCTGGCCTCCTTATCGCGGCCGGCGAGGTCCTCAGGGTGTCACTTTGTCTCTCCGGCATCCCCGCTCCCACTCATCATTTTCTCCAAGCAGGCTGCACGGCTCTCAGCTGTCGGAACGCGCCCGCCTCCACCCTCCTCCCTGTCGGGGGACTCTTCCCTCTCCCTCCGTCCCTTCCCGGGGACCAACTCCAGGCTCAACCTTGAGCAGTCAGCCAGGGCTTCCTGAGGAAAGCAGGAGCTGACCGGAGCCACACGGGGCGCTGCCTGCTCAGGACCTCTTCTGGGCCCACCGCTGCCATCGCCTTGTCCACCCCTCTGTAATCGCCTGTCCACCTGCCTGGGGTTCATGCTCCCTCAAGACCTGAGAGCTTCACACAGAGCTCGGCTAGCAGCTAGCTCGCCGTCCGGCTTACCCACGGACGCTCAGGGCCTCTTTGTGAGAGGAAACCCATTGAGTGATACGTTCTACCTGCCAGGGGATGCCAGGCCCCCACACTGCCTTGAGGATGGAAACACAAACTGCTGTAATGGACACACCTGAAACCTCGCTGGCTTAGGGAGGTCAAGTTCACTTCCCGCTCCCGTGACGGTCAGCTGGTGGGTTGGGGGTGGTGTGGGAGGAGCTCTGTCCCCTGAAGTGGTCAGGCAATCCTGCCGATGGATGTCCTGGAATCTTTGATTCCTGGCTTCCCATATCACTGACCGCTGAGCTCCTGCCGGCGGATGGAGAGAGAGGACGGACGTTCCCCTGGGAGGAGCCTACGGACCGGGATTCAAGGCGGGCTCGGTGAGCCCCCGTTCCCGTGCCCGCTTGGCCCCCACTTCCCAGGGACACGCCCTGGGCAGGACGGGCAGCCCTCTCTGCCCCACACCCTTGGTCTCATTGAATCCTTACTGCCCCCCTGCACGGCAGGTAGTGTGTGCCTCACTTTACCGAGGAGGAAACCGGGGCTCCGGGAGGTGAAAGGACGTGCCAGGATCCCTCAGCTTCCGCGGTGAGCATGCCCTGAGACCAGTTCGTGTAACCCCCCAGGGACTTTGCCCCATGCCTCTGTGTCTCCACACGGCCCCTGGGTCACCAGTGGCCGCTTGCTCTGGGTGTCTCAGGCCCTAGCTGCCAGGTCTTGGGAACTGGCTAGGGGGAGCCCTGAGGGGCCCTGGCTCCTTCTGGAACTTTCCTCAGGCTTCTGGAATCCAGCTCACCCCTGGAATCGACTCAGGACTGTCCTGTCCCAGTTTCCCTGAAAGGGAATGAGAAGGGCTGACGGTCCAGGGTCTTGGAAGGACAGGGCTGCGCCGAGTTAGCTCCTGTGCTGGGAGCCGCGGCTTCCCGCTTTATACAACGAGCAGTACTCGCTCGGCTTTCTCCTGCGTGCAGAAGTGTGTTCTCAAGAATAGGCTCTTGGGGGAAGTGGATTTGGCTTAGTGGATAGAGCGTCCGCCTACCACATGAGAGGTCCAGGGTTCAAACCCAGGGTCTCCTGACCTGTGTGGAGCTGGCCCACACGCAGTGCTGATACTGCAGGGAGTGCTGTGCCACGCAGGGATGTCCCCCATGTAGGGGAGCCCCATGTACAAGGAGTGTGCCCTGCAAGGAGAGCTGCCCCACGTGAAAAAAGCACAGCCCACCCAGGAATGGCACAGCACACGCACAGAGCTGACGCAGCAAGATGACACAACAAAAAGAAACACAGATTCCTGGTGCCGCTGATAAGGATAGAAGCGGTCACAGAAGAACACACAGCAAATGGACACAGAGAACAGACAACTGGGGCGGGGGGGGGGGAAGGGGAGAGAAATAAAGAAAATAAATCTTTAAAAAAAAAAAAGAATAGGCACTTGGAATTCATGCCATCTGACTGTCCTGGCAGACCTGGGCTGTGAGTCTAAATTTCTCAGTTGGTTTCTAAGACCCCTGGGATGTGGGCTCTGCCTAAATTCCAGGCTTCCTCTCTTTCGCCCTCATGCCCCAGATGAACAGCTGGTCAGGTTTTCGGCTCTAGGGTCCTTCGAGGGCCCCCGTCGCACGGGCTGCCCTCTGCCTGCCGCGTCTCACCGGGTGGCCGTCGGCGTCCTCCTGCTCAGCTGTGCTGGGAGCCTCGCCAGCCACGGCCTCTGCAGGCCAGGCTGCCCTGCCTGCGCGGAGGCCTCGCTGCACCGCGCACTCAGCGGCCGGCAGCGCCGCCCCTGACCCCTGCATCCTCCTCCCGGGGCTGCAGCCTTTGGCGGCCGGAGCTGACCTTCTGGTTTGAACCTTCTGGACTCCACCCAACAGTCACTAAATCAGTAAATGAAAATAATACTGGTGGAATCAGGGAATCCTACACCTTAAAGGAACCTAGACACCATCCGGCCAAATCTCCTCTAACTTGTGGGAGGAAGATAATTTTAAGGCCCAGAAAATTTAAGCAGCTAGCAGAAGTTTGCACAGCTGGTTGGCAGCAAATTCTGGGCTCTTGGCCCACTGCCTTGAATTCTAGTTCATGATAGGGAGAGCCACTGGGTCCCAAACCAACTCCCAGTTTCAACGACCATCATACAGTCTCGTCCCCTCGAGTTTCGGGGGGCCTTCCTCAGGGCTCTGTGCCCGTGGTCCCTGCAGTCTCCTGCCCAGGATGCAGGAGGGGCCAGGCCAGTGCTTTCCTAGCCCCTGAGCGGGCACCTGGCCACTGATGACGGAGCTGCAGAGCGAGGGGAGCGCTGGAAACCCAGGCTTCGGCTGGGCACGGCTGTCCCCAGGCTGTCCCCAGCTGTCCCCAGCTGTCCCCGGCTGTCCCCAGGCTGTGCTCCTGGAAGAGGATCAGTGACCCTTGGCACAGACTCATAAAGAGCCCAGGGCCAGAGGGGTTCCACAGACGCGGCACGATGGGCACCGGGCGTTGGGAAGAGCCGTCCCCAGGCGCAGCGGTCGGCTGCCCACCCCTCCCCGCCCCTGGCAGTCAGAGCCGCCTCCGATCAGTGTGTGGGGGTGGGAGACGGGGCGGCTTATGCTGCTTGGAGAATTGACCTGAACTGTTAGCCAAGCAGCTGGGGCTCTAGGAGCCACCTTGCTCAGTATCTATGTTCTTCCCTGCCTTTCTGTTCTGCTTCATCTCATCCATGGATCTGATGCTTCGTTGAGATCAGCCCCTCCTGAGAAATGGGAAATGACACTGCATACAGAGCCGAGAATTGGACAATCCCAAGACACATTCAACTTGGGATTTTTCAAACAATTTCATCACGAAAAAAATCAGTGAGCAAAGAAAGGATGACAAGATCTTCAAACAGCCTGCGCTGTTCGTTAGCAAAAATACACGATGATGTACACATAAATTGCATCTTGAGGATTTCTCTCCCACGGCTTTACCAAAAGGATGATTTTTTAATTAAAAATAAAACTTAATTGTCATTGGCAGCTTCTGCTGTCAGGCAGAGGCCTCTGCCCTCTTCTGCTGGGCTTCCCTCCCGTCTGTCTCCATAGCCACGGCCCGAGCCACACGCCACCATGTCCTGCAAGGCCCTGAGGGTCACCCTGGGCTCCCCCGGGCTCTGTCCTACACTTCACAGCCAGCTGGCTGACCACACGGCCCGCTGCAGCCGAGGCACCGCTCTCAAGTGCCTCTGGCTGGCGCTGTCCTGCGTGGCACCCGCCACCGACCACGCATGGCCAGTGGCCTAACTCGGGCTCCGCCCCGCCTCGCTCCTCCTCTCCCCTCCTTCGCCTCTTCCCTTACAACCCCAGCCCAGCTCTGCTAAACCGTGCCCAGCGTCCCCAACCCCAGCTCAGTGCCCCCAACCCCAGCCTAATGCCCCCAACCCCAGCCCAGCACCCCAACCCCAGCCCAGCACCCCAAATCCTAGCCCAGTGCCCCCAACCCCAGCTCAGTGCCCCCAATCCTAGCCCAGTGCCCCCAACCCCAGCCCAGTGCCCCCAACTCCAGCCTAGTGCCCCCAAACCCAGCCTAAAGCCCTCAACCCCAGCCCAGCTCTGCTAAACCACGCCCAGCATCCCCAACCCCAGCCCAGTGCCCCCCAACCCCAGCCTAATGCCCCCAACCCCAGCCCAGCACCCCAACCCCAGCCCAGCACCCCCAATCCTAGCCCAGTGTCCCCAACCCCAGCCCAGTGCCCCCAAACCCCAGCCCAGCACCCCCCACCCCAGCCCAGTGCCCCCAATGCCAGCCCAGTGCCCCCAATGCCAGCCCAGCACCCCCAACCCAGCCCAGCACCCCCAACACCAGCCCAGAGACCCCAACCCCAGCCAGTGCCCCCCACCCCAACCGTCTTTCGTGGCCATCTTTGCCCTTACTGCTCCCTCGTTCTCTCGCCCGTCGTCCTCCAGCCCCTGCCCCCGTGTCACCCCCTGCGCAGCCTTCCCCGACCCTTCTGCTGTGAGGCCAGGGGCCCCTCCGTGGCTCCTGCCCTCTGCGCTTGTCTGCCCACTCCCCGGCCCGCGTGTCCCGAGCCAGGGGTCAGGGCTGCCTCCTGCCTGCCTGGCAGACGCCAGGGCCGGGTTCAGCCCTCGGGAGCCCCTGCTGCCCCGGCCTGCGGGGGAGACAGCTGCCGGCCGGAGGCCACAGCCCCAGGGCGGGGAAACAACTGGGCGCTGCCTGTTCTCACCAAAAATGAAGATTGCAACATCCTCACGGCCTGGAGGCCGTGGCCGTGGGACGCGGCTGCGCAGTGACCGCGGGGCAGGGGCCTGGGTGGGACGTGGGGCCCCTGGGCCAGGGTGAGCCCCGGGGGAGGGTCCTGCCCACCCCCACCCCAGCCGGCTCCCAGAGAGCAGGCGGCGCCGCCCGGCCCCCGGGCCACTTCTCCTCCGCATCGGGGCCTGTGCGGTGGCCGTGCCGGGAGCGGCCTGCGCAGCTGCGCTTGCCATGGGGGTCAGCTGCCAAGGGCGTCCGCACGACCTTTCCCGCCGCCGCGAGCGCCGGGGGAGGCGCGCCACCTGGCGGCCGAGGCGGGCGCTGCGTCCTCACGGGGCCCCGGCTGCTGGCCCCGCCGCAGCTCCCAGGGAATACCTGGCAGGTCCAGAGAAGGCCAGCGAGGTGGTAGACCAGTGGACGAGGCAAAGAGTAGAGGATGATGAGACCCAGGAAGTGAGCGGAGACCAGGTCTGGTGGTCTGTGCTGTTCCGTTTCGTTATGCTCTCAGTGGGACGCTATCAGCAGATGTGACGAGGAAGAACTCCCGGGGTTCCTAAGGGCAGCAGCGCTTGAGCGCTACAGCTCTAGCACCTCCTCACCTCCAGAAAGGCTCTCCTCACCCACGGACTGGAGTGGGCGGCTCCTCTGGCCCGTGTCCACACAACCACCCCTCTGTGTCTAAAGCCGACAGCTCCTTGTTTTAGAATTAGCTTTTTGTGTGCCCCTCCACTAGGAAGCAAATCCATATTTGACAGTTCAAGGAGACCAGCTCTAGGACAACCTGTCTGAGCTCAACGACCAGCCCTACCACTGGCATTGGGCGATGTGCTGACTGTCTCAGCCGCAGTTTCTTTATCTGAAAAGTGGAATAAATATGCATGCTGTGATGTTAGTTTCATGTCAACCTGGCTAGGTTCTGGTGTCCAGCTGTTTAGTCAAACAAGCCCTGGCTTGATTGTCGCTGTGAGGGTGTTTTGGGGATTTAAATCGATAGCCATTCAATTACATCTATGGCTGATCACATCAACAATTGACAAAGGAGATTGCCTTCAGCCATGCGAGAAGTGTCCTCATCCAGGCAGTTGGAGGCCTTAGATGGACAACTGGTGGTTTCCGTTGTCAGAAGGAACATGTAGAGTTCTGCTCCAGATGAACAGCTCCCCTGCGAAATCCATCATCACCTTCTTCAGGTTCCACCCTGATGCCTGCAGAATTTGTACTTCCCAATGCCCACAGTGTGAGAGCCAATTCCTATAATAAATCTCTTAATATTTACATATATAAGTGTGTATATATATATATATATATATATATATATATATGTATATCTATCTGTCTATATCTCCTGCTGGTTCTGTTCCTCTGGAGATCCCTGACTAACACAGCACTCTATGGTATTGTTGTCATAATTAAATAACATGTAAAAAATCATAAAACAATGACAGGTCCAAAGTAACCACTCGATAAATATTTGACATCGTTCCTGGGTGTTTCTCAGGCCTGCCACGAATAAGCCAGGTCCCCTCGTCTCGTAGGACCTGTGGTGGTGGCAGCACTGAGCGGGGAGGCTGCAGGGGTGAAAGAGCTCCGGTCAGAGGCTTGAGGCAATGAGGACAGAAGGCGGGGCTGAAAGGAGCATGACTGAAGAGAAAAGGACGGTTTGCTGAGCTGCTTATTCCTTTAGCCACCAGGGAGTTGCTTCTCAGATACAGACGGGAATAAGACAACAAAGCCTCCCACTTTCAGGGCCTCAGGCTACCCATCTGCAAAATGGGACAGTGGCCTCTGAATTTACTGTCGCAAAGGGTAGTTAAGGGTTCCGAGATTATAAAAGGGGTGTTACATTATATTGTACTATACTGTACTATTATACTATACTATACTATTCTATATTATACTGTACTATATTATACGATTCTACTGTACTATATTACACTATGTGACACTAAACTATACTATTATACTATACTATACTATTCTACACTATCCTGTACTATTCTATACCATACTAAACTATACTATTCTGTACTATACTATTCTATGCTATACTATTATACAATACTATATTATACTATTCCATACTATATTATAGCATTCTATACTATACTATACTATTATAGTATACTATACTATTCTATACTATACTATTCCTTACTATACTATGCTATTCTATACTATACTACATTATCCTATACTATACTATTCTATCCTATACTATAGTATTCTATTCTATATTACACTATACTATACTATTCTATACTGTACCCTACTATTCTATACTATACTATCGTATTCTATTCTATTCTATTCTATTCTATTCATTCTATTCTATTCTATTCTATTCTACTCTATTTCATACTATACTATGGATCACTTTTACTAGACTCTGATGCCTCTCCTTTCTCTGTAATTCCTTGTTTGCTGCTTATGGTATAACTAGCTCAGTGCAGGCCCAAGCTTAAACATACACTGCACTTCTATATATCTAATTCTGACCCTGCCAGAGAGGAAATAAATCCCGTTTCTAGTAGCCTGGATCCTGAGTCCTATACTGAAAACCTTATGGCATGGGGTTTTTGCACCATGAGTGTTTGGCAGCTATGACAGCCAGTTTGACCACTAGCTATCCAGCACATCCCCCCCTCTTCCCCTTTCTCTGTTCCTCCCCCTTCATTTGAGGACGCCTCAGTCCTCGCTGCTCCCTTCCCTTCAGTGTGGCCTCCCAGCCCCCCTTCTGAACGGCACACAATAGGTGTATCTGGGACCTCGCCAGAAGGTCCCCTTGGGAGTGGCCAGCAGAGTCAGCCCTGCCCGGCGGAAGCGCGGCTGGGGAGGCACGAGCCTCCGTGGGGCGTGGACGAGCAGGCCGCCCGGCCCTTGGCTTTGGCCGCGGTTAGCTGGGGTGACCTTCTCATCCAGGCGTGGCTGGGGTGCAAAGAGCTGCCCTCAGCCTCTCCAAGCGGGCCCCTGCCGCGGGCCTTGGCACCCTGTGGTTTGACACTCCCAGTCCCCAGCACCCGCGGAAAGCCCTCCCCTCCCCTCTGGGTCCCAGCAGAGGCAAGAACCGGGGACCCACGCGTGCCCACCTCGTGCTGGGGGAGCCTGGTTGGTGTGCCCGGGCCCTCCCCCCGCCCCCCTGCGCTCACAAAGCCAGCCCTTCCCGACCTCAGCTGGCGGCGCTCACACCTGTCAGCCAGACAACTTCCAGCTTACCCCCCCATCACTGCCAACAAGACCTTTCCAAAACGGAAACGCGACCGCCTCTCAGACCTGCCTGCCAGTCTTCTCGTGGTCAAGGCTCCCCCGGTCGCAGGGGGAGAAGGAGGCTGGTCAGTCGGGCCTCGCCCGGCCTGGGCTCGGCTTTGCCTTCCCCTCTTCCTCTACCTCCCCCTCGAGGCGCAGCCCCCTCTGGCTGGCCCCCATCCTGCCCATTGTCCCGCGTGGTGGTGGAGAGCAGGTGGCTGAGTGTGGAAGCGCCGTTTCCTGCTGAACCTTGCTAGTTTCCTGCTGAACCTTGCTAGCGGGGGCGTTTGTAGTGGAAGCCCCGGGGTGAGCGCCGTTACTCTGACTCCACCGCCTGGACGAGCTCCCGGAAGCTGGCGGGCGCTCTCGGGCGTGCAGGACCTCGTGGAAGCACCGGGCGATTCGCTCCGGGCCCCGCGCCCCTCTGGGCTCTGTGGGTGGACACCGTCTTCTCCGTCAGTGGCGGAGCAGAGTCCTGCCCCCTCTTCCCGGCCCCCTCTTCCCGGCCGCCGGCGCCCCCCGCTCGGCTTATGCCCATCTCGCTTGCCACCGTTTCTCGGCACGTCCTGGCGCTGGCGCTCCTGGGCCGGCCCCTGTGAGTCTGGTGGGAATCGGGGAGGCTTCCCCGAATGGGAGGGCAGCGAGGGGGGGGCTGGACGCCGCGCATGGAGGATGGGGCCAACGGCCACCAGCGACTTGGGCCCAGAGCCGTGGAGCAGCTGGAGGCGGCCGCGCTCGCCGGGGGGCCTGGGAAGTGTCACGCCTGGAGACGAAGCAGGGGCGCACCAAGAGGCCGGGAAGCCAACGGGGCTGCCCACCGCGCCCCCCCAGAGGGCAGCTGCCCTCTGCCTCCCCCTGCCTGTTCCAAATCTCGGGGAATTCCTTTCCCTGCCTAACTCTGACCCTGACCGCCGCGGGGAAGGCAATCCAGGATGCGGCCTTCCTCCCTTGGAAGAAGGCGCTGGTGGAGCCGAGCGAGCGGTGGGCATTGCAGCTCGTCTCGGCGCCCGCGGGGGCAGGGGTATTCTCACGGTCAAGGAACAGGGAGGCCCAGACGGGCCCCTTGGAGGGCATCCAGCTGGAGGCGTGGAAGCAGGATTCCAACTCGGCACCGCCTGCTCCCCGGTGCCGGCTGTTGTGCTGGTGTCCCGCTGCCTAATGCTTGGGCAACAGCTGGCCTTGTACCCAAGCACCTGCAGCACCCTGGTCTTCAGGCCAGGGTCCGAAACCCCATGAGGAGTGTCCGAAACCCCATGCCCGTCCTGCCCACGTGAGGCTCAGCTGCCCGCTGTGGTGCTGCTCTCCTGGGGGCGCGGGTGTGAGTTTTCTGCTCAAGGTGGCAAAGCCACAAAGAAGGGCTAACGGTGCCCTCCGTGGCCCCTGGGTACAAAAAGGGGTCAGAGGCCCTTTCTCTTTCCAGGGGCGAAGCTCGCAGGAGCGGTTACCCGGTGCTCAGGCAGGCTCGGCTGACGGCTGTCGGAGAAGAGAGGGACCTGGACGTCCTCGAGGCGCGTCACCTTAGAACGTGATGAAGATTGACACCAAAAACTGCAAATGGCACTTGGAAATGAATATTTTCAGAATCAGACTGAAAACTGAAGTTCACGAGCAATTTTGTCTAGCAGGTTCTTCCTTAGTTTCAAATTAGAGCATGCTTATACTTTTTTAATTTAAAATTTGCCTCTTTTCAAAACGGTGAGCGCACTAGCACAGGCAAGTTTCTGCAGGGAAGGCAGTGGGCCCTGGAGTCTCAAGGCTTAGCTTTGAGCCCTCCCTCTCCACCAGGTAAGCTCTGGGGCTCCACAAGGTGTGTACCTCTCGGGGCCCAGGTTCCTCTCCTGTAAGACAGAGCGAATGACAGTGCCTGCTTCCTGGGATGAGACTGTGTAGAGGGCCTGGCTCACAAGTGAGGGGTGGCTGTTACTGTTGCGGTTATTACTCCAAAGAGCGATCTGAAACCGTATTAAGAAAGCAGAGAACATTGTACCAGGAGCTCAGGGCGGAAGTGTGGAAGGAGAAACCCTCATTTGCGTTTAAATGAAAAATAAAAACAAGCAAAGAGGAACCAAGTATTTGCGTGGGTCTCATCGCTGGTTTAAAGCACCTAGTCAGTCAGAAGAGTCGATCTTCACCTCCACAATAAGTGAGCTCAGAACTCGGAGGAAAGCCCGTCATTCACCAGCGCGCTCCTCATCGCTCCTGATGCTGGCGCTCCGTGGCCTGAGGCTCTGCCTTCAGGGGCTGCCACGTGCCACTGCCGCCAGCACTGCCCCCCCCCACTCAGCCCCATCACCCACAGCCCTGGCCTCTGTCCCTGCCTCCCTGCAGTCTCTCCACCATCATCCGAGCGATCAACTTACAACCCAAGTCAGAGGCTGAAACGTTTCTGTGGCACTCCTCTCCATGGCCCACAAGGCCCCACGTGGTCCTGGCTCCTCTCTGTGGCCACAAGGCCCCACATGGTCCCACCCCAGGGACGTCCCTGACTTCTTCCTGCTTTCCTCCTTGCTGGCCGCCTGCATCCCGTTGGCCTCCCTGGCTCCTTCCCGGAACATTCTAGGCTTGCTTCTGCCTCAGGCCCTTTGCTCCACCACCAGAGAGCCCAACAGTCACCTTCTCAGGCCGCCTCCCTTGACCAACCTAACCAAAATTACCAACCGCCCTCCCACCCTCCACCCCTCCCCAGGGCCCGTCACTCCCCAACCCCTTTCTGTTCCATGACTATTTTACTTTCCAGAGCACTCTTGAAATACAATAGAATCTATTATTTATGAAGTTTGCTCTTCGTTTTCCACCTCCCCCTGCCAGGATGTAAACGTCAAGGCGTTTCCTATTTGTTTGGATCCATGGGTGTATTCCAGTAAGAGAACAGTGTCTGCTGAATAGCGGGTGCTCGCTGAATGGAAATGGAGGTTCGACGAGACTGTGTTTGGCTCAGCGCTCTTTCCCGAAGACAAGGACAGGGCCAGGGCCAGGAGTTCGCACGCCCTAAGGGCTGTACAAGTGTCCCCTTGAATTCTGCACTCTCAGTGCCTCACTCTCCTCACCCTAGCCCTTGGCCTGTCCAGATCAATATATGCTCACCAACTGGCTACCCACGCGGGTGTCCCACGGGTACCTTTAAAGCAAGAGAACGCCTTCCGGATCTTTTCCTGCCAACCTGCCCTCTTCCCACATTTGCTGCCATGATGAATGAACGGAGGCTCTCACTGAGCCCGTCCATTCCTTATTCGGAATCAAACCAGGTTCTGTAGAATTCCACCTTCTAAACCCCGTTGGCATGTCAACTTGCTTAGGCTGTTCAGTCAAATGCTAGGTGTGCGATGACAGTGTTTTGTAGATGTGATTAGGGCTCATCATCAGCTAACACTAAGTGCAGGATTTTATCCCAGATAATCTGGTGGGCCTCATTCGATCTGTTGAAAGGCCTGGAAAGAGCTGAGTCTCCATGTGGCAGAAGCCACTCCATCTGTGGACAGCAGCTTCAGCCACGACTGTTGTTCCCGAGGGCCTCGCCATGAACTTCAGACTTGCCCGGCCAGGCCCACAATTGCATAAGTCAATTCCTTGCAATAAATCTCTTTATGTACATATATATTCTTTATGTATATATTCTCTCTATACACATATATCCTACTGGTTCTGCTTCTCTGATACAGAGGTTGGTACCAGAAGTGCTTTGAGAGGAACAGAATCCTTTCTTTTTACCCTGGAAAGCTCTCCCCTTTCAGGGGAGACCCTGGCCCCAGATTCAGAGGGGTGTCGTCTCCTCTCCGTGGTCTAGCAAGACCATCACAACAGAGCAGGGGCCGGGCCTCTAGGCTCAGGAGCCTTCCCTAGGCTGGGCCTTGGTGTGTGAAACTATCCCAACAATTTTTTTAGTAAACAAATACTCCCCTTATTACCAAGGTTTGGAAATACCCTCAACATCATTTTAGCTCTTAATTATATTAAGTTCTATAACAATCAAAGTCTTTCAATTGCTATTAATTTGAAACTGGGCATTAACCGTTCCGCCCTAGACTAAATGTAAACTGTCTGACCCGAGTCAAACAGAATGTAATTAAAACAGAGTGTGGAAACCTAATTAGCCATCACACTTAGGTCCCATGGGGACCCAGTGATGTGTGACTGGCACTGCCAGGTGTCCTGCTGGTGGCTTGAATCCATTAGTGACATTTACTGAGGTTGAATATAATTAATTACACAAGTTTGAGATGTTCAAGTCTAATTTCACTGAAATCACATCATGAAATTGGGACATTTGCAAGATTTCTTGCAGGAGAAAAATAAGCGTGAATAATAACTCAACGTTAAGGTCACAGCATATATTCATGGAGCAAAATCGGACCCTTACGGCTGACCATTGTCAGTGAAGAAAGTGCCCCGAGGTCCCCGATGTACAGACTGTTGGCAGGGGCCGACAAACATGTGTGTAATTGATCTCAACTGTAGGTCCACTGTGGGACATTATGTACGAATATTAGCTCCAGCAAACATACAAACTAATTGTCCATTCATTAGGACAAAAGCCCCACGATGCACCTCTGGTACGTGGTGGGTGATCTGGGGTCTCAGCTGTGACAGAGGCCATGAGCGTGAGGAGTGATTCCCAAAGGCCAGACCCAAGACATTAAAAGCAGCGCAGAATCATCTCAAGTCTCCTCCTCCAGCCTCTCTAAAACAGGATCTCAAGTTACAGCTGAGACAAAATACCCAGGAAATTCCTTAGAGTTTCTCAGCCTCTGTCTCAGTTACCTACTGCCATAAGTGCTGTGTAACAAATCTCCCCACAGCTAGCCACCTTACAGTAACACTGCTCGTCTGCAATTGCTCTCGAGCCTGCAGGCCAGCAGGGAGATGGAGTCTGCAGCAATTCTGCAGGGAGATTGGCTGAACCAAGGCTCAATGGCATGTCCAGAGGCTGGCAGGCTTTTGGCCCGTCGGGGACAGCTGCTCCATGGCATGGTCTCCTGGGGATCTCAGGAGTCTGAGAGCAGAAGCAGGCAAGAGCTCCAGAGTGCTGGGCTCAGAAAGCGTCCAGCATCCCTTTCTCTACCTTCAACTGAGCAGAGCAAGACTCAGACGAGTGTCGATGACAGGCTGGGGAAACAGCCTCCACCTCTCGAGAGGGGGCTGCAAAGTCACAGTGCACAAGCAAAGGCAGGTGTGGAGAGCTGGAGCTGTTTCCCAATCAACCTACCACAGCTCCCAAAACTGGGGGAATTTATCCATGTGGGCACTCAGAAAGAACTGTATGCATATATGAAGCACGCTCAATGTGTGCATACATGACGCACGCTCAGTGTATGCATATGTGAAGCACGCTCAATGTGTGCATACATGACGCACGCTCAGTGTATGCATATATGAAGCACGCTCAATGTGTGCATACATGAAGCGTGCTCAATGTATGCATATATGAAGCCACGCCCCAGGGATAGACTAACCCTGCCCTCCAGGAGCTCACAGCGTCCTAACGGGTCCGAAGCAAATTGAAAGAAGTGACGCCACAGGCTCCTAAGTGCTCACATTCTGGAAGGAGAAATATCGTGGCACACAGAGGTGACTTGCAGGTGGATTTTACTTTCAGATGTGGCTCAGGCCGCCATTTAGCTCCTCCGAGGCTTTCTTTTCCTTGTTACTCTCAGTCCCGGGACAGCAGCTCAGGGGCTCCAGGGGCAGGTAGAGTCTGGGGTCCCGAGGGGAGGGAGGAGGTTTCTCCTAACTCCCTCTAGTCGCTGTGGGGGGATGGCTAGTTTGGGTCCAAGGGTGCATCGAGCAGAGGCTAAAATCTAACGCCCCTCTGGAGTCGCGATTGCTTTGACCACCCTCAGCTCCTGCCTTTCGCAGGGGTGGGCGGCGCACAGGAAACAGGCGTGCAGGTAGAAATCCCCACGACTCAGGGGCTGCCTGCCATGCACGGGCCCTTGCTGGGTGTGCCCTGCTGGGACAAACGCAGGTCCCGGCTTCAGCGGTGTGCGGGGAGTGAGGCGTGGGCGCCCCGAGCAGAGCAAGGACGGAGCTGGGACGTGGGTAGCGTGCTGGGGCTCCAAAAGAGGAGGGCTGTTTCTGGCTGGGACACCTGGGAAGGTGTGAGGAAAGCCCTGGCTTCCTCTGCCCTGCACACTGCCTGGCACGCCCCTGCCCGGGACCCTTGCCCTGACTCTCCTCTGACTGCCTGTGGGAGCCCAGGGTAGCCACAGAGGTCGTGTGTTCTGGCCCTCCCCTCCTTCAAGATGCTGCTTAAACATCCCCTTCTCCACGGCCCCCTCTGAACCCCCTTACGCTCCCCAGCCGTTGCTTCCCCACAGCACTTAAGAACGATGTACTATCCGAGCTTCTCATTTATCAAGGGTGTTGCCTATTCCTAGGGGCATGAGGGCAGATGTTCTTGTCTCTTTTATTCCTGGAAATATCCCAGGTGCATCGCCCTCTGCCCGGCACCAGCAGGAACCAGGAGGACCCAGTACATGCTTTTGAAGGGTTGATTGAAGGACTACATTTTATATAAAATGCATACTAAGTTAGTGCAGTTGCAGTGTAGATAACATGGAACAGACGCTCATTGGGACGGACAGTCCTTTCTCCTTGGTGAAGGAGCTGGGGGAGGCCGGGCTGGCTGCAAAGACTGCGGGGAAGGTTTTCGTCGGCTTGAGGCGTTCCCACCTGCGGCCAGCAGGCGGCGCTCGTCCCTCGTCGCCGCCCGGCGCTGGGTTTTGGGGCTCTCGGAGCTGCCTTCCCCTCTTTTGCGTGATTTGGGGCGCCGGGAACCTCTTGCTGGGGCCTGCGTAGCTGCCCCCGAGAAATGACCCGCACCCCCGGAGGACTGGAGAGCCCTGCGGGGCGGCGCGACGCCGTCCACTGCTGGGGCAGGGGCGTGGGCCGGCCCCCAGGGGGGGTGCGCGGCCTGGGGCAGCGCGCGGGCAGGTGGGCGCCCCGCAGCAGGGGTCCTCCCCCTACAGCCCCTCCGGCTGGCTCCTCAGCTCTGAGGGGACGCCCCGCAGCAGGGCCCGCAGCCGGGTCTTCAGGCCCCCTTCTCCGGGACAGAGGGCGCGGGAGCCAGCGCGTGGGGACGGACTCGGGGCCCCGAGGGCACACGGAAGGGCCCCGCTGCTCTGCCCCGTCCACGAGCTCCAGTCACCCGGCTCAGGGGCGCGGAGGTGGGTTCCCTGCCCTCTAGGAGATCACAGCCTAGTGGGGGTGGGGAGGGAGAGGGAGGGGGAGAAGGAGGGGAAGGGAGAGAGGAGGGGAGAGGGAGGGGGAGAGGGAGGGAGGGAGAGGGAGGGAGGGGGAGGGGGAGAGGGAGAGAAGGAAGGGGAGAGGGAGAGAAGGAAGGGGAGAGGGAGGGGGAGAGGAAGGGGAAGGGGGTGAGGGAGGGAGGAGAAGGGGAGGGAGGAAAACTCCATTATAAGGCAGATGTTGAAGTGAAAATGTGGATAAGTTGCCACAGGGACGCTCCCCTCAGCGCTACTTTTTTATTCTTTTATTTATTTTTAATTATTTAATTATTTTATTTATTTATTTTATTCTTTTATTCACTGTGTGTTCTTGTGTCCACTTGCATTCTTGTCAGTGGCAACGGCAATCTGTGTCTCTCTTTGCTGCGTCATCTTGTGTCAGCTCTCCATGTGTGCAGCGCTATTCCTGGGCAGGCTGCGCTTTCTTTCGCGCTGGGCGGCTCTCCTTACGGGGTGCACTCCTTGCGCGTGGGGCTCCCCTATGCAGGGACACCCCTGCGTGGCGCGGCACTCCTTGCGCACATCAGCACTGCACATGGGCCAGCTGCACACGGGTCAAGGAGGCCCGGGGTTTGAACCACGGACCTCCCATGTGGTGGGTGGTGGTTCTATCGTTTGAGCCACATCCACTTTCGGGATTAGAAGCCCTTGTCCCCACACCTCCTGGGGGTGGTGCGGGGCCACAGAGGCACCGAGCCTGAAGCGGGATGCGCTCTCCTGCAGGGCCACGCGCTGCCGTTCTCTCCCTTCGGAGCTCAGCCTCAGTTCCGCATCTGTGCAACCTGGGCCAGGTGCAACGCCAGGTGCTGCCATCCCCTGTTATCCCAACGCCGTCCTCTGGGGGGCAGTGCTCAGCCAGTTTTCGGCAATGGCAGCACCCCCCCCCCAAGAGCAGCAGCCAGTTTTGCTCTTGGAGGCGTAACCATGGCAATGGGATCAGATGCAAAATTGTTTCTTCCTGCAGGCATGTGGCAGGGTAGGGTCCTGGAGACGGGGTATCATTTTAGAATCCGAGCCCCGCTTTGCGGAAGGAAGAGCGCAGAGCAGGGCCCTGCCTGCTGACCTAGAGGCCGGCCCACCTGCCACCCTCGGGCTCCCTGCTTCTGCTTGCGCCCTTTTTCCACCTGCTGCAGTCATCGAGACAAGTGGGTGCCCTCAGAAAGGAGTGCAGTGGTGCAATCCCAGGAGTTTCAACAGTAATAAGAGACCTGAAGGCAGGAAAACGTGGCTGTTCCGCACACAAAGTGGGTGCTCTGCATGCATTTGCTCTATGGCCCTACGAGGCAGGTGCCAGCAGCACCCCCTTTCCAGGAGTGCAGAGGTTAAGTCACCTGCTCAGAGGCCACAGTGCGAGGAGCTGGCGGCGCTGGTCCTTGGGCCAAGGACTTGAGTGGAACCTGCACCCTTCAGCACATCGTGGCCAGGCAGCAGTGGGGTGACCCCACACTCTCGGGCATCAGGCCACGGGCAGGGCCATGGAGAAGACAGCTTCATGCTGGCAGAGCGCTGGGCAGCCGTCCTTTACGTGGCGCCTCTGGACGGGCCTTCGGGAAGGCCAGGTCCTGCCCTAGAAAAGCGCTAGGTTCTTGGCACAAATTCAGAGCGCAGCGCTGGGCCCATCCAGAGCTGCAGGGTGCCGAGGGGTGGGGTGAAGGGTGCCTCCTCCAAAAGCAGCTTTCCGATGTGCGTAACCCGCCGATTCAGGTTCTGTGATCCCTAAGGGAAGAACCGAAGTTAAAGAACATTGTTCTAATGATACCCGCTTCACAGCTTTATTTATAACAAGGTATTTTCAAGGAGCCTACACAGTCAACAATTGGGGATTGATCAAGTAAATAAATAAAGCTATAAAGCGGATGAGTATACAGCTATTAAAATCTCGTTTTCAAGAGATTTTTCATGATGCAGGAAAATATTTGTGATGTAACGCAGTACGGAAAAATCAGGAAACAAAACTTGATATCAGTGACAACTCATGGATGTGTGAGTTGTATAAAGTAATCGAAGAAATGAACAGAATATTCCAGAGAGGTGAGATTGGGGGAGGGCTTTAATTTTCTTCCTTTCTAATCTTCGTGATGACCAAAAACTCATGTAAACCTCAACAGTTTTGTTAACAGCAGAAATAACAAGCATAGAAAGAATTAAGTGCTGTTATTGAGTGTTTACGGCATGCTTGGCCGTCAAGTAGGAGATATACATATACGTAAAGTGTTAATACTCTTCCTCCTATGGCTGACAGGGCAGCTGGTAGGCCGGTTTACTGAAGAAGAAACCGAGGCTGAGAGTTAATGGATTTGGCCAAGCGTTACTAAACGCAGGAATTATTAGCGCTAACAAATTGTCGACGTTTGCGGCATGCTGAGGAAGTGGGAGCAGGCAACTGAGCTGCAGGATGGAGTTGAGGTTTGGGGGAGGTGGGGGATGAAAGGAGCTGGCTCGTGGGGAGGCTTGGAGGCTGGAGAACTTGACCCTCCAGGCGATGTGGGACCAGCTGCCCAAAGAAAGAAAGAACCTAATATGGACGTGCGTGTGTGTACGTGCATGTGCTTTATATTTGTGTTAGAGCACGGGTGAAACAGTCCTCCCAAGGAGCCAAGCTCAGAGGAGCTTACTAACAGAGCACGTCAGGTCTAGACTTCATTGGCCATCATGTTTCCACACGCTCAGTCCAACATAAACACCGTGGAATTTTGGAGAATGTTCTCAGCGTTTCCCTGGATGGAAACGTTAGAGGCAGCCTGCCTCCTCAGAGCAGTTGCAGCAAAGAGACTCAAGACGTGGGGTTATCTTTAAAATTCTCCTTTCTCTTCCTTGCTTTGATTCCATCTTTAAGGCATGCGCCTCTGGTGCCCGGGCCCCCTTGGCCAGGCTGACCAATTCTACCGCAAAGTCTTCGCTGCCAATCTGGTTCTACCGGCACGTGTTCACCGCCAGAGGGATGCCCGTTCTCAAGCCAGCAGTCTCCTGCTGCGTCACCAGGTTTGCCCCCGGGGTCCCTCCCCATATGGTGCTGGCCCCTTCTTCTGGCTCACTCTGCACCTGCCATGATTCCCAGAGCCCTTGGCCGGTCCAACCTGGAATGTGAGCCTCATGGCCCAGAGTCCTGTTCAGGTAACTTCGTTAGGCACAACAGGGTTTAGCTCGCTCTCCTTCCTACGCCTGTGTCTGTACATATGGATACCTGATGCCGGCTCAGCACCTACTCTCCTGGTGTGGGTGGCAGGAGACGTCTGGGACCCTCAGGATAAGCCTCTGAGGTAGGAACTATCTTCACCCACAGCCAAGAAACTGAAGGGCCTCCGCGGGGTCCCGCGGTTTGCTAGGAGCCTCCGGGACCCGCATCGCACAGGGTGGGTGTCAGAGTCGCGCTCGCCGTCACGCCCCTGCTGCCGCCCACGTTCAAAGAGCCCACGTCCCGCGGCAGGGAAGCACGGCCGTGAGGCAGACCCTCCACCCACGGGGCCAGCCCTGGGGGCTTTGACATCAGATTCTGACTGCTCTCGACAGACTCGTGCCCGCTGTGCCCCAGCTGCTCTGAGCAGTGCCCCTCTCCCTTTTCTCTCCGCTGCGCCTCCCCTCCTCTTTTTGGCAAATTCCCTCTTTCCTGGCACTGCTGCACACTCCCCTGGCTGCACCCCACCGCCTTGTTGATTTCTCCTTCCAGCCTCCAACCTTCCCCAAGTCCCAGATTTTAAGTCCCACATCGTACTAGACATCTTCCCATGGACACAGTGCAGAGACCCCAAACTCAACAAATCCCAGGCCGGGCTCCCTGCCTGTCTCTCCCGCCCGGGTCGATGGCACCACCGTTGCCCTACTGCCCAGTGTGACTTCTGCCTTCCTGTGAAATCGCCTCCACTGCCTTGATGGAATCCACACCTCCTGGCTCAGACCCCCTGCTCTGGTACATCGTCTCCTTGATCGGGGTTATGGTTTAGACCCAGACACCAGGGCTTACCTAATTTCTCCCTTGGGAAACACCCTGATTCTAAGACATTGCTAGATAATGGGGTTGGAAAGGGGAAAGAGGGCTCCAGAGGCTTAGAGAAGGGAAAACTAGGAGAAGGGAAAACCGGTCAGTGGAGGTCTGGACGCCCGCTGAGTTAAGGGGAAGTAAGGGCTGCTGGTTGGATTTTGAGTCTGAGGACCAGGACCTCACTTTCAGCCAAGGAGATGTTTGGTGTTGTCCTAAAGCTGCACCTTCCCGTGGCCATCTGGGCAGATTCCCATCTGTCCCTTCAAGGTCCAGGTGACTCGTCACCTCCTTAGGAAGCTCGTCCTGCTGTGCCAGTGAAAAGTAACTTCCTGGGTCTCTAGATACCTGGAGTACTTTACTCACCCCGTCACACGACACGTAACGTTTATGATGGTGTCAGTATTTCCCTGCACTCATCTTTCCTGCCGGGTTGTAAAGCCTAGATCAAACGATTTCCCTGTTTTTTTTCAGTTGTTGAGAATAAGTCTCGCCACAAAGGCACTTACTTCCCTGAAGTTGGCGGAGTAAATAAGTAAATGAATATCATCTCCTGTAACCAGGGCACTAGATTACATGAGAAAAAAATCCTGCAACAATCCCCCCCTTACGCTCTGGGGTGGTCCTCGCCGCCCGACGCTGGCTTTGGCCCTGCGCTTTGGGGTGAGAGTGGGTGTGAGGCAGGAGAGTCTTGGCAGGGCTCACTCAGTGACGCTCCCCCTCTCTTGCTGCCCTTGGAACCGGGGGGCCGAGGGGCCCGAGAACTGGGTTATCAACCAGCAGACCCAGGCCACAGACTCACCTGGCAGAGGCGGGCTGGAGTCCCAAGCCCGAGAACCGGCCAGCTGCCCCACAGCACTGAGCTGAAGACAAGGGGCTGGTTTCAAGCTACTTAATTTTAGGTGGCTTTTCACACAGCAAAAACTAACTGGCTTGCCAAGTTCCAAGAATTAGAGTGTGGTCAAATAACTAGCACTAAGTAATCCCCCTAAATCCCTTTTGCAGCTGGTATAATGGAGAAAGCATACTTTCTAGTCAAACAGCGTCGCTTCCAGCTGTGTGACATCGAGCATGTTGCTCTGCCTCTTGGATAACGGCACCTACTTTTCAAGGTTCTTGAAAGAGTTAATGGACTGATGTTTATCAAACAGCTAATACGAAATTCCTAATAGAGCGTGGTAGATTGACGTTGGCCTGTCCTTGACTTGAGACTGTATATCTGACTCTCTCCCCAGAGGCAAACCCCACTTTGCTCTCTTTCTCATTTTTCCAGTACAGGCCATCCTTTGCTATTTACCTTTATTTACCAAAATGACTAAGACCGTAAATAAGAAATTCCCCCAAATTGCATTCCAGACCGGTTCTGAGGAGTTAAGTACATACACAGGTGCACGTGTTAGCCCTGGAATTTTCTAAACTAATAGGCTCTCCTGCACAATTAATACTGCACATCCCTGAGACCAGCAAATAAATAACATAGCAACCAGATCCGCGGGACAATCTACTTGCTCTAATCGTGGGATCCGGTCCTGTGACGGGCTCTGAATGTTCAAATATTAGATGAAAAGCTTTAGGGCATCTATTCCTGATCCTTCCTTCCTCGTGACTCCCAGGCCATCTGGGGCGGCAGGGCTGGCATTTCTGGGGTGTGCCCGCAGGATTTATTTCTGCACCATTTACTGGTTGATTGGGCACGGGTGTGCTTTCGTGCCACTCAGGGTCAGAAGTAACTGGGGTAAGTGGAGGAACTCCCGCACTGGGCAGGCTTCGGCGAGGGTTACTGCGGGGTATTCTGAATCTAGTTTGTATGTAATGTGTTCCGGGCTCCAGGCTAAGCATGTGATGGGTTGTAGTGACACAGAGACTTTTAAAATACCTCAAATGTCTTGGCCAAAGAGAAGCCTTCCCTGATGACCTCATCCAAAATAGATTCCCCAGACGTCCCTCAGTCACCCGTGGCCACTTCCTCTCCTCTCATCTTCAGGCCACTTGCAGAATTCTCTTATCGATCTATTTGTTGACTTCTCAACTGCAGCCTCTGAGCTAGAACATAGTTCCGTAAGGGATGGAGCTAGGGTGTCTTGTCCACCCCTGTCTGTGACAGTACCTGGTACACTCTGGGCTCTCCATAAGCCTTCGTTGTACGTTACAAATGGCTATTAGAGCTCATTAGAGTGAGGCGTTTGCTTGGCTCTCTCGCCAAAGAGAAGGCGAAGCTCTCCAGGCTTGGGATCTGGATACTCAGCACTGTGCCAGGGACATCATGGGCATCAATAAACATGCCAGGAAACTCCCCTAGAAAATAGCAATAGCCACTGCAAATGACTAATTACGGATCTCTGAGATTTCTAGAATACTGTGGGAACTTGGCAATTAAGTACCTTGGATGGAACTTTTAAATAGTAATTGCAGAGTTCTTTTCTCCTGAGGAAATGGAATTGAACAGGTCAAATGTGTCTTTTATTAAATCTATTTTGATTGCCCAAGTAATTTGGGTTGGTGCAACCTGGATTTGCTAACTTAAGGGTAACACTGAAAACACCATTGCTAGGTGATGTATCAGGCTGGGCTCAGTGGTTGCCCTGAGTTTCTTCCTCAGGAGTCTCTGAGTCCTTGGACGGCAGGGATCAAGTCTGATGGCCCTGTCAGTCTTTAATGGCCAGTTAAGGGTGTCATTTAGAGTAGATGCGCTGTAAGTGCTAAGCTGCAGAAACGGCTAGATGCTCGGACATTCCTCTCCATGCAGGACCATAAATTGAGGTGGCCCTGAGGACAGCCTGGCCCCTTGGGCCCCCATCATTACCTCTTTTTAGTTGCCATGTCCCCATCGGATGCTTTTCCTTGCTGTCCCCTGATGATTCCAGCTGTGTCTCTCTCCTGTCCAGTTGCTTGCCTGCTAAGAGGAATGGTCAAAATACTTAGCAGCGTTTCCTGTGATGGTATCTTTTTCCTTTCCGATGACCCACTTCTTGTCTTTTGCGGTAGAGGACAAGACTTGCGAATCTGTCAGCGTGTGTAGCAGATTAAAGAGCCCTGGGTCTCTAGCCCTACCTGTTGAGTGGAGACAGCTTTAAAAAAATAAAGACAAAAAAAAAAAAAAAAAATAGATTATGGGGGAACCGGGCTCAGGATGAGAGACCGGCAGCAACTCCTCCCGAGGCTTGGGGGGCTCTCTCCGAGCTCCAAGTCATCACTTGAGAAGTCCACCTCCCCGGCTGGAGAGATGCCACAGAGCCCCCATGGAGGAGGGGTCCCGGCTGAGGCCAGCGCCGGCCAAGGCACAGAAGGGGATTTCCTTCTTTATGAGGGGAAGTGCTAAATTTTGCAGCAAACTCTCTGGCTTATCAGCTCTGGAATCTGTAATCGTTTGCTGGGGTGGGAACCAGTATTCATCTTTGTCACTGTCATCAAACAAAACGTGGGTGCTCTAAGGCTGCTGCACGAACCCTGCCGCCGGCATACTGAGTGGCATCGAGGGGGGCGCTCCCAACTGCAGGCGATTCTCACGGACTCTGGGGGGTGTGGCCACAGCCAGGATCCCCCCTCCTTCATCCAGAAACTTCCTGAGGGGATGCCCTTCCCCTTAGGGTGCAGCCGGGGGGTTCTCGGACCTGAGAGCCTGAGAGGTCCTTTCAGCTGTGGGAGCCTCCCGGGAGGAGGGGGCAGCCCGGAGGGGCAGCGCCAGGTGGCCTCGGCCTGTCCTCCTAGGAGGGGTCCGAGCTCCTCGGGGCTTTTCTCTTCTGAAATCAATCCCAGCGCCCACTGCAGCGAGACCTCTGGAGAATGAGCTCACCCCGTGCCCAGGCCGGCTGCTCTGGGGGGCCCTCGGGACCAGCCAGGGGTCCAGAGCAGGTCAGGATTAACGTTTGGGAGATGCTTTGTCAGAAAACACAGATTTCAGGATGAAAGAGCACAGAATTCTGCCTTCCGGGAGATTTTTAATTTTTTCTTTATTTGGCTAAAATCAGGGTTATCGAACCTAATCTTTTTCTTGTAAATTAAAAAAATAAAATTCCGCAAGAAAGCCCCAAGGGCCCAGCCTGCACACCTGTGCACCTTCTTTCGTCAAGAGGGCCCTGGAGTGCCAGGCTAAGGGTGCGGGCCGCGCTCACGCCACACCAGGGCCGCCCGCTGGGTGCCACCTCTTCCTGCTCCCGCGCCTGTTCATCCCGTGCACGTTTTAAGGATTTGCTCCGAGCCAGGAGTGTGCTGTGCCCCAGGGATGTGGACAGCCGTCAGCTCAAGGCCTTCCCTGCCAGGTGACTTCCGGCATGGTGGAAAGATAACAGAGAGGGCGGCTAGGTTTGCCTAGCAGCCTACAAAAGGCCTTCACAAAGATCTCACTTACAGAGTTTCCTACAAAATGCTGGAAAGCGCGGAAGCTTCTTGCCCGCCTGCGCTACAGAGACCTCCCGCCTGACCCATCTCCTCCTGGGTAGAGAGCGTCCGAGCCCAGGTGGACGCTGGGAGTAGCCCTGGGAGCACCCAGGCAGCCGGGGGGCCACTCCTCGTTCAGTCCCCGGAAGCAGGTGTCTTCAGGCACAGCTCCTTCCTTGGCTTCCAGGCTGGGTGGGGAGCGTGGAGATGGGGAGCGCAAGGACAGGGAGGAGGTGATGGAGAGGGGAGGGGCCGGAGGCAGAGGGATCAAAGGAACCGGCAGGAGGAGAGAGAGCCGGGGCTGGGGTGGGTGTGTGGGGGGGCACTCCCTGGAGAGCCCCTGCTCAGCCTGGGGGCATCGGCTATTCCAGTTACGGCAGCCGGGCTTGGTTTTTTTCCTACTGCAAGTTTACAGTGGTGATCTCCACACCCCATACTGCACAATTTACTCATCACTTACAGATGCTGGGTTTTTTTTTTAAGATTTATTTATTCATTTCTCTTCCCTTCCCCCCGGCCCAGTTGTCTTTTC
The DNA here is from genome assembly GCF_030445035.2 of Dasypus novemcinctus. Classification (NCBI taxonomy): domain Eukaryota; kingdom Metazoa; phylum Chordata; class Mammalia; order Cingulata; family Dasypodidae; genus Dasypus; species Dasypus novemcinctus. The sequence continues at coordinate 6,778,899 of NC_080697.1, forward strand.
TCTGTGTCTATTTGCTGCATCTTCTTTGTCCGCTTCTGTTGTCAGCGGCACGGGAATCTGTGTTTCTTTTTGTTGCGTCATCTTGCTGTGTCAGCTCTCCGTGTGTGCGGCGCCATTCCTGGGCACGCTGTGCTTTTTTTGAGCTGGGCCACTCTCCTTACGGGGTGCACTCCTTGCGCGTGGGGCTCCCTTGTGTGGGGGCCACCGCTGCGTGGCAGGGCACTCCTTGTGCGCATCAGCACCGCACGTGGGCCAGCTCCACACGGGTCAAGGAGGCCCGGGGCTTGAACCGCGGACCTCCCATGTGGTAGGCGGACGCCCTAACCACTGGGTCAAGTCCGCTTCCGGACAGCTGCTGCTTCACTTCATAGAAGAATCTGGGGAGCGACGGTGGGGGGCAGGGCTGCCTGATGCCGTGAGCGCTGCATCGTGACTGGAGGGCGAATGAGGATGCCATAGGCTTCATGCAGAGCATTCCAGAGTGAGCCTTCCCGCCAGCTGGCCAGGGGCCACTCTCTCAGGGAGCAAGCCCACCACGCCAGCAGGACCCAGGCCCCGGGCCGCAGGGGCCCACACTCTGCTGCTGAGGCGGACGGGCGTGTGGACCATCGCTGGGAGCCGGGGGTCCTGGGCAGCAAAGGGTGGTCAGTGGGGCAGCGCTGGGAGCAGAGGTCGACTGCGCACTGTCCAGGCGAACGCCGCAGGGCTCAGCCTGTGCTAAGGCCAGTGGGCAGGGCCTCTTCCAGGGTGGCAGGGGTGCACGGCAGGGGCTAAAATCAGAGGGTGGGGGGCCAGGAGCGGAGGCTGGCAGGCCCAGCTGCCTCCTGGGAGTCCTCTCCCCAACAGCCTTCTGAGGAAGCCTTTACTTTTGGCAGATTTCCTCAGAGGTGTTTGCTCCCTCCGTCGCTCAGCCAAAGGGTGCTGATGCAAAGAACCAGAGGACTGCTGGCTTTTATAAAAGGTATTTATTGAGGTAGAAGCTTACAGTTACCAGGCCCTAAAGAGTCCAACTCAAGGTACCATGAGAGGTGCTTTCTCACCAAGTGTCCACTGCCTCGTGTTGAAGCAAGATGGCTGCTGGTCTCCGCGAGGGTCCGGCCTTCCTCTCTCTCTCACGGCTCCGTGGGCCTAGCTTCTCCCCGATCTCGGCTGGAGGCTGGGGGCTCGTTCCTCTCCAGGCTCAGCTGCTCTGCCCTCTTCACAGGCTCAGCTGTGGACTATCAGGCAAGCAGCTCCTCTCTCTTCCGGGGCCGAAGGATCAAAACTGACACGTTCTCTCCTCTTCCGTGTCTATGGCGCTCTCTCTATTCCTCTCCGTATCTTCTTCTGTCGTCTTGACTGAGTGTCCATTTAAATAGCCCACAAAGGGGGTGGGGACTCAAACCAAGTCGCCCTAATGACATGGTCGAATCAAAGTCCTAATCTTTTTGTTGTTGTTGTTGTCTTTATTCATTTTTTTAATATTACATTAAAAAAATATGAGGTCCCCATATACCCCCCACCCCTCTCACCCCACTACTCCCCCCATAGCAACATTCCCCTCCATTATCATGAGACATTCATTGCATTTGGTGAATACATCTCTGGGCATCGCTGCACCTCATGGTCAATGGTCCACATCATAGCCCACACTCTCCCACGTTCATCCAGTGGGCCATGGGAGGACCTACAGTGTCTGGTAATTGTCCCTGCAGCACCACCCAGGACAACTCCAAGTCCCAAAAACACCTCCACATCTCATCTCTTCCTCCCATTCCCCACACCCAGCAGCCACCATGGCCACTTTCTCCACACCAATGCCACATTTTCTTTGATTACTAATCACAATAGTTCATGAATAGAATATCAGTAAGTCCACTCTAATCCATATTCTGTTCCTCCATCCTGTGGACCTTGGATTGGTTGTGTCCTTTCCACATCTATGTCAAGAGGGGGCTTAGATTCCACATGGATGCTGGATGCACTCCTCCTGCTTTCAGCTGTGGGCACTCTTGGCTCCATGGTGTGGTGGTTGACCTTCTTCACCTCCATGTTAGCTGAGTGGGGTAAGTCCAATAAACCAGAGTGTAGGAGCTGAAGTCTGTTGAGGCTCAGGACCTGGCTATCCTATGGTCAGTCCAGAGATTCAGATCCCCTGGGTATATATTAAACCCCAGCACTAACTATAATTCTGGTAAAGTAACAGGAAAGGCTTGTGAAAAGAGATCACATCTGAGTCCAGCTCCATCACACAGAAACACCAACTCCAAAGTAGGGCCAACAGACATGGCACTGAACTCCATCTGCCATGACCATAGAACCTGTGGGTCTCTGTAGCCCTCAGAAGAACCAACACCTGGGGTTGTATCTACTTTATCTGTCTCTGGGACTCTGCTCAGGTGTGCAAAGCCCTAATCTTAACATAATTTTATCAAAGAATCCCAGCAGAATCTAATATAGTCAAAGGGCATCTCACCCAGCAGAACAGACCAGTTTACAAACATAATCTGTATCTCTTTTTGGGATTCATAAATAATATCAAACTGCCACATTCTCCCTCCCCTCCCCTCTTCCCTCTTTCTTCCTTCTTCCCTTCTTTCCTTTCCCCCTTCCTTCCTCCCTCCATCCCTTTAATGATTTGCCCCATTTGTTCTGGAAACCTCTTCCTGAAGGAGGCTCCTGGCCTGTGGCGGCTGGGGTAGGGAGCCTGCGGTCAGAGGTCAGGGCTCCGACCCGGCCCTGCCGCTCGGCCGCCCTGTGACCTCGGCCGCGTCTCCTCCCGGTACATAGCACGGAGGGGAGGGTGGCAGAGCTTGTTCAATGTGTCCTCCTAGCCCCCGTGCTCTGTCTCTCTCATAAGAACTCAGCTCTGCTGGAGGAGGATTTAGGCTCCGAGAGCCTGGGGAGGGCTTCAGCAGGTGACTCCTGGCCCTCTCGGGGGCTCCTCGGGGACAGACTGCCGTGGAGGACGGAGCCGGCTCCTTCTCCTGACCATGTGGCTCACGGGGCAGCGCGGCCAGGACGCCTCCAGCCCAGCCTCACGCCGGGGCACGGCTGCAGGCCCGGAGAGGGGCTTCTCCAGGGCCGGGGCTCCCGGAAGCTTCATCTCCCCGCCGGGTCTCTCCTCGGTTCTTTCCGAATCACGACGATTTTAGCCATCTGCCGCTTGCCCGGGATTGCCGCACACTGGCCACGTTGGTGGCCCGCGTGCCCTGCTCTTGGTTGTTCTGCACTGCGGTCCACCAAGCACGTATTCAGACCCGAATTTTGTCTGTGAGGAAGACAGAGGTGGGGCCGCTGAACTAGAAGGAGAGAGGTGGGGATTTGAGACCAAATTCAGGTGCTCCAGAGCCTTCACTCTCTGCTCCGTGGTGTGTCCTCGCCAAGCCCACGCCAGCCTTCCGGGGCCGGCCCAGGCCTCGTCCCGCATGGGGCTGTCTCGTGCTGGCCACCAAGGACTCGGGCTCCGGGAGGCCGAGGGTTGACATCTCGCTTCTCAGGAGCTGGCCCAGAGAGTGTCCCTGGCTTTCAGGAGTGCCACATCCCGCACTCCCTCCAGTCCTCCACCCAGCACCCACGGGCACATGCGCTCCACGGGCCCAGACTGCCCTCAACCTCCACGTGGCACCTCCTCGAGGCTGACTCTCTGCTGCCTTCTGGCCCCCAGGCGCCCCGTCAGCACGGTGCTTTCCGCGGATGACCCCCCGGGCTGTCACCTGGTGTTCCCCAAAAGCCTCTGCTTCCTCAGAGGGAGGCGGCGTGTCCCCTACCAGGAAGCTGGAGAAGCTGGAGGGAGCTCTGGTGTCAGCGTCTGACCCCATCCCAGCCGGGGCTGGTGGCTGAGAGCAGGTCGGGTCCCTCCCAGCTGCCGCAGGCTGCCCCTGCCCTGCGCGCCGTCCACCCGGGGCCACGCAGAGGCTGGCGGCCTGCCCTGTGCTGGGCCGCGTCACCGCGGGCCCTCCGCCTAGTCGGTGCTTTCAGCTGGGCCTTCTGCATGTTCTGGCTTTTTCATTCTAATTGTCATGTTTTGTAGAGGAAACGGTCCTGCACACGGAAAGCAGAGAGCACCGTACAAAGGGCCCCACGGGCCCGTCGTTCCCCGTCACCCACTCTCAACGTCCTGTCATCCTTGTTTCCCAGTTACCTCCCCCTCCCCGCCTTTTTTTTAATTTTTGGCTGGGTCATTTTAAAGCAAATGTCCATCATATTACTTCACCTGAAAATACTTTATTAAATATCTGTAAGAGATGAAACAAAATCACAGTGCCTTCAGAGCAGTTTCAGTCCTTTTGGTGGAAAGGGTCGCTCCTGCCTTGCTGTTCACTGGAGGAATTAATGATTAGAGATGCCTTCTCACTGATTTTGACAGAGTGTCCCTTTAAGGGTCTCACATGCCTGACCACTTACTAACACCGTAACTTCACAGCAGCTTCACAAAGCAGGTGCAGTCGATGCCTGTACCACGAGGAAACCGAGGCTTGCCAACGCCTCGAGGACCTCACAGCTGGGGAGTCTTTTTTTAAATTTATTTTAATTAATTAATTTATTTTATTTCGCTCCCCTTCTCCACCCCCCCACCCCAATTGTCTGTTCTCTGTGTCCATTTGCTGCATCTTCTTCTTTGTCCGTTTCTTTTGTTGTCAGCGGCACAGGAATCTGTGTTTCTTTTTGTTGCATCATCCTGTTGTGTCAGCTCTCCGTGTGTGAGGCACCATTCTTGGGCAGGCTGCACTTTCTTTCGTGCTGGGCGACTCTCCTTATGGGGTGCATTCCTTATGCGTGGGGCTCCCCTACGCGGGGGACACCCCTGCGTGGCAGGGCACTCCTTGCGCGCATCAGCACTGCGCATGGGCCAGCTGCACACAGGCAAGGAGGCCCGGGGTTTGAACCGTGGACCTCCCGTGTGGTAGGAGGACACCCTGTCCATTGGGCCAAGTCTGCTTCCCAGGGGCGTCTGGATTTCCACCCCAGCCTGCATCATTACAACATCTGTGCTTACCATCAACAGACGAACTCTAGCAGGCCCTGCGCGGAGGCACCCAGGCTAAGCCCCACGTCAGCAAAGCCCAAAACCTAAGCTAGTTTCTATTTCCTGTAAACGCCCGGCTTGCCCAGAAAACCTAATTTAAATATAGCACAACCGTTGTCACCAGCTGACTTCATTCCTAAGCAACCACCTGCCCTCCACTTTGTAAGACCCTCCAGGTAAAGTGGAAACTAGCAGCCAAGCAGAATGTTTCCTCACTTGCTTCCACAGCCGCCCTCTATGAGCCTCCCCTTTCACCCCTTTGAGGGAGCCCCCCTACTTTCTGAATGGGGCGCTGCCCAATCATGAACTGCTCAATAAAGCTCCGATATCCTACACTGCATGGAAAGCTTTCCTTTTATCATGCCACCCTACAATATTGACTCAGCGAAAACTTTTTGAATGGAAAGGTTGGGAGAACACAGCCTTTCTTTGGAGAGTATCCACCCCACTGGGCCATCTGGCTCCCTGGCAAAGGGAAGACTGAGCCTGCTTGGGCCCTGGTGCCCTGACAAGGCTGCTCTCACCCCTGTGTGCACCGGCAGCATCCTCTTGGACTGCTGGTTCAGTTATGGACACTTGGCCCTTGCTTAGCTAGTCCAGAGTGGTCACCAAGAGCCTTGGCTCAGAAAGCCAAGGATGAAGCCCCAAGGAGCACGCTGCAGGAGAGAGGCTGCAGGAAGTGGGGCACGGGGAAACCCAGGCTGGGGGACGCACGTCCGCTTCCAGGGTTCCTGTCACCACTAAGCTCTCTTGCCATCCTAGGCAGGAGAATTTCTTCTCTTGGAATCAGTTTTCCTCATTGGGAAAGAAACTGTAATGAAGCATAATCAACATAACCACAGGTTTCTTGTGTAGATTAAAAGTAAGATAAATATGTGACAGCACTTTTTCCTACTGGGTGACAAGCTCGAGAAGAAGGAACTTGCTGGATAGGTGGTCTTGTTTTATGATCAAGGGCATGGGGGCTGGAGCAGAATGCCAGGGGTGCATCCTGGCTCAGCCACTCAATGAATGCGTGGCCCTGGGCAAATTATCTAATCTCTCCCTGCCTCAGTTTCCTCGTCTGTAAAACGCACTCAGCCATCAGCCTGGTGGGAATTTGCACGGCCCTATGGCCAGGCCGCAGGGTGACTGGGAAGGGTGAGCAGACTCTGACTTCTGCTGTGGCTTTCGTGACTTGTCACCAGGCTAATGGCTTATTTTCAGCCTGTGTGCTGGGTGTTTGAACCTTTTTGTCAAGAGGGTATTGACTTGAATGAGATTACTCCAGGAACTAGAAGATAGCGCAGAGCAACCATTTCTTTTCCTGAATGGAAATGATGGCCCACTGAGGGAAAGCGGCTCACCCAGTGATGTGACTAACAGTGGTTGAGCCCGGGCCATTCCACAGCAGGTTTCAATGTTGTTGCCGCAGAAGAAACAGCAGCCAGCTGGCATCCATTCTCTTGAGAATGCTGGAGATCCCTGAAGCATCTTCATTATTGAAGGACTAGCAACTTCATTGTAAATTCCTCGGGCTGAGACTGAATTTGAGCGAAGCATCTCCTTATGTGACATGGAGTAATGATAAAAATGGGCCTCTGGCGGGTTAGATGAGCTCTATGATGCAAATTTGTTTTCTATGAAGCACTTGAATGAAGGCCAATAAAAAAAGGGCATTTGTCTGCCACAGCAGTCTCAACTTCTTGAGCTACAGTGGTTGGTAGTCTTAGACAATAAAAACAGACCAAGCTTTGGGGAAAAAATAATCAGCCGTGAATCCTGGATCAACCTCTTGATAGCTGTAGAGCCTTGTGTTTGCATGTAGCTTAAACAGTCAGAACCTAAATTTCTTAAACCTTTAAATATGACTAATGATCCCCACCTACCTCATAGAATTCTTGTAGCATCAAATTGAAAAATGAGTATAACATATTGTATTTTAGAAAAGTATAATTTATGTTATATATAAAACATTATAATTTAATGGATAAGAGTTTCATTAAGTCAAATCAACAAATAAATGTAAAGTGTAGACCACAGAACAATATTGAATATATATTTTGTAGCACACGGTGGCTAGGATGGTAAGCATGACACAATGATTAACCTTGTCCTTTAAAATTCAATAAATATTTATTGAGTGATAACTCCATAGCAGGTACTCGAATATGGGCATGTTAGGGTGTTAAACACCAACACTGGAAAACAGCACAGAAGTGGCATTGTCCCAACCCTTACATATTTGCTTTTTATGACAAGATTGCTTTGCTCAAGATGATATTCATTTTTCAGTCAACAACCGTTAGAAGCAATCCTCGAGACAGTAGTTAAGTCTCCTGATTGCGCTGGCATCCATCTGTAGATCTTTGTCTTGTCCTCTAGGGCCTCATGTGAGACTTGGCCACGTGCTTGGGTGTGGCTCAGGCCCAGGAACCCACTGTCTTCTCTAATCTAATTGCTCGATGTGTCATAAGGCTCTGCAACGTCTGCCTGCGATTATTCCTTTAGCTTCTAGGTGCTCACAAGCCACTTCGTTAGCAACTTATTAATGTCAAACTCATAAGACTCTTTGCCTCACGGACTTGCTTTTCCTTGGCTTATCTCAGAGGAGATGTCCACAGAACGTTACTCATCCTCTCCCTCCTCCTTTCCTTGAATGTTTCAGAGATCTTTGCTGTTTAGCTGTCTCACCTGCCAGTTCTCACTTTGTCTTGGGAAACTGGAAATCTTTCAAAGCCGTCAGAGGCTCACTAACGTCCCCAAACTCTTCTTTGTTCTCAAAACTCCATACCCAATTTTCTGGCATGCTGGGCATTCAGTGTTGACTTTCCTGCATTGCAAAGATCATTGCAAAGTAGAAGTCAAGTTTTCTGCTTTGCTTGCATCAGCCCTCAGTATCAACTATTGCCACCAAACAATGGGCCTAACCCAGACACGACTGCCTCCTTGCTCAACCGGAAAAGTAAACACTTTGCCGTCCTTTGTGTCATTTTGTAGGGTGTTCCTTCTCTTGTCATTTTATCTTCTGGATTCTAGTCTTAAGAACTCTGCTGACCTCTCAGCTCTTTATTGTGCTGGAAACGTCCTATGTACTTTTCCCTAGCGCATCCTTTTTAAAGAAACTAGACCTTGTATTTCCTTACTCCTCATATGCAGCAGTATACTAATGGCACCAGAAGCTCAAGTGAAGAGAGGAAGCTGAGAGATTCTTCTGGCTTTTAAAATGAAACTTAATAAAATTCATATTCAGGGTTTGAACTAAAAACCCTATTTTTAAAAATGAATGTCATTATTTAACGGCTCCAGAATATCAAGGCTTTTTTTTCTTTCTTTCTTAAGGCAAAGGAGTTTAAATGTCAAGTGCTCTACACTGGGAGGAAAATACAAAAATAAGCTGAGATGTGTCCTAGGGTCGGCCAACATTGTGATTAAAATTGCCACTGTCAAATGAAAAGTCCTTAATGAAAGAGCCCTGTCGCCCAGCGCTTGTGATCAAAATCTTTCCATCGTGACGCATTCTCCCTGTCAGCGTGTCAGCAGTTCTAGCCTCATAAAGAGCCTTTTCTCCTATCACGTTTGCAATCACCTTTTCTCCTCGCGGGAGGCACAGGCAGAAGCAGAGGCCAGCGCTCCCTCAAAGCTGCCTGTCCTTTAAAATTTTTCCAGTTTCTATAATTTTCTGATCCCTTACTCAACCGCTCATTTGTCCACGAAACAAAACACTCCTCAATTCTTTTTAATTAAGAATATATTAAATAGGTTTCAGATATGACCTAATGTGAATACGCAGAGTCATAAGAGAGTGCGCCGCTCTCCGGAGGTGGCGCTGTGGTGGAGCAGGCGGACCGTCCACCCCCTAACTGCAGCACAGGGCTAATAAGCCGCACGCCAGTGTGGACGGGGGGCTCAGGGACCACACGTCGAGGCACGCCCATGAGTGTGTGGAAGTGAGGAAGCCTTCCACTTTAAGGTCAGAGGGCACACGCAAAGCTATGGTGCTTTGAGAGTCCACGGCAAGGTCCAGGAGTGGTGAAACCAGACGACAGTGGGACTGGGTAGAGACAAGAAGGGGCCTCTCAGCCTTGCTGATGGGCTGGGAAAATACACCGTGGTCGAGAGGGAACAAGCGAAATCTTTCAAGCAGAACTGGGAGTAAGGAGGGTGTCATTTCAGATCAGAGAAAAAGAGCATTCGGATGCTGCAAGTTGTGCCTTAGGAAGCTGCTGCAGATGTCCAAGGGAGAAACCTGAACGGCAAGGTGACAAAGTGTGAATAAAGGCAACAGATGGATTTTAGAGATCTTCAAGAGAGCAGGTTGGGAAGACTTGACGATGGATTAGCTGTGGGTCATCAAGTAATGGGATTTGAGAAAGATTATTTTTCCAACCACACTGTCTGAGCTCCAGTATTATCATAACCTTAGTAATCTCACTTTAAGTGATCGTGGAGTATATTGATTCAGAGAATTTCAAAATCAGTCCATTGGGACTGAACTACTGGCGATGGCAAAGTAAAGAGTAAGGAAAATCATCTCCCATGCTCCTGTGCTGCCCGCAAGCAAAAATGACAAGAAAAACTGGGCAAAATTGTAAGAAGGAGGAAGAGGAGGAGAGGGGGGAGGGGGAGAGGGAGGAGAAGGGGGAGAGGGGGAAAGGGAGGAGGAGGAGGAGGAGGAGAAGAAGAAGAAGGCGGCTCTGTAAATTAACCAAAGCAATATATAAATTCAAAAGTGTTTAAAAGAACTGGAACTTTGGATGAGTAGGGGTCCCCGGTATTCGTGCTTAGGTCTGTCCTGGCCTCCCCCCATCTTTGGTGGGTGCAGTAGAGCCATTAGGGTGAGGCTCACTGTGAAATGCCACAGCTCCCCTGTCGGGAGGGGCTGACCTGGTTTGTGCGAGAGGTGACAGCTCCATGCCCAGTGGTGTGACAGTAAACACAGTCGACGTGGCGAGGAGTGAATGGGATGGACCACTGCACCGGTAGACTCAGGTTGCAGCTCCATTTGGGGCAAGTGGCAGATGGCCTGATAGACCAGAAATCCAACAAAGAGATCCTGGAAGTGAGAGACCCCTGGACAGACACACTCCCCGGCTGCCTGGGGGGCTGTGTGTGGAGGAGACACCCGACGTCTCAGGCTCTCCCCACAGGTATGATGACCAGGAGGTTGCGCGGATGTGCACTGGAGACCTGAGAAGGACCAGTGGAAAGTGAAAGCTGAGGCAGACCTGGACCCTGAATTTTGAATGTGTCTCAAACCCACACACACATTCATTGGGGAGAGAGGAAGGCGTGTGGGCTTGAGTTATCTGAGCACAACACCAGTACTAAACAATGCAGGCATGGGGGGGCCCCTAGGAAATCAGGCTGAGAAATAAAAAGAATAATTTTATAAATGAGAAGACATATCAGAGTGCAGAACCTTTGGAGACAATAGATTCCACAGAATAAGTCCAGCCAAGCCTTATGAAACAAAACAAAATAGTGACATTTATAACCCTCAAGGGAAAAACAAATCAGATTCCAGAGTTGTCACACAGAAGTATCTAGAATGTCTGGATTTCAACCAAAATTTGGAGACATGCAAAGAAACAGGAAACTGAAACCCATACTCACTGTTTCTGAGTGGATACAAATATTGGAAATTGAAGATAAAGATTCAAAGCAGCTGATATAAACTTGTTCAAAGAATTAAAGGAAAATATGACCGCTTAAAGAAATGACCAGAGCCTTAAAAACCGTTGGGGTAACAAAAACTTGTGCTAACATACATGTAAGGGGAATCCCAGAGGGAGAGAAGAGAAAGAGGCAGAACAAAGATATTTTTTAAAACAAAGGCTAAAAACTTCCAAAATTTGATGAACAATATCCATCTATAGATTTAAGAAGCTCAATGAATCCTAAGTAGTATAAGCACAAAGATACATATCTAGGGATATCATCGACAACTGAGGACAAAGAAAATCTTCAACGCAGCAAGAGAAAAATTACTCATCACATATGGGAGAACAAAAATACTAACAATGACTGATTTCTCAAAGAGCTGAAAGAAGAGGAACTAAGAATTTCATATTCTTATTTTAAAGGCAAAATGACATCACAAAGTTAAAATTTATAAAAAATAAAGAAAACAGAGAATTTGTTGGTAATACACCTTATAAGAAATACTAAAGGTAGTCGACTATTAAGGCAGAAATTTACCAGATGGCACCTTGAATTCAAACAGGAAGAAATGCAGAGGACCAGAAATGCTAAATATCTGGAAGTATCAATGAAAGATATTTTTTCTCTTTAATTCTCTAATTAAAAAACATAAGAAGGTATAAGACAATGCCAATAACACTGTATTCTTGGATTTATAACATATATATGTAAAATATATATCGCAATAATAGCACAAAGGAAGGGAGAGATAATGGAATTATGTTAGAGCAAAATTGCTGTATTTAACTGGAATTAATTCAGTATTCATTTGAATTACATTTTAATGTTTAAAACATATATTATAATCCTTAAAGCAATCACTTGGAGAATAATTAAAAATTTTACCTAACAAGCATACAGAAACTTTTGCTTCTCATCAAGGTGGAGTAACCAGGACTAAAATTCCCCTCCCATGTGAAAGGATTAAATGCACACACACAAACAACTGAACCAGAACTACGTGGCAACAGTTCTCAAGACACTGGGTATCATGAACTGAAGGAGAGTGACTCCTGAGAGACAGGTCAAAGAAGACATGAAAAGGTAAATTAGAACTGAAAGAGAATGGAAATATAGCATATAAAATCTGTTGGTGTGCTACTGAAGCAGTACCTAGAGGGGATTTATAGCAATAAGTGACTTATTAGGAAAAAGAAAGGTCTGAAAAACAATCTAACCTTCCCTCCTAAGGAACAAGAAAAAGAAGGGCAAATTAAATCCAAAGCAAGCAGAAGAAAGGGAAAAAAGATCAAAGCAGATGTCAATGGAACAGAAAATAGAAATAGAAAAAAAGTCAATAAACCAAATTGTTGATTCTTTTAAAAGTTCACCAAAATTGATAAAACCTTAGCTAGACTGACTAAAAAAATATCAAGGAAAAAGGAAGAGAAGACACAAATTACCAAAGTCAAGAATGACAGCTAGAACATCACTGCCCATTTAACAGGCATTAAAAAAATGACAAGATAATATTTTGAACAAATTAGAAAACTGAGATGAAATGGACAAATTCCTTAAAAAAAGACACAAGCCACCAAAACTTACTCAAGAAGAAATCAATAATTTGGATAGACCCATAACAAGTAAAGAAACTAAATTAGTGATTAAAACCTTCCTTTAAAGAAAAGCCCACCAGAGGGCTTGTACAAACCCTTTCAGAAAAGTAGGAGAGAGAAGACTTCCTGACTTGTTCTACGAGGCTGGTAGCATCTCGCTATCAAAACGAGACAATGACATCACAGGAAACTAACAGACCACATCAATATGCCTCCCGAACATAGATACAAATCCAGGAACATACAAAAAGGATCAAGTGGGATTTAGCCAAGTAACTTACAGTGAGTTTAACAACCCAAAATCAATGAGTGTAATTCACTATATTAATAGAATAAAGAATGAAATCCACACGGTAATCTCAATAGATGTGGAAAAAGCATTCGACAAAAACCTCTGAAAACTAAGACTAGAAAGGAGCCTTCCCAACCTGAAAAGGGGCGTCTGCGTTATTCTTTATTGGGCATATGCAAAATGAAACAGCAAAGAGAAACCATGTCACACCTACTGAGATGACTAGACTGACGAGGATGCAGAGACAGTGGAAACCTCACATATCGCTGGTGGAAATGTTGAATGGTAAATGCATTTTGGAAAACAGTTTCTTTAAAAAATTAAATATCCCGACTTTCCGTATGACCCGGCCATTCCATTCTTGGGTAGCTACCCAAGAGAAATGAAAAGTTATGTATTTGTATGCAAATCTTCATGGAATTTTTCATAATAGTAAAAAACTGGAAATAATCCAAATGTCCATTAACTGGTGAATTGGTAAAATATTGTATATACATACAATACCACTCAGAAATAAAAAGGAACAAATTCCTAAATCGTGCTACAACATGATCATGGTAAATGGAAGATATCAGACACAAAAGACCACAGACTGTAGAATTCCATTTATATAAATTTTCCAGAAATGGCAAAGCTACAGAGACAGAAAACAAAACAGTAGTTTCCTGGGTAGAGGGTAGATGTGGGGACTAACTGCAGTGGGGCAAGAGGGAAGTTTCTGGGATGGTGGAAATGTCCTAAAACTGGGTGGTGACGATGGCTGCACAGGTCTATAAATTTACTACAAATCATGGAGAACACATCGAATATCACTTACCATAGTTGTATTCCATGGTATGCGAATTATACCCCAATAAAGCTGTTTTATAAAAACCATGTCATGACAACCCCTCCCATCTGGTGCTCACGGGGCCTCTGGATGTGATGGCGCCACTGATGGCCTGTCGGTGGCCATTGGGAAACATTTGCTCCAGCTCCTGAGCCAGGATGCTGCCTTTCTCATCCATTTTCCCATCTTTCTGTTTCTTAGCTCCTGACTCACATTGAAATTGCATAGTTGGAAAAAGCTGAATTTACTCACTCTATTTAATCACCAAATATTTTTCTCATTTTTAAACAGAAGGGCTTTCTGTGCAGGATTACTCAACCAAGAGTTTTGTAATAACCAAAAACTATGTTTTCAGCAGTAGTCTGACCATTTTTTGCCTCCCGTAAGGAACTAAGCCCTAAAAGCCAACCAAGGGAAGCGGACTTGGCCCAGTGGTTAGGGCGTCCGTCTACCACATGGGAGGTCCGTGGTTCAAACCCCGGGCCTCCTTGACCCGTGTGGAGCTGGTCCGTGTGCAGTGCTGATGCGCGCAAGGAGTGCCCTGCCACACAGGGGTGTCCCCCGTGTAGGGGAGCCCCACGCGCAAGGAGTGTGCCCCGTAAGGAGAGCTGCCCAGCGCAAAAGAAGTGTAGCCTGCCCAGGAATGGCGCCACACACACGGAGAGCTGACGCAACAAGATGACGCAACAAAAAGAAACACAGATTCCCATGCTGCTGATAAGGATAGAAGCGGTCACAGAAGAACACACAGAGAATGGACACAGAGCAGACAACCCGGGGGGAAGGGGAGAGAAATAAATAAAAAAGTAAATCTTAAAAAAAAAAAAGCCAACCAAGAATAAGAGGGAAAATTCTATTTCTCTACTGTTTTCCATCATGTCAGGTAGGCAGTGGAAGCGAAAGAGAAGGAAGCCGGCCCGGCCTGGCCCTGAGGTCTGCAGACCACTGAGCCACCAGGCAGTCCCCGAGGCCCCGGCAGCCCCTGCTCACGGAACAGGCCACGATGCAGCTCAGCGGGCTCAGGAGAGGAGCCCGCGGGTGTGTGGCTGGATAGCTGCTGTGGCAAAGCTAACCCAAGGCACCCAAAGTCTCCACAGGCCGCGCCCGGTCATTTTGCCGTCGCAGCATTGCAGAGACGGTTCTGCAGCCCAGGAGGGCCTTGAGAGCACGGGGAGCCTGGCGTCCTGTCCTCTGACACAGTCCTCTGGCCCCGGCCCCTCAGGAGGCATCTCCCGGGGCCGAGGCAGCGCGGGCTGGAAGGCACGGGAGGAGCGAGCAGCACCCCGTAGCGGGAGGGCGCCCCTCAAGGATCACTTACTGCAAATCAGAACTCCTGGTCATGGGTTTACCCTGGAGCTTCAGATGCCCAGGAATTTATAATTTCCATTTTTAGAAGTTTGTGATTGTGAAATATTTTAAAAGGTTACAATAGAGCAAATGTGCAGCAACGTTTTATGTATTCACACAAAGATTGATGAGATGTTAACTCTCGGACATGTTTGCTTCAGATGGCTCCCATCAGAAGAATTAAAATTAAAATTACAGCACAAGTCCACACTTCCTGGACGAAAGCCCTTTCACATTCCCTTTGGAGAGATGCGTATCCTGGATTTGGTGTGGGTATGTAGATATGTTGTAGTTTTGAACTGTCATATTTATTTGATTTTTGCAGTGAACCGTTTTGAGTCCCTTTGCATTTCCTTTGATGTAATATTTTTTCAGATATTTTATCTGTGGTTACCATGGAGCTTAGATTGAACATCCTAAATTTGTAACAATCATGTTTGATTGGATACCAACGTAACTTCAAGAGCATATGCACACTGTGGTTTTCACCTCTGTACCCTCCTACCTTTTTGTTGTACTTGTTACAAATTATATCTAATACGTGTGATTTCAAAACATTGCTGCAACAGATTACCACAGACTTGGTGGCTTAAAACAACAAATACATTTTCTTACAGTTCTGGAAAGCAGAAGTCTGAAAAGTGTTTTTCGTGTCTAAAACCAGGGTGTCTGCAGGATGATTCCTTTCGGAAGTCCCGTCCTTGCCTCCCACCCGCTTGTCCCTCCTTGCTTCTGTGGTCACGTGGCCTCCGTTCTCTTCCATCGTCTAATCTTCCTCTTCTCCCCTCTTATGAGAACACTTGTGATGACGTTTGGGGTCCACCCAGGTAATTCTTGATCATCTCCCCATCTGAAGTTCTTTAATTTAATCCCACCTGCAAAGTCCCTTTTGCCGTATAAGGAGCAATTCACAGGCTCCGGGACTAGAGGTCTGCTCAGGGCCACTACAGCTTTCTCCCGCTCTCAGCAGGACTGGCGTCGCCCACAAATGGTGGCAGTCATGGTCCATTGCCAAAAAAGACGCACAGGTCCACCAGCGCGATAGCGCGCATCTCTGCTTCCTTGCGGGATGGGGATGCTGTGCGTCACTCCACTGAAGGGAGGCCACCCGTCACAGTCCAGGGCTGCCTTGCCTTTGACAGCGAGGGGTCTGCAGAGGCCTGGCACGGCTCCGTTGTCCTCTCTGAGGGTCCCAGGGAAAGGGCTCGTCCAGATCAGGATAGACGACGAGTGAAGAACTTCAGAACCAGGGCGTCCAAAACGGGCTCTCGAACGGGGCTTCTTATCTCCTGCTGGACACACAGATTCTTGCTCCATAACCACCTGAGAGGGATCTTTTGGGGGAGGGAGATGGTCTAACCATTGGGCTTGCTGTTATCAATAAACGAGGCTCACAAGTTGGTAAACTGCCCCCAGCTCCGCTTGGACCTATGTTTATAAGCAGAACTATTATCAGCATATTTCATGCCTTGACCAGGGTTGTTAACCATGCAGGCGAAACAGCGCAGGCAGATTCCAAGCCTCCTAGAATTGATCCTCAAATCACAGCCCCTGTCACTGGTGCAACACACAACAACCCGCCTTAGAGACCAATCCCAAGGAGACTGGAGTTGAAGCAGGTTAACATCTTCCCCTGGAAGACTATCAGAAATAATACAAAAGGTCTGTTTGCCCAGGTCAGAAATTTAAGATGTCCACAGAATTCACTTCCCTGGATTTTGATCCCAAATAACTGAACATTCTGCAATCTGATTCAATATTCCACCTTATTCCCAACTTCCAGGAAGCCTTAACTTTGCCCTTCTTGAACTCAGTCTGTCATCAGTAAGTTCACCTATATTCTAAATATCTTCTCAGTATATTCACTTCACGCTCTTGTTGTACCTAAAATCTAGATATCCCCCAGAGGACTTTGTCCCTAACCAGTATCCTCTCAAGTGGATGCTGGATTTTCCTCTTATCTCCATCAGCTGAAAGGTCTAGAGGTGGTGAAAATGTGTTCTTAACTTGATATTGTCACTACTTTATTTGCTTCTGTTTCTTCTCATCTCCACAAACTCCCTCTCTGATATCAACCAGGTTCTAATATATGTCTTATTCCCAGACTCATATCTTCAACTTCCTATTTGTCATTTCTGCTTACGTGTCAATCAGGCACCTTCAACATCACTTGCCTAAACCTACTTCTTATTTACCACTTGCCCAAATACACAACAGTCCCTCTCCCAGATTTCCCCATCTCAGAAAACACTGTCACCATTCAACAAATTGCTTGGGCTAAAACCCCTCGAGTCATCTTTGATTCCTCTTGTCAGGAAATGTTGGTTTTAGCTTAAAAATGTAACCCCTGAAAACTGACTTCTCATCTCCACCCCTCCCTTTGTAGTCAGGTTCACCATCAGCTCTTCCTTATATCCCTTTTCTTTTTTTTTACATTTAAGATATTTATTTGTTTACTCAAAACTCCAAGTTATAAAAAGCTAATTATTAAAACCACACTAGTGAACAATTTTACCCAACCTAACCAAAACCAGAATAATAGTAATAGTGCAAAAAATGAAAAGAAACAGTTTACATTTTGAATCAACTAAATAAAATGGCAAATTTATCAGCCTTGTTCACATATATGCCTGTAACACTTGAAGAAAATCAAAAAGCCTTTTCAGCATTGATAATCACTTTGGACTCTTTGGAACTGATTGAGAAAGGAAGCTACATCAAAACTTCCATGTGTTTAAGATACATTAAATTAAATACATAATTTGAAAACATGATAGTTGTTTTTTTTGCCTTTTCCCGTGTATTTCATATTTTTTTTTTCTTTTTCTTTTTGTCTTTATTTTTTTAATGTTACATTCAAAAAATCAGGAAGAAGAAGGAAGAAGGTGGTTGTTGTCTTCCTTACATCCTAACGCTCTTACTACAACGGCTTCCACTATTGACCTTGAGTCAATTCTACACATTCTTGGCAAGTTATTTTCCTAAGATTGAATCAGATCATGCATTCCCTGCTCAAAATCTTCTAGTGGAGCCACGTTATACTCAGAATGAATTCCAAATGTCTTCCCTGGCCTGCGGGGTGCCACATGACCTGACACCTGTGTAAGCCGACCATCCTCACCATGGCTTCCCAGCACACTTACTCCACTGGTCTCCTCGTTGTGCCCTGAATACGCCTCAGGACCTCTGCACCTGCTGCTTCAGTGCCTGGGAGATTTTTCCTGCAAAGGTTCGGGCGACCAGTCGCTCATTTATTAGGTCTCTTTTCACTTACCACCTGCTTAGAGAAGACTCCCTTAGCCTGCCCATCTAAAAGAGCCTGTCAACAATCTTCACCAACTTACCTTGCCATGGTTTTCTTCAGAACACCTGTCACTACTTAATTTATTACATACGCATTTTTATATATTTTTTGTGTGTATATTGTTTCCATCTCTTGAATATAAGTTCTACCCAAGCAAGGGCTTTGTTTCTTCAATATCCAGAAAACTTTCTGGCACATAGTAGAAGTTTAATCACTCTGTATCAAATGAAAGAGCAATAGCATGAATGTTGCTATGTTCATATAGTAATAAGATGAGAGGTATTCGTATGTTCTGGAAATGAATCCTGTGCAAGTTACTAGAGATCAGGGGTTCTTAACCTTTTTCTTTCCTAGGACCCCTTTGCCAGTCAGGTGAAAGCCATGGACCTCTTACTAAGTCCACACTATACTGTGTATTATTAAATAAATATATCACACCAGCACCAACACATCCCCACAAGAATAATGTTTTTTTTGGTTTTTTTTGTTTTGTTTTTATTTAAATTCAAGCTCATGGGCCCTGTGTTAAGAACCCCTGTTCTAAATTGTGAATATCTGTTTCCATACTGGGTTTTTTATTTCTACACTGATTGGGGCATGATTTGAAATATAGATGTTCTTAATTTTAATGTGGTCCTATTACCCCTTTCTGCCACTGTGGTGTGGTGTTCCTTTGGAGCCATTTAACAATCCTTTGTCAACAATACCTTGCAATTTCTGTGTGTTTTGGAGCAGTTCCCTGGTGCTGTATCTACTTCGTCCCCCAGAGTCAGTGCACCTGAGGGGGCCTGTAGCCGAGGCAGGGCAGGACAACTGGCAACACGTGGCCTTCACAGAAGCAGAAACAAATGTCAGAGGCAGAGGAAGAGAGGAACGGGGCTAAACTTTTCTGAGCTTTGCATGTACTGGCCAGTACCTGGGCTTCATCCTGTAATCCTCACGCCTTTCTCTGATGGACTCCTGTGTGAGCCCCAGTCTAAGGCTGGAGAAGGGGAGGTCAGGGAACGTAAAGGGTTTGCTCAGTGCCATGTGGCTAAGAGGAATCAGGAACCAAACCTTGCTGTTGACTGAGGGGTCCAGGCTTTTAGACGTTTATCATGGGTAAATACCTTATTTTCTCTCCATCTCATCTTTCTTATTTGGAAAATAGAGATAACAGTCACTGCCCATTCCATATCACAAGGCTTTCCTGAGGATCAAATCAAAATGACATGATGTATGTAGGGTTAGGCTTTGTAAAGTGTAATGTGCAAGATAAATGTTGGTGATTGCTATTATTAAAAAGGCACCAGGTTTAACTATGCAGGAGGATGACTAAATTATAACAGAGGCGCTAAAATGTACTGTTGCCCAGCTCAAAACTTTTACCTTGAGAGGATATATACTTGAGAGGATATGATCATCCTTTAGAAAGAAATTTATCCATGGGCTAGACTATGGACTATAAACTGATTTAAGTTAAAGTTGAGCAACAACTAAATGTTATTTAGAGTCAAGTCCAGCATTCAATTGAGGGGAACCCAGCCAAGAAAAACAGGGATTAACTGAATCAATGATCCTACTTTCTTGTGCGGTTTTAAAATAGCCTCTCTAGTCTTTCTTCAAATGGAATGCAAATGTTGAGCCAAAAAGAATTGGTGAAGCGAGCGCCTTACCTCCCTCCCTCTCGCAGATGCTGGCTGTGTGTAAATCTGCATAAATCAGTGTCACTGGCCATTTGGGTCTACTTCGCTGTCAATGTGGCCAGTCACCCAGCATCTCGAGGCGTGTCTCCAGCCTTGGAGAACAAGGCACCTCAAGAGACACTTTGCTCCAGACAATGCAACTGTTTGGCCTATTTTAAGCCAAAATTGTATAATTTGTACCCTTGTAAGTCCCACAGTTGTTCTGAGTTCTTTTGCCTTTCTGTTCCATGGAGTAAAATTATATATACGATTTCTTTTTACATGACATTTCCTTCAAAGGGCTGAAGGAAATCATATCTTCTCTTTATTCCATTGCACATGCATATTTATCGTGCTACTTTTTTGTGTGACAATTCCAGATCTTTGGTGGACCTAGTTTAGTTCCAATGTGCATTGCCCAAAGGAGACCAGTAGCACAGGTGTCTGGAGGACTACACGATGCATTTCTATTTACACATTCATTTTGTTAGAAGTGTGATCCTCTCTTTGCCTTCAAAGGGCCCTTAAAAGAGGAACAGGAATTCTCTAGATAGAAAAGGATATAACAGCAGACATAAAAACAAGTGCAAAATCTTAAAGCAGTCACTATGCAGATGTGTAAAAAATTGTTCTCAGTTTGGTGTATTGGTTAGCAATTGTGACATTTATGAACAAAATGAGTTACTTGAAAATAATCCACAACGGGCTACTATTCCTTCCCTCCTGTCTTGGATAATGTGAATTTCTTTTTCCCATCTGAGACAGCTCAATCACGAACACGGGATATGAAATTGGTTGACCTCCAGAGTCTGCGGTCTCGATTATACCATATGCCACCTAACGTTTAGGTTTTGTCTTTCTCCTAAAATTGAAATAGCAATGTCTATTTCCCCTGCCATCACAAGGGCCTCCATATCTGTTGAAGGAGGAAAGGAAAATCTAATTTCCTACTAAAATGTTATTTTTCACCACTGCCTATTTGCTTGATCAAAATATCATTTGCACATATCCAATCAGTCCTTAATGTCTGATAAGTCTAAGCAAAACAAACCAAGGAGAGACAGGTGTGCCCCTGTCACAACTTTACTTTCAGTGAAAGATCCAAGAATTCTGTAATCTCTTTAAATCATTAAAGAAAAAGAAATTTGAGTGGCATTTTTAGTCGAAGGATATATGACAGTTTGGTTAATTTTACAAGGAGAATCCATTAAAGTTTATAAAACCAATCCATCGCTATGTTATATGTCCACTGAAGTAGGTTTATGTATCAATTATGAAGGAGCCAGTGCTACTCCCGGAATAATTCACAAGTTCATGTCCGGTAGTAGACTACACATCTCCGTATTCTTCTAGAGTGCATAACAACTAAAATTTCATTCTAGAAATATATTGCACAGTCTAATGGAGAATGAAAGAGGATGATAAATGCCTTTTGGGAGTTGATACAGTGGGGTAAGTAAGGTCGTAGGTTTTGAGCTCATCAGACCAGGATTTGGGGTTGAACGTGGTCAATTTGCTGCTCTTCTATAAACTTACAAAACTTAGTTTTCTCATCTGCATAGTGAAGGCAAAAATGACAGAACTTGTCTCACCAGGTGCTTGCAAGTCTTTAATAAGAGAATGTGTATCCAGCCCTCCTGCCAGCCCTACAGCCATTTTACGCGATTTGGGAGAAGGGTCCCTTCGCTAAGACATTGTACTGCCGTCTGCTGGAAAATCGCCATAACAACCACCTAAACCTTACAGACTGGGCAGCCCCTGGAGTTCAGCAACTTGCCCTTGGCCACAGCAAGAAGCTGCCCTTCCTGTGAAGTGCTGGGGCTCAGGCCCCTCCTGTAGCAGTTCCTCTGCACTCGCCAGCGACTTTGACCACCTCTCTGGCCCCAGGGCACTGGACTTGAGGAGCCATCCGCCCATCTTCCCGTGGCCTTGGCTCAGGCTGTACTTGGGATATGCGGATGGCCGTAGAGGCTTCTGCGCCTTAGGAAGGCAAGCCGAGCTAGGAGTGAGTCACAGTCACTGTAGTGTGCGGTGCTTATTCAAAATGAGCTAGGAGGAGGAAATAACAATCATCACTGTATTGTGCAGTGCTTATTTAAAGTGAGCTAGGAGGAGGAAATCACAATCATCACTGCAGTGTTTGGTGCTTATTTAAAGTAAGGCAGGAGGAGGAAATCACAATCATCACTGTAGTGTGCAGTGCTTATTTAAAATGAAAAGATAGCAACAGCAACAGGAATTTTTTGTTTTCAATATCACATGGGATTTTTAAAAAAAAGGAATATATAGACTTTAAACATTTAGTTGTTGAAATTGGATGGTAAAAGCACAGGGACATGAATCTGAAAAAGCTTTTGGAGGATTATCTTAAATTGTAAAGGGTCGTCAAGGGAAACGGATGAGCCTGAATTGTCAGGGAATAGAAGTCTTTCCTTCCAGCTCCCACCCGTTGAAAGCAGTGTCCACGGGGGCTTGGTGTTAAGTGCTTTTCTACCAGCTCTGCATTATCTTATTGGTGACAGAGAACCTTCCCCTCCTCAGGCCTCCCACTTAGGAAATGAGCGGATTACACACTTTCACACACCTTGAGGGTAATCTTAGAACTCTCTTTTCCAGTCGGTCATCAAGGCTTGTCCATCCATTATCCAAAATATAAGAAAATTCACGCACTTCTCTCCTGTTAGTCAAGCCCCGCCTTCCCCTTCTGATCTGACAGGATAACCTCCTGACATGGCTTCCGGCTTCTCCTCCAGCTGCTCTGCAGTCTCTCCTCAGACAGGAATAGATTCTTACAAACTGTAGAGGCGACCAAGCCATTTCTCTCTTGGTACTTTTGACAGCCTCACTTTGCCCTTAGAATAAAATCCAAACTCTTCAGCATCTACAAGACCGCTCCATCCTTCTTCTCTAACTCGCCTATGACTCGCTTCTCCTTTCCTAGAGTGTCACGGCACCTTGGCCCTTGAAAAGAGCCTGTCCACCCCAGGGCCTTGGTGTTTGCCATTCTCTCTTCCAGCAGCATTTCCTTCTCACTCCTAAGGTTTTAGATTCAATGTCCATTCCTCAGAGAGGCTTTTTAGGATCGCCAAATCTGAAAGAGGGTCTCATCTTATTTTCTATCAAATGTGGAGATAAAGAACCTCAAATAAGAACAAAGTCTATTTATTTATGGAGAACTTGTATGTAGCAAGGGATTCAGCCACCATCCCTCATGTTCGGCTGAGACTCAAAGGCAGGCAAGACGTGGGAAAGCTTCCTGGTGGAGACAAGGAAGACTTCAGGTTCACCCTGAGTGGAGACCATTGGCATGGGAAAGCTGGAGGTGGGCTCACTGGAAGTAAGACGTCTCGGGGGACTGGTTAGGGAAGTATATTTGACTTTCCCTTGTCGGTCCTAAGGTGGAAGTGGGGACAAAAATTAGGGAAGCTGTCAGGTATTGATGACATGCTGGGATTTGTGGTTGCCTGTTACCGGGATTGTGGTTTAGCCTCCTGGAGTGGCAGCTGTCGGTAGAGGCCACTTCCTGGTTTCCTGGCTCAGGAAGGGGACCAGCGTTTCCTGCCTCAGTTACTGCTGAGAGTGACTCAGTCACGTGGTCATTGTCCACTCAAACACCCAGGCTCTCACAGAACGCCTTGCCTATTTTGTTCAGAGTATTAATGCCAATCTAATCATGTGTAACACCTACTTGTTGGCTTCCCTCCAGAAGGTAAACTCCAACGAGGCAGGCAATGTGCGTGCATCATAAGGCAGCTGGTTCATAGGATGCATTTCGCATATATTTGTAGAATGAATAAGTGAATATTTCCTTACACCTTTCTTGTAATCATAAATACCTTATTCCAAATTTTTCAAATGAGAAACGAGTTTTACAGAGATTGGAAAGTGAAGAGCCAGGAAGCAAACATAGATCATTCTGACTTGTCAAACCAAGCTTTTATCTACTATTCTGTCCCACATAAATAACTCAGTGGTGTGTGCACGCGTGCGTGTGTGTGGTGTGTTTCAGTGGTAGGTGTTACAGAGAGTTACCAAGGTCAAAAACACTTATCACAATTAGCAACATGTCATTTGGCATTTATTCAAAAGAAATGGAATTAACTAGAACTGAAATGTAAATTCAAATAAAATAAAGATTATTTAAAGGCTAAGATGAAGCCTTAGGCATTTACAACACTGTCTGCAGAGAGTCAGACTGTGTGGTATTTTCATCCTGGAGGCACTTTTGTAATTCCTGGAATCTAATTTCCATAAATATCAGGTCTTCACAGTCATTTTGGCTTATTCACCAGCAACATTTATTTCTTTTATATAAGTTCTAAAATTATTTTCTAGGTTTGACAATACAAAAAATGATATAGATGAGGACAAGAGTGGAGCTATAACATTCGGCCCATCTGCCTTGGTTTTGCCTGTCCTAACAGAAAAGGACACAAAACACAATCAATTCTACCACCAGTAAAGAGGAAAGCAGTTCTGACTGATCCCTAATAGAATTACAAATGTACTGTTAAGTGAGGCCCTAGATGGGCATTCGCGCCTCTCATTCCAGAGCAAACCCATTCTGAATCATCAGAGGGGCAGCGTGGATGGGGATTCTGAGCATAAGTTCACCTCCAGCAGGAAGACGGGCATTAGAATCCACTTCTGGGGTCAATGCATGTCCTTTACTTACCTTTAGGAGAATATGTACGACCCTGAGCAGGGTCAGGCTGGAACCAGAGCTAGAAAGCAGCGTCTCGAAAACAGCCCTGACCACTGGCTTCAGCCCCGGCCCAAGATGACCTAACTCCTGAGGACACAACGTGGAATTGTAGGTGGAGTGCTGAGTCACCAAGGAGGAGAGCTTCTCTACCGAGGAAAGATCCTGCTTCAACGATTCTGAAGACTCGTCAGGCAACACTTTGCTGGGTGTCCGTAAAAGGGAACAACCATGGAACTTGGGTCCTCCCATATGGTAGGCAGAAGCCCTATCCCTTGAGCCACATCCACTTCCCTGGGGCCTCCTGGTGAAAAAGAAGAAGAGAAAGGAGCCACTGGTGAGCCAGTGTCCGTGTGGTGAGCTAGTGCCCTCATGGCAAGAGTGCCTGTGTGGGGAGCCAGTGCCCACGCAAGTGAGTCACACAGCAAGATGATGACACAACAAAAGAGACGAAGGGGAGAGTCAAGGCGAAGCACAGCGGAGACCAGGAACTGAGGTGGCACAGCTGACAGGGAACCTCTCTCCACATCCAAGGTCCCCAGGATTGAATCCTGGTGAATCCTAGAGGAGAAAAAATGAGAAGACCAAAAAGAAATAGATACAGGAGATCACACAGTGAATGGATACAGACAGTAAAAGCAGTGGGGTGGGGGAGGGGGTGGGGATGGGGAAGAAATAAATAAATAATAAATAAATTTTTTAAAAAGGAAACAACCATCTCTTGTCATTTCTGATCCACCCCAATATGACATGAGGTGGTAAATGAGAAAATGAGAAAGTGCTATTCTTACTGCGTCACAGTATCTCAAGTTGCTGATTTCACAATGGGGACTCCTGAGACTTTAGAATCTGCTGGGGGATTAATGGTATGAAGCATTTAACATCCCTTGTCTCCCATGAATGCTCCCTCCAGAGGTCATTTCTCACGTTTCCTGGCTCAGTTCCTTTGCTCTCTTCCCACAAAGGTGCTGGGTGGTTCTGGCTGACCTTGGGCTCGCGCCAGAAGGTCACTTCTGGCTAAGGCAGGACACCGGGTCTGGTTCAGGTGCAACGCTTTGTCCCAGGACTTCCAAGGCTCCAGTTTTTAAGGAACTCAAAATATTCTCACCTATACTTGATGATCTCCCTGTGCTGGAGAAAGAGCAGCTATCCTACCTCCCTTTACCAATAAAAGGTGCAAAAGTCACGCCTGCACAAGAATGGCAATGCATTTGCTTCAGGGGATCTGTCTTTCTAGGAACACCTTCATTTTGCCTCATGAGTGTAGGAAAATTCCCTCAAGACTCCAAACCATCTGGCCTACTGGGAGCTGGACAGCTGTAGGGGAAATTATTTGGAACGATTAGATTTGGTTTCAAGTCTCAGTCCAGGCTCTGCTGCTCTGTTTCCTTGGACAGACCCCTTCCCTATTTTGGGGCCTCAGATTTTTCAGCTGTACCTTCTAGTCAGTGGGGGTGACCCGTCCTCACTTGCAACAGCCCTCCCTAAGTTTCCAGGATCCGATCTAGATGGGAGGGGGGAGGGGTTGAGTTGGAGGGGACTGGGGAAGGGGGAGAAAGGCCTTGAAGGGGCCCAAACATTGCTCCCCCTCAGCCCGAGGGGTTGAAGTTTGGTTTCAATCAAGAAAGTAGAGTCATACCTTGGTACTCAACTTGTCAAATTTAGTACTCGACATGAAGATTTTGTCCCCGTACTCGTCATTTGTTTGGTTCTCGACAGGCAAGCTAGAACTTGTCAGTGTCTGTTTCATTGTAACCCGCTACTCTTTTCAGCCAAAAATCAAAAGGGGTCACACATTAGTCACATGGTAGCTCTTGCCCTGTGCACATCCCCTTGTGGTCTTATCTTAGCTTCTGTGGTCATTTCACTTATTTTTGCATTTTTTTCTCATCATGGGTCCTAAAAAAATGAGCAGTGCTAGTGCTGAGCAGAAAAGAAAATTACTTTGCATCACTACTGAACAAAAAAAGGAAATAATAGGTAACTATGAGAGTGGTATTTGCATTTCTGATCTTGCTAGGGAATATGGTGTGCCTAGAATGGTCTCCATCATCATTAAGAATAAAGAAGCGATAAAAAAGGCTGATGTTGTGAAAAGAGTTAAAACAGTAACAAAGCAGCATGCCCAAACACTGGAGGAAATCGAAAAGCTGTTATTAATTTAAGTGAATGAGAAGCAGTGAGTGGGTGACAGTGTTTTGGAAGCCATGATATGTGAAAAAGCAAAAGCGTTGCATGCCTATCTTCTGAAAAACAAACCAGAAAGGAGTGAGGAGAGTGTTGAAGTTTTTAAGACCAGCCATGGCTGATTTGATATTTTAAAAAGAGGACCAGCATCTATAGTGAGGCATGGCAAGGCAGCAAGTGCTAATAAAAGTCTGCTGATGAATTTGTCAGTGAATTTCAAGACCCTGTAGAGGCTCAGAATTTTATCCTCCAAGGTTTTATTTGTGATGAGACCGGAGTGTTTTGGAAAAAATTGCCAAGTAGAACATATATTGCAGAAGAGAAAAAGGCATTACCAGGCCAGAATTTGTGGCCAGAAACTGTGACTCAGAGACTTGGAAGGGTTTGAGGCTGACCCAAGCCTGCAGGTGCAGAGGGTGCAGCTGTGCAGGATGTTGTGTCTTTGGGTCAATCCATGGGTCTGGAGATGGATGCTGCTAATGATGAGGCGTTGATGGAGGAACATCATAAAGAGCTCAGCACTGAGGAGCTGCAAGAACTACGGAAGGAGCAGCAATTAGAGGTGGCTGAAGAGATTTCTTCAGGTGAGGAGGAGATAAGGGAGGATGTCCCCAGTTCCTTGACAAAAGGAATGTGTGCAAAATGGGCAGATGTTCAAAACTTTGTGGAGAAGTACCATCCGGACAAAGCTCTGACCAGCAGGAATGTGAGTTTAATGAATGACCAAACCATTTCACACTTTCAAGGAATTCTGGAAAGAAGACAGAAGCAGTCCTCATTGGAGATCTTTTTAGTGAAGGTGACAAAGAGTGTGTCAGAGCCTGTGGTGCAAGTTGAAAAATGACAGAAAAGAGAAAGAACACCTGAAGTGCGAGTGCCCGATGTTCTATTGGAGGGGACTCCCCTTTCAAGCCACACCCCATGTGACCTCTCCTCTTCACCACTCTCCTCCACCATCCCATGGGCCATGGACTCTTCTCAATGGAGGTAAAGCGAAGTGTTTATTTTGTTAAACCAAGTATTAATTTTTAGGTTTAGTTCTCCTGTAAAATAATGATATTCATCCCTATCTTTTTACATCTTGCCTTAAAAATATGCATTGTCTTTGGTTAGGGGATGCATTAAACTTATTGACATTATTCCTTATGGGAAAAATTTGTTTGGTACCAGTTGTTTTTTGGTACTTGCTGCACCTCCTGGAGCCAATTAATGACGAGTACCAAGGTACAAGTGAAGTTAAGTCTTGGAGCGAGATGAGGTGCTTTGTGACTTTTTGAGACTCTGGGTCCAAGAAGTGTTGTTAGCAGCCCTCTCAAGCCCCTCCTCCTGGTTCCAGAATGCAGCCCTGGCACCTTGAGAGCTCAGGGCGCCCCGGGGAGGAGGCTGTGTCGTGGTGGCGCTAGCATCCCAGGCAGCATTTGCTGCCCGGAGAAGGGGCAGGTGGAACGCCCCAAAGATGCCAGAATAAACATGGAGGACCTCGAGTCACAGCTCTAATATGAGCCAGGTGGAGGCTAAAACAGAGAGTACTTCGGGCTTGGATCTTATCGTGGTGCTCTTTATTTGCGTGCCCATTTAGAAAGGCCTGGAAATAGTCAGGCTTCGTTTGTTTCTCTTGTTTTTGTTTTTTTTATGTTTCTTTAAAAGGAAACAGATACACTAGTAGAATAATAAAAGCTGCCTTCCCTTGTCTATCTCTTAGATTTAACTGTTAATGATAAAGGGTTAATTTTGTTTGTCTATACTCCCATACACTTCATTGCCTCCAATATCATTTTGAAGCAAATCCGGACATCATATAAATATATACATAATGCTTATATATATAAGAAATGAGGACTATTGTTTTAATATTACCAAAACACCAGAATTGCCAGATACAGCAAATAAAAACACAGGGTGTATTGCATGGAACATACTTGCACTAAACAATTTTTTTTTGTTTATCTGAAATTGACATTTAACTAGGCATTCTGTGTTTTATCTGGCATGCTTACAAAATACCACTTTCACATTAAAACTAGTTAATAATAATTCCATGAGATCAGCAAATATTAGTCAATATTCAATTTTCTAATTGTCTCATAGTTGTCAAAATTTTTGTTTACAGATTGTTCTAGTTGGTAAATATTATTTTAAGCCTTTTATGAATCTATAGATTCACCGTCTATCACTACTTTTTCTCCTTCCTTTTTTTTTTTTTTTGAAATAGGCTACTTCTCCTGCAGAGTTTATGATTGATTGGGTCTTGCTGCTTCCATCCCATGGTGCATTAACTGTGCCTTAGTCACCTGACTGCCTATAAATCTGCAGCTGAATCTGAGACTTTATACTCACATTTGAGTTATGAGTTTTCTAAGACTTTCCTAGGAGATGTTTGTTGTGTTTTTTTCCAACAGGAGGCACATACTGGGGTTTCTTTTTAGTTCTGCTATTGCCTATAATGAACAATGCCTGGAGGTATTAATTAATTAGAAACTGTAAAAGGGTGATATGTTAATTCTTAATTCTATAAGTCTTTTTCAGTTATCAGCTGGACTACTTCTACAAAAGAAAATAAGCACAATATTACCATCAATAATGTGACTGCTGAAGCTAATTTAACTTTTCTTGCTGCTCTTTTTTTTTCTTGGAAGATATCCCACCTCAGAATAGGCAGACACATGCTTAGGTTTTGAAGTTATATATAACAGGTTTTTATTCAACACTTAACCTTTTTATCTAAGCTGGAACCATATTTAGGTCATTTATTTATTGTTTTGAATTTCAGAGACAGCATTTTATAAATTTAACTTTTTTCATTATTACCTAAAATATTCTCATTTTTCCAAAGTCAACCCTATAAAACAAGGTATGTTGAAGGAATTCTTTCTTTCTCTTTCTCCTCCATTCTATCCCCTTCCTCCTCTCCTCTTCTCATCCCTTATAGTTAACTTCAAAATTTATAGTTCATCTTTTAATTTTTAAACCTGCAATAGATATCTCTATATTAGTACCTTCCCATTCTTAAATACCAATTAGAATGCTAGTCACACGGTTTTTCACTTTCTTTCTTTCTGTCTTAAATATACATTCTGAAGATAATTCCAAGGCTGAAAAGAGATTTCTGTGTGTTGTTTTTTTTCCTGTAAAAAACTCTGGTTTATTCAATGAGCTCCCTATTGATGGGCATTGATGGACTCTTCTTTTGTTTTTAGGAATTTGCTGTCAAGAGAGAGCCAGAACATGAAGGGCTACCTAGCTCAGCAGGTAAGGCTCCTTGTTACGTGCTTTTTGGAATCTTGAGCTACTGGCTGCATGTGCTGCCCCATCATGCCTCACCCTCTTCTTATGTCTTTTATTCTAATGGAGGGTCAGAGACACACAGCATTAATAAATGTGTCTGAGTTTTTCCAAGGAGGAGCAAGATGACACAGCATTTCTCAAGGCGGAGAAAGGGAGGGGAATGGAATAAAAAGGCGGATTTAAGCCAGTAAGTTAGCATAGTTTCACTAAGCTCTGCATTTTGATTCTTCATAATGGATAATGAATAATTCCCTAGCATTCAGAAACAAACATCTAAAAATGACTTGTAAATAATTTGTAAATTCAAGATTATATAACAAAATAAAGAATCAGGAATAATTTTTGTGAAATAAATTAAAAATTTTTAAAGTGACAATTTTTATGTCCAATGTTTTCAAAGGATTAGAAAACAAGTACTTTAACCACAGATATCAGGAACAAAATTTAGCACAATATTCCTAGAAGGCAGACCAACTATATTTATCCAGGTCTTTGAAAATATTAATTTAATGTGACTCAAACTTTATACATTTAAATTCATTTCTGCTTCTGGTTCTGAAAGAAAAACTTGCATCCTACCAATCCGTTTGCTGATAGAAATTACAAAATTACAAAATTACAAAAGAAATTACCCCAAATCCCTGTTCAAAGGCATTGGAGGGCAACCGAAGTAGCCAGGTCCTAAGGGGCCAAAAATCTGAAGAGAAGGGAATGCTGCCAAGAGCTGAGCCCCTCCTCTCCCTGCACCCCCACATTTGCTTGCCCCTTCTCACCAGGGCTGAGCCCCCTGAAGGTTTATGCTTCATGAACTCAAACAACACACCACACATATGCTGCCTTCACCTCTCACTCTTTTGCTGAGTCAAGGGAATTTACCCTAATCTGAAGACCAACCAGAAGAAAATGAAATCCTCTCTGGAGAAACATTGCAGTGTATTTATAATTTTTCATATGCAGTCTGCAGCATTCCATTAAAATGACCAGGCCTATCTGGAGATAGCACCAAATTGGACACAGAAAAATAGAAGTCACAGAAGCAGACCTGGAGTTATCAGACATGGACTTAATAAAAACTCTGCATTTTCCTATTGAATAGTAATGTTGAATTGTATTTCATAACCTAATTATTAATTTGGATATGCTCTTTGTGAAGAGCCTTTCATACATTAAACATATTTAAATTGGGTTGTTTAGCATTTTCTTATTGATTTCTTATGGATATACCTCACCTCTCTCAATAACCCTAGGAATCCTTGTCATATAAATATGTATCTACTTCCAGTCTCTGGTTTGACTTTTCACCCTCTTAATGTGATAAATTATGATTGTGAATTTTAACATTGTTCAACCTATTAATATTTTCTTTTTCAATTGTTTTTTATGATTTGTCCAAAAAATCTTTGAAAACTCTAGTTCATAAAAGTAATCTCCTATGCTTTTAGAAACAGTATTATTTTGTCTTTTACATTTAATCAGAAATTGATTAAAATGTACAAATCTTTTGGAATTGAATTCATTTTATTGTATTTTTACTTTCTATTTTTGTTTTAATATATTTCAGTTAGTGGATGAAATTTTTCATTCTGTCATCTATTTTCCAGAATATGTTAATTGTAGTTATTCTAACACTTTTATTTCACCTTAAAACTGGCATACTCTCCTTTACTTCAACATCCTGTTGGTCTAAACAAGTTCATGGTCAACCTCAAATTCAATGATGTGTGGAAAATACTCTGCCCCAGGAGAAGGGTAGTGAATATTTGTTTTGCAATGATCCAATCTTTCACACAAGATATACTCTAAAATTAAGTGCAGGAAAGAGAGAAAGAGAAATATCACATGACCTTGTATAAGTAACTATACCTTTCCAATCTTCACTCTTTTATCTGAAAAATGGGGTTAAAATATCCTCTGTATGTAAATACCATGATGATTCAAATACTATGTGTACATCAGAAACTGGTCTTTATCTCATATTAGATGCTTAGTATATGACACCTCATACTATTATTTTGTCAGTATTACTGCTCTTTGCTGTTATTTTGGAGCATCTAAGTGATGCTCTGACATTAAGACTGACTCTATGCTTCTAACATTCATCTTTTTGTTGTTGTTCCTGAAAGGAGTGTCAGTTGCTTCCAAACCATGCTGAATATAAAGAAAATACTACCCTGTGGTCTCTCAGCAGAACATGAAGCAGGAGAGCTGGAAATGGCCAGATGGGGTCACTTCTCTCCAGGAGGCTTGTTATAAACAGCCTGGCACCCCTGCAGCACTCCTGGGTTTCTACCCTGCCAGGGCACTGCAATAGCTGTGCAAACCAGGGAAAGGACCGGAGCAGCCAACATTCCGCTCTCACTTCCCATCTTGAAAGAAAACCTCAGTGCTTTCTACATCATCTCAGGAGTGGCAGCTTCTCTGTGTGGCTTCGCTGGCAGTGGGGAGACACATGTCCACAGATGGCATTTTTCCATCTGCTTTTTGAACTCCGATAGCCCTCTCTTACATACACTCACTATTTCCTTTTTGTGAAAAGTCAGGCTCCTTTTGGGAATCTCTCTGAGGGCCTGGAGACTGAGATGGACATTCCCACTAAATGGTGACTGCCTCAGATGCATCCTAAGATGCAGGGGTGACAGAGAACTGCAGTAGACAGACAGGGAATGTAGGTGGGGAGCAGGGAGGAAAGGCAGACTTGAGAAGAACACCTGCAGGTGGAAGCGAGGATGATGAAGGAGAAGGGGAAGGAGAGCGAAAAGGAGGAGGAGAACAGAGAGTGGGTGAGGGAAGACGTGCAGTTGTGAGGGGAAGGACCACTTCCAACTGTTCTTTTCATGATTCAGTTCCTGTCCCCACCTTCCTGGCTCCCATCACCGCCAGCACCGCCACTCTTATTGCCATCACCCCAAGGAGAAAGAATTTCTAATTCCTTGGCTAGAATCGACCTTCCATTCCTTCCTTCGTTCCTTCTTCCCTCCCTCCCTCCTCCCACCCTTCCTTCAGTATGACCTATTGATTTCCTACTATTAGAAATGAGGATTTAGCCCTCTCCACCTCCCTCCTCCTGCCTCACAAGATCACTCTTCCATCTTTTTACAGCGCTACTTTGGGTTCCTTCATAACCTGAAATAATGAATATACATATTACTAGTTTATTTACCATTGCTCATAAACACTATCTCTTACTCTCTACCTACCAAGATTAGCATATTTGTAGGCCTAATTTTCACTGTTCTCTCCTTCCCCCTCTCAATATCTGGGTATCTTTATTTTGACATTTTTCAGATTTGATGATATTATCTTCCATTCTGTTACCATAATGAAGTCTTTAGTGATTTATCTAAAGGCTGATTTTAAAACTTGAAAATACGAGTATTTACATATTGTTCTTGGAACAGTAAATGACATGCTATGATTGTTTTCCTGTCAATTTTTTCACTTGTTTGTTTGTCCCTGGAGTTTCCAACTGTCTTTTAGACTACTCAGTATGCTGGCTGGAAAGAAAGAGAACACTGGAATGGGGTAGTTGAGAAGTGTTGGGTAACTATTTGCAACACCATGGGAAGGTTAAAGGGAAATAAATAGGGGCTAGCCACCATTGGCAGTTATTGTCATCTTTAGCATGAGGAGAGAAAGCAGAACTGGTTGCAGATGCCAGAACTGGTCATGCTGTGGGAGAGGATGTGGCTTTCGAAGAGGGTCCCCACTCACCCGTCAAGAACCAACAGAAGGGAGCCCAGCAAACAACTGCCCATGCTAAACCCAAGAGGAAGCCAGATGATGAGTGGCCCAATGACAGGCCCCAAAAAGCTTAGCCTCTGGAGACAGAGCTGGGAAGAGAAATTTGGAAGAGGGATCTAGAGGAGGCCAACAGAAAAATTCCAGATGACTGTTTTCTTATCTTCATTTCTTTATATTAGATATTCTGACTGTTGGGTCACTGGCATCCATTGCCCATATTTGTATAGCTGGTATGGAGAGAGAAATAAATAGTTGGTATTTGACCTTAGATGCTTAAAATAGACTTTGAATCCCACAGTAAATTCAAGTCTTTAAAATCAGAGCTTAGGAGATCCTGACTTTTTTTTTAGTAAGGCCAGTAAGAATTTATTGGGAAAAGGGGGGAAAGAACAGAGCTTGCTGAGAAATGGGAAAGAAGGACAGAAATCCACCCTGACATTTGGTGCAGGCTCCTCTAGGCAGAGGGAGCAAGCTCTGGTTTGTGTCATCACCTTTTAAACTAGTAATTATTCCTCCCTGTAAGGGGAGAGGCCCCAGCTGTTACTGGCTACCGCATCAATGGTAGGGGCCAATGGTGACGACTGGAATATCTGGGGCCAAGGGGAGGTCCTGGAAAGAGTTAATTTGGACCTCAAGGTCAGGGTCAAGTCCTCGGCAGAGTGTCATGGCCATGTTGTCTGTCAGCCATGGTGCGGCTCGCCTGCTCCTCATTTCTCTGTACTAACCTGCTTCAACTCCCCCCTCTAAGAGTTCACACATTTATTCTCAAGGGGGTGCTGAGGCACAATGGTCATCATTCTGTAGTGACTTCCTGCCAGTTAGGGCAGCAGTCCCTACCTGACAGGAAGTAAAGCTCTCTGGCTATTTTACTGAGGTTGAAGGAAAACAGGTCCAGTGCCCTGGTTGGAACTGGATGAAATCCCCACATGACTAATAAGGTGTTGATTCTGTAAGAAATAAACTTAATTATATGTTTGAAGATACATGGTCCTATTAAAAGGATAAAGAAGATGGTGGTAAACAGGCCCCAAAAGGGGGCCAGCCATGACATACTGGGCCATGAGAGTGAGAAGAACAGAGGCTGCATCCTCCCAAAGTTGATGGAAAAAACATCCTTCCTTGAGCTTTTTTATACTGTTGGTTAACTCTAGGGAGAGACTGTGGTAGACCTGCTGGGTTTGGTTATAAACTGCCAACCCCAGTTCCCACAGCAGTGGTTATGCCTAGAACAGCTAGGAGAGGTGTGAAGAGAGGCACTGCCCTAGACATAAACTCACTAAGACAGTACAGGTACCAACAAGACAGGCATATGGCAAGCAAAATAAAGACAGTACTTAAGAGAGTCATTCTTTTTTCTTATAGGTATGTTGGTTAACTACTTAGAAAATGAATTATGTTTACTTAGACTTTTCACATGTTCAATATCTCTCTGCATATGATCCAGAATAAATAAAGTATCATCATAATCATCAGTCATATAGGTACAGTACTTAATACTAATCAATGCACATGTTCCTTTTTGAGCTGCAATTAATAGATTTAAGCTCCAGGTTTGTAATACCATACATGTTATCTTTCTGTGGCAGCAGGCTATACTGCCAATTTTGTTGGTTTAAGTTCTACTCACAGTACTCTGGTAATTGTTGCTCTAATTTGCATGCCCTTCACATAGCCAGCATGCTGCAGCACTGTTGATCCTAGAGAGAAGCTAGGAAGGTAGGCTCCAGTGCTTCCTGACCTGGTACATAGTGCCCCTTGGTGCTATGAAATAGAGCCAGTCTGGAGGCAATGTCCATTGTACATCTGGCCATATCAAGCCATCGCTGGCTGCTCTAGGAGTCTGAAATAGCAACATAATCTCCATCCACTTCAGGAGCACAACCAGAGATGTAGTAGATACATTTATTGTTTTAGGGGTCGGTGACCAACCTAGCCAATAACTCAAATGGAGAGGCACCATGCAAGGTATTTGGGCCTGGTTTGAATGTACAAGAGACCTCAGCAATACTGAAGTCTGTTTCTTAATCTTTCTACACTTGCTAAACTCTTCCAATGCAATGTATAACATATCAAATGAACTTAACTTTTTAGTACTTTGCTTTTTACTTTTACACCTTTACCATGATTACATTAACAGGCATTTTACTTTAGCAGCACAGGAAAAACTACTTTCTCAATTATTTTATGAAAACCTAGGATTCCCAATGGAATCAAGATTATCTTTCCTCACCACTTTAATACTGAGGCCACTGAAGTGGCCTCTGACAGGTGTTCCTGTTATGAAGTTACTTTTTGTTATCAACATCAATTTAGATGTCTAATAAATAATGGTTTCCTGAAATTAGCCATTTAAATGCTTCAGTTTAGAAGATGCTCACACAAACTCCTTATAATCAACCATAACCACACGGACTAGTGACTTTACCTTTAAATAAGCTTATTAAATTACAATTAGCAATGCAATCAATGAAGTTTACTTAATTCATTTAAGAGAGGACAGAATTATATTTCCTTCTATAACTTAACTTCATTAGATATGAACTTACAACTTGCAACATCTTAAAGATTTAATACATATAATGTTGATTTATTTAACAGATAGTCTATTAACCCAGAGAGTTTATACCCAAGCTAAATAAAATTGAAACCATTATATTTGATGAAATGAATCTTCTTTTTCCTTCCATTACTGGAGGCTAAAATTTCTTTCTGTAATAAAATTCTAAAACTGTGAATAATCTTAAAAGTATACTGACTTTTAATATATCCTTATTCTGGGATATATTATAAATGTTTAATTTGTTTTGAAAGATCTTTCCATAACTTTCAAGGACTTTTCCTTTATTTAATCAAATTTGAAAACTAGATGATTAACTACCCTTATTTTAAGACTGCTGAAAGGTTCAAATTAGGGAATTACAGGGCAAACTGATTCTTAATTCCCCAGCCTAGAAGACAGAGTTTTAATCTTCCACACATTGCCCCTCCCTCAGAGCTCTCACAAAGAGAAAGTCGTGGGGGTTGGTTAAGTCAAAGAGCTCAGGAAAAAAATTTTTCCTTTCCCAATAGTTTCTACATTCAGATTTCTATATGACTTTTCCATCCTGTTTAGACTAATTTGGACTCCAGGAATATTCATTCACATATATAACCACATATTTAATTTTTAACTATTTGAATAGAGCTCTTCTAGGAATTTTCATTTGTTAATTTGATATTTCCATCCTGATGTATTAAAATATATGCTAAATAGGCAGACACAAATGAGAATTAGATACAAAAACACAACTCACTGATGTGAGTTGCATTCTTTTACAAAATAAGTTTAACTGTAAAATAACATTTAAAAGATTTCTTTGAAGCCTATTTCAAACTACCCTAATTTGCTCTGTGACCATGCAGATTTGCACAAGAATTTCATCCCTTTTAATGATGAGCTTATAATGAAATTGTCCCCAATGCTTTAAAAATACAATTTACAACATTTTACTGTACTTCAGAGCTTTGCTTATCTACCATTTTGACTTTGGTAGACATTGGATGAAAAATACTAAGTCCAGTATATTCTCGCTGAGGTCATTAAAGCCCCAGAGAAACTGGTTCCTCTCATGAATGGCTGCTTTTAGGAACTTCAACAGTCAAGGTGGGAGGCCTCCCCACTTCCCAGTCCTCAGAGATAACAGGATTCAGGGGGCTGCTGGACTGGAAGAGTGAACATTCAACCCCAAGCATTGAGAATTCCAGCAGGCAACCATTTAGTCCACGCTTGGAGTCATGAGAGAAAGCAGGGTTATTGGCACCAGTGGAAGGACAGGGGAAGGGTGTCTTAAATTTGCCTTACCCCTGAGCCATGGGGCAGAGGTTGTCATGAAATAACCATAAGCAAAGGCAAGGGGTGAGGGTAGACTGAAGTGACCACAAACAAAGGCAAACTCAGTTTATACTTACCATCACAAGAGCTGAAGTCCAAGGCCTAGGTGAGGCTAGCGAGCCAAAGCAAGGGTGTGCTAGACCTGGCAAAGATTAACGGTTTATAATTAAGTCACAAGAGCTGAAGTCTATGCTAAACCCACCCAGGTATAATAATTTCAATTATTCTGCTGTTTTATAATATAAAGGCATCTATATAATGATCTTAACTCTTAGTTTCTAGTAAGCTTCCACCTAAAAACAATTTGGGCACTTCCATTTATTAACTAAGCAACTAAAACAATTTAATTAGTAACAAATTTTCTAAGTTTTTCTGCTTTTTCAGCAGCTGAATTCATTCTACTTGTGATTTCTTTTATACATCAAATTCAATTGCAAGATAGTATTGACATTTAAAAACTCATTTTTAGGTTACCTACCCTGTTGTCCAATTTGTAACACACAAACCCCAAATTTGATTTATGATTTACCAAGCATGAGCAGACTAACAGAGTTAAAGCAAGCACAGATTAGAACAGAAGAGAGAATTTTATGCTTACTTAGCTTTAGGAAAGACTTAGAATCTGCTAGACACAAAGCTCCCAGTGTCTATCCATGGTTGAAATTTTGTGCAGGACCCCCCAGCTAGTTCCCCCAGGAAAATCCCTGGGCAGCTGCTAAGTTTGGAGCTCAGGGATCCAGAGAGGCCCTGCTCCTGAGAAGACACCAACTGGGGCTACTCTTGGGGCTGTATCTCATTAGTTCCCTCCCAGCAATTGGTAAAGCCCTGCAAGGATTTATTTATTTTTTTCCCCCACTAGGAGGATTGAAGTGTTATAAGGAAATAGGCAGAGAGCTAGAATAGTCAGGAACCTCTTAGTCACAATGATGGCACATGAGGAAGTTCCTTACTCTACAGGGGAGAGGTTTAGTAAATGGAGGGCATTACCTCTTCTCTTTAAGGAGACTTGGCCATATGGCCTCTGGTCCTCCAATTTTCTGTCCTCTCCTTATTGAAGCAGGCTAGTAAGATAGGAATCAATAGATGGGTCTGGAACCTGGCAAGAAGTCCACCTGGACACCAATAACCCCAAGATGGCCGCTGAAAGACTCTCCCCAAGATCATACCACTCAGAGGAAGACTTCCTCCAGAAGCCAGAAGAAGCCCCAGATGTTCCCCAAAGACTTTATCATTGGCCCTCCTGGGAAATTGATGGGAGAAATAAGCAATCAAAACAGTAAACAGCTGGAATTGGGGGAGAGTTAACAGTTCAAAAAGGTAGGCAGAAGGCCTGAGCTCGCTCTCTCATATTCTCTCTCTCCTGTGGATCCCAGTTCCTGCCCTCTGTGCACTGCTCTTACAGGTTTTCCTCTGCCATGTGGCCACACAAGTAAACCTGGGGATTTATAACCTATAATGGGAAACTGTAGCCTGTTAATCAGCATTCCTTATCACTTTTCAGCCCCTTCCTCTCTATCTGGGACCTCTGATCTGTTATTTTCTCCCATTTCTCTTCCCTCTTTCCCTGAATAAATTACTGGCCTAACTCAGCCGACCTGCTCTTGAAATTCATTTCTGCAGGATAGTCAAAGAACCTAAATAAAATCCAGTAACAGCTGGAGATCGCAGGCACTTTTCATTAAAAGGAGTTAGCGAGCAGTCTAAGGAAATGACGCAATGGGTGACAGCGCTTCTGGACTCACAGAGGGGGCCTGGTGATCTCCCGGTGGATGGTGGACTCCTGCTCCTCTCAGGCCCCATGTCCACATGTCCAGGTCTCAAGGGCGGTTTCACCTGCCACCCAGAACCTCCTTGGAGCTACACAGCATGGGGACTCACCCTGCCACCCAGAACCTCCTTGGAGCTACACAGCATGGGGACTCACCCTGCCACCCAGAACCTCCTTGGAGCTACACAGCATGGGGACTCACCCTGCCACCCAGAACCTCCTTGGAGCTACACAGCATGGGGACTCACCCTGCCACCCAGAACCTCCTTGGAGCTACACAGCATGGGGACTCACCCTGCCACCCAGAACCTCCTTGGAGCTACACAGCATGGGGACTCACCCTGCCACCCAGAACCTCCTTGGAGCTACACAGCATGGGGACTCACCCTGCCACCCAGAACCTCCTTGGAGCTACACAGCATGGGGACTCACCCTGCCACCTCTGGAGAGGGAGCCGGAAGTCTGGGCAGACCGACTTTATGGCCTGTGGGAGCCTATCCAGGGACCCCTTTCAGGGACTCCCTACAATGACAGAAACAAAAGAGGGCTCCAATAGGCCTGAACACTCACCGGTCTCCGGGCGCGGGGGGCGGAGAGCACCCCCCACTTCCCTTTCTCCTGGCAGTGGCTCGCCAAATGAAGACGGGGAAGTGTTGGATGCCTCTGGGTTCCTGGCTACATTGCATAAAAGAATTTAAGAACATGCCAGTTTAGTTAGGCCAGTAAGAATTTATTGGGAAATGGAGGAAAAGAACAGCGCTTGCCGAGAAATGGGAGAGGACAGAGAGCCACACGGAGATTTGCTGCGAGATCCTCTGGGCAGAGAAAGCTGATCTTGACTTTTTGAGGGAATGTTTTTGTGTTTTGTTTTTTTATTTTAGTGCCAAAGCCTAAGTGCTCTAGGACTCAGAACACAAGTTTAGATAAAAGAAAAAATAATAAATAGTGTAAGAGCAGTTATCTAACTCTAAAGGAATTAAGTTGATGAGAGAAGGCAAACCTGAAGAGCACAACTAGAATTTAGAGGCTGCTGTGACCCTGACAGAGTTCCCTGATATAAACCCAGGCACAAAGGAACATGTGTTTTAGGGGCTCGCAAGCCTTTAATTTAAGACCCACATTAAACCTGGTGCTTGAGTAGCAATCGCAGAGGGAAATATCTAAGTCAGTAAGAATAATGACTTTAGATAACTAACTTTACATAGCCAGCACTCTGAAGACCTTCTTGTGTTTATCAACTCATTTAATTCTCAGAAAGCTCAGTGAACAGAAGGACTATTATTACCCTCATTGTACAATGCTCAGAGAGATTAAGCGGTGAGCTCTAGCCAGACAGCCTGTCTTTGCTGGGGCGAGGAGCAAACCCAGGAAGACGGACTCCAGGGCCCATTTTCTTAATCTACTTCAAAGTTGATGCAGGAGGCAGCTGCACACAGTCTGACTCAGTCTGGGCCAGGAGAACATCTGAACTTTTGCTGTGCTGGGGTCTGGGAAGGGCACATAACATTTCTGAGGGTGAGACAGATGATCAGAACAGGCACTGGGGTAGGGTTGACATGGATGGAGAGTGACCTCATGAACACGGCAACCAAAGAGCAGGTGGAAATACAGACTTTTCATTGAAGAATGCGGTGGCATTCATTTTGGAAGACGCCACCTCAGATGCCTGCAGATGACTATGGGCCCAAGAACTTCCTGGAAATGACAGGGATAATCTGTTAACTCCCTACTCAAAACCTAAATAAACAGATAGATACAGGTCCCCAGCGATCAGATCACCCGACACACGCTCAAGAATGGAGGGGGTTTCTCTAGAGATTTGACTATTAAGCCAAAAGCAATTGAATTTTTCTTGAATTGTTAAGATTAAGTTGTCTGGCACAGAACGATGGTGGTTCCAGAGATAAGCTAAATTTAGTTAGAAAGAAATAAAGCAAGTGATATCTTTACTAACCTGAGAATTTTTAGCTGAAATTTGTACCTATTGCATTTGTTCCTTTTACTGGATTTTGTCTAGGTTCTTGGCCATGCTGCAGAAATGAATTTCAAGGGCATGTCAGGTGAGGTAAGCCAGTAATTTATTAAGGTATGGAGGGAAGAGAAATGGGAGAAAATAACAGATTGGGCATCCCCGGAAGAGAGGAAGGGGCTGAAAAGTGATAAAGGAGGCTGATTTACAGACTACAATTCCCCGTTATAGATGATAAATGCCCAGGTTTTACTTGTGTGGCCATCATGGCAGAGGGAAAATGGCGAGAGCAGGGCGCAGAGGGCGGGAACAGGGGTCCAAAGGGGAGAGAGAGAGAGCATATTCAGGCCTTGCTCTTACTTTTTAAACCATTATTAATATTCTACCCCTTTGCTAATTGCAGGGGAGGAGTCTCAGCTGTTTGCTATTTTGATCGATTACCCCACCCATCAATCCCCAGGAGGGCCCAATGATAAAGTCCTTGAGGAATATATGGGGCTTCTCTTGGCTTCTGGAGAAAATCTTTTTCTGAATGGCATAATCTTGTGGGGCAGGGAGTCTTCCCACAGCCACCTTGGGGATTCTTGATGTCCATGTGGACTTCTTGCCAGGTTCTAGATTCATCTATTGATTCCCTGTCTTACTAGTCGACTTCATTCCTACTTAAATGTTACTTCATCTGTTTGCCTTCTCTTCCATAAGGCAGTTGGTCGCTCTTCTCCAAACTTCTTTAGCACTTCACTTATATCTCTATAATCATTCTTATCACACGGCATTACAGTTGAAATACTTTTCACGGTAGGGACCCACTTTTTGTTTTTCTTGATTTATTTTCTTTTTTCTCATTTTCTTTTTTCACCTTTTACCTTCTTCCCCCCTTCCTCTTCCCTTCCTTCCCTCTCCCCTGCCATTGGTCCCTTCCTTCCTCCATTTTCTCTTTTATTCTGAATATTTTCTTCTACACAGTACCTAGCACATCAGCTCTATGGTCCTTAATGTATTGTTCCAATTAGACAAGAGGATACCAGCTGATTGATGCCTTCTCTTAAACTTCCTTCTTTGATCCCCGTGCTCTGAGAATAATATATACTACCTGATACGCGTGGAGAATTAGTGCACTGAAATTAGACAGCTCCTGCCTCTCTTAGTGCTGGACCATCCTGACTGTTAAGGGTGGTGGTGGACATAGAACTGACCAAACTGACCATAAGCTCGGTCCTCAGAGACCCTTGGTAAT
The DNA here is from genome assembly GCF_030445035.2 of Dasypus novemcinctus. Lineage (NCBI taxonomy): Eukaryota > Metazoa > Chordata > Mammalia > Cingulata > Dasypodidae > Dasypus > Dasypus novemcinctus. The sequence continues at coordinate 6,821,341 of NC_080697.1, forward strand.
GTCCCTAGGGCTATGGGGATATTAATTTTCATCACCAACCTGCTATATGATTGAAAAATATCTCAAGTACACAGGTAAATCATAGAAGGTTGAATAGTATTCAAGCTTTAATATTAAAACTCTAACCTGTTAGCATAAGATATTAATAATTAGTCCAGAACTCCTTTAGAGCTTTCAGGTAATAGTATCTATGTTTTGCTTACAGACATTTTTGGAAAAAGAGAAGAACCCTAAATGGGGGTAACAAATTTATATAATACAGTTATGAAAACAATTGTACAGACCCCTGCTTCTAAGATGGAATATTTATTAATGGACTATCCCTCCCACTGCAAACAAGCAAATAACTGGGCAAAATAGATGCAGCAACTCTTTTTGGCATCGACCAGCAAGTGGTTCAACGTTCCAGTAGAGGAACAAAGAGAAGCTCATGAGGCGAGCTCCGCAGTTGCCCTGGCCTTCTGCCCAGCAAGAGCCTTCTAAGGAGAGCATGGCAGACCTGCTGAGGTGAGGAGGCAGAAATCAGCCCTAGTGCGGGATGGCCAAAGTGGCTGAAGTCTCGGGAGCAGGGCTTGGAGAGAGGGGGCTTGTGCAGAGTGGAGGCACTCAGAAGCTGATGGGTGGGGAACATATGATGAAGCCTACCCAAGTTCAGTGTAACCAGACAGTATTTGAACTGCCCACTAAGGCAAAATTCAATATTCAGCAGAAAGAAAACAAAATCCAGAATCTGTACATAATTTTATCAATAAAGTTCAGTACACAACTTAGAATTTTTATAAATGAAGAGAAATAGGGAAATTTGACCAATATTCAAGGGGGAAAAATCAAAATAAATTTACCTTGAAATGTCCTAGATGAGGACTTTAGCATATTATATCTAAAACAACTATTATAAAATGTATTAAGAAAAATGGAAAAATGTTTAAAGAATAAAAAGGAAATATGGTTTAAATGAACACAAATCATTAATAAAAATGAATAAAAATTTTAATAGACAAACTCTGTTCACAACTTTTCTATACACTTAATTGTTTATGTATGTTCATATATAAATGATATAAAGATAATAATAATAGGGTTGGTTGGGGGAAAAATACTTTGGTTAGTAGTAATATTTTGACAATGCTCTTTAATCATTAGTTAAAACGCTTTAACAATAATGCAAGTTATTGGTGATAGGGTGAGTTATGAGAGTCCCATATGATGTTATATATGTTTGTTTTGTAAGTTCATAACTATTATTATACACTTACTGTTTATGTATGAGTGCTATACCTCAATAAATTAATTTAAAAAAAAAGATAGAAAAACTCAGCAGAGAAGTGAAACCTTATAAAAGAAGAGCCAAATGGAAATTCCTGAACTCACTATAATTAAAAAAGAAGAAAAGAAAACACTGGATGGACTTACCGGTAGAATGGAGTCAGCTAACTTGAAGTTAGATCAGAAGAAATTGCCTAATCTGAAGAAGAGAGAGAAAAAGAGATTTAAGAAGTGAACAGAACCTCATGGGCACCAAGGACAAGAACATCTCTCTATCACATGCGTAACGGAGGTCCCAGGTAGGAAGACGCTAAGAATAGGGGAGAAAAAGATGTCTGAAGAAATGAAAAGCTCTCGTATTTGATGAAAATATCCTTCAAAGACAAGAATGAATAGACATTTTCAGAAATTTGAAAGCTGAGAAAATGCTTTTGCCAGCAGATTACTCAGTAAGAAAACTGAAAACCTGTTACTCAGGCCAAAGTAAAATGACCCCTAGTTGCCAACTAGGATCTATGGAGAGGAACAAAGAATATAGCACCTGGTAAATCGATGTCCAAACATAAAGGGCTGCGTATTCTTATTATTTCCAAGAAGGATAACTACATTTAAGTGAAGTATAAAAACACTGTGAGGCAAAGGATGTAGAAGGCAAATTGACTTATGTTTTTCTAAAGTTATATTTGTGAGGTGGGAAATAGGATCTTGGAATGGGATGTGTCACATATGAAATTAGGAATGAGAATTGGGAAATGGGAACATGAAAAGCCAAGTTTAAAATGTGATGCCTGAAGCAGTTCAAAATTTCCTTAGTACAGGAGCAAGATCAGGAGTATAGCTAAGAAACCAATAGTGAAAATAAAATGAATACTTAAAATTTGATTTTTTGCAATGAGAAGGAAAAGAGAAATAGAAGAACAAATGGAAAAATTAGCAAAACATAGACATAAACCAACTATATAAATAATTATATTAAATGGATGACTGAACACTCTTTTAAGAAAAAAAAGAACACCAGAATGAATTTTAAAAAATCAGCACTGAAATACATATTGTCTATAAGAAATATATTTTAAATTTGTAAACACAAATATGTTCAATGAAAAAATGTGGAAAAAGATAAGTCCATGCAAACTGTGAGCATAAAAGGTAGCTGTATTTATAAGAAACCAAGTACCATTCAAGACAGAGTATTGAAAGAGATAAAGAGGGACATTTCATAATGATACAAACAGCAATTCATTTGGAAGACATAGCAGTTGTAAATATGTATGGACCTAAAACAGAGTTTCAAAATTCCTGAATGCAAAAATTATAGAACTAAAATGAAAAATAGACAAACTTACGATCATAGTTTTAGATTTCAACACTCCTCTTTCTGTAATAGATAGAAAAAAGAGACAATCAGTAGGTATGTGGAAAATCTGGGGGGAAAACTCTCAACTAAATTTACCTAGTGAAAATCGTTTTCCTTGTCAGTTTCATTGAGGAATAATTGGTAAAAAAATACAGTGTCTTCAGTATTCAATCTGATGAGTTTTGGCAATTGCAAACACATGAAGGCATTGCCACAATCAAGATAGATATTGCCCCCCTCACACATCTCTAGAAAACAACTTGCAGCCCCTATGATCCACGTCTCCCTCTGCCCGAACCCCCAGGCAATCGTTTCTACTTTTTGTTACTCTAGGATAGTTGGCTTTTTCTCTAAATCAGGAGTTCTGAACCTTTTTTGTTCCACAGATCTCTTGGCCAGACAGGTGAAAAACCACAAACCCCTTACTAAATTCATACTATACTGTGTATTATTTAATGAATACATCATACCGTCATCAACACATCCCCACAAGAATAATGTTTTTTTAAAATTTCATTTCAAGCTCATGGAGCCCTTGTTAAGAACCCCTGATCTAAATGGAATTACTCAGTATGGGGTTATATGTGCATGATTATGAACATACTTATTTTTTAATGTATTGATGTTTTCAATGTTACCTTTATTTTTCCTTTGGCACTCTATGAGTTCACTTTGAGCCAGTAGGAGCCTCTTTAAATTGGACATGCTGTCCTCTCACCATGACTTGAGAAGGCTTTGGTAGCTTACTTGATTTCTGGCATGACAAGTATTATAGGCTCTTCTTATATATTTTCTTTGCCAGATTTGTTCTAATTTTTTCTACTGTAAAATGGTTTGTGGGCAAAAATTTGTGAGTTGTGATACTCAGTACAAAGTTAGTTATCATTTTTAAGCTTTTCTAGTGGGGAAAGCTGGGAAATACATGTTCATTTTGTAAAGAGAGAATACAGCATAAGTTCACATCTATATTTATAATTTACAATTTAAAAGTCCCATAAGGATATGATCAAATGGTTTTCAACCAAGCTCCAGTGTAATTCGACAAGGAAAGAAAAGTGTTTTTTCATTTTTTGACAAATGGTACAGAACCACTAGAAATCTATGTGGAAAAAAATGAACCTTGACCTCTACTTTTCACCAGGAAAAAAAAAATTGGATATATATCATATATTTATGCATAAAAGATAAAGGTATAAAATCTCCAGGAACAAATAAGAAAAAAGTCTTTGCAACTTTGAGGTAAGCAAAGATTTCTTAGAACCCAAAAGGAAATGACTGTAACAGAGAAAAAAACTAATATATTTACCTTCATTAAAATTCAAACCTCCTGCTCTTTGAAAGACCTTTGATAAAATAGAAAGGCAAGCCATAGACTTGGAGAAAATATTATTCATATATATATTTCTGACAAAAATTGTATCCATAATATATAAAGAACTTTTACAACCCAATAATTAAAAGACAACACAAACAAAAATGCGCAATAGACCTGAATGGACACTTCATGAAAGAAAATACATACTTTTTGACTTTGGATAAAAGGGAGAAATGGAAAGGACACATGAGTTTGTGTGGCTATGAGTCTCCAAAAAAGAGTCAGGAAGTCATCAGAGGGGTAATGCTTACGCACACTTCAGCAGGGTCCCAGAGACAGCCAAAGTAGATACAAGCCCAGGTACTGGTTCTCCTGAGGGCTACAGAGACCCACAGGTTCTATGGTCATGGCAGATGGCCCTGGAGTTCAGTACCATGTCAGCTGGCTCTACTTTGGAATTTGTGTTCCTGAGTGTGATGGAGTTGAACTCAGATGTGATCTTTGTTCATAAGCCTCTCCTGTTACTTTTACCAGACCTGTGGTTGGCACTGGAGTTTGGTGTATGCACAGGGGACCTGAATCTCTGGGCTGTCCATGTGATAGCCAGGCCCTGAGCCTCAACAGACCTGCAGCTCCTACCCTCTGGTTTAGTGGACTTACCCTGGCTAGCTAACAGGGAGGTGAAGAAGATCAACCACCACACCAGGGAGTCGAGAGTGCCTACAACTGCAAGCAGGAGAACTGCATCTATCATCCATGTAGAATCTAAGCCCCCTCTCGATATAGAGGTGGACTGGACATAACCATCCCAGGGTCCACAGGCTGGAGGAATAGGATATGGACTAGAGTGGACTTACTGATATTCTACTGTGGAACTATTGTGATTAGTAATGGAAGAAATTGTAGCGTTGATGTGGAGAAAGTGGCCACGGAACCTGCTGAGGTTAGGGAGAGGGAAGAAGAGATATGATGTGGGGGCATTTTCAGGACTTAGAGTTGTCCTGGGTGGTACTGCAGGGACAGATGCTGGACATTGTATGTCCTGCCATGGCCCACTGGGTGGACTGGGGGAGAGTGTAAACCACAATGTAAACCACTATCCATGTGGTGCAGCAGTGCTCCAAAATGTATTCACCAAACACAATGAATGTGCCACGATGATGAAAGAGGTTGTTGATGTGGGAGGAGTCGGGTGAGGGGGGTGGGGGGTATATGGGGACCTCATATTTTTTAATGTAACATTAAAAAAAATAAAGATTAAAAAAAGAAAATACACAATTGGCTAAATGAGGACATGAAAAAGTGCTCTATATCAATAGTCAGCAAAATTTTTCTGTTAAGAACCATAGTACCTTTTATATTTTGCAGGTCACACAATTTCTGTGTAACTACTTAACTTTGCTGCTGTCAGGCTGTAAATAATATGAAAATGAATCAGCTTGGCTTTATTAAAAAAACTTTATTTATGGACATTGGAATTTGAATATCATATAATTTTCCAGTGACAATTAAATCTTTTTTTTCCCCCATTTTTCAAACATTTAAACATAAAAACCAGTCCCAGCTAGATTTGGCCCAGAGGCAGGGTTGTGTTGTGGCATGCTACCTGCGCAGTCTCATGGGGCTGCCCCACACTTAGTGGGCCTCCTGCTTCGCTTAATGTTTTGTTGTCTTAAAATTCTTTGTTCTTTTTCTTGAGACTCCTTTTAAAAAATGTTTTAATTGGAATTACAAGCAAACACAAAAATAAAAAAAATAGGATAATGAAGCACCAGTTTCAATCATTGTTTTTGCCAAACTTATATCATCTCTCTGCTCCTTCCTTTCAAAAAGTCTTAGTACCTTTTGAACCAGAAGCTCTATATTTTCATTTTACACTGTGTTGGAAATTGAATTATGCCCTCCACAAAAGACACACTCAGGTCCCAGACCTTGGTTCTGTGTGTGTAAACTCATTTGTTTTTTGTTTTTGTTTTTTTAATTGCAGTTTTATATATATATATATTTATTTATTTATTTAAAAGATACATAGATCACGAATAATGTTACATTAAAAAATATAAGAGGTTCCCATATACCCCACTCCCCACACCCCCCAATCCTCCCACATCGACAACTTCTTTCAATTAGTGTGGTACATTCATTGCATTTGATGAGTACATTTTGGAGCACTGCTACACAGCATGGATTATAGTTTATGTTGTAGTATATACTCACCCCCAGTCCATTCAATGGGTTATGGTAGAATATAAAATGTCCTGCACCTATCCCTGCAATATCATTCAGGACAACTCCAACTCCCAAAAATGCCGCCATATCACACCTCTTTTTCACTCTCCCTGCCTTCAGTAACTGCTGTAGCCACTGTCTCCACATCAATGACATAATTTCTTCCATTGCTAGAGTTATAATAATTTTGTAGTAGAACACCAGCAAGCCCACTCCGATCCATATTTTATTCCTCTATCCTGAGGGCCTTGGGATGGCAATGTCTACTCCACCTCTAAATTGAGAGGGGCCTTAGATCCTACATGGCTGATGGATGGAATTCTCCTGCTTACAGCTGTAGACTCTCTGGTTCCCTGGTGTGGTGACTGACAATCCTCCCTCCCTATTAGCTGACCTGGATAAGTCCAACAAGCCGGAGAATAGGAGATGCAAGTCTGCTGAGTTCAGGGTCCAGCTGGCATATGGTCAGTCCAGAGATTAAAGTCTCCTGAGTATACACCAACTCCAGCGCCAACCACAGGTTCAGTAAACGTGACAGAAGAGGCATGTGTAGAAAAGTCACATCTGAGTCCCACTCCATCACACTCAGGAGCACAAATTCCAAAGTAGGGCCCACTGACAAAGCACTGAACTCCAGAGCCATCTACCATGACCATAGGACCTGGGTGTCTTCATAGTCCTCAGGAGTATCCCTACCTTGGGTTGTATCTACTTTGGCTATCTCTGAGATCCTGCTGAGATGTGCATAAGTGCAACCCCTCTGATGACCTCTGGATTCATTTTGAAGTCTCTTAGCCATATAAACTCATTTGTCTTTACCATTTTCCCCTTTTATTCAAGGTTTTTTTCTATTTGCATCACTAGCTGGTGATGGTAGTAATCCCTCGGCATGAGGGAGGTTCATCCCCAAGACTCATGTGCCATGCTGGGGGGTAGGTAATGCATTTACCTGCTGAGTTTGGCTTAGAGAGTGGCCACATTTGAGCAACATGGGGGTTCTCAGGAGGTAATTCTTAGGCACCCTGCAGCTCTAGGCATAGTTGAAATTTCAAGCATACAGGTTCATAAGCATAGTCATCAGTATCAAGGGCCCATCATTGGACCATCCTTCTTCACTGATTTTTGCCCTTGTATGAAATCATTTGTAAATAAGACCTTTGAAGATGTAATTATTTAAGGTGCACTCAGACGGAATGAGGATGGGCCTTCATCTAATATGGCTGAAGTCCTTTTAAAAAAGGGAAATTGGATACAGAAGGAGAAGCCACATAGAGCAGTCAGAAGCTGGAAGTCAATGGAACTTGGAAGAGAAAGGAAAAGGCACTACCATGCATATTGCCATGTGACAGAAAACTAAGGACCAGGGATTGTTGGCAGTCTGCTCCAGAATGCCCAGTCTTCAGACAGGAAACATTGCCTTGCTGATGCCTCAATTTTGTACTGCTCCTAGCCTCCACATCATGAGGCAATAAATTCCCATTTTCTAAGCCAACCCATCGAATGGTATTTGTTTTTAGCAGCCAGGAAACTAAAACCCACTGGAACCAACAAATTATGTGGGTGGTTCTGTCCATGCATGTGGCTGGTAGACCTCTGCTCAGTATCATTGGTCATAAAACAAATATGAGTTAAAACCATACTAGAGATACCACTTCACAGTCATTAGAATGGTTAGACTTCAAGGTGTCAGCAATACCAAGTGTGGCTGAAGACATGAAAAATGAGAACTTTCACATATTGCTGGTGATTAATGTAAAGTGTAAAAATCATTTTGGAAACTGTTTAGTAATTTTTTTTTATTTCAATAGTCTCTAACTATATAACCCAGCATTCTTGCTCCTGGATATTTACCAAGAGAAATGAAATGTATGCTTCCAAACGACTTGTGTGCAAATTCTCATCCGCAGGTAAATGGATAAGCAAACTGGGGTATCTTCAGCAATAAAATAATGGCTAAGTGACACCCACAGCAATATGAACAAATCTCAAAAACGTCATGATGTGTGAAGAAGCCAGAGGTAAAGGAAAACATACTGTATGATTCCATTGATCTGAAAAAAGCAGTGGAACGAACCATAGAGAAAGCCTCAGATCAGTGTTGCCTTGGGCAGTGGGTGGAGATGACTGATTGCAGAGGGCTGCAGGGGACTCTGGAGGTGATGGAAATGGTTTATATTTTTATAAAGTAGTGGTTACATCGATGACTGATTTGCCACAAAGCATCAAACTATAATTTAAAATATGTGCATTTTATTGCATGTAAATTATGCCTCAACAATGTTGATGAAAAAGATTGCATAGGTAGACTAAAAATTGGTTTCATGTTTGTTTCTGTGAAAGAAATTGCTCTGAAGAAAGTATTTGCTGAGAAGGGAGGTTGTAGAATTTATCACTTTTATGGAGACAAGGATGAAGAACCAGATTGGATGAATTTTAACCTGCACACTTACGGGGCAATAATCTGGAAGGAAACTTGCAAAGCTCAGTTTAATTTCTCTCTTTTCACAGTGAGGTGTGCAGTTGTGTACCTGGGAGTCTAGGGTGTCACATGTGGAGATTGAGAAAAGAACCATCCTCAGATTAAGCCATTAGCGATTTGATTTGGTTTGAAATAGAATAACAGAGGGGAAAAAAGGCCAGTTCAAAGGTAAATGTCTATTACATACAGCTCCCCATTCCCACCTGCTCCCCTCTGCCACTCCATCAGCAAGGCCCTGCTGTTCAGTGATCCTTCTACTGGAAGTCTCCAGAAGACTCTGCTGTTTGATGATAGCCATTGGGAGGGAATGGCTTCCAGGGATCAGATCCTTCTTCTTTCCTCCAAGGGATGCCTGGGACAATTTTTGTCTCTACCCAAAACTCCTTAAACACCTTTGCTGAAAAAACGCACCAGCTGGAAGATACAGGAGAATCCTACAGAGGCTCTCCACGTACTACCTGGAAGTACTTCATTGGTCTGGCTGCTTGTTGTAAATTGACCGGCTGCAGCTGGTGTCCGGGAAGACAGTTCCAGAGTCTTCTACAGTCTTCTGGCTACAAGACAAATAGGGTATAAATGCTAAGCAACCCCCAAATAAGTGACACCCTTGTGCTGACTCATCCCACATACACTGTCAGAGCTCATCAATCTAAACCCCCAAACAGGACCCGATTCAGGGATTCAGGAGGCGACCTGAGAGCTGATGTGTGATAGTGGCACCTTTGGTTGTGGCCTCGTTCTCATCAGCTTAGCTAATCGGCAGTGAAACCTGCCTCGACTCTGATTCACACTTCAGTATTTGGCATTAGGACAGCTGCCCTCCCCCTTCTACCTGGCCCTTTGCTGCCAGAGTCTGGGGTTAAGTGGGACTTGTTTTCCTAGATTCCCTTCTCAACCTACATTTGAAGGTAATCCTGCTTATGAGGGAGCCATTCTCAGAGGTTTCTCTTCTGAATTCCTTTTCTCTCTTGTGTCTTGAAAATCTCTCCCTCTCTACTAGCTTCTCCCCATAAGAATTCTGAGGTGCTCATGAAACGTTCACCTGGGTTATGATAGACTAGTTTGCCAAACATGAGCACTCCAGAAACAACTACAAAGCCAGCTCAACTATTTTTAAAACAGCTAGAGTGGACTTACTGGTATTCTGCTATAGAATAATTGTGACTTTAGCAATGGAAGAAAGTAAATCATTGATATAGAGACAGTGGCCACGAGAGTTGCTGAGGGCAGGGAGAGGGAAGAAGAGGTGTGCTATAGGGGCATTTTTGGCACTTAGAGTTGTCCTGAATGATGTTGCAGGGACAGATGCAGGACATTATATCTCCTGCCATAACCCACTGAATGGACTTGGAGAGAGTGTAAACTACAACATAAACTATAATCCATGCTGTGCAGCAGTGCTCCAAAATGTACTCATCAAATGCAATGAATGTGCCACACTGATGAAAGAGGTTGTTGATATGGGAGGAGCGGGGGATGTGGGGACAGGGGTATATGGGAACCTGTACATTTTTTAATGTAACATTGTGTGTGATGCATGTTTCTTTAAAAAAAAAAAAAAAAGTTTTTTTAAAAAAAGTATATTCAAAGGGAAAGAAAAAGACAAATAGCTACTAAACACAGACTGACAAGGTGTCAAACAGCACACAAAGCAGCAGCCGCAGCGCCCAGGCCCTCTGCAGCACGGGACCCCTGCTGCCTTGGCAGGCCTTGAGGCCACAGCCAGAGAGAAGGGTGGCCGCTTGGCCAGGCATGTCCCTCCCGCCTCGTGCCCTCTGGCTTTTGCTGGCCCTTACCCTGGGAAAGACTCTGAACCAGGTAGGGGCAGCTGCGAGGAGGAGGAGAAGCTGACTGAACTTGAGGCAGGCAGGTCTGGGGACACAGAGACGGGACAGCTGGGATTGGATGGACAAACCTACGAGAGAGAAGGGATATACTGGAACGTGTGATGGACATGCGGCTCTGGTTTTCTCCCTGAGGCAGTGCCAGCAATCGCCCAGGATGAAGGGCTAACTCCCAAGCAGAGGGCCACCCAGAGGCTGAGCCTTTGGAATTCAAAGCCGCTAGGGAGAGGCAGCCTCTGGCAACAGTCCAGGCTCTCAGCAGGGCTACGCAGGACTGAGGTTGGACAGGGCTGAACCAGAGGGAGAGGAGGCTTGAAGCCAAGGCTAGCTCAGGCCCAGATGGAAGGGATCCATCCCTTGAGGCCAGTGGAGGATACAGGGACACTGTAGATGTCTAGAATCTCCGAGCTCTGCAAGAATGCGCCCATTCATTCTGAGGGAGAGCCCCGCTCATGCCTTCTATGGATTTGTAAAGCTAGACGGACATGCTACTCTACCACATTAATGGGCGTCTGGTTCAGCTCTCAGATCCAGTCTCCACACTGCAGGGGGATCGATCTTTCGAAATGACAATCTGTTCACATCTAATCATGTTATAAACTCATCAGTTGCCTCACCTTGCTCTGATGATGTGGAGCTCCAGGGGTATCCCTTACTCCTAACCACTGTGATCTACAACTTTCCCCCGAGCAGAGATCCAGGAAAGTAAGACCCTAAGGAGATAAGTCCATCTCTTTCCTGCAAACCTAAGGCTTACTCTCTGGGATTTCTGTTTGTTTGTTTCTCCTAATCAAGTGCCCATCATTTTTTAGGTGATTGACATATTAAATGACCCTACTTGCCCTTGCAATCTCTTCAGGAGAATCGTATCAGAACACGACGCTGTCATCTTTTAGGTAAGGGATCCCAGCATGAATCATGAAGGGCCATTTCTTTAAGGCTGCTATTCATGTGTAATCATCCAAGTGGCTGGAGGCTTTTTTGGGCCGTCGGTGTGCGTGCACCCATCACATGCGCACACATACACAGTGAGCACGTTTTCTATATCCACCCCTGCAGGTGAACACTTACGATTCTGCTTAGGAAGAAAATGGGTTCCCTGTTTTCCAAGGCACACAAAACCCATTCCCAGCACTTCAGTTGGCAGAAAGTTCAGGCGGACCAGTTCTGTCCTCCAGGCCTCTCTTCTAGAGCGGCCTGGCCAGCGGGAGCTGTGGTGGCTGGGTTAACTCTTCCCTGCTCCTCTTGCTTCACCATGATATTTCTGTTGCCAACTACCTTCTGATTCCAGACTTCTCTGACTTTCCTGCAGCCTTTGATCCAGCCAGTCAAGAGCTCATCTTTTTCTTTCCTGCTTTCTGGTGAGATGGAAACCAACCATGGGAGCAGGGTTGCCCTGAGCAGGCACGACGGTGAGTGCTGTCGACCCTTCTCTGAAATCTAAAGCACTTATATCAATTCATCTTTCTTTTCAATTCAGGGAAGCAGGACTGTTGTTTGCTGACAGCCTAAGGGGCTCCACCACACTGATAGAGGAGGGAGAGATTTTGGTGTAGAGATGTTTCAAGTGACCACTATTTGGAGCATCACTTTATGACCACGGCAGAACCCCAGTGTCCCGCATGGACATTCTGACCTCACTGAGGGACTCCTGCCCTCTGCTTTTACTGTCACACATTCTAGTGTTTAATGTAAATAAAATTCTGAGACTAATGTTTAAAGAAACATATCCTTATTCAATATTCACTATTTTGGACGAACATGTTTTCAAAGCATGCTAGACTGGTGGGCGGTTTCTCAGCCTTTGCGGGGTCAGGGTTAGCCCTGACCTGTCCTCAGGCCCTGGGCAGCGTCTGAGTGACCACCTCCGGGATGATGCCAGGTGCGCTTTCCCACTCAGCTCAAAAGGGCCATTGACGGCTGAGGCTTTGGACATCCTGCACGCGTCCTCTCAGGCTTTCCCTCTCCTTTGTTAAATTAGCTGCACTTTGTGGATACCGTCATCCGCCGGTGATTTACTTCTCTGTTCACTTCAAATATCTTGCTTCTAATCTGCACGAGTTTGGGTATCAGCAAACATTATCTTTAGGCTGTAAAGTAAACCAAGGAGATAGATCCTCAGCAAGGAGGGAAAGGAGATCTCTGAGGTCTTGAAGACATTGAAGTATGCTTTCACTTGCCAGAGATCAATTGAGCTTCCCTTGCCTGACATTTTTGAATAACTCACCTCTGCAAATTGAATAGTTGTGACATTCAAAATTACAGTTTATACCCTGATGTCAGGAAAATACCAAATAGCGAGAATATCAAAAGGGGACACCTCCATCCTGCCAGGTCTAGACGTGAGGGCAATTTGTGCGGGAAAATGATGCTTACAGTTTTTATGGTGATGCTTGTTCCAGTCACAGAGGCCAGATTGAGGAGCGATTGTTTTCTCAGAGAAGAGCTGTCCTTTCTCCAAGGATTTATGAGAAATAAGCTTTTTATTCATGAATTGGAAAACTGTGCATATGGCCCTCACAGAAGCAGAGTCATTTTATGGCATGGAATAATTTTGTTGTTGTAATGAAATCCCTAGTAAGGGCCAATGTATTTAGAGGAAGGCATGAATGGCCTTTTTTCTCTAGGTACACTTGCAAATTAGCACCCACGTCTTAGTCAAGGTTCTCCAGGGAAGCAGAGCCTTCAGGAGATTATAGAGAGAGGACTTGGCTCTTGCAACTGTCGAGATGGGCAAGTCCGAATTCCACAGGGCAAGCCAAGCTGGCAATTTGGGAGCCCCGAGGAAGGCTTCTGATGAATTCCCAAGCAAAAGCTGGCTGGGTGAGTTAGAGATGGAAATTCTCCCTTCTGACTGCTGAAATCATCAGTTCTCTCTTAATGCTTTCCGCTGATCAGATGGGACTTCTCTCCTTACTGAAGCCAGTTACCTTTGTGGATGGTAGATGTAACCAGCCACATATATAATCAACTTACTGAAGTTTTAAATCCATGAAATACCCTCACAGGAACCATCAGGTCAGTGCTTGCTTGACCAAACAACTGGAAAGGATAAGCTGACACATGAGCTTAACCATCACAGCCCGTTATATGGGGGATCTGATTTTCATCCAAGCAATCTAAATTTCTGAGAAGGTAGCTCCTAGAATCTTGGTCAGATACTATACCTGAAGGAGCAGATATTCACTGGGGAGAAAGGGAGGGAATAAAGGAAGGATGGAAAGGACAGACAAAGGAAAGAAGGAAGGATGGATGGAAGGTAAGAAAAAAGGAAGTAAGAAAAAATGAAGGCCAATGCCTAACTGTCTAATTTTCTAAGCATTCATAGGTATATTTGAATATTTTAAACAGCAATTAAATTCTCTCAATAATCTTTTGAGAAAGAAAGTTTTTTTTACCCTCTTTCAACAGAAAAAAACTAATAAGAAACCCAGTGAGGCTCAGAGAAGATAACATGCTAAATGGTGTAGAACTAACACCTGTTGGAATCAGTTCAAACTCCATGTCCTTGCCCTTCTCTTAGCTGTTTCATGAAAGAAATTTCTGTATCCTCTGCTTCCCACCCCAACATCTGATCAGACCCAGAAGACAACGGGGTAACAGATGTTGCCATCTGAGTCAGATCTAGAAACCTAATTACAGGAGTCTGTGTTATTCTCCCGCTCACTCCCGGTGGAAGGCAGTAGCAATGACATTTCCTCTTTTTTTTCAGACACACTTTTATGAACTCTTTTGGGGGAATACACATAAAAGAAAATGGATAATGTGAGACTGGTGGAACTTTTAATTTTTATAGCTGTCTGTAGTCTCTATTTACATAAGGTGTGCCATCATCAGACTCAGTTCTAGACTTCCAAGACCATCTCCATTTTCCTCTTTAATAAAGTTTGGCAAGCTCTGGAACCTGAGCTGGCCACCCTTCTACCTCCATTACCAGAAGTCACCTTCTTCCTCCTTCTGCTAGCTTCTCAGAATACGGGCTCCCACGGTATGTGCCGAATAGTTTCCAAGCCAGACATAAAACATGAATGAATGAAATATCTGTTTCCTTCAATAAGGTCAGAGACTCTGGGAACCTCAGCTCAAAGGATTTCTCTTTAATTCTTAGGAAGTATCATTATTATATAATGAAATTTTCCTAATGCTGAAGGGCATAATCTATATGTGATAAATAATAACATCTGTAGCTCACCACAATTAACTTCTGCTCTCACCCTTCCACACAAACTCTTCTCCTTTAGGTCACCAAGGCTTTTTATCTTGCTAAATCCATACACACTACTCTTCTGGGGTAATCTCTCTGACTACTTGCTTCTTTGTCATGGCAGAACTTCCTCCATGGTTTTCTTCTGTCTCATTTATTTTCCCTTCTAGGTCCCTATGTTGATGTTCTTCAGGGCATTTTCCCTTGATGGTTTTCATTACACTCTTTATAGAAATTCTGACCCAATCTCCAGCTTTTAATTATAATGTATGTGCTGATACATCAAGTCAACTTTTTGAGCAATGACATTTCCCAGAGCCTCAGATCCTTGTCTTCAGTGGCTGCTAATCATCCCAGAGATGTTACACAGCATCATCGGAACTTGTCGGTGCCCTTCAAAAATGCTGGCCTATATTTTCCCACTGCCATCCCTACTCTTACCAAAGCTAGAAACCTGAGACCCATGCTTGATTTCCTTCTCTATCATTCCTTTCATTGAGTAGTTTTGTTGAGTTTATCTCTTAAATGTTTTTAAAAGCTGTCCTTTTCTTCAAGATTCATTGTCTACTATATGCATTATTAAATGTTTATACTTGGTTCTCTCCTTCTATTAACATCTCCAGATCTCTATACATTTGGTCACCCTGGAGAATTTATTTGCAAATCAGCTATATAACTCTCCTGCTACTTTAATAGTTCTTCATCACAAGTAAAATAAAGTACAGCATAGTACAGCATACAAAATCCTTTATTATCTGCCTCTATTCTACCTCTCCAGCTCCATCTTCACCCACGCCCTGCTTTTCACTTAATACTCTCTCAAACTGACCTGCTTATGGTGTTCCACAGAGCAACACTCTTCCTTGTTTTTGTTTTGTTTGTCTTTTTCTTATATCATTCTACCTTAAAAACCCCATCCTTTCTGCCTCCCCCGAAAAGAATTCCAGCATTTCTCTTTTGAATTCCTTTTTGTTCTTTAAGATTCAGGACAAGTGTATTTTCCTCCAAGAAATTTTCCATGACTTTCTCCACTTTCCAGGGTATTTTGAGTGCCCAATTCTGTGCTCTTGCAGTACATGATTTCCATAATTCCATAGGTTGCATTGTGTGTTATTATCTGCCTCTAATAATCAAAAGTATTTTAAAGCATGGAATTGATGCTTTTCACATTATTTGTATTCCTAATACTTAGCAAAATGCCTGGCACATGGTAGGTATTCAATGACATTTATGGAATTAAATAATAAAATGAAATCAATGAATAAATGGAACTGGTTTAATCCATAGCAAAAGATGGGAGAGACCTATTTGAGAAAAAGATCTATCAATAAATCCCCAAATATAATATAGTTTATCTCGTTACCTGGGGATTGGAGAATCTCCTGACTTTCATCTTTTTTTTTTGGTCTTTTTTCCTTTTTTTTCTCTCTGCTCAGAGGGATGAAGTGAACATTTATTTGTGATAGTATTTGACAGCCAGATTGGATCAGGGAATGTTGAGAGGGACATAGAGGCTGAAGTAAAATACTTCAAAGCCTGAAACTCACCATAAGCTTCAGAAGTGGTAAGAGTAGCTTTTGCTCAACACGAAGTAGTTTATTGTCAAGGAAATCCCAAGGCAAGAGGTTTCCCCTAAGACAACTCTAGCTGACCCCTTTGTCTTACAGTAGGGGAGGCCCCTCCTGCTTGTGACAGATCAACTACACCAACCATTTACCTCCCCCACCGGGCTATTTCTGGTGGTGTTTCCACAGGGGCAACACTCTTCCAGGTTACAACACTGCTGTTCCAGTCTAATTAGCCGACTCCAGCCAGACCATTGGGGCACTTGACCTGATACATGTCGTGTATTTGGCTTTCTGCATTGTTTGCAGTCTCATTGTTGGGCATCTGTTATCTCATGAGCTATTCAATAGTAGGCTGACAGCTGAGTGATGTGAACATATCGTTATCGAGCATTTGAACAGCTTCATTAAACAACTGATGCCAAAAGACTTCTGAATCTACCTTCCCCAAACTCCACGGAGTCCACACACCTTGGTAGAGCAGTTTGGTCACTAAATTATCCCCAGCAAGGGCTTATCATCTCTACCCAATTCCTGGGTAAGATCAAGGTGAGACGGATGGGCATTGACATGGACCTTCTTTGAAAATCCAGGATTCCATTTCTTTTTTGGTTGTTGCTAGCTAATCTTATTTATTTGTATGATTGTTCATGGAATAAGACTCTGCTTGAAGAAACACTGGAAACGTATTAGTTATTTACTTGTTAAAAGTGATTAAAGGGTTCCATAACCCTAATTCTCCTGAGGACCTCTTCCCTCTCTCATGGAAATTAACCTAATTTTGTTTGTTTTACAGGAAACATTTTACTGTAAACTCAGGCAACATTATAGGAAAAGGAATCTAGTTCATTGTAAATTTTGGTAATGTTCATCTAAATTCCTTTTGAGCTTTCTTAAACTTCGTACTTGTGACAAACATCAAAATGTTGCCTTGCAGATCTTACTTTTTTTAATTAGAGAAGTTGTGGGTTTACCAGAACAATCTTGCATAAAATACAGGATTCCCGTATAATACCATATGACTAATACCTTGCATTGGCATGGTACATTTGTTACAAGTGATGGAAGCATGTTTTCATAATTGTTCTATTAACTATAGTCCATGGTTTAACTTAGGGTTCACTGTGTTGTACAGTTCTATAGGTTTAAACAATTTTTTAAAAATTCTAGTAACATATATACAATCTAAAATTCCTCCTTTTTAATCATATTGAAATATATAATAATTGCTGTTAATTACATTCATACTCTTGTACTACCATCACCATCCATTACCAAAACTCTTCTATTGTCCCACACAGATAGTTTGTACATTTTCTCTACCTATTCCCTATCTTTATTATTTCCCCTGGAAACCTATATATTAGACACTGACTCTATTATAAGTCTGATTATTTTAATTATTTCATATCAGTGGATCAATGTTTTTGTGTCTGGCTAATTCCACTCAAAATTTTGTCTTCGAGGGTGATCCATGTTGTCCCATATATCAGAACTTCAGTCCCTCTAACAGTTGAATAACATTCCATTGTATGAATGGAATTCATTTTGTTTATCCAATTATCAGTTGATGGACACTTGGTTGCTTCCATCCTTTGGCAATTGTGAATAATGCTATTATGAACATCAGTGTACAAATATCTGTTTGAGTCCCTGCCTTCAATTCTTTTTGGTACATATCCAGAAGTGGGATTGCTAGGTCATATGGTAATTCTAGCCTCAGCTTTCTGCCAAAGTGCCAAACTGTCTTCCACAGTGGCTCCACCATTTTACATTCCCATCAGCCATGAACAAGTAATTCTATTTCTCCACATCCTCCCAACACTTGTAATTTTCTGTTTGTTTTTTTTTAAATAGGGACCATTCTAGTGAGTGTGAAATGGTATCTCAGGATGGCTTTGATCTGCTTTTCCTTAATGGCTAACAGTAAGGAGGGAAAAGGCAACAATGATAAAAGGGTCAACTCAACCGTCATCTGTCCCCTGAAGCCCTGAGGAAGCTCCTTTCTTTAAGTCTCCTCAGATGCCTTTGGGGAGGGCTGGAACAATGGCTGCCCTCAGAGCCAGCAGCAAGAGATAAGAAGTAGCTATTCAAAAGCAGTGATTGTGATGGGCCCACACCCCACCCCACACTGACCCCTTCCTGCTCCACCATTGTCCCACAGTTCCCCTCAGGATTCCATCTTGACCATCCTTGGGTATGATGCAACTTTTCTTTCAACTAATAGCATCCCCAGGCCAGCGTAACTGGTGTTCTCTCTAGGTATCAGCCTAGTTAAAAGGGGGACTTGGAGATTCAAACTTAATTCTGGTTGTTTTACACAAATGTCCTTGCTTCTCTTGCTCTTGGCCCTTCCAGACAAAAGTTCTGAGTGCACAAAGGGAATGACTGGAGAAAAGCAAGTGGAAGGAAAACAACAACCCTGGTAGGTGGGGCTAGAACCCCTCAGGCCCAGGGGGATGTGA
Source organism: Dasypus novemcinctus (assembly GCF_030445035.2). Lineage (NCBI taxonomy): Eukaryota > Metazoa > Chordata > Mammalia > Cingulata > Dasypodidae > Dasypus > Dasypus novemcinctus. Next base: position 6,840,065 of record NC_080697.1, read on the forward strand.
GGAAGGGAAGGCATGATGATCTTCCATCTCTCAGATCCACCACTAGTGTTCTCTTCTGGTGCTTCTCCCCCAAACTTTTGCAAATGTCTTAAATTTCACTGACCATCAGGTCTGCCATCCCCATGAGAATGGCCAATTCTGACCATGATTTGATCATCTTTCCCATTAACCTTACTGACAAGTCTAGTTGAAACAACAAGGAATGCCCCCAGCTCCAGTACTCCACTGGAAACACCTGTCAAAATTCTATATGACTTTCCAACTCCATTCCCAGATATTCCATGGCAAGGATGAATGCCACTGTACCAGTAGCAGGGACAGACAGGCCAGGCTGCTCTGACTGCCCTCAGCAAGTGCCACAAACAGAAGGACTAGTCTCAGTTATTCCAACTGGATTTAGAACTCCAGGGCCTGTGCCCTGGGAGGCCATGCTGGCTGTACCATCGCCCTGGGCTCCTGACCAATATGTGTGCCCTCGGGATTGTACTTCTTGTGTGAAAACCAGGAAACACATATCATAAAAACACATTGATTGGCCACTTAGGGGTGACCATGAGAACATTGTTTAAGGAAACACCACCAGCAGATCATGTGAGCCTTAGAAAACTCCAGAGATCAGTCCAAAATGAGGTTTCCCTTGGTTACTCAAAGGAGATTCCTGGAGGAATAACTGACTCATTATTTTTTAATGTTCTTCAGGAAGATTTTCCTACAATGGGAATAGTCCATTTAGATAAGTTAGCTATGAAATTGTCCCTGAATTTATGTGAAGTGACCAGTGACAAATACCATCTTGTACCTGGAAGACACTCAGCTCAATCCAGGGGTGTTATCAATGGCAGAATTGCCCTAGATGTCCACCTTTCAGACCAAAGTTGAGTCTGTGCAATCGTGAATAGATCTTGCAATACCAAAATTAATGCCAAGTGGAAATGTCAATCCAGAAACCTAAAGAGAAAGCAAGCTGATTTATTAGGTAGACTTTGATGGTTTATGGGATTAGTTTGGCTGCTTGTGTCTGGGATCCTAGGCGTGAGAATGCAAGGGATATGGTTAAGGTTAGTACTGAAGTTTGAACTCTTTTGTTTAGAGTTCTATTTATGGTAGTCTTAATTAAACATTGTATGAGATGACTTTAATGGAGTAGTCCCCAGCCCCTGTTGGCCAGATAAATTAGAGGCTGATGAATATGAAGTAGTCATGAATTCAAGGGAAAATTAACCAGAAGCTAAGAGGGTGGAGAAATGAGGAAGGACTGGCTCTTCCTGAGAGACAATTTGCTGTAGATCTCTTGCTTTTATGCTTATACTGTGGACAATGGCACTCATAGCTTGTTTTATAGACTGCCTTTTCAAGCTCATGTGTGGCAGGCTTACTTAAAAACCATGATAAAAGACTGGGGTTTCCTAAACTCTGAATTTCTTTCCTGTAATGAATCCTGGTCCTGATCTCCTCATCCTTTGGGAATTGTGTCTTGGGAACCAGGGCGAGATAATGATGATACTCTGGCTTCTGCTCTTGCTGAGAGTAGTAAACAGACCTTGCACTTGACCCATGAGTCTCATGTCTTTCATCCATGAAACTCTAAGCGTCTATAAAACTCTGAGAGTCTAACCAGTAAGTTTGCAAGAAGGGTAAGATCTCAGACTCCTTCCAGTTCTTGGCGGTTTTAAAAATTTCATACCCTTCATAGTTCTTGACAAATATATTTTAAAAAATAATTTGTTTGAAGGCTATGGAGCTCTATCAAGGCTGAGAGAAATTTCAGATCCAAGATCTGAGTGAGAAAGGAAAGTAGAGAGTTGATACAGAATTGTAGCGCTTTTCCTTTGAGATGGTTTTTGATCCATTTGCCTTATGTCAACACTTTGGAAAAAACAGAATAAGATTAATTTCTCTTCAGCATGATATTATATTCCATCTTTGAAGATATCCTCCATATATGACCCAAGGCTTCTTTTCTCTGAGTTAATCATTCCAGTTCTTTCCACGTTTTTTCATGAAAAATGGTTTGAAGTCCTCTCTCCATCCTGCTCTGCCCTTCCCAGAGAAAGTTCTGGTTTACCAATAGCCCACACAGCATGTGGCACTCAAAATGAGGGTGAGTCTTCTGACCTGGTCTGAGCAGTTGAGAAGGCAGCAGGATAACCCCTTGTTTCTGGTATTGCACTTCCAGGGAAGCAGTTTTTCCCATCGCTGACCATATGCATTCATTTATCTCATTTAATGTATCAGTTATCCAAGCCAAACAGAAAAAACAAACTTTGGCAAAACAAGCTTGATATTAGTATTCCAAATCCTTCAAAATTTCTCATCCCTTGATTAAGAAATTCTACTATTTTGAATTTTTCTAATGAAAGAATTGATGCTTAGATAAGCAGTGTGATATTGGTAATATAAATAATTATAGTAAATATTGATATGGGCATCCAGAAAATATTATGCAACAATGAAAATGGTATTTAAAAAAACATTATCACTACATATTAATAAAGCATAAATCCATCCAAAGTATACAATTAATGGTATTCAGTGTAGTCACATATTTGTGCATTCATCACTTCAATAATTTTTAGAGCACTTTCATTATTCCAATAATAATAATAATAATAAGCAAAAAACCAAATTCATCACCTATCAATCTCTCTATGCTTCCCCTGCCATACATAGCTACTATTCTGTTTCTAGTTCTCTACTGTATATGTACATACATTTTGAAAAATTTTAAAAAGTGAATAGGCAAAAGAAAAATGACAATGAGATATCATCCCACACCACATAGAATGGCCATTACTAAAAAACAAAGCAACAGACAACTACAAGTGCTGGAGAGGATGTGGAGAAATAGGAACACTCCTTCACTCTTGGTGGGAATATAAAATAGTGCAGCCTCTGTGGAAGACAGTTTGGTGGTTCCTCAGGAAGCTAAATATAGAACTGCCATATGATCCAGCAATTCCTCTACTAGGAATATATCCAGAAGAATTGAAAACTAGGAACAGACTTTTGCAGACCGATGTTCATAGCCATGCTATTCACAATTGCCAAAAGATGGAAACAACCCAATTGTCCATCAAGTGGTGAATGAATAAAGAAAATGTGGTACATAGATTCAATAGAGTACTATGTTGCAGTAAGCAGAAATGAAATTGGGACACATAAGATAACACAGATGCATCTTGAAAACATTATGCTGAGTGCAATAAGCCAGATACAAAAGGACAAATATTGCATGGGCTCACTAATATGAACTCAATATGCAGAATGAACAAATGGAGTTAAAACCTACAGTATAGGTTATTAGGAGATAAGAGGAGGGCTGGCAAGGGGTACTGATGCTTAATGCCTGCAGAAATCTTCATTAACTTGACTGTGAAAGTGTGGAAATGGATACAGTTGATAGTAACACATTATAGTGAATAGAACTAATGCAACTGGTTTATAAATGTGATTGTGGCTGAAAAGGGTAATCTAGGTATGTAAATGTCAATTGAAAGAAAGCTAGAGAATAATCTAGGGACCGAATAACATAGTGAACCCAGAGGTAGATGAGAATTGTGGTTGATGCTATAGATGTGAGACTGTCCTGTGAACTAGTACAGATGTACATCACTATTGCAAGGTTAAGAAGGTGGAGAAGCATGGGAAAAGACAACTACTGTAACCCATGGACTATAGATACAGCAAAACTATGATATTCCTGTAGCAATGCCAAAGATGTCCTGTGTTAATAATATGGAAGTATGGAAAAATATACAAAATGTGCATTATAGACCATAGTTAGTGGTAATAGTCTGATGATATTATGTCATAATGATGTGGGCTATGGGTGGAGGGCTCTTTATCTCTTCAGAGATAACTAAGTTGTTTGACTTGTGGGTGTGGAACGGTGGGGGTCTGCAGTCCTGCCCTTGGGGACTGGCAGCTGCTCCAGTCCCAGGAAATGTTTAACAATGCGGGGGCTATAAACTTTAAGTATTTAGGGGAAATGCAAAAACCAAATGTGCTAAAGGCTTATCTAGAATGTCTGGAGTCCATGCTAAAAGCTTACCTAAGATGTGGAAGATATATGCTAATTGAAGCCTATTGAGAACTGAAACAAAGGGACCATTTGGCCTTTCCTCTCTGTATAAAAGACGTTTGAAAATCTTGTTCAGGGCTCGGGATTCAAACTGAAAGCTCCCGAGTCCAGCCGGCCATCAATAAACCATTTTTCCTTCTCAAAATCATTGCTGAGTCCTGGCCTCTCTATACTCAAATAATTGAACTTCTCTTAAATTCCACAACAATAATGTGTAACAAATATTCCACTACAATGTAGTGTGTTGATGGAGGGGTGTTATATAGGAATTCCACATGTGCATGATTGTTTTGTAAGTTCACAACCTCCCTGATTAAAAAAAAAATATATATATATATATATATATATATATATTTTTTTTAAAGAACATTATTTAGCTAGCTAGCTAATCTTTTGGTGTCCTATTCTGCTGTAACAAATTCCCACAAACAGGTGACTTAAAACAACCCAAATTCATCTTCTAGTTCTGGAGGCCAGAAGTCCAAATGGGCCAGCAGGGCTTTGTTCTGGAGGAGAGTCTCTAGGGCAGGGGTTCTTAACCTTCCTTGTCCCACAGACCCCTTTGCCACTCAGGTGAAAACCACAGGCCGCTTACTAAGTCCACACTATACTGTGTATTTTTTTTTCTTTTCTTTTTTTTTTAAAGATTTATTTATTTATTTATTTCTCTCCCCTTCCCCCCACCCTGGCTGTCTGTTCTCTGTGTCTATGTGCTGCGTCTTCTTTGTCCACTTCTATTGTTGTCAGTGGCACTGGAATCTGTGTTTTCTTTTTAGTTGCGTCATCTTGTTGATGTCAGCTCTCCGTGTGTGTGCCGCCATTCCGGGGCAGGCTGCACTTTCTTTCACACTGGGTGGCTCTCCTTACGGAGTGCACTCCTTGCACGTGGGGCTCCCCTACGCGAGGGACACACCTGCGTGGCACGGCACTCCTTATGCACATCAGCGCTGCACATGGGCCAGCTCCACACGGGTCAAGGAGGCCCGGGGTTTGAACCGTGGACCTCCCATGTGGTAGGCGGATGCCCTAACCACTGGGCCAAGTCCGCTTCCCTATACTGAGTACTATTTAATAACTAGATCACACCGGCAACAACACGTCCCCACAAGAATAATGTTTTTTTAAAATTTAAATTCAAGCTCACAGACCCCTGGTTAAGAACCCCTGCTCTAGGGGGAGAAGAATCTGCTCTTTGCCTTTTCCAGCTTCTGGAAGCGAGCTTCGTTCCTTCCCTTGTGGCCCTCTTCGCAGTACCCGACCTCTTGTTCCATTATTACATCTCCATCTCTGATTCTGATCGCCATTGTGATGACTTTGGACCCACCTGGAAAATACAGGACACTCTTCCCACGTCAAGGTCCTTCATTTCATCGCATCTTCAAAGTCTCTTTTGACTTAATGTAAATTATTCACATTTTCAGGGGGTTAAGGCATGGCCCTCTTTTGGCAGCCGTGTGCAGCTAGCTAGCTTGCTATGCAAATATATATATATATACATGTGTCTGGGAATGGGAATGATAACAGGAAGGAAATACTCCAATGTGTCAAAATGATTAGTCCTTTATGATATGTGTTTCCCCTTTGACTTTAGATATTTCGTAAAGCAACAAACATGAACGAATGCGTAATAACTCCCCACGTAATGTTGTGCCGGCGTCTTGAATACAATGTAAATGTTAATCTGAATGTCGCAGAGAACAATCCACCTTCTCCTTCACTTCAGATCCCGCTTTAATAAATCGTCAGCTCAGTCAGCAGCCTGAACGGGGCGAAAGAGCACTGCGTCACGGGTCAGGAGAATGGCTTTCCAGCAGGGAAGGTCAGAAGTTCCCTTGATTCCATTCCATTGGGCTGGTTTTCATTGTTACTGAAAAAGTGATTCATCTTTGGCTAGTTTCCCAAATGTATCAATGGCCGCTTGTTGTCAAGAACCACTTTTCCAGATGCTGGGCGGGAAGAGATGACTAATATCTTGTTCCCTCTCTTGGGGAGCAGAGAGTCTAGTGGGGAGACAGTTGGAGAACAAAATTGGAACAAATTATAGTAAGAGCTACCGTAGATCAGGCAGGCAGGGCTGTTACAGGAGCACAAAGGAGTTAGAGATAGCGTGTCCAGCCACAGAGGGAGACTGAGTGATGGATGGGGGAAGTTAGGCTCATTTTCAATGAAAAGAAAAAGTCTCAAAGACAAAAACACATTTCTGCAGCCACAACACTTCACCTAGGAATGTGAATGTTTTAGGAGACCTACCAAGGCAGAAGTCACTGCTGGGCCCCACACAGGTGATGCCACACAGTGGGCCACACTGACGGGCCAAAGCTGGGACCTGCCCAAGGTGCTCCCTCACCCACACTTCTCCTCATCAACCCCCACCGTGTCCACTGAGTGGGAAGCGCTCGGTCTCCGAGCTGTCGGGGGTGCAGAGTTGGGCAGAAGGGTTTGGCCTGGCATCTGTTGAACTGTGCCCACGTGGGCCAGGCTCTCAGGGCTGCAGTAGTGATGCAGTGGTTCGCAGCCTGTCCCCAAGCCCCCTCGCCAGCCGCACTGAGCCCCTCTCCAATGCCAAGGTGTGCTCTCCACCTGCTGGGCGTGTGCACACTTCCCTGGGGCAGGTGCAGCCTGCCACGCTGAAGGAAGTGAGCTGTGCATCCTAATACTCTGTGTGCCATGGCCAATTTAAGAGTCAGGAAAAAATGCATGCTGGTCTCTTGTCTCCGCTGTTCAGTGCAGGGGCTACGACCAGGAACCAGGTTGCCTGAGTTCCAGTCCCGACGCGGGCAAGTTACTTGATCTCTTTAGGCTTTGGTTCAAGTATAAAACCGCAGTAGGCTTGCTATGGCGAGTAAATCACGCACTGCGTGTCAACTATGTGCAGAACGTTTGGAAAAGAGCAAAACGCCAAAGTATGCAAGCTGTTACTGTTACTAATTCTTTCTAGCATTCTGTCACTAATTCTTTCCATCATAGCTGATTACAGGGCCCTTACCCGGGGCAAGAGGTCGTGCTGGGCACTTGTGGGAAAGAGGCTTTTTGAGACGAAAGTCCAAGTTCCCCACGCCCACCTGGTATAGCAGGAAAGTCAGGCACGCACTCCAGAAACACTGAAGGACAGAGTAAGGCGCTTTGCCCAGAGAAATGGGGTCAGCCAGGCAAAGGGGCTTTCGTGTTTGAAGATACCTCCAATTATTATTTTCTCTTTCTCTCTGGGATTTTATTCAAAGGGTGACATTTCAGACAATAGAGGCTCCAGGACTTCAAAGAAGGGGGAGACCAGTGGGGGGAGGGGGGTGAGGGCACTGCTGGGAGGTCCTGGGAAGAAGCAGTGGAGGCGAAAAGTTCAAGGGCTCTGGTGTGGACATATCCTCCAACGTCATGTTGCCTTTGGGAACGCTTACTCCGTGAAATGTATCGCTCTAGGCAGTCCATATAAGAAATATACCCACTAGAAACAAAGAAACATATTCGCATGTTTATCTGGAGCTAGAGGGAGGGAAATCTGTTATATGACTTGCATTTTCTTTGACATGCCTGTTTCGTGGTCGTGGGTATCCTTCAGGAAGGCTGGAAAGTTTGTAGTATGTTCTCAGGAATAACTGCTGTTGCCTTTATTATTATAAAAAACAGGTTTAAGCCTGGGTTTCTTGAGGACTTACTTTTACCAGTTTGTAGAATTCCTGCTCTGAAAAAAAAAAGAGGAAATCAATGCAATTATTTTTTCCTCTTAATTTCCTAATTAAGGACACTAATCTCCCAATTTCTGTGAATTATATTGCTTTTACATTGTTAAGGTTTATAATATTTATGTTTCTTTTTATAGTATCATAATTCTCATATTGTGTATAGCCTTAATTCTCTAGTTAAACCAAACCATGGCCACTTACTCAAATAACGATGCCAATTTTTAAAAAAATTTACATTGTAGCTCTTTCGTTTGCTTAATCCTTGAAGTGTAGGGTCTTCACCAGGGTATGTCTTGGCTTTGTCGTCTGGGTAAATTTTCTAGAAACACAAGGTGTGCTTTCAAACTTCACACACAGTTTCTTCTATATTTTAGGAAATATTTTTTTCATTATATTTGAATATATTTAGTTTCATTTATTCTCGTCTCTATTTTTAAGGAAACCAAGCATATGGAAGTTTCACATCAGTGTCTTTTTCTCTATAATGACTTTGACCTCTTTTTAATTTTCCACTAGTTTTGCAAGTTTTTTCTTAAGTTTATGCTCTCCCGTCATCAAGGTATGTTTTTCTCAGGAATGAATTAATGTTAAAAATCTAGAACTATCTCTTGCTGCCTTAACAGATTAAAGAAAGCTCACGCATGATTTGTTCATTCTGTGGGCCACAGAGAAGAGAGCCTCCAAGTCATCTGTGCAGGGTAGTTGAACGATATGAATTGTATTTGAGAAAAAAACATTCACAAAGCCTTTTTAATACATGCTGGGGTAGCCTGGCTATCACTGTCCACACGGCCCCATTCTACCCACACTCCTGCCTGCTACTGGGGCTCTACCCTGCTGCTACTCGGGCATTTATGTGGCAGTGTGTGTTTGGTGATTGCGATTTGCTCATCCTCGTCCTACATTTTTCTCATCTCTCAGCTGCCGCTGAGATGAATATGTTTGGTCACGTTTCACAAATAAGGAAGCTGAGTTCTCTGAGCTAGTGCGGCCCCTGCTGTTTCCTGGGCCATGTGGTCAGGGTGGAAATTGGATTTTCCTACCAGAAAAAGAAAAAAACAGACCAAGGCAGGCAGCTGCTGAGCCCCGGGGAACGGGACGACCTGCCAGGCTCTGCGCTGCCTTCCGTCGCAGGCAGCCAAGGCCTGGTTTCTGCGCGTGTGAGCTCAGCTAGGCATGAAATCCAACCGTCTCCATGTATAACCCAGGCCGGCATGACCAAATACACCCAAGACTCTGAGAGAGGAAAAAAGACCGAATCTTTTCATCAATAATCCCGAACAGGTTAAAAAGAGACCCCAACTCCTTCTAAAGCTCCGTGGACTAAACAGCCTCACACCACTGCCCTTGTCGGGCTGATGACTCACCGGTAAACACGCACGTCAGCCGAGGAAGGAGCAGCCCAGGCGGCGTGAAATTGCCAAATCCCCGTCTCCCTGCTAAGCCACTGAGCTTCGACTCCTCCAGCTTAACCACAGGGGAGGTGTGGTGAGCCCTATGGCCTGCAAGGGAAAGGAAACGCAACCATTTTATATTCCAAGCAAGAGAAACATAGGGGCACCTAGAAATGTGTGCAAACATACACACACACGTCACGCATGCACCTGCGTGCACTCACACAGTATTGTCAAACATGATGCAAACAAAGCTCCTCACGTCAAAACAAATCCAGGCATGCTCAAGTGACACGTGTAGGCAAACAGACACACACGCAGGCAGGCACGGAACACAAATGCTACAGCATAAATGCACAATGCACATCAATGAAAACTTAAAGGAAGACAGAGGAGACAAGATGGGACCGTTAAAAAGTATTGTACCATCCTGTGTGATGAATTCCAAAAGTATTAATGAGTAGGATGGTATAGAGAGATTTGTTAAATTCATATGAAGACTTCGAGGCATGTCTTGGCCTGATGTTGCCCATCAGCGTCACATGCTTGAGGATACAAAGCTATCTTCCTAACACCGTCTTAGAGGGATAAAACGTGCCAACACAAGTAGAGGGAACTGGTGAAAAAAATGGAGGTGAGAGAGGTGCAGGCTGGTGGCCACTATGTAAGAGACCCGGCATTATGAGGCTGAAACTCCAGAAAGTCAAACTTTCTGGAAGAGGGTGCCTAAGATGTTTAGGAAGCATTTGAAGGTGCTGGGAGTACAGAAAATATGCAAATAACCGTGTCTCTGATTGTCACCTTTCAGCTTCCATTCTGATGAGCAAATGTGGGAATGTGACATGTTCTGGACAGTGAGATCGACACCGTTTCCCTGACTGAAAGTCACTGGCAAGTTTTCCACCGTGAACCGTAGTGATGAAATAGTTGAGGCTCCACGTAACACACAGAAGGGGTATGAGTGTGTGTGTGGGGTGGCAGCAGATTTTGACCCTGTGTCTATCCAGCACCATTGGAGTGGCCTTCACATGCTATCTCATAATATTGTGGAGACCTCATTTTCATATTCCTACAGAGTCCTCATTTAAAATAGAAATCCTGGCAAGCAGATGTGGCTCAACTGATAGAGTGTCCACCTAATATATAATAGGTCCAGGGTTCGGTACCAAGGCCCTCCTGGCCTGTGTGGTGAGCTGGCCCATGTACAGTGCTGCCGCGCACAAGTAGTGCTGTGCCACGCAGGGGTGTCCCCATGTAGGGGTGCCCCACACGCAAGGAGGGCACCTTGTAAGGAGATCCACTCTGCACGATAAAAGTGCAGCCCACCCAGGAGTGGCACTGTACACACGGAGAGCTGACGCAGCCAGATGATGCAACAAAAAGAGAAAGAGATTCCCAGTGATGCCTGAGAAGAATGCAAGTGGACACAGAGAGCAGACAACGGGGTGGGGGGCGGGGGGAGGATAAATAAAAATAAGTCTTTGAAAAATAAAATAAAATAGAAATCTCAGACACTGTATGGACTCTTTAAAACAAGATAGTTTTGAATACCAGCCATCTGAATGGTGTGGGCTTTTTTTTTTTTTTTGTTCTTTTAAAAATGAATATGCCTTCACTTAGAATACCCCCATTGAGTAATCTAGTGGAAAGAAATGTGGGGCCTGTGCAACAATCTGGATTCTCTCTCTTTAGGAGTGTTGAGTTCGGCCTGTGTACGATGGAGCTGGCCTTGTTCTACCTGGAAGTTCTCAGGAGCAAGGCCAAAGCAGCATGAATTTACTGAGAAGATTCTTTCCTACTTTCCATTTGGTCTGGGTAGCTACCGTCTTCTACTGGGGAAAGGATAAAATTAATAGCGAGGGATTCGGGAAGTTTTTGGAACTTGGAAATTTATAAAATAGTTGTGAAAATCTACGTGGGTGAGAATTGGTTTGGGAAGCGCCCTGATCTCAAGGCGTAGAGATAGATACCAAATTGCTGATCCGATGTCTTAGGGACCTGCCACTCGGACTCCTGTTTTAATTCATGGTCCTCCCAGCACTCCAGCAGCCCTGATGGTGGAGGGGGAGAGGCGGGGTCTAATTTAGTCCACCAATTACTCCACAGCAGACAAGCAAGGAGCCTAAAACAACCCCAAAATATGCCCGAGGAGGAATGTTGAGCAAGATCACAAGAGAGATGATGTGCCAGAACCCAGGCATTCTGTCTGCAGGCTGGAAACGGAAGACTCCGTTTAGCCTGTTAAGGAGCTGGGGCAGGTGCAGGGGGGCAGCACTAGGCAGCACAGAGGTTGTATGTTCTAGAAGCTCTGGGGATAGGGTGAGAAAACCTCAGTAGGATAGGCAGGCTTGCCAGAGGGTGTGAAAGTGGGGATAGAGAAGGCAGGAGGGTTGATCAGAGAGGGGTGAGCAGATCCTGGAATGCCACTAAGAGCACGGAAGCCATTTGGCTGCCCCCAGTGCCTGTTTGGGCATATTTGGAAATACAAAAATAACAATCATTATTGTGCACCAATTATATATCCAGCAGTGCTTGCTTATTCTCACATAATATGTTACATAGCCCTCACAACTCCTCTGTGAAAACAGGCATTTTTAGTCTCATGACACACTAAGAAATTGATGTTTGACCCATGTAACGTGGCCAAGACCACACATGTAGCTTTGATTTGTAGACGTTTGGGGATCATAACTCAGGTAGATTAATAAAAAAAAAAAAATCAGAGCTGTTTAATAGTGGAACTTACTGGCCCAAATCTTGGGTCATTGGGAGCGTTCCAGTAAACAGGTGGTGAGCACAAGCTGGGAACTTCCTGTGCCGGGAGGAGTTTGAAATGGATGAGATTTAAGGTCCTTGACAGTTCTAAGATTCTGTGGCAATAGACCCTATGAATAAATAAATACAAAGTGAGTATTTACATCAGCCTTGTTGGCAATATCCTCTGGTAACCTATATTCTAATTTCTGAATCTATGAATTCGATTATTCTAATTTTTTCATATCAGTGAGATCATGCAATAGTTGTCCCTTTGTGTTTGGCTGATTTCACTTAAATGATGTCTGCAAGCTTGATCCATGCTGTTGCATGTTTCAGAACTTCATTCCTTTTTTACAGCTGAATAGTATTCTATTGTATGCAGCACCATATTTTGTTTGTACATTTATTTGTTGATGGGCACATGGGTTGCTTCCATTTTTAGAAATTGTGAATAATGCCACTATGGACCTCAGTGTGCAAATATATGTTTGTGTCCCAGCTTTCACTTCCTTGGGGTGTATGTCTAGAAGTAGGATTGCCAGGTCATATGGTAATTCTATATTTAACATTCTGAGGAATTGCCAAATTGTTTTCCATCCAATCGCAGCATTTTACATTCCCGCCAACAATGGATGGGTGTTCCTATTTCTCTACATCTTCTCCAATACTTGTAATTTTTCTTTTTTTTTTTTTCATAGTAGCCATTCTAATGGGTGTGAATGGTATCTAACTGAGGTCTTGATTTATATTTTTGACCACTTGAATACCTTTTTTGGAGAAATGTCTAGTTAAGTCTTTGACCCATTTTTAAATTGGGTTTTTTTGTTGTTGTTGACTTTTAGGATTTCTTCATAAATTCTGGATATCAAACCATTATTGGATATGTGGTTTCTAAATATTTGCTCTCATTTTGAAGGTTTTCTGTTTACTTTAATGATGAAGTCCTCTGATGCACAAAAGTGTTTAATATTAAGAAGTTCCACTTTTCTATTTTGTTGTTGTTGCTTATGCTTTGCACGTGAAGTCTAAGAAACCATTGCCTAACACGAGGTCCTGCAGATGCTTCCGTATGTTTTCTTCTAAAAGTTTTGTAGTTCTGGTTCTTATATTTACGAAATTTTGAGTTGATTTTTCTTTGTGGTGTGACGTGGGGGTCCACATTTATTTTGTGTGTGTGGAGTTCCAGTTTTCACAGCACCATTTGTTGAAGAGACTATTCTTTCTCAATTGAGTGAACTTGGCGCTCACTGAAAATCAGTTCAGCATAGATGCGAGGGTTGGTTTCGGAATTCTCAGTTCTATTCCATTTCTCTATTTCTGTCTTTGTGTCAGGACCATGCTGTTTTGATTACTCTGGCTCTGTTTTAAGAATGAGAAGCGTGAGTCCTCCTGAAGGCAGGGAATGGGGAGTTAGTGCTTAAATAGTAGAGTTTCCATTTGGAGTGATTGAAAGCTTTCGTAAGGGATGGCGGTGATGGTAGCTCAACTTTGTGGATTTAATTAACAGCAATGAATTACATATTTAAATATGACCAAAAGGGGGAAATTTTAGGTTGTGTATATGTTACCAGAATAAAAATTTTAAAAATCACCAAAAGTACTGTGCAACACAGTGACTCATAATGTAAACCATGGCTACAGGGAATAGAAGAATTTTAATAACAATTCTCTCATCAATTATAGCAAATATAGCAGACTAAATGTTTTAATAATAGAGGGGGTGATATGGGAATTCTATATTTTCTGCTTGATTTTTCTGTAAACCTAAAACATCTCCAATTTTTAAAAAGTAGAAAAAATATCCTCTGGAAGATACCTTCTCTGTTCCTTAGTATTCCAAAGGTCATTTCTCTGGAAATTGCTGGTGCATTGCTAATTAAGTTTATAAATTCTCAGTCCATATAACTGGTGGTGAATTTGCCGGCAGACCTTAAATCTGGCAGAATTTAATGAGCTGAGACTCTCTGTGCAAGTGTAATTAAGAGATCCTTTACAATTTTAGATTCTAAATGATGTCTTAACGGCAAAGAGATTTTCTTTAAAGGTGAAGAGCAGAAAGTGCGAATTAAAAAGATATTCTCTCTATGATTTAAAAGAAATGGTAAATTCTTTTATGCATGCTGAAATGGAAAATTATAGGCACTCAGAAAATTTAGGATGTTAAAGAAACAACAACCCTGAAAGCTCACCAGGGATAATCACTCGTAGCAATTCAGCATAGTACCAACAATCCAGCAATATTTTCTTTTTTATGTAGTTGAAGTTATTAGGAATTCTATAACTTTTTGGTCTCAGGACCCTTCTATATCTGAAAAATGATTGAGGATTCCAAAGAATTTTGTTTAAGTGTTTTATTATTGATACTTACTGTTGGATATTAAACCCCAAAGTTTTTAAAATATTTCTTTATTCATTTACTTAAAATTGCAATGTGAAACCCACTAAAGGTGAACACATATAGTACATTTTAGTGAAAATAACTCTTTTTCAAAACCAACAAAAATGTCATAAGAGTGATATCATTTGCAATTCTTTTTAAATGTTTGCCTTAATAGTAACTGGAGTCTCACATCTGCCTCTGAATTCAATCTATTGTGATATATTACCTGGCTGAAGGATGTGAAGAAAATCAAACCTCATACAGATATGAAATTGGAAAATGGAGAAGTATTTTAATAGCCATTTTAAGAAAATTGTGATTTGATAGCAACTGGAAGACTCCACTGTACACACATGAGAGAATGAGAGTGAAAAGGAAAGTAATACCCTAGTATTAGCATGAAAATAGTATGAAAATAGCCCCCCCAGGGATACCTGTACTACATTTTGAAAACCACGAAGTGATATGTGTATATATATAATGGTATATTAAAATAATTAAAGTTTAAAATGCATAATAGTTGGTTTAACCATCTCCTTACTATTTGGGCACTTAGGTCAATCCCTGTTTTATACTAATAAAAATAACACCAAAATAAATATCTGCTAACCATAATTCCACCATAGAATTTCATTTTGTGTTCCCTTAAGGTAGATTCCCAGAAGTTGAAGATTGTATTTCATGGTACTTAATATATTTCAACAAACTTGTTTTGGGAAAGATTTTACCTACTACTACTCACCCAGTGAAGCACTGAGCTCTTGGAATCCTCAGCAGCACTGAGCATATAGCAACAAACAAATTGTGCTTCATCGTCAGAGGAAAAAAGTTTACAAAGTTTTGCACCCTGATGGAGTTGACTATTTTTTTTCCTGTGTAGCCACCAACAAATATTCTGTATGTGTAAGTACAAGAGTAGAGCCGGTGCACTTGTGTAGGTCTGTCACTAGAAAAGATCTTTAAGTCTGACCAAATACTTGAAAGAGTTCCCTTAAACGTATAGTATTGTAAGTACAAACGTATGCACTTCACAGATTGAAAGTCTAGTATTTCAAAAAGCTCAAAAAGCTCAAGCACTGGGATTCAACCCTAAGATCCTTCCCCTATTGTCAGTGAGAAACGTTCTTTCTCTGGCCTCCCTAGTTGGTGTTGTAAGAGCACAGTTGCCATTGCCAGCATCCTCCTCTCATGACAGATCACTTTCTAGTACTTCATCTCACTTGACCTTTAAGGAACGCAGGGCTGGGCTTCCAATACCCATTTCAAAGGAATCTGAGGCTGAGATGGATTGCTTTGCCCAAGGTCACTGTGAGAGACACCAGCCTTGCCTTGTGTTTGGAGTGAGAGGGGAAATGTCAATCAAACAGTGAGAGCCAGTCAGAATCCTCTTTGATTAACAAAAAACAGCATGTAGAGTGGTAAACTCATGGAAGCAAGGCTTGCGAGTTACAGTGTTAAGTGAGAAAACTCATTTCCTAGGACAATTAGTTCTAATGTTTTAAGAGAATAGCTGCAATTTCCTAGCACATACATGTTTGGCTATCTTAAGCTTTGTGGCTAAAAGTTATATTTACAAGCTGTATAGTATGGCAGTCATAGCTCTCTGAAGGTCTTATTTCTTCTTATTAGTTACCAGTAAATATAGGATGAAGATACATTTAAGTATAATAACCAGAGGCAGTATTTAATCTTACATAAGACTGTAGCTCTGTCAGGCTAGTTTCTAAAGGTACAATTGACTCATTGAATTCTCAGGGTCACAGATAGTGAACGTATTATAAAGTTCCACTTATTTTAACTTATATTGAAGAAGGCAATATCAACAATTTCCATTCTCCAAACACTGGTGTCAAAAATTCCTCATCCTTACAATTATCATTTATTTCCAATACCAAGGTCAGTCTACAATATTTGATTCCAGCTGCATAGCCAGTGAATGGTAAATCAAAAGGAGCTTCACAGCAGCTGAGCTTCACGGAGGGTGAAGAGCCCAGCTGGCCACCGTTAGGGCAATGGATGGACATATTGTGATATTCTCATGCAGTTAATGTTACGGAGCCATGAAAATGAATTTATTATTAGGGTTGGATATCAGAAATAAAATACTGATTGAAAAAGGCAAGTCTTAGAAGAACGAATGCAATATGAATCCGTTTTTACAAACTTGGGGAACAAGCAAAAGTCAACAAAATATCATTCAAGCATCCATCCTGATGTGATCAAACTCGAAAGAAAAGCAGGGCATGAGAAATGCAGAATTCAGGACCGTGGTTACCTGGGCACCAGGAGAGGAGACAGCTGAGACCGGGCACCCACCTGGACAGGGCACATCATGTCCCTTTACTGTCACCGCAACTTTTCTTTGCATGTACTTAATGTTCACTGAAGCGTATCTTAAGTGATCGATGTGACACGTAGACCCCATCTCTGCATTCCACAGTCAGTTTTGTGCCTGCTAGAAAGGATGAAGGCTAAGGATGCTGTTTAGATGATGTGGCCCTATTCACTGCGTGCCTACTATGTACCTCTACTCTGCTGGGCACCTTCAGAATGTACTGAAAAAAAGGCAGAAATAAGGCCCAGTTCTTGCCCTTGTGGAATTTAGTGACGGCATTCAGGAGACAACGCACTCAAGAAATAACCAAGAGCTTGAGGCACTCTGAGCTTTCCTTATTGCTTGTCTGGGTTCCTGGGACAATTCCCTGGTTAGTACAGAAAAACCTCTCCTGGCCACCTCTGATTCTTCTACCACACCATTTTGGGACTGGAGTCTCCAGACGCTCACAAGATCTGTATACTAACTAAAACCGACCCTACAGGTGTGGCTCTCCTCTCTCCCACCAAATGCTACCTCTGGCACCCTGCCCCATGCCATCTTCTCCTGCTCATCGCCCCTAGTTTTGTAGGCCTACGTATTCCTCTGAGCCTTTGCACAGGCTGTTCTCTCTCTTCCATCGGCCGTCTAATGAACACTCCTTAGCTCCCCAGTGCTCAGCTCAGAAAGCCCCTTCTGTCTCTTAGCCCAAGTTATATGTCCCTCACCTGAGCTCCCAGAATCCCTACACTTGCCTATAACATATCTACTGCCGTGTACTGCCATTATCTGTTTTTCTTTCTCCATGATAATTCTAGAGTTCCCTGAGCCCTAAAATTCTCTCCCATTTATCTTTGGGGAAAACAACTTTTATACCCAGAATGGCAATAGTAACAGATCAAACCAGTTAGGCCATGAGGCAGAATCTGTAAGTAAGCAATGAAGGATTAAGCTAAGTAGTACAGCATCTCATAGGGTAGGATGGATGTCTTCTTGGAGGAAGGAGGACTTGAACTGGCCCTTGAAGGGTGGACTTGGATCAGAGGAAAAACGATAGTATTCTCAAAGGGGAAACACAAAGAAAAAGTACAGTGGGAAGAACTTGTTAGTTATCTTAGCAAAAATGAAAACACAAGATTAAGTAGGAGGTTCATAATGTTGTAGGATAGGATTGGAGAGGAAGATTGGGCTAAAGTAGGACAACAGTTCAGGACTCATCTTGTATGAAATGGGAGAGCAATGAGGGACTCAGGTCATCAGAGTGACCTGATGAACCTCTTAAGTCAGCATCGGGTGGCACAAAATGAATCAAAATAGAAACTGGAAATGTCAAATCTAAGCTTATTTTCTGCTCTGATGGCAGATACATAATGATGCTGCACAGTACCTGCCTTAGTTAGCTTCCAGGAGGATATTTGACAAATTGGAGGCCATAGGAGAGCCTGACTCATTTCAATTACTCTTCCTAAAATAAAAGAGGGAAAGAAAGTAAAGCCATTTGCGTGCTGAGGAAAATTGTGACGTGCCTGTCAGATTGCAGCAATTGTATGACAGCCTTTTGTGGGCTGTGATGGAGGATGGTCTAGGTAAGGAAAAAACCCTGGCAAAGTAAAATGCTTTCCTTCACTTAAGAGTTTCTAGCAATAAAATGTGTCATCAAGGAGCTTATGTGCTCCAGGAGGGGGAGAGTCCTGCAGAGAGGGGACTTCCCAGAAGGGGCTGGAGAGTGGGGCTGGGGCGTGCCGCAGAAGGGGCTGGAGAGTGGGGCTGGGGCGTGCTGCCCACTGTGCCCTCCAACACCAGTGGAGAGTCCCGGGCTTCCTCATATTGGGTCCCGTACTGTAAAATGTATGACCCGGAGAAGAGCAGAATGTGTCTCCCCGAGAGCAGTGAATTCTTACAGAGAAAAGCGAACACAGGGCTCTTAGCTACATCCAGTTTCTTCTAACAAAGTCGGAGTTGAGTAAATGTGGATACCTCCTCCCTGGAGAATGGGTGATTACGAAGAAGAAAAAAGCCGGCAGGTTTGGACCAGTGGGACTCCTTTCCAGTGGAAGAAAATATGAGTGGAAACTGTGAGCCCACTTCACGAACGTCTGGAATTTCAGCATTCTCTGCATGACTAAATGAAGCTTTTTTTTTTGTTTTTAAGTTAGAAACATGTGGGTTTACAGAAAAATCACGCAGAAAACACGGCGTGCCCATGCCCCTATTACTAACACCGTGCCTTAGCGTGGTGCAGTGTTACAGTGGGCGAACAAATACGATTATAACTGTACCATTGGAAGGTCCATGGCTTACATCAGTGCTCCCTGTTTGTGGTGTTTTGATTTTTATTCTAGTAACATATATACAACCTAAAATTGCCCTTTTAGCCACATTCAAGTGTACAATCCCATGCTCTCAAGTGCATTCACAGGGTAGTGCAGGTGTCCCCATCTTAACAGCTGAAGGAGCCAACCCAGCGCCCTTACGGGCTTCATTTCATTTGACTTTTGGCATGGTGGCAGGAAGGGCACTGGAGGCAGCAATGTCAGAAGGGGTCATGCAAAGTTCCATAAAGGACATGGCATTTGACCTTCAGACCTATAATAGTCAAATGAATATTCCAGACAAAGCACACAAGGCATGGGTTTCAAAGTGCTGCAGCATGTGCAGGCAACTGCAGGCGTCCGACATGAACGTGGGGTAGAGGGTGAAAAAAATGAGCTGTTGTAGGGGGAGAGGTGGGCCCAGCCACGGGAGGCTTTGTTTTCCTCAGATGACTTTGTCCTGCTAAATATGCAGGACCACTGAAGGGAGTTGAGAAGTAGTGGGACTTGTCTGTGAGCCCTTGGGCCTAGAGCTTGTGCTGTTGCCATCCTCAATGCAGCCCAGCTCCTGTTGCAGCAATCACTAGGAAAGCAAATTATTTCAGTTTACCATCCAGGTCTTATTTGATTCTGTGCAATAAATTCTTTTATTATTCAATTGAACTGTCGGAACATTCACTAATAATTGAGCGACTCCAGAAAAGCCATGAGGATAATAAAAACATGACCCTCGTCTTCAAGGAGCACTTAACTACATGTGCCCAGACAACCAAATCTGGAACAAATCAGAGTGGGATCCAGGAGCATGGCAAAGGAGGTGCCATCGCGCACAGAGAAGGAGGCACTGGAGACCAAGCTGAAGAGGGCAGGGTTAAGGCGAGCTACCCAAGGGGACCAACACAGGTCAAAGAAAGCACAGTTTTAAGTGTCAACACAGTTGCCATATCCATCTTTAAAATTACTTATTTCTACTCCAGTCTCGTTCCACAAATTCTGATAGTCAAGGGTATACAGGTGGGAGATAACTAGAGCCTGGAGAACATCATCTGTGGGAGATGGAATGCAGGTGGCACAAACACAAAGTATTTATTCCTCAGGTCAGAGAGAGAGGAGCTGTTGCTTGAATATGAGATGGAAGGAAGATCAAAGGCAGTGGCTGGGGCTTCTGACACTGGTGATTGGATAGATATGACTCAAGCCATCAGGGCAATAACTTGCCGCTGACTGAGTTTTTGGGAGCACTACCTCTACGGAAAACTGGGAAAGACTTTGAAATGGACCGAAAACGTTATCAAGGGTAGTCAACGGAAAGGGAGGGATTGCCTAACACACCCTGCCAGGCTATCTATTTTATTGAGTTTTTGTGTCATCCCTTGTCTTTGAGCTCTTAGTAAGTTGGAGGTAACTGACACAATACAAATAACTCTTGTTCATAGATATGCAAACACATTTTGTCCTGTCGAGAGGACAATCTTCTTTACTGTCCCCTTGAAAAAGTCAGTGAAGCATTTATTTTTAATTCATTTCAACATTCCTGATGGACTATATATGGGATACTTTGAATTTGCCTTTGAATTGTTCATAAATCTAATTGATCCTGACATTAATTAATGAGTTAAGGAAACTCTTTGAAACATATTAAGTTTATATTTGTATGAGAGTCATGATTTTACCTTTAAAAATGTCTTTTAACCTTCCTCCTTGACTTGAACTTCATTTGGATGTGGGACTGTGGGGCACTGAACAGTGTACTCTGCTTGGACATGTTCTTGGTCTTGGCTGCCTTCTGGTCAGTGTGGATCCACTGTCAGTAAGATTTCTTCAAGACAGTCCTTCAGTTAAGGTGTGGCCACACTAATCAAATTGGGCTTTAATCTGATTACTGGAGTCCTTTATAAAGAGAGTGAAGACAGACAGAGAAGCCATGGGGCACAGCCAGAAGACAGAAGACAGCAGAACCCAGATGAGAAAGGAAAAGGCACTGCCACATGCATGGCCGTGGAAGCCAAGGAACCCGAGATTGCTGGCCAGCAGAAGATGCTGGCCCTGGGAGGAAGCCAGCCTTCTCACTTCCAAAGCCATGAGCAAGTCAGTTCTTGTTAAGCCAACCAAATGTGTGTACTGTTTTTGTAGCTGAGAAACTAAATCAGTTTTTGGTACCAGAACTTATTGCTACAATGAATACCTAAAAATCTGCAAATGGTTTTGGAATTGAGTAAGGGGTAGAGTCTGAAAGAATTATGAAGTGCTTGATAGAAAAGCCTAGATTGCTTTGAAGAGACTGTTGGTTGAAATGTGGACACGGAAGGTACTTCCAATGAGGCCTTAGAAGGAAATGATGATTGTGTTATTGGAAATTAGAGGAAAGGTGATCCTTGTTATAAAGTGGCTATTAGAGGTTTGCAATAATTAACAAGCTGTAGCTCAGTTCCCCCTGATATGCACTGGGGAAAGGCTAACCAACTCCCTTCCCCATAAGCCTATGTGTCTAAGGGCACAGTACTTTCCCACAGGTTGAACAACAACAACAACAAAAAAAAAAACCATGTAGAGACAGGAATAAAGGGAAATGGAAACCTTCACTATCTGCTTGTCAGAAGGAGATGAAAACCTTCAGTACCTGCATATCAAAAGGAGATAAAGAAACACTTTACTCCATGCAGATCAAAGAAACACCTACTCCCCAGCATTCTAAGGAAACCTAACTCCCTAACCCGCTACCCTCTAGCCATACAATGGAAAATTTTCACCTCTAGGCCTTCCTATTGGTCCCTGAACCTCACTTGGACCTTCAATCCCCTCCCACCAGCTATCACTTCCCCACCTAGGAAAGGTCTGTATAAATTCAAATCCCCCCTTCCAGGAGTGGGCTGAAGTCTCTCTTTAGACCCCACCATTCTGGTGTGGGGGGGCTGAAGTCTGTTTTTCAGACCCTCTCCATTGGGAGAACTTCTAAATAAACTCTCTGCCTGTGGTCATATCAGTCTCCATGGCCCAGTGAGTGCCGTTTTTCTCCAACAATGGCAAAGTTGTGTTCTGATACCTGACAGTGGAACTTGTAAGGGATGAGCTTGGATCTTTAGCTGAGGAGATTTCCAAACTAAATGTAGAAGGTACAGCCTGACTTCTCCTAGCAGCTAACAGTGAAATGTGAAAGTAAATGGATAAACTGAGGACTGAGCTCTTAAGACAGACAGTGTGCTCTGAGTCTAGGGCCAGAAGTGCCTCTCTCAGCGCCCTCCTGGGACTTTCCAGAAGTGGGTCCCTGGAGGACAGGGCTCCATATGGGTTTAACTGAACAACCCTTTGCTGGAGAGGGTGTGACTATCCATGGACCCACTCAGCCATTTCAGTGGAAGGCAGGATTGGGAATGCAGTTACCAAGAAGAATCTTTGGATGGTTCTATGTCTAATGGTTTGGATCTTTATGAACTGCAGGGAAAGCTAACAAGGCTTTTGCAAAATTTGTATGAACAGAACTACTGCCAACCTGGACTGGAAGGAACAGAGACAGGAAGAACTGAAGGATGAATGACTCCAAGGGCAGTACCATGGAAGCTGAGTGTGGACCAAAAAGATCTCCTTGGGCCGAGAGAGGGCCCCCCCATATGTATGCAAGTGTGAGTCTGTTCCTGCTTGGTGGGGACGGGCCATCTGCCCAGGTGCTGGGGGGGTGTGGGCCTTGTGCCCTGTCATTCAGAGAAAGTGCTGCTGCCCTAATACTTGGAGATGGCGGGCCCTGTGTCCTGGCACTTGGCATTCGTGCAGAGCCTGGCCCTGGCTGCTGTCCCAGTGCTCAGAGAGGGTGGGGCCTTCACCCCAGTGACAGTGAAGGGCACCGCTGCTGCACAAGTGCTTGGAAGGGGTGGGCTTGCCACTCCATCAGGCCTGGAGGACCAAACATCCAACATCTGTGACTCCCGGACTTGAAATCTAATGCAGTTGCCCTGCTGGGCTTTGGACTTGTTTGGGACCCATGACCCTTGTTTTCCTTCCAATTTCTTGCTTCTGGGATCAGAATGATTATCCTATTCCATGTCTTACCATGTATATTGTGCTAGAGGTTTGCAAGAATTAACAAGCTGTAGCTCAGTTTCCCCTGATAAGCATTGGGGAAAGGCTAACCCCATCCCCATAAGTCTACATGTCCAAGGGCATGGCACTTCCCCACAGGTTAAACAAAGAAACCACATAGAGACAGGAGTAAAGGGAAGTGGAAACCGTCTCTACCTGCATATCAGAGGGAGATAAAACTCCTACAGAACAAAGAAATATCTGCTCCTGCAGCATTCCAAGGAACCTTAACTCCCTAACCCACTATCTTCTAGCCACTATCAGGGAAAGTTTTCAGCTCTAGGGCTTCCTGTTGGCCCCGGCACCTCACTTGGACCCACAACCCCCTCCCACTAGCTATCATTCCCCCGCCTAGGAAAGTTCTGCATAAATACAAGTCCCCCCCCTTCCAGGAGTGGGCTAAAGTTACTCTTCATGCTGGTGGGGGGGTGCTGAAGTCTGTTCTTCAGACCCCCTCCATTGGGAGAGCTTCTCAATAAATCTTTCTTTGTCTGTAGTCATTTCAGTCTCGGTGTCCCAGTAAGTGACGTATTTTCTCCAACATATTGGAAGCAGAAAGCTGGTTTTCAGGTTCCACAGGACCACAGGCAGAGAGGAATTTTGCCCTGGGACAGACCACACCCATAACAGATTTTGAAGAGCTTTTGTTCTTAGCTTGTTACTGGATTCTTTAAGGCTGGAACGCCTTAAGGGCTGTTGTGATGGGTTGAATGCATTTTTCATGTGGGAAGAATGGGTCTGGGTGTGCAGTGGTCTAGCCCCTTTTCTCTTTAACCTCAAATTTCCACAGAAAGTAAAAAGGCTCCCTGGGTCCCCAGGTCTTACTCTGAGGTCGTGTTGCTGACCTGAAATCTGCCAGGTGAGTGACCTGTCAGTGCTTTCTTCCTGGATGCCTGAATCAAACAACTGCTGCGCCTTTTCTCCTGCTGTGCCTGAGGGAGGAAACATGTCTGACGTTGAAGTCAGAGATGAGGACGTTTTGCCTTTCCTTTACCTTACCTTAAACAAAGAGCATGCTCTGGCTGCCTTTTAAAGTGATCACACCTCATATTCTGCCTGAGCATTTATTTCTTGTGTCTGGAGAAAATAAAATTTTAAAACCAAGAGAATAGAATTGCCCACCAGGGAAGGAGTCTATCACATAGGCATTATTTTCATTAAAGCCTAAAACATAGTCCACTGGGGAGAAAGCAGTCTTATTTTGGAATTTTCAAACAATGAGCCCATCTGATGCTTGTATCCTGCCCACAGTTTTGACTACCCTGTCCCTTGTGGCCCCACCTTGTCCTGTACACATTCTTCTCTTAATATCTGTAATTCTTGATTGCTTCTATCTCTTGATACATCTGTCTCTCTTGCTCAGTTTCAAGTCCCTGAAAAGTAGAGACCTGGCTTTGTTTGCTCTCTTCTGTGTTGATTGCAAAGTTTGGGATACAGTAATTTTTAAAAAATACATATTCCTGCATTCCTGGACAGCTCTCACAATTAAATAAGGCCTCCTGTGTACGTATCCAGAATCCACCACTCTGTAATATCCACCCTTAGGTCACAGCTTGTTGTTCTCCCCAATGTCATGGAGATAAGGCATTCAAATACATTGATAAAAGAGAGGTCAGTTAAAATCACAGAAGCCATAAATCTGAGTTTGCCAGGCTGCTGGGACAAATCCCATGCAAAGGGTTGTGTTAGAAAGAAAGCTGCACCTGTAAGAGAAAAAAAGCTCACCCCACTGAGCAGGAGAAAAGAATTTTATTAACAATCTGCAAGAACAGGTGCTAGACCTGGTTAAAATGGCTGGTGCACCAAACAAGAAACACAGGCATTTATACCATAAACCTAACAGGCAGGTCCCTCCCCTGTTCCCCATTGATTGGGACTTCCAGGGTTATAGCCTATTGGAGAGATCTAACTACCTTACAAGGTTTCCCGTCTGAGTCACCACTTCAGCCTTCCCCACATTCTGGTGGGCCGGGCAGCTCAGCTCTGCTTTCACTCCTGGTGCTGTTTTTCAAATTGGCCACCACTTGCACTACTGGCCCCGCCCTCTCTTCTCACCATTGGCCACCCTCACTTTGGCCCCGCCCTCTCTTCTCACCATTGGCCGCCCTCACTTTGGCCCCGCCCTCTCTTCTCACCATTGGCCGCCCTCACTTTGGCCCCGCCCTCTTTTCTCACCATTGGCCGCCCTCACTTTGGCCCCGCCCTCTTTTCTCACCGTTGGCCGCCCTCACTTTGGCCCCGCCCTCACTTCTCACCATTGGCTGCCCTCACTTTGGCCCCGCCCTCACTTCTCACCATTGGCCGCCCTCACTTTGGCCCCGCCCTCACTTTGGCCCCAACTGAGCTTGGAAGCCACTTTTCAAATTCTTGGCGCCAAAGCGCTTGAACCCCTTTCCCTCCCTCCTTCAATGGCAGAGCCAGCTTGGCTTCACCTTTGTGTGAAAATTAAACTTAACCCTTTCCTTAGGGTTGGCTTAAATGAACGCATTTATTAGCTCATGGTTTGGGGAGCTGGAACTCAAAATGGAGGCCTTGGCAGGGCTTTGCTCTCTCCCTGATCCTGTGTGTGCCTGGGCAGGCTTGCCCAGATCCTTGGGGCTGCTTGGCTTCACCCCTGCCGCCCGTCGCAGGGTGCTCTCACTCCTTGTGTCTGCTCTGCTGGCTTCCAGCTTCCAGACCCTTCCCGTAAGGCCTCCAGGAAAGTAGATTAAGACCCCCCCTCACCCAGCTGGCCACACCTTCACGAAAAACACCTTCCAAGGGTCCTATCTAAAAACAGGCTCACACTCAGGGCAACGAGGACTAAGACTAGGACAATGTCTTTTGAGGGGACAAGAGTCAATCACCACGGCCCACCACCTCAGCATCAAAAAGACACGTTCTTCCCACAGGCAGAATTCATGCATCGCCTCGTCCCAAAAGCCATTAAGTCATTTCCATAACAGCAGCCACGGATGACAAGAGTGACAGAGTCTTCAAAATCTTGTCATGTTTATTACAGAGATGGTAGAAAATGCACAGAAGAAAATAAATATCATTGGTAATTTTACCACCAGAAGTAAAGGTGGTTCACATTGGTTGAATATCCTACTTATCTTTATTATGTAACTACCATGTGCCCAGCATTGTGGTAAGTCCTGGCAATAAAAATTAAAGCCAAGCAAGTCTGGGTCCCTGCCTGCCCTCAGGGAAGTATACCGCAGGTGTTCTTTTGTAACCTGTTCCCACCTTCACGCTACTGTTTCATAAAGCCGGTTGCGTTTTGTTCTTTGTCGAGGCTGGCAAACAGCTTCCTGGCATTTTCTCCTGGAGCCCGAGTTAAATCCCGTGCAGAGGCACGCCTGTCTCTGCATTGTCCCGCTGCCTTCTCGCCCCTGCATTGCAGTACTTTTCTCCTGCGCTTCGCCGTCCCTCCCTCCATCCTGTATTTGTTCTTGGTGCATGCTTCAGCTGCCGCCCTCGGTATTTATCAACAAATCGCATGCCAGGGCCTGCCTTCGGCTCTCTTCCGTCCACTTGGGTGTTCCCTGGGTCTTTCCGGCCCTCACAGCTGCTCGGTACCCAGAGGCATTTGCTTGGGTCCTACAATCTTTGGAGCCAAGGCCTCCCCTACTTCCAGGAGGCTTCACGGCTCCTCTGAATTATTGGGAAATTCTCAGGATGCCCTGATCCTGGGCTGGCCCTCTCCGGCCACAAAAAGGGTTTCCTCTGTGGAGTGTGGAAACAACTGTGGAGGATTTTCTCTCCCTCTTCAGCACCCACGGGCAGGGGGCAGCTGCTCAGCTTTCTAACTGGTTCAAACACTGGGCAAGCTTCAAATTTGGAGATAGGTAAGAGGCCTTTCTGTATTCTCCATTTCATAAAAATAACTCTGGGGAAGGTTTTCCACCTCTGGTTCTAGCCCCTTGGAGTTAGCAGGCATTTCTCTCCCGTTATGGCATTATATTGTCAGGCCGTCCTGATAGTCCTGCTATTTTTCAGTTTCTTCTTTCTTTTGTCTCCATTCACACTCTAACTGGAAGCTGGGAGAGGCCTCCTTACTAGTCAGTAGACACAAGTCCTGCCTTCTCAATAATTGTCACATTTGCTTTATTGAGCTCCTATGTGCCAGGTGCTTTTCTAACTAATTTACATCATCGCCTGAGTGTAAAGCTATGAGGTCACTGTTATCATCTTCGTCTTACAGGTAAAGAATGAATGGGAGGTTAATAAAGATTTTTCAAGGACATTAAACTTGTAAGATGAAAAACTAGATTCAAACCTAGCACTCTCCCATCACAGCCCTTAGCTCTCCCCAGTCCCTGGACCTCATAAAGGTCAATATTCATGGGGAGTTGCTTTGAGACATCCCTGAACAAATGAATTAAGACTGGACCCATGCAAAATGTCCACTGCTACCTGGCATTGCTGACTGCAGGTAGAGGAAGACAGTCTAGCACTTTAATGCTATTTAGTTTCTTCATTCATTCGCTCACTTATTCATTCATTCATTTGCTTGACTCTCATATCCCCCTCCATTCCATTCTCCTTCTCTTCTCGTTGTACACTGAGTCTATGACTCGACATTATCTGCTTTCTATAAACATATAATCCTAGCATGATTGGTTTGATGGGAACGTATTGGGTTCAAAAGTGCTGGAGGGAAAATGGAATTTCTGCCACCTGGGATGGAGAAAAATGGAAGGAAAAGGAGGATGGACTTATTCACAAGCAGGTGTAATTAACTGATGGAATTTTCAGGTATAGGTATGAACAGGAAGACAGGTGTTCTCCAGGAGGAAGCAGGGCAGGGGCAAGCCCCAGGGGCCAAGCTCTCTGGTGAGGCTGGTCAGTGGCACAATAGCAAGCTCAGGCCACACTGTCAGGCCCCTCATCTCTCAAGGCCTAACATAGTAGATGTGCCCTTCCTAGGGCGCTGGAAGGTGGACTGAGACTGTGTGAAATGGCTCACATGCTGGTCCTTCCTTCCATGTTTAACAAATGTGGTTGAAGAAAACCAATAGGCTTAAATCACAGGTATAAAAATCATTTCTTGTTTGAAACTCAATAGTTCCCTGCTTTTTATTTGTTGCATTTGCAAACAACAATGTCTGTTTTGGACTAAAGTCTGTTTTATTTTTATTGTTTTTCTCTTTTAGTTTTTTAAAGATTTATTTATTTATTTCCCCTTCCACCTCTTCCCCTGTTGTTTGTTCTCCATGTCCATTCACTGTGTATTCTTCTGTGTCCGCTTGTATTCTTATCAGGCGGCACTGGGGATCTGTGTCTCTTTTTGTTGTGTCATCTTGCTGCGTCAGGTCTCCACATGTGTGGCACCACTCCTGAGTGGGCTGTGGTTTCGCACAGGGCAGCTCTCCTTGCACAGGGGCCACTCCATGCGGGGGGGCACCCTTACCCGGGGGCATCCCTGCGTGGGCCGACACTCTTTGTGCACAGCAGCACTGCACATGGGCCAGCTCACCACACGAGCCAGGAAACCCTGGGTTTCGAACCCTTGGACCTCCTATATGGTAGGTGGTCACTCTATCTGTTGAACCACTTCTGGTTCCCTAAAGTCTGTTTTAAAATGAGATATTTTAGATGCATTGATAAAGCACATCTCCATCCTTGAGTAAGTTATGTTTGCCAATCTATGAAATTGTTGTTGATTTGTAAATGATTTCATTTTTCCCAAAAATAGACCTTGAAGTTGCATTTATACTTTAAATATTTATAAATTTGCCAATAGACCAAGCCCCCTGTAAGGCATCCCATTCCTGCATAAATAAATCCATATGCTTCACCTCATCCACCTTGCATAGACCAACAATTACATGTAAGATATGTTCTCAAATCAGATATTCAAAAAATTTCACCCACAGCCCATCACCAAGTGACAAGTGTCCATTTTTGGTCTTGGTAGAGCAGACTGGGGTTTGTCTATACATTAATTGATAGAGACAACTCATATGAGTTCCCTTAGTAAACCTGCCATTTATTTGGCCCATAAGGAAATCAGATTGTCAGACCCAATAGCTCAAATATACAGCAATAACTGTCAGAAACCTGAAATTACTGCCCTCACATAGGCCTTCCAGAGAAACAAAGGCTTTGGATCACTTGCAGCAGCAGCTGCCAGGAAAACAAGAAGGGTTTTATGTAGTGTCTAGAGAGAAACACTGTGCTTCGTCGATGAGCTTAAATCAGCCGTAGCCTATGACAAATAAAGGCCACCAATGTCCTTGAGAAAGAACCCTCCTTTCTATTTTAAAATAGGTTTATTGAGATTTCATTTGTATACCATGAAATTCACTCATTTAAAGTGTATAGTTCAGTAGTTTTTAGTATAGTCAAGTTATTCATCCATCACCACTGTCTAATTTTGGAACATTCCAATCACCCAGTGGTGGATTGAATTTTGTACCCCAGTCCGGGCAAGTTCTTGGTCTTGGTCCACATTCTGTGTGGGCACATTGTAAATAGAACCTCTTAGAACTGTGACTTAGGTCAAGGAGTGGCCCGACTCAGTCAGGCTGGGCTTTAATCTGGGTGACTGGAGATCTTTAAATGCAGAAAGAAATTCAGATGTAGAGTAAGAAAGCCACAGGAAGAATCTGGAATTCAACACACTTGGAGGAGAAAGAGGAGACACCACTGTGTGCATTGCCATGCGATAGCAAAGCCAAAGACCAAGGATTAGCAGTAGCCAGTCCAGAACACCGCAGCCTTCAGGGAGAAAGCCTGGCCTTGCTGGTTCCTCCCGTGTGGACTTACCCTAGCCTCAGAACTGCGAGCAAATACATTCCTATTGTTTAAGACAAACCTTCGTACTATATTTTACCAGGGAAACTAAGACAACACCCCAAGAAGAAATCCTATTCCCATGATTAATTATTCATGCTCTTTTTCTACCTCATCTCCTATCTACTTTCCATCTCTATAGATTTGTCTATTCTGGATATTTCACATAAATGGAATTATACAAAATGTGGTCTTTTTTGACTGGCTTCTTTCACTTAGCCTATGTTTTTAAGGTTTCATGTTATAGCAATATTTCATTATTTTTCACAATCAACTAACATTACATTGTATGGATATACCATATTTTGTTTCACCATTCAAAGTGATGGACATTTGGGTTGTGTATTGACTATTATGAAAATCCAGGTACAAGTTTGTCTGTAGATGTATGTTTCCATTACTCTTGGGAATATACCCCATAGTGAAACAGGTGGGTCTTTATTTAACATTTTGAGGAACTATCTAACTCTTTTCCAGAGAAACTGAAAAAGTTTACATTCCACTAGCAATTCCCACAAGGGTTCTGATTTCTCCACATCATCACCAACACTTCTTATCTGTCTTTTGATTTTAGCCATCCCAGTGGGTATGAAGTGATATCTCTTTATGATTTTGATTTGCATATTCCTAATGATTGATACTGTTGAGCATTTTTTCATATCTTATTGGTCATCTATGTATCTTCTTTGGAGAAACATCTCAATTTGTTTTGCTCATGTTTATTTGGACTAAGTGTTTTTGTTGTTGAGTTAGTTGTAAATGTTCTTTATCTGTTGTGGATGCCAATCCCTTGTTAAATATAGTATCTGAAAATATTTTCTCATTCTGTGGATCCACTTTCTTGATTGTGTCCTTTGATGCATCAGAGTTTTTAACTTTGATGAAATTCAATTTATCTTTTTTTTTTTTTTTTTGCTTTTGCCCATTGTGCTCTTGGTGTCATATATAAGAAACTACTGCCTAACTGAAAGTCACAAAGATTTACTCTTATGTTTTCTTCTAGGAGTTTTATAATTTTAGCTCTTTTATTTAGGTCTATGATCTATTTTGAGCATTTATTTCTGTATGATGTGAGATAAGGAAAAAAAATCTTTCTTTTATGTGTGGATATCCAGTTGTCCCAAGACCATTCGTTGAAAAGACAATTTTTCCCTCAATGAATTTTCTTGCTACCCTTGCCAAAAGTCAATTGACCAGACAAGCGGATGTGGCTCAAATGATTAGGCTCCCATCTATCTTATAGAAGGTCCAGGGTTTGATACCCAGGGCCTCCTGGTGAAGGCAAGCTGGCTCATGCAGTGAGCTGGCCCCAGTGGCGAGCTGGTCCACACGAAGTGCTGGCCTGCCTGGAGAGTTGGTGAAGCAAGATGATGCAACAAAAAGAGACACAGAGAAGAGATAATAAGAGACACAGCAGACCAGGGACCTGATGTGGTGCAAGAGAATGAGCACCTCCCTTCCACTCTGGAAGATTCCAGACTAGGTTCCCAGAGCCACCTAATGAAAAGACAACCAGATACAGAAGAACACACAGTGAATGGACACAGAGAGGAGACAATGGGGTGGGGATAAGAGGGAGAAATAAATCTTTTAAAAAAAGTCAATTGACCATATTGAATTTGGTTAAAAGGGAAAATTATATATATAAATATATATATATAAAACTTGAATAAAAATTTTAAAAATAACATAAGACTGTACAATACAAACAGTGAACCTTAATGTAAACCATGGACTATAGTTAATAGTACAATTATTAAAATGTTTTCTCATTATTTGTAGCAAATGTATCACTCTAATGAAAGGTGTTAAATCGGGTGGTAGATGGGACCTCTGTATTTTATTCATTATTTTTCTTGTATATCTACAACTTTTAATTTAAAAAAAATTAAAAAATCAATTGACCATACAATTAAGTGTTTATTTCTGAACTCTCAATTCCATTCCATTTATAGAAATCTCTATCCCTCTACCAGTATCACTATCTTAATTACTGTAGCTTTGCAATAAGTTTCGAAATAGGGACGTGTCAGTCAACCAACTTTATTATTTTTCAACATAATTTTGGCTATTTGGGTCCCTTCCATTTCCATATGAATTTCTGCAAAATACTAGCAGGGATTTTGATAAGGACTACACTGAATCTGTAGATCAATTTAATAAGTATTGCCATCTTAGCTCTATGTTTATGGAATATATTTCCATTTCAGTTTTCTTTAATTTCCTTCAATGGTATTTTATACCTTAAAGTGTACAAATCTTGCACTTCTTTTGTTAAATGTATTACAAGGTAGGTTTTATTTTTTTAATGCTGTTTAAGTGGAATGGTTTTCTTAATTTAATTTTTAGAATGTATAGATAATGCATAGAAAACAATCGGTATTTGTATTATAATCTGTAGTCATTTACTAGTTCTAATCACTGTTTAATAGGATTTTCTATATATGAGATTATATCACTTGCAAATAGAGATCATTTTACTTCTTCTTTTCCAACATAGATGTGTGAGAATCCAGTCCCCGCCCCCAGTCCTTAGCATGCAGATACCTATATGACCTAGACATAAGTAAAAGGTTAACAACCCTCCCCAAAGGGGAGAGATTATAGATGATATCATAAACTATACTCTTCCCAAAGCAGTAAATGTTCTTAATAAATGTCCTTCCTACGGACATAGAGAAAACGTCACCAGACCCCATACATATGCTAGCAGATACTCCGTTCTCATACCCCATGGAACGTCCTTGTTCTGAAACCCATTACCTCACCCCTCATTTTCCTGTTTTTTCATGGAGCTCTATCTTCATTCTCTCAACTGCTGCCATGAGAGAGCCTCTCCTGTCTGTAAGTCCCAATAAAGCTTAGGCCTGACTAAGTGCCAGGTGTGTTCTTTGGTCTCATGACCACACCAACTCCCTTCAGGAGTTGGATTGGAACAATTGGTGAGCCACAAGCCAGGAGACCAAAGGACCACTGGCAGTAGCAGGCATGAATGCAGAGAAATGAGAATCCTTGGGGGAAATTCCAGGTTGGTCTATCCACGTAGGGAGGAGTGGCTCCCCTCTTGGATGAGTGGGGACTGCTGAGAGAATATGGGGATGCCCTTAAAATTCTGGCAGTTTTACTGGCTGTACTACAGCAAGTAGCAGAGCAGCTGCACATAAATAAGAAAAATGGAGACCACCAGATAGTGGTGGGTCTAGCCTGGCCCCTATTAGGAGACTTGTGGGTGGCTACCAAGGCAGAACAAGCAGAAAAGGCCTCTGTGCACTGCTTAGAAAGGAAGTTAAAGCTAGAAAGGGATATGCACCTAGCACAGGCAGAGATGAAAGTGCCCAATTTGTTTTGAAGTAAAAACTTACTAGAAACTGTAACTAAGAGTTGAGATCATTGTATAGATGCCTTTATATTATAAAACAGCAAAAGGCTAATATCTGAAATTGCTGTAACTGGGTAGATTGAACCTAGTGATGATAATCTGTGATGATAATCTTAGACTAATTTACTTTTGTTTTTGGCTACTTCAGGTCTAGCCTCACCCTTGTGTATGGTTGCTATAGTAACGGCAATTCTAAACTGAACTTAGCCTTTGTTTATAATTAATTCAGGGCTGGCCTCACTTGTAATGGTAACTACTCTATTTCCCCCTGTTTTTATCCATGGCAATTTGAGGGAAGGCAAATTTGGGACACCTCTGTCTGTGGTCCCCTCACTGGTTTCCCTCATGACCATCCAGGTGTGAACTTCAATTCTCCTACTCCAGACAAGAGCCTAGAGCAATGCTATGGATTTTCAGAAGATTACTGCTCAGGGGATCCTTGGCCCAAGGGTTGGATGTTCACTCTTCCTGTCCAGCAGCCACCAGAGTCCTGTTATCTCCGAGGATTGGGGCGGGAGGAACTCCCATCCCAAGCATCAGGAATCCTAGAAGGAGCAGATCATGAGATAAACCAGTTTTCCCTGAGACTTCAATGACCTCAGTGAGTATATACTGGAAGTAGTGTTGCTCATCTGAGGCCTGTAAAAATTGAAATGGGAAATAAGCAAATCTCCGAAGTAAAGGACAATGATGTAGTTGGTATTTTAAAGCATTGGAAACAGTTTGGTTATAAGCCAATAGCAAAAAGAATAAAATTCTTGTGCAAAACTGTATAGTCACAGTGTGGATTAGAATAATCAAAACTAGCTTTCAAAGAGATCTTTTGAATATAATGTTGTTTTATGCTTAAACTTATTTTGTAAGAGAATGAAAATTATAAGTAACAATAGTGTATTTTGTGTTTTTTGTGTCTAACTCTCTATTTGTGTCTGAATCATAGTTTGTTCTGTAATTCCCCAATTTAAACCTTTTAACAGGTTTAAGATGAGGGTAATTAATAATACAATTGTTTAATTTCAGTAAATAAAGAAAAAGTCCTTGAAAGCACTGGAAAGATCTTTTCTAAATTATGCTTAAAACAAATAAAACAATTATAATATATTACAGAACCTGGCAGTCAATATGCTTTTAAGGTTATTCAGAATTTTATAATTTTATTAAAGAAAAGCAGTTTTAGCCTCCTGTGGAGGAAGGAAGTAAAAAGACCTTCTCTTGCATAAACTATAATTGTTCCAGTTTTGTTTAGCTTGGGTGCAATCTCCCTAGGTTTATACAGATACTAATAAAGTAAGGTTGTATTAATATTAAATCTGTTAAATCTTTAAGATGATAAAAATTGCAAGTTTTGAACTAGTGAAATTATTACAAACTGCTTTTAAAAATTGTTTTTGCCTAACTTGAAATAAATAGGTTTTTTTCTTCACAGAATGGAATGAGGGATATGAGACATAAATGGATATGGAAAGAAGTAAAAGGTTTGTGGAAGTGAATTCATAGTCGATGCTGACTAAAACTTTACAAGTTTGTTTAAGGAAATGTGTTTTGTTCTAAGATAAGATGGCTGGTTTTCATAAAATCTGGGTGGAAATCTGTAGGGCAAGGCTTGAATGTCTGTAGAAAGTTGTAGAAGGTAGCATTAAGTAAGGGAATGTGTTGTGTAAAGTTGAAATTTGTCTTGAGATGAAGTAACTATAGTTTTTGTGGTTATGGTTGGTTATAGGAAGTTTGCAAAAGCATTTTCTAAACCAAAATATTTAAATGGCTAATTCCAGGAAGCCATTATTAAATAGAAACCTGAATTGATATTGATAACAAAAAGTAACTTCATAACAGGGAACCTGTCAGAGACCACCTCTATCTGCATATTAAAGCCGGTAGGAAAGATAATCTTGATTCCATTGGGAATCCTAGGTTTTCATAAAATAATGGAGAAAGTAGCTTTTCCTATACTGCTAAAGTAAAATACCTATTAATTAATGTAATCATGGTGAAGGTATAGAAGTAAAGAGTAAAGTACTAAAAATAGTTAAGTTCATTTAATATATTATAAACTGCATTGGAAGGATTTAGGAAGTGTGTAGACTTCAGTACTGTCAAACTCTTATGCATTCAAACCAGGCCCCCAGTACCCTGAATGATGCCTCTCCATTTGAGTTATTGCCTAGGTTGGTCACTATGACACCTAAAATAATAAATGGATCTCTCACATCTCTGGACATGCCCCTGAAGTGGATGGAAAGTGTGTTGCTGTTTTGGACTCCCTGCAGCAGCTGGCAATGGCTTGATATGGCCAGTTTTACAGTGACCATTGCCTCCAAACTGGCTGTTTCATAATGCCAAAGGGTGTTATGCTCCAGACTGGTGAAACACCGGAGCTTCCCTCCAAAGGACAAATGGTGCTGCAGAAAGTGGAGCGATAATTGCCGGAGTATTGTGAGTGGAACCAAAACAGACACAATTGGTATTATGGCCTGCTCCCCTGGAGAGACAGCACATATGGTATTGCAAACCTGGAGCTTAGCTCTATCAGCTGCAGCTCAAAGAGGAACTTGTGCATTGATTAGTGAATTGATTAGTATTAAGTACCTGATGAATATGATATCTCTTCTATTCCAGATCATATGTAGAGGGATATTGAATATGTCAAAAGTCTTAGTAAACTTGATTCATTTTCTAAGTAATTAATGAATGTGTCTATAAGATAAAAGAACAACATTCTTAAGTATAGTCTTTATTTAGCTTTCCATATGCTTATCTTGTTGTTGCTCATATTGTCTTTGTGAGTTTATGTCTAAGACAGTGCCCCTCCTCATACCTCTTCTCGGTGTCCTAGGCATAACTCCCATAGTGGGAGCTGGGGGTGGCAGTTCATACCAAACCCAGTAGGTCTACCACAATCTCTCCCTAGAGTTAACCATATTTTCAAAATTCTAAATAAGTTTATTTCTTCCAGAATCAATACCTTCCAGAACAAGGTATTAGTCATGCAGAGATTTTATCCAGTTCCAATCATGGTGCCAGACCTCCCTTCACTCAACCTCAGTAGAATAGCCAGAGAGTTTCACACCCCATCGGGCAGGGAACTACTGCCCCGAACCAGCAGGAAGCAGCTATAGAAGAATGACCATCGCCCTTCAGCTCCCCCTTAAGAATAAGGGTGTAAAATCTCTGAGGGGAGTGATGAGGTAGGTTAGTATAGGAAACAGGAAAGGTGGCTGGTCAGAATAAAGCCCACCAAAGGCCCTGGTCACAAGGTCCAGTTTGAAAGTCCCAGACCAAAAGAAGTCCTGGATAACTCCAAACAGAAAGGCATTCCCATTAGTTGCCTGAACATTGACAGGAGAAGGTAGAGAGCAACCAAGCAGGGCAGCAAATAGCTGGGGCTCTCTGTATGTGTGTGTGTACTAGACAGCCAAGGGGTGCTGATACAAAATACCAGAAATCTGTTGGTTTTTATAAAGGGTATTTATTTGGTGGAGAAGCCTACAATTACCAGGCCATAAAGCATAAGTTACTTCCCTCACCAAAGTCTATTGCCACATTTTGGAACAAGATGTCTGCCGATGTCTGCAAGGGTTCAGGATTCCTGGGTTCCTCTCTTCCAGGGGCCCATTTCTCTTTAGGTTCAGCTGCTCTGCTCTCTCCACAAGACCAGCTGTAGACCATCAGGCAAATGGTTTTTCTCTCTTCTCAGGGCCTTCTCTCCTTCCTCATGACCAAGATCCTCTGTGTGCTTACCTCCCAGGGCTCCAGCTCAAAACTTCAACCTCCTGTTTCTGCAGTGCAGTTTCTCTGTGATCCCTGCTCACAGGAGGTGGGGATTCAGTGTCCTACTGACATGGCCCAATCAAAGCCTCAATCATTATTTAATCAAATAAAAGTGAAACCTCTGAATCCAATATAATCTAATATGCCCAGAGGAACAAACCAGTTTACAAACATAATCCAATATCTCTTTTTGGAATTCATAACCAATATCTAACTGCTACAGTGTGTCTATGTGAGCACTCCTTGTGCATAAACTAGTTTTTGAGGTCACCAAAGCAAACTCAGTGAATTCAGAAGGGGAAAATATATGGTATTGGAAGCCTCCTCATAGGATTCCCCTACCTTGTACTTTGCTATCTACAAATAGAAATGTTGATTGTACACAGTTAGACTGGCACAATCTGACTCTAGTTGTTCCCCATAAACATCTTTCTTTTCACCTGTAGTGTCCTAACCCAATACCTTTTTACTTTGGCAGTAACCCATGCCCACAATAAAGATCCAATGTTGGGTTGCACAGACTTACCATCCTCAGGTGCTACTGGCCTTCCTTGGGCCATAACTCCAGCAAATTGAACAGTGAGGAACACCTTGCTGGCATGACAGAATATGACCCATTGACAAGTTTGGAACAAGACCTTCTCATTTAAGACTGAAATTCAGTTGCTACCTTTCAATAACACTTAAATCATATTTTTCCCTTGTACGGGAACAGGTGAATAAGTCCAGGCCTTTATTAGGATATTCTGTATATAATGCTTTAGAATGGCTCACAGCTGAGGCTGTCACCCTAGACCACGTCCCCACTGTCTGCATGGAATGGCAAGAAAGAATCTGTGATACGGTATAAGTTATATATATGGGTTATATCCCATAAGTTCTGTAATTTTACTATTAAGGCTGGATATAGAGTAAAGCACCCCCTGGTGGTTCTAGCCATTGGTCATTTTTGTGCCACCTGGAATTGAGTTGTCACTGAAAAACATGTAACAGCTTTAGATGTTGCCTTTTATATTATTGCTGTGGAATGTGGATGCAATTCTTGCCTTATGGTCAATGCAGGCTTCTACATGGATTGTGGGAACCCAGGGTCTCACCCCCTCTCCGAGTCCTCAGCTTGTAGTCACCTGCATGACCTATACACAAGTTAAAGATTAGCAACCCTCCTTAGATCATAAACTACACCCTTCCCAAAGTGATAAACGGCCTTGGTAAATGTCCTTCCTATGAGTATAGTAAAAATGTAATCACACCACATATGTACACTTCCTGTGACCCTAGCAGAAACTCTGTTCTCATATGCTATGGAATGCCCTTGTTCTGAAACCCCTATATCACTCATCATTTTCCTGTTTCTTTTGCAGAGTGTTACCTTATTCTCTGACTGGCCACCATTAGAGATTCTCTCCTGTTCTAATGTTCCAATAAAGCTTATGCCTAAGTGCCAGGTGCAATTTTTGGTCTGGTAGCCACATCAGCTCATGCAGTTCAGGAATTGGGTTGGAACAGGATGTCTTTTATTTCTTTTTCTTGCCTAATTGCCTTGGTTAGAACTTCTAGTACAATACTGATTAGAAGTGAGGAAGCAGTCATTATCTTGTTTCTCATCATAGAGGGGAAGTATTCAGTTGTTCACCATTCAATGTGATGTCAGCTGTGGGTTTTTTGAAGAATCAGTTTCCTCCAACTTCATTCGTCTTTTTCAAGATGACTTTAGTTATTTGAGGCCTCATTCCCTTTCATATAAATTTGCTAATTGGCTTTTCCATTTCTGTAAAGACTGTTGTTGGGATTTTCACTGGGATTGCATTGAATCTATAAATTGCTTTGGGTGTTATAGCTATCTTAAGGATATTTTGTCTTCCAATCTATGTGTACAGAATGCCTTTCCATTTATTTAGGTCTTCTTTAATATCTTTTAGCAATGTTTTGTGGTTTTCTATGTATGTCTTTTACATCCTTGGTTAGATCTATTCCTAGATATTTAATTCTTTTAGTTGCTACTGTGAATGGAATTTTTTTCTTGATTTCTTCCTCCAGTTTTTCATTGCTTGTATATAGAAATACTACTGATTTTGAAGTATGATCTTGTACACAACCACTTTGATGAATTCAGTTATTAGCTCTAACAGCTTTGTTGTGGATTTTTCAGGATTTTCTGTATATAGGAACATATCATCTGCCAATAGGGAATGTTTCACTTCTTCATTTCCAATTTGGATGATTTTTATTTTTCTTGCCCGACTGGTCTAGCAAGAAATTTCAATGCAAACCTGAATAACGTGGGTGACAATGGGTATCCTTGTTCTGTTCCTGATATCAGAGGGAAAGCTCTCATTCTTTCACGATTAAGTAGGATGTAAGCTGTGTGCCTTTCATATACACCCTTTATCATGTTGAGAAAGTTTCCTTCCGTTTCTAGTGTCCTAAATGTTTTTATCAAGAGAGTGTGCTGGATTTTGTCAAGTGCCCTTTCTACATCAATTAAGATAATCGTGTGTTTTGTATTTTTTTCCCCTTCATTCTGTTATGTGTTGTATTACATTCATTGATTTTCTTTCTTTTTTAAAGATTTATTATTTATTGGTTTAAATAAAATAAAGCCCCTTGTGGCTTGCTTACTGTCTGCTCTCTGTGTCCATTCACTGTTTGTGCTTCTGTGTCTGCTCATCTCCCTTTGTTGCGTCATCTGGCTGTGCCAGCTCTCTCTGGGTGCAGGCCAGCTTGTCTTCACAAGGAGGCCCTGGGACACAAACCCAGGGCCTCCCATGTGGTAGATGGGAGCCCAATCGATTGAGCCACAGCCACTTCCCCATTGATTTTCTTTTGTTGAACCAACCTTGCATACAAAAGATAAATCCCACTTGGTCATGGTGATAATTATTTAAATCTACATTGGTTTTGATTTACTAGTATTTCGTAGAGGATTTTTGCATCGATATTCATAAGAGATATTGGTCCGTAATTTTCTTTTCTTATATTTCTTTAGCCAACTTTGGTTTCAGGGTGATGTTGGCCTCCTAGAATGAACTAGGGAGTATTCCCAAATCTTCATTTGTGTTCTTTTTTTCTTTTTCATTGGTGTTTTCTGTATTTTTTTCCTCTTCTTTTGGATGATCAATTATTTCCTGTTTTTTTTGTCTTGTACACTTTTTTACACACTGTACATTTTATTATTTCAAATGTTAACTCTGGGAATTACCCTCTGGGATATGTTTCTTGGTTTTGTAACCAGCTGGTGAAAAG
Source organism: Dasypus novemcinctus (assembly GCF_030445035.2). Lineage (NCBI taxonomy): Eukaryota > Metazoa > Chordata > Mammalia > Cingulata > Dasypodidae > Dasypus > Dasypus novemcinctus. Next base: position 6,880,230 of record NC_080697.1, read on the forward strand.
ACAGAGCTTCCGCCCTTCTATCAGGAAGATCTGCCGAAGGCAAATGCAGTGTGCAGGTTTCCCCTGTCTTCCTGGGCCTCCGTTCCGTGTCGTCCTGGGCTTTTGTTTGTTGGCTGTTTTGGAGTTCTCCTGTTTACAGGAGTTTGGTTGAAAAACTTCTGTTCCTCAGTGGACAAATTTATCACAAAAATGCAAAGATAGTCCAGTGCAATATCTTTTAAAAAAGAAAAGAACACTTGTTTATCCCAATAGATACAGGAAAATTATTTTATAAATCATTAATGTTTCAAAATACTCTTACTTAGCTAAACATAGGAAGAAGTGTCTCTAACCTCATAAAAGGTCTCCGGTAGAATTGCACAGAGAAGTTATTATACTTAGTGATGAAACTTTAGAAGTATTTCCATGAAAGTTAGGAAAACTATATGCCCACATTCAGTACATCTATTCAGCATTGTTTGAGAGGTCATAATCACTGATTATGTGAAAAAAAAAAGAAATGAGATGAGGGACTGGACTTTATTTGCTAAAGATATTATTTTCTACATAGAAAATTCAAGATTCTACAGGTAAAAATTAGGAAGATTTTTTGGATCAAAGATTAAAAAATTCATTAACATTTCTATGTATCAGCAACTTCTAATGTAAAAATGTTGCTTGCCATTATAAAGATATCAATAATCCCCTATTTTATTTATACACAATATAATTTTAATCAAATTTCCAAACAAAAAGATGACTCTGAGATTTATATGGACAATTTTTAAAAAAACAAGATTAGTTTAAAACAATTTCCAAAATGGAGAACAACAGTGAATGCCTTGCTGCAATTAGGTAGCAAGATTTATCTTGAAGGCATAGTACTTAAAATCATGATATTGGCACAGGGCTAAATAAATAAGTCAAAGTAATAGGACAGAGAGTCTAGAAATAGTCTCACAAATACATAAGAACTTGAAACAGAGCAGAGTTGAAATTACGAAACTGTGGAAACTTACGGACAATGCAATAGCTTATTGACTAGTTTACTGGGACACCAGCACCATCAAAATGTCCAGTGAGCTCTCCCTTCTCTGACTCTTTAACACAGCACTTCTTTTCCTCAGAAGTCAGCGACTGCAGCTCATTGCTGGCCTTGTTGTTGTTCTAGTATCTTGTTCCCTAAGAGGTTGAGGTGCGCTCAGGAAATTCATGTGGAACAGTAATTACAATCTTAACAAGATGGCGGCAAGGCAAGGTGCAAGGGCTTTAAAGGCAGAAGACGTGGGTTCAATTCCTGTTCTTGGTTTAACTTCACTGTGGGACTCTGTGCAAACCCCAATTCCATGAGCCTGAGGGTTCTCCCTTCAAAAAGGGAAGCAGCGATATTCCCCCTGCGTATCTCCGTGGATGGACGTGAAGTAGAAATGATCCCAAGGGTGGGAAGACTCTGAGATATGAGGCTCTGCACACGTGACAGCTGCCTGGCTTTGCCTTCCTTCCATAGCTCATTTCTAGGAGGTGCTCGGCATGGCTTTCCTGTGCTCCGGGACTGCTTCAGGGATGTGGGCACTCACCAGGTTGGCTTAGTGCCCCGTTCTTGTCCTGAAATCTTAACCATTTTATTTTTGAGTATGTGTTTTGTAAGTGATGGAACAATGGAGCCCACACGTGAACAGAGGGGTATGTGTGATTTGCATGCCCCTTTCTTGCCGTGCCACTGGCATGTAGTGTTCCTGGAATCCTCTCTGGGCTGGGATGCGGGGAGCTCAGCAAGGCTCAGAGCAAATACACGGTCAGCTTTTATTTCTAAAACCGAGGGAGAGCCATGACTGTGCGCTCCATTCAACAGGAATGGCTGTGACTGCAGAAAGAAGGGAGGGGAATCTAAGAAATGCAATGACCAAGAAACCATCATATCCTAAATGAGGGCACAGATGGAAAGGAAAAGATCCAGTACCCCACACATCTGTTTGCTTTCATTTCTTCCTCACTCCAGCTTAAGCCAAAAGGGTTTGCAGAACATTTGCATATCAAAGGATGAAATAAAAATTGTTGAGCTACCTTGGGGCCATGTTTTCACCTTTCTGGTAAAAACCAAGTAGATACGCATAACCATGCTATAAAATAAAAATTGCATAATTGGACAATTCCACGTGAGTTAAGTGATCTTCTATTTGCATTTGAAACTGGCATTGCAGAATATAACGATGAAAGGTTAATACATACTAATGATTTAAAATTTGAATTTTTCTTTACTTAGGGCATTTACTAGCAAATAGAAAGCACCATAGCTAGTTGAGAGACCACAGAAGAAAGGAAAAATCTTTTTCACTTAATTAAAAAGAAAAAAGGGCCCCACATCTTCATTTGGTACTGCCACCACAAATTATGTAGTCAATGTAAAGACTTTAATCACTCTGTGGAACAGGCATCAGCTGGCAAAATAGAAATTGTGCCCCACGGACCCCAGTTCATGAAGGCCGGTTGAGATTGGCCCCTTGCTTTAGAAACCACAGACCTTCTTAATGAGAGGCAGGTGCTACCAGAACAGCCCAATCTTTCTCCAAGTAGCATCAAGTCTTCTTCAGAAACAGAACTAAATATTCGTCAGCTTTTGCAGTGGCACTGCTTAAAGAAAGAGAATAACCAGTTTGCTTTTATTCTGCCCAGCGCGGAGAAATGTTCCAAGCATTCTTTGGGGCAAGGCTCATGGAGAAGTTTCTCCAAGGCCCGAGCTCCCACCCCACTCGATGCAGTTTGCCCAGCGGCGCCCACCGGGTGTCGATCATAACCTCACCTCGATTGCATCTACAGGCCTGCATTCTGAGAAGACAATTTCCTGAGCTTCTCACTCAGAATCAGCTAAGGACTGGAAACCTCTCGGGAAGTTTTTTAAGCAAGGCACTGTGCAACACATACTGGGAGAATCTGGTAAGTCTTGAATCTCTCTACATAGTCCTCTAGTTTATTTTACTTTTTTCTTATTCCTTCTTTCCTTCCCTCCTCCCTTCCTCCCTCCCTCCCTTCCATCCCTCCCTCTTTCCCACCCATCTCCTTTCCTTCCTTCCTTTTCTCTTTTCTTTCTTTCCTTCCTTACTCTACCCCCTGGTCTCTTTCTTCTTTGGTATCTTATTTATTCTCTTCTAGATCATTCCCTGAAAGGCCCCTGGGATAAGGATTAAGGAGTGTGTTTGCTTGGGGAGACAGTCATGGCTGGAGGTCTGACGGGCTTGGACGAGGGAAGGCTCACAGGGGACAGGCAGTGGCAGCTGCACTAGACGAGAGAAGCAAGAGGTGCCCGGCCCTGTAGCACCTGGCCCTGCAGCGAAGGCCAGTGAGCCTCGTCCTTCCAGACCAGGTGACGTCTTTCTCCTTCTGCAATCCCAGCCCGTTGCGCAGCGCCTGGCACAGCGCCTGGCACAGCGCCTGGTGCAGAGTGGATGCGAAGGGATGAGAGCCGAGTGAAGCTCGTGCATCTTCCCTGCGACAGACACCCCTCCTGCTGGGATCGGCAGATGGAGCCTGGGAGCACATCCCCTTAGGTGTTACTTTATTCCTAAGAACCATGCTGCATCGTTCTCAGGCCAAACTCAATTTCCTTTCTGTTTACGTCAAAACTCATGTTCTCTACTCAGTGTCCTAAATTCACTGGAGCAGAAATTTCATATCAATGTCACATATTGTTTAGAGAAACCAGGTGATATAAAATCATTTCTGCTCCCGCCGCATCCATTTCTGGGAACTTTAGGCAGAGTAAAATTCTTTAGATTAAAGATATCAGAGTAGCATCTAGTGAATCTAAGAGACGACATTCAAGTCAGGGATATAGTTACTCTCATTAGGCTAAAACGATGTTCAGTGAGTATTGACCTGAAAATATCTGTAACTTCATTTGAAAAATGAATGTATTGGCTTGACAGCAATAATAGAAATAATACTGGAATAGAAGCTGAACAGTGGTATCTAATTCCAGCTATGTCACCTCATGAAGGCATTTAAACGCTGTGAAATGGAGATAGGAATATTTCCTCTGAGTCTTATCTCTCGGTCTATTTGTTAACAAGCAGGATCTGAGACCTGTGCCTGTCATTGCCCCTGGGTTTTGGTGGTAGGTTAGTCCAGTGTGGAGTAGTAATTACTTGAGTTCACGTGGACAGAACCCATCTCCAGATGCTGCTGGTGAAGGTGGCCATGCAGAGAAATGAAAGTGAAGCTTAACTAGGGTAAACCAACTGGCTGTGGTGTCCAGACATCTGGCAAGCCCCAGGGTGGCCTGCCTGTGGTCAGCAGGACTCGGCTCTGAATTAGCCTTTCAGCTGTAGGGATCACATCCCTGTCTGGGGGAAGAGGTTGGCAAAAATGGTGCAGGCTGTAGCTTATCCCAGAATAGGAGGCAGGTTATCCAGAAGAACACCTGGGCCCAGGGAAGCAAAACTGGAGCCACTCGTCCTGTGGAACACTACGTGAGTCTTGAGAAAGGGGCAGCAGCCCAGTTACCAGGTGTGTGGCTAGGGACGGGCCAGCTGATGTGGACTTCATGCTAAGTAACAGACTACGGCTGGAGATGATGGACTCTTGGTCAGACATGGCCATGGGGACAAGGGGAAGCTGGGGGAGAAGATTTGACATAGGGAGTATCTCAACACTAGATTCATCAGCCTGGCTATTTTCCTAAATTCTAAAAGATTCTCAGATGATTTCTCCACTGACCTTTCCATTTGGGAACTGGTAGGTAGATTCTGTCGTAAGGGAGAAAATATGACATTTCTGTAGAGATGATGATATGGGAGCACTGATGATTTTAGTTCTGTTTATTCAGAGAGGAGTAGAAAAAGAAATGCACAAATAAAGGTTTGCATCTCACTTCAGTTACCTGTGCCTGGCTTAAGTTATTCTCCAAATCTTAAAATGCCAGGCACCCCTCCTCCTTGGTGATTTCTTGGTAATGAACACTTATCTGCGGAAATAGAAATGAAATGTCAGAGGCAGCGCACCTCAGCTGGTTCTCTTTCATGGATATGTACCTTCTAGTTTATCTCCCCGTTCAGTGGCCGACTTGCCTCCTGGTTTCAACACGCTTTTCTGAAAAAATATGATCCTTTCTCCCTCATGCCATTGAAGCCCTGACGCACTATGTGAGGGACACCTCATCTTCCCTGTCCCGCACTTGGCCCATCCACCAGGTCCCCACTAGGAGAGGTTGCCCCTCTGAGTTCACCAATGGATATTACCCAATCAATGAACTAGAAGCACATGTTCAAAGCCACCAAAAGCTCGTTTTCCTGCAGCTGGCTCCTCTCTGCATGGCATACCAGTGGAGTCTGAGTGGGGATATGGTGGCAGCTAAATGGGCACACCTAGAGCATTTTATCAAGTATGGGTATCAGGAATGGGCTGGAGTGAGTGAGTTATATGAGGTCATAATGGTGACCTAGGATTTGCTGGATGCACAACCTTGCAAACGGGAGCTTCTAGAAGATATTTTTCCCTACTCCCCCTTTTACTTCCCAGTGTTTTAACCAAGAATGAATCGTTAGCAAGCAATTTCATTTCCTTTCTCCATACTACCATTCATGAACTGAGCACTTCAAATTATGGCTTAGGGGAGCAGATGCAGCTCAGTGGTTGAGTGTCTGCTTCCCAAGGATGAAGTCCCAGGTTCCTTCCCCACTACCTCCAAATAAATAAACAAACAAGCAAATGTATGTATGTATGTATGTATGTATGCATGCATGCATGTTTAACCTGAAGCTTTCTCACAGGATTCAATCCAATATCCATAAATTACCTATTAAGAACCTACCGTGTTCCAGGTATTGAACAAAATAGACAAAGTTCCTGCACTCATGAAGCTTCTATTCCATTTATTGGAAACTCCTTGAGGGAAGGAACTGTTCCTTACTTCTCTTAAAGCCTTAAACCCCAGGCTTGATACACTCTAGGCCTTTTGTAATGATGTCAAATGAATGAAAACATTGAGTATGTTGAAAATAATTGGAAGAAACGTCCAAGTAAAATGCACACAAAAAACAAATGAAAATCCTAGATTTTGGGCACATTTGAACAAACATACTTTTTAGAAGTAAGAGAAATCTCTAAAGGTTAAAAATCAAACTAACAAATAACCAAATGCAAAATACAGCAGAAAGCTGTGAGTGTGAAGTATGTGCTAATAATGTGCAAGGTGATGTTGTTAGAGGGAAGATGCCCAGTAACACATTCACAGTCCCAGCCTAGGGCAAAGTTTCCCACCTTAAGGTTGTTCTCTGCAAATGTTCTAAAGGGGACAGGGCCAGGAGTTCACCCTAGACCCTGAAGAATTAAATGTGTGGCTCCTGAAAGAGCTTATAGCTAGACTTGTTTCTATTTAAATCAAACCTAACAATCTCTGTGTTTTAACTGGCCAGTTTAGCCCATTTTAATTTATTGTGATTGTGTATTTGGGCATATCTCAAAATCTTACTCTATCATTTCTGTTTCCTTGCTTTATATATATATATATATATAATTTTCCTCTTTATATATATAAACATATATATAAATTTAATTTTCCTCTTTATATACCATTTCACTTTTAATTGATTTTTGGTTTGTTATTTCTTTAATCCTACCCCTTATTTTAGAAATTATCCATATAGTTACCCTTGTAATTTTTATATGTGCATTTTAAATAGCCCATAGTTAATGAATATCTTAATATCTCCCTCTCATCCTGAGCAATATAAGAACATTAGAACTTTACGTTATCTTCAAAGAATTTAAGTCCTGCCTTTTATCTTGATGTTGTGATGTCATTATCGTTTTATTATATAATTAATATTAATTTTGTCATTATTAAAAATGACAACATTGAATAGGTTAGCCTACATATTTACAAATTTCTTTGCTCACATTCCTTTTTACATCTCAAATCTTCTTTGTGGGATGATTTTCCTGTTCCCATAGTACATCTTTCACAAATTCCTTTAGTGAGATTCTCTTGGTAAGAAACTCCCAGTTTCTCTTTATTTTATGTTTGGTCTTGCAAGATCGGTGTGTATGGTGGTAGTTATTTTCTCTCAGCAAATGGAAGGTATTATTCCTTCAACTTCCATCTTCTATTTTTTTCTTGATTATTCAGTTGTCTGTCAATCTAATTGATATTACTTTGTAGGTAATCTGGCTTTATGTTCTGGCTTTGGGTTGTTAAGATTTTTCCTTGTGCTTGATACTTTAAATCTTTACTAAACATGTCTAAGTAAAATTTTCTCTTCCTTTTTGGGGGATCAACTGTTTTGCTTTTAGTTCTATTAACTTTAATTTTGTATAAATTTAGTCCATGTTACTATTCACACTCAAATTTTTAAGGTTTATATTTCCTGGTGAATTGATACTTTTATCATTATGTAATATCCCTCTTTATCATCAATACTTCCTGTATTAAAGCCTAATTTGTCTGGTAGTTATGTATCTACATGTGCTTTATTTTAGTTAATGTTTGAATGACATACCCTTTTTCTATCATTTAACTCTCAATTTTTCTGTATCCTTTCAGTTAAGCTGTGTTTCAGGTAAGCTGAAATATTGGGTTTAATTAGTTTAAATTCAATCTGACAATAATGGGCTTTTAATTGGAATACTTAGACCATTTACATTTAATATAATACTGATATATTGGGTATATATTTATGAGAGAATTTCCCCATGTGCATTATAGTTCCCTTTCTCTCCTTTATATATTCTTCTGAAACACTTGTTTTTATTATTCTATTTTCCATCTCTGTTTGCTTGATAATGAAATATTCTTTGCTTTTTTTAGTGGAGTCCTAGATTATACCATACCTCCTTAATTATTAATACTAATTTAAAGTAGCACATTTAGTATTTTCTGGGAAATGCAAAGACCTTAGAACTTTACATCTATTTGAACCTCTCAGTTTTTATGCTCTAGTTATTTTAATTCTTTATTTTAAACTCCACAAGACACTATAGCCAATATCTATTTAGATTTATGCAGTTACACATTTCATTGTTATTCATTTCTTCCTTCATCTTTATACTTCGATTTGGGGTCATTTTTCTTTTGTAGGAAGACTACCCATTAATATTTAATTTAGTTTGTGCCTGCTGGAAATGACTTCATTGTGCTTCAGTCTGTAATATTTTATTTCACTCCGCCTTTAAAGCCAAATTTTAAGCACTTTGAAGATGTTCTTACATTGTCTTTAGTTTACATTATTTCCTTTGAAAAGTATCAGTGGGTCCTAAAATGTCTCCTTTGAAGGTAAGCTTTTTTTTTTTTTCCATTTGCCATTTCTAAGCTTTTATGTTCATCTTTATTTTTTAACCATTGTACTGTGTGTAACTTGGTGCTTATATCTCTGTAATTTTTCAGTTCAGGTTTCACAGCCAGAATGTCTTCAAAGTTTGCTTCTTTCCTACTCATTCTCTCTTTTAATTCTTAGACTCCAATTATACAAATGTTAAATTATTTCACTGCGGCCCATATATCTCTTAGGCTTCTTCTTGAATTGTGCTCTTAGTGTTGTAACCATTGTTTTTTAATGAACTATATGCCAATCTACTGTGCGGCTTCAGTTTATCTATTCTGCTGTTATTTCTTGCCTGTTGAATTATTTAAGTTCTGTTATTGTATTTGTTTAATTTTTATACTTCCTAGTTTTCTCTTGGCATGTTCCATCTATCATCTACGTTTTGAATATATTAATAAAAGTTATTTTAAATCCCTTTCTTGGTAACTCAAATATATAGAATTCCTGTTGTATGTAATCTACTGCCTGCTTTGCATTGTCTGCTTCTCCTCTTGATATTTGATCTTATCCTTTGAATACCTGGTCAATATTTATGATATTTTGTATGAGAAATTATAAAAATAATTTGATGTAATCAATAATATCTTTCTCTAGAGAGAATTTAATCTTGTTCTGACAGGCTATTAGGATAAGGCAGATCATCTTTAATCAGGGTATGAGCTTTATCAAAATTGGGCCTTAATTTTTTTTGTGGGAGCTGGTTTATTTATAGTTCATTCTAACTCCTAGGGCATAACCCAACAAGAGTCCCACCTGAAAGCTGAATGTGCTTGAGCAACACTTACTTGGCAGGCTGTGACATCATTTCTTTCCTTTTGGTCTCCTGTAATGGCCATAAACTCTGGTTGGCTTTTTGGTGGCCTCTGCAGAATCAACCAATGCCTCAAGGTGAATAACAACATTAAATGCTGCACTCAGCCATATGGGGTTCCATTTCCTCAGGGATTTTGGCCCCCAAGTCTTTTCTGCCTTCACAAATCTTCATTGCTTTCAAAATGATTTTTGTAATATTTTTGCTCATATTTATTTGTTGGTCTCAGTGGGGAGACACTGGTCTGATCCAAATTAGCACTCAGTAGCCAGAAGGAAAACATAGAAGCATTCTTTTTACAATTAAGATCAAGTCAAAGAAGTCTGCTATTACAGCTGCTACTTATAGGGAAAGGAAAAAAGTAAACCCTCATTAACTTTTAGATGATATGATTGCTGACATAGAAAATATCACATAATCTACAAAAACTGTAATATATGAGAGAGTTCAGCAAGTTATCAGTTCCCCTCAAATTTTATATGTATGTTTAATGCAATTCCAGTTAAAATCATAAAACTTTTATTGTTGTTATTGTTGGGTAGGCTTGAACCATTGGTTCTGTAAGTAATATGGTAAATATTATAAAATTTATATACAACACAAAACCCAAGATGGTCTGAGGCAGTCCTTACAACGTGATGAACACTGCCCTATAAGAGAACAAAGTGTGTTTAAAATCTTTAGTGAAGGGAAACAGACTTGGCCCAGTGGTTATGTTGTGGAATTTAAGAGAAGTTCAATTATTTGAGTATAGAGAGGCCAGGACTCAGGAATGATTTTGAGAAGGAAAAATGGTTTATTGACGGCCGGCCGGACTCGGGAGCTTTCTGTTTGAATCCCGAGCCCCGAACAAGATTTTCAAACGTCTTTTATACAGAGAGGAAAGGCCAAATGGTCCCTTTGTTTCAGTTCTCAATAGGCTTCAATTAGCATATATCTCTTTCACATCTTAGGTAAGCTTTTAGCAAGGACTCCAGACATTTTAGATAAGCCTTGGTTTTTGCATTTCCCCTAAATACTTAAAGTTTATAGCCCTCGCATTGTTAAACATTTCCTGGGACTGGAGCCGCTGCTGGTCCCTAAGAGCAGGACTGCAGCCTCTTACCGTTCCACACCCACAAGTCAAACAACTTAGTTATCTCTGAAGAGACAAAGAGCCTTCCACCCATAGCCCACATCAGTTAGGGCGTCCGTCTACCACACGGGAAGCTTGCGGTTCAAAACCCCGGGCCTCCTTGACCCGTGTGGAGCTGGCCCATGCGCAATGCTGATGCGCGCAAGGAGTGCCGTGCCACGCAGGGGTGTCCCCCGCGTAGGGCAGCCCCACGCGCAAGGAGTGTGCCCATAAGGAGAGCCGCCCAGCGCGAAAGGAAGTGCAGCCTGCCCAGGAATGGCGCCGCCCACACTTCCCATGCCGCTGACAACAGAAGCGGACAAAGAAACAAGACGCAGCAAATAGACACAGAGAACAGACGGGGGGGGGGGGTGGGGGGGTGGGGATTAAATAAATAAATAGATCTTTAAAATAAATAAATAAAATAAAATAAAATCTTTAGTGAAAAACACCGGGGTTTTATCATAGTAATAAAATTGATTTAAGAAACAGAATAATGAGCTTAGATTCAGAGCCAAAGTTTTATGGATGTATCACACAAAAGTTATTTTGCAGAACAGTTTGGACAAGATGGACTGCTCTGTGAATGTTGCTGGAGCAGTTAATTGCCCAAATAAACACAAGAAAAATGAAACGATAGTCCTCCCTGTCCAAATGTACAAATAAATTCCAGTAGAATGATTTAGAGTTGAAAGGGATAATTCAAAAAATTTGAAAGAAATGTAGGATATTTTCATTGCAGGGTAGTTAAAAAAATAGAGGTTTCTAAAATAACACACAAAAAGTGACAACATAAAAAAAGATTAAGTTAAATCATCTTAAAATTTAAGAACTTATGTCCCACAAAAGACACCCAAAGAAGGATGAAAGGAAGCTAAATTGGGAGAAGACATTTGCACATATAACTGGAAAAGTATAGTACTAAAAGTACATTTTTTAGAAAAAAGGTAGCTTACTTATCAACAAGGAAAGGGAACTATAAGAGAAAACATAACAAAAGACATGATTAGCCTTTTCATAGGAAACAAAAATCAATAAATTATGGAATGATTCATGGCCTAATTATTCATCTGAGAAATACAAATTAAACCCATGAGATACTAATTTCCTCCCATTACATTGGTTAAAATCGAGGCACCTACTAAATCAGGGTTAGAGAGGGTGCCGACTAATGTACATTCATATACTTGCTCAAAGGAGCAGAAAGGGGTAAAGCAGTTACCCTACAACACAGCAATTTTATTTCTCACTAAATGTCCCATAGAAGCTCCTATCCATGTGCACTAGGAAACACACATAGAACATTCACAGCAGCTTGTTTTGTAATAGGACACAACACAAAGCACTAACAACAAGACACCAGAAACTACCTGAATATCCATCAATGGAAGTATCAGTATACTGCGGTCTGTTTACTCTGTGCCATATTACATATGATAGCAATGACAATGAATTAACTAGAGCCACACACAACATGGATGAGCTTTAGAAACACAATATTCAAACACACACACACACACACACACACAGAAAACCCATACAATGACTCTTTATATAGAAGACAAAATAATCAAAACTAAAAAAGATATTGTTTAGGGAATATAGACATAAAAAATGAAACTCTTTGAAAAAAAATAAAAACAACCTGAGAATGCTAAATACAAAATTCACAGTAGTGGTTTCCTCTGGAGAGAGGCAAGAGACGGGGTGGAGAAGACCCAGAGTTAGTTTCTGGAATATTGGTGTCCTCGGGCTTCAAGGTGATGTGCTCGTAGGGTTTCTTTTACTGTTTTGCTTTACAGCTTTTTTATATATATGCTTTATCTTTATTTAACTGCATGCACACATAGTTTATATTTACTTTTAATAAATATTGGAGCAGGAATTTAAAAGGATGAGGATATGTGCAGTTTTTTAAATTGCACAGATCTGCATTGCATGCTATGGCAGAGAAAGCTATGCATTTTGAAAGGCACTCCTTACACCATCTCATCACAGGCTCATAAAATCCTTGTCATGAAGGCAGAGTAGTTTTTATTTATAACTCAAGAGAGTGTGGATTGCCAACACCAAGACACAGCCCGTTAGGGGCTGGAACCTCGTTCCAGTTGACCCAGTCCACACAGTGTTCCACTAATTTGTGCTGTGCTGAAGGATGAGGATGCTCACTGAAGCAGAGAGAAACCCTTTCAGAGAAACTACCAGCCAGATTATAGGACAGAAATAATAGATTGGGCAGGAAACAGCCCAGAATTTGGAGCTGCAGCTGTAGGTGTTCTCCCAGGGAAGCGATGGAGAAGAAAAAGGGCAAAGGCACTGCTGTAGCCAATGTCTGCACGAAGGTGTCCTTGAAAGAAAAGAAGCATTGAAATATATTGTGCCCAAAATGCTTTGGAAAGATTTGCTTCCTAACAAATTTATGTTATTTTAGAAGACTGTTTAAATTAAATAAAAAATAGTTGTTTTAAATAAGACAGAATTTTATATCTCTATGTGGGTCATCTATGGTGGTATGGGTGCTTCTTTGTGTTGTGGGTTTTGACCCTTCAGTTTATGGCTCTACCATGTAACTGCCATTGCCAAGTTCACCTCTCCGTCCAAGAGGAATGTCCCATCCCTGGCTATTACATCTATATGACAGTGAGTTGAAAGAGAAGAATTAGAACTACCTCTTCCTCTTCCATTATCTTGACCTTAGCTTTGTCATGCAGACATCTATGAATCCAAAGGAGAATAAAGATGCTCTCTATTCTAAATGGTCATATGCCCAGATAAAATATGAGAGTTCTGTTACTAAGGAAGAAGGGGAAGAATGAATATTGGGGGCCAACTAGCCATCTTGGCTCTAAGTGCATTAATGGGCCCCATTTCTTTAATCCCCAATAGAACAACACTAGACATCAGATCAAATTTGTCAATCCATATATTTGTATTAGCCGTTGCATGTGAGGGGTTTATAAAACTTCCCTCCCTTTGCATGACCTCCAGAGAGACAGGTGGGGCAAGCACATGTCCCTCTTGGGGGTCTCTGAATGGTGAGAGGCTTTTCAGTTAGAGATAATGTCCTAGAAGAAACAGGACCAATTGAGAAGGTGAAGGCTGAAGGCCACACATTTGAGAATGACTAGAGTCATGGTTTGAATGAGGAAGAAGCTCTGAACAGGGTACAGGAATGATGCTGGTGGGGTATGGGTTCAGTGAGAGTCAGAAAATGGAAAAGGGTACTATAGAAGGATTTAGGAAAGTAAAAAGAAAATTTTTAATTTGCCAATGCAATTGACCATCTCCACTCAGCAACATAGCACATACACCTTTAATGCATCTTCAATTAAAGTCAGCATGGCAAATTAAAGTATTCTCAAATTTTGCAATAACGTTCTTCCTTCAAAAATAGAAGAGAACAAGTAGAAAAAAATAACATTGCATCCTGAGTGAACATCTTAACTACCTTTTTGTAGCATATTTGCTATTATGATTGATTATTCATGCTTTATTTTTGAATATCATGTGGATTTTAAAAACTGTTCCTATATATTTTTATCTGAAAAATTTCACCATAAATTTGATATGCCCTGGTATCAAAGTCAACAATGAACTTGCATAAAGTAGTAGGTAAATACACATTTTTATAACCCCACCCTCCACATTCTAATTTGATGTGTAACTTTACAGACTTCTAGCTATAGATATTCAGTATTTGCTTCAGTATGAAGAATGATGTTTCAAGTTGATTATTTGGAATGAAAGAAAGCTGAGCATATGTTTTGTGTGTTAACAGGTAAATGATGCTGAATTTCAGAGAGAACAGAAACATGCACCTGATTTATGATTAGGCAGTTTTCCTCTTTTTGTTTTTCTTCTAACAATTCATAAACCCAGATTCACATCTACGTGTGGATGAAAATGGCAGCATTTCATTTTTATTCCCAGTCCTCAGTGAGAGGTGACGTTCATCGTGCTGTAAAGAGAGCCCATGATGCAAAGTTTGCAGGCACCTTGGAAGAAATCCTAGTCTATTTTTAAAATTAAGAAGTTAAATCTTTTGTGTTTCTGATATGTTGCCTTTTTAAAAATCCATGAGCTAGCTTCCTTTCTGCCTTTACTACAACAATAAAGTGCTTACCAAAAGATATTTTTAGTGAAGAACCACTTTTGGGTGTATCATTAATACTCTAATTTGAATCACATGTAAATGAACTAAGCATCTCAAAATACTCAGAGTCCCCCAAATCAAGTATCTTCATCCAAGTCTCAGATACCATCTTTATAGCAGCTCCTTTTTATGTGCAGTTAAAGCATTGACAATTTCATTTTGGAATTGTTGATTAAAAGTGACACGCTTAGAAGTGAGATCATGCAATATTTGTTCTTCTGTTTCTGACTTATTTCTCACAACACAATGTCTTCAAGGGTCATCCATGTTGGAGCATGTTTGGGAGCACGACACTGAATGCAATTAGTACGACTGAATTATATACTTGGAAGTGGTTAAGATGGGAAATTTTATGTTGTATGTGTGTTACCAGAATTTTTAAAAATCCAAACAAAAATGGTACTATATAGCACAAAGTGTGAACCCTAATGTAAATCATGAACTATAGCTAATAATATAATTATAGAACAATTATTTTCTTCAATTATTAAAATTTACCACAGGTGTTCATAAAAAGAAAAAGTACGTGTGTGCATGCAGGGTAGGAGAACAATATATGGGAATGCTGCACTTTCTGTTCGATCACTAAGATGAAAAATAAATTAATCCATTTCATCATATCTTTACCATTTATCCTTAAGGAAAAAACATTCAGGACTGAGTCCAGCAAATCTCCCAACACTCTTCCTCTCCTGAGCCTGTCATATTGCTGTGACCATGCTGGTTTTCAAAATTATTTCTATTTCATTATAAGATAGTTAATGAAGACAGCATTTTGTAAACAAAACACATTATTCATAAGAGCCTATTGAGTCCTAAAAATACAAAAGCCATTCTCTAACTGCCAGGTGAGTGGCCAGTAGGGCCTGAGGCCATGTTTTCCGGTCATACAGAGGCTGCTGGACACCACCACAACTTTGTCTAGCCTGGATTTAGCCCAAAGTGCAAAAGCTTACAAATCTTGTTGAAAGTTAAATTTTTTCACTAATTATTTTGCTTTCTAATACTCAAAATATCAGTGTTTTGCAAACTGCATCTTTCCAAATAAAATAAGCAAGCCCGTAAAACTACCAAGTCTTTGATATCCATGTATTTATCCAACTAGTTTAGCTTTAGCTCTTCAATCAGTTGCTCAAATGTTTCTTTCCAGCAAACTACAGCTTGTTGTTCAAGCTACTCCTTGATGTGTACTTTTAACTTGCTTACTTTTTTTTCATTTGCAGTAGATCATCTGTAGTACCTGACTTCATGAGATTTTTCCTTTGATGTCAGATAGATTCACTTCCAAGTTAATTCTGAAACTGACCTTAGAGTCAGTCTCCAGGATTTTTTGTCAGTTTAATGTATTGTTAATTTTTTGACTCCTGGCTAAGATTTTTATTTGCAAAAGCCTTCTGAGATTTTCCTTCAAATATGCATAATCCATTTTGTCACTACAAGTGAAATTTCATGAAATTTGTACAAATGATAGCAGCTTTCAGAGTCTTTTCGATTTTCATAATAAAATCCATACTTTAAATAAGCATCAACTATATGCTACTTAAACTGTGTAATCATTACGACTGTACAACCTCCACATGGCAGATATGCTTGAGAACTAGGAAGAATGTTTATAAAAACTTGGTTAGTAAACGGAAGCATACTCATTTTCCTTATGGCTCACAACACGTTTCTATCTCAAGCCTTAATTTCAGAATATTCTGAAGGAATAAAGGGAGAAAAAATGTGAGAGAAAGAAGGAGAAGGAAAAGAAAGACAAAAGGAGGGGAGGGAGGGAAGAAGAAGGAAGCGAAGGAAGAACTGATTGTGAAAAACAGACCGGAGGACACTTATTAAACCATCTTCAACGGCAAGTACAACAGGCCTGTTTCCCTGAATCACTCATCTGCAAAAAAGCTGCTTCTGAAATGCAGGTCTTGCCCAGGTGACTTGCCCAGGTGCCCGCAGGTAGCAGAGAAGCACTGACCCAGGGCTGGATGTGCGCCGAGCAGCGCAGGGGCAGCCGGGCGGTCTTCCCGGGTAGAACGTGCCGAACGCTATCCTCCTCCCAGTGCGACCAGTCCCGCCGCCTGCCTCCGTAGGAAGGAAGCTAGCTAGGGGGGGGTTCTCCCAGCCCTGCGCGTTCCATCTCGCATATTCCAGAAGACTGGCCTTTTCATCTCAGTCCTCACCTGCGGGGCTCAGGGCCAGCGGGCGGGGGGCAGGGGGACCCACGCGTGGAGGAGAGCACGCCGGGACGGCCGGGGGCGCCCAGCTCCCGCGCAGCTGCGGTCCTTGCAGGGCCGCGCACACTTCCGGGGTGGGCCCACCTCGCGCCCCCTGCAGGGGGGCCTGGGCCGCGCACACTTCCGGGGTGGGCCCACCTCGCGCCCCCTGCAGGGGGGCCTGACGAGAGGCAAGTGTCCTCTCTTCCACGCGGAGGGGTTTAGTTTCATTTCCGTGACACTAGGGGAAACGTCAGGAGCTGGCTCTGAAGACGGAGATGAAAAGGGGAACGTCCTGGAAACCTGGACTCAGAAAGCCTGCTCCACTGCGGCGGGAGGGGCGCACGGGGCAGGCGTGAGCGGGAGTCGGGGGTCAGCGCCCGGGAGGCTGACGGGTGGGTGGCGCTGTGAGGGAAGCCCCTCCATCCCGCCTTCCCCCCGCACTTCACGAATGCAAGGGAGAAGTCCAGGCAGGTGCAGCTGCGGCCTCGGCTCCTCGGGAGGGCGGAGGCGGCAGAGCCCGTCCCCGGGGCACAGCCGGCAGCCTCGGCTCCAGGCTTGCGTGCCACGACGTCATCTTTAGGACCAGGAGCAAAACGAGCTTTGATACTAAACATCAAAGCCCCATGGCCCCCGAGGTCAAGGTCATCCTGAAGCTTGCGGTGAGACTCTACGGCCCGAACAAAGCACAGACGCACAGAAACCAGAAGCGAGGCTTACGTATTGTTAACAGGTTAAAATAAACTTCACAAAGTTCTCGGCTTACAGCCTGGTACATTTTACTACTGAGGAAGGCCCTCAGGTCTTCATTGAAAGCCTATTTATTCTTAATTTAACTCCAATTACAGCAAGTCTCCCTAGCCCAGCTCAGCATTTGACTTCAGTTTTCCTGTTTTGAGGAATAATGGGACACAAGTGTCTATCTCAAGGACTCCAGTTGCAAATATACTATCGAGACCCCTAGGTGCAGGGAAGACAATATGACGAGGATTGGGTGACTTACTTGCAAGCTCCTGAAATGGCTTCCTGTGGTCTCTGTGGGGAAGAGGCAATGGCTTCCACCTGTACCTCCTTGAAGGTAAGATGGAGGCTCAGCCCGGGCAGGGACCCCTAGTGCCCTGGGGCCTGGCTCGGGGTCGGGGCTCCCCGCGGGCCCCCAGGCCTGCAGGGTGAGTGCTGACAGGGTGCTGTGACTTCCATTTGCTTTCCAGGGTCTGCATTACTTTGAAGAGTTGCACTGCCCTGGAGCTCCTGCGAGCAGAGCGTTAGCTGTCAGCTGGGCGTGCTAAGGAAAGAGCCACGGCTGCCCAGGGGCTGAGGAACCGTGAGCTGAAAGCTGTCAGGAACAGACAGAGGCCGGAAGAAGTGGGGTTGGCGAGGGATGTCCCGCTCGAGACCCGCTGATCCTTTGCCCCCCTTCTGGGTGTCACCCCTAGCCACCGGGGAGGGTGCAGGTGCTCGGCTTTCCCTGGAGGGAGTGCCTAGGGGATGGCAGTGAGCCTGAAGGTCCTGGTGAATGATGGGGAGCCTGAGCAATTCCCAAAGTCTTGAATTATCCCACTACCTGCAGATTCTGACAGGAGACTTGTCCTCGGAGAGGAGAAAGCTTTCCTTTGGCCCCTTGGTTTCTTAGTTCAAGGCTCATGAGACACAGAAGAAGTAGACTAGGTGGGACAGTGGGTAGAGACAAGAACAGCGCGGGCTGCCAAACCTGAGGCGTGGACCGTGGCACAGGTGCGCCAAGCTCTTTGTAATTAGCACAGGGCCCGTGGTGACACTGCCGAGGGGTCAGGGTGGGTTTGTTTTGCTAAACCAGGCTAATAGGGAACTTGTCAGACAGCTCACGGACCACCAACGATAAATGAGGACAAAATAATGCATCCCGTATTCTAGGAGAGCCCCTTGAAATGGAATCACAGAGCTCTGGATGGTAAGAGAAGCCACGCTGGTCCCAAGGCTCAGGATTGAGACTTTCAGGTCCACCCAGAGAGAAACCGGGATTTCTAGAGGAGCAGCAGGCAGAGGCAGAGGCAACTCAAGGAATGAGCGTTTGTATGCAAGCAGGTCATTTGTGAAGGGAGCCCAGGCAGCCCCGCACAGGGAGGGAGGGAGGGACCCAGGGGAAGGGAGGAGGAGGGCACGGGGTGGTGACCTCTGTGGATAGCCGGGCTCAATCCCACCGAAGCCCCTCCCAGCCTGCAGCGTGCATGCCCTGACGCCCCGCCCAAGTGCGTGTGACTCGGGGAGCTCCCTCCTCACTCTCTCCCAGCACTGGCAGAGCACGGCTCTTGGGCGTCAACTCTGTGACACTCTCGTTTGCCCCCAACACGGGCCAGTGGTGGGAGAATCCCTTCCCGCAGAGTGCCCCAGGCGTGGCGGAGAAAACTGCCAGTGCGTAAAGGAAAGGCGAGCACCAGTGTTGATGAAGAGCCTGCTACAGAAGCCCCGGGCGGCCTTCTAGGCGTGACTTTGTGACTCGAGTTGTGAGACCTTGACCAGTCCCTTACGGATTTGGAGGCACGGCTTGCCCACCGTAAAGTAGTATTAATTCACTCAGGAGCGCAACACACAGTTTCTTGGGCGATCGAGTGAGAGAGAAGATGTGAAAACTCCTTGATGAGTTTTATTAGACCTAGCCAAATAAAAACCAACAGGAACCAAATCAAGAAAATGAAAACTAAATGAAGAGCCATATTTAAGACGTTGGAATATATTGCAAATTACACAATGGTCAGAGCCGAGAAAAGTGGAAAACCATGAAGGAGTTTGACCACCACAAGACTCGAAATGAACATGTCTATATCAAACTGTTGAGATGGGGAAACAGAGAAAGAGCTAAAGTATGTATCTGGAGGAAGGGGAGAGAGAGAGAGTTTCCCAGACAGATCTCTTGCTGAATAAACCTTTAACCACCTGCTCATTTCTGAGGCGGTTTAAGCTGCGCGGCATCATGAATCCATCCTGCAAACACAGTGAATCACAGAACTCATTCTCACCAAGGTTCAGTCCCCACAGAGAAATCACACGGTGACGGCAGTTTTGAAAGCAGAGATTTTAAATCACTTTTTTTCCAAGAGTGAGAATGGATATAGTCCCAGAGCTCCCAGAAACTCTCTACAAATGTTGAGCCAAGGTTAACTAAAAAGATTACCAGGGAGAGAAAATGTGAAAGATGTGATTCCCCTTCCCGTAAATGCTTCTAAAGGAAAGGCACTTGTGAACTCCCACTGGAAAACAGGGCCGCTGTCCAAGTCAGCAGTGAATTACGGAAGAAATGGTGCAAAACTTCACAGCCTGGAAGAAAACCCCAGTTGCACTCAAGGGGAGCTGTGACATGATTCCTATCTTTCAAGGAGAATTATTTTATCTTTTTGCTAACTCACTGAAATAAACAATCACAGTTTAAAACTGTGAAACACATGGGGAAAATTTATAATGCCCATGCTACTACTCTATAGAATAAATAGGATAGTAAACGTGAGTGCATTTCTGTAACATCTGGGGGTGACAAAGTAGTTTTACATGTATCATCTTATTTAAATGTAAAGCGGCAGCTGTGGGAGAGCCATGATTAGTTTATGTTGCAGATGATAATCTGATTGGTATGTGTTGGACTGTGTACCCCAAAAGTTCTAATCAACAGGACCTCCAAAAGTGACCTTACTTACAAATAGGGCTGTTATGCATGGAATTAGGCAAGTTAAAATGAGATCACAGGGGAATTGGGGAGTCCTTTACTCCAATATGACTGGTGTCCTTATAGGAAGAGGAAAATTGGAAATAGGTAGTGAAAGAGAGAGAACGCCAAGGGACAGCTGAGGCAGGTTGCCAGCAAGCTCCTGCCAGAAGCCTCCAGAACCGAGACCACACGTTTCTCTCGCATTAGCCAGTCAGTGGTGCTTTGCTGTGCAAGTCCCAGACAACTAAGCCAATGACTTTCAAATGGGCTTCTGTGACTTCCCTGTGGCCATAGAGATGAAAAATGAGTGACACTGCCACTGGGATCCAAGTTTTCTGGATTCCAGTCCATGCTTTTAGGTCTCAATCATAGTTGTTGAAGAAACTTCTTAGAAGTCAATTTTATTACCATAACTCTGAAAATGCTTTATTTTCCTCACCTGGATTCTTTATTGGCATTCCCTTAATACTTTTCTCATTTCTGCAATAGATGTCAAAAAATATTTGGTGTGCATTAGCACATTTATTAATTCATTAGAGGTCGTTCTCTCACTAAGGGTTTGGTTGTGGGATTCATACAGACATGCTGGAACCCAGACTTGGACATTCGTGAGCTCTGAGCAATGCCCTGAGCAGCTCTGAGCCTTTTCTCATTTTAAGTTGTGAGCAACAACAGCTGCCTTAGAGTTGGGTGGGTCTCTAAAGTCTGAGGAATAGTGGGGGCAGAGGAAGTGATAGTGGTCAGTTTGGTTTCTATACCCAAACATGTGTGTACACATTGTGTGCACAGGAATGGAGGGTAGCTGAATAGAATTGCACACACACACAAGTGACAACTGGAAGAAGAAGAGACGATTTGGAGGAGCCGCTGTAACAGGTACTGCCGTTGGCCTGTCTTCTCTCTTTCAATCTCTTGCAAGCCATGATAAAACTGTAATGTAGCTTCCATTGGCTGGGTGAGGACCCTTCCCTGTACCTTAGCCTTCTCTTACTATAATACTTCCTCACTTGGGGTTGGTTTGGTTGTTTTGTTTTGGTAATTCCTATAGGACTTATAAACTCAATGAGGCCAATAACTGTTTTCCTTTCTCCATCACCAGCAGCTAGAAGAAGCTCTGGTACAGTGGACACTGGTTATGTTTGGACAGTTCCATGTCAACTCTTCCGTCTCAAGAGATGCCTGGCTTCCCTTGGGAAATCACCCCTCCTTGCTTGTGTGTAGTCTAGATGGGAAGTTAAGTCTAGGTGACAGTCTGCCACTTTGTGAGCTGGGGAATCACATGCTTCTTCCTTACCCTGGTAGAACGGGGCAGGCAGAGGGCCTGAAGCCAGCCAGTAAATGCTCATTCCTGGGAGTTTGAATTTTGAGGGCATGTTTAAACTACAAAACACATAATTAGTGTCCTAATCTCACTATTGATTTAACTTCGTGAATAAAAAATGTCCTTGCTGCTGTTTCAGTTTCTAATCCCCCCAAATGTGCTTTCCTTTCTGTCTCTGATAGATTCTGGGCAGCCCAATATAATCTTCCATTATATTTCATTTGTCTAAGCAAGTCAGATTTGGTTTTCATTGCTTGCAAACAATGAATCCAAAACAAAGGGATATGTTTGAATTACACTGAATTTTTAAATCCCCCTCAGTATTTACCAAGGGATTATCCCCCCAGCTCACATTCTACAAAGCATTTACTGTGAGCTTCTGTACATAACGGATAGGCAATGTCATGGGCATTTGGCAGTAGATGGTAGAAGATTTTTTTATATACCTATTTCTGATATCAACGCCCTGATAAAACTTAAGGGTATAATGTTAAATCATAACTCACTGCAGGTGTTTTTTCAATACGTTAAGTCAATAAAGTAAAATGATATTGCTTTAGCGAATAGCATATTACCCTATCAATGAGCCTGCTCTAGGGAACGAGTTCAGAAGACCTCAGAGTTGTTTACGATTATCATTTCCTCGTATGGACTCCAAAAACCTTTCAACTCTGCTTTTAACTGTAGTATGATAATAGTCAATTTAAGGCTAAAGTTCTATATTTAGAATATTATCAGCATAAAGAAAATTGCGTATGGGAGGTGTAGGAACTGGGGCATATAGGAATTCCCTATATTTTTTATGTGACATTTCTGTAATCTAATTATCTTTAAAAAAATTTTTTTTTTAATTTAAAAAACATAAGTACACAGCACTGGAAAAAAAAGAAAATCAAATTTATTTATGTTTATTTATTTATTCTCAGTATTCCCTTTTCTCTAACTGGACACTCTAATCTCTAAATTATAATCCAGATTAGCCCATGTTTAGAGTTATCTCAGAAAAGACAAACAGAAACATTTTTGCTAGAACTCAATTTCTTTCCTGGTAAAACAGTACGCTTTTGCTGTTTGGCAAGCAACCTCTTTAATATTTGAAAGAGGTGCAGGATACAGAAAACATCACACTTTGCCAAATAATATGCTATTTTAAGGCAAGCCAAATTTACCACTTTGGCCAAAGGGGTAGGTGGTAGTTTCAGGACAAATACAATGCTTTAAATACAATGAATGTCATTTAAGGAAAGCACAGATAACGTCCAAGCACCACTAAGACAGTAACTGTGGAGCTAAAACATGACTCCATTGGAATTTTTATAGACTGGATCTTAGGAGGAAATATGATAATAACTCCCAATCAAACCCAGGATGAAAATATATGCCTCAGTTTACACAAGAGTTCATTGTTTCTGAGAGTGTCATGTCATGAATACCGTGGAGAACACACAGTGAGTTGGACATTGTAATAGGCTTCTTTAGATAGATGACATGATTCTTGGAAGGTTGTACGATCCAGGAGAAAATACTATCCAGGAACAATTATAGTAGAGAGCATCCTACCATAAATCTAGGGGAAACTGTAAAATGTAGTGATGTAAGGGTAAGGCCACATTGGGAAAATAGAAATAGAACTACATTGGGAGGTGGGAATTGCTACTGCCTTCAGATAAATGACTTAAGGCAGCCTCCAAAGAGAGTGCCAATAAATAACTCAGGACTGCCCACAAGAAAAGTGCCAATTAATAATATGGGGCTTTTAGAAAAAAAATAGACACGCTATCTTCAGCTAACCGCAGTGTTCCGCTTCTGTGCCTGCTTGCTTGCTTGTAAACCCCCTCCCCCTCCTAAAAGGCTATAAAAACACCTCTTCCCTGAAACTCGGGGCTGCTCTCTCCTCTGCAGAGAATGAGACAGTCACCGCGCGGCTAATAAAGCTCTCAATTGAAACTATATTCAAAGTCTGAGTCTGGTCAATATTGCTAATCTATAACAGTGGGACCAGAGGAAAGCCACGTACCCTGACTGGGTGTCCAGAGAATATTTCCTGGATGAGATACTGCCTGCACTGAAATTTAAAGTAGGAAATGGGAGAAAGGTGAAGATGGGGAGGGGGGGGGGCGGGGGGAGTTGGGAGCACACCAGGCAGGGGGCGCAATTCAAAATACACAAAGTGTGAAAAGGCATGCTGTGCAGAGGAAATGAGAAGTAGACCAGCACCTGAGTGTAAAATGAAGGGCTGAAGTGAGAGATCAGGCTGGGATGTAGGTCAAAGGCTCAAATAGAGAGAGAATTTGGACCTCATAAGGCCATGGGGATCAGTGGGCCATGGG
Organism: Dasypus novemcinctus; assembly: GCF_030445035.2. NCBI lineage: Eukaryota > Metazoa > Chordata > Mammalia > Cingulata > Dasypodidae > Dasypus > Dasypus novemcinctus. Next base: position 6,904,136 of record NC_080697.1, read on the forward strand.
GATCAATGGAAGGAATTTAAACAGGACAGTTAGAGGGTAGGAATTGCAATTTAGGTTAATTAGTCTGGTGCTGATGTGGAGAATAAATTTAAGGGGACCTAGACCAGAAGGGGAAAGACCACTGCCATGGGAGGAAGTGTGTCCCCCGTGAAGGCAGTTTCAAATTCTAGCCCATGGGCCTATCCTGAGAACCCTTTTGGAAATAGGATCTCTGAGGATCCAGTTGGTGAAGGTGAGGCCAAACTGAATCAGGAGGTGCTGTCATCTGATATGGCTGTAGTCCCCGTGAACAGAGGATGCTTAGAAACACTCAAGAGTAAAAAGAGACAGACATCCCGTGCTGGAGGCAAGTCACCACCCCACGCAACAGAATTCAGAGAATGCGGGATCTTGTAGACACCTCGATATTCCAGCCTCCAAATCTGTGGGGCATTCCTGACGTCTAAAGCCAGTGAGTCGTGATATCTGTTATAGCTGCCCTGGCAAACCAAGGCAACCACCTAAAACCTGACCAGATAAATGGTGCCGAGGATGAACGGAGGGTCAGATTCTGGGGGCTGGTGGAGAGCTATGGAAGGAGACATAGGGTTGATAATCTGCTGCACAGAACTGATAAATACCTGGGGATAGATAAACACACCAAAGACATGGTAGAATAACCAGAGCTCTGATCCAAGAACGGAACACCCCAATTGGTGTGGTGGGTGGAGGACACAGTCAGTGTCCAGGAAGGAGACTGAGAAGGAGTGGTCAGAAACGTAGAGGCAAGGCAGAAGGTTTAGAAAATTTCAAAAAGGGGCAAGTGACAAATAGTATGAAATTCAGCCAGAATGACAGCTAAAATAAAGAATAGATTGTTCATTTCAACTTCGCTTTAGAAAAAGAGTGATGTCAGAGAAAGAGCCATTTCAGGGGAGAAGAAGAACAGAAAGTGGATTCCTATGAGTGGAAAAGGGAATGGGAAGTTCAAAGAGGAGAAGCAATACCTTGACAAAAAGTCACATTTTGAGTCGGTGTACATTTTAAAAACCAAAAATAAGATGAAATGATTGGAGAAAGAGTGAGTATTTAAGGTAATATAGGCAAAGAAAATCAAACATATGTATAGGAGTCCCTGGGAAAAATACAGCAATAGACCAACAAAAATATTAAAAATGCTATAATTCAAGAAAAAAATTTCCTGAAATAATAAAACTTCTGAGATTACATTGAAGGGGTATACTATTTGGCTCTGATAGAATACTACATGACAGAGAGAAACTGGGATAAAATGAAACCACTGCTTTCAGATATTGGACTGTAGACAATACAGGAATGCTATCCCTAATTAAGGAAAACGTGAAGCTAAGCTTAAGATCCCCTGAGCTTTCTACCTGGAGGCACTTTCTGGATCTTCAGACTGAGAGAGAAATCTCAACCAGCGAAAAACAGTTTGCTGAACTGAGGAATCAGAGTTCAGAGCAGACTGAGGGGAACGTCTGTTTAGCGTAGAGTGCCAGAGGGCAAAGAACAATGCAGACAAAGAGCTACAGAAACCAAGACAGGGATCTTCTTGAGTCTTTGGCTGAATAGTATAACCTTCATTTGTTTAGGGATGACTCCTTGAGACTGGGAAAAGAACAATTACCAGGAAAAGAGAAACTACTGGAGACCAGGAAGCCAAACAGAACTGGAGCCCACACAGGGCTAGGAGGTGTTCACCTCCAACCCGCCAGAAGAGAAAGGTCTGCTGGAAACCAGGCTGTCCTTTACCTGGGCTCCAGAAGGACTGCGCCTCCAAGCAAAATTGTGTGTGCCCTGGAGTAAAGGCTGCCGTTGACCACCTCCCCAAAAGCTGAAAACCAAGTTAAATGCATTGTGATGTATGGTTATGAAGTAGTAGGTGGACTGTAAAGTGATTTGTAAGAAGACTAATGACAAGGAAAGAGCTTTGATTATCATATTGAGTGGAAAAGGCAGAATATCTAATGACATATATAATGATACTAAGTCTAAAAAGTCATAGATACATAAAACAGATCTAAAGAACATGCACTAAGCACCAATAGGTTTATCTGATTATGGGATTAAGGAAGAGTGTTGTTCCTTCTTTTACAAATTTTATGATATGATTTTTCTATAAGAATATTTTCCCTTTATATTCAGCAAGATAATTTAATAAAAGGAAGTTTTATTTACTTAGCAAAACAAAACAAAACAAGAAACAAACCAACTCCCAAACAGATCAAGTTGACCAACTGGGCTGGACTTAATTTATATTAACAATAATGTAACTTTCTCCTGAAACAAATTTTAATACTCTTTAAAAGAAGGCAACAAAACCCAGAGACTCAAGGCATAACATTTGCAAACTCCCAAATCAATTCCAACACCGTATGATTATCACAATATAGAGAGAAAAAAGGTATTTTATACATTCCAACATCCTCTCAGAAAAGTAGGAATAGAAGAAAATGTTCTTCACCCAGTAAAGGGTATCTACAAAAAAGAAAGCAAACCCATATCTTACATCATCTTTAATGATGAAAAACTGATGCTTCCTCTCAAAGACTGGCAACAAGACAAGGATGTCTCTGTCATCACTTTTATTAAACATTATACCGGAGGTCTTGGCCCTTGAAAGGAAGAAGGAAAAAGACATAAAGGAATTTCAGATTGAGAAGGAATAAGTAAATCCCTACTTTCCCCCCAAATTTAACAAGAGTCTGAGAAAAAAAATTAACACCAAGACATAGACTCCTGAATTTGTTGGATTTCAAGTCCTTTTGACATTTGGTAAAGTGGAAAACATTAAATTAGAGTATTGAAGAATGTGCACTTGTACAATATAACCAAATACAAATGCAAGGTAGTGGTTTCTATGAAAATTAGAGTAGGGTTTAATTTTGGAGGTGAAAGGAGAGATTGGGATAGGATGATGGAGGGGTTTTGAGATGGTTGGCAAAGCCCTATTTTCAGACCTGTTCGGTGAGATCAAAGATATTTTCACTATGGTAATTTATTAAACTACACATTGTTCATGTGTTTTTATTCATCTTTGTTTTCCTTCTACATTAAAAATGTAAATATTTTTGAAGTCAAATGGAAAAAGTGCATTTGCCTTTTACTGATACATTATCCTATAAAATTTATCAATAGCATTAGTTCTTTCAGAGTTGTCATATATGGGATATTTTATTTATTTTTCAACCTTTTACTTTGAAATAATTTAAAATTTACATGGTAGTTGTAAAAATAATACAAACCTCATTCAAAGAATTCCAACCCCCTTTCCCCCAAATACCTAGATCCATCTTTTGCTACCTTTGTCCTATCTTTCTCCCTCCCTCCCTCCCTTCCTTCAGTTTATCTATCTCACCATATGACTATATAACTATAAGACTGCCTATGTATTTTCTGAACATCTGAGAGCAGGTTACATACATCATAATCCTTGAACGTATAATACTTCCATGTGCAATTCCTAAGAATAATGTGATCACCTTAAATGCTGTTATCAAGTTCAAAAAATTGAAAATTGATATAAAGATTGCATTGTGTATTATAATAATGTCCTTTTGAGCCTCTTCTCCTCCATTCTTAGAGCCAATCCAGTATCATGAATTGCATTTGTCATTACCTTGTTAGCTTATCTTTCTTCCATTTTAAATTGTGGAAACATACACACAAGATAAATAATCCCATCCCAACTCCTCTCAAGCATACTATTCAAGGGGATTAATCCCATTCCCAGTGTTGCAGTACCCTCACCATTATCTATTACTAGAATTTCCCCTTCACCCCAAACAGAAGCCCCACACTCATTTTGCATTAACTCCCCATTGCTCCTTCCCCCCACCCCTGGTAAACTGTATTCTATTTTCTGTATCTATAAGTTTGCATATAGTCTGATATTTTCTTTGTGATTACCATGACACAAACACAGCAATTTTGTTTGCTGACTACCAACTTAACTTCAATAGCATGCATAAACTATGTTCCTATATCCCTTTATCTCCCCACCTTTATGTAGTTCTCATCATAAATTACATATTTACAAATTATAAGTCTAAAACCATTGATTTACCATTATACTTTATGCATTTGCTTTTTAGATCCTGCAAGAAGTAAAAAGTGGAGTTATAAATAAAAAATAGCATAGGATGGATACTTATATTTGTCCATGTCATTATCTTTATGATAGATCTTCCTTTCTTCATGTGGCTCAGTCAATTGTCTAGTATCCTTTCCTCTCAACCTGCAGAACCCCCTTTAGAATTTCTTGTATGTCTGCTCTGGTAGTGAGGAAGCCTCTCAGCTTTTGTTTATCTGGTAGTGTTTTCATCCTTCCTCACTGTTGACAGTTTTGCCAGATACACGATTCTTGATTGGCATTTTTTTGCTTTCAGCAGTTTAAATATGTCTTCCCACTATCTTTCTACCTCCATGTTTCCTATGAGAAATAGACATTTAATCTTATGGAGACTGCCTTGTATGTGACATGTCGCTTCCCTCTTGCAACTTTCAAAATTCTCTCTTTACCTTGACATTTGACAGTTGCATTATAACATGGTATGGTGTAGATCTGTTTGGGTTTATCCTGCTTGAAGTTCATTGAGCTTCTTTTGTTAAATTTGGGAAGTTTTCAGTCATTATTTATTTGAAGATTCTTTCTTTTGTCAACTCCAATCTGCTATTGAACCCCTCTAGGGAATTTTTATTTCTGTGACTGTGGTCTCCACCTCTGTTTGGATCCTTTTCATAATTTTCATCTCTTTTTTGATAATCTCATTGTGTTCCTCTATCATTTTCCCTGATTTTCTTTATTTCTTTGTTGATAATTTTCTTTAGCTCCTTGAACATAAATATGTAGAACTTTTTTTCTAAATTCTTTGTCTGGAGCATCCCAGGTCTGATCCTCCTCATGGATTGTCTAATGCCTTAATCTTCTTCTTTGCCTGTGCCATCATGTCCTGCTTTTTTGTGTGTTATATAATCATCTATGGACATTTTGATATTTTAATATGCTATCATTGAAATTTAGACTCTGAGGCATCTGTTCCTTAAACTTGTATCCAGCTAGTATTATGACAGAGCTTTCTTTGAATGCCAGGAGCTAGCTAAAAAGGGAGAAAGGTAAACACTTTTCCTAGTCTTTACAGATTGACCTAGTCTTTGCAGATTGTGTGTGTGATCTCCTTCAGAATTTATCCATACAGTGAATTAGAGAAGAACTCCAGACAAAGGAATTTCCTGGGTCCTTTCTCCACAAGAGTCTTGTCTTGGACATGTGCATTTGGCCCATGCAATTCCTCCATTTGCACAGTTCAGATGTTGTTATGTCTTCCCGAGGAAACAGGCTCCTATGATCTGGGCACTGCACTGTATGTCCTATAGCCAGCATTCCCTGGTCCCAAGAAGCACAACCTGACTGTCCTCCCACAGCATTCTGTAGGACAGTCCTATATACAGGACAAGTTCTGGGACAGTGAGGTCACCAGATACACATGTGCATGGGGGTTACTCTGATCCCTCCAGAACTAGCACCAGGGACCCCACAAAGGGAGGGTTAAAGAGGGGCCAGCCAGACACCCAGAGATCCTATTGCTTTTAAGCAGGCTTTTTCTTGATTTGGCTCTCAACCTGTTACTGGTTTCTGGAGTTTTGAGAAGGATGCTTCTGCCAGTTCTTGCTGTTTGTTGAAAGCTTTAGTGGGGGGATGTAGCCCTGAAGCTTCTCACTCTGCCATATTGATCAGGGAAGATGGGATATTTTGTATTTTGAACCCTTTTTTCTCTTTATCTAAACCATATGATTATGATACTTTTAACATATTCAGTTAACTTTCATTTGATGAATTTTGAATATCTAATTTGCTTAAGAATGTTAGGTATAAAGATAAAAAGATTAGTAAATCTATTGATTGTCAAAGAGCTAACTGTAGCCACTGTACATCCTAAGTTTGTCATAAGTGTGATATGTTCATTTATAATTTAAGTAGTTTATATAAACTATAAGTATTTAATTTAAATAATTAAATAAAATATTATACAAAAAATACCATAATCAAGGAAAAAGGCAAATGATCACTTGGAAAAACTTGCTTGAATATTAAACAAAGTTTAATTTTCTGAAGGTGTAAAAAAGTTCTTTCAAGTCAATAAGAAAATGCCAACAGTAGACTAGAAAAGTAGGCAAAGGACCTCTATAATTTATGAACATAACAGAAATGATGAATGAATATATTAAAAATTATTTTCCTTGCTCATATTTACAGGCTCACACATTAAAACAATACAGTATGTTAAATGCTACTTGGCAGAACGGTGCATATAGAGTGCTATATGAGCAACTCAGTACTTATGGTCATCTAAAAACTTTCCACTGATGAAGTGATAATTGAAGTGTGTATTAAAAGATGAAGAGGAGCTCATCGGGCAGATATGAGATATGCATTCTATGCGATGAAAATGATTTCAAATACCATGGTATGTTTGGAAATGGCAAAAATGTAAATATAGTTGGAACACAGGGCATGTAGGCTGGCATGGTGGGAGATACAGCTGCTAAGATAAATTTGAGTGAAATTGGATGGATCTTATATGCCACTCTAAGCACTTTGGGAGCTATTCTCATGCAAGGAAAGGAACTTCCAAAGGATTTGGAGAATTAGTCACATTGTAAACAGAGCAGTAGTGTGGAAGATGGAGTGGACAGCCATTTAGGAAATTCCTATAATTCAGATGAGACACAATGGAAGTTTAAACTCAGGAAGTCACAGAGAGAATAGAGCAGAGGGCAGATTTGTGATGCAGGGCTTAGCAATATGTTTATTGTGCATTGAGAGGGATGACAACTCTAGTTAGAGCAAGGTCAGTGGCAGCTGAATTTTGAGTTTCTATATTAGTGACAAAACTTGGAAGACATGGTATACTTGCAAGAAAGCCTTGAACTGAAGCTGGTTAGTAAGATAGGGAATCAATTGTTGAATCTGGAACCTGGCAGAGAGTCCACGTGGACATCAATAACACCCAAGATCCTGCCATCCAGAACAAATACTTCCTCTGGAAGCCAGGAGAAGCCCCAGATAGTCCCCAAGGACTTTATCACTGGGCCCTCATAGGGGATTGATGGGTGCGGTAATCAATCAAAACAGCAAACAGCTGGAACCCATCCCTTGCCATTAGCAAAGAGGTGGAATAATTAATGGTTTAAAAAGCAGACCACGAAGACTGAACGAGGTCTCTCCCTCTCTGCTCTCTTGCAGAGACCCATTCCTTCCCTCTGTGTACCGCTCTCACCATTTTTCCTCTGCCATGAGGCCACGCAAGTAAACCAGGGCATTTAAAATCTATAATGGGGAATTGTCGTCTGTAAATCAGCCTTTTTATCACTTTTCCCCCCCTTCCTCTCTACCTAGGACCCCTTATCTGTCATTTTCTCCCATTTCTCGTCCCTCTCTGCCTGAATAAATTACTGGCCTAACTCATCTGGCATGCTCTTGAAATTCATTTCCACAGCATAGCTGAGAATCTAAATAAAATCCAATAACAGAACCCTGCTACAAATACTAATTTGGGAACTTTTCAAAAAGCATGTCAAATATAATGAATACTCTTTTTTAACAGCAGGGGGAATTATATTGTTTCTAAGGGGAAAAAATGCTGGTCTTTTTAAGGTGTGTTTTGTTTTTAGCGGCAAATGTGTAGTGGCAATAATCAGAATAGTCTTTCATCTACAACTGAAATGATCTGGTGAATTCAGTGGCTCCCTTTTTCCTACAGTAACACAGCCTTGAGTAAGCTTTGAAGGCTAGAAGACCTTGGCCATCCATGGAACAAGTTCTGTAATGCAGGATGACCTCAGAGGCAAGGAGACCCCAGGACTTTTAGATCAACAGGATTAGAACGTAGATCCAGGCAACATTTATTCAAATGCTCTTTCCTTTGTAAACCCTTCTCTGTTGTCCCCTCCACCAGATGATTTCAGTTCTTGTATTACTTTATTGATGGACTCTACAGTTAGCATGTGCCGCAGTCTACCTTTCATTCCAGTTACTGGTGGACATAAGCAGATACTCTGTAAAAAGGCAGATTTTACAATGAATAACCATAGACAGTGTCTAAAATGTCTGAAGCCATTATTCTGTGCAAGCCCTGTTCTGAGTGATTGGTATGTGTCATAATTCAGTTACTAGCCATAAGAACCCATGAGAAAAACAATGATATTAGCAACCCCGTTTTACAGATGGGGAAGCTGAGGCACAAGAAGGTTCAATACTCTGCCCAAAATCACACATGAAAATAGCAAGTGCTCTTCAGTACCCCAGGTCAGTTGCTGAAAGAGAGAGGAGCACAGAAAGCCCATGGAGATGTGGATTATGGAACCTGGTATTTTCTCAATAAATGTTGGATGAATTACCTTGAGCTGCCTTGTTGCTGGGAGAGAGTGTAAGCAGAAGGAGGACGAGGTTTGACATCACAGCCTCCTTGCTCAAATCTGAGCTACATCATACCTACTAGCTGCCTAACCTTACAACATCCTAGTCTTGCTGAACAATCATCAGACTTTTCAAATGTAAAATTTGGATAATAATGATTAACTCACAGATTTATGGTCCCAATTAACCAAAATGATCCCTGTAAAACATACCCCATAAACTGTAAGGCTTTTTGCACATCACTGATGTTAAAAGCTTCCTGTTGTTTGGGGGGTCCTGTTAGATCAAGAATGGTTGTTTCAGAGGCAAATGTGGAACTCTATGCTCTTATTTCAAACTAAATAAGCTGGCTGGCTTCCTCAGCCTTCGACCCCCCACACACCCCATCACAGCTGGGTAGAACTTGCTTTCCAATTCAACTCCTTTTTATAGCCACTCTTCTCACAAGCCAACAAAACAGAGCACATTCTTCCGACTGATGATGGATGCCACATGTAGTACAATGAGCAATTAAGCCCAGCAAAAGGAAGAGGACATTAATAACAGAACGCTTGATTACTGAGAGATTAGAACCTGAAATTGTGTTTGCATTCTCTGTTGGAAGGTATAATTTAATTAGCCAACTTGGAAGGTTTTAGACGTGACAGAAAATTAATATTCCACTTCTGCAGTTTCACAGCCTTCTTTCCCTTTGAAAGAAAGAAAGAGTTTCTGAATGGAGCTTTTAAACCTGCACACCTGTGAGCACCTCCTGGGGACAAGCTCACGGACCCCTTTTGTTGTAAGAGCTTTCACCATCCCTGGGTCTCACTCTGTCTCTCATTATAGCAAAACTAACCGCCTGAAGCTTTCCAGGCCAAGAGCCAAACTTTCTAACAATTGCTCCTCACAGGCGTATTTGGGAACAATTTTTCCCTAAGTGCCATCACCTGTACAGAAGCCCAGCTCTTCTCCCCAGCAAGGGTCTTCTTGCACATCTTTATTTCCGTTGACTTCCTAAGTGGTTCCTGGGTACTCGCTACATGGCCAGTGCAGGACCCTTGGGTGGCCTTGGGCTGAGAGTACAGGGTAAGAAGCCAGTTTTGGTAAGTGGAATTCTTATTTACATGTGCTAATGGGGTGCCTTTGTTCACACCTACTCGTGGGGACTCGTGTTGGGAAGGGCCACGGGCAACTTACCAAAGTGCAGGGAGGGTCAAAGGTGCAGTGGCTAACTTCCTGGGAATTCCATGCCTGGCAGGAGGTCAGGCTCTAGAGGAGCCTGCCCCGTTGGCTCTTCTCAGAAAGAACAAGACTAAGAATGTTCAGAGACTTGGCCAGGTGTCAAGACCTTCAAATTCTGAGTAGTTCAAAGCAATTTCTAAAGAGAAGGGCAGAGGACTGGGCTTGGGTAGGGTCAGAAACATCAAGTGTGGTCTAATAGGGAAAGAGGCTCAATACATGCACTCTGGCTTGTAACAAATAACAAAACTCGCTTTAGGGAAAAGAGAAGATGGCAAGAGAAGCAGAGAGGATTTTGTCTAAACTGCCTTCCAGGTTTTTTTTTTTTTTTTTTTTTTGCCTGAGAGTGAACACAGGACATGCTGTGTCCCAGAAAGAAATTGGGGAGAGGAAAAAGGAGGTGTTGGGGTATCACAAGTTCTCACTTTCAAGACCCGTGAAGAAATTCCAGAAGGCTACATTTAGTTGACTTTGCCCATCTAGACTGATAAAGGTCCCATGGAAATCATCCAACTGTAGCAGGAACACTCAGAACTGCCCTACTCTAAAAGCATCTAGATAAGAAGAAAATGGCTTATGGAATAGGGTGGCAGTGATGGCAGTTAGGATTGTAAGACAAAATATAGGGCACCCAGTTATATTTGAATTTCAGATAAACTATGAATATTTTTAAGATAAATGGGTCCCAAAAATTGCGTGGGTCAAACTTATCTGAAAAGTTGTTTACCTGAAATTTGAATTTAACTAGGCATAGGCATCCTTATTTTTATTTGCCAAACCTTGCCACCCTAGCTGGGGGGATTCTCCCATCCCAAAAGACTGGGGATTCACATACTTGTTTCCCAGTAATATTTGACAATGGTTTCTGTGTCCTGCTGTTATCCAGGACGGAGAGGCAATCTGGAATCAGTCTGCCCGGGTTTGGAATTCTGTATTCCCTACCCACTAGCTTACAACCTTGGACAAGTTAGCTATTCTGTTTCGATGTCCTCGTCTGTGAAGTGGAGATCATAAGAACTGAACCTCTCTCATCGTTTTGTAAACATTGAATGAACAAACATATGCAGTATTCTCTGAACAGTGCCTGGAACACAGTAGGTAGGTGCTCAATAAGTATGTACGGAGAAAATTTAGCTATTTATTATTCTTATAGTTCAGCACCCTTATAGGATTGTCCTAAAAGTAGCAAGTGAGAGAACCTTGGTGCAATGGTCTTTAAGCGTTCTTCCCAAGGATGCTGACATCCCTACTCCCAGGAACCTCAGTTTACCAACGCAGGGACTCAAGTGAACAAGAAAAAGTCACAGCTCCGTGGACAGCCAACATACATCAGCAATGATAAGTCCAGATAGTGACTGGAGTTTAAATGATTTCAAATTTATTCTCAATGTGACAGAAGAGCAGGGCCATGCCATAGCACCATGCTGAGCCATTAAATGTCCTTGGGTTGACAGCTACAATCTGGATCCTGTTTTGTTTGTCTCACCCACCCCTGTTGTGATGTCTGGGCCTCAGTTTCCACACCTGTAAAAGGAGGGTGATCATATTCCTTTGCTGTACTCACCACACAGGGTTCTTATGAAGGTCTAAGGAGAGAAAACCTACGAGAGCATTTGGCAAACCACTGGAAGCACCCGAACGCTGTTCTCTTGTTGTGGTTAGTCCTCACAACCTGGGAGAGACTGAAAGCCTCTGGGGAGATGTCATTATGCGCCTTCCCGTGCTAGTTTTGGGACCCTTACTTATTACAAGAGAAACATTGAAATTAAAATTTTTAATTCAAGAATGAACTGTGTTGCATCTGAATCAAATATTTTTATTTCTATGGCCTGAGTGCAATCCAAGCTGTCGTCCTTGAAAGATGCTACTTCCCCCAAGGGAATTTATCTGGCTCATACAGAGAGGTCTGAGTGTCAAAAGGTGGATATGCGCTGTAAAGCCATAGCAATGCTTTGTTATCATTTCCAGTAAGTCTACCAACATAATATCTTCATTTAATGTGGCTAGGATGGCATCTCTAATTGCCTCTATGCCAGCACTCCTAGGAATACTAGGAATAGAGCAGAGCTAAGTAAAAAAATACAATTGAAAGACAAAGTTTAACTTTAACTCAATGATCAGTCACTGAGGTGGGCAAAACTTACTTTCCTTCTTCGCACTGTGCTCGCTTAACTCGCCCCATGGGAGCTTGTTTCATACACACCTACTCCCTGCTCTCACGGGCAACAGTGCTGTCCCCACGCCTCTCCTTTGAAAGCTTCAACCGGCAGTAGTCATCAGCTCTATTCCAGTCTTTTTTTTTTTCTCTTTACAAAAACATGCATATCATTTACAGACCTCTTTTCATGTTTGTGAAATGGGAGGAGGATGTAGTTTTCTTTTCTGTTGCCAGTTCTCCCCTTCTCTTTTCTTTGGAGGGAAAGAAAGAAAGAAAACAAAAGAAAAGAGAAAGAAAGAAAAGCTTCCCATTTAAATCTTCCAGTATATGTGCCTGATTCATTCTTGTGCTACCAGGACAAACTCTTCTCTGTAATATGGACTGGGCTTTCTGCCCCACTGAAATTCAGAAGCTTTGAAAACAAGCATGTCATTTGACTCATGCCACTATTCTTGCATGTGATGTGTCCCCATGGCTTTATGAAGGTGCCATTTCCCAAAACAGGTGACACACTCAGCAGTTAGGATGCTTTCCCTCTAGTGTTTAGAGTGCAGAGGCAAGATCTTTCTGAACTGAGATGGAAAACTTTAAGTGAAGCTTAGTTCTGGACCACACTCTAGTTTAGGTCTGTTCATCAGAATGGAAAATGGAATTCTACAAAGCTTGATGTTTTTTGGATTATTCTGGCAATGAGGGTCAAAGAGCACAGCCTGGCTCTTACTTGCAGCTGCTTCACACTGAATGAGTCAACGTGACTTGGTACCTGATGGAGGTTGGGAGCACCAATAGTGGGGGTGGGAAGACCCTGTCTGTGTAATCAGCTGGTCTGTGAGGAGCTTCAGTAGACCTCCAAAATAGAAACACTGGATCATGAAGTGGAATTTAAACCAGGAGGTGAGCAGAGGAGACTTGGACCACAGAAGGTTGTACTGAAGTTCACGGAACAAAATCCTAGGAAAGAGTTGTAAACTTGAGAAGATCATGGAGACCAAAGATGCAAAAGTCATCAAACAGAGAAAAGAAGTTGAAGAATCCAAGGTCTTTAGAGCAGATTGCCAGGTTCTCCATTTCACCATTGGCAATTGTTCTGCATATTAAGTATTTTGAAAACTGCCATTATGACAAGAAGCACATATATTCAAAGGAAAAATAAACATGTACATGGCATGTGAGGAAATACTTCACTTTTCAAGAAAAGAGCTTCTCAGATTGAGGTGGCCAAAACAAAAAACAACAAAAACATTTAACTTATTCCTAAATGGTATACCTCTACAGAATTTCCTCTACTTCATACTCATTTCTTTCCTAGTTTATTTTCTGTGGTTTCAGAACTACGTAAATTTCTCACTGAAGGATATTGACTATTGTTGGGGGTGGGGAGAATGGTGGGAATTTGGACAGAAAGAAACAAAGATTTACTTTGCAGTGAAGTACGGATCATTTTGATGTACATTGAAACTCTCCCTCTGGCTAGTGGCACAGGGCTTCTAGAGATGGACTCTCTGTGAATCATAAAGTTTCCTCCTTCCCTTTTGGGAGAAGAGCCCAGTGACCACCAGTGGCATATGTTATACAATTCATGAAACTGGTGGTAAATGTTTACAAATGATTTTTAGGTCTAATCACCTCCAAGAGATGCTTAACTCCTCATCAAAATAACACCTGCCCTTCCTTGTAAGTCATGATCTCTTTGGAAACATCAGAAGATTTATCTGTTTCTAGTCTTTGACATGGGGCTGAGGAGGTAGTGGGTTAATAGGATCAAATGCATAACAATGGTGTCTTTTCTGCCTGGACTGCTTAATTTCTTCACAGCCACATGTCTAATTCCTAATTGTTCAGGAACCAACACCATTGGCACCTTCTTTACGAAGCCTGGGTTATTGGTGTGGCATGTGGAAAGAGCTCTCAGTGCCAAGAGATCATGCTGGATGTCACAAGACACTGTCAGGTCCCCAAAGATGGAAAATATTGCTCAAGAGAAATATTCTTAGAGACTAAGCTCAGAGTGGCAGGCTGATTTCTCGGCTGATAATGTCTCTGGTTGACATGACGGGAGAAAGTAGCCAAAATTGGCAGCAGATTGTGGAAGGATTCAGGGGGATAATGTTTATATCTAGCTTTTAAAGGCTTTCAGAAGATGCTCTTTAGTCCTTGGCCACGGATACAAATAGCCATCTGTCTGCGTGCTGAAACTATCTGTATCACATCTCTAGATTGATCCAGAGAGAACTGCAATGTGCAATGGCTCTGACAAGGTTGCCCTAGAACAGATAATGGAATCTTGACTCTCTCTATATATCTTCCAACTGTGCTTGTAGCTACTCTTCAAGGAGGCACTTCACAAAGATTGATTAGCAAAAGAAAGTTGCCATCTAGGCAAGGTAACTTCTCTGTCACACTTTGCTGTCCACCCAGGAGGAACCGCTGCTCTGCAGGGACTTCCAGAATGAGACATAGCATACCTGGGCCGCTTCCTAAAGATGAAACCCTGTTCCTGCTTTACTCAGAGACAAATAAAACCACCTTTAGAAGAGTAACAAGGAAGAGACAGGGAGTTGGAAAAACAGTGGTAGGCATTCTGGTTTGTTTTATGTAGTATCTTATTTCTCAGAAGAAGCTAAATTGTAGATGGAGGCCTTTATATGAATATTCACTCTCCCTGCCTTTTTTACTTACAATGAGCTGCATTGCAGTCAGGATAGAGGCTACCAAGGCCCTGAGCTGATTGAAAAGCAAGGATTGGTCACACCAACCAGTGAGTTGTACAGAAGGGCGGCCTCCTTGCCATGGAGGGCCCCTTCCCTCAATGCCCACCACAACACTGGAGTCACACTGATGTTTTCTCAGCTCTTCCCTCTCTTTTTTATGTCTTAATAGTGAGGTAGGAAGAGTAAAAATCCATCTTTTTGTTTATTTTTAAAATTTGCTGTGGAGGAGCCCACGTAGAAACGTATAAGAGGGTCTCATTTCTTTTCTGGATCATTCTTATAAAGTGGCACACTTCTCAGGATTCAGGTGTGACTTATTTCATTGAACAGCACTCTCAAGAGGTTGGCAACATAGTTGGCAAATGAAGTTAAGCTGAGAAATTTGGGAAGTGTCTGACTTCCAGTTTAGGAAAAAGGGAATCTGAGTTCCTGAGACCTGACTTGAGCTCCAGTATGAATCACTGGGTCATCGTGAGTGATAGCCTCCCCAGGTCTCTAACCCGAGGAGGCTGGATGAGATTGCTTCTAAGGGGATTCCAGATTTGATATGTATTTCTAAGTGTGAACATCTTGGGGCAGGATCATGACTTATTCACTTCTCTAAGTCATGGCTGGGTCTGACACATCTGATGTCCTCATAAAATCTTATCCCAAGAATGAAAGCGTAAATGCAGGGCAGATCAGAGTTTATGAAACCCTGATTGTTAACACTAACTGCATCATCTTTAGCAAACTATCATCTATTGCCTTAAAATATATCATCAGTTTAGAGAATTCTTCCCATTTCTTGTTCTTCCTAAGCCTTTCAGGGTCTAAAACTTCATAGAGACCTATCTATACTTCTGACATATTCATATATTTGGCAAACTCGGTCATGTGTTCTTATTTGGATGTCCTAAGCATCCCGCTAGCTTTAAAATGCCTCCCTCATTTCCTGGAACACCTTGCTGTTCCCACTTTCTGCTTTACAACAATGTTTTGAATCCATTGTCTTTAGCTTTCCTACCTCATGCATTCTTCCTTGTGAAAAATTAGCAAGTAAAATGAATGTTTGTTCTAGTTCAGAGGAGTCTGGCAAGACTTCCGTTCTGAATACTGTTGTGAAACTGTTCTAGGAAGACAAGGTTCAGGGTCAGTGACTTAAGTCTCTGTGGTCGTATGTCATTGAGTTCTGCATCTCCAGAGTCAAGTAGGATTTGGGGCACAGAAGGTTCTCAGTGAAATTACATGGAATGGATGGACGTGCTAGGGTCAAGCTTGTCACTGGTTGGTCTCTCTTCACTCCTCATTCTCTTCCTTCTTCTTAGTCTCCTCCACCAACTTTCCTCTCTTCTTGACCCTTAAGTTTCAGTCATTTTCTAGGGTTTTTGACTCCTCTCTCTTGCACGGACGCCATAATCCCTTCCGAGTTGACCTTATGTCTCTAACCCTAGACTTAAATTTCCAGAGAATATTTCCAATCCACCTCCTTTCAGAGCTCCAGGGTCCCCCAGCACCCCCTCCCCTATGTGGAGTTCATCACCCCTTAGTGCTTCCCTACTTAGAGTGGGCCTCTCTATGCCAGTGACTACCACATTGCAAATATTGGTTACATCTCCTGCCCATCACTATGTTGTGTTTTCTTGGCAAGTAGGATCTAAGTCAACTCTATATGTCCAGGATCTAACACATGTAGTAAGGTTTACTTAGTATATTTAAATACAAATATGTTAATACATTTAACATATGTTCACTAACTATTGGATATATGAGTTTATTATAAATATGTATGTTCTCACTTACTTCAGAAAACAAAACTTTAAATGATTATGCTTTCTAGAAGGAAAATGGATAGATATATTTAATGAACATAATTTATAGAGAGACTTGGCAATGACTCCTGTGTAAAATGTGAAAATGCATGAACTACAGGCATGATTAAATCTGTAGAGTTCACAAGTTATGCAAAGTTCATTCTCTATGTACCGCACCCACATGTCTAGTCTTTTGGATGAACGGACCAAGTGAAGGTACTGTTCTCAATAGATTACCTGTGACAACGGCATTTTGAAGGACATCCCTGGCTTCCTAGGCATAAAAGGCCCTACCACTTCAGAAAGAAGGACGAGGACAGGAAGTGTCTAGTGCGATGCCAATCGCTCTATGTGCGTCATCTAATTTATTCTTCGCAACATGCCTATGAGGTTGGTATAAAGTCCCTGTCGAAGTATGAGTTCCTGCAATGTTAAAAAGCTCGCTTGTGATCTCAGGTTGCGGTGGTGCAGTTGGGCTCTGCACTGTGTCCTGCCTCACTCCGAAGGCTGGGATGGTCTATTTTCCTAGGAGCAGTACAAAAATACGGGCTGAGCTGCAGCTAGTGAGGTATTAGCTCCATGAGCAGGTGGAGTCTGCAGACGTCTCTTTTCCCTCCTTCACAGCCCTGGAACTGTTACCCTGTGCTTGGGAAACACTCAGCAATCCCATCGCTCATTTCCAGGTGTCACAGACACAGGGTCATCTTAACACAGCCACTCGCTGAGTGTGACAACTTGCGATCACGCATTTCGTAGGCTTGCTCAATTTTGATAATGCACAATCCCTGTTTCGAGGGATTTTGATCCCTTTTTTTGCATAAAATGTCTAACATATATTTTTTCTGGTTATGCTCTATTTGGGCCTCATAAATATGGAAGTGGGAGTAGAAGGCAATGGGTGGGAAATGCACCGCTGCCTGGCAAAACATGAGCTGCTTTGTGTATCATGGGCTAGAGGATATGAAATTGTTCCACTACCCTTACCAAAGTGCTGGTCCTGATTGGAGAGCAGACCTTCCTAAACCAACTTAACTTTAAATTGACAGAATTACAATCTGCCCACAATTGTGTCCTCACATCCTTCTACATTTATTCTTCTATCTGCCTAAAACGTCTTCCTTGAGATGTTCACTTGCCCTGTTCTCTCAATTCATTCTGGCCTCCCTTCCATTGGCCCCTTGTCATTTACTCACCATCCTTATAAGAGACCTCCTGGTCATTTTCGAGTTCTCGCCCCACCTTTATGTTCATTCATAGCATGGTCTATCATTGGACATATTACACATTTATTTGCTTATTCATGTATTATCAGGGTATGTCCTCTGTTGTAAGATTCCAAAGAGAAGAAAGTGCATTTGTGTCTATCCTTGCTGGATCCCCAATGCCTAGATTCATACTTAGAACTTAGTAGGTGTTCATAAATACTTTTCAGAAGATTTAAATGAAGAATCCTAGCCAATTATTGTTCTCCAAAAGGCAAGCATCAGCTGACCAGCATCCACTCACTTACAAAACCCTGACCTTTCCCCTTATGGCTCTTGGGACAACGTGCTACCTCACTCTTCAGCCTTAGACCAGTCACATGGCAAAAGGCCCTGAATGGCACATCTAAGCAAAGATAGATGAATGAGCTAGAGCGCTCCTCATTTTTCTTGAATAATACCTTGAAAGCCCCTAGGACCCTTCTCTTTCCCACTGGTAAAAGCCTGAACAAAACTGTGTTGGCAGCAACGAACCTCGTACTCTCCAGTCTGCCAGAAGTCCTGCTGAATTGCTTGCTGATGATCGGAAAAGAAAATTGCCTTCCATGTTTACACTGACCAGTGGGTCAGGGGCTATTTTAAGAGGCAGCTGTCCAGTGCTGCAGAACACATAAGAATCATTCGAACAAATGGTTGGGGTTCCAGGGGTCAGGGCCCATAAATGTAAATGTCCGCACGCCAGCAGAGAGCCATCTGTGAGTTTCCTGTCCCACGTGTTCTCTGGAAGCCTGTGCTGGCTCCAGCATCTGGGTTGGCACGAAAGAGTGATAATCTTTGAGTCCACCCTCCAAGGTTACCTAACCCATAAGTCTTTTACTTACCCATACTGATACAGTATTTCTGCTGTAATCTTTATCCTTTTGGTTTTTAAAAATGCAGATAATTTAATGTCTTATTTTAGTCTTTGGAAAACTTAAAAATAAGATAGTCAACTCACATGGTCTAGAAAGGGAAAGCTCAGACTTGGTAAAATACCAAGACTGGACATCACCCTTAGCTCCAGGGCAGAGCCTGCGCTTTAGGCCCTGAGGATGTGGCTGCATTAAGAAGAGACGGGCTCTGTCCTATGCCAGAAACGAAGGGGTTGTGATGACGCTGAGCTATAGTGTATGTTTGTTTCTATAGATACCAGATTAAAAAGACTGATTACACAAATATGCTTTTCAAATTATTCAAATTCCATTTCTGATTTGGTGAACCTCTTAACAGCCTATTCAGTTTCTTCCTCATTTCTCTTTTGATAATACGCAAATAATTTTTTTAAGCCTAGAAATTGGGTTTTACCTAATTATAGAGATATACACTTGTTTTTCCTCTGGACCCTATGTTTCCTCCTAATCCTAATAATCTATGTGACTGAGAAAACGAGCTTGTTCTAATAACACACATATTTAGATACTGAACTGCAGAATTATCTGCTTACTGACCCCACTGTACAAGTAGGAGCTAAGTTCTTTAAAAGCAGAATTATATACTCGTCCTTACTCCAGTACAAGTATCTTCGTAATCTTCTCTTAAGTTTTTCTCTCTTCACCTAACACATAAAGTATGACTTTATCTCAAACATAACCCCCATCCCATACCCACTGGCCAGTCCCCTGGAGCCAACTCATGTCTTAGAATTTCCTAAGGCTAAATAGGAGGATACAATACTGATTCTTTTTAGAGTCTCCCTTGTAGAACAAGCTATGCTAGCTGTAGCCCTTGCAACCTTTTGCTGCTTCACAGTGTGAATCTCCAATGAGACCACGTACTTGAGTGCATATGGGATTAGAGTTTTATGCTCTATTATTTCAATACATTTCAGTTATGCATAATAATAATCCCTTGAATTTCCCTTGGAAAATACATTCTCATATAGATCCCTTTTTTTTTTTTTGCAAATTTCGTATTTAATATAGTCAAAGATGCAAACAGATATCCGAAGTGCCTTAGTGTAAAGTGACCCCTTCTCCTGTGTCAATTATCCCTAACCTCCCTGGCATCTCTTCTGAACATTGGAGTGCAACTATTCAGTCTCAGATATTTTCTTCCTTACCTACATTCATTTGCTTAGTGATATCTACTAATCTTATGTATAAATCCCATTTTGATCTTCAAACAGTTATTATTATCTGGTTTCTACAGAAAAGATACATAAGATATAGTAAAAAAATTAATAAAAAAAGAAACTTGCTTGGATTCATAGAGTCACTTAATTAGGGATAAATTTCACATCTAGATCCCAGCTCTACAGATTTCTAATTCTGTGCTACATGTTCATAAATTCTGTTTTATCTGTTTTCCATAAAGGACCAAATACTCTGATTACACTAATAATATGTAACACATTTACACACTTCTCAGATGCCCCAGAATCTTGAGTGTGAATAAATTGTAAATGAACTACAAATACTACAGAGAAAGCGTGTGAGTGTGCAGACATACAACACACACACAACACGCACACACAACTCATACATATAATGCCTTCCCTATGTCTATGTTTTTTTCTCTTCTAACTTCTTTTATTTCTTTTTTGGGATCTGGGTCCTCCTTGACTTGCTTTGAAATCTATTGAATAATACTCACTACAAAAGTGGTCTTTTTGTGGAGAAAAGATAAAATATTATTGAAATGTCTAGAACCTAAAGTCTGGATTTTTAGTCATTTCACCACTGTTAAAGGCAGCACAGTATATTTCTTGGCCTTTTCAAGATGAAGCACATAACAGATACATAAGAACAGAAGAGTTTACGACTGTGACAGCATTCAAGCATTCTGAAATTCTCTGTTAGTATTAGAAGTAGCTACAGGCCAATTCTCAGCTAGCAAATTGGCACTTGTGCACTACATAAGACAAGAAAAAAATAACAAAGACAGCCCCATTCTTATGATTCTGTTGCATGAAAACACCAGCCCAGGAATTCCTTAATGTCAAAAATTGCTCCATGCGCGAACTTTTTCATTTAACAAATATGTAATACCAATACAGTGTGTAGATAAAACACCCCAGGTAATTCTTTCTCAGGAGAGAGGAGCTCATCATAGGACCTACATAACAGAACCAGAATCCTTGCTCTGTGCTCCAAAGAATTCCACTGAGACCAAGACTATGGCAAACACATGCCCTTCATCCTGCTCTTGCCCACGTCTTCACTCGTTCTACATCTGCGCATGTGGGATGGGACAGGCGTAGGTGGGGATGACAGAGACAAGGCCTGAGCACACAGGAAACCCACATATTCCACGACCCCAGCCCTCGCGTTTACGTTGGATCCTGTGACTGAGATGTGCGCAGGAAGTAATGCGCGTCATTGTACGGTCTGGCCAAAAACCCTCTGACGCAAATCTCCTCTGTCTAGCCCTTCAATGTGTGGCTGAGAGCAACGGGCTCTGAGACGGCAGAGCCAAATGATGAACGCAGCCTGGGTTCCTGAGTCACCGCATGGAGGAGAGCCACCCAGGACCGCAGCTGACCGGAACAGAAACCTTCCTCGTGGTAAGCTACTGATGGGTGTTTTCTACAGCAGCTAATTTTACTTACCCAAATGAGCAATACAGTGGGCTTGAAGTCAAGGGGAAAATCTGGAGTTAGATGGAGGAGCTATAAATGAGCTCTGCTTACAAGGCAAAGCCTGAGATTCTGAGTAATTTCAGCCACTTCGTGTATCAAAATAAGATGAACTCAGATGAATTGAGGCGCTCAGCTACTGTGTGGTCACTTAATGCCTGGAAGTGGAACTCTAATTGTGGGGTTTTAAGAACCCCCTCAGCCCTCTCTCCACACACAGGCACATGTCATCTTGACTGCCCTCTTTTAGATGCTTTCTTCACGCTTGTCACTTAGTGTCCTCCCATAAATACCTGTCTCAACCTGTCGCCCCTGTAGAACATTTGGTTTTCCTAAGCAGCTAAAGTCTTCATACTATGCTGACCTACAAGCACAGGTGTGTATACACACACACACTCTGTATTACAGGGTCCTGCTAATTGACCTATGATTACTCATACAATTTCACACTAGTTTGTTAATGGTTTATAATGGCTCTCATTGGTCAATGAACAAATCGATTGAGAAAATACTCCAATGCATCCTCCAGTCATGAACTGCTTTGGGCCTCCCTGTCACTCCATCTTCCTATTCCTTGCAAATGCCAAGCTCTTGAGCATCTGCTTTCCTGTGGAGATGGCACTGGGAAGGGTTTTTGGAAACCAAAAGAAAGTCCATGAGCTGACGGCAGGGATTTAGATGGAAAAAGGAGCGTGAATAAAGTCACAGAGATTCTTAAAAGTCATTAGGTACATAAAAACATACACGTATATATCCCAAGGCCTGCTAAGCTGCAGAATCTGATAGAGTACAGACTTGCCACACTGTTGAAGGAAAGCAGAAGGAAGGGAGGGAGGAGGAAAGCAGGCGACAGGAAGGGCCTCAAACTTTGGAGTTTCATCTTATGTTACCATGAGTGTTTTGTGGGCACCAGAAAAAACTGTATATATTCGGCTAGAACAAAATGGCCTGTTCTCTGCTACTGAAGCTGTGAGTGCTTGCTTCTGGAAAGTACAAACCAAGGTATAATTACGAAAGCAGCAGTACCGGCTGCAGATGCGGCCTGAAGAGAGGGCGATGAGCAATGGTTCACAACGGTTTTGCTAAAGGAGAGCTTCTCTTTTCCCAATTTGGTCCCACTTTTTAGAAGTGACACAGTCATACCTCTTTGTTGGTCTGCTTTGGCTTGCTTTTCTGAAGTAGAGCTTCCAGCAGGCCGTCTCCTTTCCTCAGGGTCTCACTTACTGACAGTGCAGCACGAGGCTTCCCAAGCGCTCCCCAGGGCATGAACAACTCTCCAGGGGAGAGAGAAGGGGGCTGGGCGCTGCAACCAGCCAGCCTCAGCTCCACCGCCTCCCCCTTCGGAGACCGCCGAAGCCCGAGCCCGCAGCACTTGCAGCCTGAAGCCCCGAGCCTGGCGGCTCTTGTCACTACTCAAGTGACCTCGGCCAAGTCAAGCTTTGGGGACTTGGTCCCCTCGCCTGTAACACAGGGTCACCAGCTACGGTGTTTGCCCCGTGGGGTCACTTTGTGGTCAGCCAAGGTCACACATGTGCTTGGGCTTTGTAAGCCCCAAAGAAAACATGACACAGAAATACAGAGTTTCCAGCACTGGAGAGGGTGTGTGTGTGTGTGTGTGTGTGTGTGTGTGTGTGTAAATAGGGGCATACAACTGCGCTGACCTCTAACGGAGGACACGTTCCTGCCTGCAGGGTGTCCAGGCAGACGCTTCACGTCCTGGCCCAGCAAACGCCACCCTCGCGGCCTGGGAAGAAGGCAAAGCTCAGACACACAGGTCCAGGAAGGGCTGGGAAGATGCTGCAAAGCCTGCTTGGTGCTTTCCTAGGTCACCTGTCGCCAGAGCTCTGATGGCAGTGTTCACACTCGCTGACACTGGGTGATTCGCACAGTGTGAGCAACCCCCTCCTGCCGCTGTGGCCGTGGCGGGGGCCGTCGCCAGCAGGTCGGCTGCTTTCCAGCAGCAGCGGTTAGGGAACTGCGCACAGCTGCCTGCAAAGGAGCCTGCAGCCCGTGTCTTTGGAAGGTCTCATGGGTTTGCAGGACAGAAAAGCCATTGCTGGGCTGCCACGTGTGGGGTTTTGTTAAATGATGCCCTTTTGATCCCCTCCCCTTAAGGGGAAGTCCCTTCTAACAAGAGGCGGTAGATGTATATCTTATGTATGTGGGGGGCCTTGATTCTCCAAACGGCACTTTTTATTTCCGATGTATTTGTTGTCTTAGAATATTAACACGTGAAGGATTTTGGTAATTCAAGAAAAAGTATTGAAATATGCAATTTGTAAAAACACTAAGTTTGGGATCCGATTGTCATATATTTGATCCCAGCTCTGTACTCTGCCTACACTGTGACCTTGGGCAAGTCACTTTACCTCTCTGAGCCTCCATCTCTAGCCTGCCCTTCACTCTCCTCCCTAGAACCCATGGACCTCGAGGGGCACACGATTACTTAGGAAAGACAAAGTCGGAGAGACGTGACATCACCCTTGTGAATTCAGAAAGTTCCATGGGGCAGAAATATCCCATGATCACGCCCAAGACATTGCGACTCAGCTTTATGTGGCATCAGAGTGTCTCTCATGTTCTCCTTGCCCTGGAGAAGAGCGGGCGTAAAGGCTGTTTCCTGTAGTTCTCTCCTATGTTACGGCATCCTTGTTCCTGACAAGTTCAGACTTTCAGAGGTGGAGAATAAAATTGTCCTTGCTGTGAAGCTGAAGCTACCCAAGTTGTGCTTATAAAAAAGGCAATCTAATTCCCTGTCAGAACACACAAGCCTAGGAGACAGATCACAAATTAAAGGAATGACCAAGGCACGGCAGTGAGCAGAAGCTGGGCTGTTTCAACCCCTGATTGGGGAACTGCCAGACAACAAGAGGTCCGCGTGCCTAAAGGAGAGTCCTGCTCCCAGAGTAGGGGTGGGGGAGCTCTCCTCTCCCCTGCTTCCGGTTCCTGTGGACACTTCGGTTAGGCTGGCTGGCATCTCTGCATGGACCTTCCACTCCTCCCAGCAGGGGAGTCCCCTGTGCAAACTGCACCAGAAACTTCACCCTCTGCCCCCATGTTCTTTCAGGGGAAGAATTACTGTCCCTGGCCCCCTTCCATTATGGGTGCAAGGACCTGTCCCTGAAAGGGAGACCCAGCGTTTTACAGCTCTGCCCTGGCAAGGTGGCTAATTCCCTCTAAACCGAGAGTTCAGTGTTTGCCAACATTCACGCTTGCAGTCCTAAGCCGCTCTCCCCTGGCGATCAGTTTTAAAGCTGGCATTTAGATCTCCATTTGTCCTTCTCTCAACTGATAGAGAATTGGGGAGAAGGGGGATGCTATGTTTTGACTTCCATAAAACCCAGCAAATAGTACTTCACTCTAATT
Source organism: Dasypus novemcinctus (assembly GCF_030445035.2). NCBI lineage: Eukaryota > Metazoa > Chordata > Mammalia > Cingulata > Dasypodidae > Dasypus > Dasypus novemcinctus. The sequence continues at coordinate 6,928,619 of NC_080697.1, forward strand.
TAATATCCAAATGCTACAAAGTTCATGTGTGGACACTTTCCTCCTCGGTCAGAGGAGGCCTCCCAGATGAACACACACGCTATCGTGGTAACAGAGTAGAGTGGCAGTGCCTGCCCTGCGTTCCCTGCATGGGTGGTACCAGCCCCCTTTAGCACCTGCCCCTCCTGGCTGTGCCAGGCAGCCCGGCTGCCAGGGGAGGGGCCACAACACTGCTGCTCCAGCTGGGACGCAGGTCCTCGGGAGAAACTCGTGGGGTCCGTGGCAAGAGGTGGTTCAGAGAAGGCCCAGCAGCCACAAACCAAGTCTGGGCCCTAAGGAAGGGGAAGTCTAATTCGAGGAAGTGGGAGGCTTCTAGAATATGGCTGGGGAGTCAAAGCAGACAAATGTCCAAGAAAGCTGTCCAAATGTCAAAGGGGAAATCTGGAGTTGCACTAATAACCGCTGTTCATTGAAAACAGCACAGCACCCTGGGAACATCATCTGAGCCAATCCTGGGGTCCCAGGTCAGCTGACCCCTCGTCGACCCATGAACACCTGGGAAATAGTAAATAACAGGTGGTTTAAGTCCCCGGCATGTGGGGGTAGTTGGTTGTGCAGTAGTGTCTGACTGATGCAGGCGTCTTCAGCAGGCAGGGTGGCTGGTCGGTGACGACGTGGCTGGCGAGCAGTAGAGCTGGCTCCACACCCAGAAGTTTTCACTTCGGAACCTCTTCTTTCTGCTCCAGCACTTGGACACTGGCCTATGAGATGAAGTGTGACATTTGCTCCTGAAGGTCAGCTGGGCTAGAGGACAGAGTTCTCACCAGGACTCTGGAGACACAGAGACACAGATATTTGCATTCCCCAGGGACCAGTTCTCTACATTCCACGAGGATAGAAACGAATCTGCTCTGTTTAATGCTTTATCCTCGGCAGCAGGCACAAGTTTGCATACAGCAAGTGCCCAGTAAATGTTTGTTGAGTGAGTGAATGAGCAGCATCATTCACCATATTATTTCCAATTATTTCAGCCATTCAATGAAAGTGGGAAAGGCCGTTAAACAAATGTGCAATTTAATACTTATCAGGCATTAGGGAGATGATCAGATTATTAAATGCTAAGACATTTCTCAAGAACCCTCCAGAAAAACTAAATGGTTTGTAAAATCAGGTCCTCACATCAGTGAATTCCTTGAAAATGAAATTGCTCTTTCCCAGTAGACTGCACTATAAATGCCAGGGTTACTGGCAGAATTATTAGCATGAAGTATAGCGTGGAGATCCTGGGGACTCTTGATGCTGGACATCTCTGGAACAGATGAAACAGTTGCTTCAAACAGTGTCTTTTCTTTTAATCTTTTGTCAAACACTCTTTTACTCTCCCTTTTTTACTGAGTTCTAATTACCATTGTATCTCCGATTTCAATTTTTCATAAAGGACAAGAGAGGGGCCTAAACAAAGACTGAGAGAAACTGCAGTTTGTTTTTATATTTGTGACTTGCTTTTCCATGTACTCTCTTGCCCTCAAATGTTCTATGAGCCAAAATAACTCGATTTCATAATGGGTTTTGCATTGTAACTAGCTGTTTGACCTTCAGCTAGCATTCCTGAGTCTCAGCTTCCTAATTTCCTCATCTGGATCAAAAAGGCGTGGCAGTGAATTAAGTCCAAGGGCTTTTTTGTCTCTGAAAATTCTGTAAGTCCATGTGTGAGGGGCCACCAGATGCTGCAGACGGGCCTTGCCGTGAGCCAGTGCAGAATGATTTTCATGGGCCAGGATTGTGGTAGCAGGGGCAGCTCTTGACCCACGTAGGAGGGGTTCACGGACTCCAGGACACATCCAAGAAAGAGCAAGAAGCCTGAGTATTGCTGTTTCTCTCAGGTCAGAAAGCAGCTGGTGGTGTTTGTAGACTGGAAAGTTCTAATGGGTCCCAGAGAAAGCATGGAGCAGAAGGGAACTTTGTTAGCTGAGCTCTTTGAGGTTACCTGAAGCAAAAGTAAGCTCAGATTATCCAAACAAGTGGCCCTTTCGCTGTCAGGATATGAGGGCAGAGAAAACAGAAATTCTGTCAGCAGCCACGCAGTCACACATCCCAGGGACTGGGGACATCATGAAATAAGACTAACTCTAGAATGGTGGTCTCCAGTAAGTATGTGAGATGAGATAGTGCAGGAAGAAAAAAATGGAGTTCTCTATTTATGTATACTTTATTTTATCATGCATCTTTTTTTTTATTTTGAGTGATTTTCTGATGATGTGTTTTTTAGGACAGACATCTAATGTATTAATACATAAAGATACAGTATTAGTCATGTACGACAAAAGAGAGTAGTGCTACCAAATATTGCTTTCCTAGGTCTCAGCCTTATACAGTCAAATGAATTCATGAGACTCATCTTGGGAAATAATATTTGAGAAATGCCATGTATCATATCCAAGGTGAGATCAGGAAAAGCCCATAATTTACCAGTCTCCCTCATACCCTGCCATGACTGAGGAGTCTGCATATTTTAGATGGTATAGGTAAAAGGTACTAGAGCTTCCCATCAGCCTGGGTCCCTGAGTAACTATATGGAACAGAGCTCCTACCGGCATTGGATAAAAACCTGTGTCATTTAAGCCACTGAGTTATTAGAGTTAGTTGTTATTGCAAAATAGCATAAACTTTCCTGTATAATGAAGACTTCCTAGTCTTATTTTTTAATGGAGTGAGCAATTTATATCATTTCTCTACCTGCTTTTATTTTTTCTGGCCAAAATCCCTCTTTAGGTTTCCCAAGAGATGCAATCTGATGAGGTGTCCAATCAATAGATAGCCATGCATCCTTAGTCCAACTAGGTGTTGCTAGGGTATCAGGCTCATGAAATGAGAAAGTACTTTCTGTGATTACTTCTGCCATACGCCAGACAGAGGTTTTGACAAGGGGTGCATGTTTCTTCAGGAATTTTCAAGGTCTGCCTTGAACATGAATGCAAATCAATAATTTCATGCCAAGACATCAAGTCAAGGATTAGAAGCTTGCAAATAATAATGTATTCAAAGACGGATCTATATCAACCCTGCATTCTTACCTTTCATGGATCTTGATAAATGGAGTGCAGGGAGAAAGTGGTTTATGAATGAATGCAAAAGCAAAATGACGACATACAGGCTGGTCTCCTGCCTTTTGCCAAGAGAAGGTGGTGGTCTATTAAATATTAGGAAACTTTGCATCTTTGGCAGAAGATCAAATTCTGCAGATATTTTCAACTCACACATTCATCCAAGGACTAGAGAATCTTTTATGTTCTCAGGTCATTTTCCCAAAATAACTGCAAAGAAAAGGTAAGGTGTTCAGCTGTTTCTTCCTCATCCAGAAAGATCTCCTTTCAAGGAGAGGATTATGGATTGCAGCACCACTTTTTGAACACAGTCATGAGCGTGGGCATTTGGTCCCGGCAGTGCTGGGAAGGGAACGGGTAATGATTTTAGCAGAGCCTGCTGCACACGCCCGCTCATTCTTCCACAAGCAACTAATCTTAGGTCTCAGCATTGCGGCATCCCAGGGAGCAGGGAAGGAAGCTGGCGGAATGGCAAAGCGCTGCTGACAAAAGAAGCCAAAAGGAAAGTCACTCATCAGAGACCGCTCACTGGTGTCGGCTCGGGTCAGCATGGTGGCAGTGGCCTGGAGACTGATGGGTGCTACCCTGACCTCTTCAGCCAGAGGCAGGGTGCCAGCTGATGCTGTTAGTCCTTAAGACAATGCCCGGGCAGCTGACCGGTAAGTAGCCAGGGAAATTGGTGGGCATGTTCCCGCTCACATTTGCCTCTATATGATGCTGAGGATTTAACTTCAGTCTTCACCAGGCAAGCGATTCCAGGATGTGGATTCTAAGGTTGGCACTAGGTGAAAGCTCGAGGGAATCAACACAGGGCCCTGCCTTCAGGGGCTTGGACTCCTGTTGAGGAGACCAGAAAAACCCATAGAAAAGGATCAATGAATAAAGAGAACAACGAACAAAAAAATAATGTCAGCACTGACAAGCAGAAGTGCAGAGTGGTCAGGCTGGCCAGGTGGGCTCTACAGCCAAAGAGCCTGGGTTCAATCCCAGCTCCACCACCTAACAGCTAAAGGGCTTGAGCCAGGTGACTGAATCTTCGGGCAGTTTCCACAATTAAAACGCAGGATGATAAGAGTGTTTCAAAGTGGTACCCCGGAAGTGCTTAGAACAGCGAATGGACTGTGTTAAGGAGTCAAACACTGGCAGAGATAGAGCGCCCTTTGACTAGTTGGTTGCTTTCTCTAGTCAAATGTCCTTGCTATCCCATTATCCTCCCTTTACAATCTGAGTGACCAGAGAAGCATTGGTTGTGACCACCTGGTCTGTTCCACCTCAAGGAGAACACTGGTCTGGAAATTGACAGCCCCCCTTCACTCTGCCTCTGCAGTCTTCCTGCAGCCTTTAAGAGTCAGAAGGGTGAAGGATTGCCCCAAAGCTTAGAGCTCTCCTGGCATCACAGATGTTTCTTCTCAAAGATAAAAATAAAGCCTCATTAAATACCTTCTCATACCCCTTCACCCCAAATGGCCTCTCTCTCCTTGTCCTCCAGAAGGACCCAGGCCCCAGAACACAAGCTAAATGTGGGATAAGATGGAAAGAAAGGATGGGTTTATTGAATTGTCAGCCATATCCAATCAATCTTTCCAAGAGGTTTTGCTGTAAGGCAACATCCAGTGCATTCAAAGGGCGTGGCCCTCTCCTGTCCAGAAGGTTCTCTCTGATGATGTTTACTGGCCACCAATTCAGCTTCCTTTCTGGCCAGATCAGTGACAAGGTGGGAGCGTGGGTCAAGGCTGCCGGCATCCCACCCAGCTCTGCCTGTCACCTGCCCTTCGCCTTCACGCTGGCTCGTGTGACCACAGCCTTCCCGGAGCGGCTCCCTCCCATCTTGACGGCCGCCTCGCCATGTCTGTTTCCACTCAGCCTCCTCCATGTCCATCCTTCACGCCAGTGCCCTGCGGAATCCCATGCTCTGTGCCACCTGCTCAGCTGGGCGCCTGGCCGCGGCCTGCATTAGGGACTCAGGCCTGATGCAAGAACAGCGGTGCTCAAGATGGGGACATCCCCAGGAGGGCCCGCTCAGGTGGGAGCCCGGGGAGCACAGCGGGTCTGTCAGCTTCTCCATTCATTCGTTTCATTTTTTCCTTCTTTTCTTCTCCTCTTTCTCTCTTTCCTGTTCCCCCCCCCCCCCCCTTTGTACTCTATATGCATGGTGGTGGGGAAAAGAAATCAGGCAAGAAGGCAGTGGGGTGGTATATTTAAAGTGCTGGAAAAAAAAAAAAACACAAAACACAAAAAAACCCTGCCAACCAAGAATTCTATATCCAGCAAAATTGTCTTTCAAAAATGAGTAAGGGATTAAAACATTCCCAGAGAAACAGAAGCTGAGGGAGTTCCTCCCCTCTAGTACAGCCCTGCAGGCAACGCTCTTGAAGAGAGTCCACAGGTTCAAGGGCCAGGACAGCAGACAACAGATTGAAACCACGGGAGCAAGTAAAGATCTCAGGACTCTCTACATTTAGCAACCGGCTCAGTCAGCCATCCCCAGCACACCTCTGCTTTGGTTTTCTTTTACTGTAATCTCCATGATTGAAGAACAGCTTTTAAACTGTACACATAATATAAATTTCTGCCTCTCAAAGTGGAAGGAGCTGCTTGAATAGAGGCAAGAAGAATATTCTAGAAAAACAAAGAAGGAACAGCCAGCCCACTCTGAAGATAAAGGGGCTGAGAAGGACCCCTAAAGTAGCTGGTACCTGATGAGATTAAAGAGAAGGAAGATGAGCATCAGGACTAGGATTAGGGTAGAGTAAGAAAGGCACTTAGCTCAAATGCAGAAGCTAAGAGGTTTCCAAAAATTTCAGTAATTCAGATAAATAATTTTTGGAGGACGGGCCACAGACATGTCCTGTGTCATGAGCAATGACGTGTCCCTCCAGGAGGCTGGTTCATCAGGTTTTCTGCCATGCATCTGGGGTCTGTCCCAGCTCTCAGGTTCCACAGGCTTGGGACAACATGCTGCATGGCCCATTCTCTGCCCGGCAGTCATTAACCAGTGTTTTAATAAATGCTTGTTCAAGGAAAAACAAAACAAAAACATTGTTGTACTGGCACAAGGACAAATGTATAGATAAATGGAAGAGAATTCAGAATCCAGAGATAACTCCATATATCTATGGTTTTTGACATGGGTGTCAAGACCATCCAATGGGGAAAGAATAGTCTCTTCGACAAATGGCTTGGGGAAAACATAGCCACATACAAAAGAATGATGCTGGAAACTTACCTCACACCATGTATACAAATTAACTCAAAATAGATCAAATGCCTAAACAGCTAAAACTATGAAACTCTTATAAGGAGAGGTCGGGTCATGAGTTTGCATTTGGAAAGGGAATCTTAGAACATTAATAGCATGAGCAACAAAAGAAAAGATAGATAAATTAGATTTCTTCAAAGTTAAAGACTCATGCTTCAAAGGACACCATTAAGGAAGTAAGAATTGGTTCTTCTGAGGGCTACAGAGACCCATGGGTTCTATGGTCATGGCAGATGGAGTTCAGTGCCATGTCAGTTGGTCCTACTTTGGAATTTGTGTTCCTGAGTGTGATGGAGTTGAACTCAGATGTGATTTTTTTTTTTAAGATTTCTTTATTTTGTATTTATTTCTCTCCCTCCTCCCCCTCCTCCAGCTGTCCACTCTTTGTGTCCATTTGCTGTGTGTTCTTTTGTGTCCACTTCTGTTCTTGTCAGCAGCACAGGAATCTGTGTCTCTTTTTGTTGCATCATCTTGCTGCGTCAGCTTTCCCTGTGTGTGCTGCCATTCCTGGGCAGGCTAGACTTTCTTTCGTGGTGGGCGACTCTCCTTATGGGGCACACTCCTTGTGCGTGGGGCTCACCTACACAGGGGACACCCCTGCGTGGCACAGCACTCCTTCCGCACATCAGCACTGCGCATGAGTCAGCTCCACATGGGTCAAGGAGGTCCTGGGTTTGAACCGTGGACCTCCAATGTGGTAAGCGGATACTCTATCCATTGAGCCAAGACAGATGTGATCTTTGTTCACAAGCCTCCCCTGTTACTTTTACCAGACCTGTGGTTGGTGCTGGGGTTTGGCGTATGCTCAGGGGACCTGAATCTCTGGACTGTCCGTGTGAAAGCCAAGCCCTGAGCCTCAACAGACCTGCAACTCCTACCCTCTGATTTAATGAACTTACTCCAGCCAGCTAATAGGGAGGAGAAGAAGGTCAACCACCACACCAGGGAGCCGAGAGTGCCTACAACTGTAAGCAGGAGAACTGCATCCTTCATCCATATGGAATCTAAGCCCCCTCTGGATATAGAGGTGGAGTGGACATAACAATCCCAGGGTCCACAGGATGGAGGAATAGAGTATGGATTAGAGTGGATTTATGATATTCTATTCTGAAACTATTGTGATTAGTATTCAAAGAAAATGTAGCATTGATGTGGAGAAAGTGGCCATGGTTGCTGCTGATGGTAGGGAGATGGAAGAAGAGATATGGTGTGGGGGCTTTTTCAGGATTTGGAGTTGTCCTAGGTGATGCTGCAGGGACAGATGCTGGACGTTGTGTGTCTTGTCATGGCCCACTGGGTGGGCTGGGGGAGAGTGTGGACTACAATGTGGACCACTGTCCATGTGCTGCAGCAGTTCTTCAGAATGTATTTGCCGGGTGCAGGGGATGTGCCACAATGATGGAAGAGTTTGTTGATGTGGGAGGGGTGGTATGGGTGGGGTGGGGGGTATATAGGGACCTCATATTTTTTTAATGTAATATTTAAAAGAAAATAAAGAAGGAAAAATAAAATAAAATAAAATAAATGATAAAAAAAGAATATATAAAGGGGAAGCAGATTTGGCTCAATGGATAGAGTGTCTACCTACCACATAGGAGGTCCAGGGTTCAAACCCAGGGTCTCCTGACCCTTGTGATGAACTGGCCCATGCACAGTGCTGATGCACGCAAGGAGTGCTGTGCCACGCAGGGGTGTCCCCCAAGTAGGGTAGCCCCATGTGCAAGGAGCGTGCCCCGTAAGGAGAGCTGCCCAGTATGAAAAAAGTGCAGCCTGCCCAGGAGTGGCGCTGCACACACGGAGAGCTGACACAGCAAGAGGACGCAACAAAAAGAGACACAGACTCGTGGTGCCACTGACAAGAACATAAGCAGACACAGAAGAACACACAGAGAATGGACACAAAGAACAGATAACTGGCAGGGCGGGAGAGGGTGGAGAAGGGGAGAGAAATAAATAAAAAATAAAAATCTTTTAAAAAAAGAATACATAAAAAACTCTTATAACTTAATAATAACAAGACAACTCAATTAAGAAGGGGCCAAGGACCTGAATAAGCAATCCTCACAAGATATAAACATGGCCAATAAGCAGCACGTCAAAAGATGCTCAACATCATTAATCAACAGGAAAATGCAAATCAAAGCCGCAGTGAGCTATCACCTCACACCCACTAGGGTTGCTAGAACTAAAAAGATAGTAAAAATGATGGTATTGATATGAAAAAGCTGGAACCCTCACACACTGCTTGTGGGGTCATAAAATGGTGCAGCTGCTCTGGAAAACAGTTGGGCAGTTTGTCCAACAATTAAACATGGTCATATTATATGACCCAACGAGTCCACAACTTGCTCTATGCCCAAGGGAAATGACAGCATATGTCCCTTATAAACGTCACACGCCTATCCACAGCAGCGTTATTCCTAATAGCCAAGAAGTGGAACTGACCCAAATGACCATCCACTGATGAATTAATGTGCAAGATGTAGGGTATGCATACAAAAGGATATCATCCAGCCGTAAAAGGAAAGAAGCGCTGCACGTGCTACAAGGTGGCTCAGCCTTGAAAACCATACACTAAGTGAGAGAGAGCAGTCGCTGACTCGTTTGACTGATGCCATTCAGACATTCATACCGAGTGTCCAGAGCAGGGAAATCTATAGAGACAGAAAGTGGTCTCAGAGTTTCTTAGGCTTGGGGCGAGGGGATGAAAGGTGGCAAGGCATGGAGATGGTAACGAAAGGGTACAGGGTTTTTTAGAGGTGTTAAAAATGTTCTTGAATTGATGGCGGTGATGATTGCCTGTATCTGTAAATGTACTAAGAGCCATTGATGAGTACACTTTGAGCAGGTGCACTGTGTGGTCTATGAATCGTGTCTTGATAGAGCCTTGACCCACATGGGTAATCTTCTGCAGTGTGTAGGGGCCAGGGGCCTGTGTGTGGACTATCCGGTCCTGTGCTCAGTCTCACAATGTTGCAACAGAGGAGTTGGGCAGGGCCACGGTCTCATCTGATGCTCGGGGTCCTCTTCCCAGCTCAGGAGATTGTTGGCCAAACGCTTTTCCTTGAATCTTTGGAACTCACAGCGGCTTGCTTCTTCAGGGCCGCCAGGAAAACCTCCCTTCCGTTGCCTCTCAGTTCTTGTAGTGGCTCATCTGATTAGGTCAGGCCCACCTAGGAAAATCTCCCTTTTGACTAACTCAGAGTCAACTGATTAGGAGCCTAATTATTCATGAAAATCGCTCAGCCTTTGCAATATAAGGTTCTCTAATCTTGGGCGTGATGCCCCATCATGGGCTCAGGTCCCACCCACACTCGAAGGGAGGGGGTTACACAGTGGGGCGAATCTTGGGACCATCTGAGAATTCAGTCTACAGCAGTTTAGAAAGATGCTTATGAATAACCTGTAAATAGATACTGTACATTTTCCCATTTCATTCACACATGAATTTTTTTTCAGTTTTTCACTTAATCAGGCAAATTGTAATATACTTGATGTGTAAGCTAAATTAAGCTGAATTCTCTCTGCTGTGAACCACAGCTTTAATACAGAGTTGTGGTCTGGGACTCACGAGTAGATTTACTCTTTAATCACATATCTGCCACAAGCTGAGATTTTGCGCATTCTCAGGTAAAAGACTGCATCTTTAATATGCTGAATATATTATCACCAGTGTTCCTTAAGTTCTTTGGTTCAATGACTTGTACATCCCTGTGGCATAATTATTTAAAGGTATGTCCTTAGTGGAAAACGGAATTAGTGGGTGAGAGTAAGAAAGGACAAGGGTAAGAAAGGACAAAGATAAGCAAAGAGTAAAGGAAGAGGAGGTTGAAGTAAACCGCCCTTCACTGTCCAGGTGAGGCAGGTGAGGCAGGTGAGGCAGGTGAGGCAGGTGAGGCAGGTGGGACAGGTGGGGCAGGTGAGGCAGGTGGGGCAGGTGGGGCAGGTGTGGCAGCTGAGGCAGGTGAGGCAGGCTCAGCTTGGGGCTTGGAGCCTGAGTTTCTGGCTCAGAGAGATCTTCAAGGTGCATTTTTGGAAGGCCAAGGGAAAGCGTGCCTCCCGGTCCACAGCTCGCATCTCCAAGCCTGAGCCGAAACAACCTTTTTCTTCCAGAAGACGTCAGCTGAGCACTCCACTGATTTCACGGTTAGGTGGTTGCATGGTATATAAAGTCAGTACAATGCATAATTGTGCTAGGAGTTTTGAAGCTGGAGGTTTCCATAAATCAAATTTAAAAACAAATAAAACCTCACTGGCTCCTGCCTGTACTAACTTCAATCTCCAGTTTTGAATGGGCAGTTGAATCCCTTAAGCAGTCCACACAGCTCTGGCAGAGCATATTCCACCCAGGTGGCAGCCAGGTCTAGGGCCAAAGTGTTGCATGGAAGCCGAGCTGGTCGCGTAGAACCTCAGTGGAGACCAGCGGGAGTCTGGGCAGTGCAGTGGTCCCAGAATACGGCTTCTCCAGGCCTGAGACGGACAGACCATGGGCCCTGGAATGGGGTCCCTGACTCAGAAGCCTGTGGCCTACTGCATGGCATCCCCCACCAACACATAGGTGATACACCTACCTCATGGGATTGTTATAAAGAGTAAGGAGATGGCACATGCGGTGGGCCAGGGGGAGGCGATCACCGTTACAGAGCAGCTTCCATCATTGTCACCATCATCGTCCTCACTGCTTGGCTTCTGTTTCATCCATCTATTTCCAAGAAGAGCAAATTATATGGAATTGCTCTCGTGGGGTGGGATGCTCAGCTGGGCTATGTCTCTGAATAAAGAAATCCCTAATCTTCAAGGGTAAGCCCAGAAGGTGTCAGACGGTGCTTTGGGCACTTTGAGTGTTTTCCTTTACAGTCCTCTCAACTACATCCTGAAGTACGGGCTGCTATCTTTCTCAGACGATCCCATCCTGGGGCTCAGTGTTGATACAACCAAGCCTAACGCAGGCACTGCTGCCACTTTCTTTATGGGGTAGGGCAAGTTCTGTGCCTTATCTTGTGTAGGGAGGATCTGGTGCTGTGCATCTCCTTAAGCTTATAACTCAGGACTTGACACATAAAACTCCTAATGGAAGCTCTGGACCACACCCATCTATATTTGGGTTATTGTGGGCGGCAGCCAGGAAGAGACAGATGTTGAAGAAGGTGGCTCCTCTTTCCCCAAAGAGCAGTGGGTGTGTGACAAGAGGTGGGTATTCAGGGCTGTAGCAACCCACTGAGCTGGGGCACTAATGGCTTCTTTTTTTTTTTTTTTTTTGAGGCCAGGGTCGGGGATTGAATCCAGAACCTCATATGCAGGAAGCTGGAGCTCAACCACTGAGCCACATCAGCTCCCCTGAGTTGTTTTTAGTTGGTTTGTTTTGCTTGTTGTTGTTTTTGTTTGTTTGTTTTTTAGGAAGCACCAGGAACTGAACCCAGGACCTCTCATGTAGGAAATCTTCATATCTCCCAGCTTGTCACAGGCTCAGCTGCATCCCTCTTAAGCCTCAGGCAAAGCTGTGGAGGGCCCAGGTATGCTTACCTTACCCTAGGTCTTTCCTCCCCTAAGTTTCTGCCATTTAATCCAAAGGTGGATTCTACTTATTGGAAGATTTCTTTATATTAGGGGGAAAAAAGTATTGAAAATGAATTCCTTTGAAGATACTAATATTTTCTACTGTTTTTAATGTAAACTCTTTCAGCAAAATCTGTTAGACTTAAATTCAACTTGCTCTTCCCTGAGTTTCTGTTCTATTCTGTCTTTTTTGAAGATTAAGCTTCCAGAGCATGGATTGCTGACGAAACTTTGTGTATGCATGAGAATATGCTGGCATAGATAGGATGCAGCTCTTTTTTAGCTGCTTGGGAAAGAAGAGGCAGAACATAAGTGTTGGTCATTGAAAGGATATGTGTCCCAGACATAACAAGAAGACTTTAAAAAACTTCTTCCTTCTGAAAACTCTATCTGTGAATCATGGCATGGAAGCTATATATCAGAAATCCAAATATGCTATATGCCTAGACTTGAGTTTCTAGAAAAATTAGACCAATAAATCATATTTTTCATTTTTACAGTTTTTTCAAAACACTCATATAAATCATACTAAGTTTATAAATCTTACACGTATTCAAGAATCCTGAAAATGAAGTTTAAACTCAAATCTCTTGCTTATAAGGCTAAAAGACCACCATCATGCCTAAATAATATGTCTTATAATTGTATTTTCTTTAAAATGACACAAGTTGATGCTTGCCAAAAAGAGCTCTTTAAACCTCCTTATTGCTGTAATGTGGCATCTCTCTAAAACAAACTTGGCATATAAATTCACTTCTTCCCCCCAGCATGGGACATGACTCCTGGGGATGAGCCTCCCAGGTACTGAAGGATTATTACCAAGCACCAACTAGCATTTGGAAAAAGACCTTGATCAAAAGAGGGAAATATTAAATACAAACAAGTTTTTATGGCTAAAGTAAGTTGGGAGGTCATTCTAGAGATTATACTTATGCATGTTTTAGAAGAATTTACTTCTAAAGTAAACAAGAATTTACTGCTACAGTAAACAATGCCTCAAGTGGGGGCCTCCTGAGGGCTCTAAAAACATCTGGACACTGTAGGCAGGGCAGACAACCCCAGGAATTCTGCACCCTGTCAGTGGGCCTTACCTTGGAGTATATGATAACCTATCCCCTCAATGTATTGGAGTTGGACCCATTTATAATTTCCCTATACATGATTCTTATGCCCCTTTTACTTGAGCCTATATTTAGCACTATAGCCATTAAATATGTGTCCTGAAGACTTAAATATTCCAGCTGTTCATATGTTGGTGGAACTCTGAATCTCAGGAGAGTTGGAAATAACCCCATCCTCCAATTCATCAGACTCACCCAGGACAACTAACAAAACGATGATGACAATACCCATCCCCAAAACTGAGCATATCTACAGCTGTAAGCAAGACAATTCTACCCATCTGCCCCATGGGATCTAAGACCCTTCTCAATCAGAAGCAGAGTGGGCATCACCATACCAAAATCCTCAAGACTGAGGAATGAACAAACATAAGGGTGAAATGCAACTATGGACTAAAGTAGATTTATTATTTTTCTAATAATGGAAGAATTAGTAACATTGGTATAAAGACAGTGGTCACCAGAGGTTCTGAGGGGAGGGAGAGGAAAGAATAGGTGTAACCTGGGGCATTTTGGGGACATTGAAATTGTTCTGCATGACATTACTATGACTGATACAGGCCATTATACATTTCATCAAAACCTATAAAATTGTGCAGTGCAAAGTATAAACCATAATGTTAACTATAGACCATGGTTAGTAGCAATGCTTCAATATGTGTTTATCAATTGTAAGAAATGTATCACCCTAATGAAATGGGAAAAAGTGCGGGAAGGGGAGATGAGGTGTATGGGATCCCTATATTTTTGATATACATTTATGTAATCTAAAGCTTCTTCAAAAATAATAATAATAGGGGAGCAGATGTGGCTAAAGCAGTTGAGTGCCTGCTTCCCACACGGAGGACCCAGGTTCAGTTCCCAGTGCCTCCTAAAGAAAACAAATGAACAATGAGCAGACCAGGAGCTGAAACAATGAGCAGACAATGAGAAAAAGAAAAAAACGGAGTGGGCAAAGATGCAAAAACAATGAGCAGACAATGAGCAAATAATAATAATAAAGAATAAGAGTGTATATGGGGAGTGTATATAGGGGGATAAAAACAATAAAAATTATGCTAAGTGAAAAAAGAGGTCTTCTAAAGGATACGTCACATATAATTAGTAATCAAAATAGGTTAGAATAAGAATATATTTGAGTAATCTACAGGTACCACACCTTTTCTATATATGAGAAATCCAAGACTCTGAAAATTTCAGTAAAATTCTCAAGGTCACGCAACTACCTTGTGGTGGAGCCAGTGCTACAGCCCAGCTCCGCCGGTTGCTCCCATGTCATCCGAAATCCGAAGTTTAGGGGGTCACTGGCTCTCAACCAGGAAGGACGGAGCTGTGTTGGAATGTGTAATGACTGGCTTCCTCTGCACATATTGGACCACGCAAAAGAGTCAAGGTGCCAGAATGTGACAAAAATACACACAGGAAAAAACTTTTTTTCCCTAAGCAATGCTTATTATCCTGAAGACAGTTAAGTGATACAAAGCACCGAGGTGATAGAATCGTGTATGGTTTGCTTTGGTCTGTGCTGTAACAGTTTAAGATGGTTCAAACTAAATACCACAGTAGCTGAACGAAAACCACATAAATAAATCCATCAACAATAATACTGAAAATGCAGGACTATAAATAGCTAGGATCCTGTTATTTTCAAAGTGTTCCCCAAAGCATTTTACGAGTCCAAAGATGAGTAAGAATCAATTCTTTCCATTGAGGAATGCCTAACAAGACATAGAAGTCCATAGAAAACTAAAAGTCAAACAGAAAGTGAAATGGACCAGAGACCAGCTGCGAGCCCAAGGCTGTGGAAGCACGCAGGAGGGAATCAGCAGCGCTGAGTCGCCTTAACAAAGCAAGCGGATTTAACTTCCAGAAAAGCTTTCAACAACTGATTTTAGAACTTTTCATTCCTCAAGCGTGATCTCCTCGTTGGTTGGTTAATCCTCACCACAACTCTTTGAGGCATATGCTATTAATAAACCCATTTGAAAGATGAGGAAATTGTGGCCTAGGGAGGTTTAGTAAACTGCCTGAGCTTGGTCAATTGGTAAACTGAGTGTAGGAAGGACAAAAATCTGCAACCCCAGTCTTGCCCGCCGGCTGTACACACCAATATCAGCAGCAACAGCATTGGTGGACTTGCCGTGTACTGCTGTGAGCAACGGATGGTTACAAGTCGGTAGCAGCCATAACAAATAATCGCTTTTCTTTTAGACAAGTTGATTTGTAGTCCCTTGCCGGGCAGGAATTTCATAGCACAGAGAGATGGCTGCCTTTTGTATCTCCTGTGAGCTGGTGATAACACAATCATAAAGCCTGCATATAAAAGGAAGATTTTGTTTCTATTCTCCCATCTAAACCAGGAAAGCCTAGATCCAAGTCCTCCTAAAGTGGAACTGAGTCACTAAAGAATGTGTTTAAAATAAAGGTAAATCATTCTTGACATTCTCAAAGTGGGAAATTTCCACTGATGCGGCTTCCCCTGGTAGTCAGAGAGGAAATTTTCAGAATGAGCTGCATCAGCTCACCGTCTACACTGAACTCCTGAACTTCAGTCCTAACCGATTCCTGTTCACAGAGGTCAGAGGAAGACAAACAGCACAGAACAAAGACTCTTCTATTGTCACTGACAGATTTCTCCACCAGGAGGTATTGGTGTGTTGACTGTAACAAGGGGCGGGTGTAGAATTCTGTATCGTCACCTGTCCCCTACAGCACACTGGCCTGAGACGCACACACATGTAAATAAACACACTCATCTTTATCAGGAAACACAGGCCTGCAGGAAAAGTATTATAATCCCCACTTTATAAATGACCTACTTGAGGCACAGAGATCTGAAATGACTTTCCCATAACCACTCAACTGCTGAACATCCGTGTGTGAGTGTGTGTGTGTGTGTTTGTGCACACGCTGCATGGATACAGATGGAAAGAGGGTCAGATGCAAAGTGTGTGGGCATCTAACAAATTATTCATTCCATCTATTTCCTTGAGGATGTGCAGAATTATGGCCCACACTGGAAAAGATGGCCTAGGAGACGAGTTAATTTAATGAGAGTGTCAAGATCTAAATTAAAGACTCCCATCTCGGGCGGCGGACTTGGCCCAGTGGTTAGGGATCTAACCTAACCACATGGGAGGTCCAGGGTTCAAACCCAGGGCCTCCTGACCCTTGTGATGAGCTGGCCCACATGCAATGCTGATGTGCTCAAGGAGTGCCCTGCCACGCAGGGGTGTTCCCCGTGTAGGGGAGCCCCATACGCAAGGAGTGTGCCCCGTAAGGAGAGCTGCCCAGCACTTAAGAAAGTGCATCCTGCCCAGGAATGGTGCTGCACACATGGAGAGCTGACACAGCAAGATGACGCAACAAAAAAAGAAACACAGATTCCCGTGCCTCTGACAACAACGGAAGCGGACAAAGAAGACGCAGCAAATAGACAGAGAGCAGACAACAGGGGTGGGGGGGAAGGGGAGAGAAATAAATAAATAAATCTTAAAAAAAAAAAAAGACTCCCGTCTCAAGGTCAACGTGATATGCTCAAGTTAAATTACAGCTGATCCCTCAGATGAATGCTAATAGCTCTTGAGTGTCCTCAAGTTTATTGACAAAGGTCCCCTAAAATACCCAAGTTCCACTTGGCTGGGATTGTCTCTGTCTGCCCACCTTGACTCAACGTCTGATACACTATGAAAAAGCGAGTTGCCCCTTTACTGCCCCTTTACTGCAGGGCTCCTTGACAGCCATGCTATGGGCCAAATGCTGCCTGGTTGGGTGGGTGGCTGTTAGGAAACTTACAGCATCCCTGTGCAGCAGCACCCCTGGCTTCTAACCACTAGATGCCAGTAGCACCCCTGTCCTAGTGGTAACAGCCAAAAATGTCTCCAGACATTACCTATTGTTCCCTGGGGGGCAAAATCATACCCCGTTGAGAATGATTCCTTCTTTGGCATGCAATTTTTAAAACTGACCTACAGTGCCCATTCCTAGTCATACCACATCTTGTGTTATCATTAATTAATCGTTGGTTCATTCAACAACTATTAATTGAGCATTTAATATAGGGTATACATTCAAATATGTACTTGGTCTTTGAATATAACTTATGTAAATCCTTAACCTTTACCATTATGAATCTAATTTTTACATGTCCATAAAAGTACATAAACCTATGTACTTTTTTACAGTATTAAATCTTGAATTTTTTGCTTAATATTATAAGGATTTTTTTCAGGGTTTGATGGCATCCACATAACTTTTATTTTAAGAACTATAATATTCTATTTGGCAACTATAAATTCTTGCTCTATTTTAAAACATTTATCATGGTTCCAATTATTTACTATTAAAGTAATAACTCAATGAATCTATGCATACTCATGTCTTTTTAAAAACAGTCCCAGAAGTTGTACTAGTAGGCCAAAGTGTAAAAATAATTTATGAAATTTGATGCAGATTGCCACAAGCTTTCCTAAGAAAGAGCAAAGCACTCAGGCTCCCATATGGGCACCACATGAGAACACTGGTTTGTGGCACCCTCTGCAGCAAGAGAAAAGCAATATACTGACGCTGTGCTGTAAGGGCTTTTTATGTGTTAGTCACCGATTCTCATCATAGCCAATGTGGTGGGTACCGTTATTAGCCTCCTTTCAAGAAAGTGGCTGAGCTGGGATCTGAACTCAATCTGGTTCCAAAAACCTTGGTCTTCACTGCTCTCTACTTTTCCACGTAGGAAACCGATGCAGATGTCATGGCAACAGTCTCAAAAATGGAAGTTTTGGTCTCTCAAATGAACATGCAATGAATGAAATCAAAATTGTAAAATATCAATGTAAAGACAACTTCAAAAAAGTTAACACGATTTGAAATGTTCTGCAGAATCAGAGGTAGGAACCCTGCATTTTGAATTCTAAGCTCAGTCCTCTCGCCCAGAGCAGGAAGAGGGCCTGCCTTCAGCGCTTGCCAGGCTCGTCCTCTGGATTAGGTATGCACGTTCACACTGAAAAGCACAGGCAGAGTTTTCACTTCTGAATGTTTCCAAAATGTCTGCATTTTCTCATATTTTACATAAGGATGGATTTACGGTCCATAAAATGAAGGCCAGTGTCAAGTTCCATATCTCATTAGTGCCCAAGTTTGTTTATATGAGAAATGGGAACTCAGGTTTATTGAATATTTACTATATTTCCACTAGAATATAAGCTGCATGAATGTGGGGTTTTCTCTCATTTACTGCTTTGCTCTCCTCCTTTAAACCATACCTGGCCTATGATAGACACTGAGAAATAGTTTTTGAGTGACTCCTGGACCTGGGGCAGGAGATACATTCGTGAATAATGTTACATTTCTGCTCTCAAGAACACCACAGTTTAAGAGGTATAAATATATAAAAATAAGTACGAGATAGTGGGAAATGAACTAAATCTAGAGAGAACAGTAATGGACCAGGTACTAAATTCGTACAGAGGAGAGAATGACAAACTAGGAAGAAGGAGTTAATACTTTGAAAGCTTATGCCTGGGAAGACATTGACAATCAGTGAACGTGAAAACAACTGAAAAAGTAAAGGCCTAATTTCAAATCTTCCAAAGTATAATGATGAAAATTAAACAATGACATGTGAGAAGAAGATGGGAAACTCATTTAAATTGGGTCTCTGAGGCCTTCTCAAGAGCTAACATTTGAAAGATGAGCTGGGTGATTTGAGAGAGGCAGGAACACAAATCCCAGGGAAAAACTGTTCTAGGCAGAGAAAAATGGAGAGTGCAAAGCTGCAAGATAGGATTGTGCTTGGCATGTTCTAGAATAGGGAGGCAGAGAGCCTGATTTTAGAGAGCAGAGGGTGGAAGGATCCTAGGAGATGAGTTAGGAAGTCTCAGGTCCTTTCGGGCTGCGGTACTGCATTTGGATTTTTTTCCTGGGCCATTAAAAGTCTTGGGAAAGAGTTTTGCATAAGAGGCAGCATCCTGTAGAATATATTTAGTGGGGTGATACCAATAGCAGGGAGACAAATAAGGGGACCCAGAATTTCATATTTCCAGCTCCCCATGAGAGAGATGGTAGTGGCTTGGAGGGATGGAGATAAATGGAAGGATTTGGAGACACCATTTCACAGGACTGATAAATGCTACTTCTGACTCGGCCAGCATTTATTTGCAGGGTTGCCCTAGTCTATCACTCATAGGCAGGCCCTTCAGAGAAGGCCAGTTCACTCACTGCCTTACCCTTTCCTCTCGTCGACCCTGAAGGATTAGGTAATGGTGCTTTCTGAGAGATCCTCCATCTCTGTGACCTGTTTCTGTCTTAGGGAATAAGAGCTGACTCTTGGAATCTTACAGAAACAATGACATCCACAAAGGCCCTGGGTTTTGCATTTCTACAGGCCTCGGTTTGATTGTTTGTGTGGCAAAGGGCACCTGAGGGTCCTGGAGAGAGCTTGAAATCCTAATTAGAGGCATTTTGCAGCGACCTAGCATCTCCGGTAGCCTCTTCAGGCCTCTGCCTTTGGAATAACTGCTGACTTTTGTTTGTCAAAGCGCTTTGATTAGGCCCCAGTGCCTTTTTCAGGCAGAGCTTTGTCTAACTCTCTCATAATGTCTGATATAGAATATCAACTCGCCTCTCTTTTCTTCTAACCCAAAGGAGCCAGTAAAAGAAGATACAGCATTGCCTGGAGCCGTTCTGCTGCTCAGGCCTCCAAGCTTCTCCCTACTAGTATTCAAGACACCGCTGAATCCCGATGTGTAACTGGCCCTGGAAACCTTCCTGCAGGTCCCAAATGCTCACCATTTCTCAGAGAAAACTAATAGCATCGTAATTAAAACTTTTTATTGTAGGATAAAATGCATACACAAAAATCTCATGAAAGGTATGGCTTAAAAAGTTATTATAAGGTGAACATTCTCTAACCACAACCCAAGTAAAGAAAGAACTTTGCAACTAAACTAGAAGTTTCTCTATGTGCCCCATCTCAATCACATCCCAATTCCTTTCCCCAAAAGTACCACTATCCTGCTATGTAATCACCTCTTTTTCGTTTTATCACTCAAGTATGCATCCCTAGAATCTACAGTTTAATCTTTCAATTTAAAATAAAAAATTATGTTTATTCAATCTATTATAAACTATGGGTTCTCCTTCTATCCCTTTCATTGACTGACGCTTTGACTTGTAGAGTTTCCCACAGGCCCACAGTTTTGCTGAGTTCACGGTGTTATTCCACAACTGCTTCTGTCCTCTATTTCTTCTATGTTGCCAGCTCTATCCAGAGGCTTGAACAGGCTCGGGCTGAGTCCCTGTGGTTAGACTTGGGGTGACTTGTTCCTTCATTGGGAGGCACATAATGATGGCTGCACTCTTTTTGTGAAGTCATCGGCCACTGGTGCTCTCAATACTTAGATCCATGAATTCACTGGGGATTGCAAAATGGTGATATTCTTATTCCCTTCATTTTCATTTATCAGTTGCAATAATTTTCTAAAGAGAATATGTCTCCCATGTGCCTTTGGCACAGCTAGTGTACAGTTCATATAGAAAAGATGGAATAAAAATGTGATTCTTTTCTTCAATTCTTGGAAGCAGGTGAAGTTCTGGATAGATTTTGGGCCTCGTTGAACCCCCTCTTCTCTTGTTTGCAGGTGGAGTCCTTCTCTCTGCAACTTCCTGGCTTTGTTCCCCTTCCCCTTCATTTTTTCAAAATCAGCGATGTTGGGTTTTTTTTAAAGACTTATTTTATTTATTCCTCCCCTCCCCCATTGTCTGCTCTCTGTGTTCTTTCGCTGTGTGTTCTTCTGTTTCCACTTGCATTATCAGGCGGCACCAGGAAACTGTATCTCCTTTGTGTGTGTGTGTGTGTGTGTGTGTGTGTGTCTCATCTTGCTGCATCAGCTCTCTGCGTGTGCCGCGCCACTCCTGGGTGGCCTGTGCTTTTTTTGCATGGGCAGCTCTTCTTGCGGGGCACACTCCTTACACATGGGGCAACCCTAAGCAGGGGTGCCCCTGCATAGCATGGCACTCCTTGTATGCAGCAGCACTGCGCATGGGCCAGCTCATCACACAGGTCAGGAGGCCCTGGGAATCGAATCCTAGAGCCTCCATATGGCAGGTGGACACCCTATCTGTTGAGCCACATCCACTTCCCGTTACCCTTCATTTTTATTCAGAAATCGCTGACCTTTGCCTCTCTTATTTCTAACCTGCTCAATTTTGAATCCCTTTCCACCAGTTTCTCCTCAGTGTGGTGCCATGTCCTGCAGGGGTGCTGTGCATACTTAATTTCAAAATTTCCTGGCAGCTAGACTGTTCAATCCTCCTTTAAAATTCCTATAGATTCTGCTATTGGAAGGGACAAAATCCCTCTGTGCCAGCCGCTCCCTTGAATTAGTCTGCGGCTTTTTCTAGCACATATTGATTGGCTATTCCTAGGTTCACCAGGTTTCAGGTTCTCCCAACACCTCTTTGCTTCTCGGCTCTCTCCACACACATGCTGATATGACTGCAGTCTCTAGCTGATGGTGGGTTTTTCTCATCTGCTTGTACGGTAGAATTCATAGGGGTACCTTGTCCTTTAGCTGTAAATGACATTTAGTTGTGAACGTTGTCCATGGGCTTTAGTTTGGTTATCTAATTTTTCTGATGGTTTTTATGTTGGTATTCAAAGAGATTAGAAAACTAGGCTGCTGCTAGAGCCAGCTTCACAGAACTCTCTCCAATTCATCTAATGTTTAATTAATGCCAGGTATCCTGCCAAAATTTCTGTATGTTAGAACAGTGAACAACAAACCTGTAATCCTGATATTCCAGGATATCTCTACACTTCTTCAAAGGTATCATGTTCCAATTCTGTGCATAAAGTAGAATCATAGAATACAAAGATAGATGGAAATTAACTCACATTAATTAACTAATGTATCCATTCTTTCATCAAACATACATAACTACTTCCTAAATATAAATGCCATGCTATGAAATGGGATACTAAATAAAGAAGACATGGCCCCAAATTGGTGCATTCAGCAAACTTTTCCTAAGGACATACTATGTGCTAAGTTCTACGATATGTGATGTTCTAGCTTAACAGTAAATGTAGAAGAACTAGGGCCATCTCCTTCACTTCTACGTCTATGACCTTGGGTACATCTCGAGGTCTCTCTGACCATACTCCTCTCTCCATGGGTGCATAGTGTATAGTTTACCCACCAGGTGTTTTTGAAAGTTAAATCATGAAACAGCTCATAAGACTTTTTAAATTTGTTGAATGCCTTCTACATATGAGATTCATCACTCTATTCATTTAACAAATATATAGCACTCATTCTATG
This sequence comes from Dasypus novemcinctus, assembly GCF_030445035.2. Classification (NCBI taxonomy): domain Eukaryota; kingdom Metazoa; phylum Chordata; class Mammalia; order Cingulata; family Dasypodidae; genus Dasypus; species Dasypus novemcinctus. Next base: position 6,950,955 of record NC_080697.1, read on the forward strand.
CTAGATGCTATTTTGGTCACTGGGGATAGAACCTGTGACTAAGCCAAGCAAGCTTGTTCTCACAAAGCTTACATTATTATGGGAAAAGGGAGATGTGAAACAAATACACTATGAGAACATCTCAGGTTATGATAAGTGCGATGATGCATTTAAAAGATAATGATGTGATTGAAAGAAACTTAGCTGCTCCTTAGTTTGAATGATCATGGAAGACCTTGCCAAGTCTTTTTCCTGATACTTCAATTATAAGAAGGAATCAGGCAGCCACAGATGAAGGTTAAGCCACAGATTAAAGGCAGAGAAATATCCTGTTAAAGGCCTACGGTCAGGAATGAGATTGATGTAACCCAGAAACAGAGAGCAGACAATACACCTAGAGTTGCATGAGGGAGCTGGGAACCAGCAGGAGATGATGCTGGAGAGAAAGCTGAGACCTGGATCTTAAAAGGTTTCACACTCCTGGAAAGGAATTTTGTTTGTTTTTTAAAGATTGAGATAGAAACCATAGAACAGTCCAATAGTTAGGATATTATTTCAATACTTTAGAAACAAGTGATGGTCACAGCTGTAAAAAAGAAAAGGCTCCAGTAACAGCATGTTTGGTAGGTAGTTGTAGGAGAATTTGCAGCTACATTGCCTATGGAGGATCATTAAAGTGAGTCATCAGGATGCTCCAAGGTTTAGTTTGAGAAGCTGGATGGATGGTGAAACCACTTCCTGACATAGGATAAAATGGAATGGATGGAAATATTAGTTTGGAATGGGAAGATGTAATGTTTGGGGAAAAACCAAGTGTTCTGTTTCAAATATATACATTTGTAGATGTAGATTTGATATCTGAAGGGATATATCAAGGAGATCTTAGAGATACAAGTCTGAGTCTGTGCTCCACGGGTGAGGTTAGAGCTAAGAATGACAAACAGATCTTATGGAATGCCATGTGAATGGGAGAAGTCACTTAGAGAAAGAGTGTTAGAGAAGGGACCTCTGGAGAAATGTCAGGAGGAAAATCTGAACAGTATAGTGTCTCAAAAGCCAAGGGAATAATAGGCTCCAAGGAGTGGTCAGTGAGAGTCTGAGTAAGTTAAGAGTAGGAACGGTCACTGCACTGGGCAACACGGAGGTCACTGCCTTTGATTTGGTGACTAAGGCAAAAACGCATTCCTGGAGTGCCAGGGTCACAGGCCTGCCTGGAATAATTGTTATAATATAATTAGAGACATCACACCTAACCACAAGGAATAACAAAAGAGGTATTGAACCCCTAACTCTGTATTAGTCTACAAGAGTCATAGCAGGTAGTATGTTAATACAGTCTTGAATAGTGAGTATATTAGGAAGACAGAGAGTGGGCATTGCAAGGGAGAAGACTTGTGGCAGCAGGAAATCCTAAATAATCATGGCCCCACAGACCTCGCCCGAGTGTAGGACACCAATGAACTAGTTCCCAGGGGAAGGGAAGCCTTGCTGAGGGTCATGTAGCTTCCTAGACAGGTGCAGTGGACAGAAGAGAGCAGCAGCCTGGAGTCCTCAGAGCCACTATCTAACAAGGTGGGCACTAGCCACATGTGACCATTTAAATGAACAGAAGTTAGATTACAATTATTAACCACGTGTGGCCAGTGGACACTCTATTGGACAGTGCTTCCCTAGAGGCCAGATGCCTCTTCATTGGCCTTGACTGCTCAGCAGAACGGGGGGACTTCAGGGGTTTAATTACTTATTGAGAGAAAAGACTCTGACTACTTTTCAGTCCTCTCTTCCTGGCCTCAGAGCTAAGAGACAGACTGACCTCGAGTTCCTAGAAGAGTTCCCACATTTACGTCCACAGGCTGGGTGAGATGCAGAAAAGAAATACCAATGTGAAACAAACCAGCAGTCAAGAGATGCCATTTCTCACAACACCAGTGGAAATTGTACCAAGGAAATGAACTCGAGTCAGTGGGCTTGCTAGAGGACTGAGGCAGCTGCTGCCAGGCCACACAACCCCTGAGAGGGGGGGCCAAGATGGAATGGTTTCCTTTGGTTACTTTAGATTGAAAAATTCACTCATCATGTGACCCTGTGTGCCACTGGCTCCTCCTGAAGTGGTGTCTCTTCTGCTTCCCTCCCCTTGGCCTTCACAAATCAAAGGTTCTCTTGTGCATAGTCTTCCAGATCTTTAGGTGGAAGCAGTACTTTCCTTTACTGTGCTTGTATAGCATTTGTACAAGTCATGCCAGAATTGACATATTCTGTCTTTTCACATAGCTTTATGAAATGGAAGGAGTTCAGATTTTGGCAGGAAACCTTAGATCTGCTGATTTCACTTATCCATAGGCAGCTATCCACGGACCATGTGATTTGGGGAAGTTCTTTAATCTCTAGGATACTCAGTTTCCTTTTCTGTAAAGCAGAAACATGGACACCTCTTCTGAAGTGTTTGAGTTTAAATGACATAATGTATGTGAGTGTCTTTAGCACCATGCCTGGAAATCGGGGACACCTGATGAGAGCTCAGTTCTTATGGATCATTTCTCGCCCCAATGAGGGGGTGCTATTAGGAGAAGACTGCTCCCCATCTCATGGGATCCCTTCCAAGCTTTTCATTTTCCATGTCACGTAACCACCACTCAAGAAAGGCATGAATTAATGCAGAGATTTAGACACACGAGTTAGACACTAGCTGTGACACTAAATCGTGAGCACATAAAGAAATTGATGATCCATGGGAGGCTTCACCCCAGCTGCATCTGAGGCATAGATTTGTTATTCTTCTATCTTATGTCTGACCTTCAGAAAAGTGGATCCCAATGTCCTGTCTCAGAACCTTAGATAGTGATACAGAAAAGAACTTTATGCGATATTAGAAGTAGCCCATATCTTCTCTGTCTAATAAGTAGCACGTGGCTTTTGAGTGCTTGAAATGTAGTCAGTGCAACCGTGAAAGTGAATTTTTTTTCATTAGAAATTCTTATTAAAGTATATCATTCATGCATGAATATACAGAAATAATAAGTGTTTAGAAAAAGTTGTGAACTTGCAAAATAAACATGCATATCATCATACAGGGCTCCCATAGACCACCCTACCACAAATACCTTGCATTGTTGTGAAATATTTGTTACAGACTATGAGCTGGCTATACATAGCCCATACCGTACATTTGGTGTATTTTCCCCCAACCTACCCAATTATTAACACACGGTATTAGTAGTATATGTTTGTTATAGTTCTTGAGAGAACAGTCTCATATTTGTTCTGTTAACCACAGTCCAACTTCCACCACAGGATTCCCTGTGTTATTGGGGCCCATGTTTTGTACAGTCCATTCAAAGCGCAATCTCAGTAGCTCTCATTTTCATCTCAGACTTGTGCTGTCATAACCTCACTCAATTTTAGAATGTTGTCATTAATCCCAAAGGAAAAAAATCCCAGACCCCGTTATACTTCCTATTGTTGTCCCTTAGAAATAATATCTATAACTATTTCCTGCCCTGGTGACTATTCAGCTCAAGCGTGAGGAGACTTTTAAATTGTAAGAAAAGAAAATATAGAAATCATGTTTTGAAGACCTGTATTACAGGTACTTCATCAGTTTGTAAGACACGAGTCCAAAGTAGCTAGCAGTTTGGTTCTTGAAAGATCTCTAAATCATGTGCAATCACTTGGGCAAGTGGGTCAGGACCCTGTCATGAAACAGGTGGAAGGAAAAAATCCAGTCACAATATTTTCTCTAGCAACAAATGAGATGTGGTTATCAGGGGAAAGTGAAGATTACCAGATGGGTGATGTTAGTCAAAAAACAACATAGCACAGAATATCAGTATTCTGGCCAGGCCTCAGAGACGTAGCATATCAATATGTGAAAAAGGGGTCTCGAGTTTATGTGGAAGGAAAAGTAGACTATGGTGAATACACAGATAAAAATAATATGAGATGACAGGTAACAATAACCATAGTTGATAACATCATATTTTTGAGTGACCAGATAAAAGAGAAGGCATAGAATGGATGATTCTTCTTTGGCTATTGATTGGTACAGTCTCATTTCCAAATCATGTATAGTCTTTATAATTTCTATGGATAATAATTAAAATACTCTTTTACATAAAAAATAATATCTTTGTCATTGCTCAAAAATATTACAATATTATTATTAATTATCATAAGTTATATTAGTTATAATTTTCCCTTGTTTCACCATATTCTTAACACTTTGTAAAAGAAGAACATTCTTATATTTACACTATTAACCACAATCTTCCACCACTGAAATGACTGTTCTACAGTTCAATTGACATTTACGTCCACAGACTACCCCTTTCAGCATTTATACATCAGCAGTGTTAGTTATACTCACTATAATGTTTTACCATTAACTCTGTTCATTTCCACACTTACAATTAACCGTATTAAAAATTCTACATACATTAAGCATCAGCTCCCATTCTCAACCCACATTCTATCTCCTAGTAACCTATAGTCTTGAGTGTACTAAAGAAGTGATCATTTAAGCTTACTCAATTTTCATTAATTGAAATTGAAATTGTATAGCCATATATGGTGAGTGACAACTGTATTGGAACATGCAGGCTTGGACTTAATAGACAGGAAGACTTCGAAGATATTTCAGTTCAACTCCTTCATTTTACAAATGTTGAAGGAAGAAAAGACTCACTATATTCTGAGCACTTTTCATATACCAGGCTCTGTACTAAAAGGTTTCTTATTACTCTCATAGCATCTTCCTAATGACCTTATGAAGTAGTTAGTGACAATTTTATAGTTAAGAAAACTCTTGGAGAGGCTATTCTCATTTGAGTAGTTCTTGCTAGTGAGGATGACAGGTGTGGGTACAACTGATGTAGATCATCCTACATGAATGTCAACCTCGTTCAGGAGTCAGATGTGACCGTGTATGCCACATGGAATCTACAAAGAACAGGTGCCATGGAAACCTCTTGTTGAGGGCAGAATTTATGATGCTTCTCTCAGTCATCTTCATTCTCTGTCTCTTTTAACTCTCAGCACTAGAAAGTGTGTCTATATCTCACCCAGATTCCCAGAAGCCATGCCTTTCCGCATCAAGTAAGACACAGTTTAGTGCTACGCTAAAAAGGATGTAATCAACTGATGACATTGCAGCAAAACTATGCTGATGATACATGGAAAATTAGCACACCAACTCTTTTTGCATAAGGCAATCCTATTAGTTGTGCCCCAAATCCCACTAGCAAGGAAAATCAAATGCCGACAAATCTATCCAACAAGATCGAAAGTTTCTTTCCATTTGTTCTTATGTGGACTCTCGGCAGTTCAACACAAATCATTGTACTGTGGAGGATTCTCCTTTGACTGCAGCTTCCTTCTGTGACACCTGGTCTTGCAATCATGTTCTCAAAGCACAGTTTTGCTGGTATCACTCTCCCCATTGTTACCGTCCTGGGTTCCTGGTCCTTATATTATTTGGTCTCTGATTTTCTCTCACCAATAGAATTCACAATCTTGCCCCTGTCTGGGAAATGGACTTCTCCTAGTTCAGTCTTTTTACTGTACATCCAAGACACTGAGATGTAGAGAGGGGCAGGACTGTCTATGAATGCATGGCAAATCAAAGCCCTCTTCCTTCTAACACTCAGTCTATTCAGATTGTCATAGGTTCTATCAAGTTATTTTTATATAACTAACTTTAAACAAGTTGGCATTAAACTAACCCAGTAATTGAGATAAATGGCTCCCTTATGCTTGTTCATCTTCTCTTCCTCCCCCAGGCTTTAATGCAAGGCAAAGGGAATAAGGAAAAACCAGCCAACCCATGCTTGTATTTCCTGATTGCTCTGACAATCCTCAGAATCTTATATTTTGATGATCCCAAGGTTTGCTCATATTCATAGGCCCCAAAGGACACCTTGGCTGTCACTACAGTGCACCCTGGCACAGAATGTGAGGTAAAGTAGTGTTTTTTTGGGACATGATGGGTAAAAATTATTGTGTATTAAAAATTATTTTGTTAAAAAGTTATCTCATTTAACTCAAAGTTCTATGTATTCTAAAAATATTATTGAATAGCCTGTTCTGAGCCAGGCAGTATGTTAGGCAATAGGAAACCAATGCTAAGCAAAACCCAACAGGGTTCTTGCCATCTTGGAATCTAGATTATCAGTGGGGTGACTATTGATAAGCACTCTAATGTAAAGGCACAGAATGTTATCAGACATTATGGTCCCAATATTTACCACTGGCCCTCAGATCCAAGTTTACTCCTCTATGCTGTAATCTGAGAGTCTTCATATTAAATTTGCAAGGCACATTTCCCAGCTGACTCTCACCTAGGTTATGCGGGTGGGAAGTAACAGCAACTATAAGGCAGGAGAGATGAAGGAACTGCCTTCCCGCATCTTGTTCCTAATAGCTTCATCCCAGCAGGAGTCTGTGTTAGCCTCCAGTTTATTTCAGCCTCTTAGAACCAGCCTTAGTGACCCCCAGAGAAGCCATCAGCAGGGAGATAGTCACCCCTTCTCCAAGATCTGAGCCCCAACTCCCTGGGGCACCTTCTCGGTGGGCCTCAGGTACCAGGCTGTGTTTCCTCCTCAGGGGCCAGAGCATTGACCTCACAAAGCCCCTCAACTGAGCTGTGGATTCCAATAACCTCCAGATCTTTGAGTTGGTTCTTCAGCCCTTTGGGTGGGTGCTTCTTTGGCTGTTTGTGTCTTTGGTTTACCATTTGTGTTTTCAGCCCTCTAACACCTGAGTAAATAATTCTCTCTATGAAATCTCCTCTTCTGAAAAACCTAGTGTGGTTTCTGATATATATATATATTCAGAAATGATCTCAGGAAATAAGCCTTCAAAATGGAATTCTATAATTATTTTAGCCATATCCTTAACCTTAAAGACAGTGCTGAAATATTTGCTAATAAAAAAATAGGATGCCAAGAATTAATGCAAAATAATGGAGCTATTGGCTGCAGCTGCTTGAGGTTAGTAAACTATGGAAGCCAGAGCCTGGTGGCTGCCCCTGAACTTCATGACACTAATGGTGACAACAAAGACCATGCCCTTGGGTAGGATGGAGATTTTGATTGCATTGGCATACCCGTAGAAAGAAAATGGCACGTTTGAGGGCTAAAGAGACCCATGGGTTCTATGGTCATGGCAGATGGGGTTCACTGCCATGTCAGTTGGCCCTTCTTTGGAGCTGGTGTTTCTGCGTGATGGAGCTGAACTCAAATGTGATCTCTTTTCACAAGCCTTTCATGCTACTTTACTGGAATTGTAGTTGGTGCTGGGGTTTAAGATATATCTAGGGGATTTGAATCTCTGGACTGACAATATGATAGCCAGGCCCTGAGCCTCAACAGACTTCAGCTCCTACACTCTGATTTATTGGACTTACCCCACTCAGCTAACATGGAGTTGAAGAATGTCAACCACCACACCATGGAGCCAAGAGTGCCTACAACTGAAAGCAGGAGGATTGCAGCCAGTATCCATGTGGAATGTAAGCCCCCTCTTGACATAGATGTGGAATGGACACAACCAATCCAAGGTCCACAGGAATGAGGAAGACAGTAAGGATTAGAGCGGACTTAATGATATTCTATTCATGAACTATTGTGGTTAATAATCGAGAAAATGTGGCATTGGTGTGGAAAAAGTGGCCATGGTGGCTGCTGGGTGCGGGGAATGGGAGGAAGAGATGTGATGTGAGGGCGTTTTCGGGACTTGGAGTTGTCCTGGGGGATGCTCCAGGGACAATTGCCGGACATTGTATGTCCTCCCATGGCCCACTGGATGGAACATGGGAGAGTGTGGGCTATGGTGTGGATCACAGGCCATGGGGTGCAGCGATGCCCAGAGATGTACTCACCAGATGCAATGGATGTGTCGTGATGATGGGGGAGAGTGTTACTGTGGGAGAAGTGGTGGGGTGGGGGCAGTCGGGGTGAATGGGGACCTCGTATTTTTTTAATGTAATATTTTTTAAAAAATGAATAAATTGAATAGAATTTGGAAAAAAAAAATTCCTAGTTCCAGTCTCAGTCACGGAATGCTTCTAAACTATTTATAAAGTAAAAAAATAGGATATTTCTTGCAGTCGTGGGGGCAAATATCACTATTAACAGATATGAAATTTAATTATGTAGGTTGCAGAATTACAAAGAAAGCTTAAATTCACAGATTCATCAAATTTCATATGGGAAAGCTGGAGGATTGCTAAAATTGCTGTGAAACGATTGAGTCCATGAATGAGGTATCCACATGGAATTGGATGACATTGAGAGTTTTTTTTTAAGATTTATTTTTTATTTATTTCTCTCCCCTCCCACCCCCTCTCCCCCCGCAGTTGTCTGCTCTCTGTGTCCATTTGCTGTGTGTTCTTCTGTGACCACTTCTATAGTTATCAGCAGCACTGGGAATCTGTGTTTCTTTCTTTTTGTTGTGTCAGCTCTCTGTGTGTGTGGTGCCATTCTTGGGAAGACTGCACTGACTTCCGCGCTGGGCAGCTCTCCTTATGGAACACAGTCCTTGCACGTGGGGTTCCCCTACGTAGGGGACACCCCTGCATGGCAGGGCACTCCTTGCATGCATCAGCACTGTGCATGGGCCAGCTCCACACGGGTCAAGAAGGTTTGAACTGTGGACCTTCCATGTGGTAGGTGGACGCCCTATCCATTGAGCCAATTCTGCTTCCTGACATTGAGACTTTTGATTCTCTGAGTCTCTCTGAGCCTACCTTGCCAACAGATGCAGCCCTTCCTTGCATATCAAAAGAGACTATCCTTCCCTCCCTGTTAGACTTTGTAGTAACCTCAGCAAGGCAGCTGACTTGTGAGGGGCTTTTATTTTTGTCAAGCTCTATATTCTACCTTTTCTTCCTGCCATTTAGACCTATAACTAGAGTTAGATCTCAGCATTCCCAGGGGGTGTAAAGGCACAGTACCGCCTAGAAGAAGGTTTATATTCCTAAAGAATTGCAATTTTTTTCTGCTTCGTTTTGGCAGAAAATTGAAGCATATATATTGGAATGAATTCCAAGAACTCTAAACCAAGGTGGACATAAGATAACATTGGTTTGGTTTGGATTTATTAATATCAGTGAACATACTAGAAATTCTGGATGTAATATATAAGCTTGAGTGCTTTTAGTGGCTCTAATAGTTTTCTTGGTTGACTAACTCAACAGTGGCCTGCATTTAATAAACATGAAAAGTCAGAATTTCCATGACATAATGTAGAGGAAAAAATCCAATGGAAATAAGAATTTTGGAATGGATTTATTATTTGTCAGCTGTTCCTCTCCTTTCCCATCTGTGGTGGTTTGGAGCTGTATGTACCCCAGAAAAACATGTTCCTAAATTTGATCCATCCCTGTGGATGTGCACCCATTGTAAGTAGGACCCACTCTAAGTTGGACCTTTTTATGAGGTTACTTCAGTTGAGGTGTGACCCACTTCAATCACAATGGGTCTTAATCCTATTATGCTGTCCTTCATAAGCAGAATGAAATTCAGACTGAGAGAAAGCCATGGGAAGCAAGAGGTGAAGGTCAACAGAGTCAAAAGAGAAGGGAGAGGCCAGGAGAGGCCGCCATGTGCATTGCCATGGAGAGAAGAACCCAGAACCAAGGATCCCTGACTGTCAGCCCCAGAATGTCCATTTTCAGGAAGAAAGCATTGCCTTGAGGATATCTTGATTTGTACTTTTGCTTAACCTCAAAACTGTGAACTAGGGAAGCAGATGTAGCTCAAGTGATAAGGCCTCCGCCTACCATATGGAAGGACCTGGGTTCAATCCCTGGGGCCTCCTGTTGAAAAAGAAGAGAAAGTGTGCCTGTGTGGCAAGCCATTTTGCTCACATGGCAAGCCAAGTGCCTGCATGGTGAGCCAAGTGTCCGCGTGGTAAACTGAGTGCCCATACCGTGAGCCGAGTGCCCACGTTGTGAGTCAAGTGACCACATAGTGAACCAAGTGCCCATGCAAGTGCCCGTGTGGTGAGCTAGTACCCAGGCAGTGAACCAGTGCCCATGTGATGAGCCAAGTGCCTGTGCAGCAAGCCGAGTGCTTGTGTAGTGAGCCAGTGCCCATGCAAGTGAACATGCAGCAAGATGATGATGCAACAAAAGAGAAACAAACAGGAGAGTCAAGGTGAAGCACAGCAAAAACAAGGAACTGACAGGGTGCAATTGACAGGGAACCTCTCTCTACATCAGAGGTCCCCAGGATCAAATCCTGGTGAATCCTAGAGAAAGACGAGAAGAGAAGACAAAAAGAAATAGATATAGGAGATCACACGGCAAATGAACACAGACAGCAAAAAACAGCCAAGTAAGGGAGAGGGAGGGGAAGAATAAACAACAACAATAACCAAAGAAACCTGTGAACTAATAAATTCCCATTGTTTAAGCCAACCCATTGCAGCCATGGAAAAGAAAACACCACCCAAGTACATTACCTGAGAGGGCCCAGAAGATACTGCTTCCACTAAAGATTGAAAAGTGTATTAATAGAAGGAATATTGGCATCTATGGCTCCTGTCCCCTTTATCTGTGGGCCAGGGATGGCAATAACAGAAAAGGCTATTGATAGAAGATCTTTATTTTCAATGGGGATGATGAATCTCTAGTATTCAGGTCAAGTTGCATAAATGCCAGAAACAATTGGATACATAACCATAGTGGGCAGGACAGATGATTTAGATACACGAATTCTTTGACTTTCAGGAACCATTGGTGATGGCCAATTAACCACAATATTTAAAAAATGAAATAGATGAGGAGTCTTTTAAAATAATGCTTTCTCTATAAAGCAAAAACAAACCCTTCTAGTCCTAATGGGCAAAACCTGAATTGAGTTGCCACAATGGAAAGTTCTGGTCTCTCACCCAAGGATCAGACCTGTGCAGCTCACAAACCTGATCCCCTGATTCAACGAAAAGTTGGGCCATGTTGAGCAAGAGCCCTCCAACAGTGCCCCAACTACATGCTACGAGTCTTCTTGCAAACCTCATCAAGAGGACCTGTGGATATTTACCAGGGTGACAGCATTGCGAAAAGAAATACTCAGACCTTCTGGGGGTAAAGAGAAGCTATACCTGAGGACTTGCTCTGCGATTATTTCTCCAGTTCTTGCAGGTATAAATAAAGTATGCATAACCTAAAAGCTGACTGAATCCCCACTTTGGGTCCCTGATCAATGGAGAAAGAGGACGAGCCAAGGGGAAGCCCTTGGAATGTCACTGAGGTGCCATGAGTATAACCAAAGTCAGTATTTTATCCCTGAAGAAAATTGCAGTAATTTGTGTTTTGAATATGTTATTCTAGACCATTAGTGGAGTAACCTGAAAGTTTTGAGGAAGGTCCAAATAAAAGAGTTCTTGGTGGTAGGTCTAAGCTGCAATTCCAGCTGAACTTCCATTTGAGCTTTATGATCCAGTAGATCCTTTGATACTCAAAGTATTTTTAACTAACAGGAATGAAGTATGGAGCTTCTTTCAAGCCCCAGTAGAACGGTCACAGCCAGTCTTCTAGGGTGTGGGAGCAAATACTAGCATCTTTCTGCAAATAACTATTTTCCTTTTGAGAAACAGCTCCTACTTCATTTTGGGTTTTGGTGGGGACTGATACCCCTGACCATTGGCCATTAAGGGAGTATGCCATCTGTGTTCTCCATAATGAATTCTCTGTTAATTAATCTGAATTCTCTGTTAATTAATCTGCTGAGCCATAAGCCTGGGAATTCAGAGCAGCAAACCATCAAGAGAAAATAGGCATGAAGTCCAAATAAGTTGCATGAGCAGATGGTTCAGACTCTTTAGGAACATACTTTGAGTCCACTCCCTCAAGACAAACTATAGCCTCAATTATCTGAGACTAACTGACAGTGGGGGGATAATCTTGGTTATCCCTGTTTTAAAGATTGTTCTGCACAATACACACTAAAGGGAGGTGAGTTCCTGCAGCATTTCAGCGCCAATCAGGAGTACTGCTAAAATAGAGTTGAAAAGGGAAATTCTTACAGTGGATGGAACATAAATCAATTCATTTGATTGTCCACTTTATCTGAAATGATAAATGGCTATAAGTATAGATCTGCACTGATTTAAGAGCAGTGTTTAATGGTTTAGCTGGTGGTTCAGGGACTTGAAAAGGATAGGATTGAAAGATTGAGGACAAGGTCATCTGTAAAAATGTGTGTAGATGGACCTCTCCAAATGGGCTCAGAATGTGTGTCCACTGCAAAGACGACTCTCAACAACCAGGTGGACAAGATGAAAGATTCTACGAATGTTAGTCAGATTTTTGCCCAAGTTTCTAATACATTCTTAAGGGGCTCATGACAGCAGGGACAAAGGATATGCATGGCTTCACCAGATATAGACTTCCTATCCCCAAGGCTCTTGGCACTTCTGAGTATCTAACCTGCCAAGAGTATGAATCAATGCTGAAATCCAGATATGAGAGCATCCCTTAGGAACAAATCTTATTTGCTCTGTTTCAGTGGAGAACCTTAACTAATATAGTATGTACACAGTGCATGTTCAAAATATACTATATATTATCTAATGCGAATAACAGAAATAACTTTTTGTATGTATGATGAGAAGAAAAAAACTGCAAGGGTAAAGATCAAAATGTAGCAATCTGCGTGTCTCCAAAGCTGTTGCTCTATCTACCCTATGAAGCTGTCCTGAAATCTGTCGAGGAGATACTATTACCTTTATTGTTATCTCTTCATATCCCACAGTTTGGGACCAGGAGAGGTAAGTATATTAATCACAACTCTTCTAGTTGCTAGTGACAGCAAATGCCTGCCAGACTGTACAAATGATACTAACCCTTCTCAAATGAGTTCTTAATAAAACTGAAGGGCACTGAAGTAGCTTATAGAATCAAAGTACATGGAAAGAGCCTCAGTGTTACCATATCTCTCTCTCTCACTCTCACTCTTTCTCTCTCTCTGCCCCAATCAGTCATCTTTTCCTTCTCTCAAATTCTCTTGGAGAAATAACCTCAAGTTCTTTTACCCGAGATAATGGGAATATGGCAGCCTGCATTTCCGATTTCTTCAGAAAAACAAAAATAAACTAGACAAACCAATGTTTTACTCCTAATTTCTGGATAACAGGTCCAGGGGAAAGGAATGGGTTCATGCACTTGGAGCACTTGCTTATTCTGGGGATCATTCAGTATTGCCAGGGAGAAAGGTCAAGTCTCACACAAACCCTCATTGCTGAAGAGGATGGGTCAGTTTTAAAAAGGGAAGACCCCTGGAATGCATCCTGGGCAAAGAGGCAACTACAGTCCTCTCAGGGGATGCTCAGGAGCATGTTTATATTTAGATTGAATCTTATTCTAATGGCTCCAGCAATTCATTAACTACGAGGTAAGAATTTCATTACAATGAAAGACTTTAATCTTTCTCTTCCCTTCCACTTTTGATTGTAAGAGTGAAGGATATTTTAACTCATCTCTAGGGCTACTGATTCCCAACACTGGTATGTAATAAGTTAAAACTAATCTGATTTCATGGAGACCCCTTTTTTTTCCCTTATTCTTTATGTTTAGCAAGCAAAAAAGCCATTCAGGAGGAAAAACAAAGAAGGAAGCACAGCCTTCTGGAAGAGAATGGCAGCAAGGCAGGATGGAGCAGGATGGAGGATGGAGCCAGCTCCAGAGTCAATGGCTGAGAAGGACTGTTCACAAAATGGCATTTCAGCCAAGGGTGTAGAGTCAGCTCCCGGATGTGCTGGCTGGTGCTCAGGGTACAGCATCCACAAGACTTCAGAAAGAGGTAGAGACAGAGCAAGGCCAGTCACCTGGAGAAAGATAGAAAGTCCTGAGACCTAGAGAACACACAGATACCTGGGCTTACACTGGAACCTTAGGTGATACTTTCTCCAGTTAGATGAGGCTGACGGTTTATACTCTGTCTCAATCTATTCTAGGGTTAACTCTCACCTTTATGTAAATCCCATGGTAAATCTAAATATTGGTAGTAGAGAGAGGAAAAAGTTGAGGGAAAGAGGCAGGTTGGCCAGTGCAAGTAGTAGTCTAGTTATCCATTACTAAATCTCTTTCCTAGGCTCCACCAGTTCTTTCAACTCCAAACAACATAGCTGTTAAGAATAGAAACACTGGATGAGGGTCTGGGGAGCAAGTGACTGCAAGAAAATCTACACTTTCAGAGATGTCCAGGATAATCCAGCAATCATAGATTGCTGAAACTGGTATTGAGGGTGAGAAATTGCTCAAAGATTTATAAAAATTCATGGTGCAGCTTGGGACGTGTATGAGGCCCAGTGTATAATCCTTGGTAGTAGGCAGAGTAATGCCTCCAGAGATGTCCATATCCTGAGCCCTGGAACCTGTGAATATGTAAAGATTCATGGTAAAAGGGAAGTAGAGTCATTAGTCAACTGACCATAAAATTAGGAGATTATTCTGGGTTATTCTGGTCGGCCCATTATAATCACAAGTGTCCTTTAAATTGGAAATAGAAAACAGAGAGGATGGTCAGAGTCAAGAGAGACTTGAAGATGCTACACTGAGGACTGTGAATAGGGAAAGGGACCATGAGCTAAGGAATGTGGGAAATCTTTAGAAGATGGAAATGGTTAGGAAATGGATTCTCCCCTGCAGCCTTCAGAAGGAGTACTGCCCTGCCAGCTTAGCCCAGTTAAGCCCTATTTTGGACTTCTGACTTCTACAGTTGTAATATAATAAATGTGCGTGTGTTTTTTAAGACAGAAAATTTGTGGAAATTTGTAACAGTAGCAACAAGAAACTGCTATTATATATGGGATTGTTTTCTTAATTTCATTTTCAGATGGTTTGTTGCTAATGTATAGTTTGTATTGTATTGTATAGTAATTGTATTGTATTGTATAGTAATGTATTGATTTGTGTATATTACTTTTTATCTTTCTATCCTACTGAACTTGTTTATGAGTACTGCAGTCTATTGGGGCTGTGACAGTTTGATGAAGCTGAGTAGATCCCAGAAGATCATGTTCTTAAAGCTGATTCAGTCTTGTGAGCGTGGGACCCTTTGATTGGACTGGATTTGGTTGGAAGTTTGATTGGATTATTTCAGTGAGGCATGACCCAGGGTGGGTCTTGGTCCTCTCACTGGAGTCCTTTATAAATAGAGGTCTAAAAAATAGCAGACACACAGAAAAAGAGTGATGGAAACAGAGAACCCTGGATAGACTAAGACAGAGGTCTGAGAGGCTGGGGCTGGAATCAGCAGAGCACAAAGACATAGAAAGAGCCCCAAGAACTTTGGAGTTGTCCTAAATGATATTGCAGGGTCTGATGCTGGACATTATATGTCCTGCCATAACCCACTGAATATACCAGGGGAGAGGATGAGCTCCAGAGTAAACTATTATCCATGTAGTGCAGCAGTGTTCCAAAATGTGTTCACCGAGTGCAGTGAGTGTGCCACAATGATGGGGGAGGTGCTAGCGTGGGAGGAGTGGGGTGGGGGTATGGGGGGTATATGGGAACCTCTTATGTTTTTTATAATGTAATCTTTTTGTGATGTATGTATCTTCAAAAAAATACAATTTACAAAAATAATGGGGGTGGAGATGTGGGGTGTGGGTTATATGGGAACCTCATTTTTTTTAATATAACATTCTATGGGATCTATTAACTTTAATAAAAATTTAAAAATTAAAGGAAAAAAAAAAAAAAGAATGAACCCCAAGAGGCTGAAAGAAGGAAAGCCCAGAGTGCCTGGTCACACACAACTGACCTCAGGGAGAAAGTAAGCCTGGAACAGGAGACCTAGGCTGGCAGAGCTGCCATGTGCCTTGCCATCTGACAGGAGTCCAGGATTGCCAGCAGTCAACCTTCAGTGAGACAGTATCTTTGATGACGCCTTGATTTGGACATTTTCACAGGCTTGGAACTGAAAGCTTTTAACCTTTAAGTAAAACCTATAAATAAATTCCCATTATAACAGCCAACTTATTTTTTGTACATTGTTCCCAGTTGCTTTTAGCAAACTAAAGCAGAAAGTGGTACCAAGAATTGGATGTTGCTGCTATGCAAATACAAAAATCACTGGAACAGTTGTATAAATGGGTAAGGGCTGTATTCTAGAAGAGCTGTGAGATGCTTGATAGAAAAAGCCCAGATTCCTTTGTAGAGACTGTTGGTAATAATACATTTGCTAAAGATACTTCTGATGAGGCCATAGCCGGAATGATGGCTCTGCCATTATAAACTGGAAAGAAGGTGATCCTTACTTTAAAGTGGCAGAGAATTTGGCAAAATTGCTCTTGATGCTAGTTGGAAGGCAGAATTTGAAAGTGATGAAGTAGGGTATTTAGCTGAGGAGATTTCCAAACTAAATACAAAAAGGACAGCAAGACTTCTCCTTGTAGCTTGTAGCAAAATGTGAGAGGAAAGATATAAAGATGATCATATAGTATTTTTAAAAATTTATTCAAGTATATCACTCATATATAAACATAATTTAAAAAAAGTGTTTAGTAATAGTTGTAAACTTCCAAAACAAACATATATAACATTGTAAAGGACCCTCACACCTCACCCTACCACCAGTACCTTGCATTGTTGTTAAACACTTTTAACTAATGATTAAAGAGCATTGTCAAAATATTACTACTCACCAAAGTATTTCCCCAACTCACCCTATTATTATTATTATCTTTATATCATTTATATATGAACATACATAAACAATAAATGTATAGTAAAAGTTGTGAACCTACAAAGCCGACATGCATAACATCATACATTCCATACATCAACCTCCACCAACAACTTGTATTGTTGTGAGACATTTGTTAGAAATTATGAAAGAATATTGTCAAAATCTTACTAGTAATTATAGTCCTTATCTTATATTTGGTGTAGTTTTTCCCCAACCCACCCTACTATTATTTTTTAAATATATTTTTATGACAGAAGTTGTAAGCTTATAAAACAATCATGCACATGTGCAGACTTCCCAAACAACACCTCTTTATCAACACACCACACTGTGATGGAACATTTATTACAGATAAGATAATATTATCTAATTGTTACCACATCCATAGTGTACATTTGGCACACATTTTTCATACTGCCCCATTATCAAAACAGTACATCTTTGGCATAGATGCAAGAATGTTACATTATTACTGCTAACCACATTCTACAGGTCACTCCAGTTGTATTTTTCCCATGTTTCTCCACTTTCCCACCATCCTGCAATAGTGATGTATATTTGCTCTAGCTCACAAAGGACACTCTTGCATCTGTATCATCAACCACAATTCTCACCTGCCTCTTGGTTTACTGTGCTAGTCAGTTCCTAGATTATTCTCTAGCTATTTACATGCCTAGACTACCATTTTCAGCCACATACCCATTTATAAACTAGCTTTTATTCACTATTTGTTACCATCCACTCTCTATACATACCCACACATTTATAGTAAAGCTAATCAAAACTTCAACATGCATTAAACAGTATTCCATCTCAGTCCTCCTCTTATCTCCTTTAAGAATCCAACACCTACCACTAGGTCTTGAAGATATTTTCCTACAATTTCTTCTAGAAGCTTTATGGTTCTTGCTTTTAGTTTTAGGTTTTTGATCCATTTTGAGTTAATTTTTGGATAAGGTGTGAGATAAGGGTCCTCTTTCCTTCTTTTGGCTATGGATATACAGGTCTTTCAGCACCATTTGTTGAATGGACTGTTCTGCCCATGCTGTGTGGGTTTGACAAACTAGTCAAAAATCACTTGAACATACATGTGAAGGTCTGTTTCTGAACCATCAATTGGGTTCCATTGGTCTGTGTTTGTCTTTATGCCAGTACCATGCTGTTTTTACCACTATAGCTAGGTAATATGATTTAAGTCTGACGATGAGAGTTTGCTTTTACTTTTTAAGTGTTTCTGGCTATTCAGGACCCCTTACCCTTCCAAATAAATTTGATAATTGTGTTTTCAATTTTTTAAAAATTGCTGGTGGAATTTTTATCAGGATTACATCAAATATGTATATCAGTTTGTGTAGAATTGACATCGTAATATTTACTCTTCCAATCTATGAGTATGGAATGTAATCCCAGTTATTTAGGCCTTTTTTTATTTCTTTTAACATTGAGTTGTGGTTTTCTGAATACAAGTACTTTAGATTGTTGGTTAAGTTTATTCCTGACTATTTGAGTTTTATCTGTCATATTTTATTTTCACCATTCTTTTGACATTTTTAGTTACTTTTATTGATATAATCTTCATTTCTAGGCTTTCTTCCACACCCCTCTCTCCTGTCTTTCTTTTCAGGTTCTAGCACACCCTTTAGTATTTCCTGAAAACCTGGTCTCTTGCTTAGAAATTCTCTCAGTTTGTGTTTACCTATGAATATTCTAAACTCGTCCTCATTTTTGAAAGACAGTCTTCATGAATATAAGATTCTTGGCTGGAACTTTTTCTCTTGTAGTATCTTAAATATATCAGACCACTGTCTTCTTGCCTCCATGTTGTCTGGTGAGAAATCAGCACTTAATCTTATTGAGTATCCCTTATATATTATGCATTGCTTTTCTGTTGCTCTTCTCAGAATTCTCTTTGTCTTTTGCATTTGACATTCTGATGAGCATGTGTCTTGGAGTTGGCCTATTTGGTTGTTTTTGTTTTTGTTTTTTTGATGGGAGTATGCTGTGCTTCTTGGACAAGGATATCTATGTCCTTCAATAGGATTGGGAAATTTTCTACCATTATTTCTTCAAATATTCCTTCTACCCCTTTCCCCTTATCTTCTCCTTCTGGGACATCCATGACATGTATGTTTGCATGTTTTTACTGTCTTTACTTCCCTGAGACATTGTTCAATTTTTTCCATTCTTTTTTTCATCTGTTCTTTTGTATGTTTACTTTCAGAGACCATTTTTTCAAGCTCACCAATCCATTCTTCTGCCTTCTCAAATCTGTTAATCTATGATTCC
Organism: Dasypus novemcinctus; assembly: GCF_030445035.2. Taxonomy (NCBI): domain Eukaryota; kingdom Metazoa; phylum Chordata; class Mammalia; order Cingulata; family Dasypodidae; genus Dasypus; species Dasypus novemcinctus. The sequence continues at coordinate 6,969,911 of NC_080697.1, forward strand.
AGTGTTTTTCAAATTTCATTTATTGCACCTTTCGTTCCCATAAGATCTGCTGTTTTTTCTATGTAAGCTTTCAAATTCTTCTTTCTGTTCATCCAGTGTCTTCTTAATATCCTTATCTCTTCAGCCATTTCATTGAATTTATTAAGGAGATTTGTTTGAACATCTATGATTAGTTGTCTCAACTCCTTTATGTCATCTGGAGGCTTATCTTGTTCCTTTAACTGGGTCACATCTTCCTGTTTCTTGTTGTGGATCATCATTTTTTGTTGGTGTCTTGGCATCTGACTTACTAGATGTATTTATTCTGGGTGCTGTTTTTCTCTTTAGTGATTTCTGCCCTTTCTCCCTTGCTGGTTGTGCAGTAGGAACCAAGGATGTAGTTGGTGCTATAAACTGTGGAGGCTCAAGCTGCCTTCATTGCCCCAGGATCAATGAAGCTTCTCCCAACTGTCTCCTTTGCCAGAGGTAGGGATAGAGTCACAGCTGTGTGGAACAATCCAAGTCATGCAGGCTTAGTCTGTAGTTGCCAGAGAGATGGATGAAGCTTCATGCCTCTTTCTCCCCTGCCTGGGGCAGAGATGGAGTTGCAGATGTGGGCAGCGATCTATGCAGTACGAGTCCAAGATGACCACAGGTGCCCAAGCAGAATTCTGATTATTCAGTCTGTACAGTCAAATGTACCTGCAGTTACCTGCATAGGCATGCAGGGCCCACCATCTAACTCTCTGCCAGAGGTGGGGCTGGGGCCTAGGGTAAAGCTGCAGGCCAATCTGGTTTAAAGAAACCAGTTCCCACTGTCACTGTGATTTTTAGTCAGCTCGGCTTCCCCTCATGCTGGGGGCAGTGTCAAATGGTGGCCACAGTCCTCTTTCTGACTTGGACAAGTTCAAACTTTAGCTGTTCTTAGGGTAATACTTTAGCCAGCCTAATTTACTAATCAGTAGCTGAAACCCATGGCCAACTATCTCTTCCTCTCCTGTTTTTGGGAAATGAAGTTTCAAATCCCAGTCACATAATAGTTTCTGGGGCACTTGCACTGCCAAAGTGGGATAATCACTGGCCTTTGCAGCATGGCCTGTAATTTCCTGGAGAAGCTGTTGCAGGTTCCCTCAGCTTCCTCCCTGCTGGAGGTGGGGCTGGGATTTATGCTAGAGCTATAATCTGATCTAGATGGAAAGAATCCAGTCCATACCAGCACTGTGATTTTCAGTCCTCCGCGCCTCCCCTTGTGCCAGGTGTGGAGTTAAGATGGTGGCTACCAGTCTCTTTCTGATTTGAACAGGCTCAAACTTTAGCTGTTCTTAGGATTATACTTCAGCCTGCAGAATTTACTAATCAGTAGCTGAAGTTAGTGCCCATCCATCCCTTCCTCCCCCATTTTTGGGAAGTGGAACTTCCAATTCCAGCCACATAGAGCTTCTGATGTGGCTTGTTCTTCCAGTAGAAAATGGGCACCAGCCGCTAAGCCGTGGAGTGCTCTACTTATGAGTCTTCTCTGCAGATGGGCAGTTTCCTCCTTTCATTCCTCCAAAGATGTGGCAGGATGCTCTTCTAGTCTCCTGGAGCCCCCAACAGGTGCTTCAGCTAGCTCCAGAGAGCTGTGGGTTTTTCCTAACTGCCCTGTAGCAGGAGCAGACTCTAGGAACTCCTTTCTCCGCCATCATCTTGCTGGCTGTCTGATCATATCGCTTTTAATATTAATTCTATTGAATAAATGCATTTTAAAAAATATCTGTTTGTTTGTTCGCTTTTTGTCTTCAACTCCAGTATTTCTGTTAGGTCTCTTTGTAAAATTTGTATCTCTTCATAAAATCCTCTTATTGTTTATCCATTGTTTTCCTGATATCCTTAGTTCTTTCTCCGTGTTTTTCTTTATCTCCTTGAGTATAATAAGGATCATGTTTTTAATGCCACTATTATGTCCAAAGACTGGTACCTTGTGTTGATGGTTTCCATATCTCTATCTTGTTCCTTTGTGTGAGCCATCATTTCCTGTTTTTTTTTTCCTTTTTGTCTTCTAATCTTTTCTTTCACACTGTACATTTTAATATTTTAACATGTTAATTCTCAAATTTAGTCCCCAAGCAGTATATTCGTTAAGTTTACCTATCAGCAGTGATCAGATAGAGATTTCCTTGAGTACCAGGAGATAACAGAGACAAATAAGCCAATGCAAAAAATACTCTTCACAGTCTTTGAAAATGGGTTCTCCATTGGCTGGTAGTCTCCTTCAGCATTCAGCTCTCCTATAAGATCAGCCCGAGGGGGATGTGAAGTGCAGGGTCCCCTCCATCTCCTCTGAGCCCGTGAGTGTCCTGGGCTTGTGCTTGCTCTTGGCCTTAGGAACTTCCCCAGGTATTTGAATGCTCCCTCTCCTCCCCATCACATAGACCTCCTCTCCCTTCCAGGTGTTCTATTAGAATGTATTAATGCAGGTAAAACTTTGCCCCAGGCAGCTTTGATTTAATTGTTTCTTACAATGCTTTAGTTGTCTGCAAGCTTCTTCCTGCAGAGGAAGTTCTGGGCGGGTAAGGCAGAGAGGAAGTTCCTGGCTCATTCTTTCAGGCTGCCACCTGGTAGTTTTGCACCCTCATATAGACACTGCAGTGTCCACACAGTAAAGGTTTACTCTGCTCCCCCTGGAACAGGGTCAGGGACCCAAAATGGGCATGCAGTGGGGGAGGGGTCAGCAAGGGCACTGAGAGCTTCTCCCACTATTTTTTAAAGTTTCACTTTTTTGATTCAGTACTTACCCAGTGACTGAATGCTTTAACTATTTTCCAGAGTTCTGAAGAAAATGGCTTTGCTAGTTGTTCAAAGACTCTGTGGGGAACGGCACCCAGGATCATCTTACACTTACAATTTAATGGACCACATACTCTTCTCTGTTTTTGAAGCATAATTTTTCTCTACATAGAAATTTTGGTTTACAGTACTTTCTTTTCATTACTTTGGTTATATTATCCCACTGCCTTCTGATCTCCATTGTTTCAATTTTGAAATAAGCTGTTAATATTTTTGAGGAAAATAAAAAATAAAAAAATAAAATCCTATTGAGGACCACTTGCATCTAATGAACCCTTTTTCTCTTGCTGTTTTCTATATTTTTTCTTTTTATTTTATTTTGATAGTTTGCTTATGATGTGTCTAGGTCTGAATATCTTTGAGTGTATCCTACTGGGAGCAACTTTTTTTAAAACAACATTTGGGATGTTATGGACTATTATTTCTTTAAATATTCTTCCTGAGCTTTTATCCTCCTCTCTTTCTGTGACTTCCATTATACTTGTGTTGGTATGCTTGATATTATCGCAAGGTCTCAGAGACGTTATTCATGTTTCCTCATTCTTTTTTGTTTCTTTTTGCTCCTCTAAATAGATTATATCATTTGACCTATTTTTCAAGTTCTCTGATGCCTTCTTCTGCCTTTTCAAATCTGATGATGAGTCACTCTAATGACTTTTTACTTCAATTATTGAAATTTTCCACTCCAGAATTTGTATTTGGTTCTATTTTATAATTTATACTTCTTTATTGATATTCTGTGTTTGGTGAGACATTATCTTCATACCTTCTTTTACTCCTTTAGACATGATCTTTTGTAGTCATTTGAACATATTTGTAATATCCAAATTTGTCTTTTAAACCCAAATGCTGGGTCTCTTCAGATAGAGCTTCTATTGAATGATTTTCCCTCTGTGTGTGAACCATACATTTCTGTTTCTTCATATGTCCCATAACATAAATTTTGTTAAAAATTGGACTTTTTATATAATGTAATTGGAAGTTCTATAAACCACACCCCACACACAGTTTGCTGTTGTTATTGTTGTTTGCTGTCACTATTGTTTGTTATTTTATTATCTCTCCTGGACTAATTCTGTAAAAACTGTATGTTTTGTGGTGGTGGTGAAGAATTTGATTGGTTATCTTAGTGGTCACCTAATGATTGGACAGAGATTTCCATAAATTCCTTGAACCCATAAATCTAATAGTCTTTGAAAAGAGGCTTGGTATGTGTGTGTGTTTGTGTGTGTGTGTGTAGGCATGACTCTAAAGCAATATCCACCTCTGCCTTAGCCCACACTTCCTGCTTGCCCAGAGTCTTCAGGACAGACATAGGTCACAAGTGAGGACCTTCTTGTGTCTTTTTTAGGCACATACACAGCCCTTCAAATGTGCATGGTCTTCTAGATTCCCAAGCATATGCCAGCATTTTCAAAATTCCCTATGGATATTTCATTCCCCAGGTTTTCCTTGAAAGTGCTTTGGTCAGTCTCCTGTTAGTCCCAACTGTTATGGTCATCTCAATGACCATATGGTCAAAATAATGCCCCTAATTATTTTTGACAAACATCCTAGGGACATGGCTGTTTGCACAGAGGGAATGAAGACATTTCCTGAGAATGGAGTTTTTCAGAGAGCTGTCGGTTTGGTCAATTTGTGACAATTCTTTGCTTATCAAACTTCTGAATGAACTCCGATATGTTTTGCCCCCTTCAGCAGTTGCTAGGTTGCTGGTTTTATAGTTACCGTAGTTGTAAAGCTGTTGGTTTTTAAGGCTACCATGGAGCTGAGCAAATAGGAACAAGATAGGGCATGTTAAATCACAAACAAGTGAAATATTATTACAGAGACCCAATTGTTTCCATGAATAAAGATTGTAGCAGGTCTTTGGTTCATTTCCCACATTATGAACATTTTGATATTGAAAATGTTTGTCTGTGTTCTCATTGTCTTTATGGAGGAACAGATTTTTGGAGGTGCTCAATCCACTGGAAGTACTTCCAACTGCTAAATAATATTTCATTGTTTGAATAACACAATATGTTTTCTGTTTCCTGTTGATGGATATTTACATTGTTTCCATTTTTGTTATTGGAAATAATGCTGAGATAATATTCTTGTCAGACAAAAGTCTGTATTACTGCTTGACTATATCTTTCAAATCTCTACTCTTGCCATACTGTTCCAGCTGCCAAGAATGTCCTCCTTCTCCTATACTCCTTGGGTGTTCTAACCTTTGCACTGTGGTTCAACCTAATTATCACCTCCTGTGCAAGGTCTTCTCAGGTTCTTCCACAGATAGTTTGTTGTATGCTAACATAGTACTTGGCTTTGATTTCTAATATAGGGTTTATTGTCTGCATGTTGACATCTCAACTAGACAGCAAGGTCCTTGAGAACAGAGACATTTGATTCATCTTTCTATCCCCTGTCCCTAAGAATATTAACTTTTATATACTCTAACCCCTATATTCAAATATTGCTTTCCAGAATTCCATCCATTCTCATTTTTTAATAATTCATTTAATTTGTACCTTAGGGTGTTTTATCTTCAAGTCAATGCTTTGCCTAAGTATGACTTCAAGTGACCCATAAAGCCAAGCACTCCAGGACTGCTCTATATATTCCCCAGGTCTACCTCAGTTTATCCATACATTATAACAGTTCCACGTTGGCCTTATCTCAGTTCATGGTCTCAGAATTTCTTTCCTTTCATACCTCCATTGGAACTTGGTACCTCAGATATTTGTTTTCAGTACCAAATCCAGAGCCCACTAACCCTCCTCCCTCTCTGCCCTCCTTCCCCTACTATCTTCATGAGTTCCCACAGGAGGTTGGAACATCCCATAGTGGGGTGGCCAACCACTGGCATGCTGGGAGGAAAAGGGAGAAGGAGTTCAACAGAATGATAGTAAATCACAGGCACAGGATTTCAGCACCTAGCAAAGGGCATTAAATCTAGCTCTGGGCCAGCCATAGAGACAAAAGGGAAAACCAATCCCCAGGTAACAGACCAGTGACAATTTTAGAAATACAAAGTGGTGGGGGTGTCAGCAAAAGCCAAGTTGTCCTAGAAAATTTAACTAAAATAGGGCATGAAAAAGCAGTTCCTGGTATGAGGCATGGCAGAATCAAGCACTTTGGCAAGTTACATATGAGTGTCAACTATAGTCCTGCCCAATGCTATCCACTTCCCTGATATCCAGGGTAGGATTCCCTACAACGTTTCAATGTCTGGTAGGACAAAAAGTTCTAGGCAGATGGGGCTCATTTGTTCATTTATGGTAGTAATAAGGAGATTATTGACACCTGGTAAGGCTGAAGAACCACCACGACCTTTTACTACCAGACATAAAACAATTGCTGCAATTGCAACGCCATTTGGGTTTGAGTGATAAGGGTTAGAGATAATACCCTAACCATATCACTTCTCCCTAGTTCCAAGATAACTGACAGGTAACTGTCTATACTTGATCATTTATTAGTTCCTCTGTCAGGAATAATATAGGAGAGGATGACATAGCTGGTCCCTGTGCTTCAGCGGAGGTTCATTGGACTACTAACAGGGAAGTGAGGATGAACAACCACCTTACCAGGGAGCCAAGAGAGTCTATGGCTGCAGACGGGAGAGTCCCCTCTCAATTGGAGGTGGAGTGGGCATCACCATCCTAGGGCCCTCAGGATTGGGGAATGAAATATGGACTGGAGTGAACTTGCTGGTATTCTATTATAGACTTACTGTGATTCTAGCAATGGAGGAAGTTGTACATTGATGTGGAGACAGTGGCCACTGGAGTTGCTGAGGGCAGGGAGAGGGAAAGGGGGGTGTAGTGTGGGGGCATTTTCGGGACTTGGAATTATCCTGAATGACATTGCAAAGACAGATACGGACATTGTATGTCCTGCCATAACCTGCAGAATGGAGTGGGGGGGGGGGTGTGTAAACTACAATGTAACCTATGGTCCGTGCTGGGAGGCAGTGCTCCAGGGTGTCTTCGTCAGTTGTGATGAATGGATCACGCTGATGAGGGAAGTTGTTGATGTGGGGAAAGAGGGAGGTGTGGGGAGTGGGGCTTGTGGGAGTCCCTTGTATTTTTTTATGTGACATTTTGTGTAATCTAAGTATCTTTTAAAAATCATCCATGTGGAATCTAAGCCCCCTCTCGCTATAGAGGTGGAGGTGGAGTGGGCATAACTATCCCACGGTCCACAGGATGGAGGAATGGAGTATGGATTAGAGTGGACTTACTGATATTCTACTGTAGAAGTACTGCGATTAGTAATGGAAGAAACTGAATATCTCATGATGATGAAAGAGGTTGTTGATGTGGGAAGAGTGGGGTGAGAGGGGTGGGGGTATATGGGGACCTCTCACATATTTTTAATGCAACATTTTTAAAAAATAGAGGAAAATAAAATAAAATAAATAAATTATTGCCAAGATTTGCTTATCTTAATAAGTAAAAATGTAGAATTTCCTGAGATCTTTTATTCATCTAGAGCACTATTGGGAAACAGATCTATTCAATTTATAGACCCTAAACAACCATTTTAACCCTAAAAAATGAATTAGTCTGGGAACTGTGCATTATGGTAAAGCAAAACACTGTCCATTCAGTGAACGGGTCCTGCCATTCTAGGAATTCTGCAGATACCTGGAAAATACCCTTAACGTAGCAGAGCTTTTGTTTTTGAAATATGTTAAAAGGAGAAAATTTCATTTTAAGCGTTTGAATAAACCCTTTCCAAATTTCATTGTATTTGGGTTTTACAGAGGGCGTTCTCATGAAACCCAGTTCCATGGTTTGTTAATGGGGTGTTACGAGGGTGATAAATGGGTTTCTAAGGTCAAATAAGTTTGGATAATTGTGAGTTATACAGTCAAAAAGAAAAAGGAAAAGGTTTATTTATTTTAAGAGTACCTTACATGCAAATGTGTAGAGTGAATCCCCTAAAGGCTTACGCTAAATCAAACGCTTACCTGATCAAGAACCCCCCCTTTCTTTTTCAGAGATTCATTTTTGAGGGATTGGTATGCCAGGAAATACACATGCAGAAACGGTTTATTGTCAACTTTCCTCCTTATTAAATCAGCTGCACCGATGAGTTTTCCTGGTGGCTGTTATGGGTTGAATTGTGTCTCCCCCAGCCCCCAAAAAAGGCTGCAGTCCTAACGCCAGGACCTGAGCCCCTGAGCTTACCTGGGCTAGGGTCTTCCAGATGTGATCAAGGTCAGATGCGGTGGGCCCCACTGGAGTGGGGTGGGCCTTAATGCCATATGAGTGGTGTCCTTATGGGAGAAGAGACACAGAAACAGGGACACACAGGGAAAAGCCACGGGAAGATGAGGGGTGCACCTACAAGAGAAAGGGTCCCAGGACTGCTGGCCATGGCCAGGAGCGCAGAAGACAGAGGAGGCCGGCACCTCTGGGGAGAGCATGGCCCTGCCAATCCCTCTGCGAGGGAACAGTGCTGGTGTTTTAAGCCATCAGATTCATGGCACTTTATTCCAGAAGCTCAAGGAAATGAATACACTAATCAGAGGCCATTATTCTGAGTTTCTGATGTAAGTTGTAGGATGGTGGGTAACCTCAGATGTGATTGAAAAGTATGGGACAGTTTGTCCCAACATTAAGTGCCAAATGACATGTTTGTGTGTGTGTTTGGTTCTTTTGCTTATTTTTAATGAAATACAAAATTTCACTGGGAGCCGAGAAGCCCTGTATTTACATGACTCTTACACTTTGTGCAGCTGGCAGTGTACTTGCCTCTTGTTAACGCTGTTACCACCTGCTATTTTTTGTTCCTGAGTTGCTGCCCATTTGGAAGCCAAATAATGGGTAATTTTGGGAAAGAGCACAGGGCAGGAAAGAGAGATACCCAGGGCCTTTTGGAGGCCATTAGAACCACACAGCTTAAAAACCACGCTCTGCCTTCCCCAGCTGTGGCACTGTGGGCAAAACAAGTGATGGACGTCGCTGCTCCTATTTCTCATCTGCCCTGTGAAAGCAGAGGAAGATGGGAAAGAGAGAGAAGCAGCCTTCTCTCCTACCTGCCTGCCTCCCCAGCCCTCAAAAGAGGAGGAGGTGGTCGACGGGTGGCTCAAAAGCTGGGCACCAACGATGCCCCTTGACTAGTAGACTCAGCAGGGGTCACGTGGCTGTTCTTCAGACACCAGGACCCCCTGGGCAGGCCCAGTGCCTCCCCCTTCCTCCTTTCTGCTCCCATGTCCTCAGCCCGAGAACGTTAAGATGCCACCATCTGGATTCAAGCCCTGGAGAGGTGGAGGCTGGTGTCAAGTCTCAGAGAGCCTTGCCGTGGAGTGTGGGCCCTGGCGCAGCTGATGGTGAGGCGGTATTCTCATCTTCTTTTTGCTGTCGTGCGCTGTGTTTTCTCAGAGTTCTTTCTGGAAACTAGAAGGGAAGAAGAGGTGCTCTGTAAGAAGGGTCCATTGAGTACTGGCCACATTTCCATCCAATGGCACCAACATACCTAAAGCACCCACCCACACTTCCTTACAGAATCACAGGGGGTTCAATGAAGTGATTCTATAAAATTGCTTTTTTTTTTCATACACGTGCCTTTTCCCATGATTACTTCTAAAGTGAGAATTAATTAGCTGGGAATAAGCTTCTGAGGGGGTCTCTGATGACAACAGTGCATGTGGTTTTGTGTGGATTTTAAAAGTTTATTTGACGACACAGGTGCCTGCCCAGTTCACAGCTATGTTCCAGATAAAGTGCCTGCAGAAATTAGTGGTGGTATATTTTAAACTGTACTTGCTGTCTGTTGCAGAATGAATCATGTCCCAAACAAAACATGTTTAGGTCCGAATCCCTGGTCCTATGGGTGTGAGCCCATAGGAAAAGGAGCCTTTTGAGGAGGTTATTTTAGTTAAAATGTTGTCAACTGAATCAGCAAGTTTCTTAATCCTGTTACTGGAAGCCTTATAGAGAAGGTTCCAGAGAGGAAGCAACAGGGAGCAGCCAGATGCTAGAAGTCAATAGAACCCAGAAGAGACTGGAGAAGGCTCCACCATGTGACTGACCAAAAAGCCAAGGAATCCAAAAGATTGCTGGCCAGGCAGTAGATAACAAACCCAGAAGAAGCTTCTAGACTCTGAAACCGTGAGCCAATAAATTCCTGTTGTTCAGCCAACCTATTGAATGGTAATTGTTTCAGCAATACAGAAACTAATACAGTTTTCAGTAAACATTTAACTAAATATTAATAAATACAATAATGTAAAAAAAAAAAAGTAAAATGGCTTATTCTTAAGCATGGCATTCCATATGCTCTATCGTGAATGACAGATAATCTCACAAAGGGGTTCCCTAGCAGTGAGATTTCTCCAATTAAAATACCTGGCATGATGACTACATTAGGGCTTCTTCCTAACTAGGTTGAATTGAGTCACTTATTAGCTACCCAGGGGATGTTATTTTCTCTGTCTCTAAAGTATATTTTTGAGGGCTTAATTGGTCATCTGTATCTTCAGAAGAATAGCAGTCCCTGGGTCACAGACAAAAAATAAATATGCCACAGGGATACGTGTGGCTTGGTCTGCTCTGTGTATTTGGTGAATAAATGCAGATGTTAAGAGAATTGCTTTGCCTTCCTTGCCCCAGTTAACCTGGTGAAGACTGGAAATGGATTTTTAGAGATGGAAAAAGTAGCAGAGAGCAAATATCCTTTGAGAGAGGATATTTTTTAAAAATAGATTTCTGTTGGCCAGTGTAACAGATATAACAGTACCCTTTTGGTTTCTTTGATCTACCTCTGCCTTGGGTAAGTGCTGAGCTTTTTTCATTAGGAATTAAACATTCCTTACAGAGTACATAGGGACATGAAGATTTTCAAGGTGTCCAGAAAAGTGAGAAAGCCTAATTTTAATGCTCCAGAAAAGTAAACCTCACAGTACTGTGTGGACATTGGCAAGTATCTCCAAGCCATGCCCTTGGCCTACTTGGCGAGCTGAACCTGGGGTGTTTTTCTCCTGGAACATTGTTTTATTACTGTCATCAGTAGGAGCACCAAGCAGTGCGAGATGAAAATCATGTGTTCTTCCTGAAAGAAAGACGATGCTTTGGCTTCGTCTATTGCTCTTCTGTTTATAAAGCTCCTGCACGTGGTCTCTCAGCCAACCCCTATCACAGCCTTGGGAGGGATCTTTTTTTTTTCAGGTTTGTTTTTTTTTGAGTTATTTTTATTTTTTATTTTTAAGGAAGCTTTAGATGACAAAAATGTTACATCTAAAACATAGGAGATTCCCATATACCCCACCCCCCTCCTCTCACACTCTCCCCCGTTAACATCTTTCCTTAGTGTGGTACTGTTGTTACAACTGACGAACTCTCATTGAAGCACTGCTACTTACCATGGACTATAGTTTAAATTAGAGTTTATACTTTGCATTGCACAATTTTTTTAATAGATGTGAGGCAACCGAGTACCGAGAGCCTGAGAAACTTCTGGATGTCGTCCAGTTGCTGGTGGTATGGGTATGTATAGAAATGGGCCTAGACTTCTGATTCTCAGTTCCTTTTTGCCTCCTTTTTGAAATTTAACAGTGTGCACCCAAGCATGTGCCAGGTAGTGTCCTAGCTCTGGAGGTCACAGGGGTGTAGAAAGCAGGGTGGTCTCCACCCTCACAGAATTTTCTTTCAATAAGGGGAAACTAGACATACGCTGTGAAGAGACAAATGCCAGTGTATGATAAACAGTTCCTGTGGGGTGGAGGTGGCTAATTTATCTAGGGTGGCAGGAAGATGTCTCAGACAGGAATCATTCAAACCGAAAACCTCCACAAACGTGGTTCCACCTTCAGGCACGCCATCTCGTCTAGTGAAACATGGCGGCACGCAGTGCCAGGGTTGGTTGACTCAGAGGCACAATAATGCCAGGTTCTGGGATGTCATCGGCTTTCTCCTGCTAGATGGATGACGGAGCCCCGGTTCCAAGCGTCAGGTCCTCACTTAACAATGAAGAAGGGAAAGAGGTCATGGGCTTTCTTGCTCCCTAATTTAAAAAAATAAGTTTTATTCCACCCCCCCCCAACATGGTTCCCTCATCTGTTTGCTCATTGTTTTTGCTTGTTGTCTGCTCGTTATCTCTGTTTTTTTCTTTAGAAGGGAACAGGAACCCAACTTGGGACCTTCAATGTGAAAGGTGGGCTTTCAACTGCTTGAACCACATTTGCTCCCTGCTCATTTGTTTCGCTCTTTGTCTGCTCATTGTCTTGTTCATTGTTTTTGCTTGTTGTATGCTGGTTGTTTTAGCTCTTGCTCATTGTCTGCCCATTGTCTGCCTGTAGTTTTTTTTCTCGTCTGCTTGTTGTTTTTGCTCATGTCTGCTCGTTGATTTTGCTTGATGTCTGCTCCTTGTTTGTTTGTCTTATTTAGGAAGCACTGGGAACTGAACCTGGGACCTCCCATGTGGGAGGTCAGCACTCAACTGAACTCCCTTCTTGTTGCCTTTTTTAAGAGGAAGGATACTGTTCCAGATGCTGAACCTGAATGACAGACATCTCATGGCCAAGCTAAACCCATCCCTGGCAAGGGGCATAGGATTATCAGCATTGACTTGAATTATTACCATTCTACATCTGGTGCTGCAGAGGACTCATGGAATATTGGGAAACAATTTCTGAACAAAAATTGTTTTCATAAAAATTGGCTTAGAGTCTTCTCTGCAGCTGTGATATTGAGCTGAAGTTTGAATGAACTGAAGGAGGCCACTCGATGAAAAGAGACAAAGATCACTGCAGCCAGCCTCATGATGCCCAACATTCCTTCAGCAGCTGCAGTGGTCCAGGTGCTGCTCTAAGCGCCGGCTGTGAGAGCACGTTTAGCACTCACAGCAGCTCTACTAGAGGTAGCTTCTGCATTTTCATTTTATATGTTAGAAAAGTGGGGTACAGAGAGGTTAGGTGACATGCCAAATCATGGAGCCAATAAGTAGCAGAGCTCTGACTTGATCCCAAAGAGTCTGCCTCCAGATCTCCAGATCCCACATTCTTAACCACGTTCTACATTGGGAAGATGTACATTGGGTGGGAAAATCCAGAGAGCTCAAGGAACAGGAATAAAAAAGCCACAGTGATTAGAATGTAGTGAGCAGCGGGTACTAGAATTTTATTCTTAATGTTTTGGGAGGCAACAGGGTAGTTTTAAGCAAGAGAACAGCCTGCTCAATTTACTTGCAGAATAAAATCCCATACATTTTAGAAAAATTCATTGTTGTTCCTTAGTCCAGAACTATCTGCATTTTGTGTTCTCTCTCACAATTGTGTTTATCCAGACAAAATTCTGTTCTAAAGTCTTGCAATAAAAATATATAAAACCTCAAAAAACAAACAAACAAACAAAAAACAATGGTGTATGAGAAAGTGAGCTATAAAATGTAAATCCTTCTCTCCAACCCCATTATCTTCATCCCTCCAGATGACTCCACACTTTCCACTCTAGCAGTCCTTTAAGCATGACCCTCTTGACATTGTACTTCATGTTGCCCATCCCTTACTCTTTCTTTCCCCCAGATCAGATTCCATGGCACAGCATTGTAACCTCTCCATCCCAAACACCCTCGGTTGCCTTGCCCCTCTCTCCCTCCTCTGGGCAGGTCTAGAAGACCCCAGTTCTGTTACAGCTGACCACCCCTCCAATTCTGCACTCAAGTCACTGAGTGCTCTTCTTTTAAAGTCACACAGTCATGCTAACTGGACACACTCCACATTTATCAGCACAGATGCTAAGTGGTTACTCAAAACTGCTAAAGAGTGTCACAGTATTTCTCTAATTCGCTCTCCCATTCTCCAAAATGCTTATTTGTTAACTTCTTTTCTGTATCCAAATCCCTACTCTCAGCTGAGCATCTTCACAAAGAAAAGAGATGCCTTGTGAAAACTAGCATCTCCACAGAGCAGCCTAACGTTTACCCTGCATCTGAAGGCACGTGCTTTTTGCCTCCTATTGCAACGAGAGAAGCAATGGTACTCGGTCAAAGTCTAAACCCTCCACTGATCCCTGATCCGTTTTCCTCTCTGAGTCTCTGCACTTCTACGTTATAAACTTCCTTTTTACTGGGTCATCCCATCAGCATGTCCTAAAATACATCACTCTCCAGCTACAGTCACGTGGCTTTGCTCTCGTTAATATCAAAATGCTCCCAAATTGTAGCTAATCCTCAGACTCCTCATGTTACCTCCTCCACCCCCTCCTAGGTTTTTCATCCCTGAAATAGCTCAGATTAACCTCACCAAAATCTATATCTGGCCATGATAATGATCAATTTTCAGACATCTTATACACCTGCTCAGGAGCCCTGATGCAGCAGATTACGCCTTCCCTTGACAAATCCTCTTATCTAGGTTTCAGCAAAACTTTCCCCCATTGGCTCTGTTCCAGTATCCCCTTATTTCCAATCACTTTATATGGGTCTCCCTGCTCTTCTAAAACTAAATATTTGCATGACTCAGGAATATTTTCTCCACCCCCTTCCTTCTTTTGCGTTAACTCTCTCCCAGAATCTTATTCAAGCCTAGGCACTAAATCTGGGCCCTTGAGTTCCAGGCTCTGATATTTTACCACCTACTTGATATGGCCACTTTTATGTTTAATAACCATCTCTGTCCTAATATGGCTGAAATAAAAACACTCTTTCCACTGCTCTTCTTGTCCCATTCTGCCCCATTCCCAACACTCTCCATTTGGACTTATCCATTTCTCCCACTATTTGGTCAAGCCCCAAACTTCAGTTTCATCTTTTTCTTTCTTGTGCATTCTAAATTCAATCCAGCGGTAGGTCTCATTGTCTCTACCTCCAAAACATACTCTAAATTGGATCATTTCACACCATCTCCCTGACTGCAAGACTGACCCAAACCACTGCCGTATCTCCCTTGACAATGTGATTATTCCTTTGCCCTCTGGGAGACCCTTCTCTCAGAGCTGCCACAATGATCTTTCAGAGAACAAAGCAGGTCTCCTTGCTTCTGCTTAAACCTCCTTGGGGGTGGCACACAGCACCTGGAATATACTCCACGGCCTGCCCTGGCAGGGAGTTTCTCGACATCTCCGTCCCAGCCCACCCATCTAACAGCATTCCCTGTACTTTGTCCTCTTATTCTCTCTACAACATTTGTTTTATCTTCTTCAGAGCACTTTTATGTTTCCCAAATTATCTTAATTATGTCTTGCTTTACTTGCTTTTGTCTGTAAATCCCCACTTGAATTCCACAAGCACATTTCTCTTTTTTTTTTTTTCACTGTTATATCCCTTTGGTTTAGTGTCTGGTTGAGTCACACTGGAAGCACTGGATAAATGTTTCTTTGCTGCCTATCTCTTGTTTCCCCACTTTTGGTAGAAGCCTAAGTACAAGGACTATTTTACTTCCTCTGAACTCTTTGTCTAACGAGAGGACAGCAGCAACGATGGAAACATCAACGCCCAGCCTTGCTCCGGTCCCATTAGGGATGGGAAGAGCCTGTGCCATGAGGGAAGCTAAGGAGGCAGCTGCTACCAAGCTCAGGACAAGAGCTGCCCTGCAGGAAAGTGAGCTCAGAGGCACGGTGCACGTGTTCCACTCCAGCCCCATTTTTGAAGCTCCAAGTTCCTAATTTTAAGAGATGTCTCCAGATTTTTAAATGATCACAATGCACTTTTTCAAAAAATACCCTGTGTAAGAATCAAACAATCCACTGGCAGAATGGTTTCAATGTGTGGGCCACCATTTTACAGGATTTTCTGTCGATGATATTGAAGGGCACTGACTAAAGCCTAAAAAATCTTAATTGAGGGCAACGGCAGTAGTGATGAGCATGGTGAAGTCTGGAGGCGTCTCAAAGAAGTTTCATTTGTTTCCGAGTTTTGTTTCTAAGTAGGGACTAACCAAGCATTTGGCTTGGGCCAGGCTATGGTCAGAAGGAAAGACCTTTGCAGGGAACTTTCAAAAGGAAAGAGCCGTTTTCCTTCCTCTAGGACACTGGTTTCTGTGGTCCATGAAAGCAACAATCACAGAGAAAGGAAGGGATGGTAAAAATAGCCAAAGATCTTTGCCCATTTGGGGGCAGGAAGGAAGGAGGCCACACGCACAGACAGCCAAGGGCCTCCACTAGGCTTTGAGGAAACCTAGAAACTCGTTTAATTCAGCCTCATGCCTGCCTTCAGCGCACACATCCTGCGAACAGAATGATGCTAGAAAATTTATCTTGAGAAATTTAAAAAATCACATTCTAAAAAGAGCAGTGCATATCTCCTGCTCCCTAGATTTGACCTACAAAGGTGAAATAGTTTCAACTCAGTGTAATTTATTTAAGTAAGCAAACTCTGGGACCTTCTTAGGACTCGGCCCAGTGCTTGTTGCTCTAAGGAATGATGAATCAAATCAGATCGATTCACCTCAGTCCCTGTGGAATCACCATCTCCTCTAGCCTCCAGGGAGGAGAGTCTGAGCAAACCATTGGCAAGTAATAAAGATTTCCAGAAGGTGTTAAGTGATGTACACTGTTTATCTTACAGTCCTGTTAACTCTATTGTGAGCTTCTGGAAGGGAAGACCTGAGGTTTGAATTTCTCATTTTCCTTCAAGGGTCTAGCCCACAGAATTTTCTCAATTAATAATCATTGGTTCCTGGTCCACCTCAAAGCTATTGTGCCAGTTAAGGATACTTGCAGCTAGGGCTTGACTAAGGTAAAGGAATAAATGGCCCATTGGTTGATCTTCATGTTTTAGCATTTCTTCTTCTGAGGCAGGAAGAAGAAACCACACTCCTTCATGGAAAGCTCTTTTTTTAGCCTGGCTGGGCCCTTTTCACAATTTCAGCAAAAATTTCAACAGAAATTATACTTTCTGGGGTATAAACCCCACAGAAAACATCAATGGATTCCTCAGTCTGAGAGTTTTGAGGAGTCCTGGTTTTTCTAAAGGCTATGAGACTTACCACCTTGAAGACTGAGAGTAAACTCCACCACTAGAGAGAATTGATCTGCTTTCAAAATATATTGAGTCCAAGTTCCTGCTTGGTGAAAATGGCAGGACATGCCTCCAAGCTGGCAAGAACCCCTCTACTCTAAACAGACAGAAAGGAAGTATGATGGGACAACATACCAGGAAACCAAAGTGGGTTTTAGCCAATGGTAGACTGAATTATCTTAGCTCTTGATTAACACATTAAACACCTCTATGAGGCAAACTGGTCTGTTTGATCACCTTTACACCAAATGAAAGAGGGAAATCAAATGAGTCTGTCTGTCTTAGAAATAGATGGAAAAAGACTCAGTCAGAAGTCAGTCTTGCCTGGTTCCCTTGCGGGGAAAAGAGCTGCGTCTAGCCTCCTGATCTATCAAACATCTCTCCCCATTCTGTGCTGGCCAGTGTCCCCCTGTTGATTCTTTTGGGGAATGGGAGGGGTGAGGAATCTATAGAGTAACCCTCAAGTCAGTGGGAAAGAAGGTGTGGTAATTACTCCAGGGTTGGCTGGAAAGAAGGACCCAGAAATCTTGGACAGCGTTGGTGGAATTCGCTTTTAACCTTGTACCTGCAGTGGAAGGAAAAGAGACTTGAGACCTTCGGTTGTTTTGGGCACTGAACTAGACAGCTTCATCCACTCTCCTTTTTGATTTTCTCAACAACCCCACAGAATAGATCCATTAAACACATTTTACAGATGAATAAACCACAGCTCTGAGAGGTTAAACAAATTACCAAAGCTATTAGGTAGCGATATTATGCTCTGAAATGATGCCATTCTCCGTTATTTTTGCATGACTTTGTATAGCTTCCACCCAGCAATTAATAAACTGTATGACTTTGGAAGCATCATTTCACTTTTTGCAATATTTATAAAATGAAAAGAGATGGGATTTTTTTCTTGACAGCTCTAAATTTCTATGACTCTAGAGGGGAGTTCCTTTTCTATTTGGTACATTATGGGCCAACTGTGTCAAGAGCTGTGAAGCAGCTGAGATTCCATCCTCCTTGCAAGCCACCAAGTTAGCTTACCATAATTTCATAGATGCTGGTGGAAAACACGAGATTCCTAGGTCAGAGACAAAGGAAATTGTTACGTGTGACACAGCAACATAAGCGCCACATTTGAATCCATTTCCCTTACTCCTCAAATCCCTGGGGGTGATGGGAAGAATCTGTTCCAAGCTTATTGGCCCACTAGCTCCTGATTCACCACCTCTGAGACTGCTTGAAGCCAAGGCAGTAGTCCAGGCCACCCGCACAGGCCATGCCACCAGTGCCCAGGGCTGTTGCAGCAGGGTTTTGATGACCACTTGGGGGTACTGCAGAGAGAAGTGCACTGCCCAAATCATGGGTTGTACCTGCTGACCCCTGCACATAGTTGATGTAATTGCTTTAATGGCCCTTGGCCCTATTCTGTCAGGAGGGAACCTTGGTCATTTATCTCAGCTTTGCAGAAGACTCTCCAGCTTCTATGCAATGCTGCCAGGTTTCTGGAACATGAAAATATGCCATGCCTTCATGGGAATTAGAATCATGGAGTATGTATGCTGATAGGGGTAGTATCACAGCCTTGTGTTAAAGAAGGAAAATAAAAGAGACTTAGCAATAGGACCTTAGACTCAGGCAAAGGAAGGACACAAGTCTCAAGTTAAAAGAAGCCGTTAAGGTAATCTACTCAGGGTGAGTTCCAGATAGAGGAGGAAGGCAAACATGACATGGTTTTGAACTGGAGAAGCTGTGTGCAGAGTGGGGTTGGTTGGGAAATTTACTGTGAGAGATTCTGCTTAGATCAGTTGATGTACTAGTTTCCTGGCTGATAAAACAAATGCCATGCAATGGGTTGGCTTAAACTATGGGGACTTATTGGTCCACCAAGGTGATGCTTTCTCTCTGAATATTGTCCAGGGGCTGGCAATCCTTGGTCCTTGGCTTTTTTGATACACGGAAATGGAATGTCTTCTTTCTTTTCTGGGATCTTGTTGACTTCCACCTTCTGGCTGCACTCTGTGGCTTCTTTCCTTGTCCAATTTCTTTTGCTTATAAGGACTTTAGTTTTTTTGGATTAGGGACCATCCTCATTTAGTCTGGGCATCTGTATACATTGTGTATCCAAGCCCATAGATTTATTATTACTTTTTATGCATTTGCATTATATATCCTATAAGAAGTACAAGTCAAAAATATAAAAGTACTGGCCTTTATATGCACTCATGTAGTTATTGTTACTGGAAATCTTTATTCCTTTGTGCAGACTCAAGCTACTCTTGAGTGTCCTTTCCTTTCAACCTGTAAAACTCCCTGTTTCATTTTGTGTAGGGCAAGTCTGTAGGACCATTCTAAAGGTGATGAACTCCTCCAGCTTTGGCTTGTCTTGAAATGTCTTAATGTCTCCCTCATTTTGTATCATTTTGAAGATATCAAAATACTGGGTGCCAACTGTTTTCTTTCAGCACATTAAATATTTCAGCCTGTTGCCTAATTGTTTCCAAGGTTTCTGATGAGAAACCTGTACTGAATCTTACTGAGGCTCCAATGTGCATGAGGCACTATTTCTTGCAGCTCTCAGGATTCTCTTTGTCTTTGGCAATAGACAGTTTGGTTATAATGTGTCTCAGTGTGGGTCTCATGGAGTTTTTCCTGTTTGGAATTCATTGAGCTTCAAGGATGTATATATTCATGTATTTCATTAATTTGGGATGTTTTCAACCATTATTTCTTTCAATAGTCTTTCTTACCCCTTCTCTCTTCTCATTTCTGGATTTTGAAAGTGTATATATTGGTAGGCTTGATGGTGTCCCACAGGTCTTTTAGATCTGTTTTTGTTTGTTTGTTTGTTTGTTTGTTTTTGTTTTTTTGTTTTTTTCCTTTCTGCTCCTCAGGCTGAAGACATTCATTTATATTATCATTAAGTTACTGATTCCTTTTTCTGCCAGCTCCAATCTGCTGTGGAATCCCTCCTGGGAATTTATTTCAGTTACTCTGGTCTTCAGAAATTTCTATCTATTTATTGGAATTCTTTTTTTGTTCACCTATCATTTTCCTGATTTGCTTTATTACTTTGTCTTTGTTTTCTTTTGGCTCTTTGAGAATACTTAAGAACTGTATTTTTAAGTCTTTGCCAGGTATGCCCAAAGTCTGGTCTTCCTCACTGATGGCTTCTAATGCTTTTATTTGCTCCTCTGCAAGGGCCATCATTTCCTTTTTCTTCACATGCCTTGTACCTTTGGTTGCAGGCTGGACACTTTAATAATTTAACTTGTACCTCTGGAATTAAGGCAATGATGTTTATATCCCTTAAACTTGTGTCCAGTTAGGTTTATTACTGAGATTTCCTTGAATGCCAAGAATTAATACACACACACACGCAGAGAAAAAAGGAAATACTTTTCCCTGTCTTTGTAGATTAATCTGTGCACACGTACTCCTTCAGAGCTTAGCCATGAATATGATGGTCCAAAGAACAGCCTGAACGGAAAGCATAAAGTCCTCCAGGTCTTTTCTGATTATGCCTCTTTTCCTGGGCATAATGGGAATACAGAGTCACCCATTTACATGGATCTGAATGCCCCCCTTCCCCTAAGAATTAGTCTTTCCTCCCAGTTCCAGGTGCTGCATTTATGTCTTAAAGCTAATAATCCTTTGCCCCAAGTGTCTATGATTTGATTGTGTTTGTTTGTTTGTTTCACAGCATATTAGCTGCACACAGGCAGCCTCTATATGCTGGGCATGTTCTGGGTTGGTTCAGTCCTTATTTGCCACAAGCCAGACTGGTACAGACACATACACCTTTGTGTGCCTGAGCGTTACTCCACTCTGCCTGGGAGTGGTGGGCTCTGCACTGAGCTGTGGCAGGGAGGAGGAAGGGCTGGCCCCAGCACTAACAGGTTTTCCTGCCAACTTCAAGTCGCCTCTTCCTTGATTTGGCACTCACCCACACACTGCAGTCCTTTAACTGCATTTTGTTTAGCTCTTGTGATTTAAAACTTATGAGGGGACATGAACCCTGGAGCATCTCACTCTGCCATCTTGGTGACATCACCCTTCCCTCAGGTTTTGGACTTTTTTTAGGGTAGGAGAATTGTTTTATCCATCCATATAGTCCCAATGCTGATTATAAGACTTAAATATGAAATGATGAATGTGTTCTGAAAGAAGAAAGGAAGGGAGAGAGAGGGAGAGGCAAGAAGGTGTGGAGAGCGTTGTCTATCCCAGCTGGCAAAATGTATTTTCTATATTACCATGGAAAAAGAAGGGTATTTTATATTTTTATAAAAATAATTTTGAGAACAGGGAGTGGCTAAGGATACATTTTGATGGACGGGAGGAAATAGTTGAAATGTCTCCACAGAAACACTTCATAATGGGTCTTAGTCACAGGGGTGGAGGCGAGTACCAGGACTGGTTCCCCCTCTGCCATCTCCTTCAGGTACATATCTGGCTGTGACATTGTGGGGCCCACATAACCTTAAACTTATGGTTAATATACCCAGAACTGTAGCTTTTGCCTCTTCACTGACTTTAAATTATTTCCTTTGGATAAAGTCCTACAAACAAGTTTACTTAGTAAATCTGAATATGGGTTTATTTTTATGGCTTTTGAAATGAATCACCAATGTTCAACATCATGGGAAATGCATACACGGTGTTCCGGTTTTAATCATATTTTGTGCGTATTGGACATTATCATCTCAATCGTTTTCTTCTTCTTTCTTCACCATGGTATATTTTGAAACACTAAAATACTGTATTCTGTCCATTAATTAAACATGTGCATAAATAATAACACAAAATAGAAATGATTCCCCTGTAAAAACTCCAAATCATTATTCTAGAGAACATTTTTAAGTCACCAGTTCAAAGTAAGAAAGAAGGAAATGAATCTCATAAAAATATCTGAAGTACCTGAATTTTTCAACTTTCTGCCAAGGCAGATCTGTCCAAACTTTGTTTCTCCAGTTCCTTGGCTCCCAGTAGGAAATAAACAAAATTTTTAAGTATTATTCTATATGCATTGCAGGAGTTTCAGCATTTATCTAGAATGATGGTGGCAGAACTGGAGAAAGTAAGTATCTGATTAGAATTTGAAGGCAGGCACAACTTGTTCTGTAACTGTCCAGCAGCAACTAGGAGGAACCTCGTTCAACCTGATAACTAGCTTATAATGGAACTGTTCAGATTCTTGATGAGACTTTCCAGTTTCCACTTCTCTCCAGGCTCGATGAAGGATGGCTGATTATGATTCCAGGGTTGATGTACTAAAGTTCTCTTCAATTCTGATACTCAGCAATTCACAAGATATGCCACTTGAAAATTATAAGTGAGATGAAAATGCAGGTACTCTCCAAGATGACTAGAGCTTGCTTACGGTTGCTTCAAAGATTCAATGTGTAAAATATATAAGGACATGTAAATGAAGCTTCTGAAAATATTATACTTACCATATCCTCTGCTCTGTCTGGGACAGTGCCACTATCATCTCTTTCTTGGATTACTGACAACATCCTAATTGGAGCACCTGCCTCCACCTTTGTTCCCTTAAAGTCCATCCTAATACCAGAGTGGCATTTTTAAATGGTAACTGGAAACAAGCTTCTTGGTGGCTTCCCTTTATGCTACAAGCCCTGGCCCCCACCTCCCTCTCACCTATGCTTACTTTTGTTCAGACCCTCTGGACCTGCTCCAGCACTCTGCCCTTCTTTCTCTCCTTGAGCCCCCCAAGCTCATTCTCATCTCTGGTGCTGAGCACTTGGTATTCCAGTGGGAGTCTTCTTAGGCTCTTAGTGTGACTCCCTCCTTCCCTCGTCATTCAGGTCTGAACTCAAATGTCCTCTCCTCAGAGAACATTTCTCTAAGGTGAGTTAAAGCAGCCGCTGCCGACCCTTCCATCCTTGTCACTAGAAATCATTTTACCCTCTTTATATGCTTTCTTTCTCTCTCTTTCTGACTTAGAACAAACTTCCAGAGGCAGGGTGTCCTTTTCTTTCTTGCATTCAATCCACAGAGCCTAGACTGACTGACTTTCTCCTAACCTAGCTAAGTTTTTCTCACCTGAAAATGAGGCTCATAGACCCAGCACACAAGAGTGGTGCACAGTAGACAGGTCCACATAAGGTGACTTACTCAGGCCTAGACTCTGTCTCAAGGACCACACTTCATGTTCTTTCTTCAACTGATTGCAATTTACCAGTTCCATCCACTCCACCAAGAGTGCTTTTGGAAAGGTCACCGTGACCTCCAAGATGTCATGTCTGACTGGTGTTTCCTTTACTTCATATTAACCTTTCAGAAGCATTTAACAAAGTTAAACATTTCCTACTTGAAATAATTTATTCTATTGATAGTATATTGTCCCCTTCATTAGATGTTATTTCACAGGAAACATCTTCTAAATCACCTTTACTAACTAAGCCACCTCTGCTCAACTTCTAAACATTAGAGGACCTCAAGATTGAGAAACCCATCCTGGACCCTCTCCTTTTTCCGCACTCTCTCCCTAGGTGACTTCATCCAATCCCATGGCTTCAAATGTCACCTATATGCTCCTGACTTTCAAAATTTCATCCCTAATGCTGACATCTCTCGTGAGGTATGAACTTGCTTATCTGTGGCCCTCTTGGCATTTCCACTTAGATTTCTAGCAGGCATGTCAACCTAACATGTCCAAAAGTAATCTTGAAATGATCCCTTGAAGCTCTCCTCTGCCAGTTTTTTCCATCTCATTTCATGGTGCCACTGTTGAACCATTGCACAACTTTCCCCTTATCCAACATAACAGATTATTCAACAAACATACCCTACATTTGCCTATTCCTCTCTATTTCAATTCTTACTGAACAATTTCAAAAGAACTCATCTCTGCTCTCTTACTTTCTTCTATTTCCCTCCTACAAACAATGACAATGATCTTTTAAAATGTATATGCATCAGGCCACATTGCTCACTTGCTGGAAAAGCTCCAATGTTTCCTTCTTGTATTTAAAACAGATCTATGGAAGATGCTTTGGAGAGTGGTGGGAAGATGTCAATGGACTAAGAGGCAGAGCTGAATACTCTCCCAAAAACAATGGAGAAAGAGCTAAAAGCTGTCCAAGGTAACTGTTTTGGGAATTAGCATACCAGAACAGTGCTGCACAACTCCCAGGAGGGTGAGAGACAGAGAAACGAAGAAGCCAAAATGATAAATGTGAGTTACCAAGCCCCCATGGCAGCTCCTCTCCCCCACCCCCAAGATATTATGCTGGGGTAAAGCACCTGGCTCACTGCAGCCAACTGAGAGAACAGACATCTTTCTCCCTGTCAGCTGTCTCAAGGGAAAAGGGAGGGGAGGCCAGGGTGCTTTTCTTCAGTGAATTCGACCAGCAGAACTCACTTTAAATCTCCAATCTAGAGATTCAACACAGGAACACAGGAAAGCTGAGACTGAAACACCTCCATGGAAAGGTACACTGACTAGCGCCATCTGCTGGCTGGTCTGGAAATTGCATGGACAAAAGCTGTTCCCACTCTCTGTATCCAACCCCTGGGAGAAAATTTATGCCCCACTAGTGAGTCTCTGGCCAGATTTTGAAAACTTAAGCTGGACAATTTTAAAGACTGAAAATAAATTGAACCAAATATCAAAGAACAGTTGTGGAAGAAAAGAAAACAATAAACAGAGAGAAATTAGTCGTCAGAGTAAATTCGCCAACATATTCAGATGCCTAGACATCAGAAAAACACTGCAAGCCGTACTAGGAAACAGGAAGAGATGACCCAGCAAAAAGAACAAACCAAATATCCTGAGGAGATACAGTATTTAATACAATTAATCAATAATAATCACACAACTCCCTTAAATCATTTCAAAGAATTTAAAGAAAATATGACCAAAGAAATAAAGGATATTTGAGAGCCTGCAAGGAAAAGTAACAGACCTTATGGGATTGAAAGACAGGATGGATGAGATTAAAAATATATTAGAGGCACGTAAGAGCAGATTTAAATTGCTTGAAGACAAAATTAGTTATTCTGAAGACAGAACATATGAACTGGAAAAGAGGAGAACAGAAAGAGAAGAGAAAGAAAAAAAATGGAACAGGGTCTCAGGGAATTGAAAGACAACACAAAACACACAAACATTCGCATTATTGGTGTCCCAGAAGGGGAAGAGAATGGAAAAGGGGCAGAAAGAATATTTGAGGAAATAATGACTTAAAACTTCCTAACCCTTGTGAAAGATGTAAATATCAATATCCAAGAAGGACAACGCACCCCAAACAGAATAAATCTGAATAGACCTAACCCAAGACACCTACTATTCAGAATGACAAATATTAGAGATAAAGAGAGGATTCTGAAAGCAGCAAGAGAAAAGCAAAGCATTACATACAAGGGAAACTTGATGAGATTAAGTACCAGCTTCTCATCAGAAACCACAGAGGAAAGAAGAAAGTGATATGATGTATTTAAGGTACTGAAAGAGAAAAACTGCCAGTCAAGAATTCTGTTTCCGGCAAAGTTATCCTTCAAAAATGAGGATGAGGTCAAAGTCTTCACAGACAAACAAAAACTGATAGAATATGTTACTAAAAGACCAGATTTGCAAGAGAGTGCTGAAAGTAAAAACAAGGGTGAGAAGAGTACAGAAATGAAGATTATAAGGAAGGATAAACTAAAGGATAAGAAGACAGACAATAGAATGATATGACTACAGAAAGCTGAAGGACAAACTGGAAGAAGTAAGTAATGCCTTCACAGTTATAGCACTGAATGTTAATGGATTGAACTCTCCAATCAAAAGAGATAGATGGGGAGGGGCAAGATGGCGTCCAAGTGAGTGCACCCTTGTTATCTTTTCTGCAATAAAGTGGCTGAGTGGGAACAGAATCCTGCCTGAGTGAGGAGTTTGGGGAACCCACAAAGCAGGAGGTTTCTGGACATTGACCTGGAGAGAGTGCAATGAAAGGAGTGCTTGCTCAAGGTAGAACTGCAGGTTTCTGACACTAGAGCCAGAAGTGATGGGAAGGCTAAATGCTTCCCCTAGGGCTGAGAGCCACAGCATTCCCTGAACACCGCCAGTTGCACGGCGGCATTCCCAAGCCCCATGCTCCCCAAACACGTGCTCCCTGAACCTGTGTTCCCTGAACCTCACGTTCCCTGAACCCTGCGTTCCCCATAACCCACATTCCCCAAACCTGCATTCTCAGAGCCTGCATTCCTCCCAGCCCGCGTTCCCCAAACCCAGCACTCCCCAAACCCCAGCATTCCCTTAGCCCTCTGGTTTCAAACTCCAAGAGCGGGAGGGTTTTGGTGAGGGGTGCAGAGGGGCTGGAGGAGTACAGGTTCAATTGTCTGGTCCCCCCCTTTTATGAGCTAGAGGAGCATGCTAGCTGGCTTGGAGAGAGGCTAGGAAGAGAAGAGAGGCCAATCTGTTGAGAGATCCCAGTTTACCTAAAAGCCCTGGCATAGGTAAACTTGATGTGGGAGAAGGTGGAGTCAGACAAATCACTAGTCCTGCACAGCACACCTAAGGGAGGGGGACAGTAGGATGTGCTCAGTAGGCTTCCATTAGCATATTTAGGGTTCCTCCAAAGGTGTGGGTGCTCTCTCTCAAAGAAAATAAGAGTCATTATTTTCTCTGGTGAGTCGGTTCACCAAAGTCCCATTTGACTCTGCCTTCCTGCTGCACTGGAAGAGAGGGAAGTGAGGAAGAAAGAAGGGGGAAAGGGTAGACTCCTAAACAGTTTATTCAATTGCAAAGGGGATTCCTTGCTTGAGGCCTTGTCTGGTCTTTTTTATTTGTTTGTTTCCTTGAATTTTCTTCTTCTTTATCCCCCCATGGCCCTTATTTTTTCTCTCTTTTTTTCCTCTTTTCTTTTTTTCTTTTTTTATATTAGGTGCTGCAGGCAGTGTTTCTTGTTTGCTGTGCTTCCTCATCCTTGATTTCCTCTTTTCTGTGTGTACTGATTGTGGCTACCAATGCTATCCCCTTTTGTTTACATCTTTCTATCTTCCATTTCTATCTATTGTTTCTCTTACATTCCACCTCTCTTGGTTTAGCCCCCAATTTTTCTGACTTTTTATTTCTAACACCTCTATTCTGTTTTCTATCTTTTATTTACTCTTTATGTTATTGCCCTTTCTTTTCTCTTTTCCTCTCTCCTGATCACACTGGCCTTTTAATTCATACTATATTCTTCTCCATATTCAGTTTACCACCTCATTGTAGGCACTCCACTTTTTTACTGTTTTAATGCTACAAAGCTTAGATAAGTTTAATATCCATTCTCCTAGGTCTCACATGGTTCTTCTGCTAAGATTTACTATCAATACTACTATTATACTTTTTATTTTCTTACCTCTTTTGCTTTCCATGACCCTAATATTTTCCTTCAAGGGAACTTAGAAAACAATAAGGAAATAGAATAAGAAGAACAAAGTGTCAAAGAGAAGACTAAACACTAAACACACACACAAAAACAGCACCTAAATAAACCTCAAGACTAGACAGAGAAGCTAATCAACTAAACAAACCAATCGAGATAAAATGATGACTACACAGCAACAAAAAAATTACAAACCATACCAATAATTAGGATAATATGGCCCAATCCAAAGAGCAAACTAAAAACTAGGAATAGGAACATAACGCCAAAAAACTAATCAAAGCTCTCAAAATATATATCATGGACCAATTAAATGAAGTGAAGGAAGAGATTAAAGATATTAAGAAAATACTTGGAGAGCATACAGAAGAAATTGTAAACATACACAAAAAGATAATATAAAAGATATGATGGTGGTGAATGGCACAATCCAAGAAATCAAAAATACACTCTCAGCAAATAATTGCAGATTCGAAGAGGCAGAGAAAATATTAGTGATGTGGAAGGCAGTACATCTGAAATCAGATAATAGAATTGATCAATAAAAAGATAGAAAAAGTCCAGCAGGGACTTAGGGACCTGAATGAAAATGCAAAATGCACAAACATACTCATTATAGGCATCCCAGAAGGAGAAGAGAAAGGAAAGGGGACAGAAGGAGTGTTGGAGGAAATAATGGCTGAAAACTTCCCCCAAACCTATTGAGGGAGATGAATGTACCTGTCTAGAAAGCACAATACACCCAAACAGCATAAATCCCAACAGACCTACTCCAAAACTTATCATTGTCAAATTATCTAATGCTCAAGACAAAGAGAAAATACTGAAGGCAGCAAGAGAAAGGGGGCCATCATATACAAGGGAAGTTCAATAAAATTAAGTGCTGATTTCTCATCTGAAACCATGGAGGCAAGAAGGCAGTGGTATGTCATAGTCAAGGCACAAAAAGAAAAAATTTTCCAGCCAAGAACACTCTCTCCAGAAAGCCTAGCATTTGAAAATGATGAAGAGTTCAATATATTCATAGATAAACAGAAACTAAGAGAGTATGCAACAAGAAACCTGCCCTTAAATAAATATTAAAGGGAGTTCTGCAGGTGGAAAGAAAAAAAACAACAACAAGAGAGACAGAGTTGGAGGAAAGTGTAGGAACAACTAAAAAGACAAAAGAGAAAACAAAACAAAACAAAAAATATGACAGACAGAAAGACACAAATCCAAAGAGAATATGACTGATGTAAGTAATTCCTTGAGAGTAATAACACTGACTATCAAAGGATTGAACTCACCTGTCAAGAGACACAGATTGGAAGAATGGATAAGGAAATTTGACCCTTCTATATGCTGTCTACAAGAAACACATCTTAGACCCAGGGATTCAGTGAGGTTGAAAGTTAATGACTAGAAAATAATCTTACAGGCAAACAATAACCAAAAAAGGGCAGGAGTAGCTATATTAATATGAGACAAAATAGACTTTAAGTGCAAAACAATTGTGAGAGACAAAGATGGACACTACATATTAGTTAAAGGAGTAATCTTTCAAGAAGAAAGAACAATCATAAACATTCATGCTCCTAACAAGGGTGCCTCCAAATACATGAGGCAAACACTGGAAAAATTAAGTGAAGGAATAGATGCCTCTACAATTATACTTGGAGACTTTAGTATACCACTATCACCATTGGAACAACATCTCAACAGATAATCAATAAAGAAACAGACTTTGAACAATATATAATAGGATCTGGACCTAAGAGATATATACAGAACATTACACCCAAATACAGCAGGATATACATTCTTCTCAAGAGCACATGGATCATTTTCCAAGATAGATCACATGCTAGGCCACAGAGAAAGTCTCAATGAATTCAGAAAGATTGAAGTCATGCAAAGTAATTTCTCTGACCATAGTGGAATGAAGCTGGAAATCTGCAAGGGCCAGAAACCCAGATTAGGCACCAAGATTTGGAAGTTAAAAACACACTCTTAGACAAACAGTGGGTCAAGAAGGATATCTCAAAAAATCAGTCACTACCTTGAAACTAATGAAAATGACAACACAACATATCAAAACTTATGGGATGCAGCAAAAGCTATACTGAGAGGGAAATTCATAGCCATAAATTCATACATCAAAAAAGAAAAAGAGCTAAAATTGAAGATCTAACCACACACTTGGAGGAATTAGTTAAAAAACAACAAACTAACCCCAAAGGAAGAGAAAAAAAGAAAGAACAAAGATCAGAGCAGAACTAAATGAAATAGAAAATAAGAAAGCATTAGAAAAGATAAAACAAAGAGGTGGTTCTTTGAGAAGAGCAATAAAATTGAGAAACTCTTAGCTAGCCTAACAAAGAAAAAAAGAGAGAAAATGCAAATACAGAAAGTAAGAAATGAGAAAGTGGATATCATCACTGACTCCACAGAAATAAAGAATATCATAAGAGGATACTGTGAAAAACTATATGCCAACAAGAAGGACAATTTAAAGGAAATGGACAAATTCCTAGAAACACATAAGCAGCCTACATTGATGAAGGAAGAAATTGATGAACTCAACAAACCAATCACAAGTAAAGACATAGAATCATTCATTAAAAACCTCCCAACATTTGGCAGACTTGGCCCAGTGGTTAGGGCATCTACCTACCACATGGGAGATCCGCAGTTCAAACCCCAGGCCTCCTTGACTAGTGTGGAGCTGGCCCATGCACAGTGCTGATGCATGCAAGGATTGCCCTGCCACGCAGGGGTGTCACACGTGTAGGGGGACCCACGTGCAAGGAGTGTGCCCCATAAGGAGAGCTGCCCAGTGCGAAAGAAAGTGCAGCCTTCCCAGGAATGGTGATGCCCACATGGAGAGCTGACACAACAAGATGATGCAGCAAAAAGAAATACAGATTCCCATGCCACTGACAACAACAAAAGCAGAGAAAGAAACAAGATGCAGCAAATAGACACAGAGAACAGACAACTGGGGGGAGGGGGAGAGGGAGAAATAAATAAATAAATCTTAAAAAAAACACAAAAGCCTCCCAACTAAGAAGAACCCTGGGCCAGAGAGCTTCACAGGTGAATTCTACCAAACATCTGGAAAGAACTCACACCAATCTTGCTTAAATGCTTTCAAAAAATCAAAATAGAAGAAACATTGCCTAACTCATTCTATGATGCCAACATTACCCTAATACCAAAATCAAACAAAGACACCACAAGAAAGGAAAATTACGGACCAATCTCTCTAACAAACCTAGATGCAAAAATTCTCAACAAAATACTTCCTAAGTGAATGCAACAACACATTAAATGAATTATGCACCATGACCAAGTGGGTTTCATTCCTGATATGCAAGGATGGTTCAACATATGAAAATCAATTAATGTAATACATCACATAAACAGATTGAAGGGAAAAAAAAACACATGATCACATCTATAGATGCAGAAAAAGCATTTGACAAAATACAGCACCCTTTCTTGATAAAAACACTGCAAAAAATAGGAATAAAAGGAAAATTTCTGAACATGTTGAAGGGTGTATATGAAAAACCCACAGTTAACATCATCAATAATAGTGAAATTCTAAAATCTTTCCCTCTAAGATCAGGAACAAGACAAGGAGTCCATTATCACACCTCCTATTTAACACTGTATTAGAAGTACTTGCTCGAGCACTGAGGCAAGAACCAGGTATAAAAGGCATCCAAACTGGAAAGGAAGAAGTAAAAATTTCACAATTTACAGACAACATGATCCTATCCATAGAAAGCCCTGAGAAATCTAAAAAAAAAAAAACTTCTAGAACTTATAAATGAGTTCAGTAAAGTTGCAGGTTGTAAGATCAAAGCACAAAAATCAGTAGCGTTTTTATACAACAATAATGAGCAATCTGAGGAGGAAATCAAGAAACAAACACCATTTACAATAGTAAATTAAAAAATCAAATACCTAAGAATAAATTTAACTAAAGAGGAAAAGACTTATACACAGAAAACTACAAAACACTGTTAAAGGAAATCAAAGAAGACAAATAAATGGAAGAATATTCCATTCCCTGTTCATGGATAGGAAGACTAAATACCATTAAGATGTCTATCCTACCCAAACTGATCCATAGCTTCAATGCAATCCCAATAAAAATCAACACAGCATTTTTTAATGAACTAGAAAAACTAACTATGAAATTTATTTGGAAAGGAAAGAGGCTCCAAATAGCCAAAGACATTGAAAAAGAAAAGTAACATTGGAGGAATCACACTACCTGATTTCAAAACATGCTACAAATCTACAGTAGTGAAAACAGCATGGTGTTGACACAAGGATAGACATACTGACCAATGGAACCAAACTGAGAAATCTGATATAGATCCTCACAAACACAGTCATCTGATATTTGACAAAGCCACCAAGCCAACTCACCTGGGAGAGAATGGCCTCTTCAACAAGTGGTGCTTGGAGAACTGGTTATCCATATGCAAAAGAATGAAAAAGGATTACCATCTCACACCTTATACAGAAATCAAATAAACTCAAGATGGATCAAAGATCTAAATACAAGAACCAAGACAATAAATACCTTGAAAAACAATGTGGGGAATCATCTACAGAACCTTGTAATAGGAAATGGCTTCATGAATTTTACACCCAAAGCAAGAGCAGCAAAATAAAAAATAGATAAATGGAACCCCCTCAAAATTAAAGTCTTTTGTACCTCAAAGGAGTTTGTCAAGAAAGTGAAAAGACAGCCTACACAATGGCAGAAAATATTTGATAACCATATATCTGATAGGAGACTAACATCCTGCATATATAAAGAAATCCTATATCTTGAAAATAAAAAGACAGAAAAAAAATTTTTTTAAATGGGCAAGAGATTTGAACTGATGCTTCTTCAAAGAAGAAATACAAATGGCTAAAAAGCACATGAAAAGATGTTCAAAATCACTAGCTATTAGGGAAATGCCAATCAAAACTACAATGAGATACCATCTTACTCCCATTAGACTGGCGGCAATCAGGAAAAAACAGAAGACTACAAATGTTGGAGAGGATGTGGAGGAATGGGAACACTCATCCACTACTGGTGGGAATGCAGAAGGATCCAGCCATTCTGGAGGACAGTCTGGTGGTTTCTCAAAAAATTAGCTATAGATTTGCCATAAGACCCAGCAATTCCCTTGCTGGGTATATACCCAGAAGAACTGTAAACAAGGATACAAACCGATATATGCACACCAATGTTCATAGCTGCCCAAATGCCCATCAACAGATGAATGGATAAACAAAATGTCATATATACATACGATAAAATACTACTCAGCTATAAGAAGGAATACAGTACAAACAAATGGAATAACATAAATGAATCTTGAGGACCTAATGTTGAGTGAAGCAAGCCAGACATTGAAGGCCAAATACTATATGACCTCTCTGATATGAAATAAGCAAACCAAGCTGTCTCAGAGAAGTAGGGATTGGATGATAGGCTTACAGGAAATTGGAGGTGGGGGGAGAAGATGGTTGTGTGCTGACACCTACATGGATGAAATCTATGATAAAGTGGAGGTAAGGGTACAGGAAGGGATAAGATGGGGGCATAGGGATACTATTGGGTTAGGCTTTGCAGGCTTGAGTGGGCTAGGGTTGGGAGGATGGGTCAGATGGTCCAAGGAATTAGGGGGAAGGTTGGGGGCAATAGATGAGCATGGGAGATTGTTGGGTATGTGGTTGAAACTATAATGTTGAGAAAACTCTTTAGAAAATATACTAAGGAAGAGTTACCTGTTTAAGATGTTTAATGGGGGGCATCTGGCACAGGGGTAGGCTTCTAAGGAGTGTGTGAGTGCTCACCTTTTAATAGTGTGTTATATCATTGGGTAGAGACCCATACAATGGTGGGAAAGTGTACCCCCATCCTGGGGATGCCTGATGTTCTCAAACATAGGAAATTGTGACTCTCGAGAGAATTAGTGACTCCCAATGGGGGAGGACAGTCTAGTGTGTCAAGCCCTCAGCATTGTTGCAAGTATCTGTGAATCTGGTCCTACATGCAGTGAAGCTTGGTTGTCACTGTGGGCCTTGAGGGGAAGGAGAGAGAGGAAAATAGTTGAAAGCAGGGTAACTGGGAGGCAATGAAAATGTTACACAACATTATGCAATGATGGATATAGAACACGTTAAATTTCACCAAAATAGTATAAAAGTCTACAGGCTAAAATGTAAACCATAATGTAAACCTTAATGAAACTAAAAATTTAGAAAATTATACAGTCTAAAATATAAACCATAATGTAAACCAAAATGGACCCATGTTTGGTAGCTATGTTTCAATATCTGTACATCAGCTGCAGCAAATATAACATGAACGTGTAAAAAGATCATGACTGGGGAAGAAGGAAAAGGGTCTGATGTTGGATATATGGGAGTCCCCTATATTGTACAGGTGAATTTACTGTGATTTAAAACTTTTTTGAAGACAAAATTTAAAATAAAAAAAAAAAGAAAAGGATGTAGTAGACACTGAGGAAGGAATGAAAGAAATTGCCTTGCCACTGTACATGCAGGGCAATACCTATTACAGTGATGTGTCCCCTGCTCCCACCCTGCCTTTCGCTTCCTTACACTTTGCCCGCCTGTTCCTCGTAACCTCCCTGTATTATGGCCCTTCTCAGCAGCAGTTTGTGCTGCTGCCTCCCTCTGCCCCTCCTCCCAGCCACTGTTATCTTCCCCCTCCCTGCCGATCGCTGTTCTCCCCGCCTCATTCCAACCGCCCTCATCCCGTATCCGCCCCGGCACAACCTCGGAAACAACCCCCTCTGCCATCAATGGCTTACGTCATAAACCGCAGGTCCGCCCTTGCCTCTGCAGCCAATCCTCAGCTGCCCCGCGGACATGCCCCTCCCACAACCTCCCCGCCTCCATGACACTATAAAACCCCATGTACTTCCCGAATAAAATCAGACCTGCACATAGACCTCGTCTCCGTGGTTTTTCCTCCATCGAACCGCGAGTCCCCACCAAGCCTTGAGCCGCCCGCTGCCGCCCCGGTCAGGCCGTGGCGTAGGCCCGATCCCCGGCAGCGACTCGCCTGCAGTGACCCGCCTGCAGTGCCGCAGCGGAGGCCAACAGTGATGAAAGGCAAAACATCAAAAACAAAGTTTTATGATATTTTATTTTTAATAAGCCAATTTATTTTTTACTTTTTCTAAATTAATATGTATTCTATTTCTAATCTTTGAAACTATCATTAGTATTTCATTTTCCTACTAATTGAGTTTGGCAATATATTAGGCTTCATTTTTCAAGTTTTGGACCACAGAAGGGGAGGGGTTCAACTATGGCAGAGGAAGAACACTGGTGTGGGATGTTATTGATGGGAGACACATGGTTGGGAGGGAGTTATCCAGTGCATGTACATATGGGTATATAAAATGTTTTGATATTCATTGGGTATTTTTGTAGTAGTTAGAGTTACAAACAACAACTGAGGGAGTGCCAAATTCCTAGCCAGGGGAGCTCTGTCACATTCCCCAATGGAACAGCAACAGTCCCCCAAGTGAAAGGGCAAAGACCAGTGAAGAAGGATGGTCCAATGATGAGCCCTTGATGCTGATGACTATGCTTATGAGTCTGTGTGCCTGAAATTTCAACTAGGCCTAGAGCTGCAGGGTGCCTAAGAATGACCTCCTGAGAGCCTCCATGCTGCTCAAAAGTGGCCACTCAGTAAGCCAAACTCAGTGTATAAATGCATTACCTTCCCCCCAGCATGAGACATGACTCCTGGGTTGAGCCTCCCTGAAGGATTACTACCAATCACCAGCCGGTGATGCAACTAGAAAAAGACCTTGAATAAAAAGGGATAATGGTAAAGACAAATGAGTTTATATGGCCAGGAGTCTTCAAAAAAGAGTTGGGAGGTCATCAGAGGATTGTACTTACGCAGTTCTCAGCAGGATCCCACAGACTGCCAAAGTAGATACAATCCCAGGTACTGGTGCTCCTGAGGGCAGAGACACACAGATTCTATGATCATGGCAGATAGCTCTGGAGTTCAGTGCCTTGTCAGTGGGCCTCACTTTGTAATTTGTGTTCCTGAGAGTGAAAGAGTTGGACTCAGATGTGAACTTTTCTACACATGCCTCTTCGGTCACTTTTACTGACCCTTTGGTTGACATGGGGATTGGTGTATACTCAGGAGACTCGAATCTCTGGACTGTCCATGTGCCAGCTGGGCCCTGAGCCTCAGTAGATTTGCAACTCCTACTTTCCGGTTCTTTGGACTTATCCAGGTCAGCTAACAGGGAGGTGAAGATGGTCAACCACCACACCAGGGAACCAAGACTGCTTACAACTGCAAGAAGGAGAAACACATCCATCAACCATGTGGGATCTAAGCCCCCTCTCAATTTAGAGGTAGAGTGGACATCACCATCCCAGGGTCCACAGGATGGAGGAATAAAATATAAATTAGAGTGGAATTACTGGTATTCTACTATGGAACTATTGTGACTCTAGCAATTGAAGAAATTGTATCACTGATATGGAGACAGTGGTCATGGTAGTTGCTGAGGGAAAGGAGCAGGAAGAAGAGATATGATGGGGGAGCATTTTTGGGACTTGGAGTTGTCCTAAATGATATTGCAGGGACAGATGCTGGACATTATATATCCTGCCATAACCCATTGAATGTACTGGGGGAGAGTTACAATGTAAACTATAATCCATGCAGTGCAGCAGTGCTCCAAAATGCATTGGCCAAATGCAATGAATTAGCCACAATGATGAAAGAAGTTATGGTGTGGGAAGAGTGGGGTGGGGTGTGTAGTATATGGGAACCTCTTACATTTTTTTGTAATCTATGTATCTTTTTAAAAAGGCAATTAAAATTTTAAAAAGTAAATAAACAAACAAAACAAATAAATAAATAAATAAATAACCAAAAGAGATAGATGGATAGAATGGATAAAAAAATATGAGCCATCTGTATGTTGTCTACATGAGACGCACTTCAGACGTAAGAACTCAATCAGTTAAAAGTGAAAGGTTGGAAAAAAGATATTCAATGCAAATAGTAACCTAAAAAGAGCTGGAATAGACCAGATAAATGAAAATAACATTATAGTATATGAACAATAATTACTCAGTCAACTGGCAAATTATCCCTGTGATCAGTGTTCTGTAATTTTTTCATACACATTAACACTTGCTTTTAATTGTGGAAAAACAAAGAAACAACACTGTAGCCAACAAGCCTCTATCTTCTGGAAGCTTCTGATCTCATCTCCTCCCATCCTGTCCTCTCTCTCTGCTGCAGGCAGAATGGTCGCCATTCTTGTCTTCTCACAGGCCAAGCTAACTTTCCTCAGGGCTTGCTCCCTCTCTGAGCTGAAGGTCCTTTCCCTAGACATCGTGTTGCTCTTGTTCCTCTGTTATTTGGGTCTCAGCGTGAATATTCACCTTCAGAAAAGCCTTTCCTCACCATCACCCTGTCAGCTTCTTTTCTAAACTTCCAGGTGTTGTGAACCATACCACTCAGTTTCACTTGCTTCATAGTAAATCATTGTCCTTATCACGCCTTCAAATTAAATTTTTCATTGTAGTTTTTTTAAACAAATCAATTTTATTGATACATATTAATAAAGCATACAGTTTATCCAAAGTATACAATCAGTGGCATTTGGTATAATCACATAGTTGTCTATTCATCACTTCAATCATTATTAAAGCATTTTCATTATTTCAATAATAATAAACAAAAAACAGACAAGCAAACAAACCAGAAAATTCATCACCTCTCAATCTCTGTTTCCCCAACTGTACACATAGCTACTATTTCTGGCCATAATTGCACAATTATTTATTTGTTTATTAAGCAGTTTTATTGAGATATATTCACATACCATCATCCACCAGAACTTGGAATTCACAAAGGACATCTTCATATACACTCCTGAATCTGTAGTAACTAGGCGATGCCTGTCTAGTAGGAACTCGGTAAGTGTGACTTGGCTTAATGGCTATTACACAGCAAGCATGAGATGAATAAAATTTATTTTTTTCTTATTTTTTTCTTCTTTATTTTCCTTTAAATGTTACATTAAAAATATATGAGGTCTCCATATACCCCCCACCCTACCCACCCCACCCTTCCCATATCAACAACCTCTTCCATCATTGCAGCACATCCACTGCACCTGGTGAACATATTCTGGAGCACCGCTGCACCACATGGACAGTGGTCCACACTGTAGTCCACACTCTCCCCCAGTCCACCCAGTGGGCCACAACAGGACACACAATGTCCAGCATCCATCCCTGCAGCATCACCCAGGACAACTCCAAATCCTGAAAATGCCCCCACACCATATCTCTTCTTCCCTCTCCCGAACATCAGCAGCCACCGTGGCCACCATCTCCACATCAGTACTACAATTTCTTCCCTTACTAATCACAATAGTTCCCCAGGAGAACACTCCAATCCATACTCTATTCCTCCATCTTTTGGACCTGGGATGGCTATGTCCAGTCCCCCTCTATATCAAGAGGGGGCTTAGATTCCACATGGATGATGGATGCAATTCTGCTTGCAGCTGTAGGCACTCTTGGCTCCCTGGTGTGGTGGTTGACCCTCTTCACCCCCCCGTCAGCTGGCCAGGGTAAGTCCAAAAAACCAGAGGGTAGGAGCCACAAGTCTGCTGAGGCCCAGGACCTGGCTGTCACATGGACAGTTCAGAGATTCAGGGAGTATACACAACCCAAACACCAATGGCAGGTCCGGTAAAAGTAACAGAAGAGGCATGTGTAGAAAGGTTATATCTGAGTCCAACTCCATCACACTTAGGAACATAAACTCCAAAGTAGGGCCAACTGACATGATACTGAACTCCAAAGCCATCTGCCTTGACCATAGAACCTGTGGATCACTGCAGCCCTCAGGAGAACCAGCACCTGGGTTTCAATCTACCTTGGCTGTCTCTGGTACTCTGCTGAGTCATGCATAAGCATCACTGCCTGATGACCTCCCGACTCTCTTTTGGAGACTTTTAGCCATAGAAACTCACTTGTCCTTTCCATTTCCCCCTTTTTATCCGAAGTCAAAAAACAGTTTTTAACATCTGATATTACATGTAGACTGAGATATTCTGCTGGTCTGAGTTGACCTCTTTGTTCATGGTCTTTTTGTAGTTACATCATCAGCTGGTGCTTGGTAGTAATCCCTCAGTGCCAGGGAGGCTTATCTCTGGGGTCATGACCTATGCTGGGGGAAAGGCAATGCATCTACATGCTGAGTTTGGCTTAGAGAGTGGCCATATTTGAGCAACATGGAGGCTCTCAGAAGGTAACTCTTAAGCATCCCACAGCTATAGGCCTAGTTCATATTTCAGGCACACAGGCTCATAATAAGAGCCATCAGTATCAAGGGCTCATTGTTCGACCATCCATCTTTATTGGCCTTTGCCATTGCTCTTTGGGAATTGTTGTTCCATTGGGGAATGTGATAGAGCTCCCGTGGTCAGGAATTAAGCACTCTCTCATCTGTCATTTCCAACTGAAACCACTATAAAAATATCCAAACTTTTCTATATACCCTGTATACATGCCCTGGAGAACTCCCTCCCAACCGTGTGCCCCCCACTAGCTACACCCCACACAAGTGCTCCTCCCCTGCCTTAGTTGAACCTCTCTGTAGTCCAAAACTTCTTCAAAAAGGAAGCCCAATATATTGCCAGGTTCCATTAATAGAAAAATGGAATATAGCAATGGGTTTAAAGGTTAGATATAGAATATAAGGAAATTTAAAAAAATTAAATAAAGGAAAAATAAATTGGGGTATCAAAGAAAGGAAAAAATGAAAAAGCTTTGTTTTTGACATTTTGCCCCTCATCACTGCTATAGGTGTTGCCCTGTGTGTACAAGGGTAAGGCAATTTCTTCCATTTCTTCCTCAGTGTCTACCTCCTTTCTTCCTTTTTTTTTTTTTTTTTCCTGATTATTAAGTTTCTCTTGACGTCAGTTTCAGGTCACAGCAATTCACATATACAATATATGGTACTCCCACATATCCAACATCAAACCCTTTGTCCCCTCCCCAACAGTGATCTTTCTACATGTTCATATTATATTTGCTATAGCTAATGAACATATATTGAAACAGTAGCTTTCAAACATAATTCCATTTAGGTTTACATTATGGATTATATTTTAGACTATACAATTTTCTAAACTTTTAGTTATCTTATGTTTTACATTATGGTTTACATTTTAGCCTATAGACTTGTATACATTTTGGTGTAATTTAACATGACCTATATCCATCATGGCATGATCTTGGGGAACATTTCCATTGCCCCACAGTTACCCTGATTCCATGTATTGAACACCTCTTTCCCCCTTCCCTCAGGGCCCACCATGACAATCAATCTTCATTACTTGATGGACCATATTCAGAGATACTTGCAAAAATGTTGAGGGCTTGACATACTTGAATGTCCTAACCCATTGGGAGCCTCAATAATTCTCTCAATAATTCTCTCAAGAGATACAATTCCCTCTGTTTGAGAACATCAGTCCTCCCCAGGATGTGGGTATAACTTCACTCTCATTGTATGGGTCTCCACCCAATGATATAATCCACTATCACAAAATGAGCACTCACACACTCCCCAGAAGCTTGCTCTGTGTCAGATGCACCCCCCCATAAGCATCCCAAACAGGCAACCTTCCATATTACATTCTTTAAAGAGTTTTCTGTGCACCACAATTTCAACCACATACCTGACAATCTCCCATGATCAAATGTTCCCCTCACCTTTCCCCAATTTCTTGGGCAATCTCACCCATCCTCCCATTCCTAGCACCCCTAAAGCTCACACAGCCCCACCCAAAGTTATCCCTATGCCCCCATTTTGTCCCTTCCCTGTACAAATACTTACCTCCAGCTTATCATAGATTTCACCCAAGTAGCTGTCAGCTCATAACCTTCCTCTACCCTTCAACTATCTTAAAGTTTATCTTACAGTCTCCAGCTCTCTGAGACAGCTTGGTTTAGTTATTTCATATCAGAGAGGTCATGTAATGAATTACTGTGATCCAAAACTCTTATAAAGACAAGCTTAATAATTAGAAAAAAGAAAAGAAAAAGATAGGACATAGATACTGAGGAAAAGACAGAAGTAGTTGCCTTGCCAAGTTGCGTACAGGGCAACACTTATTGCAGTGATGGAAGGCAAAACATCAAAAACAAAGCTTTTGCATTTTTAAATTTTTTGATACCCTAATTTATTTTTACCATAATTTTTCCAAATTAATATGCATTCTATATCTAACCTTTAAACTCATTGCTATATTACATTTTACTATTA
Source organism: Dasypus novemcinctus (assembly GCF_030445035.2). Lineage (NCBI taxonomy): Eukaryota > Metazoa > Chordata > Mammalia > Cingulata > Dasypodidae > Dasypus > Dasypus novemcinctus. Next base: position 7,010,399 of record NC_080697.1, read on the forward strand.
ATGGCAATATATTGGGCTTCACTTTTCAGGAAGTTTTGGATCACAGAGAGGTTCAACAATGGCAGCGGAGAAATACTGGTGTGGGATGTTATTGACAGAGGACACATGGTTGGGAGGGAGTTCTCCAGGGCATATATCCAGGGTACATAAAAATATTTGGATATTTTCATAGTGAATACAATTAAAAACAACTGAGGGAGTGCAGAGTTCCTAGCCAGGGGAGCTCTATCACAGTCCCTAAAGGAAGAGCAACAATCCCCCAAGTGCAACGGCAAAACCAAAAAAGAATGAAGGTCCAGACAACAGACTTGGCCCAGTGGTTAGGGCATCCATCTACCACATGGGAGGTCCGTGGTTCAAACCCCGGGCCTTCTTGACTCATGTGGAGCTGGCCTGTGTGCAGTGCTGATGTGAGCAAGGAGTGCCTTGCCACACTGGGTGTCCCCCGCGTAGGGGAGCCCCACGCACAAGGAGTGTGCCCCATAAGGAGAGCCGCCCAGAGTGAAAGAAAGTGCAGCCTGCCCAGGAATGGTGCTGTACACCCAGAGAACTGACACAACAAGATGACACAATGAAAAGAAACACAGATTCCCATGCCACTGACAACAACAGAAGCGGACAAAGAAGATGCAGCAAATAGACACAGAGAACAGACAACCAGGATGGGAGAGGGAAGGGGAGAGAAATAAATAAATAAATAAATCTTTAAAAAAAAAAAAAAGAATGAAGGTCCAACAATGAGCCCTTGATACTAATGACTATGCTTGTGAGCCTGTGCACCTGAAATAAGAACAAGGCCTAGAGCTGCAGGGTGCCTAAGAGTTACCTCCTGAGAGCCTCCATGTTGCTCATATGTGGCCAGTCTCAAAGCCAAACTCAGAATGTAAATGCATTGCTTTCCCCCCAGCATGGGACATGATTCCCAGGGATGAGCCTCCCTGGTGCCAAGGGATTACTACCAAGAACCAGCTGATGATGTAACTAGAAAATGAGCTTGAATAAAAGGGTCAACTCATACCAGCAGAATATCTCAGTCTACATATAAAACCAGGTGTTAAAAATGCTTTTTGACCTGAATCAAGGGGGAAATGGAAAGGACAAATGAGTTTATATGGCTATGAGTCTCCAAAAAGAGCTGGGAGGTTATCAGAGGGGTTGCCCTTAGGCACACCTCAGCAGAGTCCCAGAGACAGATACAGTAGATATAAGCTGGGTATTGGTTCTTCTGAGGGCTACAGAGACCCACAGGTTCTATGGACATGGCAGATGGAATTCAGTGTCATGTCAGTTGGCCCTTCTTTGGAGTTTGTGTTTTCTGTGTGATGGAGCTGGACTCAGATGTGATCTTTTTTTCACAAGCCTCTCCTGTTACTTTTATCAGAACTGTAGTTGGTGCTGGGGTTTAATGTATACCCAGGGGACTTGAATCTCTGGACTAACAATATGATGGCCAGGCCCTGAGCCTCAACAGGCTGCAGCTCCTACACTCTGTTTTATTGGACTTACCCCACTCAGCTAACATGGAGTTGAAGAAGGTCAACCACCACACCAGGGAGCCAAAGTGCCTACAACTGAAAGCAGGAGGATTGCAACCAGCATCCATGTGGAATCTAAGCCCCCTCTTGATATAGATGTGGAGTGGACACAACTATTCCAAAGTCCATAGGATGGAGGAATAGAGTATGGATTAGAGTGGGCTTACTGATATCCTATTCATGAACTATTGTGATTAGTAATAGAAGAAAATGTGGCATTGGTGTGGAGAAAGTGGCTATGGTGGCTGCTGGGGGTAGGGAGTGGGAGGAAGAGATGAGATGTCGGGGCATTTTCGGGACTTGGGGTTGTCCTGGGTGATGCTGCAGGGACAGTTACTGGTCATTGTGTGTCCTCCCATGGCCCACTGGGTGGAATGTGGGAGAGTGTGGACTATGATGTGGACCATTGGCCATGATGTGCAGCGGTGCTCAGAGATGTATTCACCAAGTGCAATGAATGTCCCATGATGATGGAGGAGATTGTTGCTATGGGGGAGGATTGGGGTGAGGGGGGTGGGGAGTATATGGAGACCTCATATTTTTTTTAATGTAATATTTTTAAAAATTAATTTGTTCTTCAATGTTTGCTCTTCAATGCCTGGGTTGCTTCACTCAACATAAGGTTCCCAAGATTCATCCATGTTATCACATGTGTTTGTACTGTATTAGTTCTTATAGCTGAGTAGTATTCCATTTTATGTATATACCACATTTTATTTATCCATTCATCTTTTGGTGGGCATTTGGGTTGATTCAAACTTTTGGCAATAGTGAATAGTGCTGCTATGAACCTTGGTGTGCATATATCAGTTTGTGTTCTTGTTTCCAGATGTTCTGGATATATACCCAGCAGTGGAATTGCTGGGTCATATGGCAAATCTATAGCTGGTTTTTTGAGAAACTGCCAAACTGTCCTCTGGAATGGCTGGATCCTTCTGCATTCCCACCAGCAGTGGATAAGTGTTCCCATTCCTCCACATCCTCTCCAACAATTGTAGTCTTCTGATTTTTTTTATAGCTGCTAGTCTTATGGGAGTAAGATGGTATCTCTTTTGTTTTGATTTGCATTTCCCTAATAGCTAGGGATTTTGAGCATTTTTTCATGTGTTTTTTAGCTATTTGTATATCATCTTTGGAGAAGTGTCTGTTCAAATCTTTTCCCCTTTTTTAAAATGGGCTGTTTGTCTTTTTATTTTCAAGATATAGGAGTTCTTCATATATGCAAGATATAAGTCTCCTATCTGATATATGGTTACCAAATATTTTCTCCTATTGTGTAGGCTCTCTTTTCACTTTCTTGACAAACTCCTTTGAGGTGCAGAAGGCTTTAATTTTGAGGAAGTCCCATTTATCTATTTGTTCTTTTGCTGCTTGTGCTTTTGGTGTGAAGTTCATGAAGCCATTTCACACTACAAGGTCCTGTAGATGTTTCCCCACTTTGCTTTCCAAGGTCTTTATGGTCCTGGGTCTTATATTTAGGTCTTTGATACATCTTGAGTTGATTTTTTTATGAGGTGTGCGTTGGTAATCCTCTTTCATTCTTTTACATGTGGATATTCAGTTCTCCAGGCACCATTTGTTGAATAGGTCATTCTCTCCCAGTTGAGAGGGTGGGGTGGCCTTGTCAAATACCATATGGCTGTATAGATGAGGATCTATATCAGAACCCTCAATTTGGTTCCATTGCTCAATGTGTCTATCCTTGTGCCAATACCATACTGTTTTCACTACTGTAGCTTTGTAGTATGTTTTCAAGTCAGGTAGTGTGATTCCTTCAATTTCATTTTTCTTTTTCAATATGTCTTTGGCTATTTGGGACCTCTTCCCTTTCCAAATAAATTCCATAGTTAGTTTCTCTAGTTCATTAAAGAATAATGTGTTGATTTTTATTGGAATTGCATTGAATCTGTAGATCAATTTTGGTAGGATAGACATCTTAATAATATTTAGTCTTCCCATCCATGAACAGGGAATGTTCTTCCATTTATTTAGGTCTTCTTTGATTTCCTTGAACAGTGTTGTGTAGTTTTCTGTGTATAGGTCGTTTACCTCTTTAGTTAAATTTATTCCTAGGTATTTGATTTTTTAATTTGCTGCCGTAAATGGTATTTGATTCCTGATTTCCTCTTCAGACTGCTCATCATTGGTGTACAGAAATGCTACTGATTTTTGTGCATTTATCTTGTAACCTGTGACTTTACTGAACTCATTTATAAGTTCTAGAAGCTCTTTTGTAGACTTTTCAGGGTTTTCTATGTATAGGATCATATCACCTGCAAATAGTGAAATTCTGAATTCTTCCTTTTCAATTTGGATGCCTTTTATGTCTTGTTCTTGCCTCAGTGCTTGAGCAAGTACTTCTAAGACTATGTTAAATAGGAGGGGTGATAGTGGGCATCCTTGTCTTGTTCCTGATCTTAGAGGGAAAGATTTTAGAGTTTCACTATTGTAAATGATGTTAGCTGTGGGCTTTTCATATATACTCTTTATCATGTTCAAAAAATTTCCTTATATTCCAATATTTTGGAGTGTTTTTATCAAGAAAGGGTGCTGTATTTTGTCAAATGCTTTTTCTGCATCTATAGATATGATCATGTGATTTTTTTCTTTTGATCTGTATTACATAATTAATTTTCTTATGTGGAACCATCCTTGCATTCCAGGAATGAACCCCACTTGGTCATGGTGCATAATTTGTTAATGTGTTGTTAAATATGACTAGCAAGTATTTTGTTGAGGATTTTTGCATCAAGGTTCATTAGAGAGATTGGTCTGTAATTTTCCTTTCTTGTGGTGTCTTTGTTTGGTACTAGAGTAATGTTGGCATCATAGAATGAGTTAGGCAATGTTCCTTCTGTTTCGATTTTTTGGAAGAGTTTCAGCAGGAGTGGTGTTAGTTCTTTCCGGAATGTTTTGTAGAATTCATCTGTAAGGCTGTCTGGCCATGGGCTCTTCTTAGTTGGGAGGTTTTTAATGACTGATTCTATCTCTTTACTTTTGATTGGTTTGTTGAGATCATCAATTTCTTCTTTCATCAATGTAGGCTAGGAATTTGTCCATTTCCTCTGAATTGTCATTTTGTTGGAATATAGTTTTTCAAAGTATCCTCTTATATAGTCTTTATTTCTGTGGGGTCAGTGGTGGTATCTCCTTTCTCATTTCTTATTTTGTGTATTTGCATCTTCTCTCTTTTATTCTTTGTTAGTCTCTCTAAGAGTTTGTCAATTTTATTGATCTTCTCAAAAAACCAACTCTTGGTCTTGTTTATCTTTTCAAGTGCTTTCTTATTTTCTATTTCATTTAGTTCTGCTCTTATCTTTGTTCTTTCTTTCTTTCTTCTTCCTGTGGGATTACTTTGTTGTTTTTTTACTAATTCCTCCAAATATGCAGTTAGTTCTTCAATTTTTGCTCTTTCTTCTTTTTTGATGTATGAATTTATGGCTATAAATTTCCCTCTCAGTACTGCTTTTGTTACATCCCGTAAGTTTTTAATTTCTTTTGAGATTTCCTCCTTGACCCACTGTTTTTCTAAAAATGTGTTGTTTAACTTCCATATCTTGGTGCCAAATCTGAGTCTCTGACACTTGCAGGTTTCCAGCTCATTCCACTATGATCAGAGAAATTATTTTGTATGATTTCTATCTTTCTGAATTCATTGAGACTTTTTCTGTGGCCTAGCATGTGATCTATCTTGGAGAATGATCCATGTGCACTTGAGAAGAATGTATATCCTGCTATATTTGGGTATCATGTTCTGTATATGTCTATTAGGTCCAGCTCCTCTAATATATTGTTCAAAGTCTTTGTTTCTTTATTGATTCTCTTTTAAGATGTTTTGTCCAAAGTTGATAGTGGTATATTAAAGTCCCCCACTATAATTGTAGAGGCATCTATTCCTTCACTTCATTTTTCCAGTGTTTGCCTCATGTATTTGGAGGCACCCTTGTTAGGAGCATGAATGTTTATGATTGTTCTTTCTTCTTGAAAGATTATCCCTTTCACTAATATGTAGTGTCCATCTTTGTTTCTCACAATTGTTTTGCATTTAAAGTCTGTTTTGTCTGATATTAATATAGCTACTTCTGCCCTGTTTTTGGTTATTGTTTGCTTGTAAGATTGTTTTCCAGCCATTCACTTTCAACCTCCTTGAATCCCTGGGTCTAAGATGTGTTTCTTGCAGACAGCATATAAATGGGTCATATTTCCTTATCCAATCTTCCAGTCTGAGTCTCTTGACAGGTGAGTTTAATCCACTGACATTCAGTGTTATTACTTTCAAGAATTACTTATATTAGCCATATTTGTTTTGGATTTGTGTTTTTCATATTCTGTTTGATTTTCTTTTTTTTGTTTTTGTCTTTTTAGTTGCTCTTACACTCTCCTCCAACTCCGTCTCTCTTGTTTTTTTTTCTTTCTTCCTGCAGAACTCCCTTTAATATTTCTTGAAGGGCAGAATTCTTGTTGGCATATTCTCTTAGTTTCTGTTTATCTGTGAATATTTTCAATTCTCCAGGATTTTTGAATGTCTAACTTTGCTGGATAGAGTATTCACAGTTGGAATTTTTTTCTTTTAGTTCCTTGACTATGTCATACCCCTGTCTTCTTGCCTCCATGGTTTCAGATGAGAAATCAGCACTTAATCTTATGGTGCCTCCTTTGCATGTGATGGTTCTCTTTTCTCTTGCTGCTTTTAATATTTTCTCTTTGTCTTGAGCATTGAATAACTTGACAAGTATATGTCTTGGGGTAGGCCTTTTGGGATTTATGCTGTTTGGGGTGCGTTGTTCTTCCCGGACATGTACATTCATCTCCCTCAATAGCTTTGGGAAGTTTACAGCCATTATTTCCTCCAACACCCCTTCTGTCCCCTTTCCCTTCTCTTCTCCTTCTGGGATGCCTATAATATGTATGTTTGCACATTTTGCATTGTCATTCAGGTCCCTAATCCCCTGCTGGACTTTTGCTATCTTTTTATCAACCAGTTCTACTGTTTGATTTCAGATGTACTGTCTTCTATATTACTTAATCTCTCCTCTGCCTCTTCAAGGCTGCAGTTATTTGCTAAGAGTGTATTTTTGATTTCTTGAATTGTGCTTTTCATCACCATCATATCTGTTATGTTTTTGTGTATGATTGCAATTTCTTCTGTATTCTTTCCAATTGTTTTCTTCATATTCTTAATCTCTTCCTTCACCTCATCAAATTGGTCCCTAATATACATTTTGAGATCTTTAATTACTTGTTTGATGTTCTGCTCCTCTTCCTGGTTTTTAGTTTGTTCATTGGATTGGAACATGTTTTCCTGATTATTGGTTTGGTTTGTAGTTTTTTGTTGCTGTCTGGTCATCATTTTATCTTGATGGGTTTAGTCAGTTGCTCAGCTTCTTTGTCTGGTTTGGAGTTTAATTAGTTGTTTTTGCATGCATGTTAAGTCTTCTCTTTGTCACTTTGTTCTTCTTATTCTATTTCTTTGTTGTTGATTAAGTCCACTTGAAGGAAAATATTAGGGCCAGAGGAAGCAAAAGGAGTAAGAAAAGAAAAAGAATAATAGTAGTATTGATAGTAAATATTAACAGAGGAACCATGTGAGATATAGGAGAATGGATATTAGACTCATGTAATGAATGTAGAGTTATAACAGTAGGAAAAGTAGAGTACATAAAAATCTGAATATGGGGAGGAATTAAAAGGCCTGTATGTTCAGAAGAGAGGGAAAGAGAAAAGAGAGAACAATAATATAAAGAGTGAATATGAGGCAGAAAACAGAACAAAGGTATTAGTAATAAAAAGTCAAAAAAAATAGGGGGGCAAACAAAGAGAGGTGTAATGTAAGAGCAACAATCAATGATGGAGGATAGAAAGATGTATAGGAAAGGGAATAGTGTTGGTGGCCAAAATCAATACACTCAGAAAAGAGTAAATGGGGGATGAAGAAATACAGCAAATGTGAAGCTCTCCCTACAGCACCTAATGTAAGAAGAATAAGAAAGCAGAGAAAGAAAGAAAGAAAGAGGAAAAAAGGGACAAAAGGGAGTGGGGAAGTAAGCAGGAAAAAGAAAAAGAGAAAGAAAGAAAAAAGGCCCTTGGGGGGATAAAGAGGAAGGAAAAACAAGGAAAAATCAACCAAATACTAGGGAAAGTTTCAAGCAAGGAATCCTGTTTGTAGTTAAATAAAACACTCAGGGATCTGACGTTCCCCGTTTTCTCCCTTCCTCACTTCCCTCTCTCCCAGGCAGCAGGAAAGCTGCCTGAGAGGTCCGGTAGGAGATTCAACTGGGTCCTTGTTGAATCAGCTCCACACAGAAAACAATGACTCTTAATTTCCAGAGAGAGCACCCACACCTCACCAGGAACCCCAAGTATGCTATTGGAGGCTTGGAAAGCAGCGCCTACAGTCCCTCTCCTTTAGGTGTGCTATATGAGGGTTTGTTGATTTTCTGACTCCACCTTCTCCCAGGCCATATTTCCTATCCCAGGGTATTTAGGTGAATCCGGCTTTCTCAGCAGATTCGCCACTCCTCTCTTCCCAGACTCTCCCCAAGCCAGCCAGTATGCTCCTCCCAGTGCAAGAAAAGAAAAAAAGAAAAGAATAAAAGGGCGGGGGGAGGGACATCAGAAAATCAAACCCACACTAGCCAGGCCCCCCTACTGCACCCCCACCGAATCCCTCCCACCCACGGAGTCAGTCCAAAACCGGAGGGCTAAGGCAATCCCGGACCTCCGGGAGCACTGGACTTGGGAAAGGGAAGTCCAGGACTCTGCAGACCCATAGCACGGAGGTCCATGTAACACAGGCCATGGCTCAGGGGACCACGGGGCTCAGGAATGCCACCGCACAGCCGACAGTTCTCAGGAAACTCCGCGGCCGCCAGCCCCAGGGGGAAGGGTCCTGCCAGCCCACAGCTTCCGACCTCTGTGCTTGTAAGCCACAATTCTACCTTTAGCAAGCACCCTCCACCCTGCAAGCCCCCAAGACAGTCTGCTCCAGCAAGACTCCAACCCCCCTCGGCCACCTCTTCGCCGAGATTAATAAAATTTAAATCCACAGCTTCTTCCCTGAACTTCCAAATGAAATTTTGAAATTATAATTGTACCTCTTCCCTTGAATGATCCAAAGGTCTTCAGTCTTCACCAGGCAAAAACCAGACTTCTAATTGAACGTACTACATGCCTCTCCACTATTTCCTGTGCATTTTTTCTCAACAACTACAAATTACCTCCCTGTTGTGCCTAGAAAGAACCTGGGAATCATGTCCCTCACATTTACTCAGGTGGGCTCTGAACTGGTCTCCTGCCCCAGTCTCGAACCTTCTAATGCATGTGCCATTCTAATGCCAGACAAACCTAAAACCTAACACCTCACTGTCACTCCCCTGTGTGAGGTCCCTCCCGCACACCTGGGTGGAGCCCACAGGAACTGGGCACAGCAGTCAGTCATTCACACTCACCTGTCCAGTAAGCCTTTACTTACGTTCACTATTCAGAATCACAGGTGCTGGGACTGAGCAGTGAAAAAGACAGTCTGTGCCCTCCTAGCACTTATGATTGAGTAGGGGGGACAGGCTAAGACAGGAAAAATAAATATATGAAATAATGTGCGGTACTGAAAGTTGCTGTTAAGAGAAGTTGGGAGACCGCCAGTGACCGGGCATCTTCTTTGGAAGGCTGGCGCAGGCTGGCCTGAGGAGGGGGTATTTGAGCAGATACCTGAATGGAAAGAGGTAGGAGCATGGGAATTCCTGAGGAAGGGCATTCCCGATGGCAAGAACAGGAGGAACGACATCCGCTGGGTGTTTGAGGAGCAGCAGAGGTCTGTGCGGCTGGAGCGCAGTGAGTGAGGGTGGAAGCTCCTCGACTTTGCCCGTCTACCTCTCGGGCTGAGCGTCCCTCCCATTCCCACCCCCATCATCCCATCACATGCCCCGCATCGCTGCCCGTTGTTCCCTCTCTCTGGAAGGACCTTCCATGTCTGCACCTCGAGGGGGTGCCTGCTCACCTTCTAGTGCTGCTCCCAGGCCACCTGCCCAGGCAGCACAGCGACTCTGAGGCCACTCGGCAGGCAGGCAGCTGGTACTCTGGTCACAGCATTTACAGCAAAACCCTGCTCTCTGCTTCCTTGCTGCTTCCCTCCACCACCTGCACGACAGAAGGGTCATCATATTCATTTTGGTAATACCGGCATCTTAGCAGGGTGAGCTGTTAGATGCTTAAAGGATGTGTTTTGATTTGAAGGAAAAAGGAAGGAAAGAAAGAAGGAAGGAAAGGAGGGAGAGGGACATTTTTATAATCCATGTTGTTCAAATGTCTTTTTCACCTGATAATATTCCTATCCTATTTGGTTGTATTTCATGGAATTTGATTTAGAAAAGGAAAAAGGAAACTCAGAAATCATTTGATTGCCGCTCCCTTTCCCAAAACACACACACACACACACACACTTGTATAAAATCAGGCAAAACTCTGCCATGTCAGGTTGCACCATGTGACCCAGGCATGCACATCATCTTGGAAAAGCCAGCTTTGTTGCCATGGTAACTGGGCCTCTATCAGAACCAGGATATGACATGGAAGAGAGAAGTATGGGAGCTAAAGAGAGGACTTGGGCTGAGTACTCATGAGCACAGGGCAGGTCAGCCACCCAGGGCGGGCCTGGAGGGGGACCTGGACTCCTGGTGAGGTCAGGATTCGGAAGCAGGTGGGTCCCTGAGGGAGCAAGGAGGAGGCCCTCACTCGAGGTCATTCATTAGCTAACGATTTTATTTTTCCTTTGGCCATTATGTGCACAATTCATTATACCTCTAGATTCAGGGTAAATTATTATAACTATTTTGTATTAGGGCCCTCTTGGGCCCCAGAAACACATGTCAAAGTCCAAATCTGTGCTCCTGTGAGCGTGAACCCCGGTTTAGAGAGAATCTTGACTAGGTTAAGGTAAGTCCGTGTGTGGACTCAACTGAGCAGGATCTTTGAAGACCCTGTTTAGGTGCAGCCAACTGAGTGGTGGTGAGCCTTCACCTGTAGCACGGGAGGACTTCCACAGAGAAGCGGGAAGGTAGAGAAAGACACGGGAGGCCCAGGACCGTGCCAGGGGATGGAGGCCGGCCGCGGCCGACTCTGGGCCGGCCAGGGCCTTGCCGGCCCCCTGACTTTGGACCTGCAGATGAGCCGACGCGTTCTCGTTTTTCAAGGCAACCAGTGGGTGGTACTTGTGATAACAGCCCTGGAAATGGAGGACAGGTCCGGTCTTGTTTTGTTTTATTTCTGTTTTATCCTGGCTCCTCAATTCTATTTCTTTCCCTTCCACACTCTTCTATTGAATCTTCAAATAGTTTATTTTATTTGTCATTTTAATTTGCATGAATTATACTATTCTATTGATCTTGATCTAATGTTTCTTTTTTAACCCAAACTGTTTTTTCCTAAGCTCTATACATGTTGCTATGTATTTATTTTACTTATCCATCCCCCTAATGATGGATTTGTTGGTTTCTTCTAAAATTTCACCAACAACAGTGCTCCAACAACCGTCCTTGTTTCTTGATGGTACAATGGCTATAATCTACTATCCAAATTGGAACACACTTGCAAAATGACACTAAAAATAAGTGAATTATATATTTTTGCAATAAATTATTGAATAATAAATTGGTTTATTATACAATAGACCTATAAAATAGTTCTATGCAAAAACTCTTTTGAAACGTAAAATTCATCCAAAAAATAAAATACATAAACAGATAAAGTACATCAAAGCAAAATTAAACCTGTTTTATATTGTCTTTATAATAAATAAGCCAAGCAGAATAATTTTTATTGATACATATTCACATACTTTAATCAATTTCTTACTGTATCTGCTTCTAATACTTTGTTGGTGGTGTTTTCAACAGGATAAATTTTTCAATATAATTTTGTAAGCTTTATTTTTTCAAAAAATGTTTGCAATCTTCTTTAAAAGTGAATTTTAAGATGAAAAAAAAATGCTGAAATACCTTCAATCAGTACATCTTTATAGACAATGATTTTTTTTTTTTAAAGATTTATTTTTATTTATTTAATTCCCCTCCCCTCCCCCGGTTGTCTGTTTTCTGTGTCTTTTTGCTGCATCTTGTTTCTTTGTCCGCTTCTGTTGTTGTCAGCAGCACGGGAAGTGTGGGCAGTGCCATTCCTCGGAAGGCAGGCTGCACTTTCTTTCGCGCTGGGCGGCTCTCCTTACAGGTGCACTCCTTGTGCGTGGGGGTCCCCTACGCGGGGGTCACCCCTGCGTGGCAGGGCACTCCTTGCGCGCATCAGCACTGTGCATGGGCCAGCTCCACACGGGTCAAGTAGGCCCGGGGTTTGAACGGTGGACCTCCCATGTGGTAGACAGACGCCCTAACCACTGGGCCAAAGTCCGTTTCCCGACAATGATATTTTTAATTGAGAAGATACTTCCTCTACAAATGCAGAGATATCTGCTAAGCTCAGTGCAATTATACTAACTATGGTATATTCTCATATTAAAAGAAAATAGATAAATTGGGAGAAAATCTGTGCCATATTGCAGAAAAAGACTAATATCAGTAAAATATAAAGACATTTTTAATTGGGAGGGGGAAAGGCCAAAAAAGGCACAAAAGACATGAAAAGAAAATTCACACAAAATATATAAAACAGCTCAAAAACATTTATAAAAATGTCCGACCTCATTCATGGTATGAACAATACACATTTAAAACTACAGTGAGGGGAAGCGGATGTGGCTTAAGTGATTGGGCTTCCATCTACCATATAGGAGGACCGGGGTTCGAACCGCAGACTTCCTGGTAAAGGCGTGCCTGTGAAGCGAGGCAGGTCTGTGCGGCGAGTGATGCAGCAAGAGGACAATGCAACAGAAGAGAGAGGCAGGGTCAGTCAAGGCGGGACGCAACAGAAACCAGGAACTGAGGTGGCAAGTGACAGGGAAACTCTCTCCCACATCAGAATTTCTAGGGATCGATCCCAAGGGTGAAGCCTAGAGGAGAAAATGAGAAGAGAGGACAAAAAGAAACAGGCACAGAAGAACACACAGCAAATGGACGCAGAGAGTAGAACAGCAGAGTGGCTGGGGAGAGGAAGAAAAATCTACACTGAGTAAGGAGAGGTGGGTAAATTTTATGTAATGTGAATAATATCTCAATAAAGATGAAAAAAACTACCCTGAAATACCATTTTTCACCAATTATTATAGATGGCAAAAATTCAAAAGCTTGATAAAACATGCTGTTCTCAAAGCTACAAGAAAGAGTCACTCATTCATTACTGTTCAAGATAAAAATATTATAACTATGAAGTGGAAATTAGCAACATCTAGAAAAATCTATAAGTACATTTACCCTTTAAAAGAGAAATCCCATTTCTAAGAATTTATGGAGATGACTCATGCTCAACAATGTGAAAATACACATCCATATGTGTTTGTACATTATTCATAATTGCAAGATAATGGAAACCACCTAAACGCTCAAACATAGGAGATTGGTTAAATAAACTATTATATCCTCATAATGGATTATATATTATACAGCTGTTAAAAAGAATGAGGAGAGTATCTATGAGCTGATAAGGAGTGAATTCCATGGTATATTTTTAAGTGAAAAAAGAGAAATCACAAAAGAGTATATATAATATGCAAAATTTGGGGTAAGAAAGAAAGTAAAATAAAATAAGACACATATATCTGCTTACTGCTACAAAGCAGTTTCACAGGAAGGATAATCCAAAGGACAATGAAACTGGTTATCCACACGGATGAGGGCGAAAATGAGTGGAAGCTTTACTGGGGGGAGGACATTTTCCTAATTATATCTTTTGTGCATGGTTTTCACTTTTAGAAGCATGTTAATGCTCTAAATATTCAAAACATAAAATGAAATCATCAAGATGGAATAAAGAAAAAAAACCTAAAAATGCAAACAAACAGAAACAAATAAACCCAATGTATTTCAAATGAAAAAGGCAAGCCCAGAAATGAAATCCCTAGTATGGAAGTTAGAAGAGCTGGGGTTATTTTCTTCATTTTTAAGCCCAGAATGAGTATGGATTGAGCGAGGAGCCCTAAATACAAATCCCAGACTCAGGATTTGTGGAGACTAGCTTAACTGCCAGCTTCCTCAGTTATGAAATGTATTGATTAATTCAATCATAAGGGGAGATTACACTGAGAATTCAAAGAGAGAATATGGTTCAGAACACAAACTGTGAAATCACATGCCTGGGTGCAAATCCCAGTTTGATCTCATTCTAGCTTTGGAACCATGGGCACAATATTTAACTTTTTTTCAATCTAAGTGTTCTCTTCTGGAAACATGAAGAATCGTTACAGCAGGCCTCAGCAGAGACTCGACAAGCATGCTCATGCAAATAAATGGGATAATTCACACAGCGAATTTCACGGGAATGTAAGCCTCACAGCAAGGCAGGTTCTTTTTCATTCCACTCACGGCTACAGCCTCAATCTCAGACCCCACCTGGTACACAGCCAGCATTGATCAACTTGCAGAACGATGAATAAAGACCTTTTCATGGCCCTTGGTGCATAAAGAGCTCCATAGCGGTTAAACATGTTCTCATCATCTTCACAATTATGAACATCCTCCTCATTATTAAAGGATGTGAAGGTGTTTTGTCTACAAAAGTCCATAGGAAAATGTAGCGAGCTCCTTTCCTTTCCACAGGTGCTGCTGAATTTCACTGTGGAACACAAGGATGATCGGCAACTGGGGAGGAACCTGAAGAATAAAATTGGTTTGATGGCAGTAGAGGGTATATGCAGGCCAGTCATAACTGATGTTTCCACAGGGGATATCGTGGTGCCTTCTGTACCCTGCTCTCTGATAGACTGAAGAGGATAAAGGAAAACAAAGGTTTCCAAGAGCTGAAAACACTCAGTGTGAGACCATAAAAATGGGGTGGCACTTCTGAGTGTTGGTAATTGAACCCTTTGAAGTTTTATATTAGGAGAAAGTCAGGCCCAAATCAGAAGCTCCTGATCACATTAGGGAGAAGAAAATCCTTTAGAAATAAGTCTTCTCACAGTTTATAACTTAGCTTTCAGTTCTTCTTGAGAAAAATTCCTGGCTTGATTACACTCCAGAGCCATATTTTTTTTGTAAACTCCGATATCTGAAATCTTGGCCCTAGCAATGAGGTGGTTTATGGAAAGAAAAAGAGAGTTTAAAGTTGGAAAAGAACATGCCTTTGATAGAAAGGCAGTCCAACACCACACTGAGCACTGTCGTGCCAGCATGATTCAAATCAAGAAGGGATTTGTTTGGGCTCTGCCAAGTTAAGAAATTACCGGCTGTGGAAAATTAGAGCTTTTATAGTAGAAGATAAAAGAAAGTGGTTCAAAATATCATGTGGAGGTTTATGACATAAAGACCTACATGAATTTAGGGCTTCTTTAATGAAGAGACTTTGTCAGGCTCCTAAGGATTTTATCTAGAACAAACCAGGTCTAGGTCCAGTATTGATGCTAAATAACTGATTCCATTGGATAGGTCACTGCTATCCCTCTAGACCAGTTTCTTCATTTGTAAAGAGACAAGGGGGTGAGTTGGACTAAATATTTTTAAAGCTTCCTTCCAGTAACTTCCTTTGCAGTAACTCTGAAAGCCAGTTCAGCCTTAACCTGTGATCTAGCACACCTGTGGCAAAGGCTGGCGTCGAGGGTGGGAAGGGACTGGGGACGCTGATGAGTAATTTCATGCCAGGTAGACCTAGTGCACCTCTTGAACTTTAACTGTCAAAGCTTAAGCCGCCGTGCGCACAGCAACACGAGGAAGCCTTTCTAGTATCCATCACACATTTCTCCCTGCAGAACCGTATTTGTGCTGCAGTTCAGCACTCCCCAAAGGCTGCCTTCCTTTTAGCACCTCACAAACGAATGCCTGTCTCCTTACTGCATTGGAGCAGCCCAGAAGATAAGGGTCCACATGCTGCATCCTATGTTGACTTGGAAATTTCTAGTTGGGTGGGATTCGAAGGCCTATTTCCGCAGTTATTTTGGTTTTGTTTGCCGACAGATACTTCCTCAGGCTAGCGATCGTTTCAGTGACAGCAGGGATGTAGAGAGAGCCCACTTTTCCTTCCTGGCCTTGATCTTCCTGCATCAGGTGTGCTGCCCTCTCACCGTCCAAGTTAAGGCTGGTGGGCCCCTGAGCTGGACATTCCCAGCGGCAGTCCAGACAGTGGCTCTTTCTGGAGTGAGGCGGCCACTCTTCCTCTCTGCCCCGCCCAGGTTGGCATGAGGCTGTCTTCGTCCTTCCTCCGTGCAGCCCCCGCAGACCTCCTCACAACCACTGTGTGACTGCCTGCATGTTCCATGTTAAAGATGTGGGGTCGAGAGTGGTGTTCCCAAGGAAAAGGCCATAATCTCCACTCTAGCCAGGCATTTTGGTGCTCGGGGTGCAGGCGGCCAAGGGCTACCATGGGCTTGTCCAGCCAATAACAGAGATGATGAGTCAGTACTCATTTGGCTAGTTTTCCTTGGTTGCCTACTCCTTTGGTGCACATCTTGGAGGGGAGAAGGAACAGTTGGGAAGCTGATCCTTCCAGCTGTGATCAGGAGAAAACCCAAAGCTGCCTCTTGCCTCTGGGTGGTAGAGCCTTTGGCTACTCTAAGATCTAGGGCTGCTACTACAGGTAAAACCCCTGCTAGGAAGCAGGAAACATGGCTAACCTCCTGACCATGACACTTTCTCATGTAGTGTAAATGAGAAGATGGAACACTAAAGATCTTTTTTTTAGTTTCATCAATGACTAGTGCTGAATACAGCAGTCGGAATTCTCTTATGACTGTATTGAGTACTTTCATAAGTTTGTTTGGGGAACTAGGATGACAGAAGGCAATTATTTCCAAAGAAGAAATTATATCTGTAGCAAAGAGCAGACTGTTTTAATGATTAAACTACTTTTATTATTAAAAACAAGCTTTCACTTGTTAGCCAACACTTAAAAATAAAGGGAAAAAAATGTTTTGTAAACCCTAAATCATGATATTATTGGAAGGACTTGGAGTGGTTCTACATTCTTTTAATTAATAGGAATAAACCAGCAATTCAACTGTGGATGGAATTTTTACTTTAACTCAATTTAGAGCAGAAATATACAATTTTCTCTCTTCCTATTAAATCTAAACATATAGATATCATTTTCTATAATTTATATCCAAACACCTCTCATGGATCCTAGATGTTTGCAAAAACCCTCACAGGCTAATACTTGCTTAAAATATAGTCCTGCATGAATATGGATGTAACTTATCCAAATCCTCCCTCATCTCATCACATTCATGCATTTTTATGTGACCTGATGTAGAGTCACCTGACAAAAGGATAGAATCTCCTGGAAAGAAGTATAATGTGTCAGCTGAAACAACATCTGGGACAACATCTGGGATATGTGAGTTCCTTTTACCATTTTTCCCCCAAATGTTGAGCCCCTATGATTGAGTAAGAAGACCCTTTGTCCCGTGTCAGGCTATTTTATATCCCAACAGTTCTTAAAGTTGAGACAAACATTAGTTCCCTGGAACTTGCAGCCCATGCTCTAAGCTCTGTGTTTTCGTGCTACCCAGTTCAAGTGTAACACTTCTGCCCAAGGATGACTCCTCAGATATTGCTAACAAGAGTATTTTTGTGCAAGATACACTTTCTCTTATCTTTCACCTGCTCTTTAAAACTCGTGCTTCAGGAGTGTCTCTTGCGTGACCACCATCTGAAAGTGTTGCCATTTCCCATGTCTCCCCCTCTTTGCTTGGAATAATCGGTATATTGTTTTTATTTAAATGACACTCTGTTTCTTCTCTGTTTCGCTCACTAGGGTACATAAGTCATGAGAAGGAATATTTATTTTCTTCCTTGCTGTCCTTGCTGCCTGGAATGATGCCCATCACACAGCAGGTCCTCGACAAGTATTTCTGGGACAAAACTTAGTAAATAAATGAACAAATTCTTTCTTTTGAAAATCAAGTGAAACATAAAAGTGAAAATAAGAAGCTATGACTCATTCATAATTCTACATTTAGAAAAAATTAACATTTAGTGAAAAATGTTACAGATATTATCCTTTGCTTGAAGAGATGAAAGAATTGATAGATAATAGATAGTAGACAGATGATAGAAGGATAGACAGAGATGTAGATAGATAGATAGATAGATGATAGATGACATACGTAGATAGATATAGAGGAAGATAGTAGAAGATAGATGATAGATGATAGAAAGATAGGAAGATTAGACAGATGATAGATAAATAGATAGATAGATAGTTATACATAGTAGATAGATGAGATGATAGAAGAATAGATAAATGGATGATAGGTAGATAGATGAAGATAGGTAGATGTGTGGATAGATAGATAAAGGCATGAAAGATAGATCAATGAAGACACTTTTATACAAATGAGATCACACACCAACAGTTGTCCTAAAATAAAAGTATTGAACTTAACTGTACTTGAACTTGACACATGAAAAAGAAAATCAGACTACATGAATTTCTGAAATAGAGAAACATTTGATGGATACAAGTAGAAATAGATAAACGTTCTTCATTTCAAGAGATATTAATTCCTAAAAGATCCCTTGAAAGCTCAGAGAAAAATGATCATGAAAACCAACTGATTCCAGTAGTCATCACAATTTTTGTTTATATTATTTAGCCCTTGTCAGAGTCTGTAACATAAGTATTCTGTTTATAAATCCTAATTCCAACTGTTGTTTAGTCTTTGTTCTGTATTTAATGGGTCCCAGGTGCTTTCACCATGGATTTTCCTGTTCCTTAGATCTTAGTGATCTCTTGGCTGATGCTGATAGTCAAGTCATTTACTTGAGAAGTGCTTACGGGGGCGTTTGTTCTTTATTTGTTAGAATTTCTGCCTACCGACTTCATAATTAAGTGACAGCTGACTGAGTACATTTGTGGATTACATTTTTTTCCTTCAAAATAATATCAATATTTGGGTATTGTCTTCTTGCACTAAATGTTGTTGCAGAGTTTTCTGAGGCCTCTCTGGTCTTCCCTCTTTTAGGTGGCTGCTTAATTCTCCTGAAATACAGAAAGAGCTATTCTTCTCCATTAAACCCAGTAACTTATCAGAGTAATATTACTTATTTTCATTTAAATATATCATTTTTAGTGTAAGGAGTTTATTATTCATCTGAAAATTACGTTCTTCCTTCATTTCAGAGTTCTTGACTTCAAATAATCATTTTATTATGATGTGTTGTTTTCTGTCTATTGTTTTGTCTTTTTTCTATAATTACTTTAAGCATTTTGCTTTTTCCTTCATATTCACTTAGACTTTTTCAAATTTTTTTCTAAGAAATCAATTTTATTTATTTTTTAGTTTTTTTTTTGTTTTTTTTGTCTTTATTTTTTTAATGTTACATTAAAAAAATATGAGGTCCCCATATACCCCCCACCCCCCTCACCCCACTCCTACCCCCATAACAACAACCTCCTCCATCATCATGGGACATTCATTGCACTTGGTGAATACATCTCTGAGCATCACTGCACCTTGTGGTCAATGGTCCACACCATAGCCCACACTCTCCCACAGTCCACCCAGTGGACCATGGGAGGACATACAAGGTCTGGTAACTGTCCCCGCAGCACCACCCAGGACAACTCCAAATCCTGAAAATGCCCCAACATCACATCTCTTCCTACCACTCCCTACCCCTATCAGCCACCATGGCCACTTTCTCCACACCAATGCCACATTTTCTTCTATTAATCACAATAGTTCATGAATAGAATATCAGTAAGTCCACTTTAATCCTTACTCTATTCCTCCATCCTGTGGACCTTGGAATGGTTGTGTCCACTCCACATCTATATCAAGAGGGGGCAAAGATTCCACATGGATACTGGATGCAATTCTCCTGCTTTCAGTTGTAGGCACTCTTGGCTCCCTGGTGTGGTGGTTGACCTTCTTCACCTCCATGTTAGCTGAGTGGGGTAAGTCCAATACACCAGAGCGTAGGAGTTGCAAGTCTGTTGAGGCCCAGGGCCTGGCTATCACATGGTTAATACATATTAATAAAGT
Organism: Dasypus novemcinctus; assembly: GCF_030445035.2. Taxonomy (NCBI): domain Eukaryota; kingdom Metazoa; phylum Chordata; class Mammalia; order Cingulata; family Dasypodidae; genus Dasypus; species Dasypus novemcinctus. The sequence continues at coordinate 7,030,010 of NC_080697.1, forward strand.
ATGCGATTCATCCAAAGTGTACAATCAAGGGTATTTGGTATAATCACATAGTTGTACATTCATCACTTCAATCATTAGAGCATTTTCTTTATTAAAATAATCATAAACAAAAAACAGACAGACCAGAAAATTCTTCACCTCTCAATCTCCCTTATGTTTCCCCTGCTGTACGTAACAGCTATTTCTGGCTATTCTTGCACAATTATTTATTTATTATTAAGCAGTTTTATTGAGATATATTCAGCATACCATACAATCTGTCTAAAGTGTGTAATCATGGGTTTTAGTATAATCACAATGTTGTGAAATCATCATCACAAAAATTTTAGAGTTATTTCATTACTCAAAAAAAAAAAAAACAACCCACACCTCTTACCCTAATTTTCCTAGTCATACAAAACTACTAATCAAATTTCATCTTCATAAATTGATTTATATTTACATTTATATAAATGGAATCATATAATATGTTACACAATATATTTAGTTCATAGTAACACAATTATATGGTATTTGTCCTTTAATGTCTGGCTTGCTTCACTTTACATAATGTCCTCCAGGACATAATGTTGTCATATGCTTTATGACTTCATTTCTTCTTACAGCTGCATAATATTGCATCGTGTGACTACACCACAGTTATCCATGCATCAGTTGATGGACATCTGGATTGTTTCCAACTTTTGGCAATCATGAATAACACTGCTGTGAACATTGGTGTGTAAATGTCTATTCATGTGCAGTGTCACATGGCAAATCTATATTCCACTTCTTTAGGAATTGCCAAACAATCCTCACAGCGGCTGTACCATTCTACATTCCCAACAACAGTGAATAAATGTTCTTTCTCTCCACATCCTTTCCAACACTTGTAGTTCTCTGTCTTTTTAATAGTGGCCATTCTAATAGGTGTGAAAGGATTGTAGTTTTGATTTGTATTTCCCTAATCCTAGTGATGTTGAACATTTTTTCATGTGTCTCTATGCCATCTATATTTCTTCTTTGGACAGTTGTCTTCAAGTCTTTTGCCCATTTTTTAATCAGATACTTTGTCTTTTTATTATTAAACTATATGATCTCATCTCCTTATATATCATGGATATTAAACCTTTATCAGATATGTGATTGCCAAATATTTTCTCCCATTGAGTTGGCTGCCTTTTCATCCTTTTGACAAAGTCCTATGAGGTCCAAAAGTGTTTAATTTTGAGGAGGCCCCATTTATCTATTTTTCCTTTTCTTGTGTGCTTTGGGTATAATGTGCAAGAAACCACTACCTACCACAAGGTCTTTAAGATGTTTCCCTACATTTTCTTCTAGTAGTTTTATGGTCCTGGCTTTTAAATTTAGGTCTTTGATCCATTTTGAGTTGATTCTTGTATAGGGAATGAATAGGGGTCCTCTTTCATTCTTTTGATTATAGATATCCAGTTCTCCCAGCACCAATTGTTGAAGAGACTATTTTGTTCCATTGGCACGGATTTGATAAGTTGGTCAAAAACCACTTGACTATAGAGGTGAGGATTTATTTCTGGTCAAATGTTTTCTACATGTTATTAAGTTTATTAATTTAATTCATCTATATGCATTTTTTCTTAAGGGCACATATTAGACCTATTATGAGGTTACATTAGATTTTTAAACAAAATTTTATTGAAGTATATTATTGATACATGAACATACATAAACAATAAGTGTATAGTATAATTTGAGAACTTACAAAACAAGCATGCACGTCATCACACAGAGCTCCCATCCATCACACCAAACCCACTATTTTGCATTGCTGTGAAACATGTTACAAACTATGTAATGTTTCTTATCATTATTACCATATCCCTCTCTTTAAGCTCCTGTTCTATTCATATTGTTAAATTCTTTTATATTGAAAACACTTGAGAGAATTCAGTTCCTGCTTCTCAGGCTTTGGTTTTCCTGTGTTATTCTCCCATTTTTATATGCTAGGAGAAGCACATAAAAGTATGCTTTTGTGTTTGTAGATTTGCCATAACTTTCTTTTTATCTCCATCACTTGCTCATTTCTGTCCAAGCTTCCTATTTGTTCATATATGAATACATTTTCCATGACATTTTACTTGATGCTCTGCCCATCTAGTTTGGGACTGCTTGCCTTCCCATTTGATCTAGGGTTTGTGGGTTTGTTGTTGTTATCTATTTAGATTTCTATAGTTTGAGGGTCTATGGTAGAGGAAGAGGGGAACTAGCTGGGGGTGGGTAAATGCCAAGTGAACCCTTGTTGGGAGACCTGAGCTCTGCTCCCTTCCATGATACCAGGAAATATCCTGTTCCAGGTCATCTAGGTGTAGCCCCCATTGAGAGGGTTGAAAATTGCTCCCTCGACTCAGGTCACTGCCTTGGAAGATGGCAAACCCTGGCAGCTCCTTCTGCAGATATCCTACTGTGGTATATGGGATTTTACTTACCACAAAATTCTCCTTGGGTTTCTCAAGGCAGCCCAATTGGTCCCTCTCTCACTTATCTTCACATTGAAATGCATTAGCAACGTTGCTCAGAATTATCATGCTTCACTGTCTGTCCTGATGCTGCTTTTTGTTTCAGCTATGACTTTTAGAAGGTTATAGCCTAAGTTGTATCTCTTTCCTCATTTGGTTACAGCCAAGTGGAGTTCGGGTTATGTTTTCTTTCACTGATTGATATTTATAATGTCTTCTTCATTCATTGGCCATTGGGACATAGATTCTCCTTCATTCAGAATCATAAATTCTGCGATTCTGCTTCATTCTGAGGCCTTTACTCAGAAATCTCTTCTTTCCCAAGCTCTCTTTTAAACCTGCACTGAAAACCAAACATAAATCTCTAGCTGTGATCTGATCATGCCCTTCACAGGATGTGTTTGAGTTCATTGTCCTTGACACACAGTGTGTTTCTGTGTGTTCTTTCTAGGTGATCTCACCTGCTCACATGACCCCAAATATCATGCAGAACTAAATGATTCTCAATGTCACACTTTTAGCTCAGACAGACATCTTTTCTGGGTTTTAAACTTATAAATGCAATTGCCTCTGAATTTCTCCATCTGGATGTTTCCCCAGTCAATTCAAGGCCAATGTACTTAAACTTTAACTCTTTCTCTTCTTGCACCTCTCAAAAGTGCTCTACCACTGTACTGTGTCAGGGCTCGTCAGCCCACCTACCCAGCCCCCTACTTCATCTTCTGTATCTCCCTCTTCCTGTCCTCTTCCACATTCAATCAATTATGAAACACATGCATTTCATTTGCAAATGCTTGTTGAAAGTCATACAAAATAAGTGAAATTGCTTTTCAGAAGTTCATGACAAAGCATTGAGTATAGGAAAGTTGCAGTGAGGGAAAATACAGAATCAAAATGGGGAAAGAACGTAAACCATGGTGTATGCACACAATGGAGATGCAGAATCATTTAAATAAACTTGTGAAAATAATGCTGTAAGAAAATATCTATGCTAAAATATCAAATTCAAAATAAGGGAACAAAATAGCATATAAAGTATAACCTTAATGATATTATTTATAATTGTTAATCGATGTGCTTGATGAAAGTACATCACCAATTTGTCCACAGATTTTTTCCTGTCTGGTGGTTGTTTTCTTCTTTACTCTTTTCTATATGTTTCTAATGGTAAATGCTCTGATTTATAGGATGTTTACTATGTACCGGGCATTATGCTAAGTGCTTTCTCACAGTGCCCAATAAATTGTCAGTTGCTGCACATTAGTATATAACAAGGAAAAATATTATGAAAATATTTCTTAAATCAATCTCTGTTCACTCTCTTCACAGCTAGTGTTTTAGATTAGGCCCAAATGCCTAGGGCAACTATTCCCAAATATTCTTGTTCACTGTACCCATAGTGAAGGGGATTTTTTTCACGGCCCACCTAGGCCAAAAGAAATGCCTAACAGTTATGTTTATGGACTAGTTAGATCCCAAAGTTTAATGAGCATGTATATTCTCACAACTAAGTCATTTTAAAATAATATGCATAAATGGAAAGAAAACTAACGCTCATTTATTCTCAATCACACTTATTTATTCATGGAGCAAATACAACTTTCTTAACCTCACTTCCTTACTTATTCTTGTTATGCCATCAGTCTCCCAAAACCCAGCTTCATAAACATATGACATCATCAAAAGAGATGTAGCTGAATTTCATGATGAAACTGTGAACTTGGGCTAATAATTTTCAGATTCCCTCAAATACAGAAAACATCCCAAAGTGCACCTGAGGCATGGCTGAAACTCTCTGGCACCCCTTGGCACAAAGAATTGTTCATAGGTACCTTCTTTTGTATATTTACCATCCTCCATCTGTAGAGGTTTTCTTTCTTCCTTTGTCTGTTTTAGACCAAAAGCCTGGTCTTTGTTCTATCCCAGTTCAATTTCAAATTTTAGATTGGCATAGTATTTCAACTATCCCTTAGACTGGTGTAGTATTTCGTGGATCTTGATTTTGCCGTCAGACCTGTCCTGTAAATTTTAGCAGCGTACTTCCTGTCTTCTCCCAAATCCCTGCTATGCTGCTTAGGCTGCTCTGTTACAGTTCTCCCTCCAGTCTGAACTAAGGGCGACATTCAGGAATGCACCCTTACCAAGTCATTTACTGAGTCAGGCTTCAACCCATGTATGCCATCTCAGAGTCTATGTCTCCACCTTGTCCACCTGATAACGAAATCCCCAGTAAGGCCTTACTAAATTTTCTGATCAGACCAGTCACAATATTTGAAAACAAGCCACGTTTTTTTCATTCATTCTTTAATTCATTGAAGAATTCTTTTTTGAGCAACTACCATGGCCAGAAATTATGTTGAATTACACAGACACAGTGGGGGACAAAAAGAATTTGTCCCCATTCTCACATTGCTTAGAGGAGAGGGACGATGATCAAATAATCACGCAAACACTTGAGTACTTCTTCGTCAGACCCTGTTCTAAGTGCTTTATGTGTATGAACCCGTTATTTCCAACATCCTATGCCATGTAATTGATCATTATCTCCATTCATCAAATGAGAAAACTGAAGCACAAAAGGGTTAGCTGAAAGGATTAGAACCTGGGCAGTCCCTCTCCAGAGCTGACATCATCCTTTGCGTTCCACCACCTTTCATAATGCCTAACTCGGAGAATCAATTATGTTAGTAATTTACTTTTATTATTCTATTTATTTCTGTATGCTAAAACTCTAAATATTTCTGTATTTACAAAAAATACCTTGGCTGAGGACTATCCATCAAATGCTGCCTCATTTCAATAATTCCAGTTTGACTCAGACACATGTCAAGAAACTGTTTTGCAAGAGCCTATGGGAGAAACGCTGCCCTGCGAGTGAGGAAAACTGGCTCAGCCCCTGACCTGCCGCCAAGACTCTGTGTGATCTCGAACATGTCGTAACTTTGGGGGTATGTATATTTCTACTCTGGTAAATTTATGAATCTATCGATCAGCTCTTTATTTTCATTTAGTGGTGGTAAAACATATGTTTTTACAGTTAATGAAGAAGCTGAAAAATACTATGGAGTTGACTTTATCTTATCAATTTATTCTATTGATTCAGAAACTGGAGCTAAGAGTAGGACCATGATTTGCTCAAAATCATCTAAATAGAGTAAATGTCAGGCTGAGAACCTCATCTCCTAACTCCTAGCTAATATTCTTTCCTATGTTTTCTTAATGGCTTACTTAAGCATAGGTTCTAAGGTGGTTCTAGAAACTCTTATTAAAGACTCAAGACTTTTCATTAAATTTATTAACTTATTAACTCATTAACTATTTAAACCTCACAGTTCAAATTAAACCCCACTCTCAGCAAATGCTAATAATGTGTAGTCAATTATTCCCAACTCTCCAAGATCAATATCATCCATACTTCATTCAGCGGCATGTCAGGGATGCTCCACCCTTTCTGCCAAGTTTAGTTTTTTGATGCATATTGGCAGAAAAATTAAGAGCATGGACTTTAGATTTACAAAGGTATTTGGATTTGAGTCCTAGCGCTTACTTGTTATGTGCCCTTGGGCAAGCATTTGACCTAAGTCTCTGTTTCATTGTTGTCAAAAAAAACAATAAAGGGTTGTGTGTAATAAACTGGTTAATGTTTATAAATAAAATGCATCTAAATACCATAACACTGTGTTTGGCATAAAGTATGAACTCAGTAAGTGGCCATTTGAGAAATTCACCATTTTTCCCTCAAATGATTTCCAGTAATTTGTGGGACCCTTTGGTGGAACCAGGAATGGATTGTACCATGATTAGAATGGACTTGCACAGGACCCTGTCCCTGCTTTTATCTTTGTCTTCATCCATAGCAAAAGCTGCTGCCCTCTCACTCTAGCTCAACTGGAGGAAGAACCTTATTCTGCATTAAATATTTAAAATATCACAGTATACAGCAGATTGCTGAAAGAAAAATGGACAAAACTGTGTAGGAAATTCCACCAAACCCACCAGAGAGCAAGTCACACATCCCAGGACCCCAGGCTCCCAGTGGTCATCATCGCTGTGGATTCAGACCCTTGACAGTGGAAGGGGGCCCATGGCTCAGCAGCACCCACACCTGAGTGCTTGTCAGAGCTCTAGAACCTCAGGCCCAGTTCAGGCCTCTGAGCTAAATCCACATTTGACAAAATGCCCAGGCGATACATATGCACATTAAAGTTTGAAGAATGCTGCCTTCATACTTTGTTTCTCAAACTTTGGCAAGCAAGCCAATTAACCCAAGGAGTTACCGAGTTCTTCAGGTGATTCTGATACAGATGGAAGTTGGTAAAGCACTGCTCTAGAAAGCAGGTGAGGGGGATGAAAAATGCTATAATGAGGACATTTTGTGGTTTTTCTGTTTTGGTTTTAAAGAAGGTGTGGGGTCTGAGTAATTCCTGGAAGGACATGTGATCCGGTGGGATAAGCACAGATCATCCGTGGTAATCTAAGAGGCCTGGATAACCAACTGCGTGGCGAGAGCCTGGCAGGCAGGGCTTGCTCTTCTCCTGCTAGCTCAGGGAGCTTGGACCTGCCGAGCCAACTGGATGCCCCAGAACTCTGGCATCCAGTGGCCTGTCTCAGGTTAAATGAGAACTTAGACTTGTCAGCAAAGCAATGAACAGGTCCATGTAGAATTTTCTGTGCAGTCCAGCTGGTCTTTGAGGGTTCCTCCTACTTCACATGCTCGGCCATGGAGGTGAACTGGAAAGTGCCCGGGGCTCAATTCTCCGCCTCTCCTGGCTCTGCCCCTTATTAGCAATCGGAGTTGACACAACTTGCTCAAGTCCTGGAGCCTCAGTTGTACTTTCATAAAAAGGAAAATAGAAAATCCCTGACTGGCCTACCTCAGAAAGTTAATTGTATGGGTAAAAGGATATGACAAAAGTGGAGATGGTGTCTCTCGTGGCCTGAACATGCAGCTCACCATTGGGTGTCTCAGTTCAAATGTCAACTTTTCAGAGTCTTTTCCTGAAGACTCATTTGAAAAGTTTCCCTCCTCCCTCGTGTCCAGGACGTTCCTTACCATCTCATCCTGATTGATTATCAGTGTATGTATCATGATTAGAAATTATCTAGGTGATTTACTTGGTTATGGGTTTAATAGCTTCTCCAACCAAGAGGGGAATTTGTCTTTCTTGGTAAATGATCCATTCATACACAGAGCTGGAAAAAGAATACCTGCATGCAATAAACATGTTTTAAATAAATGAATGAATGAGTCAGTGGATACATTTTCTTTATGAATTGTGAAGGTGTTGATCATATAATTATCTTCATTGACACCCATACCTGATTGCTTCATCTAGTTCAACTTCCCTCAATTATCCCATCACAGGTTCTCTCTATACATTTCTGTCTTTTCTCTGTTATTGCCAACTCCTTCTATGCTCTTGACTTTCTATTTGAATGAGCGAAGCAGGAGAGTACTGTGGCATTTTTATCAAACATATATGCAGCTCCAGAACTTTGAAATGGCCTTAGTGCATTTTTTTTTACTGAAGTTTCTATTTATTTTCCTCTTTGATAGAGGGACATAGGCTGGTTTTCACCTGGCTCCTGCTGGTTTGCTATTTTTGAGGGAGAAATCAAATTGAGTGTATAAAAAAATGGATAGTCCAGTAAACCCAGATCCCCAGGAGCCTCTGAACCCATCCAACCTGAAGAGATCAAAGCTCTCTTTGTTCTTCCTCTACCAGGAATAGTACATTTCCACCAAATTCCAGGGTTCAGTCTGGGCAAGACTTGGGAAACTAATATTTGGAGTGGTCACTCTCCTCATGTTGTTTCTAGAGAACTGCTGCAGCTGAGCCGAGATGGCAGCCTGTGAAGTCGAGGACAGGGAGACCAACCAAGGTTACAGGGCAAAAGTACAGAGGAGAAAAAGTAGGAGCAACTTTTTAAAACAGTGATTTGCACTTTATCTGTTTTGCACATGTGGCTTCTCATTTCTCCTGATATTCATGAGGTCCATTTAATCAGCCAGACATTCTTGGGCAGGCCACATGGTGGAGGAAGGAGCAGTGGCACAGGATTTCACTCTGACAGTAGCCTCCCATGTGACCTTGGACAGGCCATGAAAATCTCTATTTTCTGGAGCATCACCTTCAGCGGTGATGGACAGAAATAGTCAATGTTGTTTCCCCAGTGGAAATTTAACACTCGCAAACCAGCAAGCATTGAAACCTGATGCACTTTTGCTGGAGCTTTCCCACTTCAAGTTTCCAGAGTTGGGGCCCACTTCCTTCCTTCATGTGTTTGGGGAGGCTGAGGCCCATTGGAGGAAAAGATGTGCAGCAAGCGTGCAGTAGAATCAGGCCTAGACCCAGAAGTGCTAGTTCTAATTCATGCCCATCCTTACACCTTGCCCGACATAATCACTTGACCCCTCTGGCATGGTACTCAGAAGCAAAATGCAGTGGTTGCCACAACCCCATTACTAGACAGGGCTCACCGATGGTTTGTGGAAGGTTGCTAGTCACCTGTGCTCTCATCTCAGCACATTGAGGCAGCCTGGGTCCTGGGCATATCTCTATCTGTACTACTTGGGTGAGACTTCCTAATTATCTGTGGCTATCCTACACAACAACTTGTTTATTGAGAAACCATATTGTTTGAACATTGAAACTTTTAGGAAAATGTGCTTAGCTCAACCAATGAACAGTCTTTCATTTTTTAGAAATTGGCCTTATGGGAAGAAACCAGCTCATTCCAAACAGGTTGAGAACTTTTTAATGTACAAATACCTTATTTTAAAAACCATGCTTACTAATTGACTAAAGCACTTTCTAATAGGTTTAGCCTACTTGGAGTTCCTTAGACTTACTTGCTAGCAATAGAATTTCATTAAAAATATTCTCCCCAGTGTGTTCACTAATTCAGTAAGATTGCTCTTCAGTTAGTCTGAATTTGTGAAACTTCACCCTGAGTATATATATACTTTCCACTTATAATTATATGGACTCTCAAGTGTGGGAAGCTCTCTCAGGTGTGAGGAGAACCTTGTGCCTTTGACTTCTTGTGAATTCCTTTTTTGATAGAAGGCCCGACTCTTATCAAAAAAGACCTCCTCAGGCAGGAATTCTCTAATCCACTTCTCAGCTCCAGGCAGAATTTCTCACTTCTCTCTGCTATTCCTGAACTTTAGGTGCATCTCATCACATTTCACATTATTCTGTATCTGTTTCATTTGTGTAACTGTCTCCCCAAATTTATAGGACAGGAGGCAAGTCTTGTTTATCCTTTACCTTGATGCAAGCAACATAATATGAGCTTCAAAAATATGTTGGAATTTCTTTCAGAATCCGTTTGTCTCCAAAATATGGAACAAAGTCAAGTCACTGTTACAAAGTCTCGACAGGTCCCTTTAGAGGACTTGAAATTGAAGGTGAGCGCATGAGCAGAATCATGGAGCTCACACTCCAGACAGCCCTTCCTTAGAATAAGGAGAAGAGATGTGCAGCCACCTAGATAATGCTTTCTGGCCAGGAAAGAAAGCAACTGTCAGCCAAAACATTTGGCAGGAAGTAATAAAGTAGTTTTCAGAAAGTCCATGAGCTTGGAATTGCATATCAGTTCATCTTACATTCCTCTCTCTGGACCAATTTCATTGCTCCTCATTCAACAAATAATTGTTGTGCCCGTGCATAAAGCAACATGAGAAGGGGTTAAGGGGCTCTTAAATTTTGTATGCCATCATGAGCTTCTATGGACAAAGTATTTCAAACAACCTCTTTCATTTCTTAGACATGACTTTCCTGGTTTTACAGAAGATAAGACTGGGTTTTAGTGGGACGAATTAACATAACAAATATTGCTAGAGTTGGGGCCTTGAACCACTATCTGTGTAAAAAGTATGTGCTTGTTTCATTGTGACTTGCGTTGAAGTGAAAAGCCCAGCCCGTGGTTTGCAGAAGTTCATGACTGAAAAGGGGCATCTTGCTAAGAGCCATGAGGCAGCAAGCTTCCTTGCCTTGCTTGTCCTCAATTTGTAACTCACCTTGGAGAACCTAGAGGAGCCGGCCAGGCATTCGTGCTGTCAGCAGTAGACGGGGCTTTCACTAGTGCAGGCTGGCAGCCCTCTTTCCAGCATCTGGGTTTTGTCCTGGGCAGTGGGAGGCACGTCTAGAAGCAACCTTGCGGACTCAACACCGGTCCTGCCTGTGAGATCCTCTGACCGGCCCTGACCTCCCACCTTCCTCGCTCTGCTGGCTCCCCCACCCCAACCAGCCTGTGATCTTGTCAGTGCAGTGCAGCCTGAAGCCCCTGCTCTAAGGAAGCGGGGCTGGCGTGGCGAGGACACAGGTGCTCAGAAGGACAGGTCTGTGGAAAGTCCGCACAGACCCGTGGGCAAGATTGAGTGGGCTCATTGTTAAGTCAAGGAGCCTGGGCATCTGGAAGCAAGGTAGAGAAACTGAGAATTTAGCCAGGGGAGTAGCAAAATTAGACCTGGGATTTCTAAGAACCCAGGTAGAAAGGTGAGAGCTGAGCGTTTACGCTGCTAGGAGCTGGGAGACTAGGGGTTGGATGGACGACGACCTTGCTCTCCTGGCCGGCAATACTCGACCGAGCAGGTGGAAGGGGGAGTGGCCATCCCGGAGGGTGGGCTGAGCACAGACGAGGCACCTGAGTTTTATTTTAGGAATCTGCTCTCCTCAGTCCTTCTTTTTGCTTCTTTTCAGTCACAGCCTGCATGACAGAGTCCCAGGGTCAGGAAGATAAACAGCTACCACTGTACCTGGCCTTGGGCAGGTGGAAAGGACCAGGGCCCCAAAACCCTCCATGTCACTGGCAAACAACTTGCAAATGGTAAACGGTGGTTGGTGTCCGGGGACCTGAGACTCAAGGGGCAGCTCAGGGGACAGTGGGCCCCTCTGGGCGTGAGCTCCTGGCCCTTGCCTGGCTCTGGCTGCTCAAAGTTGCTTTGTCTTTGGGAGATGGACTCATCGTCAATCAGAGATGATGCTAGAATTTAATCAGAAAAGAACCATGGCTTGGATATTTTCAACAAGAAATAGCAAACAAAAGAATAATAAAATAAGTAGGAATAAACTGAAAGGAAGCATACGGAAACTTTAGGGAGGAAACTGTAATCCTTTGTTATGTTATTTACAGTAAAAAAATATAGAGAAAATACTGTGACTGAATGGGAAGATTAAATATGATATTTATTTTAATGTAAATTATCAGTATATCGATTTTATATCAAAGTCACAGTAGGATTTTTTATATTCAGTAAATTATTGTAGAAATAATTTTAGAAAAATTGATATTAAAGAATTTTAAAAGTTGGATAAAAGAACAGCAAATCAGAGGATGGTATTAGCCTGAAAATACAAATATAGATAAATGCAACAAAAGAGAGAATCCATAAACAGAACCACTTTTGTATGATTTAAGTTAAATATACTTTCTAAAGCAGGATAGGAAATGGTTATTTAATAAATGTTATAATGATATTTAAAGAGCAAAGTGTAAACTTATTTAAAAAAATCAGATCCACTATGTAGTTTTCACACCCAAATACATTCTAGCTATATTTAAAGCTTAAATGTTTAAAAAATCAAATTGTTGAAATTGTAGTAGTAAAATAGATTATTTAGTAACTCAGTGGTTAATTCGCTTCTAACCTCTGAAGCAATAGGTAAAAGCTCAAATAAAACCATTAAGGATTTGGGGAATCAATTTTTAACAATCATGTTCTTTAATCATATTTGTGGCAAGACTAAGGTAAGAGGAGTTGGTAATAATGTTTGTTTTATGGAGCCAGAGACTTCAGGGGTGGTAAAGTTCCTGTCTGCTGTCCAGGAAGTAACGCAGTGCCCAGTGAGCCCAGGGCCTGGCCAGCACATGCCAAGAGAGGACCCGGCTGTTGGAACTCACTGCAGTGAGAAGGTGGGTGAGGCAGACAGAGCAGGTGGAGTGTGAGCCAAGAGAGAAGGCAACTGATGGAGGCAGAAGCCCAGTGGGTTGGGGGGAGGGTTCCATATAAGGGGAGAGAGAAAATATTTCCATGAAAGGAAGACGGAAAGGGGAGCGAGAAGAAAGCTCACACTATTGGACTGGAATGTCAAGTATCGATGTGACCTCAGGGTCACATGGGTATGGAATTTTCTGTGCCGTGGTGAATTCCCTCAGCTTTCTCTCTCAGGCCTGTTTTCTTAGGGGCTCTCTATTATTGCATCTGACTGATCTGCCCTGACTTGGGGAATGAGCCTGAGAGTGTAAGGAGGAGGAGGGAAGGGAGGGAATGCTCGCTCACCAGTTTCCCAAGCCCACACTGTGCCTGCTGAGGGTGAATGTACCCAGATATCTGGTAGGTTTGGAGGCTGCTGCATGGCTTCTGAGCATGCAGACATGCTCAGGGCTCCTCTGTAGACCCCTCACCATCACTCTTCCCTCCCCTTTTGGCATGAGGAAAATAAGCACTGCTCTTGCCCTTTCCCCTCTTAGAGGTGTTGAAACAGTGTGTTAACTCCTGTTCTGGGGTGCTCCCTGCCACCGCACAGAGAAATAGTGAAGTAAACAATGCCGAGGCTCCTTTTCCAAGGAGAAGGAGGTATAACGATAACCATCTCAGCCTTCTTTATTTCATGTCACTGGCAATGCATGAAATCTGCAGATCTTGACACAGTTCAAGGAGGATGATAAAGAGAAAACGAATTTTATAGGATCAGACAACATGGGCAGGATCTGTTGTACTCTGGAAAGTTGAGGAAAGACAACTCAATAATGATACTTGTGTTTTACCAAGAAGGCAAATGGAGTCCACCAAAAATATCTGTTTTTAGTTACCTCTGTATGGGATGGAAGGTGTGGCCTGATCTGGAAAAACTATTTCATGAATCTCAGGTTCCATCTAGAGATGAAATATTCTACCTTTTCCACTCACTCAATGAGGCCTAAATCCCTATTTCAGGCAATACTATAGATTTCTTTTTCTCAGGAGGAGCCTGAGTTGAGGGAAAGACAGGTAGAGATTGATTGTGTTGATCTGATTAGGAAATGATAAAGCCCAAATGAATTCTTTCTGACACACCTGAGAAGCTGAAATCCCTTGACCAAGTCAAAGCCTTAGCGGGAAACAAAGCTGAAATGCAAAATCCTAGGAATAAGCCTATATGAGAAAATCATAAGAAGTGGAAATGACTGTTTAGAAGTCATTTTCTGAATGCAGGTTGTAGAGGTATATAGATAATGGAAATAATATTAGTGGTGAATATTAGGGGTTTAGAAAAAGCAGACACAGTACAACCTTAACTAGAAAATTATATATTAATAGAAAAATATACAGATTATAGATGATACAGACATAGATATGGAGATATAGATACAGGTTTATGAATTTGAAGAACTAGTAAATTAAAATGAGCAAGGACAGACAGGACTTGGCTAAAACACTCAACATGGACATTGATGAATCTAAGCCAAAAGCATATTTCTAAGAGTCAATCATGAATATGGAGGGCCTTCAGAGTACTTTTACCAAGTTACTTATCTTCTCTTTCCTTTTATTTATGCACAAGTATTGTAAATGAAAAAATTTCTTCCTGCAGGTCTGAAATGTTGTTTCAGTAAGCATAAAATTTTTTAAAAAATTATGTATGATAAGAAAGCTAAACAGAGTTGACATATTTTTCTTTCTTAGTGTTATATAACATAAATGTGCTTCTTACCATCAATGGTATCTCATATTTTTAAAAAATCCATGGGAGATAATTACATGGTAAACACAAAGATTGCACAAAACCATATGATTTTAGAGATGAGCTCTATTTCAACTTTGAAGAAGAGATTGTTTTGTGCTATTCTGTTCTAGGCCACACAAAGACAATGGAGTCTAGAAGTCAACCTCAAGGAGTTGGCGCCATCCATCTCCCTCTGTCTCCTCTGTGCCCAGGCTGCCCCTGCTTACAAGGTCTCAGTCGTACTGGATTAAGGCCCTCCCTGAACAGTTTGGCCTCAGCTTAGCTAATAGGATCTTCCAAGACCTTATTTACAAATGAATTCGCAGATATAGGATCAGGGGTTAGAATTAAACATATCTTTGTGTAGGATATGATTCAATCCATAGCACTTACCAATGTAGATGCAACAATTCTAGACAAAATGTTTTCTAATGGAATCCATACCATATTAAAAGCATATACACATATAAAAACAAAGAGAATTTATTCCAAAGATGCAAGAATGATTCACCATTCACCATGACAAAGCTGTGTTACCTTACGTAAAAAAGAAAATAATCGTAAAATTATGTTGATAGATGCTGAAAAGTCACTGATAGAATCCAGCAGCATTTTCTAATAAAAATGCTAAGTAACTTAGCTTGAAGGTTGGCAGCAGTGGACATTTACATAAATAGTAAAATAATAAAGCTACTTCTATTAAATTCATAAATTAGACAGGGGTCTTCTCTATCACTACTTGTAGTATAAAGTTTTGATGTTTTGAGTTGGAAAGGAAAATGAAACTAAATAATCAGTATAAATATGGGAAAAGACAAACATGTTTTTTCAGATGTTATGATTATAAACCTAGAACAAAGCAAAAAAATTCTAATAAAAATAAAAGCAAAATCCTACTTGAATGAATTGGGTAAAAATGACCTTACATATAATAAATATGATTCATTCATTTATACAACAAATGTTGTGAGCAGTTATTTTAAGACAGGCATTATTTTTGGCTACTAAGAATACAGAGGTAAACAATATCTTCCATGTGGAACTTGTATTTTACTAGAAGGAAATAGAAAATAAACAAATTAAAAAGTGAGTAGAATATCAGAGAGTGACTGCTATAATAAAAATAAAACAGGGTGGTAGGCAGGCAGAAAGAGAAAGACTGGGGAAAAAGGGGCCCCTGTAAATGGGACGATAATGCAAGTTTGGGCAAGGAGATAACATTTAGGCTAAAATACGAATGTCAAAATCCTATAGTTTTTATTCTTAAGAATAACAAAATGGAAATACAAAGTGGGAAAAGCTCCTTTACATTGGTGACACACCTCTAAAATATATCTAGTTTGAACTTTAACAAAAAGGGTTGGGACCTACAAGGAGAAAACTGTAATTTATATGAAAGGATGTAGGTCACAATTTAAACCAATGAAGTAGCATACAATATTCCTGGATGGGATGATAGTAATATAAATATTTATATTATTAATATATAAATTTAATGCAAATAATTAGAATAAATTCTCTACGAATACCAGAAAATATGCCTTACAATCTTTATGTAACTATAGATTCCTAAAAAATGGTGAAGGAAATTATGGAAAAAATTGTAAAATGAGATTTAACTTGCTGGATTTTTAAATGATCTTTAAAAACCATTTTAATAAAGAAGTATGCCACTGGTATTGACGGATCAGTAAAATAAAATAGATAGATCCTGGGAAACGGACTTGGCCCAGTGGTTAGGGCGTCCGTCTACCACATGGGAGGTCCGCGGTTCAAACCCCCGGCCTCCTTGACCCAAGTGCAGCTGGCCCATGCGCAGTGCTGATGCGCGCAAGGAGTGCCCTGCCACGCAGGGGTGTCCCCCGCATAGGGGAGCCCCACGCGCAAGGAGCACAGCTCCGTAAGGAGAGCCGCCCAGCGGGAAAAGAAAGTGCAGCCTGCCGAGGAATGGCGCCGCCCACACTCTCCATGCGGCTGACGACAACAGAAGCGGACAAAGAAACAAGGTGCAGCAAATAGACACCAAGAACAGACAACCAGGGGAGGGGGAGGAATTAAATAAATAAATAAATCTTTTTTAAAAAATAAATAAATAAAATAAAATAGATAGATCCAGAAATGATACAAGCATATACAGAAACTCGATATATGTAAAATGGAAGCATTTCAATGCAGAGGCAAAACGTGGGACCATTTGATAAATGTTGGCATAATTTATTCTTATTTGGAAAGAAAACAAACTTAACACCATCTACAAAAGTAGTTTCTAATGAATTATTAATTGAAATATAAATAATAAAACACTAAGAAAGCAAGAAATTTTAAGAGAATATTTACAAAATTTGGAGTGGAGGAGACCTTTGTTAGCAAAGCAGTGGATCCAGAAACCATTAAGAAATGTAAATTTTTAAAAAATGTGTCATGAAAGATACTATACAAAAAGGCAAATTGGTCTATTGGAAAAATTGTTTTCCACGTACATAAAAATCAAATGAGTAATATATCTATTCTACAAAGAGCTCTTATAATTTAATAAACCCATAAAAATGAACAAGGTTTATGAATAAACAATTCACAGAAGAGGAAATCAAAAATGCCAAACCAAAGCTAATAATCTTTTCTGACTTTTATAAATCATACGAAATCAAATATTATATTTTTATTATGAAGTTGGCAAATTATAAACAATGATAAAAACCTGTACCAGGGAGCATGTAAAAAGGAAACACTTCCATATATTGTTAGTGGGGTTATGAAGTGTTACAATTCAAAGTAATCCGATAGTATCTATTAAAAAAATATACAACCTCTGACCCTCATCTGGGGCTGTAGCCAATGGAAACAAAAGCACTAGCACACGAGGTTACTGGTACAAAGTTGAGCATTGCAGCAACGTAGTTGTAATGGCAACAGGAGGAAATGATCAGAATAAACACCACAAGGGCAATAGTTTAATTATTTAGAATAGCATGTATTATGTAATAGCATGCAACTTTAAAAAAGCTGCAACTTAAAGTTCGTACATGATCTTATTTTTGTAAATCAATGTTGTAACACACATGCAAAGGATTGTATACAGAAGTTTGTAGATGGTTTTTATTTACGGAAAAACGTGTAGAATGATAAACTGTAGCCTGTAACTTGAGGGGATAAAGGAGTGAAGTCGGGTGTAGAGAAAAATATTAATGTCAATTTCTAAATATTTCCTTTTGTTCATGATTGCAGTAGTAACAAGAGATCATGAGAGCCAGAAATAAGGAAGTGGAATTGGGGATGAAGATAAAAGGAAAATATGAGAGATATTTAAGGGACAGTATATAGGACCTGGTTTCCCATTGGTTGTAGTGTGAAGGTAAAGGAGAAGCAACCAAAGGAAATCTTCCTACTACCTGGCTTGGGAAGCTGAGAACACTTGGGGATAAGATTCGGATTTGATTTTGGATGTGTTGTATTTGGAGTGGTCCTGGGACGTCAGGTACAGGTATGTGATGTGCAGAAGGCCACCCAGTTTTGGAGTCTGAAGTAAAAGAGAGAATTTTGCACTGGGAATTGCCATCACTAGCTCCCTTGCACCAAGTACATGACTAACAAAATGGTAGGCTTTCAGTAAATGTCTGCACATAAATTAATGAGTGCCCCACCTGCATATGCCTTGCCCTTGTACAGTTTTCCTCTGGGGATGGAGAATCACAAATAAGTGGATAGTTAACTTGCTCTGCAGTGCCAGGGTCTCTCGATGGGAGTCTTCACGGGCATAGGCTTCTTTGTCCCCTGCCTTCCTAACTGCTGTCGCATCCTGCCATTTAATACTTTGCCCCTCAATTGCGCACCCATCTGCTCTGTTAGGACATGCGGCGAATGCCTTCCAAGGACAAACAGATCCACCTAATATTATTTGCATTCAGAAAGATGTACTCGGAACTGCTGCCCTCCTGCCTCATGGAAGTGTGTCCTACCTGTTCTCAATGAACAGGTGAGCACCAGGGCACAAGGAAACCACGTCCAGAGTAGCACCATTACCTTTGAGACCCGGCAGCTGGGGTCTGACCTCCTGGCCCGTTTCCCTCCCACCCCAGGACAGGGTTCTGCCGGCACATCAGCACCCACAGAGAGAAGCTGTATGGAGATCTTGCAGGAACCAGGGATGAAACTCAGAACCGACTCCTAGAACAGAAGTGAGTTCAGCGTACCTGCTAGAACTTGGGCCAACCTCCTGGAAACCAAACGTAAACTTTGGTTAGGAAAATCCGCTTGGTTCAGAGTTTGGGGGTCCCCTGGGCCTGGGGTAAGGGACTGTCACTCCTCCAGGAAGACTGGGGAGCAGGTTTGCCTTTTGATCTGGAAGCAGCATTAAGTTTCTCACTTTTGGAACATGAACAAGTTTGTGCTATCCAAGTGGGGTGAGCCATGGGAAAGGAACCCCCCAAACGCCCTGAGTTGACCAGGCGGCAGCTGACGCCCGGAGCACGGCCGCGTGACTTGAAGTGATGCACGAGCCAGTGGCAGGGCTCCGACGTGGAGCACCTCTTTAGTCTTGGGGAGGAGTCAGCCTAAGCCGGAATGGACGGAGAAGAGCTTGAATTCTGACTCAGACTTTTGCCTTGGTGTATGCGCTCCTTGGCTCTGCCAGCCACCTGCCTCCTGGGGGAAGCAGCCTGCCCAGGCTGAAGGCGAGGGCACGTGTCTAGCATCGGGCAATGCTAGACCAGCGGTTCTCAGCCAGGGTGAATATGCCTCCACGGGGCCTTGGGCAAAAGACTTGGGGGAAGGGGTGGGGTCCAATGATCATTTCAAGGGAAAATGCCATGGATGCTGATAACCATCTTACAGTACCCAAAACACCCTTACTCAACAAGGAATTACCCGGCACTAAATGCCCGTGGTGCCAAGGTGGAGAAAGCCTGCTCTGAACGTTCCAGAGAGGGAGCCCATCCACTACGTCACCTTACACAGGCCTTGGTACAGGCACCCGTCAAAGGGTTGGCCAGGCTGACTTCTGAAACTGCTTCCCATTTGATTGTGCGCTCCTGAATTCCAGCTGTATTTTCAGAAATTGAGAGTAGTTTAGTGCTCAAGAAAGCATTTTTAAAATTATATTTCCTGCTTATATTTTATCTCAGTGGGATTCTTTGCTCATTGCCCCATTCTCCAAGCAGCCAAAAGAAGTTAATTAATACTTCACCCACTGATTTGTTCATGTCATGAATGTTTATCTGGCTATAAGTTAATCACGCAGCCATCCCTGCTGTACGTGCCCACCTCATTAGCAGAGAGCCCGAGCAGCCGGGCCAGGGTAGCCACCAGTGCCTTCATTTCCAGGTTCCGGTTCAGCAACTGCAGGTGTCCGACTGCCCACGTGCAAGGATGTGGCGCTGACGGAGTGCTGACGGGCCGCGGGAGCCGACTTGCCCAGCAGGGCTCCGCTAAGTGTTGGCAGGAATAAAAGGCACTTTCCAAGCCTCTTTAGCGATAAATAGGAAGGACTATAAAAAGGAAAGAACAGGGGCCATTACTGGAGACCCAGCTGAGCGTGGACACTGGGGACGGGCGGGAGCAGAGGGTGAAGCAGAGGAGGAAAGTTAAGGGGTGCCCGCACCGGTGCGTGCATGCCTCCACCTGACACTTGTATGATTCTGCGAGCAGGATAAAGTGAAGTGCTAAGGAGCCAGTTCATCGAATGAGAGGGTCATTTAAACACCTGGCTTAGGATACAACAGCTGACAGAGACCCGCGCCAGGCACTGGTCACAGCCAAACACCCCTCCCAGGCACTGGCTCCTGCACGGCAGCAGGGAGATGATGTTGCATGTTTGTCAACCAAAGGTCCTTTCAGCCAAAGAGGACCCCTCGCTGGAGAGGAGTCTGTTTTAAATTGAAGTGGTTTGTGCAGCAACGTCTATATACCGTTTGCAAATACATGTGCAGTACAGTGTGTGTGCAAAGGAGGAAGAAATGAGTGGGGGAGGGGGACGAGGCTGAAGGAGGGGGCCTGGAGAGAGTTGTCCACATTGCCAGGCTGTGTCGTCAGAGTCCCTGAGTCCTCAGGCAAGCTGGGCGATGTTTTGCCTGGGGGGAGTAAGGCTTCTTAGGGCAGCAACACGTGCAGAGCCGGGTGAGAGCTGTCCATGTAGGGCCAGCTGGCAAGGAACCTGTCTGGAGAAGATGTGCCCGTGGGCAGAGCCAGCCCTGCAGCCAGGGGGTCGCCAGAAACGAAGCCGAGGCCCTATCAGGACACTGAGAGGCGGGTCCTTGACTACTGGGAAAATGTATTCAGAAGTAAATGAAAACCTAAAGAGACAGATGAAGGGCCACCTTACGCCCCCGGAAAAATGGACAAAGTGATCAATCCGTATTCCTATTTTATTAGAATTCCTGAGCCTCAAAGTAAATCATCTATCAGAAAAAGATCAGATGAGCTTATCTGATGACCTTCTTTGAAGAAACAACCAAAAAGAGACAGAATCAAAATAAATGCGGATAAATATGTGAAACAATGGTTTTCCAGGTGCTGGACGCCAGACCGTGCAGGGCAGGGATCAAAGGGAGCCGGGAGTGAAGATGTGCACCTCGAAATTGCCCCAAGTCCCCGCCCCGGGCGAGTGTCTACACCACAGAGGTCCAGGAGCAACTCAGACAAGCTCCTGTGGACCTCCAGAGTGGAGGAGATGGAGCGGACACTCAGAGAGCCGAGGTGGCTAGAGAGTACAGGGCCCCGGAGAGGAGAGCGCAGTGCTGGGAAAGAGGGTTCTCCCGAGTTCTGGAAAGAGCTGATCAGCGCAGCCGCGTGAGGAAACTTCCTGAAGCTAGAGAGCAAGCTGCTGGAAGGATTCTGGACAGTGCCCGCGCTCCCAGGATCAGCAGTACCTGCTCCCGCCCTCGCAAGCCCTGGAGGCGCCAGTGTCTGTGCCAAAAAGCCCTCGGGGAAAAGCCGTGGCAGAGATGCCTTTCGCATCTGAATGCAGCTCTGTCCCTTCCACATCACCCATGTCAACAAGATGTCCTGCTGGGACTGACAGGCTCCGGCAGGTGTGCGAGGGGACTCTGGAAAGCCCCGGGGCTTGGGGGCCAGGGGCCACACTGGCCAAGTCCTCGGGTCCATCCGTGCCCGGCTTTAAAGCAAGCAGCATGAGGTGGGCTGGCATGCAGGACCAAGCCAAGTGTCCTGGCAGCCGGAGATCCAAATCTCCAGGAAGTGCAGCTTTACCAAGCTCATGCTGACGGTGGCCGAGGGACGGTTGAGGGCCCCGAAGGTGGCCCCTGGGGCCAGAGGCGGGCCCCGCCCTCCTGCGAGCTGTGCCAGCATGGCCCTCATCTGCTCGTGCCCAATAAACCACGTCCAGGCAGTCTGCAAAGAAAGTGAGCAGTCTAAAAATATAGAAACTGTTCCAGGAACATATAAATGATGGCATCTGGCACAGGATGTAAATCCAAACCAATCAATTACCATAAGAAATAAAGATACATCCACCAAAAGTACTAGGTTTCGATGATTTCCCAAGGAAATCAAGCCAAGTTTTCAGGAGTAGATGTCTCCAATACTATGTCAGTTCCTCCAGAGCATTAACAAAAGAAGAAAACCTTCCAAATTTGGTTTATAAATTAGCACAATATTGATACTAAAAATTCTGACAATGATAATGTAAAAAGAAAACTGAATAATATCACAAATATTGATGCAAGAGAAAAATAAAATACTGACAATTAGCTTATTAAAATTATAATCTACCATGATAAAGAATATAATACTTAGTCCAGAAATGCAAAGCTGGTTCAGCATTCGTAAACTTATTAAAGTAATTCCTGCTATTTTTAGACAAAAGAAAAGGAAACATGATCATTCCCCGTGAAAGCTGAAAAGGAATTTTCAGAAGTTCAATATACAACCTTGAACTCAGCGAATGAACACAGAGAGGAGACAACCCGGGGGGTGGGGGAGAAGGGGAGAGAAATAAAAAAATATGTATATATACGACCTTGGTAAGAACAAACCTTCAATGAAAGTGAATTAAATTTTGGGGAGGTCCCCCCGTCCCTATTTTGTGTGTGTTTTTTTTAAGAGGATTTTTTTCTCCATTCCTTTTTTTTAAAATTTTTTATTTTATTGTGGTTTTAACAAAACACTACAAATTTAGTGGCTTCAAAGAGCCCGCATTTATTTTCTTGGCATTTGGAAGGCCAGAAGGCTAAAATCCAGTGTTGAGCAGAGCGTTTTCCTCTCTGTTCGGCTTCTAGAGGTCACCTGTGCCCCCTGCGCCGAGCCCTGCGCCTTCTGGGGTCCTCCGGGCGCACCCCCAACCTCTGTCCCCGGGCTTTCCCCTTCTCTCCTGCAGTCCTCACCGCACCCTCAGCCTGACCTCTTGCCTCCCTTTATCAACTGAAATAAAAATTTAGATGACAAGGAAATGTAATAAATTGGATGAGTGATGAGCACAGGGGATTTCACTGTATGCTTTTCTGCTTTTTAAATATTTTGTTTCAATAATAGAAAATTTCAAAAAGATAAGGAGAATATTGTGTTCTATAGATAAGTAACCTAAAAGCACTCTTCATTCTATTGTCCAAAAGATACGGCACGTGGCACTTCTTCCCATTTGCAAGGCAGAATTTATGAGACCAGACTGAGCACTAAAAGGAGAATTACATGTCTCTCTGGACTATTACTGAATATTCAGTTGTGTAAGAGGAAGTCAGTTGGATTAAACTAGGTGTTTGGAGACACCAAGCTGAGATATTAATCATCCATTGTGTGGGGAAAAGTGCAGAAAAAAATCTCCTTTGTACTTGTCAATATAATCGTATATATTTTAATAAAGAGTTTTGACATAAAAATGCGCTACAAAAATTCACAGCATTCATCAAGGCAAAAGACAAAGTCAAAGGACAAATGGTAAACTGAGAAAAAATAAGTGCAACCCACAGCAGGGGTGATTGTGCAAAAGGTTCAGGACAAGCTCTGCGGGCATTCGAGGGTGACTCGCAGGCGGAGTCGGCGAGCTGTAGGAGCCGGGTCCTCAGGCAACTGCAAGGGTGACCGCTTGGGTCAGGTGCAGATGGATGCCCGTTGGGGCTGTGCTACGGGAGACGGACCCTACTTCCTTCTGCTCTTCCTTTCTATAAGTGAAGAGTGAGCACATCCTCCTACAAGTCCAAGAAAAAGCAGCCCAAGCTTGGATACCAGCTGCTGAGCAAAGGTGTGTATCTCCACTGGGAATGCAGGCTGCGACCACCTCAAAACCTTGTGGGAAGATGACCCTGAGCTCAGTCAATGCTTCCAGGGAGGGAGGAGCCAGGCAACCAAGGGACAGCTGCCAGGGTTCCCCATAATCAATCTCTTTTGTCTTTCCACACAAAATATTTGTTTTACTAATATATAAAGAGTTCCTATAAACCAAAAAAAAACAAAAAAAACAACAGAATATAATATGGACAATGGTTCTAAACAGCAAGTTTACCAGAAAGGAAAAAAAGAAATGGGTCTGAAATACATGTAAAACTGTTCAGCCCTAATAATACTTAGACTGATACTCAGCTAGGGCAGGGAGAGGTGTGACTGGGGAGGGCTACCCATGGGTTAAATTTTATTGTTAACATTGTATTTATTAGGATGAGGATCATCACAAGGGTCCTTGGTAGAGTATGCTTTATACATTTTCTTATGTCTAAATATTTCTTGATAAGATTTTACAAAAATTTCCTATAGATACCCCTTTACAGGATACTCACGGCTATATTTTTTAAAGTAGGAAAATATGAAAACTGCCCAAATGCCTATCTTTAGATTGTTGCTTAAATAAATTGTCACCTATTCCAAGTAATAATCTGCAGTAGTTGAAAATGAATGAGGCACAGTTCTATATGACCTGCTGGGAAATAATTACTGGTATATAGATAATACAAAGGCGTGGTGCACAGATTTGCACAGAGAATTCTGGCACTCGTATAACGGGACCAAATGGCCGAGAGAGAGCGGTGCAGGCATAAGAGAAGGCTTCAAACCATAAACGCTTTTGAACACTTTGCATTTTGTGCCATGTGCATGTCGTACCTGTTCAGAGAGTAAATAAGTGTTTTAAATGAATTCAAGCATTATGAATATCCTACGTGGCATATTGAAAAACATTCAATATTTGGCAAATATTTACTGGCTGCCATTCTAAGCCTCCTGAGGCAGGCACCAGGCTGCTTCTAAGACATCCCAAGCTCTCCCACCGCATGCGTTGTCTCATCCTGTTTGCCCCAGTCGGCACCTGCTTCATTTCAACTCCTTCATCCAAGTGGCTTCCCTTTTTCATGGTCCAGTGCGAAGGCCACAAATTCCACAAAACCTGCCTAACTTCTCCGAAAACAAGCCTTCCTTTCTCTAAATTGCCAGTGTTTTAATTTCTCCTACTGTGTTGTACTTTATGTGCTTTTCAGGTTTATGACTTTTTCATTTGTATTCATTATCCCTGAAGACAGGACCATCTACCAAAGCTCTGGGTACCATCCACAACCCCTAACGCATTGTAATTGGTCAAATGCAATCATTGAACACATTACTGAGTCAATAAGATAATTGATCGAAGAACTGAATGAAAGAATGAATGCAACGGTATTATAAAAGGCTGCAGGATGAATGCATCCACATCCAGAAAATAATAGTGTGCAGCTCAAATGTGCTATTATCCCAAGGGAAGTCGAATAGCTAACAAAAAATGTCTTAGATGCAATTGGCCAAGGGAAGCATTCTCGGGAGCCTGAGGTGGGAGCAGAAACCTTCAAACTGATTGGCTCCACCCACCCCCTAACCCCAAGCAGGCAAGTTCTCAACATCTGTCATTGATGAAGCCACGGGACTGCACAGATTCGCCTATGTGAGGGCTCCAAAAGCCTTTTGATTTTATAATCCCAGCATCTACTCTAAACTAAATTAGCATGTTTATTACTTTTAGGCAACAGCATCATGCGGCACATTTCCCATTCATTTCAGCTGGAAAGCTGAATATAATATTCCTTTTAAACCAAGGCCAAAAATAGCTCACATTTTAGAGTCCTTTGGCTTCTCACACAGTGCCTCAATTTGGGCTCCCAATGATTCTGTTAGATCCTATTGCCTTCTGTTATAATAAACCATTATTATAGGCACTGCCAGTGTTTCTTTGATCTGAGATGCAGTGTGTTTTCTTGGATAAAAAAGATTCAAGCTGGAAATTCTATAGAGTTGTTGAATCATTTTGTATTCTATATATTTTACCATTCCTCCCTGCTGCTTTTTCTTTTGTATAGCTACATATATATACCAGATTTATATTTGAAAATACAGTTGGTACACTAGAAAATCTATTATTTCCAACATCTCTTTTTGAAAGGATCATGACCCATATAACCCTTTCGATGAGCTCAGAGTTAGCACAACTTCAGGGAAATTTAAGAAAGGGAAATTTAACTCTACTGATCCTTAGTATCTTCTTATCTTTTCCCTCCAAGCTGTGACTAAGCCTTCACTTGAAATCTATGTATGTCTTTATCTATCTATCTATCATCACCATCTATCTCTCAGTGATCATCTGTCATAATCTATCAAGTAAAAGAATAAACATAGAGAAGAGAGAATGTATCAGTGAATGTTCTCAAATTGAAGTCACTCATGAAACCAGAATAAGAGAAAGTTATCAGCACCTGGGAAGTCCCCCTCACTCTTATTCTGTCATTAACTCCCCAAAGGCATTCCTTTTATGACCTTGAACCTCATAAATTGCTATTTTCTTTTTTGTTGTTGTTTTTTAAATAAATAGAATAACACAATATGTGCACTTTTGTGTCTGCCTCATTTCCTTCACTACCATATTGATTATATTCTTCTTAATTGTTGGATATAGCTGTAGATTGTTCATGCTCATTGCTGCATAATATTCTACTATGCAAATATATCATAATTTAGTTTTTTCTATTCTATTCTTGAAGGGCTTTTGGGGGAGTTCCAGTTTAGAGCTGAGTGTGGCTATTTTAATTTTAGCATATGTCTTTTGGTAAAATCTGTACAAATTTCTTATTCCTATGTTTAGCTTTAGTAGCTAGAACCCAACAGTTTTGTTAGCATCATGTTGCCACCAGCAATACATGAGTTCCAGTTACTTCAAATGTTTGCCAAGATTTGCAACTTTATATGTTTTTCATTTTAGCCATCCTGCTGGGTGTGTAGCTTGATGTGATTTTAATTTGCATTTTCCAGATGACTAATGGATGTCTCCCTTTTCGGCTTATCTGTTCTAATTGTTTGCTCATTTTTCAATTAGATTATAAGCCATTTTCCTATTTATTTCTGGGATTTAAAAATATATATTTTGGATAGGATTCCTTTGCTGAATACATTCACTGTAAAGGTTTTCTCCCATCCTGTGGCTTGCTTTCATTTACTGGTGTGTTTTGATGAAAAAGCCCTTAATTTTAATATAAATAAATATAACATGTTTTCTTTATGGTTAACATTTTTTGTGTTCTGATTAGAAACTGTTAATCTCAAGATGTTCTCCTATGTTTTCATCTAAAAGCTTTCTAGCTAAAACTTCATGTTTAGATCACAATTGATATACAGTTGATTTCTGCATACAGTTTGAAGTAGTAGGTAAAGATTAAAAAATTTTCCAAGTAAGAATCCAGTTGACCCCTTACTCCTCATTGAAAATCTCATCCTTTCCCCCACTGCAGTTCAATATCACTTTTGTCATAATTAGGTGACCAAAAATATCTGGGATCTGTTTTTCTGGACTAGCTATTCTATCCCATTGGTTAATTTCTATATCACTGTACTGATAGCACAGTCTTAATGACTATAACTTTATAATAGGTACTGGTAGCTGATAGTTGAAGTCCTCCAACTTTCATTTTTCTTCTTTTTTATTGCCTCGATTATTTTCTACTAATCTTAATTTCCCAGCTGGTAAAATAAATAAAATACCATATGGTAAGTTGGCTTAGATGATGGGAATGTATAGGCTTCATAGTTTAGAGGGGGAAACAAGCCCAAAATCAAAGCTTTCTCCCAGAAGACTGGCACTCTGGGGCAGGCTGCTGATGGCCCTCGGTCCTTGGCTTTCCCTTCACGTGGCAGTGCACGTGGCACCATCTTCTCCTTTCTCTCCCAGGTCCTGTTCTCTTCCAGCTTCCTCTTCTCCCCCCTTTTTTTTCTCGCTACCTGAATTTCATTCTGCTTATAAAAGACCCCATATGCCACACCTTAACTCACAACAATACCTTCCAAAGATCCTAGTTACAATGAGTTATTGCCCGCAGGAACAGATTAAGAATGTGGTTTTTTTCTGGGGTTCATAATTCAACCTACCACACTGCCTCTATGAATTTCATATTTAACTTATTTTCTCTTTCACAAAAGATCTGCTGAGATCTCATCTGGAATTGCACTGATTATACACGATAATCAAGGGGGAAAATTGACATCTTTAATGCAGCCAATCTTCCAGCCCAAGAATATAGTTTATCCTGCATTTATTTAGGTCTCCTTAATTTGTTAAAATAAAGTTGTGTAGATTTTGTATTTATGCTGCCGATCGTATTTGCTTTCCGATCCATCACAGGCTAAGTATATGCTACTGTGAGTGAGCAGGTCACGCCCTGTGTGATTTATACTCAGATTTAACAACACCCTAACTGGCTTACACATGTTTCAATGAATCAAATTCACTGATCATAGGTTTGAGTGTCGCAGCAGCATCAAATTTCTATAAACAATTCTAAACACTGAGTCTTAGTTTCTGTACTTAATCCTATTGCTAACTAGTAAGAAGAAACAAATCATGCACCAGCTCTCTTCCATAAACCATGCCATGAGTAGCTCTTTCACATCTTTCATGAGATGTTTTTTGTCATTCATTTATTTTGCTATTGTAAATAGCATCATATTTCCCAATATGATTTTTAAACCAATTAATTCCTTCAGCTCTTTACTTGCATCAAAATAATAAACCCTTAGATGCCACTGCTTTTAAGAATATCTGTTTCTAACAGATTCTCTAGTCTTTTGGACCTGCCATGTTTGGAAGAACAAGCTAGATTACCCTGGCACCAAATCTTTTTCAGAAGAAGGAAAAAAGGATTTTCTATTCTCTATTCTCTTTTGTTAATAATGATAGTGGTATCAACCTGATCTTCACTCAGTTTAATTGATTCACTGAAAATATATGGATGAAGTTGTGTTTGCTTTTTAAAGAGCTTAGTTAATTGACACTTTTCTACCTACGTACATTACAGATTAAAAAGTCATGCAGCTGTTGGCGGAGGGGTGATGTACAGGAATTCTGCACATTATGCATGATTGTTTTGTAAGCTCATAAGTTGTCTCATAAAAAAAGTCAGTTGTCAAAAAAAAAAAAGAAACAGGGAAAGCAGCTTGTGGGACCTCAAGAAAGATCTATTTAAAATGAAACAACAGGATTAGGTCACCCATTACCTCACTAGTTCATCTAGGGAAAAGGGCCTAACATTCTTTATAAAGCAAGGCTAGTAATAATTCATATTTTAGAAGGTTTTTGTTAGAACAGAACCTGCAGTGCAGGGAATTTAAGTGGCTTACCTGAGGCTGTGTGGATTCAATCCAGAACTTTCTCCTGACAACCACTTCTGTGCTTTCCCCTCCCCATTACGTATTTCACAGTCTTTGCCAAAGCTCCTCTTCACTTACCCTCTTACCCTCTCTAGACAAGCCATGTTGGTCTGAAGCGGGTAGGGCAGAGGACTGAGTGTTGCCTTCCGGCTTTCAATCCTCTACTTTCCTTCAGTGACACCAAATTCCTACCCTTCTGCCAATCAGCCTTTCCCCAGAATTCATCAAATGTCAGGGACATATGGGACCTGCATCCCACAAAGTCTCGTCCCTTTGGCCTCTATCTGGGGTGGATGCAAGAACTACCACTTCACAAATAGAATTTTGACAGATGAATGATCATTCTCAAGAATCAATATCCATAAAAATCCATTAGCAAATGCTTCCTTAATCACAGAATCCTGAAATAATAGATCTGAAAGCATCTGAAAAAAATCATTGTTTAGAAAGGCAAAACAAAAATCAGCCAATAAATATGTTGGAATAATTGTGCAAATTCATAAATTAAAACTATGAGAACTCCTTTTTATTAAGTTTTTTTAATACAGGTGAGTTTCAAAAGCTCTCAAGACTTCAGGGTCTTCCTAGATTAAATGGAGAACAATAGTAATATTAGTAAAGTAGCTCTTAATAATTATTAATATTAATCATTAATAATTAATGACTGATATTAATTAGTATTTACCATTAGGGTTTTTGTAAATAATAAATGAAATCATGCTTGTAACTGTGATTACACTGATTGGCACATAATATTGGTCACTTCATAGCCCTAGCTTATTTACACTGTAATACATTATGCTCAAAGGTAAAAACAAATGAGTTTATATGACTAGGAAATTTCAAAGTGAGTTGGGAGGTCCTCCCAGAGGCTATGCTTATGCACACCTCAGCAGCATCTCACTAATTGCCAAAATAGATACTACCCCCAAATAGTGGGGCTCCTGAGGGCTCTGGAGGCATCCAGATAATATAGTCAGGGCAGATGTCACAGGCATTCAGTACCCTGCCAGTGGGCCCTTTGGAATTTATGCTCCCCTGGGTGACAGAGTTGGACTCAGATGTGGTTTCCCTATGCATGGCTCTTCTGTTCTATTTGAACCTATAATTAGTATTAGATTTGGTAGGTGTACATCCAAGACACTTAAATCTTTGGGCTGTCCATGTGCCAGCTCTCCAGTTCATTGGTCTCACCCAGGATTGGGGAATGAACTATAGACTAAAGTAGACTTACGAGAATTCTACTAAAGACTGATTATGATTCTAGCAATGGAAGAAAGTATATCACTGATGTGGAGACAGTGGCTACTGGAGGTTCTGAGGTCAGGGAGAGGGAAAAACAGAATTCTGCATTTCTAGCAAGGACTTCAGGAATGCTGAGATACCATTAGTGTTTTTGGGACTTGGGAATTGTCCTGAATGGCACTGCAACAACAGATACAGGCCATTATATATCTTGCCATAACCTACAGAAGCGGGTGGGAGAGAATGTAAACTACAATGCAAATTTTAATCCATGCTTAGTGGCAGTGCTCATTAATTGCAGTGAGTGTACCACACTAATGAAGGGTGTTGTTAATATGGGAAAATATGGGAGGAATGGGGAGTGGGGCATAAGAAAATCCCCTATATTTTTTATGTAACCTAAATATCTTTATATATATATATATATAAAGTGTAATATGGTGATATTTTTCAGACATTGGAATTGTCCTGAATGATGTTGTAGTGACAGATACAGGCCATTATATATCTTGTCATAACTTACAAAATGTGTGGGAGAGAGTTTAAACTATAATGTAAACTACAATCCACACTCAGTGACAATGTTCCAATATGTGCTCATCAATTGTAGCAAATGTGCCCCACTAAAGAAGGATGTTGTTAGTGTGGGAAAGTATGGGAAAGTAGGGAATGGGGCAAACGGGAATTTTCTACATTTTTTATGTAATATTTATGTAATCTAAGTATCTTTTAAAAAATAAAAGCAAATAAAAAAACCCACTGTCCTTTAGTATCTCTGGGGTTAAAAGAGAAGACATTCAAATAAATAAATAATCAGAGATACCTACAGAGATCTGGGGGAACACAAAGTAAAGAAAGAGCCAGTAAGTCAGAGGAAGATGGTGGAAAATTCACAGAAAGCTTGACAGGAAAGTTGCCACTTGAGCTATGCTTTGATGGAGAATACAAACAATAATATCTAGTATTTATTCAGCACTTAGTTTATATGTCAGGTGCTCTTCTACCTGCTTTGAATCTATAACCTCACTTAATCCTCAGGATAATCTTCTCATTTAGGTGCACTTTAATGCACACAGAAGCTGCTGGGCATCTCGTTAAAATTCTGGTTGGGATTCAGTTCTTCTGTGTTCTGCACTTCTAGCAAGGACTTCAGGAATGCTGGGATACCATTTGTATTTTTATCAGCAGCAAAGGTTACCATTACATCCTCTCAGTTTACAGATAAGGAAATGGAACCACAGAAAAGGGATGCAGTTTGCTAAGTGGATGGTGGAGACAGAATTTTAACTCCCCCGACGTGGCTTCAGGACCCATGACCAGTAGCATTAGCTAGGTTGATAAAGAGAGGAAGGCGTTCTCAGCCATCCGAGCAATGTGATGAAAACCAGGAACACATGAGCATGTTCATCCACCCTCAAGGACCATAAATAGTTTAGTCTGTGTATTAGTCAGGGTTTTCTAAGGAAACAGAATCAACAAGGGATATCTGTCGATAGTAAGAGAGTTATCAGAGTCTCTCACGCAGCCATTGGGATGCACAAGTCCAGGTTCTGCAGGCAGTCTGCAACCAGGAGCTCCGATGAAAGTCCAGTGAAGATTCTTGACAAGTTCTGGGAGATGTTGGCTGTCCAAAGATGAGTGGGGGCATTCTCTCTCAATGCTGGAATTGCTTCCCTTTTTAAGGGATTCAACTGATTGCGTTAAGCATCACTCACTGCTGATGGCAATCTCCTTGACTGATGTAATTGTAACCAGCTATCTATGATTTATCACTGCAGTAAAGTCAGTGGTGACTAATGTCAATAAATGCCCCTGCACTGCAGTCAGCCCAGTGCTCCCCCAAATGGGCACAGTTACCTGGCCAAGTTGACATAATAGCCTAACCATCACAGTCTGGATGGAGAGTAGAGTAAGAGGAGGAAAGTACTAAGCACACTGCACAAACACAGGTAAGGATGCCTCAGACGCTGTCCTTCAAGGGCCTCGTCATCCCCTGCCTCCTGAGCCCATGTTATCTCAATTTTTACTGAGAACACCAGCTTCCTCCTCTTTCCAGAAGCCTGTATCCCAGGAATTTGAAAGTTAAGTCATTTGAAGAGGATCCTTCTCCTTCCTCCCACCTGCAGGCAGCAAATGCAGAAACAGAGGGCTGTGCTTTGACACATCTCACTGTCTGAAATGCCATCAGCAGCAGGCAGTCCTGAGGGGCTGGTGACTGGAGAAGGGCAAGCAGCTGTCCACGGGTTATGAATTAGGTCTTTCTCAGAGTGAGAGGGAACTAGGGTCCGGTGTCAGAAATCTTCAGATGGTACAGCCCACGAAGGGTCGACTCTTCAACATCAAACCCAGTGGAGAGCTGAAATGGGCATGATGTGCAGGGGGCAGACTCCTTCTCTTCCACGTCAAATCAAGAATACTCCAGTTAACAAGAGTCACTGTGCATGAAGCCCCCACAATGGGCTAGATTCTTTGCTGGTCAATTTACAATCTCTTGGTCTCGTATGAATTTTGCAAATGAGGTTTGTTATCCATAAATTTCTGATTAAAAAAAAACCCCAAGGCTATGAGGAAGTCAACACAGTTCAAGACCACAGAGCTAGTGTGGGGTTTAAGTCACATCCGGATGGCTCAAGGGTATCTATTCTTACACATCACATCTTGCTGCTTTTATTAACAGTATTTATGACATTTTCCCAACCTGGCTGTCGTGGTTTGAAACTAGATGGACCCCAGACAAGTATGTTCTTAACGTTAACCCATTCCTGTAGGTGTGGACCCATTGTAAGTGGGATTTTTTGGTAAATAGGGTCTTTACTTAAGTTAACATGTGACCCAACTCATTCAGGGTGGGTCTTAATCCTCTTACTTTATAAGAGAATGCAATCCAGATAGAGGGAAAGCCACAGAAGCAAGAAACTGAAAATAATGAAGCCCAGAGGAGAATGGAGAGACCAGCACAGCCCACCATGTGCTTTGCCATGTGACAGATGAGTGCAGGGTCTCTGGCAGCTGGTTTTCAGGAAGAAAGCATTGCCTGGATGATGCCTCGATTTGGACATTTTTCTCAGCTTCAAAACTATAAGCTTATAAATTAATAAATTTCCATGGTTAATAGTCAATACCTTGGAATTAGAGCTTCAATTTAAATGTCCCCAGGGTATGGGTATATGGGGAGCACTCTATTTCTCCATTGCCTATGGCATGTAAAGACTCCACTTTGCTGGACTGGAAGAGCTGCCAACTGGGGGAGAGATTATCAAGATTTCACAAACGCAGATAACATGCTAGAACTCGCTTTAGAGTAGTCAATTCTAGGCTTCATTATCACATAAAAATGAAACAAATTAGATGCCTGAAGGAAAAACAAATCTCTTTTGACAAGCATTCCTCAGAATCTGAGGCTGGAGGGCACCCTGCTCCCTTCAAGTGAGGAGTCTGCGGGGAGGAGGTAAATGGCCTCGTCTGAGCTGCGGGTAAAGTTATTAAAGCTTCATCCACGAGTGCAGACTTGAGGGCCATCAGAAGCCACTCAGCACAACCTAGTAAGGAGTTTTTTGTCATGTTAAAGAGTTATTTTCTTTTAGGTGAATTTGCTGCTGTAGTTCTTACTGTTTTTCATCTACTCTGTGAAGACTAGAAAGAAATAGTCATGTGAGAATGGACACTGTTAGGGGACATCAGAGTAGCTCAGAAACAAACCCCTGTTTCTGTTTAAACAACTACACCTTATCTATTATTAAATAATTGCTTCCTCTATGTGTCAGTCAGTGTTCAACCAGAGAAAAAGAACTGATAGGAGATACGTCTCCGAGATGTATTGCATGGAATTGGCATCTGTGTTGTAGGGCCTGGCCAGGCAAGTCTGAAACCTGCAGGGCAGAACCTCAGGAGGACAGGGAAATATTGGGGCCTGGGTTGAATGCCCTCTGTGGCAGAATTTCATCTTCAGAGAAGCCACAGTCCTGCCCATAAGTCTTTTTACTAAGAGTTTCTAGAAAAATCTCCCTTGCTTAAAGCCAACTGATTATGGACTTTAATCACATCTGTGAAATGCCTTCACAGTGACACCTAGATTAGCATTGGATTAAATAACAGCACTGTAGCCTAGCAGAGCTGACCCACCAAAAAGATCACGACACTACATGGACAGACACATTAACAAGCATTTTCAATACCTCCTTTCATTTTATCATCATCGGAACTCTATGAAGTTTATATTAGCCTCGATTACAAAGTGATGGGCTTGGTACCCAGTTGGCAATCACACTGTGTGTGCAGAATTCGATTTAAAGCAAGGTTCACCAGGCTTGAGGATCCAGAGATGGTTCTGCTGCTCCTAAGCTGCCCCCAAGACCATGTCCCCTCTGATAGAAAATATTTAAAATTAGGGAAGCATAAAAATATTTAACATAGCAAAACTTGCGATCATCTTTACAGACCGAAGAACCTATGGTGCCAAGATAACCTATGCTCTAAAGCTGAGTAAGACATCTATTTACCCATACATATCATAAGACTGATTCTTTTAAACCAACAGCAGGTAGGGAATGGTTTTAAAATACTCCCAATTTCAATGAGAATGCAGCTCTCCTCATCACATTTGCAAAGCCATCTGGTGCCTTTCAGTAAAACACTGGTGCCTGTGGCAGCCTGGGTATGGATAAGCTTACGAGAAGAGAGAAGACCGAGCTCCTCTGGTCTTCTCAGATACTTCATCAGAGACCGTGTCTTTGTTGAATAATCACAAGTCATTCCCAATGGAACTGAACTGAGAGTTCTGATATAGATCTCCCACATGCACAGTCAACTGTCACCAAGGTCACCAAGTTCTTTCAACTGGGAGAGAATGGCCTCTTCAACAAATGGTACTTGGAGAACTGGATATCCATATCCAAAAGAATGAGGGACGATTACTATCTCACACCTTATACCAAAATTAACTCAAGATGGATCAAAGATCTAAATATAAGAGTCAAGACCATAAAGACCTTGGAAGATAGGTAGGGAACCATCTAAAGAATCTTATATTAGGAAATGGCTTCATGAACTTACACCCAAAGCATGAGCAATGAAAGAAAATATAGATAAACGGGACCTTCTCAAAATTAAAAACTTTTGCACCTCAAAGAAGTTTGTCAAGAAAGTGAAAAGACAACCTACTTAATGGGAGAAAATATTTGTTAACCATATATCTGATAGGGGCCTAATATCCAGCATAGATAAAGAAATCCATCACCTCAAAAATAAAAAGACAAACAACTCATTTTAAAAAATGGGCAAATGATTTGAACAAACATTTCTCCAAAAAAGAAATACAAATGGCTAAAAAGCACATGAAAAGATGTTCAACATCACTAGCTATTAGGAAATGCAAATCAAAACTACAATGAGACACCATCTTACACCCATTAGATTGGTAGCTATTAAAAAACAACAACAGAGGACTACATGTATTGGAGAGGATAAGAAGGAAGGGGAGCCCTCATCCACTGCTGGTGGGAATGTACACTGGTGTAGCCATTGCGGAGGACAGTTTGGTGGTTCCTCAGGAAGCTAACTGTAGAACTGCCATATGATTCAGCAATCCCACTGCTGGGCATATACCCAGAAGAATTGAAAGCAGGGGCATGAACAGATACACACACACCAGTGTTCAGAGCAGCATCATTCACTATTGCCAAAAGTTGGAAATAACCCAAATATTCATCAGCAGATGAATGGATAAACAAATTGTGGTATATACATACAATGGAATATTTCTCAGCTGTAAAAAGGAATGCAGTATCAACACATGGGATAAAATGAATGAATCTTTTTTCTTAAGATTTATTTTATTTATTTCTCCCCGCCTTCTTATTGTTTGCACTTGCTGTGTCTGTTTGTCTTCCTTGTTTCTTCAGGAGGCACCAGGAACCGAACCTGGGACCTTCAATGTGGGATGGAGGTGCCTAATTGCTTGAGCCACCAATGTTCTCTGCTTTGTTGTATCTTTCATTATGTTTTTCTTCTTGTGTCTCTTGTTGCATCATCTTGCTGTGTCAGCTCACCATGCCTGTCCATCATACCTACTTGCTGTCTTGTTCATCTTCTTAAGGAGGCACCGGGAACCTCTGCTCCCTGCCTTGTTGTGTCTCTCATTAAGATTTTCTTCTTCTGTCTCTTGTTGCATCAGCTTGCCATGCTTGCCCATCATGCCAGCTCACTGTCTTCTTTAGGAAGCACTGGGAACCAAACCAGGGATCTTCCATGTGGTAAATGGTAGCTCAATTGCTTGAGTCACATCTGCTTCCCATGGATGAATCTTGAATACCTTATGTTGAGTGAAGCAAGCCAGGCACTGAAGGACAAATATTATACGGCCTCACTGATATGAATTAAGCAAATTAAGAAGACTCACAGAGCTAGAGTCTGGAAGATAGGTTTACAGGAGACAGGGAGAAGAAGGTTGTGAGTCAATGTCCATATGGGAAAAATCTATGATAAAGTAGCAGGGTATAGTTGTGCAATGGATGGACATAACAGCGGTGCAGTGATGCTATTGGACTGGGTGATGCTGGTCTGTGAAAGGGGTTGGGTGGGGAGGGTGAGTTGGACTGTCCATGGAGCTGGGGGGTTGGGGGGGAACAGGTGAATTCTGGTGATTTGCAGGTATGAGGTTGAAACTACAACATTGGGAATGTTCTTTTGACAGATACAGCAGGGGAGGGTTACTTGTTTAGGGTGTTGGGTGTGGTGGGCATATGGGACGGGGCATACAGGGGGCAGCTTCTAGGAAGTGTGCAGTGTTCATCTTTTTTTGGTGTGATGTGTCAGTGGGTGAAGACTCACATAATGAGCAGGAGGGTGTTGGACTCCCAGCCTGGGGAGTCGTGCTATGATCTCAAGGAGGGGTGGGAGTCTCTTAAAAGCATGGGCAGTGTCTGGTTGGGGGGACAGGCCAATATGTCAAGCCCTCAGTGTTGTTGCAGGTTACTGTGACCCCAGGCCTTCAATGAGTTAATCTTGGTTGTCACCATGGATCCTGAGGAGAGGAAGAGGGAGGACTAGAATAGATGGGACAGGGGGTATTTTTCATGCAATGGAATTGTTCTACATGATCTTGCAATGATGGATACAGATCATGTTAAACTTCATCAAAGTCTACAAAAGTGTATGGACCAAAATGTAAACCATAATGTAAATCATTGGCCATGGTTAGTAGCAATGTCTCTAATATTTGTACATTGATTGTAACAAACATACCATCCATATGTAATATGTTATTAACCAGGGAATCATCTATATTCTGTACATAACTTTTCTGTAACCTAAAGCTTCTTTGAAGACAAAATTAAAAAAATAAGACACTGGTAGGGAAAGGGGAAGAAAATGTCACTGTACATACAAGACAATACATCTTACAGTGATGAAAGACATAATGTCAAAATTTTTTTAATTTTATATTTATTCATTATTTTATTTATTTCAAACTTTAAAAATTTTATATTTTACTCATTATTTTTAATACTATCATTACTGTATCATTTTCCTATTCATTGTATTTGGTTATCTTGTTGGCTTCAATTTTGAAGAAGTTTTGGATCACAGAAGAGTTATAATGCGGCAGGGGAGGATCATCAGTGCGGGATGTCAGCGATGGGGGATGCATGGGAAGAGGTTCATCCGGGGCATCAGGCACAGGAATGTGCTCAGGTGTTCATGGGGCATCGTCACAGAGTGTGGAGCTCCGCACAGTAACCAAAAGGACATCAAATTCCCATCCTGGGGAGCTCTGCTTCTTTCTCTAATGGGGCGGCAAGAATCTCCTGAGTTCAGGGGCAGTGACTAGTGAAGGAGGATGGACAATTGATGGGCCCCTAATAGTGATGACTGTACTTATGAACCTTTGTTTTCGAAGTTGAAACATAGCCTAGTATTATAGGGTACCGAAGAGTTACCTCCTGAGAGCCTCCTTGTTGCTCAAATGTGGCCTCTCTCTAAGCCAAACTCTGCACATAAATGCAATAACTTCCCCCCAGTGTGGGGCAGATGCCTGGGGATGAGCCTCCTTGGCACCAAGGGACTACTACCAAGTACCAACTAGCAACGCAACTGGAAAAAGAACCTTGAACAAAGGGGGAAAAGATGAAGACAAATGAGTTTATATGGCTAAGGGACTTCAAAGTGAGTCAGGAGGTCATTCCAGAGGTTACACTTACGCATGCCTCAACCAGATTTCATTGACTGCCAAAGTAAATATTGCCCCATATAGAAGGGCTCTTGAGGACTCTGAAGACACCCAAGCACTCTAAGCAGGGAAGACAGTTCAGGAGTTTGGCACCTTGCCAGTGGACCTTACTTTGGAACTTATGCTCCCCAGTGCAAGAGAGTTGGACTCAGTTGTGCTTTCCCTGCACATGGCTCTTCTGCTCCTTCTGTATGAACCTATAATTAGTACTAGAGTTGACAGGTGTCCGTCCAAGAGAGTTAAATCTCTGGCCTGTCCATGTGCCAGCTGGGCCCTGAATTTCAATAGAGTTGCAACACCTACTCTCCAGTTCATTGCCCTCACCCAGGACAACTAACAAGGAGATGAGAAGGACAAAGACCATCTCAAAGGAAAAGAGAGTCTACAACTGCAAGTAAGATAGTCCCATCCATCTGTCCAATGGGATCTAAGTCCCCTCTCAATTAGAGGTGGAGTGGCCATCACCATTCCTAGAATCCTCGGGATTGGTAAAAGAATGATGGACTAGAGTAGACTTACTGTTATTCTACTATAAACTTATTGTGATTCTAACAGTGAAAGAACTTTTATCATTTATGTGGAGGCAGTGGCCACTGAAGGTTCTGAGGGGAGGGAGAGAGAAAAATAACTGTAATTTGGGGGCATTTTCTGGACTTGGGAATTGTCTTGAATGACATTGCAAAGACAGATACAGACCATTATATATTTTGTAATAACTTAGAAATGTGTAGGAGAGAGTGTAAACTATAGTTAAACTATAATGCATGCTTAATGGCAAAGCTCCAAAATGTGTTCATCAATTGTAACAAATGTGCCACACTAATGAAGGATGTTGTAAATGTGGGAAAATGTGGGTGAGCTAGGGAGCAGGGCATATGGGAATCCCCTGTATTTTTTATTAACATTAATGTAATCTAAATAACTTTTTTTTAATTAAAAATTATATTATAAAAAAAAATCACATGTCATTTGATTAAAGACACTTTCCCCATGACACCAACATTTTCAAATTGAATGCCAGGGTCTCATTGTCTCTACACTAATTAGTGGGAGAACAGCCTGTGATCAGGAAGCGAAAAAGACAGAAGAGGCTAGCAGCTAAACTGGTTTACTACAGAAAGAAATCATTTTGATGTGCCCACTGTGGAGTCCAGAGAGCTATATATCTGATGTCTTCACACAGGAAACTTGAAAGAGAAGTAGATGGAGAGAACCAATTAAATTGTTTCCACCAGACTTGGCCCTGGAGAGCCCACTAGGACTGCCAAGGCTAAAGTTGTCAAACCTCAGTTGCGTAACTGTTCAAACATGACTTGGATTTTCCATGTGAGGTTGAGGCTTGGAACTGTCAGACAGACAGCTCTGCTTCCTGAGCCTGGAGATCCCAGCCATGAATCAAGTGGTTTTTGAATGCTCATTATTTTTATTAAGAATTTTTTTCTCCTCT
The DNA here is from genome assembly GCF_030445035.2 of Dasypus novemcinctus. Lineage (NCBI taxonomy): Eukaryota > Metazoa > Chordata > Mammalia > Cingulata > Dasypodidae > Dasypus > Dasypus novemcinctus. Next base: position 7,069,715 of record NC_080697.1, read on the forward strand.
TCCCACCCCCCAGTTGTCTGCTCTCTGTGTCCGTTCACTGTGTGTTCTTCTGTGTCCACTTATATTCCTGTCAGCAGCCCCGGGACTTTGTGTATCTCTTTTTGTTGCGTCATCTTGCTGTGTCAGCTCTCCGTGTGTGCAGCACCACTCCTGTGCAGGCCGCATTTTTTTCACATGAGATGGCTCTACTGGAGGGCGCGCTCCTTGCGCGTGGGGCTCCCCTATGTGGGGGACACCCCTGCGTGGCTCAGCACTCCTTGCGCGCATCAGCACTGGGTGTGGGCCAGCTCCACATGGGCCAGGAGGCCCTGGGTTTGAACCCCAGACCTCCCATGTGGTAGGCGGACGCTCTATCAGTTGAACCACATCCGCTTCCCTTTGAATCTCTTTAAAACACATCCTCCATACCACTGCTCTGGTAATATTTGAATATGCAAATGTGATGACACTCTGTCCCATATAACAGTCACCAATGGCCTCCTCTCCTACTGGAGACAATGTGAAACCGTCTTGATGAAGGAGCCCCTTCCTGCCCTGAGTCCTGCCCGGGTAGCCAGGCTCGTTTCCACCTGTCCTCCTCAACTCCCAGAGGTTCTCTCAATTCTGGTGCTGGGAAGGCCTTCTCCAGGCTTGTCAGCCTGGGAAATTTCTGCCCAAACACTTATTGTCCATAATACCTTCCCTGATGCCCCTAAACAGATTTTAGTTTTTGTTCCCCAACATGACCACTGAACTTCTAGAGTGATTATCACATTGCCCTGGAAACGCGCACACACTCATACTTGGCTATTTCCCCTGTTCTGCTGAAAAATGAGAGCAGAGATCCCACCTTTTGTATTTCTGTACAAATATCCTAGGCACTCAGCGTCTAGTAGAGAACCCAGAGCAGAGGAGCTGTTCCATTCCTGAATCAATGAAGGGGAAAATAAAGCAAACAGCTGCCTTTGCATCCCGTGGTCCACACACCTCTCCATTCTACACGGGCTGTGCCACGCTGGCCTCTCTCATTAAACCTTTTTTTTTTAAGTCTTATTTTTTATTTATTTCTCTCCCCTTCCCCACCCTCCCCAGGTGTCTGCTGTCATTAAACTTGGGTTTTGTTAGGCCTGGGAGCAGTAGCAAGACAAGGACAAGCACGTTGCCAGTAGGAACCTTCCTTGTGGCTAAGACTTTCTTGGCACTTCCATCAGCTCTGTAGCCTTGGACCACAGACTGCCAAAAAGGGCTTACAGGCACAGGCTCCGATTTAGAGCCATCTGAGTAATCGATGCTAAGTCCACTGCTCATGCTGGAGCAGAACAGAAATTTTCTGGATGTTCTGGCTACTTCCCTTTTCCATATTCTTCCAACCTTATCCTTTTCCTTTTTCCTTACCCTCTTATCTAGCCTGTGAGACAGGACGCAGGCGCTCCCTTGCCAATGCTCAGCCTTCGCATCCCTCCCACCTTCCCCTGATGGAGCCAGGCTGCCCGCACCATGGACAGGCAGTGTTTGACCAGAGATCATCTTAGGAAGGACCTTAGGTACCGAGAGTGGGAAAGCCTGATGGAGGTTAGCAAGCTGGCATCTGAGATGGGACCTAAATGCTAACCATCCATTTTCATACCAAATTCTATCAGCACAGAAATGTACACTCTAAATCGGCTCGATCGTGTGCATATTATTTGGACACACATTGGCCCAGCACCTACTATGTGTGACCAGGTATTTGCTGGGTATATGAAAGCTGAAAACCCAGTCCTCGACCTGGAAGTGGGTGAGCTCTGGCAGCTGCAAAGCTGTTTGTCTGAGTCCTGCCAGAGGCAAGGAGCTGAAATAAGATGAATTCATAGATCAAAGTATCTCGGAGGAATATCAGGAGAGCAATGAATTGTATAAAGGTGTATCTTTAGGAGCTGTCAGTAAGATCTTGCAGCGATGAGATAAATTATTTCAGAAGGCATTTGGTGTTTATTGGTACATCTACATTCCTCCTTTCCCTCACTGCGGCAGCTGCTAGTCTCAGAGTTTCATCTACCTAAAAAATAGTTTCTTCTTGATGATTGCTGCTATATCAGTAGACAAACATGAAGTAGAATAGAATAAAGTAAAATTAAATTAAAGAGGTGGGGGAATAAATGCAGAACACAAGGGTAATTCAGTTACTTCAAATTCAAGTAATAGCTTCATTATCCCCAGAGAGGCAGGAAATACAAGGATTCTGGCAAGAATTGTATACAAATAATTTGATTTAAATTTTTGTTTCTATACATGTGTATAAATTTTAGGATTCAAAATTGCACTAAGCACTCTGATGCTTTACATTTTCAAAGCATTTTATAGCAGTTTGATATTATTGATGAATTCCAAAAAGAAATAATGGATTATGTTTGTAAACTGACCTTTTCCTCTGGGCATATTAGATTATATTGGATTCATAGGTTTACTTGATTAAGTAACTATGTAAAACTCTTGTGTCAGTAGGGCATTGAGTCCCCACCCTTTGGTAGATGGGACTCACAGATAAAAGGCATGGCAAAGGACAGAGTTGAGGGTTCTTAATGTTGGAGTTTTGATGTTGGAGTTTGATGCTGAAGTCTTAAACTGGAGTCTCAGGGAGAGAGACAGAGCCTTTCGCCTGATAGTCTACAGCTGACCTTGTAGAGGAAACAGAGGAGCTGAGCCCAGAGGAACCCAGGAAGCCTGAGCCCTCACAGACATCGGCAGCCATCTTGCTCCAACACGTGAAAAGAGAGTTCAGTGAGGGAAGTAATTTATGCTTTATGGCCTGATATCTGCAAGCTCCTACCCCAAATAAATACCCTTTAGAAAAGCCAACCAATTTCTGGTATTTTGCATCAGCACCCCTTTGGCTGACTAATACACACTTACATTCCTTTTAGGCTCACTTTCCTAAAATCACTCTGCTCTTTTGTCTGCCCCAGCCCCTGCCTTCAGGGCTCTCCCCTCTCAATGGAGAAATTACCTGCTGTACCAATTCTCTTAGTAAAGGCAGGTCCCATGGACCCCACTCTGGGTCAAAGTCACCATGAGTGCTGTAGGGGTTTGCAGGATGGAAGGAGGCTGAACACTTCCTTCCCAGCTCCATATTCTGAGTGCCTTTTCCTCCTTAACCCCCTGCACAGAGTTTCCATCTTTAGGGCTTTAAGGAAACGCTTTTTCAAAGAATCCCAGGAAGGCTCCAATCCACAGAGCCAGCCACGGGCTCCTCCTTGCCCCCAGCCCCTCTGCAGCCTGGGGCTCTGCTCACCCCAACCCCCTTCGGGCCCTGGACAGGTGGGCAGGCACAGGCTTCTGGGTGGGGGGGGGGGAGGTCCTCGGAGCCGGGCCCAGTGCCCAGGCCACAGGCTGAATGTCAAGATTATGACCAAGGGCGACTTCTACGGTTGGAGAGAACCCTCTGGAAAGGTTCTTTTCCATGAGGGTGGGGGGCAAGGATTGAGGAGAACCGCACAGGCTTTCTCCAGCCCAGCAGGATTAACATCTGGACCTGATAACTCCCTGCATTCTTGGATCATTTGATTTATTCACTTATTAAAATATACTGGTCAGTTTAATATTTATTTATGTCTGTGTGTAAATATTTGCCTCTTTCGATTTCCATATATTTGCCCTTCTTTGCACCATAGGAAATTTAGCTGCACGCCTGGCCTCAGGCCACTAGAAGCCAGTACCACCCTCCCTCCCCCTCGGTGTGACAACCAAAAATGTCCACAGGCTTGGGTGGGGAGGGTGGGGACAAAATCGCCCCAGGCTGAGAACAGCTGGAATAAAGAACCGAGACACGCAGCCAAGAGGAGCCAAAGGGCTGCAGCCTGCTGAGCCGGGAGGGCAGCTGAGGTGGCAGGCGCGGGCGGGTGACCCGTGCTGGGCAGGCGGGTGACCCGTGCTGGGCAGGCGCCGGGCGAGGTGGCGCGGAGCCCCTGCCGTGCCCCCGGGCTTGCTCAGGTCCTTCCTCCTGTCTCAAGACTGCCCCTTGTGACCCCCCACCGCTGCCTGACCTCCTAGGTGCAGACCAGGGCCACCTGCCAGCCTGACCCCGATGGCCCCTCGAGCTCCAGTGGCCTGAACACCTCTGCCGGCGGGAGCAAGGGCGCCCCTCCCCAGCCCTCGACCACACAAGGGAGACGCTTCCCGTGACAGGGGACTCTAGAGGGCGAGGCGGGCCGGCTTTGGCACTGCCCACAGGCCTTGCCCATCGGGGGTGTTCCTGAAATCCTTGAGAAAGGAATGAATTGAACATTTATGAACGGAGGAGAGACGCGCGCTGTGGCACCCTTGAGGGACAGGAGCTGCTTTCAGAGCCACCTCCTGCTGGATGCCTCCTGGGCTGCTCTTCTAGGGAGGGAGTAAAACCGCGTGGGGGGCGCCCCGGGCAGCAGGTAACTGAGAACCCGACAGGCTGACAGCTCAGCTTCACGACCCCCCATCACGGCACAGTGGGGGTGACAGTGCCATCCAGGCGGTTTTTGTGCTCCTGGCCACCTCGTGCTAAGGTTCTGCTTAGGGAGACGGAGGGTGGACGGGGGTCCACCTGTGCTGGCCTCGGCTGCCCACCTCATGGTTCACGCTTCCAGGGGAGGCCCCCACAGGAACAGTCTAGAATCAGCTCCAGCCGTGGGCGCAGGTTTTCTCCACACAGCAGCTCTTCCTGGAAATCACTAAAGCCCTGGACGCCCAGCAAGGCCTCCTGGCTGCCCGAGCAGGGGTGAACCCCACCCCAGCAGCCTTCACCGAGCAGCCCACATGAGGGAGAGGGTCGGGTATGATAAAGGACCACCACCCGGCGTCGGCGTCTCTTTAGCGCCCCTCCCCTGCTCTGCACCTTGTACCCCACCACAACTAATCACTTCCTGTCCCCAGACAGATTTGTCTTCTGCTTTCATGCCTTTTCCTTTGTTGCTTCTCTGGAAAACATCTCTTCACCCTTCTAGAGACTATCACTAAGTTCTATCCCCACTGAAACTTAGCGAGTCTCCCGAACAGAGAAAATCATCCCTTCTCCTGGGTGACCTCTGCCCTCGCAGGCACCTCCGTTGTGCCCTATTTCACCCTATTTTAATGACTTTGTCTCATGTGTCCCTCTTTCACTATTCCTTAAACACCGATGGACTCACCTTGCTTTACTCATCTCTGTACGGCTGGTTCTACAATACCTTTATTTTTTCCTATCTTAAATAATGTTCTGTCACTTGAGGAAACACCCCACACTTTGCAGGTCAAATGCCTGGGGAAAACTAAGTGACGTTAAGCTCAAATATTTTTATCATCCCTCATTTCTCCTGATTTCATGACATCAGTGAAACCACCCATGTGATTTTTAGATACAGAATGTTTACTCTGAAATGATAGATTGACATTCATTTAACTAATGAAATACTGTCTACATTGTTCTTAAAAATCATTCTTTAAAATTGGTTTATGACATATCAACATCATTTTCTCTGAAATAGAATTTCTTATTATACGCTGAGGAAAAATTATCCTTTAAAAGGAGTGCATTTCAACTTCAAAATCTATTTACAAATACTCAGGGAATTAGCAAACCCAAGAGAAGTGTTTATACCACTATGGGATTTAATATTTTTAAAAATATATTTTTATCTGGTTATAAAAATTGAAAAGTACAATACTTAATCTTATCTGAATGGTAGTTTATCAGAATAATTGCTAACTTTTATTGAGCAACCTTCAATATTGTCATAAATAGTTTTATTTAATCCTCATAGAAACATGTTGAAGTAGGATATCCTTAACCTTACAAAGATATTTGCAGTTCAGACCGGTATGTGACTTATCAAAGAACATTCAGCTAATAAGGGGGGAGCTAGGACTTGAGTCCTTCAGTTTTGACCTGGGGTACTCCCTCGTGCCCTGGACCCTGTGCTGTACTCACAAGTTTGCCTGGCAATCTAAGATTTGTGCAGTCTAACTATGAATAACCCATAAATTTATACAGTCCTATACAATGTACAAAGCACTTTTGGCACACAAACAGACAAGTCTGGCAATTCATGTGCACTTTTCTCTTACTACAAATAAGTAATCTGCACCTCAGCTCTATAAAATGGCTTGTATAATTTCATAGAGCTGCAAAGTTGCCAAGCTGGGACTTCAAACCCAGGCATGGTGATCCTTATATCATGCCTAATCCATCCCGGCATACCTATTCCACAATTTGGACATGTAGAAGAATTAGGAAAACATGCATAAACATGTACATATACACACACACCAGACTTACCTACTTTAAATGTTACATGAAAAAGAGAGCAAATGCTAAGAATCCGCTGCTCCTGTTCAATCTCCAGACTGCACTAAGGGCATATATTGAACATAGATGTGAATTCTAAGAATTGCCTCATCTTTCTCTGGGATAGGGGATTTAGCAGCTGCTGAGTTGATTGATGTTTTAAAAAGTACTTTTAACATATGGTTCCATATGTATGATGAAAATGAATTGACTCTTTTTTAACTGCAACAAACAGAAAATGATGATTCTCTTCTCTGCATGTTAGATATGGTCCTTCTCAAGGACATCTGAGCCTTAAGCTGCTCTCAGAACAAGAATGTCTGCTCAGATTCAGCTCAGCCTGACAGAGTCTGTGTCTGCTGGTGAGCCACATGGACTGCATACAAATGACTGTGCCTCTGCAGCACAGAATTTAAATCAGCCGAGCGAGACGCTGACGAGTCCCCAAAATACACGTTAATCTGCCTTCAGAGCAGTCCCACAGGCTCACGAAATATTTTGGTCGCATCAGAATCCCACCTTATCAAACTCATGTTGCTAGAACCAACCGATTTTTAAAAAGCATCGATAGATTTTGTTAATGAGTTCTGCTCTCTGTTTATTGTTTACAGCTTCACTGAAGAATAATTAACAAACAATAAAGTGTATGTATTTAAAATGTTCACTTTGCTCCGTTTTGACATAAATATACACACCCCGATCAAGACAATGAACAAACCGTCACCCGTACGCATTTCCCCAAGTCCCTTTGTGAGCCTTCCCTTTTATCCTCCTCTGCCCTTCCCCAGTTAACACTGATTTGGTTCCCATCACTAAAGAAGTTTTCTATAAAAGGAATTGTCCATATATACTCTTTTTTTATACTCTTTTTTGGCTCCTTTCACTTAGCATGGTTATGTTGAGATGTATACATATCTTTACATGTATCAGTAGCTCATTTGTTTAAATTTCTGAGCAGAACTCCATTGTGTGGGGTTATCAACTTTTATCTAGTCATTTGTGTGTTGAGGAACATTCGAGTTATTTCCAGGTTTCTGCCTATTACAAATGAAACTGCCTTGAACATTTGTGTCCAAGTGTTTGTATGGGCACACGTTTTCTTCTCTCTCCAATGAATTAGGAGAGGAATGACTGGATCATAGTTAGGTGTGTTTTATTTGTTAGGAAACTGCCAGATGTTTTCCAAAGGAGTTGTACCATTTTACATTCCCCTCAGCATTATGTGAGAGTTGCAGTTACCCCACAGCCTCATCCATACTTATGGTCCTCCTTGAATTTTAGATGTTCTATTAGAAGTATTGTGGACTTCCCTTGCACTTTTAACTTACATTTCCATAGTGGCTGTTGCTGCCAAGCATCTTTTCACATCCTTATTTTTTGTTCTTGTTTCTTCTTTAGTAAAGTGATCAGTCTCTTGCCAATTTTACTGTGTGGTTTTTTTTTTTTTTATTTAGTTCAGAAAGATCTTTACATATCCTGGATACAGCCCTTTATCAGATATATGCTTTTCAAATATTTTCTCTCAGTCTGTGGATTGCCTTTTCATTCTATTAATATTTTATTTTGAAAAGCAGATGCATTTTGTTGAGATCTAATTTGTCAATTTATTCTTTTGTGGATCATGCTTTTGATGTCATATCTAAGGAATTTTTGTTTAACCCAAGGTCACAAAGTTTTTCATCTATGGTTTTTTCTAGGAGGTTTATAGTTTTAGATTTTACATTTAAGTTTATTATCCATTTTGAGTAATATTGTATATGGTGAGAGCAATGAAGTTAAATTTTGCATATAGGTATCCACTAACATTTATTGAAAAGACTATCAATTCTCCACTGAATTGTATTAGCAGTTTTGTCAAAAATCTGTCATCCCATCACCATCCCAGGATCCACAGGATGGAGGAATATAATATGGATTGGAGTGGACTTGCTGGTATTCTACTATAGTACTGTTGTGACTCTAGCAATGGAAGAAATTGTATCTTTGTTGTGGAGATGGTGGCCACGGGAATTGCTGAGGGCAGGAAAAGGGAGGAAGAGGTATGATATGGGGCATTTTCGGGACTTGGAGTTGTCCTCAATGATATTGCCGGGACAGATGCAGGGCATTGTATATTCTGCCATAACCCACTGGATGGGCTGGGGGAGAGTGTGAATTCCAATGTAAACTATGGTCCATGCTGTGAGGCAGTGCTCCAGGGTGTTTCACCAAATGCAATGAATGTGCCTCGCTGATGAAAGGGGATGTGGGAGGAGTGGGGTATATGGGAGCATCTTATGTTTTTTAAGGTAACATTTTGTGTGATCTATTTGTCTTTAAAAAAAAAGACTATTTAAAACATTTGCTAAAAAACAAACAAAAATCAGTCATCCAAATATGTGTGAGTCTGTTATGTTCCATTGACCTATTTATTTATGTTGATGCCAGTATCACACACCCTTAGTAATTGTGGGTATAGAATAAGTCTTAAAATCAGGTAGTGTTAACTCTCCTACTTTGTTCTTTTTTCTAAAGTACTATGGCTATTCTAATATCTTTGAATTTCAATCTGAATTTTACAATAAAGTTGTCCATTTCTACAAAAGTCCTCATAGATTTTTTTATTGCAATTGCTTTGTATCTAAAAATAAGTTTGGTGAGAAATGACATCTTAACATTATTGAAGCAAAGTATTTATATCTTCTTTAGTTTACGTCTTCTTTATGCAGGTCTTTATTTTCTCTTAACAATGTCTTTTCTAGTTTTCAGTGTAGAGGCTTTTCACATCTTTGATCAGGTTTATCTGTAATTATTTCACGTATTTTGTTAAGGTAAACAGTATTTTTAAATTTCAATTTCAGATTTCCCATACCTAGTACATAAAAATAAAATAGATCTTTTTGTATAATGAACTTGTATCCTGCAACTTACTTTTTAAAGTGAGTTTTAAACTCACTTTTTAATTCTAGTCTCATTTTTGCAGATACCATCAGATTTTCTAATTAGGCAATGATGTAGTTTGCTAACAAAGACAGTTTTCCTTCTTCCTTTCCATCTGAATGTGTTTTATTCATTTTTCTTGCCTGAATATACTAAGTGCACCATTAAATAGGAATGGTGAGAATAGACCTCCTCAATTATTCCTATTTTTAAGTGGGAAACTTTCAGTCTTTCACCATTATGTATGTTAACTGTGCTTTCACAGATGTCCGTTATTAGATTGTGAACATTTCCTGCTATTCTTAGCGTTGTCAGTAATAGATGTTGGATTTTGTTAAATGCCTTACCTGCGTTTATTGAAGTGATCATGCAGTTTTTCTTTGTTCATTTGTTAATATGGTGAATTACATTGAAATTTGAATGTTAAACCAACCCTGCATTCCAGGGATAAATCCTATTTGATTGTGTTATAATATACTTTTTACAAGTTGTTAGAATTGAATTTCTAAAATCCTATTTAGCAATTTTGCCGGTGTGTCCATGAGGGTTATTAGTTGATACAGGAACATTTCCTAAAAATGCCTTTTTTTGTTTGGGTATCAGGTAATGCTCGCCTCAGAGAATAAATTCAGAAGTAGAGTCCCTCTTTTACAATTTTCTAGAAGAATTAGTATATAATTGGCAGTTTTTCATCCTTAAAATGTTTGGTACAATTTACCAGTGAGATCAACTAGACTGGGAGTTTTCTTTGTGGGAAGGTTTTCAACTATGAATTCAATTTCCTAATAGATATAGGGCTATTCAGGCTAGCTATTTCTTCTTTTGTAAGCTTTGGTAATTTGTGTCTTTTAAGGACTTTTTCCCTTTCATCCAACTTTTCAAATTTATAGGCACAAAGTTTTTATTGATATTCCCTTTTAATACCTGTAAAGTTTATAGTGATGCCATCTCTGATTCCTGAATTTGGTAAATTGTGTCTTTGTTTCCTGATCAAATTCCAGAGTTTCGTTACTTTTATGGATGTCCTCAAAGATTAAGCCTGAAATCGTGAAGTATAGAGGAAATATTGAAATAAGGGGGGAAGATTAAAGGAGAAGTAGAATTATTATAGGCAGAATCCTATGACTTTCTCTTTCCTAAAATCAAAATATCTTCAAAAACCTTTTAAAAGAACACTTGATCTTACTATTAAGAGGCAGCTTGGCATAATGTTTATGGGCAAATGGATTCTGGAAACAGGCACCTGCATTTATAACCTGTTTGCTTCTTATTAGCAATGTGGCTTTGAGCAAGTTATTTAACTTCTCTATGTCTCAGTTTTCTTATCTATGAAACATGGATAATAATAGAACCTAAACCATATGGTTTTTGTGTTAATTAAATGAGCTAATATGGTTAGTATATGTAAAATGGCTCGAAAACTTCTGGTACATGGTATGTACTATATAAATATCAGCTATTATTAAAAGGGAAAGGGCCCAGCCATGATCTGTGTCATACTATAGAATAATAAAATGTAAGCATTTTAGAGTGCAGATACACATAATTTCTTTTTGCCAATTAAGCAAAACCAAAGTGCAAAGGGAGCTAAATGGCCACTGAGATAGAATCAGCATTTGAAGCAAACAAATTAATAACCTTTAGTATACCCTGCTTTCTCTTGTGCACATTTCCAGCAGGCTTTGGATATTTAACATCATAAATCCTCTTATCTGATGAGGGTCTAAGTATTGTTGTTAACTGCCCTTCTGAGGCTCACAAGAACAGATCCATTTCAAATATTACCTTCTAGTTACTCACTGACCATTAACATGTTCCTGACATGCCAATATTTGTACCTCCAGAGTGCATTTACCCAACTGTCTAACCACCCAGGATTGACACTAAAACACATGCTCTATTTCTTGTCTCATAGAATGTGGTTCTGGTTCTGGGGTTCAAAAAATGAACAATGAGGCTTCAGAAATGGCATCCCCATAGGTGAACTCTTTCCTCTTACAAGGTAGAACTTACTGGATTCAGGTTAGCCATAGGAAAAAATCTCCTTTCAGAAAACTGCTAAATGGCAATGAAATCATGGAATCTTTTTACAACTTCACTAAGTTCAGGGCATTAAACAAGATGGCAGTAAATATAATCACTGTTTTGGCATTTTCAAAGCTGTTTTGGATAATAGATGACTGGCAGGATAAGTAATGGATCTTTATACTTGGTTCCCAAGAAACATACCATTCTGATTCTCCATAGTAGAGAATATCACGTACCTTGGACGCTATCTGGAACAGAAGAGCATGCAGACAAGAGTGTCTTAAAAGTTCTTCTTTATGAGCTCCTCTTACTTCTTGGTTTTTCAAGTTATTCAATAAAAGTGAAAATCAAACACCTAAATGCTAGTCACTTCTGTCTTTATCAATCCTTTGAATTAAAGTGAGTAATTTCATATGGTCAGGAACTTACAAATCTGAATGCAACCTAGAAACTGAATAGAAGCCCACTTATCCAATAGATAAGAGTATCGTCACTCTTATACCTGCTACCTGAATCCACTTACGCTCCAAGGAGAGAAGAGGCTTACAGTGAAAATCTCCCTGAGGAAGAACACAGAGGCAGGTCTATTCATACTGAAATGTGAATGACTTTCCTAATTGTACCATTCCTTTAGCTTTAGGGAAAGAGAAGCAGTCTCCCTGAACTCCCATACCCCCTCCTTTTACCTTTCCAAAAAGTAGCCATAATTTCTCCCTGCCTTTTTTTTTTTTTTTTACTAAAAGGCAATGATTCTTATGGCTGGAAGAATGTATCTCATCCATGTAATCCACAGCTAAGGTTTGTCTCTTGGAACGCAAGTCTGGGTTTTGACTTTCTCAGGGAAGATTATTTGAAGATAGAAATGGTTATAACCCTAAATGGTGAGATTTTACTTCTAGATGCTACTTTTTGAAAGAGTATAGATTTCTGAGTGAGAGAGAGAGTCCTTGAAGTTGTACAACCTAAATGACTTGCTCAAGCCCTGGCAAAACATATTTCATTCAAACCTGTTTCTACTTCAGGTAGACGTGACCCCTTTCCTTGCCTCTCTCTTGCCCAGGACCAGGACATCTGCTCTACCCCAAACCTGAGAACTACATATAAGGTATTATTTATCTGTCCCAGCCAAGGAAATCTTTTGATTTTACAGCAGTCCTCATCTTCAAATTTAGATAGTAAGTACCTTGAGGTCTAAAGCTACACCCTCATCATTTGCAGTGTTCTCCACACAGCCTTTCATAAACTTATTACTACACATAGAAATAATGGCTCTTTACTAGGCATGGGCATAAGCCCAGAGAATACAAAATCTTACAGGACATGCCCTTTCCTGATCTGAAGCTTATAGTCAAGTATCAGATCTCAAAAGATGGGAGATAAATCCTTTATTCAACAAATATTTAAGTGTCAATTAAGTGCCAGCCTTTGATCAAGGTCCTGAGCAGCCAGCAGTGGACATGGCAAGAAAAAACCCTACCCTTGTTGGAGCTCATATTCCCAAAGGGTGAGCCAGACTCTGAATATAGACTATATTAGAAGCGAGTGTGTGCTATGGATGAAAATAAAATGGAGAAGTTGGATAGGGGATGCCAGGGGAATGCAAACTTAAATAAGACCTTCTTAAGGTGGTGGCATGAAAGCAAAGTTCTAAAGGAGACCAGAGAGCCAGCTAAGGGGACATTAAGAGTGTTCCAGGAAGAAGAAGCAATGAGTGCAAGGGCTCTGAAGTGGTAGCAGACTGGTGAAGTCAATGAACAGCAAGGAAGCCAGTGTGGCTAGGTCAGAATGAGCAAAGGAGAAGAGTAGACAGTGCAGGGCTTTTAAGGTCATTGCAACTGGCTTGCATACTGAGCATGGTGGGAGCTCGGTAGAATGTTCTAGAAGAAGAGTGTCATGAACTGCTCTTAGGTTTGAAAAGTTCATTCTACCCACACTGAGAAGAGACTGAAGGCAAGGGGGAAAGTAGAGAGATGGTTTAGGAGATTATTGCAATAATCCTGGCAAGGGGGGATAATGATGGTGATAAGAATGTTAGAAATGATGGTGGTAAGAAGTGGTGAAGCTCAGGATGCATTTCACAGTTAAAGCCAATGATTTCAAGATAGAATGGATGTGGTATGCGAGGAAGAAAGAGAATAAAGTATGACTCCGAGCATTTTGGCCTGACCTACTAGTAAGATGGGGTTTCCATAGACTGCCAGGGCAAAGTTTGCAGGTGGGCTTGGGGCAGATCAGGAGTTCAGTTTTGGGTTTGTTATACTTCCTGGAGGAAAAGCCAAATAAGCAATTAGACAAGCTGGACTGAGTGCAGAGGAGAGGTCTAGCCTGAAGGAATGCATTTAGACATCATTGGCATTTGGATAGAACTTAAGGACATGAAACTTGATGAGCTCATGATGGGTGGACAGAAGAGATGAACTTGTCCAGCTCCAGGGCTGCATTCGCTTTATGGTCCTTCTTAAAAATTTAATTTCTGGTCCAACATAGACTTCTGTTTTTGTAAAGGCAATAAAAATGAATTAAAGTAAACAAAATCAAAATAAAGACATACAAAACACAAGACCAAATTTCTATTACTAGATTCAATGGCATAAGATTACATTTTAGTAAACATAATCTGAGCAAGCATGAGAGAAAAACAAGTATTAAAAACTACACGTGGTCAATGAAAACATGCACGTAGATGACTAACAGAGAGCATTGAATTTACCTTATCTTTTTACTATTTTAGTTAAACAAAGCACTATGAATGAAGCAGTAATTCCTTATTTTGAAAGCCTTAACACATACTTTGGACAACACTATGAGGGAAATGGATGTGGCTCAAATGATTGGGCTCCCATCTACCATATGGAGGGTACCAGATTCAATTCCCAGGGCCTCCTGGTGAAAAGCAAGCTGGCCCGCATGGCTTGAAGAGCTGGCTGGCCCGCACGACGTGGAGAGCTGGTGCAACAAGATGACAAACAAAAAGAGGCACAGAGGAGAGACAGTGAGAGACACAACAAACCAGGCAGCTAAGATGGCTTAAGCAATTAAGTGCCTTTTCTTTCCCAGTGCCTCCTACAGAGAAGACAAGAAGAGAGGCAAGAATGCACAGCGAATGGATACAGAGAGCAGACAGTGGGCATGAGTGGAGGGGGCAGGGATATTAAATAAATAAATAATCTTAAAAAAAACATTAAAAAACTGTGAATATCAATATTTAACCATTTTAGTCTGACAAATGAGCTAGCTTCTTACTTTTAATTTACCTTATCAGGTTGAATTGGTGACAGCACTACTCGAGGACTATGCGTCCCTGAATTAAATCTATATCGTGTTTTAATATTATACATGGTGGAATAGGTAGGTTGAAGGAAATGGAAGAAATTATTTGAAAGCAATTTCAGCAGGCTCCAGATATTAACAATTTATCCAAAATGAAACAAGGAACGCTTCATAATCCTTGTCAGTAGCCAGTTCAAACATTTATCCTGTAACGTTTTAGTTAATTTATATTATCTTTCAACTAAAGAAACTGGTTCAAATTTTATGCTTTTTGGTTGACTAAAGTACCACACCCTCCCAGCTCACACCACTTGTGGCTCATCGCACCAGCTCACCCACACCCAAGCTGGCCTGCACCTGTGCGAGGAGACGAGTCCACCGACGGCAGGCCGGGCTGGAGCAGCAATGTCACACTGCTGTGAAGAGCTCCAAATGTCTTCTCTCAATGTCTGTCCAGGCACTTGTCGTGAACTGATAAATGTGTGCAGCCCACCACTGACGAATGGCCACTCTACAGCCGAGGTCTAAATGAAACCATAGGAAGCTCAGAAAGGATGCCACCAACCAGGTGAGTTTGCAACTGCATTATCAGAGAGGAGCTGTTTGAATAGGCTCCAAGAGACCTCCCTATTTTGACAATGGAGGAATAAAAACTTCCCAGAAGGAGCAACATCATATACAAGGAGGAGAGATGCCCAACATAGATGGACAACTCCATTCACAGAGCCGCTGATGGCACATGAGAATCTCAGGCTCTTTCTCTCCAAAACTGCCCAAAGCAATGAGGGTCTCCACTGCCAAAGCGGTGCTTGACTTGCCAGCACCTCAGCCACTGGTGCTCTAATCTGGGCCCTCACCATTCCTGGGGGGATCCTGGTACCTAGGATGTATCTAATTTATGTCAACTGCCATAATGGCATCATCCTGGCTTTTATTTATTTTTATGTATAAATACATTTTATCATCAGGATAAGGACAGCTACTTATAGGAAAAGAAATTAATGTGTCTGAAATAGAAATGGCCCTGGGAAATGAAGATGCTTTAGTCCCAGTCTTCTCTCTAACTACAAACCCTCTGGTTGGAGCTCTTCGCAGCCTGTGGGGGAAGCACATGTGGGAAATTTGAGGAGCTTGGTCTCTAAGTGCTGCCTCACACGTCCAAAATCTTTCGTTGGGGCTGCCACGGCCATCCTGGACAACAAACCAGGAAAATGTCTCGCTGATTGAGTCAGGACCCCCGCTCATGAGGATGCGGTGGGGGTCTTTTCAGAGGCACCGGTGCCCCACAGCCGCCCCTCTCCGGGGTCCACGACTAGATGGCTGGGTGGTCTTTTGTGACCCCTCTGCAGGGAGGAGGTGAATTAGGGTGGCAGGTCTGTGAGGACCCAAAGAGTAGCCCAGTGTTTTCTCGAGACTCATCCCCCATTTCCCCTCTTCTTGTAGCACAGCAGAGGAGAGATGTAAGAGAAT
The DNA here is from genome assembly GCF_030445035.2 of Dasypus novemcinctus. Classification (NCBI taxonomy): domain Eukaryota; kingdom Metazoa; phylum Chordata; class Mammalia; order Cingulata; family Dasypodidae; genus Dasypus; species Dasypus novemcinctus. Next base: position 7,085,655 of record NC_080697.1, read on the forward strand.
GCTGGAAATAAACAGAATTTGAGGTATTATGAGGATGAAACGTCAGGCAGAAGTGCTTTACTGTCCTCAGACGTGGGCTCCTGAGAGGTGGGTGGGCGTCCGTGCGGGGCCTCTGGTGGGAGCCCCTGGCCAGGGCCTCCTCCTCGCAGCTTCTCCTCGGGGTGCACGGACCTGGGGGCCCCTGATCCCTGGGGCGGGAGCAGGAGGCCTCACCTGTCCTTCAGTAGGTATTTGTGGGGGTGGGGCTCAGTTATCCCAACATTTAAACGCTGAGGAAGTTCCTGAGAACGGCCCCTTCCTGAGGGGGAAGGCCGAGTCCCCGACTTCCAGACAGCACCGTGAAGGAGCTACCACACAGGGCCCGTCGGGCTTCTGACAGATCAGGGGATAAAAGCCCCTTTAATCAATTCAACTCTTCTGTGAGTCCCCAAGTGAAACACAAAACGTGAGGTAATTCGTTATTTGAACCCAAAGAATCAGTCAGAAAGGGTTCTGGGAGGATCAGAGCTGAGAGAAGCGCCAGAGGAAGGGCTTCCGCCCGGATGAGGGGCAGGAAAGGAAGCGCATCTCTCCTGGTTCCCAATCCCGAGGCCTAACCGCAAATCCTCCCCATCGTGCTGGACACTGGAGCCATAAAATGTGGAGAAGCTTCTCTACTCCTCAGTAGGAAGCAGGAAACAGCTGCCCCTCAGGCAAAGAAGAGGGGACAAGAATTCTCAGAGCCCCCATTCTGTGACCAGCCCAAACCTACTGATGCTAGTGAAAGAGAAGAGAGTTTAGACTGTTGGAAACAAAACCTGAAAGGAAGCCCTGCTGAGGGAACTGCTAGAAGTCGGGGTGTCCTGTAGATAACCTTGGAGTAATCCATGGCCTCCTGCAGGACCTGTGGGCTAAGAATAATCTTCTGACAGGAGGATGATATAGTTCTTGGCCTAAGACACACCCATTCTCCCGCTTCAGCCTGAATTCTCAGGGAAAGGGACTTCAAGGGTCAGGCCATGTTAGTTGGCCCTACTTTGGAGTTTGTGTTTCTGTGTGATGGAGCTGGACTCAGATGTGATCTTTGTCCACAAGCCTCTCCTGTTACTTTTACCGGAATTGTAGTTGGTGCTGTGGTTTAATATATACCCAGGGGACCTGAATCTCTGGACTGACCATGTGATAGCCAAGTCCTGAGCCTGGTTTACTGAACTTACCCCACTCAGCTAACATGGAGTTGAAGAAGGTCAACCACCACACCAGGGAGCCAAGAGTGCCTACAACTGAAAGCAGGAGGATTGCACCCAGCATCCATGTGGAATCTAAGCCCCCTCTTGATACAGATGTGGAGTGGACACAACCATTCTAAGGTCCACAGGATGGAGGAATAGAGTATGGATTAGAGTGGACTTACTGCTATTCTATTCATGAACTATTGTGATTAGTAATCAAAGAAAATGTGGCCTTGGTGTGGAGAAAGTGGCCATGGTGGCTGCTAGGGGTAGGGAGTGGTAGGAAGAGATGAGATGTGGGGGCATTTTCGGGGGTTGGAGTTGTCCTGGGTGGTGCTGCAGGGCCAGTTACTGGACATTGTATGTCCTCCCATGGCCCACTGGGTGGACTGTGGGAGAGTGTGGGCTATGGTGTGGACCATTGACCATGAGGTGCAGCGGTGCTCAGAGATGTATTCACCAAGTGCAATGAATGTCTCATGATGATGGAGGAGGTTGTTGTTATGGAGGGAGGAGTGGGGGGAGGGGGTGGGGGGTATATGGGTACCTCATTTTTTTTAATGTAACATTAAATAAATAAATAAAGACAAAAATAAAAAATAAAAAGAGTCAGGCTGACTGAACCCAGCCCACTGGGCGGAGGGGCGTGAGGAGGGAGCAGATGCTAGAATAATGGCATGGCCTCAAGAAATACTACCCAGGCCTAACAGTTCCCTTTGAAGCACCTGAGATTCCTAGTGGAGGGCCTTTAAGAAGAAAGCCTCTTCAGCTCAGGCCTCATCACCAGAGGTGCTCAAATGTGCACTACGGGAGGCAGTCAATCCTGGGAAATCAAAATGGCTTCTGATGGAACCTTCCAGAGCTTCCTCTAATTTACCCGTGTAAATCTGCATAGGGGGGAGTGGGTGTAGCTCAGTGGTTGAGCGCCTGCTTCCCAGGTCCCAAATTCAATTCCCCATTCCTCCTTAAAAAAAGAAAAAATCTGCTTGAGCGTTTTGATGGGAAACAGCTGCCATTACCCTCTGGTGATTCCAAAGGTCCTGCCCTGTTCTGATATCAGGTCTGTTATTTTTAACAGGCAGGTATGCACTGCTCATTCACCAGACATTTACTGAACAACTACTCCATGCCTGGCACCAGGATAGACCCTGAAAATGTAGAAGTAGAAATAGATAGAAATGGAAATTAGAGAAATGACTTCAAACAGAGGAAAACTGAAGTGATGCCCGTGAAGAATTCAGCTGTGTGGGAGACAGAATCAAATAGCTACGAGGCTGGCTTCAGCGCCTAGCTGCTCCCCACAGCGCTAAGGCTGCACGAGGTGCCTGTGAGCGGGGTGGGGGGGTGGCAGGAGCTGTCCTCAGAAAGTGTGAGTGGCCCCAAAGGAGGCACGGAGGAAGCCATCTGTGAGCTGGAACTGGAAGCCGGAGTGAGATTTCACTCCATGCAAAATGAAGGAAGATGGCAAGGGGCAGAGGAGGAAATTCTCTGCATAGGGATCAGCATGTAAAATTTGCATTGGCCTGAAATCTTAATATTTACATATGCTAAGTGATGAGAAGTAATTACCATGGGCTTGGACTGACTGGTCATCCAAATGTCCAGAAACCACCAGCCTTCTAGTTTTGCAGAAAATGCGTAACAAGGACCTGCCAAAGAAAACTGAGTGGAGGAATTAGACGTACTATATTATAGTGGATGGGGATTATTACTTTGCTTTTGGAAAACTTGTAAGAGAAAAAAGAAGCTATATATTGGAGAGATGGTAAAAAAAATCACAGCTAATAAAGTTTTGCTCCTCTCAAGCTTCAAAACATGCAGCTGAAAGAGGAGGGGCTGGCAGGAAATGAAGCTGGAGACAAGCAAAAGCTAGATGAAGGCTGTACATGGTGTACAAACTTTACTCAGGAGGACCGAGAGCTGTAGAAGAATTTTAAGCAGGGAGTTGGCATCACTCCATTTATATTTTAGAAAGATGACCTTGGCTTCAGTGCAGCTGGATGGATATGAGGGCAAAGACTGAAATCAATGAGACTGTCCAATGTTGTTTCCATAATCCAGACAAGAGATAACCGATGGCTCAAATACATCATGGGGACATTTAGAAGGTAAAGCATACAAGCCTTGGTGTCTGCCTGGATGTTTGGGCTGAGCACGTATAGGTTATGAGTTACTCCTAGATTTTGGGGCTGGGCAACTGGAGACAAACTGGTGTCATTCATAAGGACAGGGAGATGTGGAGGTGGATGAGACCAGGCCCTGCAAGTTGACCTGAGATGCTCAGGTGCTTTCCAGGTGGAAAACCCATTAGTCCAGCGCTGGGACGAACGACGGGGGCTGGAGATTGAAACGTGGGAGACATTAAATGACGGGGTGGTGAGAAGGCCAGGTGGGGAGGACATCACTCAGGGCATCACTGTGAGAAGAATGACCTGGAAGAACCCAAAATAAGTGGGTCCATGAGTCACGGAGGGCTTAGGTGTGGAACTGTGTAAGTGGGTCAAAAGGGTCAAGGAAATTTTCTCTGGGCAACTGTGAATGTACTGCGACTTTGGCGGGAACAGTTTTAGCCAGGCTGGGAGGACCGAGCTGAGTTGACCTGAAGTGAGGAAGGAGCAGGAGGTGAGGACATGAGGAGGAGGCCAGGATGGAAGGAGACCAGGGAGCAGTCAGTGCAAGGGCTCAGTTGCAGAGGTGACCGCAAACATTTGTTTTTGTGGGGTTTTTTGGGTCAATGCAATGACTTTATTTATGTATTTTTGTTGTTGTTGTTTTTACTGAAGTACATCATTCATACATGACAGGCATAAACAATAAGTGTGTAGTAAAGACTGAATTTACAGAATAAACATTTGTTTTTATTTTAAGATTTATTTTTTATTTATATCTGCTTTCTGTGTCCATTCACTGTGCATTCTTTTGTAGGAATTTATGTCTCTTTTTGCTGTGTCATCTTGTTGTGTCAGCTCTCCATGTGGGCGGCGCCTTTCCTGGGCAGGCTGCACTTTTTTTCACGCTGGGCGGCTCTCCTTAAGGGGTGCACTCCTTGCGCGTGGGGCTCCCCTATGTGGGGTACACCCCTGCGTGGCACGGCACTCCTTGCGTGCATCAGCACTGCACATGGGCCAACTCATCACATGGGCCAGAAGGCCCTGGGTTTGAACCCTGGACCTCCCATGTGGTAGACGGATGCCCTAACCATTGGGCCAAATCCACTTTCCTAAACATTTGTTTTTCATGAAAGTGGGTTATGTGCCTTCTCAGCTGTGACCTGTCAGATTTGCATCTCTTGTCAGGTGGACGTTTGGATGGGGCCAAGGCCTGCTAGAAGCACGTTCCTGAGCTAGGCAGAGAGCCCTCCTGAAGGCGAGTTCAGCAGGAAGGAGAAGGGCGGCGGCTGCCCAGCCTGCCCTCCCCATTTCCTCAAGTAGTTGGGTTTAGCAGCCAATGAAAGTCTTCCTTTTCCCACTGCTTTTTATCCCCATCTTACTGAGCAAGTATCACAAAGGGTCACAACAGCCTTTTGGTTCAATCCCCTGCCCTGGGCCTGAGGAGTCTTCAGCCAGACAGCAGCCCTGCCTTGCTTTGCAGCTGCCATACAAGTACCGCGGGCCAGTTGTGAACTGTAGTTGACTTAAGCAACATAAATTTATTGTCTCTAAGATTTGGAGGCTGGAAGTCCAAAATCCAGGTCTTAAAGGGGAAAATCCACCCCCAGCCTCTCCCCTGGCAGCTGGAGTCCTGCGGCCTATGGTGGCGTGGTGCGAAGTCAGCCTCTATCACGTGGCCATTTTCCTCTGTCTTCCTTTCTGTGTCCAGATTTCCTCTCCCTCCAATGACACTGGTCATGTTAGAGTAGGGCCCACGCTACTCAGTTAGCCCTCATCTTAACTCGTAATCTCCAGAGATCTTATTTACAAATAAGTCCACATCCACAGGACTGGGGGTTCAGATTTAAACATGACTTTTGGGGGAGAAGCAAGCCAATCCATAACAATTGAGTAAATTAAGTATCTCAGATATTTGTTGAAACCAAAACTCCATACCTTATCATCAACTTAAAGTGAAGCTGATTGTACACACACACTCAACTCTAAAACACTGGTAGAGACTACAAGGGTCATAAATATTTAAACTGTAAGAACCATCAGCCCTTCCAAAAATAAATCTGATGAAACCAATGCAAAACCTAAACAGCTTTAGCCTTAGCCTCTAGTTCCCTACAAACTCTTTCCTTGGCAAAAGAATCAATAATAATCATAACAATAAAAACTGGCACAAGAAAAGTGCCCAGAGGAGCCTTTTCTACATAGGAACTGCCTTTTCAGTCTCTTCATTCCTCGAGGCCACACACAATGAATGTACTCGAGGAATATTTGTTCAATTAAGAATGAATAATTTCTACAACTAGTTTTCCAGGAATTCTGGCCAGATCTAATGAAGCCTGTACAGATGAAGCAGCCAGAGATTGCAGGAAAGTCGAGATGGTAGATGGGGCAAATATGGCAAAAAAGAAACAAAAGAAGAATTAACAGTGACTGCAGAGGTCAGGGCATGGCTGGTGAGATTATTTCCTCTCCTTTGCTTGCCAGTGAAGAAGAAGCAGCTTTTGTTTACTATTAATTTGCTACGCCTGTTACATGTCTGGATTCTGGTTCTTTGGGAGCTCTGGAGCTCTGAGCGTGACCCAGCCTTCAGAAGGCGATTCCTTAAGGCAGTGATTTAACCAGCTCTGTCTTAAAGTCCCTCCAACGATTGTTTCCTGCCTTAAATGCTATCTGTTGGAAAATGCAAATCCACACTGGCTTTGTCCTTAATCAGGAGAATGTTGGAAGGCATATGAATGGTGCTTGTTCAATGAAGAGAGACTACACTTATTATTAAATTGAGGAGTAGTTTAATTATATTGCATGTTCAGGCAAAAAAAAAAAAAGATAATTTTCATGGTCTTTTGTTATTGTTATTTGAACTCCTGCGCAAGACTTGTTTACAATGCATATTATTTTTCTATGTAGAATGTAAATACCCTCTCTTAATTATCCTGATAACAATCTAAAATGGACAGAGCCCTGGACATCTTTCAATATCTCACAGGTGAGGAGTCAGAGGCGCCCTATTTTCCTGGGAACTGCTCCCCCCACTGGTACAGGTGGGCTCTTTACAGCCAAGTCACATGGACGACCCGACCCCTGGCCAAGGTGAAGGAGGATGGGTGCCTAGCACAACCGAGACCGAGTCCAGCCTCCTTCCCGAGGCGACAGGATTCCATCCCAGACGGGCCTGGCCTCTGGAACTCAGGCGCTGCACAGGCCCAGAGCTGTGGTACAGGCCTCTCCCCCCACCTCTGTGGAGCCACTGGGACAGCCAGGGAGCAGAGAGAAAGGGCGAGATGGGGGAGAGTCCACCTCGGCTCTCGTCCATTCCCTCCGTTTCCTTGTCCAGTAGGATCATGTCGCCATTTTTATTCAAGCAAGCTTTAACGTGCTGCCACAGTAGCCCAAAGAAGGCAGAGAAGGTCCCCGCTCTAGCGCTCTGCAGCCTCCCGCACAGGGCCTCCCGGCGCCTGGCACACACTTCCCTCCACGCAGCGGGGGGTCCTTAAAACCCGTGCCCTCGGACGCAGCGCGAGCCAAAAGGAGCTCCGTCCCTAAACAGTCGCACTCCGAGGAGGAAAGGTTTTGACAGAGTTTACTTTGTCAGTGAAATTGCTTTAGGCTTTTTGACAGAATTCAATTTGGCCATGGATGACTTTTGCAGGGTTTCAATCATTTTTCTTTTTATTTAGGTGCAAAGACTCTTGATGTGCATAATTTGACCACCACTTACCTGAAATGGAGGTTCCTGTGGCGAGGCCAGAAAGATAATGGACTCAACTGTCAAAATTAATTCTGTCACCCTCGCATCACCTTTCAGCGCAGCAGCCACATGCATGTATTTCCTTACTTGGAAGAACTGATATCCTGGATATCTTGATGTCATCTATACGTGTGCTATGAGGCGCACAAAAGCCTTGGAAGTAGAGCCGTTTTATAAAGCCAGGGATGGCAGCCCGCTGCCTCATAGAGCCACTCATCTTCCTTAAGGAGACAATGCACAGCCTTCCAGTAAGTTCCCTGCATTACAACCAACCCTACCCTTTTGGTTATCTTTAATAAATCTAGAAACGCTAAACAATAAAAATTCATAATTATTTTTTAAGGGCTTAAGATTGAGTGTTCTCTCTGAATTATTTCTAGAATAAGCTTTAAAAATGAAATCTCAGTTAGCATTGATGGTTACTTATGTGATTATTTATTTAATATCAGACTCTTTCATGAGACTATGAGCCCCATGACTATGAGCTGATGGCCAGCTCGTGTGCCACTCTTTCACAGAGCCCAGCACATCATGCTCGGTATTTCTTGACTGGTAAATGCATTAATGAAATCAGTTTCTTGCCCTTTGCTGGTCCCGGTCAGTTACTCAAAAAAATGTGACTCAATTCATGCCTCAAGAAGCCCACGAAGGAAGCAGACTTGGCTCAATGGAGAGAGTGTCCACCTACCACATGGGAGGTCCAGGGTTCAAACCCAGGGCCTCCTGACCTGTGTGGAGCTGGCCCATGCGCAGTGCTGATGCACACAAGGAGTGCCCTGCCATGCAGGGGTGTCCCCTGCGTAGGGGTGCCGCAAACACAAGGAATGTGCCCCACAAGGAGAGCTGCCCAGTACGAAAAAAGTGGATCCTGCCCAGGAGTGGCACTGCACACATGGAGAGCTGATGCAGCAAGATGACGCAACAAAAAGAGACACAGATTCTCAGTGCCACTGACAAGAATACAAGCAGACACAGAAGAACACACAGAGAATGGACACAGAGAACAGATAACTGGGGGGGGGGGCGGTGAGCAGGAGTGGAATAAATTTTTAAAAATTAAAAAAATAAAAGAAGCCCACAAGGAACTGAGAAGACAAAGCCTAACTTTTGCCTGTGGAACAACGTTGGGCAGCAGTGAAAGCACGAGCTGTGGCACATGGATATTCCAGAAGCAGGAAGAGAGACAGGCCGTCAGCCCCTCACTAGGAGGCTGCTCACATTTACTGCAGGTCCCTCTCCAGGCCTGGACTAAACTCTCCCTCCGTTTTCTCCTTCAGTTCCCACAGTAACCCACCAGGTAGGTGGTATCATTCCCATGTTATAGAGACAGAGTTAAGACATAAAGGAATTTTATACCCTGCCCAATGCACACAGTTAGTAGCTGTCACTGTCAGGGTTTGAAGCTGGATTGTCAGCTTCTAAACCTCTTACCTTTCCATGGTGCCTAAGTAAAGGGGAAGAAGGTAATGAAGACAGGCTTCTTGGTAAAGGGTTGTCTGGAGCAGGTTGGCCAAGACAAGGTAGGTCATAATTGCTAACATCAATTACACATTAGGCACTGTGAGAAAATTGCTTGAATTTGAATGTGGGAACCTGGCTTGAAGTTGAAACGTTTCCAGAATGCAGATTAGAAGTGTGGGCTTAGGAACACCAGCCTTGACTAGACGGAACGCTGTCTGGTCAACATGAAAACTGTTTGTGTGTAGAGATGTTTGAACTTTGTATGGTCTGCTCCCTAGCATTGCAGGTGCTACAGCTTTAATAACAAGCAGCCTTGAAAGTAAACATAGATACCTACTGCTTTGTAATTTCTAATAAATACGATGTGGAAACTAGGGTCGAGGCTCTCAGTTCCAGAAGCTGTTGATCCCCCTGGTCCCATCTTTATTTTCTCTCTTGTGTCTTTCTTTCTGTCCTTTTATTTCTTCAGTTCTGTGTCACCTTTCCTTCATGCAAACCTATTGCTGAGCTGGTCTCAGCAAGACACAGTTCAAAGCGTCGGGTGATTCACTCATTTAGTCCTCATAACAGCTTATGAAGCCCCGGGAAACAGGTGCTCTTAATAGGTCCATTTTACAGATGAGGAAACTGGGGCCAGGCAGGGTAAGCAATTTATTTTAAGGTTACACAGCAGGAAAATTGGGGATCCAGGATGGAAGAGGGCGCCGTTGGGCAGAGCATGCGCTGTCAGCCGTGAATCGGTGCTCTCTTAGTAAGGACCTCCTGACAGCGAGCTCATGGAGAGCCACCTGCCAGGCCAGGAGGCCTCCTCATTTATATTCTAGGCAACATCAACCACCCACACCCAAGAGTGAACCTAAGTGGATATTCCCTGAACCAAAAACAGGTCACAAGTGTTGGTAGAAAGTTGCTGAGTAGCCTAGTCCTTCCCATGTGTGTGCCTGACACATCTGCCCAGAAACTTCAGCCAAGAAATGGCTCTTGGTCCATAGCATTAACATGCTCTGACAAATAAACTTGGTCCCAAATGCTGTGCCATTTGTTTATTCAGAGACACCCATGAACAGGGCCTCTTCTTCAGCAATGGAGGCATTAGCATCCCCTGGTCTCTCTTTAGGATTGAGCTTCTCACCAAAATACACTACAAGTGCTCCATGAAAATTACCAAACTGTACTTAATAAATATCAACTTCTCTAAGAAACATAAAAATATAACCCAGTTAATAAAAAGAGATTCTGGAGGGCATCCGGCTGCCAAGGACCCACTCAGATCTTCTGAGCGGGTTCTCTAAGTTGGGGTGTCACCAGGCAAGGGACCAATCTCCCTTTTCTCCTATAAATGATTAAATCAATATCAGACTGGGTCACAGATTTTATGGGAAATGAACCATAATCACTGGGCCTCCAGAGCAAAGGGGAGTCATCATACCCAACCTGCAGAAAAGCATGGGAGAGGAGAGAGTACTGTGCTAAGGTGCGGGCACTAACCAGGTAACAGCTCTAGCATCCACGCCGGTGACCTTGACCGCTCACTGGAAACCAAACCCCTTACACACGCACACACCTACGCCCTGAACCACAAACCCAAGCCACACTGTTCCTACCTGTGAAACAGGGAGCTACGCTGGATGTCGTCGGAGAGCTCTTCTCGGTTTCATCCCCGCTGACGCTTATGTCAATATTATGGAGTGGAAGCAGGCGTGGAGGGGGCGGCCTTCCGAGGAGAGGCGTGATGATGAATCTCTTTGAATAAATTACCATTTTTCTTTTCCATTAAGTATAAGAGGAAAAATTATGATGCAGTTTATGCAGAAAATTGACAAGTGTGAGAGCTCCTGGATGCACATGGCATGACAGCATGGGACATCAACTGAAGAGCCCTTTCTTCGCCTCTCCTCCACCTTCACAAGACTGAGCAGGACGGCGACTTGCCAGCTGCAAGCCTGATGGGACCATGTCAGTTCCAGCTCTCCTTCTGTTCCGCTTTGCACTAACCAAAAGGCCGCCTTCCTCGGGTGGGGGGGGATCATGAATTGGAGCATCTCCATCAGTCCTGCATATGCCCAGCCGTCACAGTCATTGCGAGGCTGCAGAATAAATTTTGTCCATTTTCTAGGATTTTAGAATAGCGGAGATTTGTTACATTCCTAACACAAGAATGTATTTAGAGGCTTTCCTAGTTAAAAAAAAAAAAAATATATATATATATATATATAAAGGGTGTAAACTGCATATAAATCACAATTTCCTGGGCACCCTCATATTGCAAATTCCACTCCTCTAACTTGTTATAACTAAAGGTATTTCTTTATCCTAGAAATAAGAGAGTTCTTGGAGGGAAGATTCCCAGATTTTCTTCTTTGGTGAGGTGCCAAGTCTTCAAAGGAGTCTGAGCATTTTTTCAGTACTACTTCAACCCAAAGATTACTTCCTCTTGGGAAAATCATTTGCTTTCCACAATATTTTATTCTGGAAATTTTAAGTATATAAAAAAGTAGATTGTATGCCTTACTTTATTGGGTAACCCCTTTTGATAATTAGCACTGGCTTTGATAATAATCTTGTTTTTTCTAAAGAACTACACTCGTCCCCTTCCTGTATTAGTATGAAGCAAATTCCAGATATCTTATCATTTCAGCCCTAAATATTTTAGATTGAATCATCAAAACAAAAAGATTACTATGAAATATAACCTCACTACCATTTTAACACTATAAACATTAATAGTTTCCTAATATCATCAAGTAGCTATCCATGTTCCAATTTCCAATTGTCCCACTAAATAAATTTATTTGACAGTGCATTTACAAAAGGATCTAATTAAGATTCACATATGTTTGTGCCACCCCTTTTGCATTTCTTTTCATCTATAGGTTCCTCTTCCATCTCTTTCTTTTTTTACCTTTGAAATTTATCTTCTGAATAAACCAAGTCATTCAATCTGTAGAATTACCTGCCTGGATATTGCTGATTGCCTTCCCACCTGTGCTTACTACAGCATCTTGCTCTCTTCCCTGATTCTCTTGTAAATTGCTATTTGGATCCAATGTCTTGTTCAAATTCATTATCTATTTTCTTGTAAGACTACACCATAGATAGTGGTTTGTTCTCCCACCAGGGGGCACATAATCATTGTATCTCTTTAGCAGCCATTGATAAGCAACACCCAATTCCACTAATTTATGGCATTGCTTCTTCATGCTCTAAGTGGGAGAAATTGTAAAGGAAAACTTCTCTTTATCTCCTGTTTGGTTACACACTATTGCACTAGTGCAGGTTATATAAGAAAGAGGATCAATATTTTACTCTTTCTCTGTTTTCTTTAACAACTGTCAAAATAAACTGATTAACTGGATCCATCCAGTGGTAACCAATTGTTATTTTTATCATAAACTCAGGGATTTAAATACAGTTGATGCATTCCAATGCATTCCAGTTGTGATGCTTACTGATTCTGGGAGGCTCTTAAGTTGGTTTCTAAGTCCTTTGACATGACCTCTGTTAGCTTCCTTGCTATCTGACATGACAAGATGTTCTAGGCTTGTCTTGTGCCTTTCCTACCTGAACCTCGGAATGAGTTAACTTTTAAGGGAGTCCTGGTCTTCTGTAACATAAAAGGATTTTCAAGAAGAGACTATATTCTCCTAATTTCTGGAAAGTCAATGGCCACTTAAGTAGTTTTGCTGACATACCTGCTTTTCACTCAAGGTGCTGATGCCACCAAAATCCTCTCTAAGGAGAATATATAATGACTCCTTGTTGTGGCTGCCTTCTTATTTATTTCCAATCTCATTTTACTTTTCCTGCTTAGGCCAGCAAGTCATTGCCTGCCCTCATTAAACATCCAAACATCTTTGCTCAATTAGTTCTGCAAGCCCTCTCCTTTTCCATTAATTCCTGCATTGTTATGATTACATGCCTATATCACAATATAGCTCTACAGTGATGGTGCTTGAAATTAAGACCACACAGCATTTTACCTATTCTTTTAATTTCAAGACATTATAACATAATAACTTTTACCAAAAGTGAGAGACTATGAAAGAAGGCAGTCTCCAAAACACTAGCAATAAAAAAGTCAATATCAGTGTAAAAAGTAAAGCAGCAGTAATATCTAGGCTAGGGCTGACATTCTGCAGTATAGGCAATATTTCAGGTTGATAAGGCCATGACTTGTCAATTTAATTGACAGTAACACAACCATAATTTATGGAATGGTTGCTAAGTATCAAAATCATGTGCTAGGTACTAGAACATTAAAAAATGAAAAACTGTATTTCTGAAACTTTCCTCCATTTTCCTTTATCCTCTCTTTCCTATCCCTTTTCCCTCTTTTTCTCCCCCTGGTCACCAATTTATGCCCTACTTTGGCCTTTGGTGGATGTTAATTAATCTTTACATTCATATAATAATTTCCTATGTAATGTTTAATCTCTCTAATATTTGGCTCCTTGAATATGCAAAATGACAAGTGTTCTATGTATGTCTCTTTCAGTTTGAAAAACTTCATGACTCTGATGAAATTAATATTAGCTGATCACTTGTGGTGTAATTTCCACCAAAAGATATATAAATGTTTATAGAAGATTTGAAAATAAAAACTTTAAAGGAACAAAGAATTTATATTCTAAGAGTGGTTTTCTCTCCCTAATCACATCACAGTCGGGACAGAGTACACTTTATTTCTATCCAGAAGGAGAAAGCCTTCCAGTGGGAGGGACATGGGTTTTAGTACCATTCATTCATTCATTCATTCACTTATTTATCAATATTTATTAAATACTCACCATGTGACTGATTATTATCCAAGGGCATGGGTCAATTAGTAAACAAAATAGGCAAAAATCCCTGTCTTCTAGGAGTCTATATTTTATTAGGGAAAAAGAATAAGTAATTGTGATGGTTACATTCAATTGTCAACTTGTCTAGATTACGGTATCCAGTTATTTGGTCAAGCAAGCACTGGACCCATTGTTTACTGTGATGATATCTTGTGGATTTAAAGCATTAGTCAGTTGATCACATCGGTGGCTGATCACATCAATAATCAACAAAGGAGATTGTCTTCGACAATGAGAAAAACCTCATCCCATCAGTTGAAGAACTTAACAAGGAGAACTGAATATTTCAGAAGTCAGAAAGAAGAATCCTATCTCCACTTCAGCCTGGGGAAACTTTCACCAGAGGTCCCAAATTGCAGCCTGCCCTACAGAATTCAGACTTGCTAATGCCCATAGTCATGGAAGCCAATTTATTTAATAAATCTTATAATATCCTTTCAGTTCTGTTTCCCTGGAGAACCCTGACTAATACAGTAATAGATATAAACATAGGTAAATTATCTAGTGTGTTAGAAGTTGATAAATGCCACGGGGGCAGGCAAACAAGAAGCAGGCTGGGGAGGATCAAGAACACTAGAGTGGGGTGAGTAGGGGGAGGATAAGTTGTCATTTAAACACAATTGTTATTTCACATCAGATCACAGGCAGGGAGGGAGTGAGGGATAACATTCCTGGCAGTAGGTCTGAAGGGTCAGCATTCACGTCCTAGATTTGTCCATTCATGTCTGTGTTATCTTAGTCAAGTTACTTCATTTCTAGTCCCTTATTTATTCTTCTATAATATTAGGTTAAATTATCTTCCACATAACACAAGTGTACAAGACAGGCCCCTGTTCCTCTGACTAGCCATTGTGGTTTCAGGGGCCAGCAGGGCACCTGTCCTCCTTCCTCAGTTGTGGCTACTGAAGAGTTGAAACCTGGTTACAGGGCAATGCTACTGGACACTACCCCACCATAGTTCTGTGCAGGCTTCTCCTCCACTTCACAGCTGCAGGACTGGCTCCCGACTATTTTATTTATCAAAAACAAAGAAACCCTTGCTGTGGTAGTTTGAGGTTTTTATGGAACCCAGAAAAATCATGCCTGAGGGCTAATCCATTCCTGTGGGTGAGAACTCATTGTGAGTGAGAATTTTTATTACGTTACTTCAGTCAGGTGTGACCCAGGGTAGCTCTTAATCCTCTTACATCATCAGTGGGATGGATATGGAATGAGAGACAAAGAGAAAGACGGGAAGCCAGAAGGTGAAGCAATGACATCCAGCAAAGAAGGAAGAGCAGCAGAAACACTGCCATGTGACCTGCCATGTGGCAGAGGGGTCCAGGATCATGAATAGCTGATCGTCAGGGAGAAAAGCTTTGCCTGATGAAGCCTTGATTTGGACATTTTCACAGCATCAGAACTGTAAGACTTTAAGTTAATAAATCCCCATCGTAAAAGCCAATCTATTTCTGGTATATTGCATTTCGTCAGACTAGCTAACTAAAAACCACTCTCTTTGCTTTGAAAGAAATATAGTTAATTATGTTTAATAGAAAAGTACACATAACTATGGGGTTATTCTGTGCATTTTCTGTGGCCACATAGTGTAGTGGTCCTGATGTTTTGACTGGTATTGCTCAAGTCCCTTAATGTTTCTTCCGCCACTACTGTGAAGCCATCCTCAACTTCAGTATCCATCTTCCAGGATACAGCCGAAGCAGGGGTCAGAGTGAGCTCAAGAGAAATGTTTTACACAAGTCCAGTTTATAGATCCAGCCATACTTTATCCTCTGGTTCAAAATTGTCACTGCCACTTAAAATCTCAGAATCTTCATCTTTAAAATGAGACATTATGGAGATTAAATAAAAGAAGATATGTGTTCTAATTTGCTTTGCTGTCAAAGCAGACACCATAAAATAGGTTGATGTTTAACAATGGGAATTTATTAGCTTACATGCTTACAGTTTTAAGGTTGTGAAAATGTACAAATCAAGCCCTCATCAAGAATCCTGGACTCTTCGGTCACATGGCAAGGCCCTTGGCAGCATCTGCTGGTCTCTCCCTTCTTTGCTGAGTTTCATTGTTTTCATCTTCTATGGCTTTCTCTCCCTCTTTCTGAATTTCATTCTCATATAAAGGACTCCAGTAAGAGGATTACGACCCACCCTGAAGGATATGAATTGCATCTTAACTTGAGATCCCACTCACCAAAAGATCCTTTTTTACAATGGGTCCACAACCACCGGAATGGATTATCTTCAAAAACCCACTATTCTGGAGTACATTCAGCTGCAAACCATCACAATAAGTGCAGTGCCTTTATATTCACCAAGGAAGTATGTATTTACCAAACAGTTATAAATACTTTTGTACTACTACTCAGGTCTTCAAAATCCAGTGAGTATAATAATCTTACTTAAAGTAATCACACACTAAGCAGCAAGCACCTACCACAGATGGTAAACTTCCTGAAAAGAGACACTCTCTGTGTCTTTGTGGCCTCAACCCAATGTGGTGTCTGCCATGTCATATGCTCTATAAATAGCTTTGAACAGAACTGATCCAACTATGAATGATAATATCATCAATGCACCAAGTCACAGCATTTGAATTGTAAAACATCGTTTCCTGTTGGAAGTTATGAAAATTCTATGAACACTCTACAGGAACATGCTCTATCTTGCATGGATGACACATGGTTGGTGCTCCAACAATATTGATTGCCTTGATAAGAACACCTTCCTGAATTCAATCTCTTCCTTAAACCCCTTACCCCCAGCATGCGAGGATTTGACAGGCTTCTCACTGTCCTCATTAGGTTTATCTTATTTTATGTTTCTATGTACAAGTCCATAAAAATCTTGTCATTTAGGTGTCTTCTCTCCCCAACTTTATAATAAAATTTGAAACCAGTGCATCATGGTTGGCCTGGCTCAGTCCAAATGTACACCTGATGTATTAGTCAGCCAAAGGGGTGATGATGCAAAATACCAGAAGTTGGTTGGTTTTTTAAAGGGTATTTATTTGGGGTAGGAACTTACAGATACCAGGCCATAAAGCAAAGTGACTTCCCTCACCAAAGTGACTTCCCTCACCAAAGTCTCTTCTCACGTGTTGGAGCAAGATGGCTGTCCACATCTGTGAG
Source organism: Dasypus novemcinctus (assembly GCF_030445035.2). Lineage (NCBI taxonomy): Eukaryota > Metazoa > Chordata > Mammalia > Cingulata > Dasypodidae > Dasypus > Dasypus novemcinctus. The sequence continues at coordinate 7,102,152 of NC_080697.1, forward strand.
GTTCGGGCTTCCTGGATTTTCTCTTTCCAGGCTCTAGCTTAAGGCTTCAGCATCAAACTCCAAATCAAAACTCCAACATCAAAAGCCCTTAACTCTGTCCTTTGCCAGGTCTTTTATCTGTGAGTCCCCACCCCCCAAAAGGGTGGGGACTCAATGTCCTACTGGCATAAGAGGTAAGAGGTTTACATAATCACTTAATCCAGTAAACCTCTGAATCCAGTATAATCTAATATGCCCAGAGGAAAAGATCAGTTTACAAGCATAATCCAATATTTCTTTTTGGAATTCATCAATAATATCAAACTGCTACACCTGTTTTCCAGCACATTTATTCCTAGTAGTCCGTTTCTCTCCAAGATTCCCTCCTGATGAGCTACTGGAGAGGTAGCCCTATGTCTCACTGCCTTCGCATAGCACAGAATTTGCTTTCAACCATTGCTTAATGGCTGAAACAAGGACAGTACTTTGCTAAATGGTCTGATACAAGCCAGGTGTTCCTTTCTGTGTGCATTTTCCCTCAGCTTCTCTCTGAAAGGAAAACCTTCTCCAAAATCTTTGTTTTTGACACATTATTAAAAATGCTTCCTTTTTCCTTAAGTAATTGATTGGTTTAAAAATATCAGTCAACAAACACAGAGTGATACATGGAGGGGAGAAAAATATTGAATATTTTGACAGGAAAAGTAAAAACTTTGTTAGTGACTTTATAAGCCTCACTAATGGGGCTTATCAGTCTTTTATTGCAAGAGTTTTCATTTCTTCTGTCACCAGAACTAATTTATACTTACCTCATGACTGGTCCACCTTCTCCATTCAAGACTGCCTCCAAGTTCCTTAAGGGCATAGGTGTCACGGTCAACTTGTGCTAGGAGAGAAGAGGTGGGGGACAACGACAGTTTTAGAAGAGAATGTAGAACGTGGCAAGAGTCAGCATACTCTGGGCCTGAGTTCCCTAAATTAATTGGCTTTGATCACAACTGCACAGCGGCAAGTACCTTTCCACACCACTGGTGCTTCATTGCTGTGGAATCCTAAACTGCTAACTATGACATTCAATAGTAACATATTTTTGTAGGAGCTAGTTTTATTGTTTCTAGAAATTAAAAAGGAAAAAGGAAATTCATCTTAGTATTTATATGATAATAACTATTCTTCCCATTCTTGTCACCTTAAGGGCATATTCTGAACTTTATTTCTTTATAAATTTAGCTATTTCATAGACTTCCATTTCTACTGGATTCTCAACAAATACAAAATGAGCAACTGAATTAATAATTGAGGAAAAACTTTGTTAAGCCATGTTTAAGAGTTTAATTTTTCCCACCTTACAAGATAGGTAATTGTGTACAATAACCTTTTACTTTGTGATAGTTTGCTATTTTAATACACAAACGAAAACCGTATTTTACTTTCAGCTTTGTTTCTTTGAAATTGAAAACACTGTTTGAATTTGGTAACTCTTCTGCTTCCAAACTTATAGTATAATAAATAATTTGAAGGAAATTTATTGGTATCGTACAGATATAATTGAGATGTGAGAAAACACTTATACATTTACTAAAGTGCTTTAGTTACTTTACTAAAGTAACTGCCAAATTAGATTTTTTTATATTAAGCCAAACCACCTTTCAAAAATTAAGATAAAATAAAAACATTTTAAATGTTTACCTCCAAATGTTATCCCCTAAAGGAACATCTAAAGAAAGAAGGAAAATAATCCCAGAAGGAAGTTCTGATATTCAAGACAGAATGGACAGTAAAGAAAATGGTAAATGTGTGTAGTCTAAACAAGCATTGATGGTATAAAGCAATAAAAATAATTCCACTTGGGATATTAAAAATTCAAAGTAAACCTAAAATACTGAAAATACTTGGATATCAGTGTAGAGGGAATGACTGAAGGTAACATTTTTAGATTCATATTATTCAAAACGATAGTGAAGTTACTGACAAAATGCAGACCTGGTGAGTTAATAATGCATGTTAGAAATTCAAGGAGGGAGTGGATTTGGCTCAAATGGTTGAATGCCTATATTCTACATGGGAAGTCAAGGGTTTGGTTCCCAGTGCCTCCTAAAAACAAAAAAACAAACAAGCAAACAAATGAAACAGCCAACTCAGGAGATCCAATGTGGCTCAGTGGTTGAGTGCCAGTTTCTCATATGCAAGGTCCAGACACACACATACACACATAAATAAAAATAAATTTTTTAAAAATTAAGGGATAGTCATCCAAAGAAAAGAAGTAACAGAGAAAAAAAATTAACCTAGAAAATAATTCATTCCATTAAAAAGTATGCACTAAAGAACTAAAAGCCAGAAAATTTTTCAAAAAGCTGATTGGATAGAATATAGGAAGTAAGTCATTAGAAATATGCATGTATATAAATACACTCACAATGGCAGTGAACTATATTTAAATGCACTAAATGCAGTTAAAAGATATAAATTATTAGACCCTAAAAAAAGATTTTGAAAGGAAATGTGGAAATGTGGAAAGTAAAAAGCCTGATAGAATAAAAAAGTTGATGTAGCTATATTAATATCAGACAAAATGTACCATAAGGTAAAATGTATTAATAGCATTAATGAGCTACTTCAGAATGATAAAATTTCACCTCAATAGGATGATATAACAAATATAGATTTTATTGCATGAAATTTTATAGCTTCAAAATATATGAAGCAAAAATTCATAGGAACATAAAGGAACATTATTTGAAGATTATATGACAAATTTTTATTATTCTGAGACATTTACCAGGAAAAATTAAGTATATTAAGTTTGAACAAGAATAATAAAGTGGACTTAATGGACAAATGCAGAATAGCTCATATCATTACCTACCATATTCAAGGTCTTAAAAGTAAATCTTGAAAAAAAACTAGAACATTAAAATCAAATAGTTTGTTCTCTGGCCAAAATACCATTAAACAAGAATAAATAACAAAGATATATAGCAAATATGTCTTTTTATTTTTCAAAAAAGATTCTAAAATTCATGGGTTAAAAAATATATATCATGTAAACTAGGAAATTTTTTAAAAATTACTGTGAAAATACATCATATTAAAACTTGAGAGATAAAACCAAAGCAGTATTTTAAGGGACAATTGTAGCTTTAAATGTCTAATATGAGAAAGGAGAGAACCTGAACAATTAGTGAACTAAGTAGTCACCTAAAGAAGTTAGAAAAGGGAGAGCAAAATAAACCAAATCAAATGAAATAAAAAATAATTATTAACAAGTTAAAATTAATGAGTACAAGTAAATAATAGACCAATCAAAGAAAACCATAATAAATTGACAAACTCCTAGAAACACAGAGGAAGAAGAAAAAGAGAAGTACAAAAATGGTATTAAGAAATAAAGTCATAACTAAGATACAGAACTTCAAAACCATAACAAAGAGACTCTAAACAATTTTAAAGCAGCAATTTTGACATTTTAAATGAGCTGCTTGCACTTCTAGGTAAAAAATGTAAAGCCCAAAATTTTCTACAAAAAGAAGTAAAAAATTTCAATAAATGTTATTTTATGACCAAATTTCATAACTAAAAGAATTAATTTACTTTAAAACTTAAAACAGTCCCATAAAGAAAGTAAACAGGTCTACAGTGTTGTATGGGTAAATTCCTTCAAATGTTACAAGAGCAGATAATGACCATCTCATACAATTCCTTTCACAGAATCATAAAAACAAATGGCTTGGAGATACTCCTCGACTCAGTAGGAGGCTGGGATGTAGCTGAAAACCTCTTTCCCTAGATGATGTGGGAATGAGTCACAGTCTCCAGGTGAGGGCCTTAGTCTTGATATTTAGAGAGATTCCAAGCTGATGAGGAGACACTGATAGTACAAGGTCTCTCTCTCAGCCTTGACAGCCCTGCCTTCTCTCTTTCTCTCTCTCTAAATATATATACATTTATATACATATATATATAATATATATTTAACTCTGGCTCCAACTCTGTCCTATTCATTACCCACCACTATATTTTTATTCCTATATCCTTGATTTCTCATTTGGTTTAAAAATACAGTATAAAATATGGAGGAATATTTGGCCAAATAATTAACCTTGGGATGTGAAGTCTCTGATCCTAATTGGAAACACTGCTGGAGGGATAATTCATACTTAAAATTCCAGAGTGAAGACTGAGCAGAATGTGTGCTGCACAGGCAGCAGAAATATGAACCTTTGAATTAAGTGACCCTCATCCATAAATTTCCTTTCACAAATTACATTGTGGGAAATGTGTTCTAAGTTGTTTAGCCCTGCCTGAGAGAGGGAAAAAAGGAACCTTTTTACTGAATTTCTAGTGTATGGTTGATAGATTGAATTCCATACAGATGAAAAAATTTGAAAATAATTCCTACAGAATTCAGCATTTATCCTTAACTATTGCAAGTGATAAGAAGCAGTGTCAACCCACATTTTATCTCCTAGAATGTGGGTTGAGAATGGGAGCTGTATGTTTAATGTATGTAGAATTTTTAATAAGGTTTATTAAATGAAGAATGAATGTTACTCATTATATAAATAGAGTTGATAGTAAAACATGGTGAGTATAACTAACACTGCTGATTTATAAATGTGATTGTGGCTGAAAGAGGTAGTCTGTGGACATAAATGTCAACTGAAAGGAAGCTGAAGAATAATCTAGGGACTGTATAATGTAGTGACTTGGGTGATGGATAAAGATTGTGATTAATAATATAATCATAAGAATGTTCTTTTTTATCAACTGTTAAGAATAAGATGATACATGGAAGAATCACAAGTAACTTATGGATGATAGCTAACAACAACATTGCAATATTTTTGCAGCAATGGCAAAGAAATTATATCAGCTCTAAGGGGCAAAAATAAGGAGACCTCAGCGGATATAGGATTTTTCCTTTTGGAGTAATGACAACATTATAAATTTGACTGAGGTGACAATAGCACAACTCTGTGATGAAAGTGAGAGCCACTGAGTACACAATTTGAATGAATTATACAAGACATGGGAATGTGTAATAGCGAATCCTGTGGTAGAAGGTGGACTGTGGTTAACAGAGTAAATATAAGAACATTCTCTCATGAACTGTAACAATTTTACAATACTAATACTTGTTAATATTGGGTGTGTTGGGGGGAAAATACACCAAATGTAAGAAATGGGCTCTGGTCAGTAGTAATATTTTGAAGGCACTACTTCATGGTTTGTAGCAGATGTTTCACAACAATACAAAGTGTTGGCGGTGGGTGAAGTATGGGAGCCCTGTATGATGATATTCATGTTTCTTTCCTAAGTTCACAACTTTCACTGTATTTTTATTGTTTATGTATGTGCATGTATGGATGATATACTTCAATAAAATCATTTTTAAATGAGAAAAAAGCAGTGTCCTTGAAGATCTCAAGTCAATGTAATTCAAGAGTTCTGAAGGCCCGTTCCATGAGCCAACTGGATGGGAACATAGGAACATGACAGTTCAGCAGGAGAGACAGATGTGTGCACAGAAGATAAAATGCACTCAGGACAAGTACAATGGGAAAGATGAACCCAGGAGGGCTGAGGGTACGGAGTTCTTGGGCAAAACAAAACATGCTCTGGAACTTGAAGGATAGGGGAGAATTTTGGCATGAGGAGGTTGGGATGTGTGTGAATACAGGTAGAAGTAGGTAAATGATAAATAGCTAACAGATCCTAGGTAGATAGAACAGGTATATATGTTAAATAAGTGGGCTCATCTTGACACACTATTGGAAACTTTATTTGCACTTGAACTGTAATTTAGAGATTTAATTAATTTGTAATTCAATTATAAGTTATAATTTATGTTCATGTCACTAGCTTAAGTCTACCTCATTATTTGGCACCTAATGTTAGTAACCTTTCCAGGACTGAGATGGTTTCTGCTGTGTTTATAAGGGCATGCAGTGTTTTAGGGCATGTGTGTGTGCATGTGATTCCTGTATTGCGTTCTTTACAGCACACTACACTTTTCCTTCAAGGAACTATTATGCTTGTAACCACGCATTGTATGTGACTGTTGGATTATTTACTTAAGACCAGTTTGCCCAAGAAAAATATAGAGTTGATAAGGAAAGGGATTGCTTTTGTTTTGTTCATTATTTTATACTCAACACTTGTTTTATTGATCTTTTCAAAGAACCACCTTATTAATTTTTTTTGTTTTTAAAGGAAGTTTAGATTATGTAAGTGTTACATCAGAAATATAGGGTATGGGGAGCAAGTGTAGCTCAGCAGTTGAGTGCCTGCTTCCCATGTACAAGGTCCTGGGTTCAATCCCTTGTACCTCCTTAAATATGTATGTGTGTATATATATATGATTCCCATATACCCCACCCCCTCTCCTTCTCCCACTTTCCCCATTAATAACATCTTTCATTAGCATGGTACTTTTTTTTACAATTGATGAACACGTTGAAATATAGCTATTATCCATTATCTATAGTTTACATCACCTTTTGAATTCATTGTATTTTTCTTTTGATTTTCTATCTCAATTTCAAATATTACCCTCATTATTTTCCTTTCCCTGCTTACTTTTGGTTTAATTTACTTTTCTTTTTCAAGTTTCCTAAGGTGGAAGCTTAAGACATTGATTGTGACTTTCATAATTTTCTAATATGACTGTTTAATGCTACAAATTTTCTTCCAAATACTACTTTAACTGAGTCCCACAAATGTTATATCATGATTTTCTTTTTATTCAACTCAAAACACACTCTCATTTCCCTTGGGATTTTTTCCCTTAATGTTTGACCTATTCAGAATTGTGCAATTCAATGTCTGGAAATTGTCCAGATATTGTGTTTTGACTACTAACTTCCTTGTCATCATGCGAATCATTTGTAACAGGTAGATTTGCATTATGGCCAAAAATATGGTACATATTGATGAATAGTTCATGTGAATTTAAAGTAATTGTGTGTCTTGCTGATATCACATGACATGTTTTGGAAATGACAAGTTGGTTGATACTTTTGTTCATGTATTTTCTATCACTGATTTTCTACTTGGACTATCAATTACAGAGGGAGCAGTGAATATATAACTTACTACAGTTGCAAACCATTCTATTTCTCCTTTTAGTTCTACCATGTTTGGTTTCATGTATTTTGAAATTCTATCTTCATTATATCATCCTTTATATTCCTGGTTATATTGTCTGTTCCATAACCTATTTTATTTGACAACAGTATACTGAATAAAACATATTTTTCGCTAAAACCAGTATGTATACATGCATACACATATTTAACCACCCTTTTGCTTTAAAGTCATCCAGTTTTCCCAAACATAAGAGGGGAAGGAAACAATGGACTAAAGTAGACATTATTATTCTAGCAATGGAAGAACTTGTAACATTGATATAAAGGCGGTGACCACTCGAGTTTCTGAGGGGAAGGAAAGGGAAGAATAGGCTTAACATGCATCAATTTTGGGACATTGGAATTGTTCTGAATGACATTGCAATGATGGATACAGGTCGTTATGCATTTTGTCAAAACCTATAAGGTTGTGTGGTACAAAGTATAAACCATAATGTAACTGTAGACATGGTTAATAGCAATGCTTCAGTAAGTGTTCATCAATTGTAACAAATGCACCACATTAACCAAAGACGTTGATAATGGGGGAAGTGTGGGAGGGGAGGGAGTAGGGCATATGAGAATCCCCTATATTTTTGATGTATCATTTATGTAATCTAAAGCTTCTTTAAAAAAATAAAATTTATTCATTGTTATACTTAATGTGTGTTTGTTACTGACAGCATGTGGCTGGTTCTTGCTTGTTTACACCAGCTGACAGGTTCTAACTTCTAAGTGAGGATATTAGATGATCTATATCAAATGAAATTGTTCATATGGTTGAGATTAGGTCTACCATGTTTTTATTTGTTTTCATTTGTTCCATCTGTTCTTTTTCTCCCTTATTTTTGATTGGATGTTTTATGATTACCTTTCACTTATTTTATTGGTTTATTAGTTGACCTCTATTTTTTGTCCTTTCAGTGATTGCTTTAGGCTTTTGATTATAATCTTTGATTTATCAGTCTATCATCAAGTGAGATTATAAAAATTTCCCATATAGTGTAAGACCATTTCGTCAATAAGCCTCCATTATCCCCCTACTAGGATTTGTGCTACTGTTGTCAAAAAATTTTTTTCTCTATGTGCAATGAGCCATACAAGCATATTGTGGGTTTTTATTTAAACAGTTACCTTCTAAGGAGATTATATTTACTCATTTATGTACACCATTTTTGATAGTTCTTATTTCTTTGTTTAGGTACAGATTATTTCCACCATTTATCATTTTCCTTTTTCCTGTTTTGACAATATTTCCTATAATGCCAATCACATGATGTGACTTTTGTTAGCTGTCCTATGTCTGAAAAAAGCCTTCATTTCACCTTCTTTTGAAAAGATATTTTCACTGAGAAATAGACTAGGTTATTTGTTTTCATCTTTTAGTACATTAAGAATGTTACTTCCCTGTCTTCTCTCTTATATTATTTCTGACAAGAACTGTTCAGTTGTTCTTGACTTTGTTCTCCTGTACATAATGTGTCTTTTCTTCTGCTCTTAAAATTGTCGACCACTGGTTTTAAGCAATTTGATTGTGATATGCCTTGGCATAGTTTATTTCAAGTTTCTTATATTTAGAGTTTGTTGAGCTTCTTAGATCTGTGGATTTAATAATTTTCATCAAATTTGGAAAATGTTTAGCCTTAATCTCTGATTGTTTTTTCTGCCCCCGTCCCTCTTTTAATGACTCCAAATATAGGTACATGATTCCACTTAAAGTCGTCCTACAGCTAAGTATTGCTCTATAATTTTTTGTTGATTTTTTTCTCCATTTTTCATTTTGGGTGATTTCTAGTGCTATGTCTTCACGGTCACTAATCTTTTCTTCCATGGCATCTAATCTCTAATAATCTTATCTATTGTATTACGCCTTTCAGGCATTTTAAAAATCTCTATTAAGTTTTGTTTGGATCTTTCATCTTCCATGTAGTTCCTCATCATGGTCGTTCTTTCCTCTGCCTCTTGAACATATGGGGGATATTTTAATAACTTCTTTAATGCCCTTTTCTTCTGATTCTATCTTCTGTTATCTGTGTTATTCATGGAGATAGATGGATAGATAGATAGAGAGAGGGAGGGAGAGATAGATAGATAGATAGATAGATAGATAGATAGATAGATAGATAGATAGATAGATAGATAGATAGATAGATGATAGCTTTGTTAGGGTCTTCAGAACAGTTATATGTCTAGGGATAATTTGGCCCAACTAGTAAGACCATATACTTGGTCCTTCCACTCTCACTGGTGGGCACACAAATTGCTCCTGGCCATGATTGAGCTCTAGGGATTGTTCTGGCCTTCTCCTTCCTAGTGATTCTTTCCCTCAACTACCTAGTTTCCTGGCAAATGACATGACCAGTACTGAGTTGAAGACTCTGCAGATCTCCAGAGCTCTCCCTGTGCAGTTTTCTTCCTTTCTGGTACTCTGCCTTGCAAATTCTAGCCATCTTAACCTCCTCTAATTGTAAATTCTACCTCCTCAATTCAGGAAATCCACTGGGCTCTGATTGGTTTTGCCTTCCCTGCAAAGCATCCTGGAAACTCTCTCAAGGTGGAAAGCTGGACAATTGCAGGTCTCATCGCATTTGTTTTCCTATTTTCAAGGCTCATTTTCTTGTGCTGCCTGTTGTCTAATGTCTGAGTATGACTTTTTTTATATATTTTATCTAGTAATTTATTTATTCAAGGTGGGAGGGTAATCCAGTCCCTATTAATCTATCATGAAAGAAAGCAGAAATCTCTCTTTTCATTCTTTTTACTTTTTTCTTTTTTGATTTACCCTTAATTAAAAAAATCATATTTTTCTCCTTCAGTGTGAAAATAATATGAATACATTTCCTAATGTTGAAATAGCTTTAGCATTCCTTCATATACTTATTTTAAAGACCAGCTAAATAATATTCATATGCACTGACAAATAATATTTTATTTACGCTTGTGTATCTATATTCACATAATGGTTAATCTAAAATTTCTCTTTCTTTTATCCTGTGAATCTCACCAGGGTTATATAAGCTCCATACATTAAAATGGGAAGTTGCTCATCTTTTTTCATGCATGGAACACATTTAAAACACTATTTTTCCCTTGAACATTTTATTCAGCTCGCTGTTAAAAGTTTCTGGACTGGTTTATTTTTTGAGATATAGATCTTTGACAGCCTTTTTAGTCTTTCACTAGGATGACTAATACCAGGGGGCATCTATCAGTTCTTGAGTCAATTAGCAAACTATATTTTCCTTTAGATCCATCAAGCTTATCCATATTTCCAATACATTGGTATAATATCAAACAGAATATTCTCAATATTTTTTACTTTTTACTCTAAGTGCACCCCCTTTCTCGTTTCTAATATTGTTGTTTCTATTTTCATTTTTCTTTTCAGATTGCCAACTTTTAGTTATTTTAATTGGTCTTATCAAATAACTAGCTTTTAATTTTATTGAGAAATTTTAGCTCTGTTTTGCTTTGGTTTTTCTTTTACCCTTGTTATTTTCTTCCTAATGCTTTTAGTTTTTCTGTTATCTTCATTTTGATTCTGTATTTGAATGATTTTTTTTTTTTCTGGTAACTGGATAAATGCTTCTATACATGTAAATTTCCTCTGAGTACTTCACAGTGTGAATGTGAAGTCTTTAAATGAATTCCATTTGTTAAGAAGCCTTAATGACAGCATTTAACAAAGCATTAGGCTGATACTTTAAACGGCAACATAACTACAACCTGTTCATTTTATGATTGCTCAATTCAGCAATTCTTTCCAAAAATCTGTATTTTTTTACTGTGTTCCCTGGTGCTGACATTAACATTAAAAAATGTCATTACTCATTCACCTCTTTTACACTATTAATTACCCTAGACACTACATCTGGGCCCTACTTAACTCATGCAGGCTTTGATTTCAGATTCAACAACAGACTAACTCCCACATGTTCCCTACTGAGATCTGGAGCTCTGTTTGAGCTAGGTGAAGCACATATAATGGCCTGGGTGAAGTTCCTGCCTGCTTTGGCTTTTTCCTCCAACATCCTGCCCATCATCTCTTGACATTAGGTCCATTGTCTGTGCCTAAATTTCTTTGTGCTACTTCTGTCTTCACTATACTTGTACTTCTCTAGCCTTGGCTCTGGAGGACAGAAAACTTGGATCATTAAGATTTTAAAAAACACTGATTTCAAATTTATCACCACATTTAACTGAACTTTGATAGGAGACCTCACAGCATGCCAGAGGCTGTTCCTGTGCAGGCCACCACAATGCCCATTGTCAATCTTATGATACGTTAGTGCACCAAGTCATTGGCTTTTTGTAGGCTAAGTTTAGTTTGGCCCAAGTTTCATGGAGCAGACCTCACACTCCCACAGGTGATGAAGCACCTAAATTCCAATTGACATCATCTCTGAAATGCAATAGGGAAATGCAGAATGAATATGTAGCTTTCTGCCTTATAACCAGCACTTCCAACAAGTTTGCATATGTAACTGACACAGCAAGGGGCAGCAGAAGCACTCTGGATCCATGTAATTGCAGGCATGCCCAAGGGGAAAAATACTGTGACCGTAAGCTAGTCTTCCTCCCAGCACATATGGCAACAGCAGGAGAAGGAAGTCTGGCCAGTTGGCCAGGGTTGACACATAAGAATCAAGTTTCCTTGTATATGAAAACGAACTCTCAACCCTACTGTTTGTTTCAGACTCTGACCTTGTAATTTGACCCTGATTCTAGATTATTCCTTTTGCTGGTTGTGGGGCTTGACATTAGCTAGACATGATCTTGAATTCTGTGGTAGAATAAATGCCTTACCCTAAGAAACAAGAATATAATCTCTAGAATGATCTAATAATGTTCATCGAATGGCGTTTTGCTTCCAACACAATCTCTTATGAACAAAGATTCATAAGAGAGCACGAAGATTGATTTGATCAATGTAGGAAGCTAGAGTGACCTCCAGAGAGCTCAGAGAGGCCTTTGGTCTTCTCATTTTCATTAATCTAAGGAAGATAAATTGCATTAATTAAACGTGCTATTCTAAATTGGAAGGCAATTATAAACTAGGGAGAAATGACCAAGAAAGGGAAATTGGAAATGGGTGGGATGGTCAGCAAAGCAAACCAGATTTATCTCAGAAGAAGAAAAACAACCTCTGAATAGAAAGCTTTTCTGCTTATTTTGACAACACTTCAAAGAGAAATAATGGAAATAGAGAAGATCCAGAAACTGATCTTGGTGCGACCACAACTTGGGTAGACAAACTATCAAATCGGGCAGCTGCAATCTGTACGGGAAACGTTTAGATGACTCCACCAAAAGCCATACCTCACACTTCAGCCTTTGCTCTCTAAATCCTTGATCCTTGGAAAAGTAAGCAGCTCACGAGTGAGCAGCCCGGCAGCTGGTAGACACACGTCCTTCGTTCAAGTCTCTGTTGTGCGTGCCAGAAAACAAAATGCCTCTTTGCTACTTAATGGTTTGTGTGACCCAGTCAAGGGACTCAAATTCTCCAGTCTGCAAGCGCCTTATTTGGACAATGAGGATAGTAGTTCTTTCTACCTGAAAGGGTAGAGAGAATTAGAAAATTCACGTAAAATGCTTGACACCGTAACTATGCTTTGGGAAGTGTTTGATGCATATTAACAATTTTACGGTACGATTGAAAAAGGATAAAGTGAGTGTATGAGCAAGAAAAGCTTAAGGCACATCCAGTCAGGTCTGAAACTGTAAATGGAGCTACTAGGAAGGGGTGATGTGGCCATGCCAGAAGAGAAGAGGGCTGGAGCACCAAGTCAGAGGATGCACCTTCTAAACCCCACAGTCTGGAGAAAATACAACTAACTAAGGGAATGCATTGATTCCAGCAGCAGAGGCACAGGCTAGGTGTTAGGAAACTCCAGGGGAAATCACAGAATAACTCCGTTGAAGAGTTAGGAAAGGTTTCACCAAGGGAATGGCGTTGGAATTAGTGCTTTAAAGATGAGTGTGTGGCATTGGTGTGGAGAAAGTGGCCATGGTAGCTGCTGGGGGTAGGGAGTGGGAGGAAGAGATGTGATGTGGGGGCATTTCCGGGGGTTGGAGTTGTCCTGGGTGGTGCTGGAGGGACAGTTACCAGACATTGTATGTCCTCCCATGGCCCACTAGGTGGACTGTGGGAGAGTGTGGGCTATGGTGTGGACCATTGACCATGAGGTGCAGTGGTGCTCAGAGATGTAGTCACCAAATGCAATGAATGTCTCATGATGAGGGAGGAGGTTGTTGTTATGGGAGGAGAAGTGTGGGGAGGGGGGTGGGGGTATATGGGGACCTCATATTTTTTTAATGTAACATTAAAAAAATTAATAAAGACAAAAATAAAGATGAGTGTGAGTCTTCCAAGTGGACAGGGACATCCCAGTGACAGGGAGCACCACTTGTGATGCCAGGGAGCCAAGGAAGCATGACAGAAGTAGTTTGATATATCTGAAGCAGAGAGAGCCAGGGCAGGGAGTGGGAAAAAGAAAAAGAGTAAAGGGAATGAGCCGGGAAAGCACGGGGCCAGTCTGGGAAGATCCTAGAATGGGCTGGGAGTTTAGGTGTGACCCTGAGGACAGAGGTGAACTGAGGGATATTACGCTGGGGAAAGACAAGTCTTTAGGATGCAGCCATGGAAGAGGATAACAAGAACCCTGCAGGAGGATGGGTGAAGTAGGAATTTATTCTATTGAAGAAAATCGCAAAAGAAAGGGCACCTCCAGGGATGTCTAAGTGACAACCCAGAGTTGCGGGCTGTGCTCTGAGAGGAGGGGAAGCACCATGGGTAGATCTAGAGCTCATGGTGCTGGTGGATAGGATCCATAGATCAGCACCTGAAGGTGTCCCAATCAGAAGCCCCCTGCGGTGGTCAAGTGCCATCTTCCCGGGTCACAGGTTCACAGAGCCCGGCCCCCTCAGGGCAAAGAGAGATGGCTTTGTCTGAAGAGAGGTCCAAGAAACTACAGAGGAGTGACTCTGGGAGGAAAACCCAACACAGTGGTAAGTCTTGCTGGAGAATGCATTATTTTCTTGAAAACAACCTCGGAAGGATCAATGGGGAGAAGGAGAAACACAGAGAGCCATGGCCAAGTTCAGGGACTAATCATCCCAGGATGAGGTAGGAAAAGAAAATACACCTGGGCTTTGCAGACCTGAGGTTGAGCCCCAGCTCTGTGATTTAATAACTGCGTGAGCTTAGGTATGAATTATTTAAATTCTCTAAGCTTCAGATTAATCATTTGTCAAGTGGGGCTTATAATGCCCCTGTCCCAAGGCTTCTGGGAGGCAAACCGAGATAGCGTATGACAAGCCTGTGGCCCAGTAGCCAGCATCTCGCAGCCAGCCCAAGCGCAGAATTGCCCTCCCGTTCCTCAGCCCTGACCAGCTCTAGCAGCCTGGAGGGGCCAAGTGCCTGCATCTTCACGCCGTCCTCCCAGCTCTTGGTGATGCCCACGGGTACGGGAGGAGGGACTGAGGTATCCAGCCCTCGACACAAAGTCCACCCAAATGCCCCAGCTCTCTCAAGCGCTCTTGGAGGGGATTTTCCTTTTATGGCTTTCTACATCTTTAGGAGAGCAGTTGGCAGGTGCTTTTCTGATAAGCTGTTAATTACGCGGGGCTCATTTTACCATGGCTTTAAAAGACCAGCAATATAGTGTCGATTTGAAAGTAACTCTCTGGCTGTTTCTATGGAACAATATTGGTCATCAGTAGTTACAGTCATGCTTGACAGCCTTTGATCGTCAATTTCCCACAGGAAAGTTCAATTGGGTCTATGAATGGATTTGTTCTAGTCAACCAGAATTGGGAATTTAAAAGCCATGGGAAAAAAATAATGCACTGTTATTATTTTTGAGCTCCAGTTGATTTTATCGATAAAAGATGACTAATTTCTCCACCCTCACCCAATCATGATTTCCCATCATCTTATAGCCAAGAACTATTAAAAAATGCTTATCACCGAAACTTTTGGAGTTTATCTAATATCCTCTAGAACACAAGCATGGGGCTCTATGAAGAATCATTAATTATTAAAATTAAACTACTGTCACGTCTGGACTTACTCACTGGATGCACGGAAGAGGGCTCCATCCTTATTAAGGAGACTGAAAACGGTGCAACGCCAAGAACTGGTAAGAAGCCAATGACCTGCACTCTGTCTACTTTCTCTGTGACCTTGAGCAGATCACTTTACCCTTCAGGGCCTCGGTTTGTCCATCCCTAACACTGGGATGATGTCCTCAGTGACACCATTCAGGGTTCTTGAAAGAAATTTTTTAAATGTTACTGAGAATTGAAACACACAATGTGAAAGTCTGCTGGCATTATTGGTGTAGGAAATGGTGCGATTTCTGTTGAATTTTAAACTGCCAGTTTATCAAAGGCTTGTTTTCAACGCTGGGTTCACTAATGCCTGAATCCCTCTAAAAATAACCAGCAATTTCAGTAAATTGTAAAAGGGGAACATTTGCAAGGCTTCCTGTCAGTAAAGACCATTTATGTGCTTGAAAGAAATGCCATTTAGATATGACAAATATAAACCCTGAGAGTCTCTCTAACTAACCCTGTTCAGCAAGGAGAAAATTCCCCTGGAAATTTACCATGTCTGCAGGTGCTTCTTGGCTCAGGAAAGGTCTTTATTCAAACAAGTGAAATCGCGAAGAGAATTGACATATCGCAATGCATTTTTTAAACTTTTTTTTCATAAGCACATTATCACTACCTTCTAATTTATAATAAATGCTGTCTATATGGTGATGACTTTCCAAACTGTATCTCCTGCCCAGGTATCTCCTTTGAGAATAACTTCCATTCATTCGACAGCCAATTGGACATTTCATACTCAACACTTCCATGACTAACCTTATCAGCTTCTATGCCAAACCTTGTCAACTTCCTTTATCCCCATCACATTTCTGGTTTCAGATGCACATGGCAAAATCTATTCTGTCATGAGCCAAGGGGATTTGCCATCCAGGGGCCTGTATGCCATTTTTCAAAAAAAAAGGACATAAGCCTCTTATGTGCCAGCTCTGTGTCTACTTCCAGCTATACCTAAAGCAATGTTACTACACCATTTCCATGTTCTACTACATAGTAGACTGGAAAAGAGTAGAAAAGAGAAGTCAGGATGAAGCCAGCAATATTTTGGCTTGATCCTAGGACAAAGAATCCATGCTTTAAATTTCTAGAGATGCTGAATTCAATTGTCTTACCCCAGCGTTGAGAGAAGAGCAGTAAAACAGGGTTTCAACCCTGATGCATCGCTTACTAGCTTATGACCTTGGGAAGTTCATTTGGCTTATCTGACCTCAGTTTCTTAATTTATGATTTAAAAGTAGTAATAGCTCTTCTCCTACTTCATAGAGTGGTAGTTAGGCTAAAGGTGAGCTCTTTGCTTTTATAGAAGCTATGTATATTATGGAGTTTTAGGCAATATGAATGTCATAATCCTTCCACTAGAAATTCTACAATCATACCTGTATCCATCTTTTCTCTTGTTACAATGAGGCATAAGATGCTTCTCCCACCAAACTCTACTTCCTTCTACTTATGTTCACTGACCCTCCTATCCTTTTATGTCTCCTTTCTCTCTTGCATCATCAATCTCTCCTATTCTACTAGGTCACTCCATCAAAATGCTGAAGAGTCTGCCTTGGAAAACAAGACTTTCTTGGAATGGCCATCTCCAGTTAGTGTCTCTCGCCTCCCCAAAATGTATTTATCACACAAATTGTTCACATACATTGAATCTTCTTCCTTACCACCTGTTCAGTCTTCTACCCTCTGAAATCTATTTCCTTCTCTCCTGCTGAATTCAGTAGAAACTGTTCTTATCAAGGTCACCAGCAACCTCAATGTTGCCATCCAAAACAACCTAGCATCTGGCATGGCTGGCCACTCCTCACTCCTGAAAGCCCCTCCTTTCTGGGCTTGTCTAGTACCACCCTCTCCTGGTTGTCTTCCCACCTCGCTGGCTGTTTCTCTGCTCCAGAGCTGTTTGAGATGACTGTCTAACTGACACTCAAATTCAAAGATACAAGTGTTCCTTGACACCTGCTCTTTAGTGTCTCATAGGCATCTCAAATCTCATTTGTCTAAAACTGAAATTTTTTCACTCCACTCTCCCAATCACAGACCTCATTGTCCTCCGGTATTTTCTGTCTCAAAAATGATACTGCTATCCTCCCAATTACTAAAATCAAATGCCTGGGAGTCACCATGATATCTTTCTAATGCTTATCTTTCCATCAAAATTAATGTCCTCCTCCAAAAAACAAGTCTATGTTTGCCTGCCCAATTCCAGAACTCTAATCAAAGTCACCATAAGGTGGTAGCTTCAATTAGCATGAAAAGTCTCCTAACATGCCTCCTTTCTACCACTTTTCCCTACCTACATCCTATTATTCACACAGCAGCCAAGTGATCATTTAAATATATGTATAATACCATTCCTTTTTCAGGTGACAACACATCAGTAGCTTCCTGATATTGAGATTGAAATCTAGACCTGGGAAGGTCTTGCATGGCCTGTTGCCCACTGGACTTTCCAGCTTTGTCTTGTTCATCCACACCACACTCGCTCTGCTGCAGGAACAGCAGATTTCTCTCAGTTCCTTAAGGCATGAACACTGTTTTCCCCCAAGACTTTGCCCATTGGTCCATTCTGCCTGGAATGCCACAGATATGTGGATGGATGACTCCGTCTCACTAGTCAGCATCTCATCATGAAGATGCTTCTTCCAAGGAGAACTTCTCTGACTTCTCAGAGAAGTCAGCCTGCATGTTTATTTTTATACCCCCCATGAAATCACTAGATGGTAACTCCAAGAGTAAAGACTGTGTCTATTTTGTAAACTTTGGCATCCATAAAGCCTAGAATGGTGCGTAATATATAAAAGGCACTCACTAAATACTTTTCAGACTAAATTAATCAGTTGTTCAATCAAATGTGCAGTGTTACAGGGCCATACTTATTTTCATCATGTCCCTATCACAGTATATTAGTATCATTCCTTCATATGTTAGTTGTTGATAGTCTGTCTTCCAAAGAGGCAGGAGCTTGTCAGCCTCGGCCTCTGTATCTCCAGGACCAGAGCAGCACTTAGAACTATGGATGTCAGATTCAAATATCTAAGAGATAGAGGAAATAAAATGATGGGTATTTTTCTTGAGCTAATTTTTTAATCAGTATTATTCCTGCCTCATAAAATGATCCAATAAAGTAAATTCATTTAGTAAGTCAATTGTCCTATGTAGACAATCATGGTATTTGCAAATACAGTTCTAATTTCCACTGTTAGTTTATTTTACATACCTCTTTATTTTTAATTTTTCATCATTGCCCTTGGGCTTATAATACATGTCATCAATTAATCACAGTAACTTCAAAAAATATTATATCACTTCATGTAATTATAAAAACCTTATAGCCATACATTCTCAATTATTCAATTTTGTTCTCTCTGCTTTTGTTGTCACATACTTTACTTTTGAATATGCTACAAACCCAAAATACATTGGTACTGATTTTGCTTTAGAGACAATTATTTCTCTTTTGAAGCAATTACAAATAAGTAAAGGATTTTATGTATACATTCATTTTAACCATTTCTGGAGACCTCTATTTCTTTTCGTAGATACAAGTTCCTGTCTGTTACCATGTTCTTTTGGCCTAAGAATTTACTTTAGTGTTTCTTCTAGCATAGGTCTGTGGATCAAAAATTATCTCAATTTCCATTTGTTTTTGGTTTTCTTTTGTGAAGTCTTCATTCCTCATCATTTTTGAAGGTTGTTTTCACTGGGTAAGGAATTTTGGGTTGGCTTTTTTTCTGATGAAAAGTTTACTCTATTTCTATTTTATTCTTTAGTGCACAAGGTGAAATTTTGTCTAGCTGCCTTAAAATTGGCTCTTTTCCTTGGTTTTAAGAATTTCAAATAGGGTGTGTGCACTGGCTGGGGTGATTGATCCTGACTATCAAAGGGAAATAGGACTATCACTAAACTCCAGACAAAGAATCACAGCCAGCTGAGGTGTGTGCTAAGGGTAAAAAGAACATGGAAAGTGTAGTGGAAGAAGGTAGTGATAAATATGAACTACAGCCATGTGACCAGTTATAAAAATGAAGACTATACTGGTTATGAATATTTTTCCTTGTTTTATTATGAATAAATTTGTAATGTTTATAAAGCAAATATATTCATTTTATTCCCTAAGCGGTCCTGAATAGCCAGAAACCTCTTAAAAAGGAAAAGCAAATCTTGACCTCCAGACTTAAATCATATTACCTATCTATAGTGGTAAAAACAACATGGTACTGGCGTAAAGACAGACACATAGACCAATGGAACCAAACTGATAGTTCAGGGGAAGCAGATGTGGCTCAAGTGATAAGGCCTCTGCCTACCATATGGGAGGACCTGGGTTTAATCCCTGGGTCCTCCTGTTGAAAAGGAAGAAAAGAAAGCATGCCTGTGTGGCAGGCAGCCAAGTGCCCACATGGCAAGCTGAGTGTCCACGTGGTAAGCCAAGTGTTATGTGGTGAGCTGAGTTTCCATGCAGTGAACCAAGTGCCTGCATGAGTGCCCACGAGGTGAGCCAGTGCCCACGTGGCAATAGATACAGAAGATCACGGAGTGAATTGACACAGACAACAAAAACAGCAGGGGAGGGTTGGGGGTGGTGGGGAGGGGAACAGGAAGGGGAAGGGAAGAAAAAGTAATGGTTCAGAAGCAGACCCTCACATGTATGGTCAAGTCGTTTTTGACTAACCTGTCAAACCCACACAGCTCCAGCAGAACAGTCCATTCAACAAATGGCACTGAAAGAACTGGATATCCATAGCCAATAGAAGGAAAGAAGACCCCTATCTCACACCTTATCCAAAAATTAACTCAAAATGGATCAAAAACCTAAAAGTAAAAACAAGAACCATAAAGCTTCTAGAAGAAATTGTAGGAAAATATCTTCAAGACCTGGTGGTAGGTGATGGATTCTTAAAGGAGATAAGAGGAGGACTGAGATGGACTACTGATGTTTAATGTATGTAGAAGTTTTAATTAGCTTTACTGTGAAAGTGTGGAAATGTATAGACTGGATGGTAACACATAGTAACAGCTAGTTTATAAATGGGGATGTGGCTGAAAATGGTCTAGCTATGTAAATGCCATTTGACAGAATGATAGAAAATAATCTAGGAACTGACTAGCACAGTAAACCAACAGGTGGATGAGAATTGTGGTTGATGGTACAGATGCAAGAGTGTCCTTTGTGAGCTAGAGCAAATGTACATCACTACTGCAGGGTGGTGGGAATGTGGAGAAGCATGGGAAAAATACAGCTGGAGTGACCTATGGACTGTGGTTAGCAGTAATAATGTAATATTCTTGCATTTTTTCCAAAGACATACTGTGTTCACAATGGGGCAGCATGGAAAATGTGTGCCAAATGTACACAATGGACATGGTAACAATCACATGATATCATATTATCTGTAACAAATGTTCTACCACAGTGTGGTGTGTTGATAGAGGGGTGTTGTTTGGGAATTCTGCACATATGCATGATTATTTTATAAATTTACAACTTCTGTCATAAAAAATATATTTAAAAAATAATAATAGGGTATGTTGGGGAAAAATACACCATATGTAAGATAAGGACTATAATTAGTATTAAGATTTTGAAAATATTCTTTCATAATTTGTGACAAACGTCTCATGGCAATGCAAGGTGTTGGTGGAGGGTTGAGGTATGGGACTCCTGTTTGATGTTATTCATGTTTGCTTTGTAAGTTCATAACTTTTGCTGTACACTTACTGTTTATGTATGTTCATATATAAATGAGATAAAGATAATAATAGGGTTGGCTGGGGGAAAGATATTTTGGTTAGTAGTAACATTTTAACAAAGCTCTTTAATCATTAGTTAAAAATGCAAGGTATTAGTGGTGGGGTAAGGTACAAGAGTCCTGTATGTTGTTATATATGTTTGTTTTGTTAGATCACAACTATTACTGTACACATTGTTTATATATGAGTGATATACTTCAATAATTTTTTTTAAAGAGCAAAAAAAAAAAAAGATAGAAGGGCAAACTGGTAGGAACAAAAAGAACTATCTGAAATCACAGGAGCCCTGGGCATAGCTCACATTCAAATACATGTGGCCATAAGATTTTAAAATTCCCTGCAAGACCCATCCTAATCTTGGCATATATAATATGGTATAAGGACAAACTCAGCTTTTGAAGCAGAGAACAGAAGAGAATAGAATCAGCCAGATGTTCAGCTATATTTCTAAGGTCCCAGAGCAGTTTTGCTTAGTGCCACCCTCTCATCAGCATTAGCACAATTTAAGATTGAGCGATCAGTCAGACTGACAAATACATTTGCTCAAGACCTTCTCCATTATTATTCCATTAATATCTCTGGGCCCAGAGCCAGACAGAAACATCTGGCAGGGATTATGTCTTTTCAGAGATAAACTAGCAGATATTCAAAATTATTTTTCATAAAAATGTAACTGCAAAATTTCATAAAAATTCAAATGAAAGAAATGGAAATATGAGATCAAGAATCATATATTTTAGCCACATTTTTTAAAAAGAGATATTTTATATTGTTATATAATACAATCAATATATTCACATGTTTTAAAAAATCACATAAAAGGGGAAAAAGAAAATAAAAATGTTTCATCCATTTCTGGGAATTCTCAGTCACCACCCTTCATTTAATTTACCTGTCTATTATATAATAATTTTGGTGTTACTATCATAATTCCAATTCTTAATTCTTAAGCTATAAATTAATTTAAATATTGGCTCCTTCTATTAAAGAGAAAAACATTAGTTTCTTTAATATTTTTCCTCATCTACCTGATTTTCTTATGTATGCTGTCAATTTAATACTTTTAGTTCTGATTTCACAGTTTAAAATGGTATATTCAAACCTCTTTTCTTGAACCATTAGCTATTAGGTTGCATCTAATACCTTACTGTTGTATAGAATGAGGAAAGTAATGCCTTCCATTGCTTCTCTACAACTTCTCCAACTTGTCTCACTTCCTGACTCTCTGCCTTAATGCTATTTTTACATTCTTAAATGTTGTAGCTTTTAAATTTTGCCACATAACCTTTATTAAGACATTCAAGCATTTTCTGTAGGATGGTAAAATTAAGAACCAATTAATATGATACAATATTATAACATTTCAACTTTGTGCCCTGCACAGTCAGATGAATAACTGATTCCTAGAGAAGAAAATGTAATATTGTTAAACTCCTGCCATTTAAAGAAGAGTATTTCAGACATCATGATCAAGTGGCTATTCTCATTTGTCTTCACTACATTGATGAAATTCATGTCACAATTCTACCCCTTTCCTAGTTGAATCACGACTTTCTTGTACAATGTAGTGGGATACTATTTAAATATACATATTTCACTTCTGATAATTCAAGTTGCTCACAGATTAAGACTTATTAACCTGAGGTCTCCATTGACTCAGAGGACGTAGAGAACTTACCTAAGAACAAAAGAGTTAGTATTTCATTATCTTACCTCTCAGGTAGACTCTAGCAATTGGGTGCCCACCTTTGAATAGAGTTGCCAAGGCAATTCAATTTGAAAAATGAAATTCTTCTTTCTGCAGATCTGCAGATCTGCTGGAACAACTTAATGAAATATGGAAAAAAATCTCAAAATCCCCAACTCTCCATAACATTATGAACAACAATTAATTTTAGATAGATATAGATCTAAATGCAAAAGCTAATACCAAAATGCTTCTAGAAGAACTTGTAGGAGAATATCTTCCTGGCTTTGAGATTGACAAATATTTATTAGACAGTACAAGAGAGTAAGTACAAAGTAGAAAATTAAATAGTGGTAAACTAGACATCATTAAAATAAAAAGCTTCTCCATTGTTGTGATAATGAAATGCTATAATGAATATAGATCTAGTTTATAGGGTATAAACACTCAAATTTATTTGACTCCAAAGCACAGTCTTTATACCTCTGTACTTATTTTTAGTGTATGAACATTTATTTATTAGTACCTGCTTCGTTCAAGACCTAAGCTAGGCGCTGGGAATAAAGAAGAAAGCAAACTGTGGTCCCTGCCATCAAAGAATTTACTGTCTAGTCATTTATGTTTGCAAATGAATGTGAGAAGAGCTGTCCTGTGAAAGTCAAGGTTCTATGGTCATTAATTGAGGGTCACATAAACTGGTCCTGGGACTCAGAACAGAGGCCTAAAAACTGAGGAGAAATTTGCCAAGAAGAAAGGTGTGTTTGGGGGTAAGGGGGCCAAGGAAAGGAGGGGGAAAAGATGACACATTAGCATACCGTAGGGGCCAGATGACTTCTGGCACGACTTATCATAGAGTCGAAGCTCATCTGTAGGGGTGGGTGGGGAGAGCAGTCAGAAAGGAAGCTTGATAGAAAGACTGGATTCTTGTCCACATTATTAGATTTCAATTACATTTTATTCTGAGGCCCTTGGGAAGGTAGTGACGTATTTCGTTTCTTGGCTTTTAGCAAGGAATGTGTGACTGCATTAGAAATTCTCTAGCCGTAGTGTGTAGAATAAACTGTGTGTTGTCAAGGATGTGTGGGACTTGAACTGGAGTCAAAGAAACCTGTGCAGAAGGACAGAAAAAGAGACGACCATGACCTGAAGGAGGTGGCCGTGATACCGAGCCAAGGCAGGCTCCTTCCTCCTGAAGCATCTTTAATGTCAATTTCTGAGACACCAGGGTTTCAAAGAGAGAAAGAGTTTTATTCGTTGTGTAAGCAATGGAGCACCGTGGCTTCAGGGCTCCAAACGGCCTCCTTATGTGCAGAAACCCCAAAACTTCTGGGTGCCAATGACTAATTGGCATGGAGCTCAATACACTCCTTCATTAATAAACATTAAGGAGCTGAACAGGATGGGCGGGTGGACAGGGTGGGGTAGCAAGTCAGGGTCAATCACAAGGATCTGGGAAAGGGCTTTACAGAATTGAGGTCACTTACAAGGCCTTTCAGGTGGATATTAAACAGAAACAGAGGTGGGTGGGTCGTTACCACCCCAGTAGTAAGCATACGCTGGGGGGGGGTGAAGGCTAGAGGAGCCCTTACAGGCTGGACCACACAAGCTGGCTTCAGTAATCTCATGTATTAACTTTTTGCTATTTTGTAATATAAGGGCATCTATATAATGATTGAATAATCATAATTATTTGTTAATTCTTAACCTTCTGTTATGGCAGCAGAGGGCCTGGAGAGAAATGGTTTCGAATATGTTTGAGAAGTAGTTGATAAAACTTGGTGACAAGGTGTGAAGGATGGGAAAATGTAGAATTAGGGATGTCCTCCATGGTTCTGGGTATTTCCAGATGGAGAAACTGGTCCTCTGTGTCCTATGCTGCAGAATGGTCAAAAGGGACAAGCCCTGGGGGAGCAAAGGTGGCTCAAGCAGTTGAGTGCCCACCTCCGCATGGGAGGTCTCGGGTTCAGTTCCCGGTGCCTCCTAAAGAAGACAAGCGAACAATGAGCAGACAACAAGCAGATCTCAAGCAAAAACAATGAGCAGACAATGAGCAAAACAAAATGAGCAGGGAGCAAATGTGGCTCAAACAGTTGAGTGCTCGCCTCCCACACGGGAGGTCCCAGGTTTGGTTCCTGGTGCCTGCTAAAGAGAAAAACAAATAGACAATGAGTGTGAGCAGACAGATGAGGGAGCCATCACAAGGGAAAAAAGAGAGAGAGACAAGCACTGAAACGTGTTTCAGACTTTGAGCAAGACGTGGGTCCTTGGTGGTTTACTGAAAGGATTTTCAGGGACATAGTGAAGCAGAAGATGAATTTCACTGGCTTAAGGAGTGCATAAGGAGGGAAGTCATGCCAGCTGAGAGTGAATGTTTATGACATGTGTGGTGCCCAACGGTGAAGGGAATTTCTGCTAATCCCATTTCTTCCTGTGTGTGAGTGTGGTGTGGGGTGTGTAGACATGAAAGAGAATGGAGAAACGAAGCCCCTTCAGTGAGGGTCCAGAAGGAGAAATGACACCTTAACAGCAGACTATTTTGAAATAGTCTGTGTAAAAATAAATGGTAAACCCAGGTGGAAGAAACACGTAGACTAACTGGGACTCCTTGAGGTCACAGCTTACTGGTGACCCTGAGTATATGTGGCATTAAACTGCCACGTTGTGTAGTTTCCTTCAGCAATGTTCAGGAACATAAGCTATGGCACCCCGATGTTGGACAACTGGATTGTTTCATATTGGTGATTTTCCTATGAATCTGACAGAGACTAGGGAGGAAAGCTGAGACTACTGGATTGATTGGAATTCAAGGCCATAGTGTCTAAGCTGGACACAGAGAGAAAAGAAAACTGCAAGGGGCTGGAAGACAAGAATGGGCTCTGTGGGCCGCGGGGCTTGATTTGTTTACAGAATTCAGTTACTTAGAGAGTCTCTGAGGAGGTCCCAGGAAAGACAGAAGGTTCTAGTTAGAGAGCAGCCTGTTTAAATACAGGACCTTAGAAGTTACTAGTTCCTAGGGGTGGCGAGGTCCAGGAGTGCCTAACCCAAGTGGGGTCCACACAACATGCAACCAGCAAGCGCGAGTTCAACCACCGACCCCCCACGCGCCTCTACAACGCACGATTGGAACCAGCAGGTTCAAGGACTGGAATCGCCATCAAAGTGGTCTCAGAAGAGGGACTCGCCTGGGAATGGAGAGGAAGATGGGAGCATGGTACAATGGTTAGAAATGAGGAAAGCAAGGGGAGTGATGTACGAATAGCGGTGGATGAGCACTGCACATGGGCACGCACGGCCACGCGAGCTCAAGGAGCCAGAGCTGCTCCCCGGGGCCCGGGCACGGGTGAGGGCAGGGAGGCTGCAGGCGGCCTTTGCACTCCCAGCTTCTTCCAGGGGAGCTGGTGGAGGCACGGATGTTTCTCAGCGGGCTAACTGACAAAGAGCTGGAGGTTTACAAACACATTTCTCTAACCTTCATGGACTTAAGGAAGTGGCCTGGTGGTCATGATCCCTGAATTGAAAAAGTCACAGAAAACTTCAAATAGTGGTTATTACAGTTTCCCGAAGTGGCTCTCAGTCTCCAGGAACCTTCTAGAACCGAAAACTTGATGAGGAGGTGACTTTAAAAGGAATCAAGATATATGCCACAGGAAAAAAAGAAAATAAAAGAGCTGCTGGTGGAGAGAGGCAGAATTGGTCCATAATTAATATGAACATCAATCTCTTTGAAATGTCAGTAGGAAAGCCTATTCTTGCTGAAATAATTTGATTCACTGTCTCTTAAAATAGCACAGGAGGGAAGAGAAAGGGGCATTGGCGAGGAGGAGGGTTGTGGAACGTCCTAGAAGAATGGAGAGTGGGCTTGTGTGAGATGTTGGGTCAGAATGCCCCGAGCCCCACCTGCTGGGAGAGGGGCCCTGATCTGAGCAGCAGAGAGCTCCCCAGGGAGCAGGCATTTTCTTGATCAATTTATACCATAAATGAAGTCATGTCCCAGGGGCCTTTCAGCCCAGAGAGTAGCCATTCCTCAGCATGCATCTGAGAAACACGGGTGTAAAATGCTGGCAGCGTGTTTTACATCACATCGCTGTCACATGCTGCATAACCAAGTGTTAGAGTTGCCTTTTATTGAGGGGCTGCCATGCAGCAGGCACGGGCTTAATACAGATCGTTTCTTTCGGTCCTTACATAACTCCCATTTTGGAGAGAGGAAAACGGAGCCCTAGAAAGATTAAGTGTCAAATACTGTATTTTAGAAGGAAACCGCTGCCTGTGTCTGCAGAGCCTGGGACCTTTCCACCGTGGCACACGGCCTTCAGAGCCAGGACCTGCAGGCTGCTGGCATTTCTTAGAAAAGGTGTGGAAAGGACATGACAAATCACCCCCTTGTTGTAGCTCACAGCCGGGCTCCTTCCAGCTCAGTGGCTCCATCCCAAGACCCAAAGCCAGTAAAACTGAGCCGCATGGGCCTCAGCTGGAAGCAAAGCTGTGCCTTTTGTCCCTGCCCGATGCCAAAAGGGTCCCTCAGAGAGAGGACCAGGAGCCTTAGCGAGGCTCTTAATTCATGCATCCATTCGTCCACATGCCCTTAGCCAGCACCATCTATGGACTGTAAACCGCAATGGGCAGGCAGAAGATATAAATCAGTAAAATGGGATTTCTACCCTCAATGAGCTCACAGACCAGTGAGGGCAAAGGCTTGAGGATGAATTATTAGGAAGCAGGTGTCAAGGGCAGGGTCTACGGAAGTGGGCAAAGGGAGAGAGGCAAGGAGGAGC
Source organism: Dasypus novemcinctus (assembly GCF_030445035.2). Classification (NCBI taxonomy): domain Eukaryota; kingdom Metazoa; phylum Chordata; class Mammalia; order Cingulata; family Dasypodidae; genus Dasypus; species Dasypus novemcinctus. The sequence continues at coordinate 7,129,583 of NC_080697.1, forward strand.
AAGGGCTCAACACATTTCCAGTGGACCCTGGACGGCGCCCACTCTTCACCTCAGGGCCTCCAGGGACGCTCTGGTCTCAGCAGAAGGGCTACCCCTCAGTCAGAACCCCAGGAGCCGGAGTCAGGGCCTTGGAACTAATTTACTGCTCAGTTTACATCAATCCAGGAGCTAAGAAAAATAAATAAAAATGGAAGACGTGTCTAAAAAGTCTAATTGGAAATTTTAGAATAGATTTGTACTTCCACTGAAAAGTTGACTGTAAGACCAAAATATGCTTCTTTTGCTAGATTTCTGAAGAGGGGAAGGCAAGTTTATCAATTAGGAATCACATTGGCTAACTGTGTAACAGAAATCCTGGCACATCGAGGTGGGGTCTTTTTGTTCCTCTTCATTCCCGGATAAAAATACAACGTCGAGTCACCAACTGTGGTTAACATAGGGTTGGATGTTGAACTAAGTTTCCACTATTCTTTGTTTTTCCCTTGCGGTCTATGATAACAGGGCTGTTGCTATCCCAGATGAAAGCGTGTAACCTGCACAAGAAGAAGAAGGGGTGGAAGGGGCAGCTGCCAGTTGGCTGCCCTCTTTTCAGGATCTTCCCTAGAAGCTCCATGCCTTCACCTTATATCTCAAACACCACTGCTGTGTCACATGCGTAACATCTCTAAGATCTGCTAGGTCACCACCCACCTATGAGGGAGGCTAGGAAGCCCAGATCCTTTTGTTTTTTTAAAAAGGATTATTTTTTTATTTATTCCTACCCCCCGCCCCCCGCACCATTGTCTGTTTTCTTGTGTCCATTCGCTGTGTGTTCTTCTTTGCCCTCTTGCATTCTTGTCACCAGCACCCAGAATCTGTGTCTCTTTTTGTTGCATCATCTTGCTGCATCAGCTCTCCATGTGTGCGGCACCACTCCTGGGCAGGCTGCACTTTTTCTCACGGGGCAGCTCTCCTTGTGGGGCGCACTCCTTGCATGTGGGGCTCCCCTAGGTGGGGGCACCCTTGTGTGGCACAGCACTCCTTGTGCACATAAGCACTGTGTGTGGGTCAGCTCATCACACGGGTCAGGAGGCCCGGGGTTTGAACCATGGACCTCCCATGTGGTAGGCGGATGCTCTATCAGTGAGCCACATTCGCTTCCCCCAGATCCTTTCTTACTGACCACATTGTTGCCTCCTCCCCGGGGGTTAGGTCAGGAAGAAAGCAGGGCAAGGCGACTACCAGGTGTGCGAAATTAGGCTCAGCCACAGTCATAGCAACAACATCTAATTTTAGAAAGCATTGTTTTGGTGTTTTTAGGAAACTTTTAAAAAGTCACCATTTTAATAAATTCTAATACAGAAGGAAGAAAAACAAATTAGTGTATTCAGGTCCACTACCAGTAACCCAGAAATCTTTACAGTGCTAAAAACAAATACCTGCCAACAGGCAGTTAAGGGATTTGCTCTACTCCAGGCAACTCCTTGGAACAAATTCTCCCTTTCATCTGAATGAGATCTTTCAATGCTTCATGTAGGGGAAATATCAAATATTTTCCTCATTACAAGGAATAAATTGAATATTTTTGAAAATAGTTGACCAACAGATTCAATCCCATATTTTCCATCATATCGCAGCAGTCCTAACACCTGAAAACCCTACATGCTTGAGTCACGACTGTATACTAGGGGGAAAACATCACTTGACATATCAAAGTACACGGAATGTTTGTTTTTCAGTAGAATAACTATTTTATCATATGATGAAACATTCATTTACATCTATTATGAATTTGGACCTTGTGGATGGTTAAAATACAATGTGATCAAATGTTCTAAAACAGCTCTGTGATTATACTGAGAGCCACTGATTGCTCACTTTGGATGGACTGTATGGTGTGTGAATATATGTCAATAAAACTGCTTTAAAAAAACAACACGTGATGAGTTCCATGACATCCATGAGACAAAATCTCAAAAATTTTTTTATGAAATAGAATTTGAGTAGAGAAGGCTGAGAAGGAAATATTCAGCTACAACCAAACACAGCACATTTGATTTTCACTGGTGAATAAACACACAAGTGTGCATTCACTCTTTTGCAAGCATTTAATGCTCTGGTGTAGCATTTACCCAGGTGGATGACAGTTATTATTTTTTCCTAAACTAGGCACCCTGTAGTGTATTTTACTAAAATAGCTATGGGAATTACTCTCTTATATTCATTTTTAATGATTTTGAATTCTTCTTGGTGCTTGAGGAAAAACAATGTGGTTTTGAGGAAAAATGAAGAGAGGCTGCTGGTTTATAGAAATCGGAGAGAAAATAATTTTATTTTTAAGTAAAATAATAAACCAAAATATTTTAATCTTCTGACTTTGTAAGAGCAAGTAGAACTTTCATAACATTGCTATCAGTGGGTGGGTGTGCGTGTGTATACGTATCCAGGTGTGTGTCCCTGGTGAGGGGGGCAGGAAGGTTTTCTTTCTCTATTAAATTTTTAAAAGCTATTTTTAAAAAAATAGTATAAATGAGGGGTAAGAGCTATTGCTCTCTTTGCACATCTTGTCTAGAAATAATTTAGAAACCCCCTGCTGTGTGAAGACCAAATTCTACAAGTATTGTTTAAAATCCTTGAAGACTTTTCTGGCTCATTAGATTGATTCAAGAGACTAAGAAATGTTTTCAGTTAGTCATTCCATAACTATGAAAGAGCAAATTGGGGGGGCAAACACTCATTGAGGGACTCAGATACGTTAGGCGCTGTTTCCACAGGCTTACTCTCTCTTTTCCCACAGCCCTGCGAGATGAAGGTGGTCAAATAGACCTCAGGTGTTTTATAGCTGGGCCAGCAGGCAAAGCAGCATTCGCAGGGTCTAACTAACAGAAGCAAGAGTGGAATTTTAAATCCAGTAAGTGTGTTTTATGGCTTTGTTTTCAGCATCCAGCACCAAGGCTATATTTCAGGCACTTGAACTTTCTAGAATGTTCCTTGGACTAACAAAATCCTACTCTTTCTTCCAGCACTAGTTCCCAGCCCACTTACTTCCAAAGTCTTTCTGGCCATCCCGTCCTCCAGCGTTTCCCAGGGGCTTGCTTTCTCCATCCACCTCTAGGTGTTCATCAACCACTGTCCTTTAAATACAGCTGGGCTCTCTCACGGGTCTGTCTTGGTGAAGGAAGCTGGTAAGGGCCGTGACTTTGTACGCTGTGGACCATGCAGTTAGTTTTCCATCGAAAGGAAGGCAGTTTGCACAGTAGTTAAAAGCATAGGCCTTGGAGCAGGGAAGGAGCAGATGTTGACCAGATGGCTCCTCTGTAACGCTGAGGCCGTCGCGTTTCTCTCTTTGGGGCATCATGAGAACTAAAAGATCTAACGCATGGGAAGTCATCAGGGCCATTCGCAGTAAGAACATGATTGCCCCAGGATTAGGAAAAAGCGTTATTACTACCTAGCTATTTAAAAGCATCTTCTCATATTCACTGAGGTTGTTTAACTAAAATCAGCGGAGGCACGGTAAAAAACAAAGTAGCCTTCCAGTATGAAAAGGTAGAGGCTGCTGAAAGAAGCTCCATTTTTACTATTTTATTTACTAGTACTTCTTAAAATTCAAGCAATTTTATTCTTTGTCCAGAATACGTATGGTGCAGAAAATAATAAATTCTATAGGTAGAACTGCCAAGTAGATGGTTTAGGACTGAATAAGTTCGACAAATGTCTTCAAAATAATCAGTTTATTGCTCGAAAAGAAAAGTTTTTGAGTTTCTTTTCTAATTGAAACATTCGTAAATGTAGGTTTCCTGTCAAGCTATCTAAAACATATTTTTGTTTTTTACTATCTTTTTGCAGGAAACAAAGAATATTCAGGAATAACCCTAGTGGGAATTAGCATGACTTATATAAAAAAGTACAAATTGTAGTTGGAAGTTATGAAAGAAGACAAATAAATGAACACATGTACCATATTAATAAAAGAAAGTTACATTTCATCATAGTATCAATTCTCTATAATACATCAAGCCCAACCAAAACGCCAGTATGTTTCTTACTGCTTATCGAAAATGTGTTAACTCATCTAAAATATTTTGAAAGCTGTGATAAACAATCCTAAAATATAGTAAAACATAGCTCAAACTTAATATTACTACATTATATAACTAATGTATAGACCTCCATGGAAAAGGAGAAATATTCTAGCAATAGATAATTTCCTCCATTAAAACTTAATATCAAATTAAGGTAGCACTGTAATTAAGTGAGAAGTAGTTTCTTCATCAAATTATTCTAGCTAACTGGGTAAAAATTGGAATTTAAATTAATTTTGCTTTACATTACACTATTTACCAATATGAATCCTTAGTGAATTAAAGAATGAAATTTTTCCAAAAATGTATCTATCAGAAAATATAGCAAAAGAAAATTGTATAACTAAAAAGAACAAGTAGCAGTTTATAAACCTGACTTATAATTTGAATGCAATGTCAACTTCTGCTCTCCCCATCCTCTCCCATTGCTGAATTATGTCCTCTTGTTGGCAATATCTCTTTTATATATGAATATAAGCCCCTTGTGCTTCTTATTTATATTCCTCTGAAATTCCCTGATAGATATTGGATGTTCTGAAGGAAAATTCAGAAAAAAGGAAAATAAAAAAGATAACACTAACAGGACTGGCAACCATCATTTTGTTCACAACAATTTCTTCAGAAACAAGCAGTCCTTGTGCACAATAGGTAAATAAACAATTGGATGTGTAAATAAACGATTGTGTAAATAAACGATTGGATGAAGACAAGAATATTAGGGGCAAGTCACTGAAGCTTTGAAAGAATCAAGACTCTGAGAAGAGTAAAACTGGAAAAAACTGAGAATTCAATTAGTCCAATCTCCCAGCTTTGCAGATGGGGAAACTGAAGCCCTGAGTAATGAAATGGCTTACTCGAAGTCACGTCGTTTGTAAGTGGCAGAGGGCCAAATAGATGAGGTCATCTGTCCCTTGGAGAGCTTTTTGGCAGCTACCAGCACATACAAATTATCTTAAACATGTGGATCATGGGCCTGGCCATTCAACAAGACACTTTCTCTTAGCATGTTTTACCTCTTCAGACATTCCACACACTTCAGCAGAGGGGAAAGCAGAGGTAATTACATTACACCAACAGGCAAGAAAGCATTTCTGAACTTTCTACCATTGTTAGATGTTAACATATGGTCTGGAGGGGAAACCACTTTACCCAGCCATGTAGCTGGTTGTTAGCAGAGTTAGGCGGGAGCTGAACTCTCCTGGCTTCCAATCTAGTGCTCTTTCCACCTGCTCTTTCTAATAGCCAGAATGTACTTTATTACAGCACAAAAGCTAAGTCTGAGGTAGAGAAAACAGGACCCAATAGCACGGAAGGTTGTGAATAAGTGGATCTAAGTTGTTTTTAAATAAACTAGTTAAAATTAATACTTCCAGAGGCTATCTAGGGGAGCACATGAAGCTCAAGTGGTTGAGCACCTGCTTTCCATGTGTGAGGTCCCATGTTGGATCCCTGGTACCTCCAAGAAACAAACAAACAAATTTACAAAACCAACTCCCTTTGGGGAGCAGGCGTAGCTCACTGTTTGAGTACCTGCTTCCCACATACAAGGGTACCCCAGTACCTCCTAAAAACAAACAAAGAAATGAAAAAACCAACTCTCATTGGGGAGCAGATGTAGCTCAGTGGTTGAGCACCTGCCTCCCATGTATGAGGTCCTGGGTTTGTTCCCTGGTACTGCCTTAAAAAAAAAAAGGGGGGATATCTAAATAACATACTTATCATCACAGCATCGATTTGTTAGACATATATTTATTGATCATCTACTATGTCTAGACACAATGCTAGGTGCAAGATATATACTGATGATTAGATCAGAAGCCGCCTTTCCCTTTATTGAGTATTCCATTCAAAGACTAAGGATTAACAGTGAGCTTGTCATGGCAAGTCTGAACCCTTGGACTAGATCACTTTAGAGAGAAAATGTCACCAGCCTTGTAGGCTATTCTAGCTAGCTAAAATGAACTGGGAAATTGAGATTTTGTAAAAATAGAAGTAAAAATAACTCTAATAGAAATCATTTTCAGGTGACTAGTTCTGAGGTTTCTTTTTCAATTTTCATTTAGAAAATTCTTCATTTGAACAGCCATATATCTGAACCAACCCTTCAACCTGTGGATCCACATATCTAGAAGGGGCTTCATTAAAACGTAGATACAATGGTTTCCATTGGCTTTCGTTAAATAGAATCAATCTGGAGAAAAAAAAAATGAGGTATTCAGGGGAGTATAAAGTGGAAAAATTTTAGCAATGTTTGAGGAAAAACAATTCCCATACCAGCAAAATGCTCTTCATAGAATTCTGTATTTACCTATCCTGGTCAGAAGAAACCCCGAGGCCATGGGGAACTGATTTGCTAGCAGAAATGGAGAGCTCCATCAGACTAGAATGAGGGACCTGTAAAGGAATAAAAGGTCAGAAGCCAAGGTCGACAGGGCAGAAGCTATTGCCAGAAACCCAGAGCCCAAGGGCAGCGGAGGACGACAGCTGTACCCAGAATCCTCTTATCATGGAGACGACTAGTCGTTTTAGGGTTAACTGTGCCCCAGGCACTGGGCTTGTGCTTTGTGTTGGTACCTCTTCAGAGCCTCACAACTCAGTGAAGGAGTTTTGTCATCTAGTCTGACCCTAACAACTTCACCCAGACTGATGGGACCAAATATCTGCCATATTCCTGGCTTCTCGATGTGTCTCTACAGTATAGACCCCTGTTTCTATCACTACCAATATTATAACAGAGGACTGCTTTTCCTTCACATTTAAATGAAATTATTTTTTTCTTCATAAATTTGATTTCCTATTTATGGGTTTGCCAAAAGAACAACTAAAATCCAAAACGAGAAATATCACGGTTACCCAACGGACGTTTATTACAAAAGTACTCTCGGCCACTTGAGTGAATGTAAAACTTGAAGTAGCCTTGGAAGAAGATCCTCGACTTGCAGTCTCCTTTTTGCGCCTTGCTTCAGCCATCATAGTTTCTACCTAGCATCTGGTCTCCAGAGCGCAGCCAGGAAGGGAAATTCAGAGGCAGAAGGTCTCGTGTTGGGGTGACAGAGAAATCGGACTCGTGGCCTGGCTGCTCAGTTTTCACAATTTCTGGAAGCCCACCACTTACGCAGTCCAGGCGTGTGTCAACAATTGTTCATCCCATCGCAAAATCAAGGACGACGTGAGAAAGTCAGCTACAAATTGAGTTTTTGACGTTGACTGCTAACACTGTTTAGCACCCGAAGCAGAAATGGCAGAGAAAGGGGAGTTAAGCGTCACCAAATAGCACAAGTGAAGGAGGCATGAAGAAGCCCAGTCCTCTTGTCTCAATCTGCGCACCGAGCACTGGGAACATTTTCCGTGAATACAGAGGTCCGCTCTCGGATGAACAAACAGTGGGAAGAACACGCGTGGCAGTAGTGCTAAGATGTCTGTTAGGTGTGCATCTGCATAGGAGACCACGTCTCTGGGATCATGTGTGTGCGAGTGCACAACCGCACACACCCACCACGTGCTGGAAACAAGCTTTGAGCCATGACTGGAATAGCCTTGCTAAATAGCAGCTCTTCGCACAGTCACAGCTATTTGCCCCCGGTTGGAACTCGAGATCTCTGACTCTAAACTCTGATTTTGACTTCCTCTGCCTTCTCTCTGCTCTAGGCATCCTGAATACTCACCACTGAGAATTGGGGCTCGAGGTGTTCCCTTTGCCCTCTCATTTTGCTCCCTCTGCCAGCCTTTAGGTCACCTGGAGAAGGAGCCAAGGTTCTTCGAGGAAGAGATTTCCAGACCCTGGAGGTGGTTGAGGTAAGCAGACGAGAACACCTGGGTTCACTGCCCACAGGACAGAGACCTCCTGTTGGCCCCCTCTGTTCTAAAGGCCAAGTCCTCGCATCTCCATAAGTCAAACCTCACGTTATCCATCTTCAACCGTCAGCACTCGCAAGCCTCTGCCTGGTACAAATACCGCCCTGAAGGCAGTGTGTTTCCTGATACTTTTAATTAAGAACCCCAGCGTCTAACCGTGATATCCAGACACAGCATCCTCTGCAAAGAGGAAGTGAGAAAGTTGGCAACAAATTGCTCCAAGATGATAGCAGAGAGTAGAATGATTATTAATGGGAAATCATTGAATTTTGTTTCCAGTTAAGCCTGAAACATTAAGCATTTCTCTAATGTTTCTCTCTGTGGTAGTAAATTGACTGCAAATGGTGATTTTTAATGGAAAATGTGATGAACCATTCAGCAACAGCCTCAGCGCTTCAGCTCAAATTCCCTCTTCCATTGTTTATTTGCTGTGTAATGCCCCAGGCTTTAGAAAGAAGCCAGCAGCTCCTCTTAACCAAGCCTCTCCCTTATAAAATTTGTCCAGGGTCCAGGCTACATATATCATCATTCAGTGTTTCATTGAAGCTCTTGAAGTTTCAATTTAACTTGATGCTAGTTTTGAAAAGAGATATTGATGTTTATTATTCTGCCTCAGCTCATTGATTGTGAACATGGAATGGTTTTATTTTTTCTGAAACTGCCTCTCCTCTTTCATGGTGGGTAATATCTCCCTCCATGACATCTTGGCCTGCCTTAATCTGATGTACAAGACATTGCTTTAAAAGTATAATTTCAATCTTGATCAAAGCTCCTCTTTTTCCCTTTCCCCAGTACGGGGTAGCGCTGTGGCTTGGCGCATGGGCTAGGTGAGTGAAGGTTCGTGGTTGATCTAGCTTTCTGACATCTGTTATCCCTTTTCTAGATAATAGCTTCTCAGGTGTGAAGATGCGTGGGGACACAGAATAAGGACAAATATCTTCTTCCTACTTTACTGAAGACAGTACAGTCCTTTCATGTTGCCTGTCTCCGCTTCTTGGCTTCCTTGAGGACCAGGCTTGAACCTGACTGGACTTTCTTTAATGCAAATGAGAGAGTTTTGCAGAGGGTCCTCTTCACTGCACTGATGTGCAAGTTCCTGCTTTTATCTATCCTCTTCCATCCTCTCCTTAGTCCCTCAAAGAGGATCTGCCCTGGCCTCTTGCTGCCAGGGTCACCTCTCCCAACAGTTGGACATCTTGAATGGGGCTAAGGGTCCAAATCCAACTACTCCCCACAGTCTTCCTTAAGCACTTGGGAAACGTACATATTCTTATCAGGAAAAATAGTGAGAATGTTTGCTGCTTTACATTGAGCCTTCTTTATTGGTCTCACTGTCTTTTTCTAGTTCTCTTTTTAGCTGCTTAGTTAGCACAGGGACTGCTAGGCAGGTTCACCAGCAAAGTAGACATGCAAGGAAGGGAAAGCAAGACCGTGGCCCCCTCTGACAGACTCCCCACACCATAACTTGGGTCTCCCATGGAATTCTTCCTCTCCACTGGCTAGTAGAAAGAGAAACATTTTCTCGAGGGAAATAGTATCCTTCAGAAGGGAGACTTTGCCAGACCTCTGTTGGCTGGAGGTGGAGAAATTGGAGGGTCGGTGCTGGCTGGGTCGTTCTGGTGCCTTTCAGCAAGTCCTACAAGATGGTGGCCTCAATTGGTGATGGCTTGGTGAACTTAAAATGAGAGGTATTTAGCATATTTTGTTGTCATTTTGTGCCTTAACCATAAGTCAGATGAGACAGGAAATAGTCTCAATTGACATAATTGTTTTATTGTGGTAACATTCAACATAAAATTTCCCATTTTAACCACTTTCAAGTATAAAGTTCAGTGACATTAATTACATGCAAATATTGTACTACATCATCACATCGATAACCAAAACTTTTCAACACCCAAAACAGAAACTCTTTAACAATTAAGCACTAACTCCCCATTTCCCCTGGCCCCTGGTACTCTGTAATCTACTATCTGCCTCCATGAACTTGCATATTCTAGGGATTCATCTAAGTGAAATAATACACTGTTTATCCTTGTGTGCCTGGCTCATCTCACTCAACCTAATGTCCTGAAGTCTTCATTCGTTTTGTAGCATGTGTAAGCACTTCATTCCTTTCTATGGCTGAATAACATTCCATTGTGCACATACACCACATTTTCTTCCTCCATTCATTGTTAATGGATACTCAGGTTGATTCCGCCTTTGGGCTATTGTGCATACCTCTGCTATGAACATTGGTGTGCAAATATTTGTTCCAGGTTCTGCTTTCAATTCCTGTGGGCATACGCCTAGATGGGGGATTTCCAGGTCATATGGTAACTCTATTTAACATTCTGAGGAAGTGCAATTGATATCATCTTTTAATATCATTTAAGTTGTGGCCTCCCAGCTCTGTTTCCCCGCAGCTGAGAACCCTGACTGGTTGAGGGAAGCACGAGTACATCTAGCCACAGGCCCCCACAGTCAGGTGGCTTAGACCTGGTGGCCCAAGCTTAATGGGAGACTAGTGCTTCCTTCAGTCCAAACTGCTTCTGTTCATGGATCCTAGTTTTCTGGTAGGAGAATCTTCCCTCATTTTCCTGATCCTAAAGTTGATTATCCCTAATTTAGAGTCAGAGCTCCACCCACTGCCCAACCTACTGCACCTCCCTTGCACATGCACCCTTTGTGCCATGATTTCTCCATCCCCTCTCTGGAGATGGAATTTCTGGAGCACTGATCAGTCCCCATGGTTTCCTCTGGGTGTTCAAAACTGTCCTCACATGCTCCCAAATTGCTACTTTCCCTAGACTCCATCGGGAGAGCTGCCCAACACTCTTTCCTTTATGAACAAATTGAGAGGGTGCCCCAACTTTCCTGCCTGACTCTGCCCCTTCCTCTTGACCTTCTCTTGCACTTTTGACTCTTTCTGATCTGAGGTGGTGAATAATTCAGAAATTTTCCTGTGCTCTGCAATAGGTGCTGGTTCTTTAAACAATTCATGACAACATTCCAGCAATGTGTCTCTGAATAAAAAACAAGTCTTGGCTTATAGACTAAACTTTTCTTCAAATGTGCTGCCCTGATAAATAATTTGTTATGTGGTCAGGAAGATCATAAATAGCGTAAGATAATAAATCAACCAGAAAACGCTGTGCCCTTTACTAGTTTCCTTTATCTGAGGTGTCACAGAGAAAATAGATGATATGAACGGAATTGGAGTACTGACTCAAAACCACGGGCTTTATGAATTAGACGTTCTCTTTTCCGTCTAAGCTATTTAAAAAGTGGATTTTATTCAACAAATGTTAATAAATACATTCCCTGAAACCACCATCTGGCAGGGAATACAAACATCTATCCAAATAATTCCAATAAAAGACAGATGGGATACTGGCATTGGGAGCAGGAGATGGAGAGCTGAATCTAACTGAAGCATCTGGGAAAGCCACAAGAAAGGACTTGTATTTGAGTTGGGTCTTGGAGGATAAGCAAGGTATACAGCAAAAGCCAAGGTAAGGGAAGCGGCTGTGGCTCAAGCAGCTGGGCTCCCGTCTACCTTATGGGTAGAGGAGAGCCACCCAGCCCACAAGCGTGGCAGAGAGCCGACTCAGCAAGGTGACGCCACAAGAAAAGGGAGACAAGCAAAAAAACACAGAAGAGCATGCAGCGAATGGACACAGAGAGCAGACAGCAAGCAAACTGCAAGGGGGGAGGGAGATAAAATAAATAAATATGGACACAGAAGAACGCACAGCGAATGGACACAGAGAGCAGACGGCACACAAAAAGCCACAAGCAGGGGGATAAAATAAAATTTTTAAAAAGCCAAGGTAAGGGGAAGGCTAAGCAAAGACATAGAAAATGGAGAGTTCAATGTTTAGAGAACAACAAGTCTGGCAGGTCTAAGGGCTGAGAACTTAGGAAAAAGAAATGAGATAATATAAAGGACTGTCTCAAAAACGGGCCCAGTTTGGATTGATTGTATGAGCCAAAAGGAGTCCCTGAAGACTTCTGGAGAAGTAAGTTGTATGGGCAGACTTGGATTTATGAACATATGTGTTTAGTCATTTAGTTATCACAACAGCCCTTCAAGATAGGTACTGACATCATCCCTGTTGTACAAATGAGGAAATTGAGATTCCAAGGATTACGTAATTTGCCAAGGGGCCAAGGCAGAACTTGAACCTGGCAGACTGACTGCAGAGCCCACTATGTTCAACGATAATGCCGCACAGCCTTTGAGCCCAGGTAGCACGTGCCTGAGTTACAGGAAAGGGGCAGGTGTAAGGGCTGCAGGACTTCAGAAGATGGAAAACCAAGTGTGGGCTACAGCGGGCTCCTGCGGATTCTGGAGGCAGGGAGGCTTTGAGGTGTGGCCTGGGGCTCTGTGCTTTTTCTCATATGCTACTGTCAAGAGCATTGGGCATCATAGGAAAAGTTGGTCTAAAAGTGGTTGTTGCTTCCAAAGGGGAAGAAATTCCTTCCATTGTGGCGATCAAGGCAGGCCTCACCCGCTGGGCTCATTTGCATTTATTTCTGTTCGACTCACTCCTGGCTCCCTACCCAGCACAAAGCACATGTCTAGGACATAGCACGTGCTCGATATATGTCTTTTGATTGAGTGAATGCATGCATGAATACATGAATGACAACTAAAGAGAAAGAATTAGATCTGGAGCTGTAAGGCAGACATATATTTTCTCTGTCCACAGGTCTCCAGTCCCCCTCAGAGCTCTGCATGCATGATTTTCTTGACTGCGCTCATTTCATGAGACATGCTGTGCCTGACCTTTTGGCTCTTTGCCCAGATGCCTCATTTCCAGAGGTAGAAGTACAGCAGGCAAAGTGGAGAGGAAGGCTGGATGGGTCTTGGACTCAAACAGACCTGTGACATTGAACCAGACACTCAAATCTCTATTTCTCCAACAAAAAAGGGGGAGATGATAATAGATCCTACAGATAGCTATCCTTATTGTGAATATATCATTATTCCGTTTTTACCCTACAAAGGGCAGGAATGGGGGGCAGGAATGGGGGACGGTGCATGTGTTTCCCCTGAATGAATGAATCCCTCTACAATGAAAGGCAGGACCCAGGGGCAAACCCGACACCGCAGCGCTGGAAACCACCGATTACCCGACAGAAGTGAAAAGCGGTTTTAAATGTAGAAGTTTAGAATTGAACTTTCATTCTTAAAGTGCATGGGCGATTGAAGCTACTACTTTCTTTTGGAAAGCCAATTTAAAAACTTGATGATACAAGAGAATGACGCCCTGGCAAACGCCTGGGCTGCTGGAAAGACCTTATGGAATGAAGGCACCTGACAGTGTATGCCGGGCCCTTCCCAGCCAGGAAGTCATGCCTCTGCTCTGCTGCTGCTTGTGAAACAGAAATTCTGGTTGGATGAGATGTTCAGCTTACATTTCCTTAGAACCGCCCTAGCAGCATAACAAAAACAACAGCAAAAAACCCCAGCACCTACTATCTACTGAACATCCTCTTGGTGCTAATTTTATAAAAGGCATTTTTTAATGGGATCCCATTTCATCATCCACACAGCTCTGTGAGAGGAATTATCATCCCCCTTTTAAGAACTAAAACATTGAGGCTAAAAGGAAACATCAGTCTGCCCGAGGTCATTGCGTCCCCTGCCAGGACTTGCTCACCTGGCTGTCTAATTTGAAAGTCAGTTTTTGTGGTGCTTCAACAGCTGGGGGCATACTCCCACCTACCTACCTCCCCAGAACCTGATGATTGTCAAGTGCAGCTGGCCACTGGCTGCCCCTGCCCGCCCTGCAATGGCTTTCCTCATTGTCTCATTGCTTCTATACTATCCTTTTTCTGGACTTGATCCCTTGGACTCATTTTGTTAGGATTTGACGTTTTACAATCATTTCCTCAGAATGTGTCCTTGATACCAGAGCTAGGTCTAAGAGGAATGCTCCTCTGTTGCCACAAGTAAGACATGATCCAATATACCACTTCCCACTGTCACTGGAATGCAAAGCCTGAGTGATCATTCATAGGGCAGGTTTACTCTATGTGGATTCTGACTGCCTATATGGTTGGATTTACTTCAGGGATCTTGGGGGAAATTGGCACTAGGGTTGGTATATCCTCAGGAGACTTGAATCTATGGACTGGCCATGTGCCAGCTGGGCCCTGAGCCTCAGCAGAGTTGCAACTCCTACCCTCTGGTTCGTTGGACTTACCCAGGTCGGCTAACAGGGAGGTGAAGATGGTCAACCACCACACCAGGGAACCGAGAGTGCCTACAACTGCAACAGGAGAATTGTATCCATCATCCCTGTGGAATCTAAACCCTTTCTTGACATAGAGGTGGAGTGGACATCAGCGGCCCAGGGTCCACAGGATGGAGGAATAAAGTATGCATGAGAGTGGACTTACTGATATTCTACTATGGAATTATTGTGACTAGTAATGGAAGAAATTGTAGCATTGATGTGGAGAAAGTGGTCACAGTAGTTGCTGAGGGCAGGGAGAGGGAAGAAAAGATGTGATATGGGGACATTTTGGGAACTTGGAGATGTCCTAAATGATATTGCAAGGACAGATGCTGGACTTTATACATCCTGCCATAACCCACTGAATGGACTGGGGGAAAGTATGAACTACATAGTAAACTATTATCTACGTGGTGCAGCAATGCTCCAAAATGTATTCACCAAATGCAATGAATGTGCCACGATGATGAAAGAGGTTGTTGATGTGGGAGGAGTGGGGTGAGGGGGCGGGGGGTATATGGGAACCTCTTATATTTTTTGAATGTAACATTTTTTGTGATCTATGTATCTTAAAAAAATACAATTAAAGAAATTGATGGGGTGGGGGTGGGGAGTGCAATATATAGGAATCTCTTATGTTTTTTAATGTGATCTTTTGTGTAATCTATTAACTTTAAAAAAGATAATTAAAAAATAAAATTAAAAACAAAACAAAAAACAAACAAACAAAAAAAAAAAACCCCCTAGTCTAAAATCCTTTCCCCTGACCGTCTGGCTGAGAACCTACCTTCTTTAAAAGATCATAAGGCCTTTCAGTACCCAGGTAAAACTAAAGGAAATGCAAGTCTTCTGGGGAAGAGTGCAGAACATGACAACATCTCTATAACGCTAAAACAGACTGAGACAGGGGCCCACATTGTGCGGAGCTTTGGAGAAGTAAAGGGGGAGGAAATATCAATAGGGTATGAGGAACTTAAGAGGGAAAAGTGCTTCCCAGCATACTCCAAGCTGCAGCCAAAGCCCTGGGATGCTTCCAGAAATGCAAATCTCCAAGTGGCATTCCAGAACTAGCTCATGCAAATTCTCGGGGAATAGTCTATAAAAACTCATTTTTGAGCTACCACCAGAAAATGGCTGAAATGGGATTTTAGGGTCTCTAAACCTAAAATTACGGTTATTCAGCACTTCTTAATTCTCTTGGCCCAGCTGGTCCTTGAGAGGTGAACAGCTCCTCCAAAGGTGGCCTTTCTTCAAAAACACAGCAGGCTTTTGGCAAGCACTCCTTAACACATGGACAAGGCCACGGGATTCTATGCAAAGGGCTGCTAGGAAAGTACTTCCAGAAAATGGCTACTCCGTAGACATTGACAGTGGAAAAACCACGGCAGGTGAAAAAATATATCTATATGTATAAAACCCTAGCCATATAAAGTCGGAAATTGTCCTGAAGGTATACAGCAAATGGAAAAATACTTATTCAAGAAAATCTACTAAATCACGTGAAGAACAAGAAGAGTCCGTGGTGTTTAAACCATGACCTGCTCCCTTCCAAACCCCCCCCCCCCCCCCGCCAATTCCTCCATTCCAACAGCCCCCAATTCCTCCCCTGCAGCTAGTGTAATGGAAAACCTTCTCCAGGAGGACAGTACGTCTAAGAAGATGAGAATCCCTCTAGCCCCAGTTCCTGGTTTAGGGTAGCAGGCTGCCAGCATTTTATGGGAATGCTTTTTAATGTAAACTTTTGTTTACATCTTATGCTTTTTAATGTAAACATTTGTGTGATCTATTAACTTAAAAAAATGTAATTAAAAAATTAAATAAAAAACAAACAAAAAAATCCCCTAGTCTAAAAACCTTTCCCCTGACTGCTTGGCTGAGAACCTACCTTCTTTGTAAGATCAAAATGCCTCTCAGTACCAGGTTAAAACTAATGAGTGCAGGCTGCCAGCATTTTCAGCCCTGCCACCCCCAGTTTTAAGCTGCAGAAGCTCTAGTCAAGACAAGGACATCCAAGAAGGCTGGTGCTCCCTTCCTTTCCTCAGCTTCCATTCATAGAACAGAAACTCTGCTCCAGGCAAGGGAGGGTGAGAATCCTGGGTCCCAATCCTGCTTGTCCTAGCAGACTCACAAAACAGAGGTTCTGTGCCAGAAGAGGCTGGCTGACTTGACCTGGCGCTGTCACCTGCACCAGCGCACTGCTCCTAGAATGGGGAGTCACTTAGAGAAGCAGGCTGCTCTCCACAGCCCAGCTCAGGAACAGTGGCTCAGAAATTTTGCCCACGGGGAGATGCAGGCCAGAAGAACAAAATTCTAAGTAGATAAACCCAAAGGGACTGACTTTATGTGGGCCAGAGCCTGGGGAACCTCAAGCCTAAGGGAGCTGTTAAAAACCATGGAAATTCTGGTGTTGAGCAATTAACAACTTTAGTAGCTCCATTTTGCAACAAGCTGACCCCTAGGCCAGCTAAAATTTTAACAAAGAGAATCAGGGGAAAAATGAAGCTAGAAGAGCTCTTCCGGCCTGGAAGCAAGGCTCAAGGACTACCCCTGCAA
The DNA here is from genome assembly GCF_030445035.2 of Dasypus novemcinctus. Classification (NCBI taxonomy): domain Eukaryota; kingdom Metazoa; phylum Chordata; class Mammalia; order Cingulata; family Dasypodidae; genus Dasypus; species Dasypus novemcinctus. The sequence continues at coordinate 7,146,285 of NC_080697.1, forward strand.
AGGGGCACAATTTACTTGGATCAGACTCTGAAACAATTTGTGTCCCAGTGTGTTGTTGATAATAGAGCAGCGGGCTAGTGATTTGTTCAGACTAATTCCTGGGTGTGATCCCAGTAAAGGCAGAACAGTCAGAAGCTTAACAGAAAGATCAGGGAAACAGGCAAAGAAAGCCCAGATGAAACCATTGCCAGATCTGGGGAAGAAGGGTAAGGGTGTAAGAAACAGAGATTAGTTTAGTTTTCATATAAAAGAAGAAAATATTAATTAATTAATACTTTAATATTAGCATTTTAATAATTAATTGTTATTTATTATTTTAATATTAATATTTAATAATTCATTAATACTGCCTCAGTCTCCCACTCCCAGGTTAAGCAGGAACAAAGGAAACCAGCTTAAGCCAGTCCTATAGCCAATAATAAGGATGCACAAGAAACAACTAAGTCCATACCAATTCAGCCCTAAATTCCATACCTTATTTGGCAAAAGGAGCAGGTAAAAGCTAAAACAGTTGGAATGTGATGGGGGAAGCAGTTAATAAAAAACTGGAAAACTTGCCTGGGAAAGTTAGACTTCTTGAATTGGCTGTAACCTCTGAAGTATCCAATCAATGGAGAAACAGAGGAAGGGCTTGCGTGCTAGGCTTAGGAGTATAAATTGTGTCATTTTTCTTTGTTTGGGGCACCAGCCATGTTTTCTGGTTGTGCACCCCTTCTTGCAAGATTGAGAATAAATTCTTTTCTTCTCCACAATCAAGTAAGCCTTATTTTCTTCTAGAAGATTTCTTTCTTACAAGGGTGACCGTGAGCATGCCAGAGGTTGTACCCTCTGAAGGACATAAGAAACTGCACACTGTGGGGAATATATTTTCAGCCATATGACAAAATGAAAAAGAAAAAAAAAAACAAAGCAAAAAAGAAAAGAATTATGCTACAAGAAGAAGATTTGGAAAGAAGGCAGGAAATTACTATCCACAACTGTTATAATATATTACCTAACATTTTCAGCTTTCAGCTAAAACTTAGAAGATATTCAAAGAAACAGGAAAATATAATCAATACATGGGAAGGGAGGGAGAAAGCAGGAGACAGAAACTATCTTGAGAGGACACAGATGTTGGATTTAACAGACAAAGATTCCAAAGTGACTCTTATAAATAGGTTCAAAGATGCTTAAGTAACTTTAAGAATGTATAATTAAGATATCTTACCAGATATCTCATCAGTGTCTATAGAGATAGCCACTATAATAAGAAATTCTAGATATGAAAGTACAAAGATCAAAATGCAAACAATCACTAGAGGCCATGACAGTAGATTTTAGCTGCATGAAAAAAAATTAGTGAACCTGAAGATAGAGCAATATAAATTTTGCAATCTGAAGAGCACAACGAGAAAAAGAATGAGGAAAAACGAGCAGATCCTCTAATGGAGACCCATTAAGTACTCCAACAAATGCATAAAGGGAGTATGAAAATGAATAAAGAGAGAGAAGGAAGCAGAAAATTTTTCAAAGAAATAATGGCAAAAACCTCCCCACATTTAATGAAAATCACTAGTAAATGCATCCAGAAAGCCCAACAAACTTCAAGTATGATACCTGCAGAGATCCACATGCAGACATATCACAGTCAAAATGTTGAAAGCCAAAGACCAGAATAAAATCTTGAAAGCAGCAAGAGAAAAATGGTCCAGCACATACAGGAGAACTCAAATAAGTATAACAGACAACATCTCATCAAAAACACTGGAGGCCAGAAGGTAGGGTGATGATATATTCTAAGTGATGAATGAAAAATCTGTCAACCGTGAATTTCAAATTCACCAAAACTCTGCTTCAAAATGAAGGCAAAATAGACATTTCCAGACAAAAAGAAATTGAGTGAATAATTTGCAATCAGACTTGAATTACAGAAATGCTAAAAGTCTGAAGCAAGTGACACCTTACAGTTATTTGAATCCACACACACATGCAAAACAAGTATGCAACTAATGATAATTTGGAGGCAGTTTTACAAAAGACAGCCTAATTTCATATTTCTTCCATTTATCTTAACTAATTTCAAATGGCCATTCAATAAGGCATATATATATAATATTTAGCCTAATTGATAATTACAGCACAAAGGAGGTGAGTGGGAGAAAAATAGTATTGGATTATATAAATGACACCAAATGGTAACAAGAATTCATAGAAAGAAAAAAGAAAAGCAGAAAATCTAAACAAGAAGATGAGTACAATAAATGATGTAAATTGCACTTCTTTTTGTCCCTCAGCTTCTTTAAAAACATAAAATTATATAAATAATTATAAGAATGTATCATTGTGTTTGTAACCATTGTAGACCTAATAGGTATAACAATAACAACATAAAATGGAAGGAGAAAACAGAGTCATATAAGAGTAAAGTCTGTATATCTTGCTGTAATTAAGTTAATATAATTAAGCTACTATAATTCTAGTTAGTAGATGTCAATAAATTACAATGTATATTATGAGACCTAGAGAAACCACTAACAAAATCTTTCTCTCTCTCTTTAAGGAAACTTAAAAAGGTAATTAAAAGAGTACATTAGAAAATATCCACTTAATGCAAAGAAACAGTAAAGGAAGATCAGAGGAACAAAAAATATGAGACATATAGAAAACAAAACAAAAAATGGCAGACATAAATACAACCATATCAATAATAGCATTAAATACGAATGGATTAAACAATCCAATTAAAAGACAAAGATTCCCAGACATGATTAAAAAAAATTATACCCAGCAGTATGCTATCTACAGGAGACAAATTTAGTTTCAAAAATGCAAATAAGTTAAAAAGAAAATTGTGAAAAATGATACACCATGGAAACAGAAATTATAAGAGGCTTGAGTAGCTATACTAATATCAGACAAAAAATATAACTAAAGATAGAGACTGATATTTTATAATAACAAAACTTTGATCTGTCAGGAAAAAAAAAACAATGATAAGCATATACGCACATAATAACAGAAACCAAAAGTACATGGAGCAAAATCTGACAGAATAAAAGGGAGAAATAGGTAATTCCACAAAAATAGTTGGAAAGAAAAAATTTTGTGCTTCAAAGGACACAGAAAAACCAAGCCTCAGAGTCAGGAAACCAAACAAGAATGTCTGCACTTTCCACTGTTATTCAACACTGTACTGATGGTTCTAGCCAGAGTAGATAAACAAGAAAAAGATTAAAAAGCTACCCAGGTTGTAAAAGAAAAATTCATACTATCTTCATTTACAGATGGCATGATCTTATATATAAAAAGATCTAAAGAATTCACTAAAATCTATTAGAATTAATAAAAAAGTTCAGCAAAATTGCTGGACAAAATATCCTTATAAAAATCCTTTGTATTCTTATATGCTAGCAATGAATAATCCAAAAATAAAATTAAGAAAACAACTCCATTTACATTAAGAATTAAAAAAATAAAATACATGGAAAATATTTAACTAACGAAGCCAAAACTTGCATGTTGATAACCATAAAATTTGTTGAAAGAGATTTTTTAAAAAAGCTTAAATAAATGGAAAGTTATCCCATGTTTATAGATCAGAAAACTTAATGTTGTTTAGATGGCAATACTTCCAAGATTGATTTACAGATTCACTGCCATCCATATCAAAATCAAAGTTGGACTTTTTTGTAGAAATGAACAATATGATCCTAACTTTCATATGGAAATTCAAGGGACCCAGAAGAGCCAAAACAATCTTGAAAACAAACAAAGTTGGGGGGCTCACTCTTCTCAATCTCAAAACTTACAACAAAGCTATACAAATTAAGACAGATTTATTGACATTGTGATTGACATGTAGATCAATGAAACAAAATCGAGACTCTAGAAGTAAATACACACATATATGGTCAATAGATTTTCAGCGAGGGTGCTGAGACAATTCATTGGAAGAAGAATAGTCTTTTTGACAAATTGTGCTAAAAAACTGGATATCCATAGGCAGAAGAATGAACTTTAACTCCATTATTACACCATAAGCAAAAAGTAACACAATTGTTCACAGATCTAAAACTATATTTAAAAATACCTATAGATTAAACAATAAAATTATCTTAGAAGAAAACTTAAGAGTAACTATCTGGGACTTTGGATTTGACAAAGTCTTCTGGGATATGGTACCAAAAACAAGAATCATGAAAGAAAAATAAATTAGAATCATCAAATTTTAAAACTTTTGTGCTGCAAACAATGCCATCAAGAAAGTGAAAAGACAACCTATGGAATAGAAGAAAATATTTGAAAATCATATACTTGATAAGGGACTTGTATCCAGAACATATAAAGAACTATCATACCTCAATAATAAAAAGACAATTATACTAATATTAAAAATAGGTCTTACAATTCAGTAATAAAAACCTAAACAACCCAATTAGGGGCAAACAATTTGAAAATGCATTTCTCCAAAGAGGATATAAAAACGGCCAATATATACATGAAAGGGAAAAAAAACTCAAAAACATTAGTCATTAAGTAAATGCAAGTCCAAACCACAATGAGATACCACTTTATAACCACAAAAATGGTTATAATAAAAAAGACAGATAATAAAAATTATGGTGAGCGCCCTCTGGAGGCTGTTACGGTGATGGCCCCAATGAATGCCACCTCCAGTTTTTGAGCCCTGAATCGAGCTGGACTCATTTGGCAAATGAGACCTTGCAGGCGGGCTGCAGCAGAGGCCTCAGAGCACCTGCTCGCTGACCCTGCTGGGACGGCCACGCGGGAACTCCTGGCCAGCCCGACACGAGCCCAGGCCCCAGAGACTCAGGTCGAGACATGAGCAGCCCTCGTCCCCACTGCCCTGCTAGCGACAGGCCCCCCTGCTGGTGCCACAGGGAGCAGAGCTGCTAGAAGAGCCCTGCCCAAATTCCTGGCCTGCAGACTCGTAAACATTTTGTTTTGAGCCACCAAGTTTTGGGGAAGTTTGCCACTCATTTATAGATAACTGAAATAATCCCCATTTCTCTTTTTGAAAAATAAAACACTTCTTTCTACCACCACCTCCCCTGATCCCCCCCCCCAAAAAAAAAAAAAAATATATATATATATATATATGGTGAGTATGTGGAGAAATTAGAACACCAATACTTTGTTGATGGGAATGCAAAATGGTGCTCCCATTTTGGAAAAAATTTGGCAATTCCTCAAAGTGTATACACAAAGTTATCATGTGACCAACTAATTCCACTCTTAGATACAACTAAAGGAAATGAACATATGTCCATGCAAAAACTTCTACTTGAATGTTCATAGAAGCATTATTTATCTTCACCAAAAAGTGGAAACAACTAGAATGTATATCAGCTAATGAATGGCTAAAGTAGACAAACAAAATATGGGAAACGGACTTTGGCCCAGTGGTTAGGGCATCCGTCTACCACATGGGAGGTCCGCGGTTCAAGCCCTGGGCCTCCTTGACCCGTGTGGAGCTGGCCCATGCACAGTGCTGATGCACGCAGGGAGTGCCCTGCTACACAGGGGTGTCCCCCGCGTGGGGGAGCCCCACGCGCAAGGAGTGCACCCATAGGGAGAGCCGCCCAGCGCGAGGGAGGGAGCAGCCTGCCGAGGAATGGCGCCGCCCACACTTCCCCGGCCACTGACGACAACAGAAGCGGACAAAGAAACAAGACGCAGCAAGGAGACACAGGAAACAGACAACCGGGGGAGGGGAGGGGAATTAAATAAATAAATAAAAATAAATAAATCTTAAAAAAAAAAAAATATGGTCTATCTACTCAATGGAATATTATTCAGCCAAAGAAGAGTGAAATACTGATACATGCTGCAACAAGGATGAACTTTACAAACTATTGTCAGTGAAAGCACCTGTCTCAGAAGATCACATAGTGATGATCCAATTATATGATAAATCCAGAATAGGAAGATCTAGAGACACAGAAAAATCATTGGCTTCCCAGGCCTGAGGGAGTGGAGAAGGAGGTGGAACAGAGCAACTGCCTACAGCAAGGGCTTTCATTTTAGGATGATGGAAAAGTATAAACTTAGATTGTGTTGATGGTTTCACAACTCTAAATATACTGAGAACCATTGAAGTGTAGACTTTAGGTGGGTAAATTATATGATAAATTATATGTCACTAAAACTGGTTTCTAAAATGGGCCTATGGATCCACTCCTTCCTCCATTTCTCACCCCCCTTCAGGATTTTCCTACTCTACCCGGGGCCTCTATCTCCTGCCACATTTCCATACATCCCTTCTCACCTACCCCCTGGACTGATTCTTCTACAGTAAACAGTCAAATGATTTCTTTGATCCCTTTGAGGGACTCCCCTGCCTCCATGTTCTGCAGACCTCAGGCCACTGCTTCTTCTCTTCATACCCAGCCCAGCATCCTGGAATCCACACCCAGGCCAAGGAGACAGGACTCCCAGCATATCTGGAAAGGAGCTCCCTGCCAACATTTCAGGGCCACCTCCTGTCAGGAGAGGCCAAACTTGACATGTAGCAGGGCCAAGAGGGCAGGGCCAGGGCCATCAGGGATGAATTTGAAGACAATCTCCTTCTGCTCCAGATTACTTCTTTTTAAAATCCCTAAGATATTATACAAGTAAAGTATTTCGAAGATGAAATAAATATGGGCTATCCTTCAGAACTCAGAAGTCCACTGGAATCAGTTGGAACACATGGGCTCAAATTGCAGTCACCAATTACGGCTCTATACATAGAACATGTCACCTCCCTCTTAATTTTCTTACCATGGAAGGGAACAATATGATCTCACAGGATTGGTAAGTAGAGCAAATGAAATATTGAGCTTTGTAAATAAAGGTCCACACAGATCTCAGTTGTTTTTCTCTAACTTCGGAGGGGCAGCCTGCTCTTTGCGCAGATCTTCAAATATAATACAGAAACGGTAATATCCAGAGAAGTGAGGCCAAGAGGCAGCCTTCTGTAGGCTGAACATCTAGATGAAAAAGAAGTGACTCTTCTCCATGGGCCCTCAGAGGAGATCTCAACAGCCCTCAAAGTGCCATGTCTTTATAGTACTAACCGACCTCTCTCCCTCTCTTCAGCTCCCATGTTCCCCAGCATCTGGGCTGGTAAACCTATCTTCCTTAGAGACCCCAGTTCTCAGAAACACAGCCATTCTCACCTCTACAATACCTGCTACAAGCTGCCCTAGGGCTGAGAGCTCCTCAATGGCTGGCTCAGTCACAGGCAGGAAAAGATCTCAGGTGCCATCACAAGAACCCCCCGCCGTGCAGCAGGCTTGGCTGTGCTTCTGGTGGCAAAGGATAAGAGCTGGTCAACCTCACCTATTAAATTAACTTGCTGGAACCAAGCTCCAATCGTCACTTCTCTGAGCAAATTAATCCAGGTTTCATCTTTCCTCATCAACTTTGTCTTCCAAGCTTGGAACCTTGTTGCTGGCTAAACTTCTAATTATATGGAAATATCACACTGCCCTTGCTAGGACATTTTCTAAGTGCTTAAGATTTCTTTGGTCTACTTGGCAGAATCAAATGTTTGTGTGTTTTTGTTTTTTGGTTTTTTCCAAGAAAGAGGAAACTATTAGAGAAAATAAGCATAAGCACAGCCCCTCGAGGCCGCGAGGTTACTCCTGTCATATGTAAGACCTAGAGCAAGAGGTCCTCAACTGGGCTGTACATTAGACTCACTGGGGTGCTTTGAAAAATCTTCATGCCCAGTCTACACCCCAGACCAACTGCATCAACACTGCTTGGGGTAGAACAAGGCATCAGTATTTTTTAAAGCTCTTTACATGATTCCAATGTGCCACCCAGGTTGAGAACCACTGATCTAGACAAATGTTTCTCAAACTTTAATGTGCAGAGATATTGCCTGAGAATTTTGTTAAAATGCATATTCTGATTCAGTAGGGCCCGGTAGGGGTTGGGCTGAGATTCTATGATTTTAACAAGCTTACTGATGACACCAGCCCTGCTGGTCCATGGAACATGCTTTGAATCACAAGGATCTACAAAGCAGCAGTTCTCAGATTTTGCTGCACATTATAATTGTCTGGGGAGCTTTGAAAATGCTCAGTACCTGTGCTGCAGCTCTTCTCAGTTAAATGAGACTCTCCAGGGATGAAACACAGACATTGGTATTTTTAAAAACATATCAGGTGATTCCAGAGTGCAGCACACTTGCAAAGCAGTGATTGAAAATTCCAGCTCTTTCTGCTTTCAGGTCTAGTTTCTTCCAGCAGGAGGGAAGCATGTGCTGCAGAGAGCTTCTAATCCACCCCTCAATTTTGCTTTGGAAGCAAAGTCAAGTCATGCCAGGTATGGCAGGTATGGGAGGAACACATGAACACACAGAGCCCGTGCAACCTGGAGGAGAGCAGCGCAGACTGATGGTGAGCATGGGGAGGAGTTTGGGGGACTGAAAATCTCCAAGTTATAGTTATTTAGGGGGCCGATGGAAGGAAGAGGCTGTGTACTTGGCCCATGGAATTTCAGAAGCCAGAGCTCAGATCACTGAGGGAAGCTGCAGACAGTTTAAACTCACTACACAGAAATTCTGCCTACAAATCAGCTGTCCGGAAAAGACAAAGGTTGATTGGTGGAGTAGCACTTATTCTGACATCAGAAAAAGGGTTGGTCAAGGAGGAATTTGTGATTCTCCCCTTTACTTCCACCCACGCTGGCCAACATCTTTTTCTGTTGTTGTTTTTTAATGTTATTAATATAACAGACTTATTCCTTTGTTCAACAAGTATTTAATGAACACCTACTATGTTCCAGTTGCTCTTCTAGGCCATGAAAACAGACTGATGAACAAGAAAACAAAGGCTGTGCCCTTTGGAAGCTCCATTCTAACCGATTCATGATCTGAGTTTCAGGGTCATTTTTTTCATTAGTTTCTTATCTGTCTCCCTCCACCGGACTCCCCATAAGGCAATCTTTTACCCTGTTGTATCCTAGTTTCTGGAAGAGTACCAGTAACATAATAAGGGCCCAATAAATATGTAAAGGAATTAATAAATGAGTAGAGACTTTAAAAACCATTTAAAATCCTGAGATTATTAAATTCTACCCATTCTATCTATTGAATTCTATTCATCCAGCTCCCTTCTCTTCTTAACCCAGTGTCAAGGCTAAGAGCTTTTGAAGGAAGTCAAGTCCCCTGCTATTCAAAGTTTGGCTCCCAGAACAGCAGAATTAGCAACAGCCAGGAGCTGGCTAAAAAAGCAGGTTCTCAGGCCCCAACCCCAAACTACTAAATCAGAATCTGCATTTGATGACATCCCCAGAGGATTCCTTTGCATAAAAGAGTTTGGGAAGTTCTAACACAGCCCATACCATTCTTGTTATAAATAGTAAACTGAGGCCAAGAGAGCTTGTGGGTTGTCCACGGAATAAGATCCTATTCTTCTAATTGGAATGCCCCGCACAAAGCTTCATAGGTATCATTCTGGTATTTTGATAAGGACCTAGGATTCCAGATTTGCAAGGAGGATGAGTATTCCCAGAAGAATGGCCCTGGGCTACCCCTCCAGCCTCACATGTGTCTCTCACACTTGCATCTCACTCCATCCAGTACCCACTGCTGAGCGCCTTAGTGGAGGGGTACCTCTCAAATACTAGCCCTAGTACTCCTGCTCTCCTTCTACACAGGCAGACATTGTTGCATAATTTTCAACCATCAGGAAGGTTTCCTCTCGAACCTCTGTGTAGGGAGAGCCGTTCTCTGCCCCCCTTATAGGAGCGACGTGCGTGTTCTCTGCATATTTCTGTGATAAGCTATCTTGGTTTTGGGCTGCAGCTGCCGTTCCCCACGTCCCCAGCAGAGCCCTGGCTGACGTTCCCGGCTGTGGTTTTCCATGAAGCAGTTCCTCCGGCTCTGCAATGCAGCAAAAGTTGTTTCTCCAATGCTTGAGACTGCCCAGCTCCTGACCCTTCGCATTCCCACTCTACGCTGGGGCAGAGGCTGGCAGTGAAGCTGTCCCCTTCTGTACCTTGAAATCTACATTTCTCTGGCTTAGTAGTTGCCAGGGAAAAGGGGATTTTCAAGGGCTGTTTTTCATCTCTTGTGTTCAAACATCTCATTTGGAGCCCTCAGCTCAAGCTATGCCTGAAGACATTTTTGCTCTTCTGCATGGCACATTGCTTGATTCTATCGCACATCAAATCTCTGGGCAGAAAGGAGAAGGACGAATCTAATATAGTAAATGTGAAAAGTCATTCCAAATTCTCCACTTGCAAAAAGAGCAAAATGGGTCCTTTTTCCCTCCCAGACAGAAGTTTGGAACACTACAATGAAAACTGAAAGAGCGCAAATCATGAAAAGACACCACTTGCCTTCCTTTAGTTCTAGTGGAAGTGACGGGGGTTTGCAAATCACGCAAACCTGGGCTGGAGTGGCAGCTCAGCTGCTGTCCAACGCCATGGCCTTCAGCTGGTACTTAATCGCCCTGAACCGAAGCTTCTGCTTCGCAGGAAGGGATAATCCACCTCCAAGGGAACTTTGAAAGCCTCCGTGATAGCTCCCAGATGCGGAAGGCATAGAAGACAACAGCTGCTTCTGTTGCCATCATTCCTAGAAGGAGTGGACTTTAGTGGTGGTGGTAGCAGCTGAAAAGATATCATGTGTATCCACTCAGAGAAGCGCCGGGGCCCTGGGATTTAAACTGATTTAAAAGCTAGATCTGTCCAAGGATAAACACCATGGCTGTGGATAAGCAGTCAACATGGTACAGTAATTAGCAAATTCCTGAGCCGTGCCTTTGCTTCCAGGGCCGATAGAAAGAATGATTGTCTCTTGGCTCAGAGGGCTCTTTGCTGCTAATAATGATGGTCATTAAGTGACAGTAGTGACTGAGGGGGCTCCTGTGTGGACACGAGCACTTTCGCATCTCAGCCAGCAGCAGGCGGTAGAGGGAGTGGGGGAGGACGGTACCTGGTCTGGGATGGTGGTCCAGGGAGAACGTCAGGATGTCAGCACACATAAAAGAGGCTTGAAGATCCATATCAGCCCCTCTGGGGTGAGACTTCTGGAATCTGCTAAGCTTCCCCATGTGATTTCAAGGTACATTATAATTTTTGAGGCCCTCTGGTAAAAGAGCCTTCCAGTCTGCCTTCTCTCTGGGCAGCATTAATCCTATGAGAAGCAGGGGCCTTGGTCCAAATAAATGATCGCATGTGCGAGTAGTTCAAACAGCATGACCCAAAGGGATTTCCCTGCATCTTGTCCCTCTTTACAGATGGAAACCACCCCCCATTTTCCAGCAACATACACAGGATTAGAGACACCTTCTGGAATGTTCAGAGTCTGCAAATCCCTTTCATGATTAAATTTCATCTGTTTTCCCATTTTGTGAAGCTCCAGGGAATTTTATTCAGCACATAGATGAAATTGTCAGCGCCAGAGAAGGTAACAGGAATCTTTTCTCTCGTTACAACCCTTTCAACAGTCACAGGATTTTCTTTCTTTCAATTGCCAAATATTTACTAAGCCCCAGCATCAGGCAGATGCCTGAGGAAGAATAAGGTCCACCTCCTTCCTCCACGGATTTTATAATCTAGACAGAAATTACAAAAAAGTGATACAATGCTCGATGAACTATTATTGAAACCAAAATGTTCTTGTCAAAATAACTGACAAGAATAATAACAACACCCATTCATTGATTGCCTACTAAATACATAAGGTACCATACAAGATATTTTCCTAAATTTTACCTGAGCCTTTTAGCAACAATGCAAAATAGGAATCATCTCCTTATATTACATAAGGAGAAACTGAGGCTCAGGGAGATCAAGAAACTTGTCTGAGGTTATACAATAAGTAAGCAGAAGGGCTGGGTTTCAAACCTGGTGCCATCAAAGTCTAAAGCATTGCTTTTCAGAATCCAGAGGTTAGGGAAAGAATCCTCGGTGATCCAAAGAAGCTGCCAGGTCGCCTTGTCCATGTCACTAGGTGAGGTGATGCTGACAAGTGCATAAAGATAGCAAGAACTTGGACGTCTTTAATTTAACCCATGAACCAAAGAGGTAAAGATCTGCAGTGGTGCCCTCATCCATTCACTACCTTTCTACTGGAGCTGGCAATCGTGACTTCTACCTTCTCCCTTACCTTCTCCCATTTTCCCTCCCTCTTTTTCTCTATCACATGAAGAACCTCAAAACAGCAACTGCTTATTTAAACCAACAATGCATTTCCAAAGGTAATTTGCTGCCTAGAATGACCTTCAGCCCCATCTCTGGCAGGTAGACCTCATTTCATGACGTATCCAGTAATACCCCCTATGCAAAGCTCTTTTAACATGTGCACGCCAAGCTAATTATCCTTCCCTCTGCCCACTCACAGCTCCAGCTACTTTGCTCCATCAGAACACTAGATTGTGAACTCCTTGCTGGCGGAAACCATTTTTGATTCACTTCTTTATTCCCAGGTTCTAACTCATGTCAAAACATTAATAGGTGCTCAAATACACTACGTAGATGGAAGGGGGAAGGATCAGGTGGTTTGTCTCAGCCTTTGCAAGGCATCAGAAGGGCCCAGCAGTGCAGGAACAATCTCATCAAGTGGGCACCATCAGCACGTTCAGGCCCAGGACCAGGTTGACAGTCTAAAGAGCTCATGGCTGTGGTAAGCACTGGCAGGCGGAACCCCAAGGGAACAGGAGGGACTGTCCTTGTTATCAGAGTTCACTGGAGGATCAGAAATTAGACATCCTACAGGCCTCCTGGATTAGACATCCTACAGGCCTCCTGGATAGTGACCCTCAGAAGCCAGCAAGTTTTAAAGATCTCAGCCTCTTTCTTTCAGCCTCACCCTAAGAGGTCCCTGCATCTCCATTTGACATTCTCTCTCTACCACCACCCCCCCCGACTAACACACGCAGTCTGTGGTGATGCTCCCATTCTCAGGGGCCATGGTTATGTCTTCTCTCCTTTAATAGAACCTGCCCTCTGGAAGGGATATTATCTAAATTAAACATAACTTACCATTGACTGGAATAACTCAAGACTACAGGAACTCTCAGGACTAATCTTTCATCAGTCAGGAGCAACATAACATGATGAAGACTTAAGAGTAATTTAGAATAAATTTCCTTGGATTTGCCATCTAATCCTCTGAAACAGGACTTCATGCCCTAGGAAAGGAAGACAAGCTAGAAGAAGGAAGAATGGTGGGAAAGCTCTTCTGGGAGCATCTCAGAGGATGGGAAGTGGGCAAGCGCCTCATCCAATACTCTTGTTCTCGTTAGAACCATTTGTGATCATGACGCGGCAGGCACTATGCTGTTTCCATGAGCCTAATCTGCAGTCCTCACAACATCACTCTGCAGCAACTCAACCTATTGGTCCACTGAGTCTCCTCTTTAGGATTTCCTGATTCCCTAGCTCGTGCTAAAACACTCCCAAAATACCTTGTTCTGGTCCTCAGTAACCTTTATCACAATTTTAATTATTTAATACATAATTATTCATACAATTTCTGTCTTCTCCAGTAGACCCTATGTCCATAAAGATAAAAACCCAGTCCATTCTACTCTTATTAGTGGCTTTATATCAAGCAACATGCATAATCCTGTATGTTCCATGAACATCTGATGACCTTGTGACCGACTGAAATGAGTGGATCATTTATAACTATTATTAAACCCTCTTTACAAATGAGGAAACTGAAGTCCAGAATCTCTGAGCTCAGCTCAAGTCAAGTTCAAGATTTGCTCTCTTGAAAGCAACTGAACCAGGAGTTCACTGAGGTGTGTCAGACATTAGCTTTCCCCACTCCACACAGCCCCTCTGCTAGCTTCAGGCCTGGACCCATTTGCTAAAGGCGTATCAGGCATGCCACATGGTGATCTAGCTACAAGGAAACATCACATGGCCTCTGCATTAGAGGCTTGCACGTGGGTTTTGGCTGCCACCCTTATCAGACCCAGAGGCCTTCCAAAAGGGAGCCAAGTTAATTCCTCCACCATTTTCCCCATTGTTGTTTTTCTATCTAAGACATGGAGTGATACCTAGATTTTAAAATAAAAGGAGATGAAGGTTACAAACAGCTGTGCACAGAACCTCTGTGAGCACCGTTTCGTGGTGTGGAGACGAGAACATTGGGGCATGAGAGGAAGTGTAGGAAGAAATCTGGTGAGTGGAGAAGAGTCCATGGAGCCCATGTGGTTGAGGAGCAAGAAGCTGGGACAGGGAGGCAGAAGGCGCGCAGCGCCTCTTCTGCCAGGACAACAACCAAGCAGAGTGGTCCTGAGAATGAAAGGATGTGTGACTTATGGAAAATGCCTTTTAAAATCTGCATGGCGTTCACTTTGGCAGCACATATACTAAAATTGGAATGATACAGAGAAGATTAGCATGGCCCCTGCGCAAGGATGACATGCAAATTTGTGAAGCGTTCCATATTTTGGGTGCGGGGAAGGGGAGGGAGAGAAGAGATGTGGAGGCATTCTCGGGACTTGGAGTTGTCCTGGATGGTGCCCCAGGGACAATTGCTGGATGTTGTGTGTCCTCCCATCGCCCACTGGATGGAATGTGGGAGAGTGTGGGCTATGGTGTGGAACACGGGACATGGGGTGCAGCGATGCCCGGAGATGTACTCACCAGACGCAATGGATGTGACATGATGATGGGGGAGAGTGTTATTGTGGGGGAGTGGTGGGGTGGTGGCGGTGGGGGTGACTGGGGACCTCATATATATTTTTTTAATGTAATGTCTTTTTTAAAAATGAATAAATTGAGGAGAATTTGAAAAAAAAATTTAAAAAAGTAATAAATATAAATAAATCCTGCATGAACATGAAAAGTGGAAAGTGACAAAAGCAGGATCGGGAAATGACCAACATATGTCCTTGGACTAACCAACCTCATAGGAAGCACATCACACGTTTTAGTAGAGAGAACAGGAGTTATAAATATTCTTGACATTTGAGTACCTGAGACCCGTAAAGCAATGCGACATTTTAATCTAAGAACTATTTCCGGTTTGGTTGCTGCAGGCTTTGCCTGCTCTAGAAAATAATCCTCGCTGACCCTTTATGCTTTCTACCAACCTCACAGTTAACTCAAAGAGCAGCAAAGCATTGGTGTCATTTGGGGCACAAACTTAGATGAAGCAGCCTATAGGCAGAAGAGAAGGTCTAATTTGCACATACATTTCACAGGGAAATGAAAGTTGCGTTCATAATACTTCAGCCGAGACTGTAAAACAGTTAGGTTTTCTATTCCCTTCAAAATTTGAAGGAGAAGGCACATAAGAGCAAGGCTTTCATTGCCTGTGGATGTGGCTTTCTGCCCTTGTGCAGAACTCCTTGCACAGTCTGGCTCCAGCCTGGTATTCCAGCCCCACCTGTGATGATGCAACTGAATTACCTGCACATGGTACCCCAGGCGCATCTTGTGCCTGCCCAGCTCACCGCATTTCTTTCATTCATCCACTTGTGCATTCACTCCTTCATCTCTAAACGAGCCCCTCCCCATGCTGGGCCCTGGGTGGGCTGGGGACCATGGCAGGTGTGGACGCTGAGCTCAGGGGCTGTACAGCCCCGCAGACAACAAGCACAAACGTACTTTCAGTGTTCCGCTCACCAAGCTCCACCGGTTAATATCCTGCCCCTCTTTTTCACCTTATTTTTTCCTTGGAGCTTTTCTAAACTCTCCAGTTGGGTACAGTCTTTCCTGCTAGCTCAGTGCCTCCTTTCTCCTGACATTTCACAGCTGCCACCTATTCAGCACCGCGTGGCAGGCACCAGGCTAAGTGCTGCAGACAGGTTACCTACTTAGCTGGTACAACGGCACTATGCAGTAGGTGTATTACTATTTTACAGATTTTGAGACTGAGGCTTGGAGAAGCAAACTGCTCAAGGTCACTCAGCTGTAAGTGACGAAACCCAGGTGTAAACCCAGTGCCTGTTCACTGAATCACTGTGGCCCCCAATTTCTCATAGTCATTTTTCTGGTCTCGCCCCCACCCCTGACTCTAGGCTGAGGGTTTCCTGAAGGCACGGTTGATGCTTCATTCATCTCTCATTCTACCCTGCCTATCACTCCCCTCCAACTGCTCCTTACTGTGCCCCAGTAAGACTAGACACTAAACCAATATCTTCTGGATTTAATTGAATTCTCTGGATATCCAATTTAAATTCCATGATCTATCCTTGGACCATCTAGATATGACCTTTTGAGTTCTTATAACACATTAGCTCACTTTGTACTTCAATATTTTTACAGTTTCATTTGCATAACTGCCTCGGTATTTGTGTCTCCAGATATTCCATCATGCTGGAAAGCTAGCTGAATTTACTTTTAGTCATGCATCTGGTGTTATAGAAAGTGGGGAGGGAATTCAATTTGTCCGGGAGACTGAAAAGCACTTCAGAGGATAGATGAGTCTACTAAGAAGGCCGCTGGGTTTGGCCAAAAGGGCACAACTCGGGAAATGCTTTGCGCAGAGGTCCCTGCAGGCTCATCTTTCTCAGTGACAGCCCCACTTGGGACACCTGCCTTTGTCACCACCATAAGGCCAGAGCTGCAGGCCCCACCCTGCAAATGCAATCACATTTTTCCTTCTTAGCAATTCCCAGCACAAACGTTTTGCAGGAAATGACTTGTCCTGAATTCTAAGTCCAAATGCAGAAGAACTCGGACATCAATCTCGCACGATGGTCCTGATCTAAAATGAAGGCCTTGCTGAGACAGAAGAGACAAAACTCCCAATAGCCATATAGTCCACCTCTGGAAATGATTATCAATGGAAGAAGCTGGGGGCAGGGGCGTGGTACAAGTTCTGGGGTCTTCTGTGATACCCTTGCTGTTAGAAATAAAGGAGAATAACATAAAAGACTCAGTTATTTCTCCACAAATTTGGTGGAAATATAAACTTCTCAGATCATTGGAATGACATTCTGAAAGACACAGAGATCCCGTGGTTATTGGAGATATTAACAGGTAGGCAGGAACGGCAGGAACGTGGAGCTCAGTCCCATCATCTGTGTTTTCACGGTCACTGAGGCCAATGTAAGGGGCAGCGAAATTGAGGTGTCGCGGTAGCAGCTTGATATTCTTGATGAATTCCAAAAAGAAATGTTGGATTATGTTTGTAAACTGATCTTTTCCTCTGGGCATATGAGATTATATTGGATTAAGTAATCAAGTAAACCTCTTATGTCAGTAGGGAGTCGAGTCCCCATCCCTTGGTGGATGGGAGCTTGCAGATTAAAGGAATGGCAAAGAGTTGAAGGTTTTTGATGTTGGAGCTTTGATGTTGGAATTTGATGCTGAAGCCTTATGATGGGGCCCCAGAAAGTAAGCTCACGGAGGAAAGAGAAGCAAGACCCTGGAAGGGAGGAACCCTGGAAGCCTGAACCCTCGCAGCCATCGGCAGCCATCTTGCTCCAACACGTGAAAATAGACTTTGGTGAGGGAAGTAACTTATGCTTTATGGCCTGGTATCTGTAAGCTCCCACCCCAGACAAATACCCTTTATAAAAACCAACTGATTTTTGATATTTTGCATCAGCACCCCTTTGGCTGACTAGTAAATTCGCCTTCCAGTTTCCCAGGGTCAGAGCCATATCCTAAGGACCTCTGGCCAGAAGTGGGCACTGAAGGAGCTCTGTGAGACACATATCTGTAAAAGAAACACCTAGAAACCCAGGAATACAGGGCTGTGGGATACTGAGGCAGAGGAAAAGCCTAACAGTAAGTGACCAGATAAGTATGTTTTGGCTTTTTCATAAAATAGAGTATCACAGAGCATTGACAAAAAGATGGAAAGCTGCTGCACAACAGTATGGAGGAATCTCCCAGGCAAAATGTTGCAAGAACAAAGTCATATGCAAAAGAATATGCAAGCCAAAGAATTCTGTTTATAGGAAGTTGAAGAATAGGCAAGATCACTCCAGGAAAAGACGGGGAAAGGATGTGCCCAGAGGAAGGGCTACTGAAGGCTTAGGCTTGCTACTTAACTCTCTTATTCCCTATTTCAATGTTTTCCGTCTGTTATTTTCTACTTGGAATGCTGCCTCTCTTGTTTGCTGTTGGTACCTGCTCCTCCTCTCGGACATGCTGCTGTGAAGCCATCCATTATGCTCCCTTTCCCTCCCCAGAAAATCCCAAATTAAAACAATAGTGAGTCAAATTCCCTGTGATGGAATCTTCTCTGCTTCCACGCTATTCGTCTTCACACTTATTCTGTGAAATATGAAATTCCTCAGTGATATGGAGAATTGCTACAAAATGCCAATATTTGCACCTTGAAACGAAGGGATCTGACTTTGGAGAACTTGGGATCTTTTTCTGAAATAGGATTCATTAATGATTATCAGTAGCATTAATCTAATGTTACCATAAACTGCAAGTCACAACCAAAATTTTGTCTTCTTGGATCCTGATATCCTCCATTCTAAACTTCAACTGCTCTGGGTAACAACATTTGCAATCTTCTTTCATTTGAACTTGTAACAGATATTTATTGCATGTCTATGATGTGCAGGGTATAAAAATAAAACAAATTCCCAGTTTCACTAAGCCTGTGTTTAAATGAGTTATAACTAGGTAGAAAATTATATAAAGGAAAGTGAGACTTCATTTTAAAAGGCTGTGGTTCAAGCCATGTTTGTACAATCACATAATGTGATATTGAACAAGTTATTATATCCCTCTAAACCTTAATTTCTTCATCATAAGATTGACTTAATAATACTGAAGCCATAGGACTTTTAGGAATACCCTAGACATTTCAGATGAAAAGCACTCGGGATACAGCAGTTCCTCAGCAAGGCTTGTTTATTCTGGCATGTCCTCCTGCAATCTCTCAGCTTGGCTTGTACTGCTCAGGAAACGACTTCCACACACCCAACAAAGCTGCAGGACATAGACACTTTAAAGAGCTAATGCAATTTAATTGTTGAGATTTAGGGTAAAAAGGCAACAATTAAAATCTCCACAGTTATTTACTTGAAGTCTGCTTTGGGAAAAGATATCTGACCTCTATGAGTTTTCATTTTCTAGTCTGCAAAAATAGACCTCAATCATCTTCCCTGAAAGGATGATATAAACAGAAATAAAACAGTAGCCTAGGAAACACCTCACTTAGAATTGACACTGAATAAGCATTGTTTTGCCACCTCTTTTCCTTAAAAGAAGTGCGCTTTTAATTTTTAAAAATTCTCTGAAAAAGAACTATAAGAAGATAAATAAATAAATAAATGTTAAATTTCTCTGAAATACATTGAGATAATTGGAGATACCCCAAAATAGAAAGTCATCAGAAGAGGGTGGGTGAAGAGGAGGGAGAAACACAAAGCTAGAGCATATGCCTCTCTATTATGTTTCCTGAAGCAGGAGGGCCCTCAGCTAGCTTCTACTGAACCCCTGTTGGGTGTCCCAGCCCTCAGCACCATGTAGGTGTCCTCTTAAGACATGGGTCTTAAGAGATCCATGGGCTCCTGTGGGCTTCTTCAGTAGACAAGACATTGGTCCTTGATCCCCCTCCCACCTACAGAGCCGCTGAAATGCACCCAGAAGCCCCTCACCTGTTTGGTCCCATCCCCCAACTGGGCTTCAGACAAGCTCCCTAGATCTTATATTCTTTTGTGCCCAGGAAGGCAAAAGGAAATGTAGGTATCTGCTGTGGAGAGTACACACCAGGAGCTATGTCTAGACTGTTGCCACCTAGAGTTGACATGCACTTGTGAAGACGACCGTGCATCATGACACTGAGCTGATTTCCTTCCAGTTGGTACATAGACCCCATGACTCTGTTCTGAAGCTCCCCACACCCTGGCTGCCCTGCTCATCCCAGTCCTTTCCTTGGACCTCTGGGCTTCCCCACAATGTAAAAACGAAAGGTTTAAGGCCTCATAGACTCCAGAAACTATTCTTTAAAGCTGTCACCCCCTCCTCATACCAGGTTACCATCTTCCCACAAGAACGGTTCACCACTTCCTAACTGTGCCTTCAGACCAGGCCATATCCTCTTTTCATTGAAAAGAATTTCCCATTAAGCCTCTGGAGGAAAAAAAAAAGACAAGTGATCATGGGGATATAATACATATTCCAAAATCTATACAATTGTCTATATTCTAGCCCTCTAGTTGAGGGTGGTCTAACTCACAATATAAACCTGAAGATCTAACAAAGTACACCCAATTTAGGACCATGCAATTTTTTCTCATCATAGGTGGCATTTCCCAGCTCTTGCTTCCACAGTCCCACACAGGAACCATCTCCACAAAGCATTCCTTCACAGATGGTGGCATGGAAAATATAGTCCGGAAGGCCCAGGAATGCACAGATGGAACTGCACCCTCTGCCGAGCTGGGGCAAGGAGGCTGTCCAGAGCTCAAACATATGAAGGAAACTCTATGGGCTAAGCATTTACTGCAGGTAGCCTTCTCAGTGTGGCCACGGGCCCCCACCACGCTGTACCTCTCAACAGCTCACTCTGATTAAGAGGAGGCTGCTTGTGTGAAGTTCCCACTGTCCGGTGAGAATAGAGGCCCACGCAGGCCTGGGATAATCCTGTCTAGGAAGGACACAGGTGAACATACAGATGTAAACTACCATTTGAATAGAGACCTGCTTTTCTAGAAAGATTGTTTCAGAACCTATATTTATGCTTTTCAGTTGCCATGGATACAGGCAGCTGTGTGGTTCTGAAGCTAGCTTTTTAAGGTAAGCGGCCAAAGGAGAGCATGATGAAAGCAAATCTCAGCTTGTCTGATGAGTAATAATTGAGCCTAAATCTGACATTCCAGCTGTTGGGAGGGAACTGCCCACGTAGATTTTGCTCCCAGTAACATTCTTTAAGTCACATTTGTTGCATGAAGGAATGAAGGAATGAATGGTTCATTTAATAAGTTCTCATTTAGTGTCTCCGTGTTACAGACATTATGCCAGCAATCAGGCATGCAAAAATGAATAAAGCGTGGTTTCTGCCCCCAAGGATGGCCCTCTTTGTGGAAGAAGGAAGTTTTAAAATAAACCAGCTTTATATACCATAAAAGACACCATTCATGGGAGAAAAGAGCCGTGCCAGGGAGGGCTACACTGAGTATAGGGTATTGAAGCTGAGTCCTAGAGGATGAGAGGCTCCAGTATTTTGAAGATAATGAGCATTTCCACTAGAAGGAAGAGTGTATGGAAAGTACAGTGTGATGAAAGAGCAAGCTGTTAGGAGAATTCAAGTAACACTTCCCATTCAGACCTCAGCTCTAGAATCTCTCAAGTAACTACCAGTAATATCTGGCAATCTTTATTGCCAGATGACGACACTGCAAAGGACCCTTTAGCACAGGGGCTGACTATCAGAGAGTCCAGACACTTGATTTCTTTTGCGGAAGAGCAGCACTGTTTTCAGAGCAAAAACCTGGTGATGTAAATGCTGCCTGGGAGGTCACATTTACCCATTTAACATGGATAGTTTTCAGTCGCATTTTGGGAACTCATGCTAGTAGAAACATTGGCTGAAAACCAGAAGAATAACCAGAAAAATACAGTAGTTTAGGAATCCTCTCCCTAGCCACACCCCTAAAAACACATCCACCTACCAGAGAACTCACTATGTGACCAGAAAAAAAAATGCTTATATATCTGTGGTGGTTTGAAAAGCATGCACTTAAACTTCATCTCTTCATGTGAGTGTGAACCCACTGCAAGGAGGACCTTTGGAGGAGGTTGCTTCTGGTAGGGCGTGACCCACGTCAATCAGGATTGGTCTTAGTCCTATTACTGGAGTCCTTTCCAGCAAAATGGAATTCAGACAGACAGAGAGAAGGCCGAAGGGAGCAGCCAGAAGCTGAAAGTCAATGCAACCCAGAAAAGAATGGAGCAGCCAGGAGAGGCCACGATGTGCATTGCCATGTGACAGAGGAGCCCAGGACCAAGGATCACCAGCAGCCAGCCCCAGGCCAGTCTTCAGGAAGAAAGTATCATCCTGATGAGGCTTTGATTTGGACTTCTCCTAGCCAAAACCATGAGCCATTGAATTCCCATCCTTTACGCCACCCATCGTATGGTATTTTCCTGAGCAGCCAAGAAAACTAAAACAATATTGATCTCTTTAGTCTAGGAAATATAAATAAAGTCCCCAGTAGACTGTTTGCTAAAGTAAGACAAAGTATAATTGATCCAGAAAATTTCTTTCTCCTTCAGTGTTTCAATTTCCATCCATTTATAATTATACCCATGCAAATATCTATTTCTGAAATACCTGACTGGAAAAATTAGATATCCGTATACGTTCACATATCTGAAGATTAATGAAGCAGATGGCAGAGTCCTTATCTCATGATTCTTCTGTGATAAACAAGGTCTTTAAGTTATCAGAAAACAGCTCGTATACTTGTAATGAAAAAAAGGGCTGGGAGCTAGGCTAAGGTTTTGATTGTCCTTACACATTTCTGCAAAGATGCAAAAAAGCACAAACATTTGCAATATTAATCACACATACAACAGATCCATCGCAGCTAGTATCTGGCTTACACCCAAAGAAAAATAGAACTGCATCTCAACCCTACATCCTGTTAAATTTTAACACATCCTAGACGCCTTACAATGAATCACTGTTTAATCTCTAGAAATTGATTTATTCATCTAACTTTCAGAAGCTACCTTACCTTTGAAATTCAAGTGAAGCAAGTCTGTATAAATGCATATACTGTATTTCTTTCTAATGGGCCTGGGGAGGCCCGTTGCTATAAGGTTTTCTCCTCTAGTTTCATAGGATTTTTGTGAAATTAGAGCTCACATATGCTAAGTGCTGCAATAACAAGTGGTTTAATAACCAGTGGTGGTGGTGGTGGTAGCAATTTTTCTTTAGAACTCCAGGAAAGAATTCCCATCTTAAATTGCCTTTCTACAGTAGAAGATCCTTAGAGAACTTTTCTGATACAAAAATAGGTACCTGGCTCTTCTTCATTTAAAAACCTGACTCATTCCTCAAGTGACAAATAATGCCCTCACGAATTTTTGGTTTCTGCAATAAGTCTTTCTGCTCAAAAGCAGATTTACTGTGAAGTTTAATCATCTGAGACATTCCCTTGCACGCTTTCGTTTTTTTCACTTTCTCCTTTTATTGGGCAGCGGCTATAGGCCACAGCACAGGTTGGGAAGTGGTGAGACTTCTGGAAAGACTCGAGACAGCAGCTGGCAGGTCAGACCTAAACCAGCACCCCTGGCTGAGCCGAAGGGACCCGTTGCCCCCCACGGCGGAGGGGCCGCGGCCCTGGCAGCACACTCCTCTGGTCTAGGAGGGCACCCTCCCGGGGGGATCCCAAGAGCAGGCAGTGTCTTTGGGTGGTTATGCGAATTTATAAAATTACAGAATAAAGATGTTTAAGGGGTAGACAGTCAAAACTCTGCCTTCCCACTCTGACTTTACCTCCATCATAATTTCCCTCCCACCTGGTCTGGGGCAGCGACAGTCATTTTTGGTGTCTAGTAAAGGAGAGTTAAATTGGGGGCACATTGAGTCTGATTATATAAAATTTTCAGAATAAATAGGTTTTCAAAATTTCTTCACGTTATGTTCTATTTTTAAATCTGAAGAAAGATTTACTTTTGTCTATCATTTTGTGGTTTTTCTTAAAGAGCTCCAAAAAAGATAAGCTTTAAGCCCCTTCACCCCAGCATTCCCTCAGATCCTGAGCTGTTCATCATACAGTGCTTTTGGTGGCCCAGGTGGCAATGAACCAGCCCATCCCACCCATCCTCCAGCATCAAATCAGTAGAGAAATGTCCAAAAACAAAAGAGATCAATTGGCTTTTTAATAGCGGCTACCTAAGAACTCCTCTCTGGCAGGGCTCCAGTGAGCACAACTGAGGCAGGGACCATCCTAATTTCCTATTCTCTTTCTCCTGGAGGACAGAATGATATGACTCATCTGCCCATCACAATGAAAGAATCTGGAATATATTGGACTTCTTCCAGAAATTGGAGAGCTAGCTCCATAGGTTTATCTCATGGAAACTGGAAACAAACGTGTTCAAGGCACCTGGGCACATGGAATTCGAAGCCATCACTAAATAACTGGGAATCTAATATCTACATTGCCTTGCCAATGAAATCGCTCTGATAGCCAGCGAAAATGCTCTCCAAGTAGAGAAGAATTTCCCTGATCACATTAGCTATGCAGCCTTCCTTGGAGGAAGGATACATGGGGGTGGAGAGGAGTTGGACAACTATTCCTTCAAATATCCCTCCCCATGGATGCTCCCTTTTATGGAAAATGAATAAGGGTAATAAAGATTTCTCACAGGAAAACATAAGTCTGGTTTAAATAGAAGACCCAAATT
Organism: Dasypus novemcinctus; assembly: GCF_030445035.2. Lineage (NCBI taxonomy): Eukaryota > Metazoa > Chordata > Mammalia > Cingulata > Dasypodidae > Dasypus > Dasypus novemcinctus. The sequence continues at coordinate 7,170,582 of NC_080697.1, forward strand.
GTTGGAATTGATAACAAAACCCAATAAAATTTTATGTGGATGTACTAACTTAATCACAGTCCCTGTTAACCTAGTTCTCTGGGTCTTAATCCTAGGTCTTGGAACAAATCTGCTTCATGAATATTTTTCCAGAGTTAAGAGTCAACCAACTGATAGCAGCCAATCATTCCATAATGAGTACCTGACCTGGGATTGTTCTTATGATTTAGTTTGCCTTCAGGAACTGTACTGTTCCAGTGACTTGATTTGTGTGAGTATATTTGTGTAGTATGGAATGGAGCATATTTTGATGCATTTGAAGCTCCTGTCAAGAAAGAATAACCTACAACTCTCAAACCAAGGGATAATAAGAGTTCAATACAAATTTACCATGAATCAAGAGAGAATCTTGAAAGTAAATTTCCTTCCATGAAGCAGAAGAATTGGGTATAGAATCCTGAAAATGGAAACTTTTGAGGGAGTTAGAGTGCTATACTGATGTGAGCAATGGAATAAAACAGATGTTCTAGCTACAGTTATGCTGCTAACTAGTGATTCAGCTCTCAGAAAGTGAACTGCATTTTCTCTGGACCTCCATGGCCCTATCCACAAGAGACCAAAAGCTCACCAGGCTGTTAAGATCTGCAGTGTGTCATGCAGGATTGATTCCTTGAGACTCAATTTTCCAGTGAACCTTTTTCTTAACTCCAGGCCATAAGAAAATCTCTGAAAACTTGCTTTTTATAGTCAAATAATTTTAGAAAATACTGCAGAGTTTATGCCCCATTGGTAGGTTTGGTGTGTATTAGCATAATGCTGACTCTAAAATGTATTGCAGCAAAGTCATGTGTTTATCTTTGTTTAGGACAGTGCTTGCAAAAATTATTTGACTGTGCAAACCTTTCAGCTTAGTATCTATGGCATATAACTTGGGTATGCTCCTCTAAGGAAACATTTGAGAGTTTCAAACAAGTTCCTTAGGGGAGATTCACAGAGCGGTGCCTGCAGTTGAAAAGAACCAAAGTTTCTGGGAGCTGTCCTCTTGCGGTAGTACTGAATCAATTATTTGGATCTCTATGCTAATCACACCTGATCCTTTAAGCTATAACATTGTGGGGGGAGGTGGGAGGGAGTAAATTAAGTGCTGGCCTTTAAAAAAAAAATTCTTCTCAATGGAGAGAAAAATGTTTTTAATATCAGGATGTGGGGTTGGAGAATCATTGATGCTGAATATGAAAAGCTCATTAGAGAAACACCATTGTAGGCCTCAAATTTGAAGACAAAATGTTACAGTATAGGGGGAAAAAGTCACACATTCTAACTGTAGACTAAGTTCTCTCAGGGATACAAAAGAGAATACAAATGTATGATCTTTCTTCTAAAAAAGACTTGGATTCTAATTGGAGAAAGTAAGGAAACACATGTGATAAACACATACACACAGGGCATTATAAATGGATTTTCAAAATAAGGCAGAGACCATTGGAGCTATAAGTATTCACAGAAGGAATACATTCCTGTGTGTAATTAGGATGGATGGAGAGGGTCTTACAAGAATAAGTAAACTGAGGATGAAAGGAGGATGGAAGGATGAATGGATGGAGGAATGGATAGATGGATGAAAACAAAAATCAGTAACAATAATGAAAACAGCTTAGATAAGGAAGTGCTCATATATCAGAATATACAGAGTAGAAATATCCTCAATGATACTTGTTGGTGATGAATTTGAAGCAAGAGCTCTCGGGCCCCAGGCATAAAGTCAAAAAAAGCAATGAAAGAAAGACTAAGACTTGTGCATGAAAGCCTAAATGCTTATGGAAATTGGATCAAGTTATTTCAATTTGGTAAAAAATACAGCCCAAGCCCCTAGTGGCTTTTAGGTGGGGGCTGAGGATGTACAACCATGAACAAAGCACATTCCATGAACAACGGGGGTACAGAATATGTTGGGGGGGGGCAAAGGACACAGACATAGATACACCTCTTAAAAAATCACAGTTATTCAATCTTTAGAGTAACTTAAAACCACAATTTATAGAGGACAAAGGGGAGAGTTTAATTCTGAATATGATCTTTTGAAAAGGTTATATAAAGGAGGTAACAGTTAAGCCAAGAGTTTAAGAATAAATAAGACCAAATTAGTCAGAGAACAAAGAGAATTTTAAGAAGTCCAAACCAATAAGCAAAGGAATGGAGATGTGAGAGCGAGTGGGGCATCTCAAAAAATGTTGACTAGCAAATGTGGTTATATTCAATGCAAGAAACTGTGGATGAGGCTGAAAATATACTTTGTGAAAAACTGTAAAGTACCTTGAATGCTATATTAACAAAGGTTTTTATGCAGAACAGTACAATTAAGTCACTGTTTGAGAACAAACCTTTTCAAATCATGCCTTCTTGGTATTCAAAGACCATTCAGGAGCTGATTCAATGAAGACAAAGGCAGAAGAAAATAAGGGGGTTTTTTTGGCTCCAAATCCCATATCCCCAACTCAATTTGAATAGTTCTGCTTCATATCTCATTTCACATTAGGCTTCCAGTTAAGATTTGGCTTGAACAAAAAGATTCACAACCCAAAAAATGTTTACCAACCAACAATTTGGAAAGAAAACTCTGGTTTGTCATGTGGAAGATTAGAAAGGCAAAGATTTTTAGGAAGGCATTGTAATACTTTAGCAAAGAGATGAATTCTGAATTTTAAAAAATCAACACAAGTAGAAAGATGGGGAAATTAAAAAACTATTTCAGGGTTACAATAATCAGGAACTGAGTGTGGACAATGAGGGGACAGGATGGATATAATGACAAGGCCAAGGTTTTTGCTAGGGGCCTAGCAAGATCATGGTACCATTCACTACAGGACGAAGGGAGGCAGTGGGCCCTGTTTTATTTTAAATGGGCTGGGATAGATATTTGGGAGCTCACCTGTGGAAGAACGGATGCAACTCCTAAATATGACGCCCCCCCCCCCAGAGAAAAATCATTAATAATAAGAGAAATAATTATGTTAACATTTTCCAGGCACTTAATTTACGGAGGAACTCTGCTAAGAGCTTTATGTGCATTGTTGTACTGAATCTGTGCATAATGCCTATGAAAAAGAGATCTCACTTTTCAGGGGCAGCATAATGCAGCAGTTAACCCAGTATGGAATCTGGCACTGAACTGACTATATTCCAATCCTGGCTCAGATGTTTGGTAGCTGTGTAATTTGAAGCAACTTGTTTCACTTCTCTGTGTTTCCCTTCAGTGCTCTTATCTGTAAAATGGGGGAAACAATCCCCTAGAGCAGTGATAAGAAGGGAGTAAATGCATATAGCAGGTTTATAACAGCACCTGGCATGGTGCAAGGGTTCAATAAACGTGATCAAAGATTTTAATCTCATTTTACCAAGAAGGGAGGCTAAGTCATAGAGGGCTTAAGAAATGCTAAAGGACACAGCTAAAGAAATGGTCACCGAGGGTGGCGGACTTGTCCCAGTGGTTAGGGCGTCCGTCTACCACATGGGAGGTCTGCGGTTCAAACCCAGGGCCTCCTGACCCGTGTGCAGCTGGCCCATGCGCAGTGCTGATGCGCACAAGGAGTGCCCTGCCACGCAGGGGTGTCCCCGCATAGGGGAGCCCCACGCACAGGGAGTGTTCCCTGTAAGGAGAGCCGCCCAGCGCAAAAGAAAGTGCAGCCTGTCCAGGAGTGGCACCAAACACACGGAGAGCTGACGCAGCAAGATGACGCAACAAAACGAAACACAGATTCCCGTGCTGCTGACAACAACAGAAGCAGACAAAGAAGAACACACAGCGAATAGACACAGAGAACAGACAATGGGGGTGGGGGGGGGGGAAGGGGAGAGAAATAAATAAATCTTTAAAAAATAAATAAATAAATGGTCACCATTTCCTAACCTCCGTTCTCGCCTGATGCACATGGAGAAGAGAGGAAGGGTGAGGCTGTAGCCTTGGGAAATGCCAACATCTAATCAATGCGTAGAAGGCAGAGCACAAGTTCAGTAGACCCAGAAGACAGGCCCACATCACCCACAAAGCCCAGACGGGATGGTGCCCCTAGGCTATGGAGGGAAAGAAGGAAAGAGGTGGCCAATAATTCCTAAAGCTTTGGAGAACTGGAAAAGGAAATGTAGTAATAAGAAGAGTCTGCTAGAGTTGGCAGTCAGAAGTTTCCTGAGGACATGTGAGAGATGACTAAGCAGATAGGATAGGACAGCACTGAGCAGAGCCCTAAGCAATGAAAGGAAGGGAGGGAAATAAGGGCAGCGAGTGCAGAAGAAAGATGCCAAGGAACAGTACAAAAACTTAAGGCAGGTGCTCATCAAAAGAGGAATTCTGAGCCATCTTCATCTGAGAGAAAGGAACCAGTGATGAAGGAGAGGCGATCGATGGGTCATGACCGAGCAGGACGCAGACGTCCAGGGGAAGGCGACCACCGTGGCGCACTGTGACCTCAGAAGACAAAGGTTCACGCTACCTTGAGCCAAGACGGAGTGGAAGACCCTGTTTCCTTAGGGTGGGAGGGAAGCGAGCGGGATTTACCCCTGGAGGCTTCAGCTCTTGGTGAAGGAAGAGGCTCCCTTTTAAGCACTGAGACTGAGGCTGTGTAGGAATTTTACGGGAGGATGAAAATTTCTCCACAGGGATAGAGAAAGCTTGTGAAGATCCTGCTGAGCTCAGCGCAAAACAACTGATTAAGCAAATTGTACAGTGACACGAATGAGAGAATGAAGCTCCCACCTACAGAATAAGTCAAAGGAAGACGAAGTGATATAAATAAATAACCCACACGAATGGAAATGGTGTGTTTAATTAATGCAGACTTCATAGAAAGAAGGGATAGAGAATATTGTAAGGTGTTTGGATAAGGTATTATTTGTGAAAGTATGCTATTGGGCATGAAATCCTTGTCATGGCACTGCTTGAGGAGGTATCATGTTTAGACATCTCACTCACTGGGACGTACATCTGGCAACCTGTAGGACTTAGAGTCTAATTCTGACTCTGCCACTAATGGTCTAACCAGATCAAAGCATGTTTCCTCGTGTGGGCGTCAATGTCCTCCCTAAATGGGACTAAGCGAGCAACTCTGTATGACTATTCCAGTTTTACGAGCGCATGAGTGTGTATTATGAACACTATCCCACCCCGCCTTCCTCTCCACCCCACGTGCTTGCAGGGATGTGCTCCTCCAACAAGACCTGGGGCTTAAGTGACCATTCAAGGCTCATGCTGCAAGAGCACAAGAGGAACGGATCATCCCGCCCCGACCTGCCTCACTGCACCCCAGGGCACTGCACCCCAGGGCAGGTGCGCAGTCGGGGCTCGAAAGGGCTTGCTCCATTCTTACCTCTCTCTGCCTCTTCATTTGCATGGAAGAGGATAGAAGTTCTAGAAGGTTAAGGGATGTTACTAGCTGAGGAGCTCCTATTCCAATTTAGGTAGCCCCTCCCTGCCGCAGTTCAAGAGTTCAATAGACTCCAGGCAACGGAGCCATTTCCTGGTCCCATTACATATATACTCCAGAAGCCCATGCTGTGGAGCAGGGGAGAACAGGCTTACGCTGTGCAAAATGGTAAAGCGTGTGTGCTGCGAGGGCCGAGATCCTCTGCTGGCAATACAGCAAGGCCGGAGGGTGGACAGGCCAGGCGTCACGGCTTCTTCACTATTTGTGTCTCGTTATGTCAAGATCGCAAATGGCTTTGTTGTAATGGAAATGGAAAGCCCCTAGAATGGGACCTGCTCTGTGGTATCCGTTTTTCACTCCTCTGCTCACACAGCCCAATAGCTGTAGCAACATTCCCCATCAGGCATGGGAACGCCCTCCTGCCCACACCTCCATTGCCCTTTCTTCTGATTTCCCCTCCAGGTGTGTGGGAGAGACCTGTGAGTGGTGTCCTAACACCTTGCAGTCATTCAATGAGTACTGCTACAAACTATGTGACCGAGCAGTCTTGGCCTCTCGCACAAAATAACCCATGCTTTGAGATTTTCTGCAGTTGAAATAAATCATCAGCATATGGTGCCATCATGCCCAGGACACTGGGTTCAAACTGCAGGGCAAGTGCTTTATAGAGGATGCCGACAGGGGGGCTGAGCACAAACCCATCCACCAGATACATAACCATGGATATGTGAGAAACAGGCTGAAGCTGTTTTGCTGATATGATTTCACATGTATGCATTGGCTCAAACTTGCTACTCTACTCAGAGGAAAATAAATCAGTGCATGCATCTGTGATTGCAGTTGCACTGGAAAATACTATTCACAATGGACTTAGTGAGTAATTTTACTTGTTAAAAATTCTTCCCTATCTAAATGAAATACCCAGGCATAAACAAATGCATTTGTAAACATGGTTCCTCAAAGTTCACGTGTTCACATATTCATTCAATAAATGGGTATGTACTTCCATCTGAAGACACAATCACAGATTTCACTTACTCTCAGAGGTAGATGAATTGGTCTCAGAAATATGTCCCCATCAACACAAGTTAGAAATGTCCATTCATAGAACCGCCACTTTGAAAAATGAAGCAATCTGTGTCAAAATAAAATTAGCCAAAATAAAAATGGAAAAGGGAGCAATTGAAAAAGTCATTCCATTTTACAGTAAAGCCACGACAACTAGGAACAGAAAGAACTGGTTCTTACCAAATGAGGACATAGCAAAACATGACCACAGTTCCCTCACTGAAGACCACTGGTGAACCTGCACAGAAGGTAAGATTGATTACCTGTTGTATAAGTGATCATGTCCGGTACTGATAGAAAAATCAGAAAAGAAGCCTCAGTCTAAATGTAGCATGGAAGCATAGTTTTAAAAGGCGCCATTATGAGGCCGATACAGTAGCAACTCACTCGCCTAGACACCTTCACATAAATCTAGTTTCCAGCCCAGGCCAACCACACTAGGGTGACCCTGGCATCTGTCCTGAACTAAGAATAATACATTTAGAAATTATTCAGTAGCATTAACTACAATAAGGTTATCATTGTTTGCAATTCGATTTCTTTTTCATGACACACTGTTGCTAAGAAACTACTGTAGCAAAAGTCAAATATCTTGGTTCTCAGAATTTTAATCCCTCCTTAAGTAGGAATAAAGATCACTCTTCACAGCACAACAGTAGCCCTATCACTGCTTTGTTTAAAACAGGAGCTGACGGCTCCTACTTGGTTTCCAAACAATTCGACAGCCTCTCCCGCATGTTTCCCTCCCTGTGCTGGAGCCTAAGTAGACCGGCCACCATGCTGAATTTGCTTCTGCCTCTGAGCCTTTGTCCATGCCATGCCCTCTCACCAAGGCTACCCTTTCGTCTTCACCCATGGACCTTCTCTCCAGTCTTTAGGGTCCTCCCCCAGCCGCTCAGTAGGAAGGAGCCAGCCCTCTGCCCCTCTAGGTTTCTGAGCTGCCCTGCCCCCTCCCAGCCACATGAGCTTTCTAAGGCCCCTACGGCACTCCTGCCTCGGAGTGGAGTTATTGAGGCAGAGCTGGCTCCTCACTCAAGTCTTCTGGAGGGCCGGCACCGTCTCTCCTCTCTTCCGGGTATTGTAATGTTCTTCCCAGGGTCAGATCCACGTTAGGTACGAGGTGAGCTGTTCAAACTGCAGGTCGGCGGCAGCAGCCTGGGGGTGTGAACGCTGGGCCATGCAAGGCCATCCTTCCCCGCAACGCCGTCTCTAAAACTGCCCGACTGCCTTGCAGCACCAAGCAGGGCTGCCGGGGAAGGCCACTTCCCCTGTCCTCTGGCTGAGCACGGCTCCTCTGCTGGCTCTGTTCTCTGAGCAGTGATCGGCTCCCTGGATGCGGGAATATCCCAGAACCCAAGGCTATGGACAAAGGGGTTCATTCCCCTTTTGATTGGGAGAGCCCTTCCCTGTCAGAGTCCAAATTGAAACAAAGTACTGCTTTGGATGGCACCAAGGCAATGGCTGAGAGCACGACTGCCAGGCCCTGTCATATACATCTGCCCATGATCCTGTGGACTGCCTTGTAACCAGGGAGGAACAGCAACAATGTAAAAGGGGGGAAGCTTAGCTTTGCCTGTATCTTCGTGAGCGGCCCACCAGCCTCAAGGGCAGGGAGGGTAGCAGTGGAAAACAGTGAGCATCTCCAGGTCCTCCCTGCTCAGCTGGTTCTGCAGGAACCCAACCAGTCTAGGATGGCACAAAGGGCACACACAGGGGTAGAAATATCTTTATCCAACGATATTGATCATTTGGGGCAGCGTTAGGTAGGATGAAGAGCTGCGTGTTTTTGCACTCCTGCCCACATAGTTAATGTCCTCCGTGACTACTTGCTCAGCCTCTGATAATCCCCAAATAGGAGCCTTCGCCATGGAAGCCTGAACTTGGTTTTCATGAACAGCTTTGGACATGCATGCTGTCTTACGGGCAGGGATGTCCTCTCCATGAAGCAGGGCAGATCATCGCAGGCGAGTCGTCCCGGCCACGGGGCTCGCCGCTCGCCGCGCCGCCCAGGTGAAGCCCTGCCCGGGCTGTGTGCACCGATCAGAGCAGCTGCGGGTCCAAGTGTGAGGGCAGCACGATGGGCGTGCACTGGCCTCTGGCTTCCTAAGGCCACACGGGGCGTGAGAGCCGAGGTAGCTACCTGGTTTGCTACCCTGGTGAGCCATGAGGAAAACTGTGAAACCACATGGAAGATCCTTTGCTCCAATACCAAAAGGATAGAAACTTCAAACTTGTAGAGACCTACTATTGGCATCTTATTGGCATCTGAACATCAGTACTTAGTCGGTGCTCAGCCCTTGGTGAATATTTGTTAGACAAATGAATGGATTGCAACCATGTGAAGAGAGGTATAAAAACCACCACACGGTAAGACTTGAACCAATGAAAAAATTATTGTCTGACAATAATGGGACTGAGTGAATTTTTTAACAAAAGACTTTTTGATATCATATCGACCATGTTTTAATAATAACCAAAACTTAAGCCACTATTTACTTCAGTTCCTCAAGGATCGTTCACCGAGAGTGCCCAGGCCTGTGGGACTTACAGGAACGTCTAAGCCATGGCCTCTGCCCTGGAGAAAAAAATCATGTGCCCTGGAGAAACGCAAGTTTATAACAGAGAAGTTCTGAGATGCTCAGGACTTAATGGAATGCCCAAATGAGCAGTATACAGGAGCAAAAAGCTCCTTCTCACACACCAGGAAAATCTATACGCTGAAACCGCTCTGGAGTGAAGCTTTTGTTTGCCTGCTGCAGCAATCAGAAGCTGGAGCTGAGATTAATGCGGCAGCCGCTGGAGCCATCTCCACCTCGGGCCTGCAGCTGCCCACAGCCTTGGAGGTGATGTGGCTTTGGAGTTCAGGTGGCCTCACCCGGGTCACCTCAGGCCCTCTCTGGCTTCACGGTGTCAAGCACAGAGTCATTGCTCCCTTGGAAATCGCCCAAGGATGATTACTGCGCTCTCAATCTGCAGGGGACATGGGAAGTGAAAGCCACATGAAGTCTTTCTGACAAGTGCCAGCCATTGCTGAAGGGCCACTGCTGTCCCTGGTACATAACTCAATCCTCAGGCAAGCTAACTGGGTCTTATTCCTATTCTTGAAATCCAAAACTCTCCACATTTATGGGGGGCCCAAATGACCTTCCAGCTTTATCTCCCACTGCACCAACTTCCTTCTGCCTCCCCCCTACCTCCCCCGCCCCCCAGTAAATTCAGCTGCATCAGGCTATTTGACATCATCTGTGCAGATGCTCAACTCTCCCCCCGGCGGGCTTCTGCTCAGCGCCTTCCTTCCCCTGCATGTCCTTTCAGACCTGGCTCAAGGGCTACCCGCTCAGGTCATCCACACTAACTCCTCCCCCTCCTCCAACGCCTTCTACCTTCACTGCAGCGTGTAACCGTTTTCTTGGGTTTGTCTCCCCTACGTGACTATTCATTTCCGGAGGGTCCCTCATATTTTACATACACAGTTTTGTATTGTGAAAAACCAGACAGAAAGAAGGCAGGCTACTTCAGCACTGTACAAAAACCACGTTCACCTGAGGACTAAGTATGGCACTCATAGGTGTGGTCCACAAGCTCAAAGTACTAATTAGGTTAATTTTTGGAGGGAGATCTTTAATTTCATTTTGAGAAGATGAGAAGGGGTTATTTGAGAATGATAAAATCTACCTGCTGAACCCTCTGGAGTGAGACTTATCAAGCACTTATGTTACATAATCACTAATAGCGGACAATGATGGACAAGAACGTGACTCTGAACTCAATCTCCAATGCTTCACTAAGAGGAAAGCCGGTCTGGACTAGGAAATAGGCTTTTTGACTTCAGAATGCTTCTATTCTTGACTGCATCAGTAAGCTCAGTGTTCGCACATCAGCTCTGAAAGGCAAGGGAAGCTGCCGGGTTGCACGAGATTGTGCCGTGCCTCTACCACACTCTTATAAGGTTAAATGAAGTCTCATTGAAGGGCACGTCCTGGTCTCTGCACACCAAAAGGGAGTGGACGGGACAGAGCACGGTGGAGAGCAGCGCTCCTCTCCCAGGCCAGAGCTGCAGCAGCAGTAGCCGAAACCACCTCCTGGAGGCTCAGAGGGGAGGGTCCCGGAGCACAGGGGATGTACCACGTAGGAACTCTCAGAAATCCCTGGCAACTCTTCAAGCAGTTCACTACCTGGCAAATTTATTTTGACCTTGTGATATCATAATTCAGGTTACATACAAGAGACAAAAATGTTCAGAGCAGGTAAGCTATTTACCCAAATGTAATTCAGGTTCTAGTCACTTCAACAGAATAAGCATTTTTTTTAAATGCCTACTAAGGGCCAGGCACAGCAGCACTCAGTAACTACTGGTGGTTTCTGATCTTGAGCTCGGTAACTCTCTCATAAATCCAGGATCCTATGTGCTGTATCAAGATGACTTTAAAATCCAAATGAAGAATGGCATTGAACTTGATCCCTGAAGTTTCTTTCCACTCCAGATTTTAGAAGCTATAATGCTCTTCTCCCTAGAAAAGACTAGTGAAGTCTGGCACTAGCCCCGACACCTAAAAAATTGGAACATATTTGGTCTAAGCAAGGAAGCATATAGCTAATTATGTTCAGTTTAGTTCAGGCTAAAACTTTACTGAATGCCTGATCTATTCCCATATTTTCTTAGGCATTCCTGATTTAAAGTAAGTGCAGTCCCCCATGCTTGAAAAACTTCAGTCTAATGGGGAGAGGCTCAAAGCAGTCATTTCAATTTAACATGAAAATGGTATGATAGAAGTAGGTGCAGAATGTTTTCAGAGAACAGAAAGGAGTACACTTACCTCAATCTGGGCATTCAGGACATTTTGGGGGAAGGTTATATCTCGGTTTAGAATGATATTAATGAGAAGTCAGGCAGGCAAAAAGAAAGAGAAGGGAAATCCTGGCAGCTGCCAACAAATGAGCAAAGGTGTATGTCTTGCTATGTGTATTCCCAGCTGCTATGACAAATACCACACAGGAATTTATTGGCTCATGGTTTTCAGAGTCTGGTTTCCTTCCAGGGTCAACAGCATTCACAGTCGCTTTCCCATCATAAGGCAATGTCCTCCACTTTATGTTCCAAGTTCTCCTGAACTCCAGTTTATTGTCTTCCACACGGCTTTCTCTTCAGCTCCTGTTTCCAGTGGGTTCACACTCATCAGAATGTATTAAAATTAAAGACATGTTTATTTCCCCCCCCCCCAGGTACATAATTCAATCTACTATAGCATGGCAGAATGAAACAACACAGTATGTTTAGAAAAATACAAACACTTCCCTGGCTTTAGAAAGTATAAACAAAAAAGAAGAATTAACTCCAAGGACGTGGAGAAGTAGGTATGACTTTCCTCTAACCATGCAGTAAAGGGAAGTCATTTTAAAAAATACATATGGCACATTATATCAGGGATTACTGACTGATCGCAGTTCAGCCTCAGTGATTGTTTCCTGGTTCTTAGCAGAGGACCAGTCACCCTGTAGACACTCAGTAGATGTTTTTTAACAAATAAATGACTGGACACTATCTAAATGACTTAACTGTCTGAGTGATAGGAAGAGAACACTTGGTGCAGACCCTTTGGCTACCCGGTATCTATTTTCCTGCTACAGTGAGAAGGCTCAGTGAAAGTCAGAAGGGCACTTGGCTCCTGAGTACCATCTGTTTCCTAGATTGTCATTATCATGTCAGATAACCCAGGCCCAACCATATCTATGACCCCGCCCATCATTCTGGGGATCAAAGCCTCTGGAGAGAATGACTGTGCTTTCCTGAACAGCCCAGCCCCACCCCAGCCCCAGGAGCCCTCAGATCACCAATCTCCCTGCCAGGCTACCACTGAGGAAAGACAACCATGGTCTCGCTAGAACATGATGAATTCCTTTTGGGCAAATATGGATCAAGCAACAGACGAGGCTATCAAGAAAGTCATGGCAGAAGACAGCGGGTAACAGCAGGAGCCACGGTCCCTCTGGGCTGATGACTGGGCTGAACGGTGAGACGTGCCAAATACGAATTCCAGGGAGGTCTAGGCAATTCTAAATCAAGGGCTGCACTGTGCAAGATGGGGATCCCAAAGCTGAGCAATTTGAGATGTGCTTTGTGATATGACAGTTTGATATATTTTATACCATTATAACGAACTTCCCATTTCCCAATTTAATTTTACATCTACTGACATTCTGGATTAGAGGTGCTTTTCCCCCTTCTCACAAGCCTCTCATCCTTCACTGACTGAGAAACTGGAGGGGAAATGAACGTCTTACTGTTCTGCAGTCTCTGCAAAAGTTTCCCGGACTTCATGGAACCCATGGCTGCACAGTTCAGACTTTCCTCAGCAAAAGGCCAGATGGGGAAGGAGGCAGCCTCATGTCACTAAAGAAAAGACTAATGGGAAAAGGGGCTAGAAGAGTGAGGAAAGGTCGAGTCAGCGGAGCAAAATGCCGAACCAAGGAGTCTGAACATTTCTAGAACACTCAGAGGTTATTGTCTAGTTTGCCAGGATGCTATAAAAATATCAAACTGCCTTTCTCAGAGAGGCCTTCATTGGTCACCCAGTTTATATTACCATTGTTCCCAGATTACCCTATCTCAAAATACCATTTTATTTTCTATGTTATACTCATTGGGGTTTGATATTGTCTTAATTATGAATTTTCTCATATAATAGAAACAAAGCTTTCTGTCTGTTTTGTCCTCTGCCTTGTCTGCAGTGCCTGGAACAGGCACTGGGATATAGTAGGTAGCTGCACATTGCACCAGCACCAAGAAGGAACTTGCACTGGTTTGTTCACTGTGGTAGCCTTCACACCCCCCATTGGACCTCCCCATGGTGTGTTCTCTCTATGTATTGAATTAATGAATGAATGAATGACTCTCCCCAATGTCCCTACCTTTCTGCAGTGTACTGCCTAATTAAATCAAAATGTTAAAAGTAAAATACCACACTCCTAGGTATATACTCAAGATAAATGAAAATTTATATTCACTCCAAAACTAATGGTTTTAGAGGCTTTACTCTTGATTGTTGAACAATGTGAAAAATGCAAATGTTCTTCAAGGGCTGAATGGATAAGAACCTGTTATATCCATTCAATTAATACTATTCAGAACCAACCACTGAAACATGCAACAATACGAATGAATCTTAAACACCTTATGCTATGAAAGTAGGCAGACTCAAAAGGCTGCACGCACTACGATTCCATTTACATGATATTCTGGAAAAAAACAATGCTGTAGGAACAGAAGCAAGATCAGGGGTTGCCAGGCCCTGGAAGTAGAGGGAGGGGCTCACTTCAAGGAGCATCATGGGATGTTTTTGGGTGTTGATGGAATTGTTCTCTGTCATGACTGTAGCGGTGGTGACATGACAGTAAACATTTGTCAAAATTCATGGAGCTCTACTCCAAAAAGAGTAAATTCTACTTTAGGTAAATTATACCTCAATTTTAAAAAGGAAATAAAAGTAAAAAAAAATAAAATTACGGACTGCTTGTTTTAAACAATAGGAATTTATTGCCTCTCAGATTTTGAGGTTAAAAGTCCAAAATTGAGGTGTCAGCATAATCAGGCCTCCTCTGAAATCCATGATCTTCTAGTGGTGGCCTGGCAGCCAGCTCTACCTCCATCACATGGCCATCTCTCTCCCGTGCAAATTTCCTCTTCCTCCAAGGCCTCCCGTCACAGTGGGTGAAGGTCACCTGGTCCAGGCCGGCCTCACCTGAACTGATAACATCTTCAAAGGTCTTACTCACAAATGCGTTCAGGTCCACAGGACCAAGGGCAGGATTCAAACATGTCTTTGTGAGGGACACAATTCACTCCACAACAGTCACATGAATTTATGTTTACCTTCATAAACATATTTTATTGTGGATTAGATGAGAGTCGATCCATTTTTCAGATGGCTAAGCAAGAAGTTATTGGCTCACACTGAAAATGTGATGATGACTTAGTTTCCTTAAAGGTACGTTATCCTTCCAGAACCTCAGGACTTAAAAGCCATTTTATTTCCTTCAATTGTATGTCTTTTCATTTATAAAACATATCTGGATATAGAGTGGGGCTTGATTGCTAAACATTAATATTTCACTGTGAGCTTACTGTCCTTTTCTCAAAGGAGAAAAAAAGAAATTTTGCCTCTAAAAATTATTATGCTGAATCTCTAAAGCAATGAGTAGACAGAAAGGTTATATTACCAGATACTCACTTGGTAATTGTATGTGTGCATGTGTGTTAATTCAGTCACAGTCTAATCAAGAGTCAAAAACCGCATCAGGCAAAATAATAGAGAAAATGCAATTTAAATAACGGTTAACTACGTATAAAAAAATAACTGAATAACTGGTCGTACTACAGTACTACAGCATTCTAAAGCTACCTTTTCCTTCCATAAATTATTTGATTTTGCCTATTTGGTCCCACAATTAGCAACATCAAAAATCTGATTCATATTTCATAGACTTGCCCTGACAATGATGTACTACCTTGCCTTCACTTTTCTATATGTAAAGCCCAGAAGAATGAGGTCCTACTCAATTCATCATTCTGCAGTTTAATTGGGTATCTTACTTTGAAATTATTCATGATTTAATTCAATTTAATTGAGTGTCTCTCATGCACAAAGTCTTCAAGACACATGTGAGGAACAGTAAGATCAAACTGGAAAGATTCCCAAGTACCATACTTCTTATTGTGTTAGTGTCTTAGATAAGAAAAATCATATCCTTAGCGCCAATTCATTCCTGTGGGTCTGAACCTATTGTGGGGGGGACATTTTGATGAGGTTACTTCAGTTAAGGCATGAGCCAGTGTGGGTCTGAATCCTCTTACTGGAGTCCTTTATAAAATGGGGTGAATATGGAGACAGAGACAAAGCTGCAGAAGCTGAGAGAGAAACCCACAGAAGCTGAGAAAGGAAGCCACAGAAACCAGGAAGCTGAACGAGACAAGACCCAGAGGAGAAGGAAGAGATGAGCAGATGCTGCCATGTGCCTTCCCATGCGACACAGGAGGCCAGTATCATCAGCAGCTGGTCTTTGGGGAGAAAGCATCACTTGATGAGGCCTTGTGTTGGACATTTTTCTCAGCCTCAACACGATAAGCTTGCAAGCCAATAAATTCTCATTGTGAAAGCCAACTCATTTCTATTATATTGCATTCCCGCAGCCTAGCAAACTAAAACTATTAGGTTACCTTATCCTATCCCTTCCAAAAGAATTGCTTCACCAACAAAAACTCGCATTCTGGCTCCCAAGACCACTGTCTATGATCCATTTCCCAGGCCAACGAGTTGGTGCCATCATCCAACTACAGACCAATTGCTTGCAGCACCAGTGCTGGGAGCCTAGGAGCTTCTGGCTCGTGCCACCACCCTCCCAGGTACACCACAGCCTGTTTGCTGCCAGCTTCCTCTTCACCCAAAACACCCTTACTTATTTTCTATGGACCAAAGTTGCATGCCCTCAGTAGACATGTGATTTTAATCGCCCACGCACACAAGGAGACCACAAGATAGAAGGAAAAGTGAATGCTGGGGGCTCAGGTCTGGGCCTCTCACTTGGTCCTGTGACCTTGAGTAAGTTGTTTTGCCTCCCTGTGCCTTGGAATTCTTACCCTTAAAATGTGTCCCATAAAAATTCCTGCCTCTCAGAGCCTGTGGCAGGCATTATTTTGACCTCTACAATCTATGTTCCTTGGAGTCACTCTCACAGTTATATCACATTACATGGCAAAAGGGACTTTGCAGATGCAATTAAGTTTAGGAATCACTGACCTACAGATAAGAAGATTATCCTGGATTAGTCGGGTGGGCCAGTGTAATTGCAGGAGCCCTAAAAGCAGGACAGGAGGGCAGAAGAAGACGGTGGAGGGACTCAGACACGAGTAATCAACCCTCCACTGCCAGCTTGACGGTCAGCTGGGAGGACCCGGAGCCCAGGTGAGAGCCACAGCTGCAGCTGATGCCTGGTCTCAGCCCGCAGAGACCCGGGCAGAGAGTTCAGCCACCAGGAGCCGCTTCTGCCCCACAGGGCTACGAGATAAATAGCGGAAGTCGCTTTTAGCTGCTAAGCTGGGGGCAATTTGTTACACTGTACTAGAAAACTAGCACAGGGCCCTTACGAGCATTCAATAGCACATGCAAAAAGCGTTGTGAGCAACAGAAAGCTTTGCAAATAAACGTTGTTGCTGTTATCATTTTTCCCTTTTACAGCAATTCCCTGCATCTCTGTGGTTTCCAGCTTTTGTTGTTGTTGTTTTAACACAGGAAGCACTTCTAAGAGAATTCTCTTTTGGGGATCCCCTTAATCTGAGAAAGTTGGTACTGCTCTCTCTGAGAAAGCTGACAACCAATTAGCAAGTCGCCCCCAAAAGCATTACCAAGCCCCATGCTGCTCTCACTGTCCCTAGTTCATGTTCTTGCAGAAAGAACAATTCTGAGATTTCTGTTCTGAGAGCATTCCCTTGACCATGCAGTCTGCAGTTTCCAGTCACTCTCAGATAAGATCTGTTTATCCTTTATAAAGCTATAATTAAACAAAGCATTCCTAAATGGGTCAAAGATGAAAGGACAAGAGATCTTAGAAAATACTTGGAGATGAACGATAACAAACCACAACATCCCAAAACATATGGTGTGTAGCTAATGCGGAATGGAAGTGTATAAGTTTAATGCATATATTTAAAAAGAAGAGAGACCTCAAATCAATAACCTAATGCCCTGACCTAAGATACAAGAAAAAGAGAAGCAAACTAACCTGAGAGCAAGAAGGACTGAAATAGTGAAATCAGATCAGAAATTAATGAAATAGAACGGAAAAACAGCGAAGAATTTCAACAAGGCCAAAATCCGGATCTTAGAAAACTGCAAAAAAATTGACAAACTTTTAGCTAAACTGACAAAAGCAATGAGAAAGACCACTGAAATTACCAAAATAAGGGAAAAAGAGAGGACAACACTGTCAACCTTATAGAAATAAAAATGATTAAGAAAAATTATGAGCAACCACATGCCAATATATTATACAATTTATATAATTTAGATGGAATCAATGAATTTCTAGAAAGACACAAGTTACAGGTATTGATTTAAAGAAAAAAAAGAAAGAAATAGAATGTAGATCATCAGAAAACACAAGTAGGGTAGAGAAAGGAAAGCTGAGGGTTAATCAGTGCAGAATTGTTAAAAAGGATGTAAATCTTTGGCAACGAATAGAAATGGTTAAAGCACATCATGGTGTTTGTAAGTAGCAGTGCTATTGTCTGGGTATGACAGTGATTGAAAAAGAAAGTCTAAGGTCATGTATATTACTAGAAGGAAAGCGAAGAACTGTAACACGGGACTGTATAAGATAGTGAAACCTCATGTAAAACACAAATGTGGGTGATATTTCATATATGAGACTGTTTTTACAAAATATAAATACAAATATACTAGACAGAAGGAAAAAGAATAGCAGCTATGTATGGCAGGGGATGTGTCGAGAGATTGAGAGGTGTTGAGTTTTGTTTGTTGGGTTTTTTAAATTACTATAATTGGGGAAACGGACTTGGCCCAGTGGTTAGGGCATCCGTCTACCACATGGGAGGTCTGCGGTTCAAACCCCGGGCCTCCTTGACCCATGTGCAGCTGGCCCATGCGCAGTGCTGATGTGCGCAAGGAGTGTCCTGCCACACAGGGGTGTCTCCCGAGTAGGGGAGCCCCACACGCAAGGAGTGCACCCTGTAAAGAGAGCTGCCCAGCGCGAAAGAAAGCGCAGCCTGCCCAAGAATGGCGCCGCACACATGGAGAGCTGACGCAACAAGATGATACAACCAAAAGAAACACAGACTCCCGTGCCGCTGACAACAGAAGCAGACAAAGAAGACGCAGCAAATAGACACAGAGAACAGACAGCCGGGGGAGAGGGGAAGGGGGGAAGGAGAAGGGGAGATAAATAAATAAAAAATAAGTTAAAAGAAAAATTTTTTTTTAAATTAATTACTATAATTGGAATAATGAAAGTGCTCTGGAAGTGGCTGGAGTGACGAATATGCAAACATGATCACACCAAATCCCACTGATTATACTCTTTGGATGGATTTATGCTTTATTAATATGTGTCAGTAAAAGTGAAAAAAAAAAAAGAAATAGATCATATGAATAGAACTATAATAAGTAAAGTGATTGAATTAGTAATTGAAAAATTTCCCACAAAGAAAAACTTAGGCCTAAATTGCTTCATGGGTGAATTATATCAAATACATAAAGAAGAATTAATGTCAATACTTCACAAAATCTTCCACAAAGAGAAGAGGAGGTATATTATTTTCCTGGGCATGCTGTGACAAATTATCACAAATTAAGTGGCTTAAAACAGAAATTTGTCCTCACACTCATGGCAGACATAAATCTAAAACCAAAGTCTTGGCATGGCCACACGCCCTCTGGAATTTCTACAAGAGAACCCACTGCTGCGTCTGTCCTCTGGAAGAGCAGCACATTTTGGCAGGTGAGTAGCTCTAAAGCCCATTTCCTGCCTGTAAATGCCCAGAAAGCTGACCGCCTTGGTCCATTCCTCCCACCTCCCTGCCCCTCAGTCCAGGATGGCATTACCCCTGGGCTACCACCCCAAATCCCCCAGGGTCTCCTCTGCCTGCCCAGGGATCCACGCCGCGAGGCGCCAGTGTCTACCAACACTGTACGTTATGCCTCAATAAAGTTCATAAGTTAGATTTTAAATTAAGGACTTATTTAATTAAAAGACACTAAGAAAGTGAGATTGCAAGCCACAGAATCAGAGTTGATATGAACATCAAAGGACTTATGATCAGAAGGTATGTTTTCTAAAACACTTCTAAAAACAACACAAAAATAATGGACAATAGAGAAAATGGATGATAGAGCAGGGCTTCTCAAAAAGGATGTCATGTCCAAAAGGACAATAAATACATGATAAATATGTTCAATTTCATAAGCAATCAGGAAATTATAGATGCAACCAAACCGTAATATTATTACACACTCATCAAAATGGCTGAAATGAAAAAGACAGTCAATAGCAAGTATTGATGAGGAAGTGAAAAATAGGAGCTATCATATAGGTGAACATAAATACATACAATCATTTTGGAAAACTGCTTGAACCATCTAATAAGCTGAACAGTAATATGCTGGGATACACAAATCCACTCCTATGTGGTGAATACAAATAGAAATGCATGTGTACCTTCACCCAAAGCATGTTCACAGAAACACTATCAGTAATAGCCCCAAACTAGTAGCACCCCAAATAGATGGAGAACACATTTTGTTATAGTCATTCTATGGAATACTATACAGCAATGAAAATTAATGATTATTTCTTCATGCAACAAGATGACTCAAATGCAAAATTTAACACTTGAATGACAAAATCCAGATATAAGTTGTACATATTGGATGATTGAGTTTAACGTTTAGAAAAACTAAGCTATGCTATTAGAAGTCAAGGTAGCGGTTACATTTGGGAAGGAGGGGTTGCAAAGTGATATGTAGGAGTCCCGAGCTTTTCAAGTCCCGGTAATATTTATTTTACGATCTGGGTGGTGATTGTATGGGTGTGTTTTCTTTGCGATAATTCATTAAGACATACAATTAATTATGCATGCTCTTGTGTGTATATTATGCTCCAATGAAGAAGTTTATTTAGAAAAAAAAAATGGATAAAGATTTAGCCAAGGTAAATTTTATAGTCTGAGTAACACACATCTTTCAAGAAAATAAAAATTTAAACTTTCAAATGTTTTCTTTGGGGGATTTGAGGTCTAGATTTTACTCAGTTTCACTAAAATCCTAAATTAATTCTTCACAAAAGTTTGCTAAAATTGTGAGATGTCAATAACATTTTTTTAACTTGAGAAAAAAATGAGATTAAATTTGCACTGTCCATCTGGATATTCACATAACTTTTAGATAGTCTATGTATGCTGCCTGCTGTAAAAGGCTGAGCCACTATTTTTGTCCCTCTAGTTTAAGTGACAGAATGATGTATTGCTACTATGCCTCTTTTGCAGAGTTAACAAGAGATATTACTATTTTGACACTTAAAAATACTCTTTAGCTTTGTTCTTGATTGATTTCATATTATAGATTACCCATTCTGGCTCTATGGGCCTTTGATGAAAAATAATAAAATTATGACCAAACTGTTTTACCAGGTTTTCTTAGTATAAGTGAACGACTTCATGAGAAGAGAAACTAATGAAGCAGTGAATCTACTTAGTCATTCTTTGCACATAAACTTCTAGCAATACATGGAAAATCCTTTCCACCAAATCCAGACTACTTGAGTAGAACCCAAGCCAATATGGTGGGAGCAGACTCTTTCCAAAACCACCTGCCACCCTCTACTACTGTCACCTCTTTCCAAGTCAGTAAGCGTGGGTGCACTGAGGGCATCGTGTGTGAAGTATCTTTATATCCTCAGCCTCCAACTAAATGGGTGGCACACAAAAAGTACTTAATAAATGTTTTTTCAATGCCTCATAGCTTACCAAATTCACCAACAGCTAAAGGGAAGACAAAGGAAAGAATTATAACTGAACAGCCTCTTGATAGATGAAGAAGACAGACTCAGCACTCTGGACTCTTCCTTGTTGCAAAAGCTGTAGAGCCAGCCGCTAGGCTTTGGAGATTGAAATGCAGATACTAGAGGAAGACTGCACCCTAATGTATGAGCACCAGAGTGAAGGTATTTTCCTTTTCTCCCCCACAGTGAAAAGCTTTGAATTCTTTGAATCCAACTTTCCCCATTTCTCTAGTCTTTAATCGGAAAGCAAAGTGGCCAAGAAATTTACCAAGGACACATTTAATGAACTCTCTTACTGCAGATGTTCTGGGTACAGCAAGCACTCACCTCCAGGTCTAAGACGTGGTCCTCCCGAGGCTGCGCAGTGACAGTGGACTTACTAAGCCATGACCCGAAAACTGGGAAAGGCCCTCTGTCAGCGCAAATACGCAAATGCGAAAGACCGCACACCATGTAGCATCGCATAAGCCAGCTTACTTCTAATTCCAGCTCTCCAGCCCACTGGGCTAGTAAGCAATTGCCTGCCAGCTCGACACTAGGACCTGGGGTATTGCTGGGAAAGTCTCTCCTCTCCGACTCTTCATGGCCTACTAGCGTAGCATGGTGGTCCAAGCCACAGGCCTGCCGGTGGTCCTGCAGCTCTGCGACTAGTTGCCAGGTCTGAGTTCCAGGAACCCCTCCTGAGGCTGAGAAGCCGGTACCCAAATCGGGCACAGGAACCTTCTCTCTCTCTTGCTTTCCCTTTGGCTCTTGGCCGTGGAGGAGGGCACCAGCCTCACACTCCTGAAATCCATAGGACTCCTTCCAAGCACAAGAAGCCCACTTCCCTTCATCTTCCCCTGCACGGATCTGCCCTTCCCCCTGGTCAATACAACTTCAAACCATCACCACGACCCCCTGCTGGAGCTGCCAGCCTCCCCAGCAAGCCGGCATTACTTCTCTCGGAAAAGCACAATCATTTTGGCAACAGGGTTCCATCTGCAGGAGCTAGACTTCAGTGGAAGGCGTGTGGGGGCGATGAGCGTCAGAATGCAAGATTTGCCTGGGGATTCTCTGGGACAGCTTCTGGATTTACTTGATTAAGCAACCTCAAGCATCCACATCTGGCTATGGCCACATAAGCACGAAACTCGGAACAGGCCGTGTGATACAAAGAAGCAAGTTTTACAGTAAGGAGGACACTGGCACGAGTCCCAGGAGCCTCCACTAGGTCTTTTTTTTTTATAATTATTTTTTTCTCTCCGCTTCCCTGCCCACCCCTCCCCCAGTGGTCTGCTCTCTGTGTCCATTTGCTATGTGTTCTTCTGTGTCTGCTTGCATTCTTGTCAGTGGCACTGCGAAGCTGTGTCTCTTTTTGTTTGCGTCATCTTGCTGTGTCAGCTCTGTGTGTGTGTGGAGCAACTCCTGGGTAAGCTGCACTTTTTTCATGCTGGGCAGCTCTCCTTACGGGGCACACTCCTTGCATGTGGGGCTCCCCTATATGGGGGACACCCCTGCATGGCATGGCGCTCCTTGCACACATCAGCACTGCATGTGGGCCAGCTCATCACATGGGTCAGAAGGCCCTGGGTTTGAACCCTGGACCTCCCATGTGGTAGGTGGATACTCTATCCATTCAGCCAAATTCGCTTCCCTCCATTAGGTCTTCACTCCATCATCTACACATTTTCAGAAGTTGAGAAAGTCATTTAACCTCCTGTTGGTCACTTGGCCTTCTGAGGCTCAAATCAAAGAACAGATACAGTTGAGTTTGTAAACAGTAAAATACAGAATAAACTTGAGAGAAGAGAATGTGTCTTAATTTTCTTAGATCCCCAGAAGTGTAGAGCACAGAGCATAGAACAAAGTAGACACTCAAAGTTAGATGGAAATGAATGGGAATGGAGGATGAGAGTTACCCACCTCTACTTCCTTACACTGTTATGGGCTCTTACTACCCTGGGAAGGGACATAATACCTTTCAAAGGTGTCATAGGTATAAATGACTTGCTCACACAGTGTAGTTTGGAGCACAATATTCTGTACGTAGATTGAAGAAATGATAGTGGGTGTTTTCCTCCTTGAGGGAAAGCAATGTGTGTCTTTGCAGGGAGACCTCAAAGAAGGCAGCAAGCTCCCATCATGCAGCAGCTGGGTGATTGCTCTTGGAGATACCATGACGTGAACTCGTACACAAGTGAGAGCCTCTAACAGAAAGCTCCCAAGTCCTCTCTTACTCAGGAGCTCTTTTATTTTACTTTGGAAAAGCAATGCATTTGCTCTGATAGTGAGATACATTTTCCTTGCTCTTGGATTATCAAACGTCAATGTAGATTAACTAATTTAGCTGTTGCCTCCAGGCCTAGGAGCAGGTCCTGAACTCTAATATCACAACAGACCAAAATTAAACACACACAACAGACAAACAAAAATCACACCTAGTTGCCTCAGTATAAAGTGGACAGTCACCTTATATTTTGTGATATATAGTACTTTCAATGCATTTTTAATTTTTTTATGTTCAGAGTTTGGTAAGCTGTTCTGGTCTGGGAGGAAAAGGAGAAGAAGGGAAAGAACCAAGGGGCTAAAAAGGGGCCTGTAGGAAATAACTCTTGGTGCTAGTTCTTTCCCTGTCACCTGATATTTGGGGAAAATCCCATCTTTTTTCCTGGTTACTCTGAAATAATAAAAATCCTTCCAAACATTTTCCCCTCAAAAGAGTCCTGAACTACCCAGGCCAATGTCAGACTTACAAGACTCCCTCTTCTGCAATCTGAAGCTTCTTCCCACTCCTGTGGCAGAAGGAGAGGAGGGTCCACGTTGTCCTTGCCTCCCATTCCCCCCGATACCACCTGCCCTGGCTGGCAGGAGTTTCAGACTCTCTGGGGTACAGACCAGAGGAGATGGCACTGGGGGAAAGACACAGTCTTCTCAGCTTGTGTAGTGTGTGGGTGTCTAAGACTGGCTTTCTCTCAGGTAGATGGAGAGCTTCCATGGGTTTCCCATCGAGTCACCTCCAATGCAGCTCTAGGTCGCACACTCTGTCTCCAGTCTGGCTGGTGACTTCGTCTCTGGACAGCTGGTGGTCCTCCCCCTCTCTGGGGATTATTCGCCCCCAGTGGACAGGCTCTTAGCAGGATTGAAGGTGACTCAGACCAGCTCCCTCCTGGGGGACCCCTCACACCGTTACTCTTACCTGGAGAGGAAGTGAAGTGCCCTCTCGCTCCAGCCTCTAAATTCCATCCTCTGCTACGGGACGCTTCTGCCAGGTTCCTGTCTAGAGACAATTATTGGGGCAGAGGCCTGGCCTCAGCATCGATACCTCACAAGTTCTAAGGGACACAGGTCATTTATTCTATGCTTCTCTTAAAGTCCCCTGCATGCCCTCCCCTCGTGTTCGGGGTAGGGAAGGGGGTGGCAAACACCCTACACGTATACACAGTCCTCTCCACAGAAGGGCTTCAGTTCCCATGAAAGCCTCCCTTCTCAACATCTGCAGGCTTACGAGGTGGATTTTCATATCTAGATATACCTTTAGGTAGATATTAAGCTGAAGATCTCAACGTTAAAGATTCAAATTTAAGGATTTCCTTGGTCAGTCAGGCCAGCACCTGGCTAATGCAATAGATGGAGCCCCATTTTGCCATCCTCTTTGCACAGATATGGCACCCAGCTGTCCCTCTTCTTGCCACCCAGGTGACACCACCGGCCCCTTCTTGGGTCAGCCATTACTAGTGATTATTTGGGATGAAAGGATGCTTTTCAGAGTTGCTGCCACTTGCATTCTAATCAACTATTTTGTTAGGCCAGTCTATTTCCCCACAGTACTGGACACAATTAAGCCTCCATAGTAGGGGCCTTGGACACTTCTGGAGGTGGTGGAACCATAAGGAGAAAGCCAAGTACCCAATTCAGAGTGAATATAAGTGGAACCAGCTGGAACTATCCAAACTATGCATGTTACATGTAGTTAGGGCCTACAGCACTGACAGCCCATGGTAGACAATAAGTTGCAGTTTTCATCTCCCTTCTACTGACCCTCACTTTACAAATGAAGAAAACAACATCTGCTCATTTTTCCCCAGATAGTCGATCTGAGGAGGAAAACCACATGAGATGAGGTATGTGCAAAAGCAGTATCCTCTCTCCTGTCTGTGTATGTAGGCTGCTGCGAAATAATCATCCGGCAGAATGGATTAAGCATGAACATTGAAAGGTGAAATCTGTGCCTAAGATAAGCATGTAGAGTATACAAAGAAGATACTATTTTCACTAAGTGCAAGAAAAATAAGACAAAATGATGAAGTGTCTATCCCAATATCATGCAGGTAAGAAGCAGAGGGTTTCTTAGGTTCCACACGAGTCTCCCCACTGCCAGCACAGGGCAGAGCAATACAAGAAGCATGGTGAGGTCTCCACCCGACTTCTGAAGAAAGGACAGGAGCTTGATGGCACTCTATCAGGGCACCCACGACCGTAAAGCATGGCTTAGAGACAGCACACCCATCTGTTACCATGAAAGAAAGAAACAGACATTTCAAAGGATTTGGACGTAATTCAGAATATAGAAAGGCATTTTCAGTCCTTTCCATAAAAGCCATTTTACTTATAAACCATTCAGATAAGGAATATTTATGGCCCTTCAACCTCTCTCACTGGCCCTGAAAGAAATTGGATTTCCAACCAAATCCATTTACAATGAAAGGTCTATTTATACTAATCAAAACACATGGTAAGTACATTACATGGAAGGGGAAAAAAGCAGTCTCTTGATGAACACAGACATTGTAGCCACAGGAGTGGCAGCACCATCAGAGAAGGTCAGGCTTGACCGCTTCTGACCGCGCTTGAAATTGTCCCAGCTCCTAAAGCATAACAACACCACAAACAGGCTGCTTTAGGGGTACACAAGTCTAATTACGGTGGTTTGGAATTACGTACCACAGAAAAACATGTTCTTAACACTTCATCTATTCCTGTGGGTGTGAACCCATTGTAAATAGGATTTTTTTAAACAAGTCAATTTTGTTGATACACATTAATAAAGCATAAATCCACCTAAAGTGTAGAATCGCAGATATTTGGTACAATCACATAGTTGTGTATTCATCACTTTAGTCATTCTTTTTTTTTTTTTTAATTTATTTCTCTTCCCTTCCCCATGCCCTCTCCCTCCTCAGTTGTCTGCTCTCTGTGTCCATTTGCTGTGTGTTCTTCTGTGTCCACTTGTATTCTTGTCAGCGGCACCTGGAAGCTGTGTCTTGTTTTGTTGCATTGTCTTGCTGCGTCAGCTCTTCATGTGTGCAGTGCCATTCCTGGGCAGGCTGCACTTTTTTTTCATGCTGGGTGGCTCTCTTTACAGGATGCACTCCTTGTGCATGGGGCTTCCCTATGCGGGGGACACCCTTACATGACATGGCACTCCTTGCACGCATCAGCACTGTGCATGAGCCAGCTCATCACATGGGTCAGGAGGCCCTGGGTTTGAACCTTGGACCTCCTATGTAGTACGTGGATGCCCAATCCATTGGGCCAAATCTGCTTTCCACTCTAGTCTTTCTTAGAGCATCTTCATTATTCCAGCAACAATAACAACCACACTAAACAGCAGAAACCAAACAAACAAAGCTCATTACTTCTCAATCTCTCTATATTTCCCCTACCATACATAGCTGCTATTCTATTTCCTTCTCTCTAGTTGATTTGTATTTATATTTTATAAAAAACAGTCTTATATATGCAATATCACTCATATTTGTATTTTACATGAGGTTTCACTATTCTATACAGTTCCAAGTTACATTTTTTAGCTTTTCTTCTAGTAATATACATGTCCTTAAGGCTTTCCCTTTCAACCATTGTCATTCTCATACATTAGCTCTGCTAGTCACAAACATCATGGTGTGCTCTCAATATTTCATTTCAGTTCCAAAGATTTATAATATTTTAATCAATTCTGCACAGACTGCCCATCAATTTTCCATTCTCTACCTTCATTCTGTTTTCTAGTGACCTATATTCTACTTATTAATTCCATGAGTTTACATAATATATTTAGTTCATAATAGAGCAATCACAATAGGAGATGCATGGGAGGAGCTCCCATCCTGGGGAGCTCTGTCTCATTCTCTAATAGGACGCAAGAATCCCCCTAGTACAGGGGCAGTGACTAGTGAAGGAGATGGACCACTGATGGGCACTTGATATTAATAACTCTACTTATGAAACTTTACTTCAGAAATTGAAACTTGGCCTAGTATTATCAGGTGCCAGAGAGTTACCTCTTGAGAGCCTCCTTGTTCAAATGTGGTCTCTCTCTCAGCTGAACTCAGCATATAAATACATTACTATCCTCCCAGCATTGGACGTGACTCCCAGGGATGAGCCTCTCCGGCACCAAGTGATTACTACCAAGCATCAACTAGAAATGAAAATGGAAAAATACCTTGACAAAAAGGGGGAAAGAGTAAAGACAAATGAGTTTATATGGCTAAGAAACTTCAAAGTGGGCCAAGGGGTCATTCCAGAGGTTACACTTATGCACATTTCAGCAGGATTTCATTGACTGCCAAAGTAATATTACCTCAAATAGTGGGGTTTCTGAGGGCTCTGGAGACATCCAGACACTATATGTAGAGCAGACAGCTCAGGAGTTTGGTACACAGCAAGGGGCCCTACTTTGAAATTTATGCTCCCCATTGTTACAGAGTTGGACTCATTTGTTGTTTCCATTACACATGGCTCTTCTGCCCTTTGATAGGTGTATGCCTAAGAGACTAACATCTATTGGTTGTCCATGTGCCAGCTGGGCCCTGAATCTCAACAGACTTACAATACCTACTCTCTAGTTCATTGGACTCACCCAGAACAACTAACAAGGAAATGATAACGGACAATGACCATCCCAAGGAACAGAAAGATTGTGCAACTGCAAGCAAGATAGTCCCATCCATCAGCCCCATGGGATCTAAGCACTCTCTCATTTGGAGGTGGAATGGGTATTACCATCCCAGAATCCTCGGGATTGGGGAATGAATGATGGACTAGAGTAGACTTACTGATATTCTACTATTTGTGATTCTAGCAATGGAAGACCTTTTATCATTGATGTGGAGGCAGTGACCACTGGAGATTTTGAGGGGAGGGAGAGGGAAAAGCAGCTGTAATATGGGGGCATTTTCAGGAGTAAGGAATTGTCCTGAATGACATTGCAATGACAGATTCTAGCCATTGTATATCTTAAGTTACAAAATTGTGTGGAAGAGTGTAACTACAATGTAAACCAAATCCACACTCCACGGCAATGCTCCAAAATGTGTTCAGCAATGGTAACAAATGTACCACACTAATGAAGGGATTTGCTAATGTGGGAAAATGTGGGAGTGCTAGGGAGTGGGGCATATGGGAATCCCCTATATATTTTTATGTAACATTTATGTTATCTAAGTATCTTTTTTTAAAAAAAATAAAAAGTATATTTTAAAAAATAGTCATATAGCATTTGTTCTTTTTTGACTGGCTTACTTCACTCAACATAATGTCCTCCAGGTTCATCATGTTGTCATATGCTTCACAACTTCATTTCTTCTTACTGCTAAATAATATTCTATCATGTGCAAACACCACAGTTTGTTTATCCATTCATCATTTGCTGGACACCTGGGTTGTTTCCAAGTTTTGGCTATCAAAAAAAAAATACTGCTATGAACACAGGTGCGCAGATGTCTATTCACTGCCCTCAGTTCTTCTGGGTATATGCCTAGCCATGATATTTCTGGGTCACATGGCAAGTCTATATTCAACTTCCTTAGGAACTGGCAAACAGAGTTCCACAGTAGCTGTACCATTCTACATTCCCACCAACAATGAATAAGCATTTCTACCTCTCCATACCCTCTCCAACATTTACAGTTTTCCAACTTTTTAATAGTGGCCAGTCTAACAAGCATGAAATGGTATCTTATTGGAGTTTTGATTTGCATTTCCCTACCCACTACATTTTTACATGTGTTTCTTCTCCATTTGTATTTCTTCTTTGACCAACCATCTTTTCAAATCTTTTGTCCATTTTTAAATTGGGTAATTTGTCTTTTTATTGCCAAGCTGTATGATATCTTCATATATCATGGACATTAAACCCTTATTAGATATGTGATTGCCAAATATTTTCTCCTATTGGGGAAGCTGCATCTTCACCCTTTTGACAAAGTCCTTTGAGGTGCAAAAGTGTCTAATGTTGAGGTGGTCCCATTTATCTATTTTTTTCTTTTGTTGCTCATGTTTTGGATATAAGGTTTAAGAAATTACTGCCTACCACAGGATCTTAAAGATGGTTTTTTTTCTAGGAGTTTTATGGTTGTTGCTTTTATATTTAGGTCCTTAACCCATTTTAAGTTAATTTTTGTAAAAGGTGTGAGATAGAGGTCCTCTTTCTTTATTTTGGATATGGCTATCCAGACCTCCCAGCACCATTTTTGAAACTGACTGTTCTAGCCCAGCTGGGTGGGCTTAAGAGATTTGTCAAAAAGTACTTGACTGTAGATGTGAGGTATATTTCTGAGTTCTTTTTTTTTTTTTTCTTTTCAAAAACTTTATTCAGATATGAACAGTAAAATATTACAGAATCATTATTTCCCCATTCTCCTTGTCAAGTTACTTAACTTCTCATATTGTCAATTTTTAACTCAGAAATTGGAAATAATAATTGCTCTTCTATCATATGGACATTGAAAATTAAATATTAATAAAATAAAAGCATAAGACATATAGCTCAGTTCATGGCACATAGTAAACACTCAATAAGTGATGGCTACTATTTAATAAAAATAGTAATAATTTAATGAATGTAGAACATCACTACTACTTCTTTTTTAAAAAAAATTCAATCTTTTAAAATTTATTGAAATCTACTTTACTTCTGACGCATGTGTCCTTTTTAATTTCTGAGTTCTTGATTCAGTTCCATTGGTCAATGTGTCTGTCTTTATGCTAGTGGCATACTGTTTTTACCATTGTAACTAAGTAATATGCTTTAAGGTCAGGAAGTGAGAGTCCTCCAACTTCATTCTTCTTTTTGAAGACATATTTGGCTTTCAAGTCCCCTTACCCTGCCAAATAAATTTGACTTTTGGCTTTTTGATTTATGCAAAAAAAGTCTGTTGGGATTTTTTATTGGGATTGCATTGAAACTGTAAATCGGCTTGGGTAAATTGACATCTTAATGATATTTAGTCTTCCAATTCATGAACATAGAGTGTCTTTCCATTTATTTCAGTCTTTTTTTGTTTCTGTTAGCAATATTTTGTAGTTTTCTGAATATAGGTCCTTTAAGTCTTGGTTAAGTTTGTTCCAAAATATTTGATTATTTTAGTCACTATTTTAATTGAAATTTTTTCTGATTTTCTCCTCAGTTTGCACATTAATATTGTATAGAAATGCTCTTGATTTTTATGTGTTAATCTTGTATCCCATCAGTTTGCTGAACTCATATTAATTCTAGTAGCTTTGTTGTGGATTTTTCAGGATTTTCTAGCTATAGGATCATATCATCAGTGAATAATGAAGGTTTCACTTCTTCCTTTCCTATTTGGGTCCCTTTTATTTCTTTATCTATCCTAATTGCTCTAGCTAGAACTTTGAGTACAATATTGAATAATAATGGTGACAGTGGTCATCCTTATCTTATTCCTGATCTCAGTGGGAACCTTTCAGTCTTTCATTGTTGAGCACAATGCTAGCTGTAGGTTTTTCGTATATGTACTTTACCATATTGAGAAAGCTTCCTTGGTAAAAAAAAAACACCAAGAAAGGTGCTGTATTTTGTCAAATGCCTTCTCTGCATCAATTGAGAGCATATGATTTTCTTCTTCAGTTTATCAATGTGTTTTATTATACTAATTGATTTTCTTTTTTTGAACCACCCTCGCATACCTGGGATAAAACCCACTTGATCATGGTGTATAATTCTTTTAATGTGACTTTGGATTCTGTTTGCAAGTATTTTTGCATCTATATTCCTTAGGGATATTGGTCTGTAATTTTCTTTTTTCATAGTATCTTTATCTGGTCTTGGTATTAGGGTGATGTCAGTTTCATTGGATGAGTTTGGTAGCACTCTTTCCTGTTCAATTTTTGGAAGAGCTTGAGCAAGATGGTATTAGATCATCTTTGAATGAGGGGTCGAATTCACCTGTGAAACCATCTGGTCACAGGCTTTTCATCTTTGGGAGGTTTTTGATGGCTGTTTCAATCACTTAACTTGTGATTGGTTTGTTGAGGTTTTCTATTTCTTCTAAGGTGGTTCTATAAATATTTCTTTTAGGTGATTCATGTGTTTCTAGGAATTTGTCCATCTTGTCTTGTTTTGGGGAATACATTTGTTCATAGTATCCTTTTATGATAGCTCTTATTTCTGCAGCATCAGTGGTAATTCCCCCTTCTCAATTCTGATTTTATTTATTTGTGGTTTCTCTTTGTCAGTCTAGCTAAAGGTTCATTGATTTTGTTGATCTTCTCAAACAACGAACTTTTTGTTTTGTTGATTCTCTCCTATTTCTTTGTTCTCAATTTCATTTGTTTCTGCTCTGATCTTTACTATTTCTTTCCTTCAGCTTGGTTTGGGATTAATTTGCTGTTCTTTTTCAAGTACCTCTAGGAGTGCTATTAGATCTTCAACTTTAGCTCTTTCTTCTCTTTTAATGTAAGCACTGAGGGCTATAACTTTCCCTCTCAGCACTGCCTTTGTGGTGTCCCATAGGATCTGATATGTTGTGTTCTCATCTTTATTTATCTTAAGATATTTGCCAAATTCTCTTGAAATTTCTTCTATGACCCACTGATTTTTTAAGTGTTCTGTTTAATCTCCATGTGTTTATGAATGTTCCCTTTCTCATCCATTATTGATTTCTAGATACGTTCAATCAGAGAAAGTGTTTTGTATAATTTCAATATTTTAATTTATTGAAACTTGTCTTGTGACCCAACATATGGCCTATCTTGGAGAAGGATCCATGAGCACTTGTAAAGAATGTATATCCTGCTGTATTGGGGTACAATGCTCTAAAGATGTCTGTTAGGTCTAGTTCATCTATCATATTATTCAAGCTCTCTGTTTCTTTATTTATCTTCTGTCCAGATGTTCTATCCAACACTGAGAGTGGTGTATTGAAGTCTCCAACTATTATTGTAGAGACATCTATTTCTCCCTTCAGCTTTGCCAGCTTTGTCATGTATCTTCGGGCAATAAGGTTGGGTGCATAAATATTTAGTATAGTTATTTCTTCTTGCTGAATTGCCCCTTTTATTAATATATAATGGCTTTCTTCATCCCTTATAACAGTTTTGCATTTGAAATATATTTTGTCTGATATTAGTATCACTACTCCAGCTCTTTTTGGGTTACTGATTGCATGAAATACCTTTTTTCAACCCTTCCCTTTTAACTTGGTAGTGTTCTTACCTCTGAGTTGGGTCTCTTTTAGACAACATAGAGATGGCTCATATTTTTTAATCCATTCTATCAGTCTATGCCTTTTGATTGGGGATTTCAAGCTATTAAGCCATTATCATTTAATGTTATCATTGTAAAAGCATTACTTACTTCATCCATTTTGTCCTTTCACTTTCTGTTTCCAATAATACTATTGTCTGTCTTCTTATACTTTAGTTTACCCTTCCTAATAATCTTCATTTCTACAGCCTTCTCCAAGTCTCTTGCCCTTGTTTTTTCCTTTCAGTCTGCAGCACTCCCTTTAGTATCTCATGTAATTCTGGGCTTTTGGTAACATATGCTATCAGTTTCTGTATGTGAAGTCTTTGAACTCACCCGAATTTTGGAAGGACAATTTTGCCAGATACAGAATTCTTGGCTGGCAGTTTTTCTCTTTCAGTACTTTATATATATACATCATACCACTTTCTTTTCTCCTCCATGGTTTCTGATGTGAGATTGGCACTTAATATTACCAAGGTTCCCTTGTATGTGATGTTTTGCTTTTTTCTTGATGCTTTCAGAATCTTCTCTTTATCTCTGATATTTGTCATTCTGGCAAATATCTTGGGGTAGGTCTATTAGGATTCATTCTGTTTGGGGCAAATTGTCTTACTAGATATTGAAATTTATGTCCTTCATAAGAGTTGTGAATTTTTTGGCCATTATTTCTTCAAATATTCTTTCTGTCCCCTTTCCATTTTCTTCTCCTTTTGAGATGCCAATAACATGTATGTTTGTGCATTTTGTGTTGTCATTCAATTCCCTGAGATTCTGTTCCATTTTTTCCATTTTCTTCTCTTTCTGTTTTCCAGTTTAGATAGTCTGCTTCAAAATCACTAATTCCATCTTCTAGCCATTCAAATCTGCTCTTTTGAGCCCAAATGAATTTTCATTCTCATCCATCATGTCTTTCATGCCCATAAAGTCTGTTACCTTGCTTTTCAGGCTTTCAAATTGTTCTTTATGCTCACCCTAAGTCTTCTTAAAATACTTATCTCTTTAGTTATATTTTTCTTCAATTGTTTAAATTGATTCAGGATAGTTGTGTGATTATTATTGATTAGCTGTCTTAAATCCTATGTCTCTTCAGGATATATGGGGACCAACTCTTCCTGTTTCCTGTATGGCTTGTAATTTTTTACTGATGTCTAGGCATCCAAACATGCTGATGAATTTACTCTGATGGCAAATTTCTCTCTCTTGCTTATTGTCTTTTTTTCCCATAGCTCTTCTTTGATATTTCATTTTACTTTTTAAAAATCTTTAAAGTTACCCAGCTTAAGTTATCAAAATCAAGCCAGGGACTCACTACTGGGGTGCAAATTTTCTTCCAGTGGTTAGAGTACAGAAAAACCCAAATTAAGTTTTTGTCAGTGCAATTTCCAGACCAGCCAGAAGATGGCACCCATTTTTGCATCTTTCCATGGAGGTTTCCAATCTCCATTTTCCTGTGCTTTGGTCTGGCCAGAGGAGAGATTCAAGGTGGGCTCTGGTGGCTGAATTCACTGAAGTAAAGTCCCCCAACTCTTCTTCCCTTTTCCCTTGAAGCTGCTGACAGGGAATAAGACGTCTGTTCCACTTTCAGTCAGCTGCAGTGAGCCAAGGGTTTTACTCCAACTTAATATCTTAGAGTGGGGGAAGGGAGCCCTTCCCAGCCACTGTGGGGTTTGGCTAATGACATTTTTTGTTTTGAGTTCCTCTCTCTGTTCCTCACCCTCCTGGGAGTTGTGAAGCACTGTTCTGGTCTGCTGACCCCCAAAGCAGTTCCCTCGGCCAACGTTGGCTCTTTCTCCGTTGTTTTTCTGAGAGTGCTGAGCACTGCCTACCTAATCAGATGCCATCTTCCCGCAATTTAATTTAGAAATTTATATTAAATTTAGAAAAAAAAATTTAAATAAGACTTTTTGATGAGGGTAATTCAGGTAAGGTGTGGCCTAAATCAGTCAGGATGGGTATTAATCCTATTACTGGAGTCCTTTAGAAGTAGAGTGAAATTCAAACACAGAGAAAAAAGACAGGGGAAGTAAGAGCAGCTGAAGGTCAATGGAACCTGAAATAAAAGGGAGAAGCCAGGAGAGGCTGCCGTGTGCTTCACCAGAGGACCCTAGGACCAAGGCTCGTGGGTTCTTGAATGCCTGCCCCAGAATGCCAGTCCTCAGTAAGAAAGCATCGCCTTGCTGATGCCTCAGTTAGGGGCTTCTCCTAGCCCCAAAACTGTGGGCTAATAAATTCCCATGTGTAAGT
The DNA here is from genome assembly GCF_030445035.2 of Dasypus novemcinctus. Lineage (NCBI taxonomy): Eukaryota > Metazoa > Chordata > Mammalia > Cingulata > Dasypodidae > Dasypus > Dasypus novemcinctus. The sequence goes on from NC_080697.1 coordinate 7,205,328, forward strand.
CAACCCATTCTATTATTTGCTTGGACATCCCCAGAAACTGAAGCACCAATTAATCAAAGGCCCCAATTTTAGCCTGGATATTTGGTGCAGAAGGTGATATATAAGGAAGAAAAATGCCAGAAACTTCCATTTCTAATTTATTTATTCATAGCCCCAGCACCAGAATTAACATGGAAGGGAAGCCAAAAGGTATGTCATATGATGTTTACCTTTGAGAAAAGTTTTATCTAGTCAGAAAGAAAAGAGAAGCACGCACCATGTAGAATATCACAAACAGAACTTAATTGGAAGTTAAGGAAAAAAAAAAAAAAAAAAACCTGCTGGCCTGCCAACTACTAGAGTAATTTTTGCAAGTTCTCGGTTTCGGATATGGCAATGAGTTTGGTAAAAAGAATGGGAATTCAAATTTTTCTAGAAGATGTCGACTGAACTTAAAAATTGAGGAGGAGTGGGTAAGAAGGCACTAACACCTGGACCCTCGTGCATGATTTAACTGAGTGTGTGAATGGTGGTGCCACTCACCACAGTGTGGAACACAGCATGTGAAACAGGTTTGGAAGGAAAGATGATGCATTTTGGGGGGCAGCTGAGTTTGAAGGCTCAGGGCAGCATTCAAAGAAAATGTCCAGCACTAGTCTGGTATCACATCTGGAGTTGAGTAGAGAATTATTTGCTAGAGACATAGAATTGGAAGCCACCAGTGTCTAATCCATGAGGAGGCAAGGTGTCCACACCATGCTTTTCCCCCAGTTCACAGTTGTGAGGGAATCGGGCTGAGCTCTGAGGACTTACCAATGCCTTCCTTCCAGACGTCACCAAACCCTGGCCTTGTTTTTATAGAAATAGTTTTTTAATTTAATAACACATAAAATAAAACTGGCCATGATTCAAATATGGGACTGTGTCAGGAAAGGTGTCCCCAGTTAATACCTCACTGGCCTCTGCAGACTCATTTTTAGTTACCTCTGGCAACACTTCTGGAACACAGACCCTGCAGAGAGTCGAAGCTAGCTTTTTGTAGACCAGTTGGTATGTTCGCCAAAGTTCTCCAGCCTAGGAAATCCAAATAAAAATAGTGCAGGACTTCATGTAGTGCACCTGCTAATTTGGGGTTGTCCCTGAAAAGACCACTGTCCCTCAAACTCTGGTGCTTTGTCTCATGGTCCCTCAGACCACACTGTTGAGTGGAGAGTAAGGAGGGAAGTTCTGCTGGGTGAGCCTTAGGTGGCTTCAGACACGGGGCAAGTTTGGGATGGGTAAGTACCGTAGCCCTGGCTGAAAATAAATCTACCAATTAAACAGAGAGACAAGCAATCCACACGCACATGTGACTTCAGCTCAGTGTTTGTCATCAGCAGGCACAGAAAGTTCCAACTAAGCTTGGAGAAGGTAGAGAGATGGAATTGCACATCAGACAAGAGCTGAGAGTACATGACAAATGGCTTCATCTCACATAAAAGGTGCCCTGATTTCTCTAAGCACTAGAAACCAAAACCAGGTTCCTTGCTTATCAATCTGCTAAATGAATGGGCAATATTAAATGTATTCTGGTGAAAATTAGAAAATAATGAGAGTTTTCCTGAGTAGATAAAAGCAGTTGATGAACTAGCCCAAGCAGACAACATGGATAGAAAACTAAATATCCTAAGAAACATTAACATGTAAGAAATGGCCAAAGAACGAGATGCCTGAAAAGGTATTACAGATGTCACAAAATTGCACTCGAATTAGAATAATAAACCACCAGGTAATAAGAAGTCTTCATGGACTTAGCTATCATTAATGAATAAGAGTGTTACATGATTAAAATAGTATTTGTATATAATTAATGCAACAAGACCATCATTCAGTGTGTAATAGAGAAAAGAAAGAGCCTGGAGGGCTGCACGTGCATGGTGAACGAGGACAGGACAGATCTCCATGCCCTCCGCAGGACAAAGTTAGAACACGAAAGGGAGACCTGCCAGCCAAATCATTTCCTCCAGCTCCGTGATAGCAAAGAAAGGTTTCTTGACTCACATGTTCAGAGATTTTTTTTCTTAAGTTTAAATGATCGGTATTTACAACATTAAATCCTGCGGGTTCTTGGTAAGTGGCAAGTAAGGCCCTCTCCCCATCAGGGTGGGAGATGGTCAGAGCCAGAGCCGACGAGCGAGGCCAGTGTAGCAGGGGTGGGGCTGAGAGAGGCCCCCTGACCCTCACCAAGGCTCACGAAGCCTGATACAAGTTGTGCAAAGAGCAAGGACAGAACTTCATTCCTCCCTAAGCGAGAGAGGAGGAGGCCCACGTGGAAAAGGTACGTGACACTGCCTCTCACCCACTCCCAACACGAAGCACGGGCTGGATTTGCAGACTGCTTAACAGAAGCTGAATGATGCAAAACTCAGGTTAAATAAATCGCAATGCCAACCCCAGGACTGGGAAAGTCCAGCCTTTTCCAAGGTTTCCTGTCTCACTGTCACTTCCCTGGTCCTCTCCAAACTTCACTTCAATAAGTGCGATCTGGGCTCTGCCCCACGTGAGGCTTAGAAGAAATCTCATCACACTCAAGAACTTCATGAGCTTGGAATCCTTCGGGAAGATGGGAATGGCCGAGGAGATGGATCACATCTCACAGTGCACAGCCTTCTGTTAATCACACCACGTCAGCTTTTCATATCCTGCTGCCTTCCCAAATCTGCTGCAACTCCTGATCCTCTCCACCATCCCGCTGTGCTCCCCTGGGACCAGCAGGTCTATTCCATGCTATGGACAGGCTCATCAGGGGAGTCTGTCTTCCCAGTCCTAGTCCCTCCATTTCTTTAAATCAAAATTGCCAATTTCCTATGAAATCATATATGAATGCTATTCCAACTAATGTTCTACCTTGGGACATGATGTCTAACATGCTATCGGATTTTTCAGGAAACAAAGGAACTTCCTGTCCATGAAAGTCTCATCCCATCGCACTTTCTTTGCCCTCATTCTCTGTGGGGACACAAGTCTGCAGCTCTTAGCAGGGTATCCAATGCACAGCAGGGAGCCCAGTCAATCTGTGTGAGTGAATGACAAAGAAGAAATGAAAGAGTGAATGTAAGAGAGTTGATGTGACCCAAGCAATTGGCCTTCCACCTACCATATGGGAGGACATGGGTTTGATCACTGGGGCCTCCTGGTTTTAGAAAAAAAAGCATGCCCGTGTGGAGAACCAGTGCCCGTGTGGTGAGCCAAGTGCATGCATGGCGAGCAGATGCCTGCACAAGTGAGTCACACTCAAGAGGATGCAAAAAGAGAGTCAAAGGGAAGAGTCAAGGCCAAGTGCTACAGAAACCAGGAACTGAGGGGGCACAGCTGACAGGGAACCTTTCTCCACATTAGAGGTCCCCAGGATTGAATACCAGTGAATCCTAGAGAAAAAAAAATGAGAAAAGAAAGCAAAAAGAGAAATAGGTACAGAAGGTCACACAGCAAATGGACACAGACTGCAAAAATAGCAGGGTGGGGGAAGTGAGGGAAAAATAAATAAATAAATAAATCTTAAAAAAAAACAAGAATGAGTGAATGTAGCCACAAGTGACTTGCTAAGAATCTCATATAGGGCAGAGACAGGATTTCAGTTAGGTCTGTTGAGTCCGACCCCGTGGTCTTACTGCGCTGGCGCGGACCGTGAGCCCTTTTACTAGGGAGAGTGCTAACAGAGAGTGAACACAGGCTGACGGTTTGTAAGAGGTGTCAGACAGATATTGGACTAAAAGGTTGTTGAGAGTTCTTCCAAGTGGACATTTTAATGAGAAATCTAAGCATCCTCTGAGACTTGGTACAGGTATCTGAATCAGAAGCTCTCCTTTAGAACATCTTATATTTATGCCTATGAAACTGTGACTGCAGGATCAGAGTCAGAAAACCTGGCTCTTCCAAATTGACAATCTGGATTGAGACATCAAGGTTATAAATTCTACCAGTAAACACTGCTTTCCACACCCTGCAATGATAGACGGCAACTTGTTTCTGTCTGCTAAATAATTCATCCTCTTCAGTGCTTGCAAGCTGATAAACACAAGGGGATTTATATCCTCATAACTGTACCAAATTCTCCATTTTGAATGCCTAGCTTTTATAAATGCATAGGCTTTTTATTCCCCAGCTGCTATTGTAGCAGAATGAAAAGAGCCATCATTCACTTATTGAAGCACTTGATTTGGAGACAGATGATCTGTGGGGACATTTGGGCTCAGCTTCCCACCAATGGTGTGACCTGGGCCAAGGCTTCGCAGCGTCAGGGTTCCTGCAGCCCTACCGTAGGTTAATATTATTAGGAAGCAGTGACTGGAACATGAGAAAAGGCAATGGTTTCAAAGTCTATTCTCTGGAGCCTCAGGGCAGAGAGAGGCCATGCCCGAGAGAACACAGCCCCCTCCCCGCCTGGCGTGGGCCACAAGAAGTCGGTTTTTAACCTTCCAGATCGCAGATTCAGCCCCTCAAATCCACGGCTCAACTATCTGTCCCCCACGCCTTGAGGTTTCCACTACAAGGACTCCCTCCAAATCCCCGGGCTGCAGAGTTTCCAGGCACCTCTGCGGTCATCATTCACATAGAATCCTTCCCATGACATGAGAAAATCACCTTTCCCAGCTGTAAGCCACAGGACTGAGGCCCCCCAAGCCTAAGCAACTGGCCACGGATCCCCAGGTGAGGAAGCAGCACCCCACTGCTGTTCTGGGCAGCCTTCACGTTCCTGTTTTCTCCCAAACACAAGATAGAATCTTTAATTTGAAAAACTGTTTGCCTTTTCAGATAACTTGTGCTCTAGCAATAAACAGGCCACTTTCTCATTTTTCTTCAAAGCATGAAACTTCGGGCTTATCTGAAGGAGAAGGGGACAGCATCGATTCTGAATCTGATAGGACTGGCAGCACAGCCCATGCTTCTGTCTCTATAACCATAAAGAACACTTTGTGCTCAGATATGGGACAGTCATCTCAGCCCCAGCTGGGAGGGGCCCCTGTCCAGATGGAAACAGCAAATGTCATCTGAATTTCTGCTAATCATACTAACGTTCTTGCTGTGATACCAAAAAGAGACTTACTCTAAGGAATTGGTTTACACACTCATGGGCTCTGGCAAATCCACATTGGAATTCTGTATGGCAGGTGGGAGGCTGGAGATTCTGGGAGGAGGGATGTGGAAGACTTTGGTCCAAGACTGTAGGGAAGGCCAGGGAGGAGTTGAGGGTGGAGTCCCAGGTGGAATTCCTTCTGGTTCTTGAAACTCAGTTCTTGCTTTTAAGGCCTCCACCTGACTGGGCAAGGCCCACCCACATGGCTGAACATAATGGCCTTTTCTTAAAGTCAACTGCTTGTAGACGCTAATTCCATCTACAAAATACTTCCGTAGTAACAACTAGGCCAGGGTTTGACCAAACAATTGGGCACTAAAACCAGGACAAGTCAACAGATAAAATTAGCCATTGCGGCATTCATTAAACAAGCACGAAACATGGAAGCATGTAACCTGTGCTGGACACAGAGCTGGCATTGTAAGTAACCTGCCAGCAAGATATTTGGGATCTCCTTGGGGAGGAGAGAATGTCTACATGCAGAGCATAATGTCCAGCTCCAGGTCCAGGTCCAAAGAGCTCTGGGAATTCAGTGAGGAAGGACCACTTTTGCCCTAGGGTATTAGCAGTTCCTTAGGTGAGACAAGACAGGTGCTGCAAGTGATGAGTAGATGGGATCTCTCAAGGGGTCATAGGGAAGCCTATTCATGGTGGAAGGAATTGCAAGTCAAGGAAGAACCTGAGAAGCTTGCAAAAAGCAAACTGTGATGGTAAAAAAAATTTCCTATTGCTGAGTCAGGCAAGCTAGATTTCTATTTTAGCTCTCTCTCATCACATATGTGATCTTGTGCAAATAACTTATCTCCTGGTACTTTTCAATCATTTTTAAAACAGAAATTAAAATAGGTATCTTGTTATTAAAAAATATATGGACCTTCAAATTGTTTGATTTTGGGGTATAATATAAAGGTCCCTTATAAGTCTTGTTATTAATTTAGATACATTAACTGACATCATTGATTGGCTTCAAGAATTTGGGCTGGCACAAGAGTGAGCTAAGAAAGACCTGTGTTTTTAAAGGCCATTTAAAATCCAGAGTCCAATATTAAAAGCCACGGGTATAAAAGAGAATAAGCCCATGAAAATAATGAACCAACTGAGAGTTCCAAGGGGAAAAAAACTAAATAGTATTCCTATCATTGTTCTAATAGTTACCAGGGGGAATGAAATTCTCTTCTCTCTTTTAAGATATGAGATTATGTGTTCCTATATTAAAAGGAAGTAGCACCTGTACCTCCATGATAAAATTTTAATCACAAAAATTCGGATTAAACACAAAGAAAAGGAAAATTTTAAATGGAAAGAAAAGTTAGTTTGTGGAAATTGACAGGCTGGTTTTAAAATGTATATGGAAATTCCAACAACCATGAAGAGCCAAGAGAGTTTGAGAAAAAACAGTCTAGAGGATATCAAGATTTGTTTTAAAACCACAATAATGAATATGCGAGCTATTGATGTAACAATCGGCAAAGAGGCCACCGGTATCCTTGGGGCATGAGCTCTGGGGCTGCTCTTTGCACCCCTTTTTCCCTGTCCCCATACAATCTTGTCAGGGGTATGACTGTACATCACTGTAGTTAGAACATAGTCCAAGGTCAGATTCCTAGAATTAGATGCCCAGAAAGAACAGAGACTTCTGCAGCCTAAGGCTTACTCTGTGACCCAGAAACTTCTTGAGAGAGAGGCAGATGACACCATCTCACATTCTCAAAGGCCCCCTCCAGCTGAGAAAAGGGTGATCTGAAGACAGCACACATCCTTACGTTGATGAAAATGATGCAACTACACAGGAAGGGCACAGGGCAGCAGAGAGGCATTGCAATACTATCACACAGCCAGATGAGGCCTTGGTCCCTAGATCTAGAATCTAACTTCTGATTCTTAATAGGTTTTTTCTCCTTCCCTGCTGCATCTCCACAATGCCTCAGGACTACCAGAAAGATCTTTGTTTCTTTTCCTGGAGAAAGAATCTCTTAGTGTCCTCAAGGCTCTCTCAGGTTCTTATCTCTGCTCTATGGTCATCCTGGTCCTCCCTCTCCAGTTATACCTGCATATGGAGAACTGCTATCCCCAAGGTCCTTGCCATGGACAGGAGCTTTAAGATGCAAATTGAACATTTGGAAGTATCTTGGGAACCAATTGTTTTAGTCTGTCAATGGGTACGGAATACAAAATACCAGAAATGCGTTGGCTTTTTAAAAAGGGTATGTATTTGTGGTAGAAGCTTATGGTTACCAGGTATGATGGTTAGGTTATTGTGTCAACTCAGCCAGGTAATTGTGTCCAGTAGTTTGTTTGAACAAGCACTGGGTTAACAGTAATACAAAGGCATTTATGGACTTCAGTCACCATTGACTTTACTGCAGTGGTAAATCATAGATAGCTGGTTATGATTACATCAAGCAGGGAAATCACCATCAGCAATGAACTACGCTTAACGCAATCAGTTGAATCCCTTAAAAGGGGAAGTGATTCTAGCATTGAGTGAGAATTTCCCAGCTCATCTTCGGACAGCCAACATCTCTCAGAACTCATCAAGAACCTTCACTGGACTTTCATTGCAGCGCCTGGTTGCGGCCTGCCTACGGAACCTGGACTTGTGCATCCCCACAGCTGTGTGAGAGACTCTTATAGAATTGCCTACTATTGACAGATATCTCTTATTGATTCTGTTTCTCTAGAGAATTCTGTCTAATACAGCTTGGAACTGGGAGTGGTTCTTGAGGAACAGAGTCATAAACATGGGCTGTCTGAGGTGGTTCTGGGAGTTTTGCAATTGTCTCTCTGCCCTAATTGGACTCAAGGATACTGGTGGCTTCCTTTTCAATAGCAAGGAGGCTGCTAACAGGCCATGGCATGAGTTGGCAATCGAGATAGGCAAAATAGCATCACTGGGTTCCCCTACTTCCACTCTTGCAAGAAGCAGGGATCTAGGTAAGAGTGTTTTCAACACCTTAACAGAGTTTTATGGAGTCAGACAATATAATGATGTTGGCTGGCTCCTCCTAGATACTCTGGATACTGTTACAAAAGAAAGAGATGAGTTAAAGTCTTCAAATTGGAAACTTAAACACTGAATAGATGGTGTGAAAGTTTCTATGTGTGCTCTGAAAGAAAATTTTGTCTCCTGCAGCCAAAGGCTCAAAATATCAGAATCAAACTCACACTCTGATTGTATGAGTTGCTGAGTTACAAAGGAAACTAAAATCTCAGTGCTGCAGTGTTTCTGCAGTTAAAGTGAAGGCATTGATTGGAAAAGAGTGGAATCCAGGGAATTGGAATGGAGACATATGGGATGATGATAATATTGATGGAGACATTGGAACCTTAAATTCTGCTGAGACTTTACCAGATAAGCCTGCCTTGGCCTGCCCTGTCCAGGCCACAGCTTGTCAACCTTTTATCATCCAGCCTCCAGCCTGCCCCAGGGAGTCTAAAAAAAATTCCAGCCCTGAGGTGGGTACCAGCCAAACTGAAGTCTGCCCTGTATAGCCTCTAGCCTGCCCCAGGGAGTCTGGACCTCCTCCCAGGCCTGAGGCACATACCAGCCAAACTCCAGCATGCACTGCCTAGCCTCCAGTCTGCCCTGAAGAAACTGCCTTCCAACCCCTGCCTGAAGAAATTAATCCTATCTCACCAGAAGAAAATGCAAGAGAATGCCCTGAGGTCAGTAGCTTGCAAGGCATTTCTAATTCTCCTTATCCACCCCCATCACCTCTCTTGTCTTCAAGACCTATTACTAGATTAAAATCACAAGCCCCCACAGGTGAAATAGAAAGTGGGACCCATGAGGAAGTAAAGTATACTCAGAAAGAACTGCATGAGTTTTCCAACTTATATAGACAGAAATCAGGGGGATATGTGTGGGAATGGATACTAAGAATATGGGATAATGGTGGAAGGAATATGAAGTTGGATCAGGCTGAATTTATTGACATGGGTCCACTAAGCAGAAATGCTGAATTCAGCACTGTACCTTGAGGGGTTAGAAAGGGCTCTTACAGTTTGTTTGGCTGGCTGATTGAAACATGGGCCAAATGATCTAGCATGTCTGAGGTTGAGATGCCCAATTTGCCCTGGTACACAGTAGAAGAGGGAATTCAAAGACTTAGGGAGATTGAAATACTAGAATGGATTTACCATTTAAGAGTTGCCCACCCACTCTAGGAATATCCAGAGGACACACCTTTAACCAGGACTATGAGGAATAAATTTATAAGACTAACTCCATCTTCCCTGAACAGCTCTGTGTTTGTTCTTCTCTGTAGTCCAGATGTTACTGTAGGGAGGGTTGTGATGGAATTAGAATCATTAAACATTATGGGAATGAATGGATGTCCATCTGGTAAAAGGCAAGAATTGGCAGTTAATCACCAAAGTCAAGGTGGGTGTGGCTACCACAATGAAAGGCAGATTCAAAAAAGCACTCAAAATAGTCTGACTCATGTAGAGTTATGGCATTGGCTAATGCATCATGGGGTACATAGCAGTGAAATAGACGGGCAGTCTACTAAATTTCTTCGGGATCTGTATAAACAGAAGAGTTCTGGGTTGAGGGAATGAAACCCTAACTCAAATTACAGACACAGAGAATCACGGCCCCTTAATCAATTCCCAGACTTGAGACAGTTTACAGACCCAGAGCCCCTTGAATGAGGAGGAGGCCTCGTCTCCTTGGGGAAGGATCCTGTTAAACTACCCAAAATTTATACTGTTAATCTTTCTCCCACCTTTCCCCAAGGAGATCTATGGCCTTTTATCAGAGTAACTGCACTGGGGAAAAGGAAATGATCCAACATTTTGGGGATTATTAGACACTGGCTCAGAAGTGACATTAATTGCAGGAGACCCAAAATGTCACTGTGGTCCACCAGTCAGAGCAGGGGCTTATGGAGGTCGGGTGATTAATGGAGTTTTAGCTCAGGCCCGTCTGACAGTTGGTCCAGTGGGTCACTAGACCCATTCTGTGGTTATTTCCCCAGGTCCGAAATGCATAACTGGAATAGACATACTCGGTAACTGGGCAGAATCCCCACACTGGATCCCTGACTTGTGGAGTGAGAGCTATTGTGGTTAGAAAGGCTAAGTGGAAGCCACTTGAACTGCCCCTACCTAGCAAAATAGTAAACCAAAAGCAATACTGGATTCCTGGAGGGACTGCAGAAATTAGTCCAGCCATCAAGGATTTGAAGGATGCAGGGGTGATGATTCCCACTACAATCCCATTCGACTCTCCTATTTGGCCTGTACAGAAAGCAGGTGGATCTTGGAGGATGACAGTAAATTATCATAACATTAACTAGGTGGTGACTCCAATTGCAGCTGCTGTCCCACATGTGGTATTGCTTGAGCAAATCAACATGTCCCCTGGTACCTGGTATGCAGCTCTTGATTTGGAAAATGTTTTTTTCTCAATTGCTCTTAGTAAGGACCACCAGAAAGAGTTTGCTTTCAGCTGGCAAGGCCAGTGGTATACCTTCATTGTCCTGCCTCAAGGGTATATCAACTCTCCAGCCCTATGTCATAATATTAACTGCAGGGATCTTGATCATCTCTCCCTCCCACAAGACATCACACTGGTCCATTATATTGATGATATCATGTTGATAGGACCTAGTGAGCAAGAATTAGCAAAGACTCTGGGCTTATTAGGAAGGCATTTGCATGAGAGAGGATGGGAAATAAATTCAACTAAAATACAAGGTCCTTCCACCTCAGTGAAATTTCTAGGCACCCAGTGGTGTGGGGCATGTCAAGATATCCCTTCTAAAGTAAAGGATAAATTGTTGTATCTGGCTCCTCTTATGACCCAAAAAGAGGCACAGTGCTTAGTTGGTCTCTTGGGATTTTGGAAACAACACATTCCACATTTGGGTGTGCTACTCTGGCCCATTCACCAGGTGACCAGAAAAGCTGCTAGCTTTGATTGGGGACCAGAACAAGAAGAGGCTTTGCATCAAGTCCAGGCTGCTGTGCAAGCTGCACTACCACTTGGGCCATATGATCCAGCAAATTCAATGGTGCTGGAAGTTTCTGTGGCAAATAGAGATGCTGTCTGGAGCCTTTGGCAGACCCCTATAGGAGAATCACAATGCAAACCCTTAGGATTTTGGAGCAAAGCCCTGCCATCCTCTGCAGATAACTACTCCCCTTTTGAGAAATAGCTTTTGACCTGCTGCTGGGCCTTAGTAGAGACTGAAGCTTAACCATGGGCCATCAAGTTACCATGAGACCTGATTTGCCTATCATGAGCTGGGTATTTTCTGACCCACCAAACCATAAAGTTGGGCGTATAGAGCAGCACTCCATAATAAAGTGGAAGTGGTATATATGAGATAGGGCTTGAGTGGGTCCTGAAGGCATGAGTAAGTTACATGAGAAAGTAGCCCAAAATGCCCATGGTCACCACCCTGCCATGTTACCTTCTCTTTGCAAGCCCACAGCTTTGGCCTCTTGGGGAGTCCCTTACAATCTGTTGACTGAGGAAGAGAAAACTCGGGCCTGCTTTACAGATGGTCCTACACGATAAGCAGGTACCACCCAAAGGTGGACAGCTGCAGTAATTGCAGCCCCTTTCTGAGACATCCCTGAAGGACAGTGGTAATGGCAAATCCTCTCAGTGGGCAGAACTTCAAACAGTGAACCCGGTTCTTCATTTTGCTGGATGAAGAAATGGCCAGAGGTGCATTTGTACACTGATTCATGGGCTGTTGCCAATGGTTTGGCTGGATGGTCAGGGACTTGGAAAGAACATGATTGGAAAATTGGTGACAAAGAGGTCTGGGGAAGAGGTATGTGGATTGACCTTTCTGAGTGGGCAAAAAACATGAAAAATTTTGTGTCCCATGTGAATGCTAATCAGAGGATAACTTCAGCTGAGGAAAATTTTAATAATCAAGTGGATAAGATGACCTGCTCTGTGGCTAATGCTCAGCCTCTTTCCCCAGCCACTCCTGTCATTGCCCAGTGGGCTCATGAACAAAGTGACCATGGAGGTAGGGATGGAGGTTATGCATGGGCTCAGCAACATGGACTTCCCCTTAACAAGGCTGACTTGGCTACAGTCACTGCTGAATGCCCAATCTGCCAGCAGCCGAGACCCACACTCAGCCCCCGATATGACACCATTCCTCGAGGTGACCAGCCTGCTACCTGGTGACAGGTTGACTACACTGGATGACTTCCACCATGGAAGGGGAAGCAATTTGTTTTAACTGGAATAGACACATACTCTGGATATGGGTTTGCATTACTTGCATGCAACATTTCTTCCAAAACTACTATCCATGGACTTACCAAATGTCTTATCTACCACCATAGCATTCCAAACAGCATTGCTTCTGATCAAAGAACCCCTTTCACAGCAAATGATGTGTGGGAACGTGTACATGCCCATGGAATTCACTGGTCTTACTATGTTCCCCATCACCCTGAAGCAGCTGGATTGATAGAACAGTGGAACGACCTTTTGAAGACTCAATTATGGTGCCATCTAGGTGGCAATACCTTGCATGGCTGGGGCAATGTTATCCTGGAGGCTGTGTATGCTCTAAATCAGCATCCATTCTATGGTGCTGTTTCTCCCATAACCAGGAACCATGGGTCCAGGAAGCAAGCAATGGAAATGGTTACCCCTAGTGACCCACTAGGAAAATTTTTGCTTCCTGTCCCTGCAACCTCAAACTCTGCTGTTCTACAGGTTTTAGTCCCAAAAGGAGGAGAGCTGCCACCAGGGAACACAACAATGATTCCATTGAAGTAGAAGTTAAAACTGCCACCTGGCCACTTTGGGTTCATCTTGCCTCTGAATCAACAGTCAAAGAAGGGAATTACTGCACTGGCTTGGGTGATTGATCCTGGCTATCAAGGGGAAATAGAACTGCATCTACGTAATGGGGATAAAGAAGAGTTTGTCTGGAATACAGGAGATCCTCTAGGGCATCTCCTAGTACTGCAATGTCCTATGACTAAAATCAATGGAAAATTGCAACAACCCAATCCAAGCAGAACTAACAATGACCCAGAATCTTCAGGAATGAAAGTTTAGGTCACCCCACCAGGCAAAGAACCATGGCCAGCTGAAGTATTTGCTGAAGGTAATGGAAACATGGAATGGGTAGTGGAAGAAGGTACTGATAAATATGAACTTCGACCACGTGACCAGTTACAGAAATGAGGACTGTAGTGGTCATGAATCTTTCTTCCTTGTTTCATTATGATGATGATTGTATATGTACACACAAAAAATTTGTCTTTTTCCCCAGACTTTCCCCGTTATCATCTAACAAGTTGTATCCATTCCATGTCATAATATTTGAGGATGTCAAGTGAATATTACCCAAGAACTCACACCCCATGCTGTATGAAATTAATGCATTTCCAGTTGTACACAGGAGAGTTGAACAGTGTTAAGTGGAAATAGATATACATACATATGTATATATATATATACACACACACATATGCATGTCTATTGTTTTTAGTTAGATGCAAGTATGGTTTAAGGTAATGTGTATGGTTGCCGAGTTGACAAGGGGTAGACTCTGATGGTTAGGCTATTGTGTCAACTCGGCCAGATAATTGTGCCCAGTCGTTCAGTCAAGCAAGCACTGAGCTAACTGTAATACAGGGCATTCAAGGACTTTAGTCACCATTGACTTTACTGCAGTGGTAAATCATAGATAGCTGGTTATGATTACATCAAGCAGGGAGATTGCCATCAGCAATGAATGATGCTTAACCCAATCAGTTGAATCCCTTAAAAGGGGAAGTGATTCCAGCATTGAGTGAGAATTTCCCACCTCATCTTTGGACAGCCAACATCTCGCAGAACTCATCAAGAACCTTCATTGGACTTTCATTGCAGCCCCTGTTGCTGCCTGCCTGCAGAACCCAGACTTGTGCATCCCCACAGCTGTGTGAGAGACTTTTATAGAATTGCATACTATTGACCAATATTTCTTGTTCATGTTTCACTAGAGAACCCTGACTAATACACCAGTCCATAAAGAGTAAGTTACTCTTTATGTTCCCACAAAATCTGTTCCCACATATTGGAGCAAGATGACTGCTGATGTCTGCAAGGGTTCAACCTTCCTTTTCCTCTTAAGGCTTCATGGTCCCAGTTTCTTCCAATATCAGCTGTAGGCTGGGGCAAGTGTCATCTCTCTTCCAGGGCTCATTTCTCTCTGGACTTAGCTGCTCTGTTCTTTCAATATGGTCAGCTATAGATTATCAGGCTAATGGTTCATCTCTCTTCCCAGTCCCTGCCATGTCTATGGAACCATCTCTATTCCTCTGTGTTCTTCTGTGTGCTTACTTCCTGGGGCTCCAGCTCAAAACTCCATCATCAAAACTCTGCCAAGTTGTTTTCTCTGTGAGTCCCTGCCCATCAAGGGGGTGGGAACTCCATGTCCTACTTAAATGACCTAATCAAAGCCTTAATCATAGTTTAATCAAAGTGAAAGCTCTGAATCTAACACAATCTAACAAGTCCAGAGGAACAGACCAGTTTAAAAACATAATCCAATATCTACTTTTGTTATTCAGAAATAATACCAAACTCCTACACCAATTAAGAGTGAGAAATTAAAAAAAGAAAACATAAATGATCAACTAAGAATTTGGAAGGAAAAGAATAATAACTAGCTCCCTTTTAAAGAAACGGGATAGAAGGGAAAACGTCTTACCATTTTATTCAATTGTGCTGCCTAACTTCTCTGCTACAATGCATAAATAAACTTCAGAGAAATATCAGGGGAGGACATGAAGTTGAGAGAAGAAGTAAATCAGAACAGTACTGTATCCATACAACAAAGAAATATTATTTTGCAATGCATCTACTGATGTTATTGTATTCTCCTATATTGTTGGACAACATTTATTTAGAGATGCCCCTAAATGAGGATGTATAGGGTTCACACAACTTTCTCTATCGTAATGGACATCCTCAAAAACTTACCTTTGTGCACTTGTCCACCTGCCCCCTTAAAAGGAGCGTGTGCAGTGGGCTCAAAGGTAATTCCCTTTCAACAGCCTTTAATGAGGCTATGGGCAGGACAGTGACTTGAACAGTCAAGAGCCTCCCCCTCCAACTTTAAACTTCCAAAATCTATATTTTTTAAAAATTGCTCAAAGTCAGAGGGGGAGTTGTCCAAGTTTCAGGAATGAAGAAGAAACACCCATGTAAGAGGACTAAATGCTTGGAGCTCACAGAAGACCTGGAGTCTGAAAAAAGACACATTAGGAACTAGAGCTTTAACTTCCATATGGAAGTAAGAGTTGGGGCCAGAGATCCCACATGCTATAGAAACACCAAAGTGAGTATCAACTGAACTGGAAAACACCTGCCCAGTTCCAAGGCCCAGAGAGGACAAATATTTGTCTCAGGCTGTGACTGGAAAGAGAGCAGCCACTAGAAATCAGAGCCCTAGTGCTGTGTCCTACTTTACACTAACTGAATAGTCTTAAAAGTCCTGAGTCAAGAGCCTAGCCTAAAATTTCATTGACACTGTGGAGTCCTTTGAAACTTGGGCAGAGTAATCTGTGAGATATTTCCATAGAGAGCCTTTCAATGACTACAGCATGTGTTGAAATGTGAACTACATTTGCAATGCTCATTTGTAAATGGTAACATGAAGAAAGCTGGTGGAACTAAAAAATTGAAGGATGGAAATTGCGGGAACAGAACAAAACAAAGCAACTTTACAGAAAGCATACTTCAAATGTTCAAAATAATAAAGAAGGCATAAAAATGCAAAAGGCAAGGAAAGCTATTGTAAAACAAGAGAAGCCAAGTAGAAATCTATGAATGAAGAAAATATGATCATTTCAAAAAACATCAGGAGAATTAAACAGTTCAGGAAAGGACAAAGGAATTTGGAAAGCATGTCTGAAAACAATACTTAAAAGATAGTATTGAAAGTTAAAGAGATTAAAAATGTGAAAAATAAGTTAAGAATATGAAGAGTGAGTATAATCACTAACATAAGTTTAAGAGGAGTTCCGGAAAAGTCCTGGAGAAAATGTTAGAGAAAGAATATTTGAAGAAATAATGGCTGTAGTTGTAGGAACACATAATTGTTCAGATTTAAAAGGCACAGTAAAAAACAGTATAAATAATACAAATATACCCCCCAGGAAATTTAGTGAAATGTTCAGTCTCAGGGATAAAGACAAAGTTTTAAAGCCACCAGAGAGTATGAAATGATTACATGCAAAGGAACAACAATCAGGAAGACCGAAGACTCATCACAGCCACCTTGAATGATAAGAGAAAATGAAAAGAAAATTAATATACTGAGAGAAAATGCCAAGCCAAATATATATATATGCAGCTATGCTTTTCTCAGAGAAAATTGAGAGCAACATATAAGCATTTTGTCTCATCCAAATACTAAGAGAAATTTTCTATTTAAGAAATCCTACCCAAAAAAATACAATAAAGACTATATTTCACAAATCCAAAAAGAAGAAAGGAATTCAAGAAGCAGTGACAAACAAACATATCAGTAAAATACAAGGCAAACCTAAATATTTAATGGGATTAACCATTACTGTACATTGGAAAATATTGTAGAAATTTTTTAAAAATTGAGGAGTGTCTATGGATGTTTTCTGTACATGGGGAAGAGCAGATGTTTGTGTGGACTGGGTATGTTCTGAAAGACAAGAAAATGTACTGAGGCTCTTGCTTTGTTCAAGAGGAGAGAATATAGATACAGACATAGATATAGTTACACTGGATTTTTATTAAATATGAAATTATGTGTATGGAAGGGTAATCACTAATTGAATAGAAATAGAACCTCTAACTATAACTTCTAAAATAATAAAGGAAGAAAGGATAGCAATAAAAATTCTGTTACTCCAAAAGAAAATAAGAGGAAAAAAACCAAGCACATAAACCAAACCAAGACACATAGATACCACAAATAAGTCTAAATAAATCAGTAAGCACAATAAATATGGACTGATTGAACTCATCAGCTAAAAGAGAGACTTTTAGTTTTAGGTAAATAGCAATAGTTGACAGTAGACCACTAGTCTCTCTTAGAACAATTTAAAAGGCCAGATAAAAATATAAATTGTCTGGCTTAAAATTACTGAGGCAACAATAGCTAGAAAAGCTATGAATTATTTCAGAAAATAAAGTGACCTTTATGCAATACTCTTGAAATACAAGAATTAAAGTAGAGGACACCACAGTAAATGGACTTGAGAACTATACCAGGTTCTCAGTTAAAAATTTTGAAAGGCCAGGAAGTGGATGTGCCTCAAGCAATTGGGCTCCTGCCTACCACATGGGCAGTCCCTGGTTCGGTTATCAGTGCCTCCTAAAGACAGCGATCTAGTGCAACAGGCAGGCACAGCAAGATGATGCAACAAGATAATGCAACAAGAGACACAAGAAGAAAAACACAAGAGACACAACAAAGCAGGGAATGGAGGTGGCTCAAGCAATTGGGACCTCCCTCCCACATCAAAGTTCCCGGGTTCAGTTCCTGGTGCCTCCTAAAGAAAGAAAGAAGACAATAGACACAGCAAACAAGGGGGTGGGGAGAAATAAATAAATTAATTTTTTTAAAAAACTTTGAAAGGCCAGGAGTGAATTAAAATAGTCCCAACCTTTCTTGGGCTCAACTTGGCAGTCCCTGATTGGAAAAAGGTAAGTATCTACCACTATCTGTATAGTTAAAAGTAGGATGCCAGACACAAAAGGACAAAGAGGTATGATCTCACTGATATGAAATAATTATAATAAGAAAATTCATAGTTAGAACCTAGAATACAGGTCACCGGGGCCAGTGTGGGGATAAGGAATGGGAAGTCAATGCTTAATTGGTACAGAGTTGCTGGCAGGGGTGATGGAAAAGTTTTGGTAATATACACTAGTGATGGTAAAAGAACATTATGAATGTAATTAACACCACTGAATTATAAATCTAAATGTGGTTAAAAGGGGAAAATCTAGGTGGTATATATGTTGTTAGAATAATAATTTTTTTTAAAACTAGCCATTATAGAACTGTACAACACAAGTATTGAATCCTAATGTAAAGTATGGACTACTGCTAACACTGTATTGTAATAATATTATCTCATCAACTGTAACTAACACACCACACTAATTCAAAATACAAAAACATGGGGCCAGGTTTATGAGAACTCTGTATTTTGTGCATGATCTTTCTGTAAATCCATAATTTCTCTAATAGTAAAATATAGTAGGATAAGCCCATCCTATAAGGAAAATAACCTCAAAATATTTTCACGTGCAATTTCTATTATCCAATAAAAATTAGTAGACATACCTTAAAAAAGGGACTATACAACTGGAATCCAAGAAGGAAAAAGAGACAATAGAAATGGACACACTAGTAATACAGACATTATAATTAGGTTTTTAAAATAGGAGAAGATAAAATAAATTATATCATATAAAATATATTATATTCTTTCTTTACAAAAAAAATATATCTATAAGAAGGAACCAATTGGAAGTTCTTTCACTGACAAGTCCCCTAATTGAAATTAAGAACTGAAATATGTGATGCAGCATATGTGTAAATTAGAAGCCCAGAACAAGAGGAAAGAATGAATGGGGAAAAGTGCATTTGAAGAGAGAGTGCCTGCAAGTTTTCTCCAAAATTGATGAAAGACACCACATAATATTCAAGAATCTCTGCAAACCCTTAACAGAATAGATGCAAAAAACATTGCTCTGGCCATATGATAGTCAAACTGGTGAAAAACAAAGAAAAAGAAGAAAAACCTGACCAGATAGAGAAATAAAGGTGCCTTACCTACAATGGAGAATTATAAGACAAACAGCTGACTTATCAGTGGAAATTATGGAAGCAAAAAAAGAGTAGACATATTTAAAATGCTGAAGGAGAAAATGCCAAACAGATTTCTATATTTAGCAAAAATGTCCTTCATAAACTAAAGTGTAGTAATGATATTTTTATTTTTTTTATTTTTTTATTCATTTTTTAAAAATATTACATTCAAAAAATATGAGGTCCCCATTCACCCCCACCACCCCCACCCCACCACTCTCCCCACAGCAACACTCTCCCCCATTATCATGACACATCCATTGCATTTGGTGAGTACATCTATGGGTATCGCTGCACCTCATGGTCAATGGTCCACATCATAGCCCATACTCTCCCACGTTCCATCCAGTGGGCCATGGGAGGATCTACAGTGTCCAGTAATTGTCCCTGCAGCACCACCCAGGACAACTCCAAGTCCCGAAAATATCTCCACATCTCATATCTTCCTCCCATTCCCCGCACCCAGCAGCCACCATGGCCACTTTTCCCACACCAATGCCCTATTTTCTCTGTGGACATTGGATTGGTTGTGTCCATTCCACATCTATGTCAAGAGGGGGCTTAGATTCCACATGGATACTGGATGCACTCCTCCTGCTTTCAGTCGTAGGCTGATACCCCAGCACCAACTACAATTCCAGTAAAGTAACAGGGAAGGCTTGTGAAAAGAGATCACATCTGAGTCCAGTTCCATCACGCATAGACACCAACTCCAAAGAAGGGCCAACTGACATGGCAGTGAACTCCATCTGCCATGACCATAAAACCTGTGGGTCTCTTTAGCCCTCAGTAGAACCAATACCTGGGGTTGTATCTATTTTATCTGTCTCTGAGACTCTGCTCAGGTGTGCATAAGGGCAATCCTTCTGACAACCTCCAGACTCTTTTTTAGAGACTCATAGCCATATAAACTCATTTGTCCTTTCCATTTCCGCCTTAATTTAGGTCAAAAAGTATTTTTTAACTTCTGTTATTATATGTAGACAGGGATATTCTGCTGGTCCGCGTTGAACCTTTTATTCAAGGTCATTTTCTAGTTACGTCATCAGCTGGTACTTGGTAGTGATCCCTCGGCACCAGGGAGGCTCATCCCCGGGTGTCATGTCCCACGCTGGGGGGAAGGCAGTGCATTTACATGCTGAGTTTGGCTTTGAGACTGGCCACATTTGAGTAACACAGAGGCTGTCAGGAGGGAACTCTTAGGCACAGTGCTGCTCTAGGCCTTGTTCTTATTTCAGGTGTATAGGCTCACAAGCATAGTCATTAGTATCAGGGGCTCATTGTTGGACTCTCATTCCTTCCTGGTCTTTGCCGTTGCATCCAGGGGACTGCCGCTGCTCCCCTAGGGACCACAGCAGAGCCCCCCTGGCCAGGAACCCAGCACCCCCCTCAGCTGTTGTTTTTAATTGTTTCCACTATGAGTATATCCAAGCATTTCCGTGCACCCTGGACACATGTCCTGTAGAACTCCCTGTCAACCATATGTCCCCTGTCAATAACATCCCATACCAGTATTCCTCCACTGCCATTGTTGAACTCCTCTGTGATCCAAAACTTCCTGAAAAGTGAAGCCCAGTATAATGCCAGGTTCCCTTAATAGTAAAATGGAATATAGCGATGAATTTAAAGATTAGATATAGAATACATATTGATTTGGAAAAATTCTACATCCTATCTTTTTCATTTCTTTTTTCCTAATTATTAAGCTTCTCTTCACAAGAGCTATAGATCACAGTAATTCATATATACAATATACAGTACTCCTGCATATCCAATATAAAACCTTTTCCCTTCCACAGCAATAATCTTTTAACATATTCATACCATATTTACTGAAACTGATGTACAGATATTGAGACAATAGCTTTCAAACAAGGTAACATTTGTGTTTACATTGTGGTTTATACTTTAGGCTATACAATTTTCTAAATTTTTAGTTATCCTATGTTTTACATTATGATTTACATTATTAGTCTGTCAGCCCCTATATGTTTTTGGTGTATATTACATGTTTTATATCCATCCTTGCGTACTCTTGTGAAACGCTTCTATTGCCCTCACAGTTACGTTGGTTCCATCTATTCAATATCTATTTCCCCCTCCCCTTGGGGCCCACAGTGGCAGTCAATCTTCATTTCTTGAGGAGCCATGTTCAGAGATACTTGCAACAGTTTTGAGGGCTTGACTTGCTCAACTGCCCTAATGCCCTGGGAGCCATCATTTCTCTTGAGAGATACAGTAATGATATTTTTAGACAAAGAATGAATTTCTCACCAACACACCTGTACTAGAATAAATAAATAAATAAATAAAGAGAGCTATTCAAAGAAGGAAAATGATTCTAGAGCCAAACAAGTAATTGTAAGTTGTAGGAAAGAAGAATGAAATTGGTGAAGGAAAGGCATAATAGACAAATGAGTGGTAGATATAAATGAATATTGACTAAATAATGACCATACTATAGCATTAAAATACATGACAAAAAAAGTACAAGCACAGGATGATATAAATGAATTAGGAAAGGCAAGGAACCAGATTCCAAATAGCAGGAAGGCATAAAAGAATTAGGAAATGTAAAAGGGAAAATATGAACCAAATTCCAAATAGCACAAACAAAACAAATAAAATTTTAAAATAGTATAAAATACTTAGGAATAAAATTCTCAAACAAGTAAGAAAATGCAAATTTGATATGAAGAAGATAAAGAGAGGGGGGAAAAGACTATAACTATAATATACTCTTTTTAAAAATTTTTATTGAAGTATATCATTCATACATGAACACACATAAACAATAAGTGTATAGTAAAGATTGTGAACTTACAAAATAAACATATGTAACATCACACAAGGGGTCTCATACATCTTCCCTCCACCAGCTCTTTGCATTGATGTGAAACATTTGTTACAAACTATGCAAGAGTGTCATCAAAATATTACTACCAACTATATTCCTTATATTTGGTGTATTTTTCCCCCAATACATATTATTTTTTAAAAATATATTTTTGTTACAGATATTGTGAACTTGCAAAACAATCATATAGATGTGTAGTTTTCCCATACAACTCCACATCCTGGTGGAATATTTGTTACAGATTATGAGATAATATCATCAGACTATTACTACCAATTATGGTCCATAGCACATTTTGCACACTTTTTCCATACACCTCCATATCAACTCAGTACAGGTTGGCATTGATGCAAGAATATTAAAGTATTGCTGTTAACCACAGTCTATAGGTCACACTAATTGTAGTTTTCCCATGTTTCTCCATATTCCCATCACCCTGCAATAGTGATATATATCTGCTCTAGTTCACAAAAGGACTCTCTTACATTTGTACCCTTAATCACAATTCCCAACCACCTCTGGGTTCACTGTGTTATTCCTAGATTATTCTTTAGCTTTCTTTCTATTGACATTTACTTCCTCAAACTACCTTTTTCAGTCACAATCCCATTTATAAACCAGTTGCTACTCACTATAATGTGTTACTATCAACTCTATCCATCTTCACACTTTTACAGTCAAGTTCATTAAAACTTCTATATACATTTAAGCATCCATGTCTTATCTCCTTTATCCTATACTCTAGGTTTTAAATCCGTGTGTTTATTATTTGTATTTAGTTCATATTAATGAGACCATGCAATATTTGTCCTTTTGTGTCTGGCTTCTTCGCTTAGTATAATGTCTTCAAGACTTACCCATGTTATCACATGTCCCAATTTCATTTCTTTTTATTGCAGCATAGTATTCCATCATATGTATATACCACATTTTGTTTATCCATTCATTGATGGATGGACAGTTGGGTTGCTTCCATCTTTGGCAATTGTGAACAACACCGCTATAAACATTGGAGGGCAGATGTCTGCTCATGTCATAGTTTTTAGTTCTTCTGGATATATTCCTAGTAGAGGAATTGCTGGATCATATGGCAGTTCTATATTTAGCTTCCTGAGGAAACATCAAACTGTCTTCCACAGAGGCTGCACCATTTTACACTCCCACCAACAATGAAGAGTGTTCTTATTTCTCCACATCCTCTCCAGCACTTATTGTCTGTTTTTTAGTAATGGCCATTCTATGTGGTGTTAGATGATATCTCATTGTTGTTTTATATAATATTCTCTTTTGAGAGAAAAATTCAATATTTTTAAATGGCAATGCTCAAATATGAATCAAAATTACAGCAGCATATGTTCATTGACATGAACAACATATTTCTAATACCACCTAAAATGAAATGTGTGTGATTATATTTTTTTATTTGAAATAGAACTCTGCTATAGAACTTGCCTCTAGTGATTAAAATAATATTACAATTTCAATGAAATGGTAAAATATAACTATTGAAAATCTACACGCAGATACATGTGTATATAAAAAATAATTTGATAAATCAAGCCCAATGAGAAAAAGGTAGATGGTACAATAAATTATATTTGGCCAGTAGTTCAATAAAAGGGGGAAAGATGTAAGTCTCTATATCATACTTTATGCAAAATAAAGTCCAGATGCATTAATTTTGTTAAATGTTTAAGGTAAAAATAGAAAACAGGAGAAAAAAATTTCATAATATTGAGATGGAGAATCCCACAGTCAAATTCAATAAAGGAAAGATTTACAGATTTCAATATCTAAATTTTTTAAAATAAATTTCTGCTCAATGAAATACATAATAAATACAGTTAAAATAAAAGTGATAAATTGGGGAGAATATCTGCAATATTTGTAGCAAATACTACCATATGAATGACATAGTTGCTTATCTTTGGGAATTGATCACTGAATATTATATATTATGTAATCTACATTAGATTCCATATGTTACATACTATATACTACATGTATATATTACATGATATACTTTCATGTATTATATATATCATTTATCAAATATTATGTCTATGTTATCTTTTTTATATCACATATTTTATAGCATATATCATGTATTCTGTATTATATTGTATATTATATATTATTATGTATTGAATATATTTCAATAAATCAATAAAACAAGGCAACCTATTTGAAAAATGGCCAAAGCATAAAAACAGGTAAGTCACAAGTTCAGAAATTCAAATTCTCATACCCTTTTTGTTAGTGTACAAAAAATTTCTGTACACAATTTCTGGAGATTAACTTGAAAAATAGGTATCAAAGCCCTGGCTTTGACCTAATAATTTCATGTCTATAGAAATAACCCAAACTGAAGAAAAGAAATATTTACAAAGGTATTCACTGCAGTCATCTTTAGGACACTGAATAACTGAAAAGACCAGGACATCCCACAATAAGGGAATGTTCAACGTCCACGCCACTGTCCACATGTTCGCGTGTTACCTTCAAAGGAATTTTTCAGTAACCCAGAATAATGCTTATGCTAAGAAGTTAGGTGAAAAGGCTGCTAAATTGCACATGCAGAATGATTTAAGCAATCTAAAAACATACATGTAACAGACATACACTTACGAAAATAAATAAATACACTTAGAAAAATGGCCAGGAAGAAATACATGAAAATGAGAGCACGCGTAATTGTACTAGCATGTTGGTGAGTTACAAGCAATGAACTTTAGATGAAGGTTTTTAACTTTCTTTTTATATTCTCGATACTCTCCCAAGCACCCCAAACAGGTAGAAAATCCCTCTCTTGCCTCATGGAACCTGCATTCTAGTCAGGAAGACAAAATAATTAGAGAAGTAAAACATACTATGTAAGACGGCCATTAACCTGTAACCTATTACCTACAGCCAAAGGCAATATGCGCGCCCAGGTGCTCACAGATGCTGATTCCCAGGGAGGGGGATCCCAACCAAGCCCCCGCCGCCGGTGTGTGAACATCACAGAAGGGTGTTCAAAGAGCGCGCCCTCCTCGCTCGTCCCACCACGGGTGGCCACCTCATCCAGGTTGGGTGCCTGGGGCTTTTCTGGGCTTGCCATTTGGAAATCCTGCATTCCCTGAACCCCATTTGTCCCAGGCAACCCAGGGCAATTTGTCACCGCACAATTTAACTGCAAATCAAAGCATTGAAGCACCCCTCATCAGCGAAGCTGCTGCTGCTTTTGAAAGCTAAGTTCTGGGTGAGGACCTGCCCCTGGGGGTGTGGGGTTCCGAGTCAAAATAACCCTTTCAAGTTAGAGGGAAGGAGACTCGAGACGCTTCCATGGCAAATGAAAAGCTAGTTTGACGGTGCACATTCGATTCCCACCATTCAGAGGGCACAGAACGAGCCCACCCAGCTCTCACGTCATCCTTTTGCTCCTTATCGCTGGGCAGCTACGTGCCCCACTTCGCCAGGACCATGTCCCTGAGAAGCACCCGGCACCAACCGTTTCAATGCCTCTGTCTTCGCAATGGTCACAGCGATCGTTTTCTGAACACAGATGAAAATGACCAGGGGGTTAGTGATTCCATAAAACCAGTCCTGCCAGGGATACGCTGAAACTATTTTACAGGTGTGTTAATGGATGTTCAGAGAGGTTTAGTTACTTGCACAAAGCAAAACAGCAGGAGAGGGCCAAGGCAGGGAGAACCACGGCCTGACTGCCAAGTTCAGTTTCTTAAAAAGTTTCCCTCAAACTTACTTTACAATGCTTTATGAGTCATTAAACATGAAGTAGAGGTTTTAAAAAGTGATTAATACTTACATCCTCTAGTTTTTCTTCAGGCGCCCTTTCCATTCTGAGCTGAATAGATTTAAATCATATGCTCTAAACTGATTTAAATTAGAGGCACCATGCATCCATTTCATCAGGCACACAAATGTCTCTCTGCTATATGTTATTCTTTAAATAGAAATTGCTTTAGATTAAAAAAAAGTTTAATAGCTGAAATAATTATATAGTTTCTAGGTGAGTCATTCAGGAACTTTTAGTTTTGGGGAAGATTCCATATTTCTGATTATCTGCTATAGAATGGTTTCCAGCGATGCACTTAGGTCCTTGGTAAAATTACAGCCCATTAGACATATGTCTTCCGCTCGTTACAGTCAAGCCTACATTTAGAGCTGGTCCCGTGGTCTCTCAATATCCTCCTCAGGCGTTCAACCACATTTAGCTGCACAGGACTCAGGAAAGACTGCAGAGAGACAAAGGATCAGTCGATTGAGCTACACTTGATGAGCACTTACAGCCTCTCTCTTTCCTGTAACGCAGGAATCCATCCTGCTTCCAGAAACTCAGGGATGACATATGGTTTTGTCTTGGTGACCCCTCCATCTTCTTGAGAAACATGATAGCCAAAAAATTACCACATGCCTTGTGGCAAATGTGACAGTGGACTTTGGGCATAAGGTACAGACACAAAATAGAAAGTGAGTGTCAGGATTCTGAAGAAGGGATATCAGGGAATGACAGCAAAGGCGGGTTTGAAGGGGGAGTAGAGAAAGCTGCCCGTGGAGACCCCCAGGACCTGTCGTAACTGGTCTGAGCCTTCCCTTCCTCTTCACCTCCAACTTCCATCAAACCTGAGTTAGCACAGGTGCCAAATACACCCCACCCACTCTTGCTCACCCCTGGCCCTCTCCTCATTCGGTTTAGAATCCAAGGCCACTATCCCGCTTCGCCTAGATGGCACCCACCCTCCCTGACCACTATGGGGTGTTTCCGCTTTCAGGAAATGTCCTCTACCACAATAGGGCATGAGCGTTCTCTCTCTTGAAATCGCACTTCGTTTCTCTGTCATGCCACTTATCAAATTCTCCTTTCTGTTTGGGTTATTGGAGTAGTTGTTCTATCACTCTTCACAGATGCAAAGTTCTCTGAAGGCACAGAACAGACATTAGAGTCAATAGATGATAGACAGACAGACAGAATGGACATCAGCCCCTCTTTCTTCATACCTTCCTCCAGCCATTACTGACCAACCCCAGCGCCTGCCTCAGGTTAGGGGGCCATAACCGGTGGATCTCTGACGAAGGAGCATTTGCCAGAGAGATGAGACACTCGATCTCTTGGCAGAAAGACCCGGAAGAGGTCTTCTATTCCCCTAACAGATACATTCCTGATACGGAGTACATATGGAACTTTAAATGAAATCCAGTTTTTAAGTGTAGTAAAAATATCCCCATTCAAGTGGATTATTTCTTAATAAGCTAATCATTTGATAAGGTTTAGTTTGTGATTTTCAATCAGAGACAGAGGAACTGGAAGAGATTTCCTTTCTTGTTTGTCTCCAGAGCCCATGCCCATAGCTCTTGGCTTAGTTGAAGCTCGAGAACAGAGGAACTCCTGAATCTGCTCGGCCTCTAGAATAAAACAATATTTGAGAAATTTCAGAAAGAAAGAAAAAGGCCAAAGAAAGTGATGAAAGTTACTGAGTGGTCAAGAAGAGAAAGGAGTAACAGTCATCAGGTTTTATGAGAAGGAGATAATTTGGCAAAATCAAAAAAAAACTTGGCAACAGCTTGGTTTGGGCAGAGAAAGAGGGATGAGAGAGAATGTTTCGTTGATAGATAGAGAGTGATGCTCAGGAGATATCAGACAAAGAGTTTCTAATGTTTAAAGTCAGAATGGGGATGAGGCCAGCAGACAGCGTGGCAAATAACCCAGTATGACTGAGGACTCTGTAAATGGCTCGTCTCATCTCTCACAGATGTGTGTCCACTTCTTTTCAGAACTTTTACAGCAAAAAAAAAATGAGGTGTTCTCATTTCCCTCCTTTATTAAAAAAAAAAAATTGAAACCTGAAATGTAATAATACAGCCCATTCCTAAATTTCCTCTTAATATTATGCAGTCTCCAACTCTTATTTCAAGTCTTGGCAGTCCGCCAGAAGCTAAAACAAAACAAGAAAAAAGCTATAAGACTTTCTCAGGGAGCTTAAATTATGCATTCCACTTCAGTGCATGAAATGGTCCCTTGTAAAATTAAATATCTCACTGAAGCTAAGGGGAAGGCTGATGAAAGGAACCAACTTTGGATTCAAGGTCATGCCTTTCTTTGTCCTTTTCATTATGTTCTACTTCTCCCAGGTCTTGATATAACTGTTTTAACAAGAAAGGCGGTAAATGACTTAGTCAGGACTTATATTTGTATCTATCATGAAACCACTTTAAATGCATGCTTAAGATCTTTGACCAGATCTTCTAAGATGAAAACTGGTCTAGAGAATTGCCTGCGGATCGATCTTCTGTGGGAGCAGCTAGTACAAGGATAGCTAAAATACAGTAGGAAGTTGTCAGCCACAATCAGTGTGAGATGGGAGCTTGTTAAATATATTTTTCTTTCATTTGCCATATGAAAGAAAATACAACCTCTTGTTCAGGGCTTGGAAACTATCAAAGAGGCAAACTATCAAGTTCCAGTTTATTAGTTAGAGGAGGCAAAGTGCCATAACAAGGAAGCCCTAAAGTAAGTATTGACTCAAGCACAACAGACCCTTGGAAGCCCCCGGGCCAGTGCGCACAGTGGAGTGGGCCTCCGTGCAGCCAGCTAGGGCCCAGGCTGTCAGAGCTTTCAAGTCCTGAGTGTGTGGTTTCCAAGGTCACCTTCTCCATTGCAGCTTTCCAGAAAAGGTGCATAAAGGATCACAGTGCTTAGGATCAGGTCTGGAAGTGGCACCTTTGGTAGTCGTGGGGCCATACATGGCAGTGGAAGTGGGTCTGTGCAACTGGCGCCCCAGGCGTCACAGCTACTTCCCACTTGCTGCTCTGCAACTGGGAAGTATGAGCACCAGTATTGGTGGCAGTGTGACATTTCTGCCCTGCCCTCTAAGCCCCTGGGAGGAGTCAACATGCAACTACGTCTGTCCACGAATCAGGAGCTGTCCTAGGAGTTCTGGGCTCAGACAAGGTCAGCATCTGCCTTCAGCTTCCTCTGTCTGTTTTGGGGGGTGCAAAGCTGATGAGCCTTGGAAATACAAAAGCTTCCCATATCATTGAAGCTGTGGGCGGGGTTCAAGAAGGTTTCCAATTCCGAGTTAACACAATTGGACCCAATCGCACAAACACAGATGACCAATGGCGGGTTCAAGACGGTGGTCTAAGCAGAAGCCTTAGCCCCTCTCTCTCTTAATTCAAATGCATAGACTTGAAAGAAGGGCGATAGCATGCTAACCTGGCCTAGGGAGTAGCCAGGGGGGTAAAACACCAGAATTGTAGGTCTGAGAGAGACACAGCCGGGTAAGAGGGGCGTGAACGGATGGCTTGTGGCAACCACTTTCTGGAGCATGACTTGGTATTTACCTCTCATATTGTTACTGAGCTGCATAAAACCTTTAAATAATTGGCAAAAGCAGTACTTTTTAGCCCATTTAGAAATTTTTCCTCACCCCAAATGGAACATACTGGTTTGTAACCTGCTTTCTGGCTTATACATTTTTCATGTCATTAAACATTCTTCTTCGGCATTCTTTACATGGCTGAACAGGAGACTATCATACAGTTTTACTATCACTTATTATAAGATACAGAAATGTTTCATATATTCTATGAGCCGAACTCTTTCCTAAATTTGTGTATCATATATCTCATAGTTCTCACAACCATGCTATGTAGTGGTTATTATTATTACCCCCAACTTAAAATGAAAACGTTGAGACTTGTGAGATAAATACCTTTTACAAGATAATACATTGATTCCAATTTTATTTACCAGCTTCAACAATCTTTGGCATTCTCATCTCTATTTCCCTAGTGATGACTGCATTTCAAGCATTCTTTTGTGCTCTAATACTTAACTCTGCCACAAAATAGGGAAGACAAAAGCAATTCAGACCAGCACAGGGAAAAAAATAATTTATCAACCTGTACCATAAAATGCAGTTTATTTCTGCCCCCAAGCTAGCTTTTAGAAAACACTCCCAAAAGATCTACAGCTTAATCCATAAATGGACTAAGAAACTGGACTCCTGGCATGCAATGAAACCAAGAAGAAGGCTATTTTAAAGTTATCTTTTTCAAAAACAATAAGAAAGTACACGCATCAAATAGTTGGATTTTCAAAAGAAGACAAAACTGAAAGGAGAGTAGATTTTGTTCCATAAAGCAAGCACTGAATTTCCTCAATAAACTTTAAGAGTACACTGTTATAGCAATAATGGGCATTTCTATTGTGTTAACCATTCACAAACATTTTGGTGTAACCTCACGCTATCTGCATGTAAAGCAGTATTCTTTTGCCAGAAGAGATGCTCGAAGTCACCGAATAGTGAAGTGATGACCCTCTCCTTCAAGTTCTAAATTTGAGGTCCTTGTGTTTATTTAATTATTATCCCAGGCATCCTTGCAGTTTCCCAGGGGGCCTTATTTTTAATGGTTTCCTATATGTGCCTTTCTAACTGCTGGGTTAAGACAATAGATGAGGATTCTGTGTGACCCACATCCATTCTTGTTTGGTGCAAAGATACTGGCAA
The DNA here is from genome assembly GCF_030445035.2 of Dasypus novemcinctus. Taxonomy (NCBI): domain Eukaryota; kingdom Metazoa; phylum Chordata; class Mammalia; order Cingulata; family Dasypodidae; genus Dasypus; species Dasypus novemcinctus. The sequence goes on from NC_080697.1 coordinate 7,235,634, forward strand.
ATTTCTTAAATCTTAAAACTTTCTCAGATACAGAAGTCATTGTAAAGTATGCAGAAAAGCAAACTGAGAGTATCTCAACAAACATTTGGTGAGAGCCTGTGTGTGAAACAGCAAAGGGGAGGCGGTAAAGGGGAACGAGATGTCAGGAGCTCACTGTCTAGAGGAGAGGTGAGATCATTACCAATTATTCTACCCCCAGGGAAATTAAAAAGTGTCATTAACAGTGGAATATAAAATGTGGCATGCATGTTCAGAGGGAGGAAAGAGTCGTGCTTATTTGGGGGGGGTGGTAGGAGACCTTCCAGAGAACCTTGCATTTGCAACGGGCTTGATGGAGAAATAGAAATGCAGGGCTTGGAAATGGGATGCGTGAAGAGTGTTTCAGTCAAAGGGACTGCACAGGGTCTCTTTCAGACATGGAGCCAGCTCGAAAAGGCCCCAGCAGGGTCCTCCTGTAGAAGAGGCACAGGGTTTTGGGTTTTTTGTGTTATAGAGTTTGTAGTTCAATTCATACGCATTGGAAAATCCTGAAAACTTTTTTTTTTTATTCCCCTCCTTGTGGCTTGTTCTTTCTTTGCTGTCTCTTCTCTGTGTCCATTTGCTGCGTGTTTTTTTCTGTATCTGCTTGTCTCCCTTTTGTTGCATCATCTTGCCATGCCAGCTCTTGGTGGCGCACAAGCCGTCAGCTCTCCACGGCCCACGGGCCAGCTTTGCCTTCACCAGGAGGCCCCGGGACGCAAACCCAGGGCCTCCCCTAGGGTAGACGGGAGCCCAGCTGACGGAGCCACAGCCGCTTCCCCTGAAAACTTTTAAATGAAGAACAATGAACTTGGGATCTGGGGAAGAAGAATGTGGTTCTCTATATTTAAATTAGTTTGAAAGGAGCTTCTGCTGAAATGAGTGCAGTTGTCTCTTGGCCTATTCACGGGATAATAAGGTTCCAATGGGGGAGAGTAAGCAGGGCCAGGGCAGTAAATGCATTTTAGGAATAGAATTTGAAAGATACAGAATGTTCAAAAATTGAGCCCAGAAATTTATCGGGCTTTAGAGATACTGTTATTCCAGATTCAAAATGACAAACTATTGGAAGTTTTGACATTGGTAACACACACTGCATGTCTCTAAGGGTTTCTATTGATGAATCCTAAAAAGTTTCTTTTATTTTTTCAGTCAGGTGAAGTCCTTTCACTCTGGTATCGTTTCCATTTGACCAAGCAGGAATTCAAGGAAGAGTGAAGCCGCACACCAGCTGTTCACGGCGCTCCAGATTCAGCCGGAGGGCCTGGGCTCTAGCTCTCCACTCTGCAGACGCCACATTTCCTCAGGAAGCCAGGCGGGCTCGGTGACTCGCGCCTGTGCGATTCTCACCTAATGGCCCGCCCTGGGAATGGATTAAGTGAGAGAGACCCCCGAGGTGGCAGTCCTCTGCAGCACGGCCACCTCTGCAGGTGGAGAGGATTATTATTTTAGCCCGCCACCTTCTGAACCCATCTAAATAGGGTTTTCCGCCTGCTTCATTAGACGGTAATGAGCATGCACTCGCCCTGGAAAGCAGCCTGGCTCTGCTCAGGGAGAGACGAGAGCAAGGCTGGGGACAGGGGCTGGGGAAGGTGCCGAGCGCGTGAGCCCCGGCAGCCCTGGAGTCTGAACCCCACTTCTAGCATTTGACCACGCACGGGGGCACGTTGCTAACCTCTCCTGGGAAACTCAGCGCCTCGTCTGTAACCGCCACCCCAGGTGGGCAGGTCCATCCGAAGGCTGGAGGCTCTCCCACCTGCAGCAGTGGGAAGATGCCTGGACGAGAGCGAGCGCCGCGAAGGCGCATTGCACGCCCGGGTGCCGCCTCCCCAGCCAGGCAGCGAGGTCTTGAGTCCCTGATGTCCAGCACAAATCTGAGTGAGAGAGTGAGTTACCTTCTTGTGTCTTAGCCACAGCTGTGCTGTGTTCTCCTTAAGAAACCCTTGCTGCGGCTGTGAAAAGTACCACTGCAGTGCCTACCTAGTGTAGTTAAAAGGGGACACTTCATGTGATACGTATGTTGCTAGAATAAAAATTTAAAACAAAAGCAAAAAAAAAAGTCATAGGACTGTACCCCACAAACAGTGACCCCTACTGTTAGCTAAGGACTATACAATAATACAATTACAATAATATTCTCTCAAACTTGTAAGCAACTACACCACTAATGCAAAATCGTATGAGCAGGTGGGGACTCTCTTTTCTGTATGATCTTTCTGTAAACCTACAAGTTCTCTAAAAAGGGCCCCGCAGGGAACGGCGAAGGCATTTCCTCAAGGAGGCCCCGCGTGAGAGATGCGCGTCCATCTCCAAATGGCAACATTGAAAGAAACCACTTTAGAGGCGAGGTCCGGGCGGCAGAGCTCCTCTGACACCGCCGACAGCAGGCGACAAGCTCTGAAGGGGCCAGCCTCCTCCCGCGTTTGACACCCACCCTCGGGAAGCCGGGGCGCCAGGGACCCCGAGCGCTCTGGCCCGCTGCCGCGCTCGGTCCGCGCCCCGCGCCGCGGGTTCTGTGAGGCGGCTGCTCACCGCCCCCGCGGGGAAAGCCGGCCTGGGAAGACCGGCCAGCAGCCAGGCTTGGGTTCAAGGGCGAACGTGCGAGGGCCGCAGGCGGGGGAGGGACGCGCTGCTGAGCGCGGGGGCCTCGGCGGCCGCCAGACCATCCCCCTCCCCGCACGCGCGCGCAGAGGCGTGCCGAGGCAAGGCTGCCGCGCCGGCTCGCCGACCAAACCCGCACGCAGGCGGCGACCGCTTGAAATATCACGCACGTTTCCGAGGGTTTACCTAATATCTGCGCAATAAAATTCAGAATTTCTACAACAGATAACGCTCTCGCTCTCTTCTTTTGGCCTTGATATGAGAGCCTATCCATGTTCACATGAAGGTGTGTTTCTAAGCCTTTTCTTATTTGCGTAAATAATTGCATGTATTTATTAGCCTTTTTTTAAAGTTTGAAAACCAGCTTTTATCTATTGATTTATTTATGGATTGAAACCTGGACCGCATGTGTGGGAAGCGGGCGCTCACTGGCTTGCGCTGTTGTTTTATTGTTTGTTTGCTGCTTGTTGTTTGTTCGCTGTGGTTTGTTTTTAGGAGGCGCTGGGAACTGAACCAGAACCTCCGTGTGGGAAGCGGGCGCGCAACAGCTTGAGCCACAGCCACTCCCCATGAGCTTCTATTTTCTCAAAAAGATGTTTTTAGAGCTTGGAGGTGTGGAAATACCTAACTATGAATTCGAAATCAAGGAGACCTAGGATAAAACGCTAATGACACATTAAAAGAGACAGCTGAAGGCCGAGAAGAGTGGAGGGCAATGAGGAGGGCTCACGCCCCACGCGGCTCCCAGGACGACCTGCCGAGGAAAGCGGTTAGCCGTTAGGGCGTCCGCCTACCACATGGGAGGTCCGCGGTTCAAGCCCCGGGCCTTCTGACCCTGTGGAGCTGGCCCACGCCCAGTGCTGATGCCCGCAAGGAGTGCCGTGCCACGCAGGGGTGTCCCCCGCGTAGTGGAGCCCCACGCGCAAGGAGTGCGCCCCATAAGGAGACCTGCCCAGCGCATAAGAAAGTGCAGCCTGCCCAGGAATGGCGCCGCACACACGGAGAGCTGACACAACAAGATGACGCAACAAAAAGAAACACAGATTCCTGTGCCGCTGACAACAACAGAAGGGACAAAGAAGACGCAGCAAATAGACACAGAGAACAGACAACCGGGGTTGGGGCAGGGGGAGGGAAGGGGAGAGGAAAAAAAAAGTCCAAAAATGAATGGAATAAAGGGGAAAAAAATAAACAACCTGGCGAGTGGCCCAAAGAGGGCCAGCGTGGATGCGCACCACACCAGGGAGCCCGTCTGAGGACTCCGCGCGGGGCTACGGTGACAAGAGGCAACGGGGTCAGGCAAAACTGGCAGGGTGCAGGACCCCAGGCACGGACGACCAGCGGCCACATCTCATGGCTGAAAGGAGGAGGACAGCAGCCTTCCTGTGCAGCGCGGGGTGCTCTTCCTGCTGGCGGACACCCCTCCCCACGACAGGCTGCTCTCGCCGTCAGGGCCGGGCTCACCAAGGGGCAGGGCGTCGGCCTCTCCACCCGCTCGTCAGCAGCAACCTGGGGATGGGAGAAGTTTGAAAAAGGGTCTGCAGAGGAAGACAAGCCTAAGCAGAAACTAGGAGCACGCCTCGTATTTGTCAAGGGCCAGCCCTGTGGAAAGCACTTTACACGTGTTCGGTTTAACCCTCACGGCAGCCTGACGATACAAGCATTGCTACTATCCCTTGTCTACGGAGAAGAACACTGGTCCCAGAGAGGTTAAAGAGTTTAACCCAAAACACATAGCCTGTGAAGTGGCAGAGCCGGGGCTTGAACTCCCCACGTGGCTCAGTCCTGAATGGCAGCCATTATGGGAGCCTGTCTCTGAAAGAGTGAGATCTCTAGGAAGTTGAGCCTCCCTGAGCCTGGATCACGAAGGCTCCTAACCATCTCAGGGACCAGCTCCTCTCTGGATTCAGGAGCTAAAGCCTCTGGGGCTGGGAAAGCAAACCCACAGGAGGACGAGAGCCTGGTGGTCAGTGGAAAAACAGGTTAAATAGAATAGATGCTCTTAGCCTGGGATTGACGTTGATTTCTTCTCCAATTCCTTCTTCAAATTTATATTCTGCATCTTACCTAGAACTAATATAATTGCTTATTTTAATGACTGGGAATAAAAACACATTTTTGAGGGAAAGAGCTGCTGGGCCGCCTTCGTTCTCTGCCTGCCCTTGAATGCACACCCGTTTTGACCAAGGAGTGACAAGTGAAGCCAACAAGAACCAACAAGAACCTAGAAGGTGGGGTTCAAATCCAGCCCCAGTGCTCGGGATCCGAAACTCAAGAGCCACGGGAGGAACGAGCTGCTAGCGCAGGACGAAGGCTGCGGCCAGGCTCAGCAGGCCAGGCCTGGGGCCTCCCGAACCACGTCTAGACGCGAAGGCTGCACGGCGCTCGACCCCGCGTGCTCACACGAGGCCCACCGGGTGCCTTTACCACTGGCCGTCAGCCATTCAAATCTCGCTCATCCTTAAAAGGCCGCCTCGCAGGCCACTTCCTCGCCACGCCTGCCCGGATTGCCCGTCCCTGCCTCTCCCACTGCCCCCGGATGTCTGGTTCACCCCTTTGGGCTGGAAATATGGACGGGGTGATCACGGGCTGTGAGCTCCTCGGCGGCCCGTCTTATTCCTCCCTGAGCCCCACCCAGGAGGCCAGGACACCCGCCACAGAGTGGGTGTTGAGTAAATTTCCCAACGGGACACCGAGACCCCAGACAGAGCCCTCAGCACCCACTGAACAACTTGAAGAGGAAGGTGCTGCTTGGGTGGATACCCGAGTGGATAATTAAAGTGAAACTGAGACTGGATGATGCAATTTGTGAAAATGGAACAGGTCCCCAGAGGTCACGTGGCTTTGCTCATTAGGGGGTACCGTGGGCGTGCCAGGCGTCAGGCTCGTCTGCGTAAGCCATTAAGCCAGACCTGGGTATCCAGCACAAGGAAGACAGCCGAGGCAAGGACAAGACAAAAAATAAATAAAGACTACCACCAAAGGAAGAGTGGCAGGGCAGGTGGGACGGACCGACAGGATGACACCTCCAACACAGTCTTCCAGCACCCCTAGAAAACCCCTCTCCACCTGAGGAGGTGCTGAGCACAGAGCTGGGAGCCCTCCATGTTCTCAGCAGCTGGGAGCAGGTGCCTCCAGACGGCAGATGGAAGGGGGTGGAGCTGCAAGGCCCACCTGCTGTGCGCCGACACCCATCCCTGAGCCTTCCAAGGCCTTGCTTCCCACAGGCTGTGCCCAGCCAGTGACTGAGCATGGCAGGGAAACCAAGTCAGGCCATTCTTGGGAGACCCAGGACCCCTGCATGGGTGACCTCCATGGCCCTTCCTTGGCCTTCCTTGCTCAGCCTGGTCCTTTCTTTCCTCTCTCCTCCACTCCCGGTGGAGGAGATTTGCAACTTGGCCCTCAGTCTTCCTCTACTCCTTCTGTCATTTTCTCTCATGGGTGTTTTCCATCATAAAATCCTCCCACATTTAACCCTGTCTTGGTCCCTGCTTCTTAAAAGATGCAGACTGACACGATGTGGATTGTGAACCTATATTGGATACACAATGGATGTCTGCCCATCCATTTCCTCTTTATTCTTGAAATTTCTCATTATTGAATTTTTCTTAACCTTCTCAATGTGTCAAGCATGTGCTAAACACTACATGGCTACAAAAAAAGGGACTTAACCCTGACCTCAAATAGTCACAGAAGTTTAGAGGAAAGTACAGAAAGATATGGAGGCCCAGAAATATGGAAAAGAAAGGAGGACGATCAGGACATGCTTATGGGCTGAATTGTAAAAGGAGAAGGGCTTCTTTATGGGTAGGTCCTTGCAATAGACCCCAGTGAGACACTGTCAAGCGGGTACCTGAGAGAGAAAGGCATGAGATCCCACACCCCGCTGTTCCTAAGAAAATACCATTTACCTTTAGAAAACAACCTGGCTTCCACCACCCTCAGAAACGTGTCAGTCTTTAACACCTCTGAAGCAATGAAGGAGACCTGAGGAAACTCTGCTTCAACATAAAATCTCTCTTCCCCAAGTCAAAACGAGCCATTAAAGTGTTACTCCTCAAAGTTTAAAAAATAGAAAAAATGCATATTAAAAAAATTTATTTCATCAAAAATAAAGAACGCCATGGTAGGGGGATGTTTGGCCTAGGAGCCACGTGGGTATGTCCCAGGCTGTCCCTCACCCCATGCCTAAAGCTTCAGGGAGAGTGACAAGATCCAGAAGAAAGATCTGGAAGTCTCAAGCCTGGTCCTCTAGCCTGGGCGCTGCCCGTGTCTCAGTGTAACTTTAAGCCACTAGCTTTACCACTAGACATTTTCTCCTGGGTCAAATTATCTTTACCATCACTTCCAGTTTTAGCCTTTGACCATTTTAAATTTAGTGACTTCTCAAGAGCAAATGGAAAGTTTGAGCCTCAGAAGGAAGTCTGTACCTGAAGGCTTCAGGTGAAGGGAAGGGGATTCAGATTTGGAGTAAGATGAAGCCAGGTGTTTGATACCAGCAAGGTGGCTTCTGTGCCCTTAAATGGACATAATCCCACCTCATATTTATAAAAGAATTCCCATGCTTAAAAAGACCAGAATGTCTAGTCCAGAACAGCAGCCAACAGAGCATGCACCCTTTGTGGTGGGTGGTTAACCAAAGTGAAGGAGAACTCTAGTTTGTAAGCAGCCCTTAAAAGAATCCTTAGATGAGGTTTCTGGGCCCCACAGATGCTTGGTGGACATGAACCACCCTGGGCTGGTTCATCCACACGAGCACATCCCAAGATGCTGTGAGAGAACTGAAAGCAAGGAGGGATTTCTCAACTGGACCCGAACCAAGGAAAAATGGTCTCACGTAGTAGTCTGAAGATGAGCGCAAAAGATAATTATTTTTAAATGTATTTCTCAAGGAAGTTGAACACTTTGAAGTCTAACACTGGGAAAGATCACTCCAAACACATTTTAATGGAATGTGAGTCACCAGGTACAAGGCAGGCATAGGAGAGCAAAAGCAAAAAATGACACCGGAGACAAGGTTTGATGTTGAGGGTTTGTTTTTGAACCGTTCTTGTTAGTTCGTTAGCACAAAAACACTCTGTCTTCCCCCAACAGTGTCATGCCAGCGCCAACACTGCCAGACAACTAGGCCAACTGAATCTGTCTGCAACTCCCTGAAGCAGTGATAGCTTGTAGAAGTTGGGGACAACTTGTTTTAGGTTCCTAAGACTGTAGAACATTAGCTCCGGAAGGAGTTTTAGAAGTCAGCAGGTCCAAAGCCCTCACCTGTCGGGGCAAGTCCCAGCACCAGCGCTCCATCCACAGGCATGCACAGGATGGAGGCAGAGCTGGAGAGAGAAGCCACACCTTGGTCCAGCGCTCTGCCCACCATTTCATGCTGTCTGGATTATTATCCCAGAGACAAAAAACCTGTTCTCATGCTTCGTCCAGAATTGTCGTTATACTGCACAGGACCGTCATGTGCTGGGGAAACTTGGTGTCTGCCGACTCGATGAATGAAAACCATCTTTCCAGGAGCATGGCCAGACCCTGCTTTGCCCTCATTCTGAAAGCTCAAGACAAGCAAAATGGTCTGTTATGGGCCCCTAAATAACAAACGATGAAAAGAAAATGGCTCTGTCTTTTCATTCATTTCTAGGACATTGGCGGAGTTACGTCTCTGAAACAAGTCATCTCTTTCCTTTTCTATTAAGGCTATTTTTCTGTCAAGGCAAATTTCCTTAATGTACTTTAAATTTTGCTTTATGTTCTTTTGGGACAATACGAAAATCTTCCCAGAATTGTACTTTTTAAGAAAGCAACAATGACAGGCATCAGAGGGCAGTGGAAGCTCTCTCATCTCTCCATGAAGTTTCCACCTCGGTCATCCCACAGCACAATGCGCCCCTCTCCTCTAAGATCAGAGCTCGTGGACTTGAACTCTGCATGGCCCAGAAAGCCATGGACTCAGGGCTTCGGGTGTCATTACAATTGATGAAAATATAGGAAACTGGACATTCAGCAGGGGTGAGCGAGAATCACCCCCTTTCTAGGTGGTGTCAGCAAGAGGGTGGTTTATGCTACGTGTAAGGTATAAGCTATGAACTAGAGTGAGCAGGAATATTTTGATGATGTTCTTTCATCAATAATAATAAATGTTCAATAAAAATGAACAGTGTTGGAGGTGGGGTGATGTATGAGAATCTTGTATGTTATGCATGTAGACTCACAACTCCTCGAATAAAAATTTTTTTTTTTAAAGATTTATTTTTATTTATTTAATTCCCCTCCCCTCCCCCAGTTGTCTGTTTTCTGTGTCTTTTTGCTGCGTTTTGTTTTCTTTTGTCCGCTTCTGTTGTCGTCAGCGGCACGGGAAGTGTGAGCGGCGCCATTCCTCGGCAGGCTGCTCCCTCCTTCGCGCTGGGCGGCTCTCCTTATGGGCGCACTCCTTGCGCGTGGGGCTCCCCTACGCGGGGGACACCCCTGTGTAGCACGGCACTCCTTGCGCGCATCAGCACTGCTCATGGGCCAGCTCCACACGGTCAAGGAGGCCCAGGGCTTGAACCACGGACCTCCCATGTGGTAGACGGACGCCCTAACCACTGGGCCAAAGTCCGTTTCCCCTCGAATAAAAATTTAATGATGAAGTGTTGGAAGATATCTTCTCTATCTCCATTCATTTCAGATAAGGATCTAATTCCACCTCTTGGCTTTAAACACCATTTATATGCAGACCACACTCAAATATCCGCCTCCTCTCAACCTCTGCCCTGAACTTCATGCTATTTCCCGTTGCTTTCTTGACATGTCCGTTTGGATACCTCCTAAGTACCTCATCTTATATCCAAACAAAGAGCTCGTGATGGTCCCTGCCCCAACATTCCTCTCCATTATCCCCTATCTCAGCAAACAGCAGTTCCAAATTGTAAAGCCTCTACTACCAAAACAAAGAAATCACTCTTGAATAGTATCTCTCTTTCATATTCCTTAAATAATCATTAGCAATTTTATTAACTGCATATTCATTTCACATCCAAAATAGATCACTTACCGCCCCTGTCCTCTCCTACTTTGACTCAAGCCGCCATCCCCTCCTCTGGGCTTTTCCTCCGGCTTCCTTGAATCTTTCCTTCCACACTTGCCTTCTTACGATCCAATCTCCACACGGCAGCAAAAGGGGTCCTCTTTAAAGGTGAGTGAGACCATGTGAAAACTCTACAAGGGATCTATATGTCAAGTCCTTCCAGAAATGTCTTCCTAGCTTTGAAGAGGAAGTCAGGCCTAAGTAAAGATAATGGACCTCTTCTCCTGCCCTCCCGGTCTTCATTTCATTCCCTCTGTTCCACTCAAGCTAGCTTCCTTGCTGTCCCTCAAACAGGCAAGGCATGTTGCTGCCCCAGTGCCCATAACTTTCTCTTAGTAGAATGGTCCTTCCAGGGATATCACCCTTCCTTACTCATATTTCTGCTCAACTGGTACCTGATCCAAGAAACCTTTATTAATGTTTTATCTAAACAAAGCCCTGCCCTCTCTTTCCCTACCCTGATTTGCTTTGCTTCATTGCACTGATCACCATCTGGAATCTCCCATATGGTTTTTCCCTTTACTTACATTTCTCATGTTTATGGCTGTGATCCTAACACCTAGTCTAGTTCCTGGCACCTGGTATGCTATGAAATATCTGTGGAAGGAAGGAAGGAGAGAGGGAAGGAAGGAAGGAAGGAGAGAAGGAGAGAAAAAGGAAGGAAGGAAGGAAAGGAGGGAGGGAGGAAGGAAAGGAGGGAGGGAGGAAGGAAAGAAGGAAGGAAGGAAGGAAGGAAGGAAGGAAGGAAGGAAGGAAGGAAGGAATTCACATGTATCTGAGCATATCTGTAAACCTATGGAGCAGACAGCCTGACAGATGGCTATTTCCATGATGAATCATGACCCTTCTGCAATTAATCCTAAGAAAAGGGAAAATCGTCTCCGAGACTAAGTCAATAAGTAAACCCGGAACCCTAGCAGGAGCGGGTTTGGGCTGAATATAGCATGATGACTATCTGTAGGATTTCTTTTCTGGCCCAGTCCTCACTGGACTCATTTCAAAATCCTTTTAAAGACAAGGAGGGTATAGAAAAAATCTGAAAGAGCTGTTTAAAAATTCTGCAGTACTTTGGGACTGCATGCACTGCCATAACGCCAAGGGCTGGTGGGCACCTTGCACACTCACCACAAAGCAGAGGGCCCGGGGTCTCGGGGGAGAGTGGAGAGCTCGGAGGCCTTGGGCGGAGGCCATGGGGTCCAGCTGAGCAGTAGCAGTAGCCAGAAAAACTGCATAAGCTAAACAGGCCCTGCACCCAGTTGGAACAGACATTTTTCTTGAGAACAAGGCACTTAGTCCCCAGAGACTTCTAGAAGTACTTGGGAGGGCAGTATTTTAGTAGACTAGTGGTACAGTGCTATGCAGGAGTAACTACAAGCCTGTGAAAATTTTCTATTGCTGTGAACTCATTTGCAAATCAAAACTGTGATGTCCAGAAAAGTCTGCTCATAAAGAAACAATATGTTTTAAATAAAGATGTCTGGGATATAAATCTTCCAAAGGTTGAACATGACCTAGCCTTTTCCTACAAACTTAGCATTGTTAGTAGGATCTGAACACTCTCAAGTGCTCTAAAGTATATAATGGTATTTGCTCCTAAATGAATGGCCCTTCTGAGTACTTTGTCTGCTCTGTTCATTTGTGCCCAGTAAGATATATTTTAAATTAGAATGAGCAGGTAAAATTTATCTGATTCTGGAAATTGCATATTTCTTTCCATTTTCTGTTTCCGTGATGCTATAGGAAACCAAATCCCAAAGTACAATTCAGGTCAATTTAACAAGCACATGAAGGTCAAATCATGTGCCAGGAGGTGCATTAGCTCCGGTAGGAAATACAAAGATAAGACACCACCTCTGTGCCCCAGCAGATGTGCGAGCACAGGGGAGCAATAATCCAAGGAAAATGCAGCGCTTTCGTCCCTGAGCTCCCCCTGTCCCTGAGGATGGGGAGGTGCCTTACCTTTGTATTCTACCTGTCACAGGTCGTCTCAATGCAGTGCATGGTTCCTGCTGTATTTCAAGTGAGATGCCATCCATAGAAGGCTGAGCTTCAAAAGAGCACACACACTTGCACACAGGCACACGCACACATGCAAATGCACATACGTACGAGCACACACATACACACATACAGAGAAAATTCCAGGTTCAACCATCTAGTCAGGGAATAGCTTTTATAAAATGTTCTAGGTCACTGCATTTTAATCAGGAAACCTGTAGGACGTAGTGTTAAACTTCCAAAAGACGCTCACATTTATTTCAGTCCCTATATTATGCCAGGGATGTTCTAGATGATATTTTCATATAAAATGTCTCATTATATTCTTACCCCACCAGCCCATTTCAGAGGTGAGGAAGCAAATTAAGAAAGGTTGACTCATTCGTCCACTCTTATACCTTGAATGGTGGACAGAGCCAGGATTTGAACCCAGGCCTGCAGAATCCTGAAGCCCTCCCTCTCACGGCACCTTCGTCCCCCTTTCCCTCAGCCCTAGCCGAGGAAACCATTGGCGCTGCCTCTGTAAGCCGCTGCCCGGCAGCGTGCATCCCTTCTTTTCTGCAGAGGGCTCCCCTAGCCCTGGGCTCCTCTCCAGTAGTCACCGAGTAGCAGATTAGGCTAAATGCAGAGTAAGTCTTCTTTACATGTCAAAAGACTCTGGGCACTTCTAATTCCTAAATCCACGAGTTCATTGATTCAGCCCATCTCCTTGTCATTCCCCACTCCCTGCTGAAAGAAGAAACTAAGGCAAATATTCTAGTCACCGTGTCCTGCTACTTAACTGAGGTTTCATCTTACAAAAATAAAATACATGCATCCTCCCTGCTACCCCAATGGCACCAAATAACTATGACGCTGAATATTTGTGGCTATAAAATAATGAGGCTAGTTTGCTTGGGGGTTTTGTATTAGATTTAACAAGTATTGGGTGAAGCTCAAGTGAGGGAGAGAAAAGGAGAGAGGGCCCAGCTCCTGCCCTTGAATGCTTGTAATCACTTATTCTCTTTTGTATAAAGAAATGTCCCTCAAAGAAATTGATGGTGGAGAAGAAATGAAGGGAGCTTCGTGTCTAATCAAGATTAAAGTGAGTGAATACCTATATTTCAGGCAACGCTGTTCACATCTCAGAGGGAAGTTTGTTTTCCACCCAGGTAACCTGGGCCTCTTGCTGGAGGAGAAAGGGAGGGAGGGCCTGGAAACGCAAAGGAAGAAGGGATGTAGCTGCTCGTCTCCTCAGGCCAGACCTGGGCTCAGGAGGCAGGGCAGCTCCAGGGAAGAGGTTGGAAGGATTCTCCTGAGCCAGGTCTCCTTCTCAAAGGAGGCCGGTGGAAAGTTCTTAACGTTCCAGGCCCTGACGTCTTGAAAAAGAGTCACTCGATATGACTCCAAGGCAAAGGAAGGCCTAGACTAGCCTCTGGCCATCTCAGGGTAACTTTGGGAAGATGGAGTGAGCAGGAGATGGCAGACGCAGGCACAGAGGACACAAGCCACAGCAAGAAGGAAGGGCGATTAAAGAGATACACCTGCCACGGGGACCCAAGTCCTCCTGGCACAAAGGCAGAAACCAAACAGAGCTTCTCCGAAATTCAATCCTCATTTATCTATTATTCATCTATTTGTCGACAGAAATGGAAGTCTCCGAAAAGGGCATCCCAAAGGCAGCCGTGGGCAGCCAGTGAGCGGAGCTCTGTGGAGCAGGGGGTGGGGCTCGGTGTCCAGGGCCATCAGGCCCCGTTTCAATGAAGGGAGGTTTTAACCCTCAGTGTTGTCCACACTCTGCGCACACACTTTGGGGGATGGATATATTTTGGGGTCTGCTGAGTGAGGGGTTCCTATGCTCAGCAAACTAGGGCACCCTAGCCTGTTGCCTCGATGCTGGTTCACCAATATAAGTCAGACTCAGGTTTATCTCCCAAGGGGCTGCTCACTGGTTGGGAAGTCTAGGCAGCAAATGGGCAGTTAGATCCAGTACGGCACATGCTGCGGAAGCCTGGAGGGTGAGTGTCTAACCCACCCTTGGGGGTCCAGGCTCCTTTCACAGAGTAACGCTGAACCTAGACCCCAGCGCTGAAACTAGTGCTCTCTATGGCTGCAGGAAGGTCACTTCAAAAATCCATGCTTCCCTTTTATTACCAATTCCAAATTTAGAAGGATGGACTAGAGGTTATTTAAAATTCATTTTACTTAACGTACTTTAATTCTTAATGTGGTACAGATTTTATGAACTGCTCCTTGTATTTTGAGTTTACAACTAAATGGGTCATTTCTCCCAAACAATTTTTCATTTATTTAGTTTTTTATTGTTTTTTTTAAAAAAAAATACATAGATCACATAAAATGTTACATTAAAAAACATGAGAGGTTCTCCCAAATGATTCTGATGACCCAAATCTTCAAGCTATTCTGTGTTCTAAAATGCTCTTCTGATAATCCAGCTTCACATAGTGATAGTTCTCTCTCCAACAGAAAGTCATCTTATTGGGCTTATGAATATTCAAAATAAAAATCCAAGGAAAAGTGATCTAAGATCTTCCACTTGGAGATTAATTAGCCTCTGTGCTGTTCTCCTAAGAGGGGCCATGGAAGTTTCCCACGGCCATGGGCTGAGTTGTTCAGCTTCTCTAAGCAAAAACAACAACTATCATCTTGGCTTTATCACCTTGTCCAGCTGGCAGTTCTTTTTAAACTTGCATAAGAATCTACATACACACACCATCACCTCATTATCAAAAGATCGAGTTACTGAAACATGGTGAAATGTGTGACTCTTAGACTAGCACCTGACCCGCGGTGGGAGCTCAGGAAAGATCGGTTTATTCAATGAGCACCTGCAAAGGGCCACAGGAAGACCTGAAGACAGAGGACCTGCAGGGATCTGTCAAAGAGGGTGCAGTGCCCAGAGCCAGAGGCTGCGAGAGGTCAGACAATGTGCAGACTAGAAACCGTCCTTGCACTCGCCCCCACAGGGTCAGCGGGGACCTCAGGTCACGTTTGAACTGAAAGACTGGGGGTCAAATGTGGACTGCCAAGAACGAAGGTGTGAGCCAGGGAGGAAGTAGATATAGCTCCTGTCGGAAACCTGACTACAACAGGGAGCAAGGAGGTGCAGGGACAGCGTGGAGGCAGGTGGAATTGAGGTGGAGAAAGGTGAGAGAGCCGTGGGAAACTCGACATGCAAATGACAATGGGCCGCTGGAGAGGAGGAAATCGTGTACAGAAGAGGGGGGCAGGAGATTTCCTTTGCTCTCTCCCGCCTCTCTCTATGAAACCAAGAGGTACTGGGAGCTGAGACAATCAGCTGAGGAGCAGGCAGGGCAGGCCAGAGAAGCTCACCCGGGGCACCCGACTTGGAAGGGGTGCACTTCAGTGGGGAGTTGGCAGGGACGTTTGCTCTCACTGAAGAACCCTCCTCTGTGTGCCAGGTGCTTACCAGTGAGGGCGTGCATCGGCCCCCCTTCCCTAGCCAACAAATGCCAGCGGGCGCATGGGGGAGTGGCACGAGGAGGGCGTGCCCCGCCTGGAGGGCCAGGCTCCAGCCCGCAGGGCGCCCCGCTGAGCGCGGCGCCTCTGACAGAGCCCCAGCCTGCTCCTCCCCCCAGCAGGGCTCCTGCTCGTCAGCGCATCTCCCCACCTGCCCGAGGCTGGGAGGGCAGGACAAGGAGCGAGAGGGTCACCCCGTCCCCATGCCGGCCAAGTCCGCCAGCAGGTGCGGAAGGACGGTGCCGTTTCTCCCTTACCTTAGAAAGTCAAAATTCCAAGCTGGAGTTCAAGAAAGCAGAGGGCCTCAAAAGCTTTAGCTTAGAGGCCACCGAAGGCTGGGAGGGTGGGAAGGAAGGAGGGGTGCACCCGACTCTTCTGTAGCACGTGACGAGAACAAACCAGTGCCGTGACCTTGAGGCCCAGCCGGGCAGCCCGCTGGGAGGAAGAGCCAGCGGCCTCCAGCCAAGTATGGATCGTGCCTTCTATTCCCGGCCGCTCTCAGCCGCACTTCCCCTTCTGGCACGGGCCCCGTCCTGAACACACAGAGTGTTCAGACAGAGTGGCCTGGGTGGGAAGGCGGCCAGCCTGGAAACGCCGCCAAGGCCCGCCCCCGCGGTGGGGATCTGTACTGTGCACCTGCCCGGCGGTCGGAGCCGTCGGTCTCCTGTCCCGGCCTCCACTCCCCTCTGCCACCGTGCCACCTGGGGCATCAGAGAGACCCTTTCCGTGCCCACCCAACCCAAACCTCCCCTAGGGAGGCCGCCCGAGCTCTCCCACCGCAGCCCCGCTGCCAGGGCTCCTCGAGCGGCAAACTAAGGAGCGGAGAATGAAGGATTATGCTGAGCAAAGCCGGCACTGCGACCCGGAAAGATGGAGGCCCAGGCTTGGCTCTGGCCAGGAAAAGCCCACGAGCCACCGAGGGACACCGCCTGCGTCACCAGGGCTGGGAGCTGGGCAGCGCACCCTTCACCTGCAGACGCGCCCGCTCACCTCACCTGAGAGTTCCGCCTGTTTGTCAGTGATTTGCCACCCTGGTTTGGCCCTCTATAGTCTTAAGAAGGTGTAGAAATCAGGATTGTCCACAGCTCAGGCTCGCTGCTGCTGAAGGGCAGCGCTGGGGGGCTGCACACAGCTCACCCCGGCTCCCGGCAGTCCTCTGCTCGGCAGTCAGGGGGATTGGTGTCAGCAAGACAAGAAAGGGTGGACGAGGACCGGCAGTGGCAATGACCACTAACTTGCACTGAGCAAATGCTCCTCTTCTAAGCACTTCACATATCAACTTACTAGATCCTCCGAAAGGAGTCAGGGTTTATCTCCACTCCACAGAGGTAGAAACTGAAGCAAAGAAAAGTGAAGCAATGTGCCCAAGCGTTCAAGTGGCAAGGGACCAAGCCAGGAGGCAAATCCTGGCAGGCTGCACCCTCCCAGCCCCAACACTGCACTGCCCTGCGAGGTGACAGGAGGAGATGGCAGGCTGTGTGATGCTTGGCCTGGACTTCATGGACAACTCAAAGCAAGTTGTTTCTGCACATGTTCAAGGTTAAATGCATCTTTCTCAAGGCTGCCACGTGCCAGTGTTGCAAATCTGAGCTCCCAGCAAAGCACCCTGCTGGGCACAGAGGGGTGATAACAATGCTTGGCAGTTCTGTCATCACTGAGGTAAAGATTTGGCATTTCAGGTTTGCAGATGGATTTCACGGTGGAGCCCTGTAGATCTCCCTCCGGTGTCTGCATTCCCTGCCTGATGGAATTTGCAGCATGGTAGCATCTCTCATAGTGTAGTGCCTCTGCCCAATCCACAGTCTTCCTCTCCAGTGCCTGGCCCTGTTCTTCTTTGCAATATTCCCACTTTCACATAGCATATGGGCCTTCCCAGGCAGGCCAATATTTGCCTGGTCACATGCCTCCCAGCGCAGGCCCAGTTGCCCGAACATTCTTGCTCTGTAGTTTGATCCATTTAAACACGTGCAGTTTCTTGGAGCCCTTCCCAAGAAGACTCGAAGTGCAGAGAAAAGGAAGTGTGGATTTGAAGATTGTGATTGCCAAAATTCCTTCATGCCTACTTTGCTAGAAAATTTATTGGCCCAAACTGTGTACATAGGGCTGATTTCTTTTTGAAGAATGAAGAGAAAGAAAGAGACTGCAACTGTCAAGCTGATCTCAGAGTTGTTTCATAAATTCCCTCTGTCTTTGGGATGGTGCTGCCAGGAAAAGTATAGACAGGCTGGTTAATTTGCATTCCTCTATACCATGAAATTCTTTGCCAGCCATTGTAGGAATGCACCCTGGCTCTGTCCTAGGATTAGAATTTTATGTTGCAAGTGGAGCTGAACATTGGGCCAAAGTGAGAGCTCCCAGTGTCCCCTTGGGACAAAAATTGTAGCCCAAATGTTATTTAATGTACTCTATCTTATGAAACTGGCTGAAACCCAATTATTCTTTCCAGTAATAAACTTGAGAGAAAGGGGGAGGGTAGTTGGTTTATGACTCATCTCCTTTTCTGAGCTACCCTTTCCATCACGTGAATTGTTGTAGTTGTTGTTTTTAATCATAGCATCCTTATATCTCAATATGTTGACTCTCATGTGGAATGTATTTCATTTCCTGGGTTCCACAATCTCCTTATTTCACTCCAAAAAACAAATAAATACTCAAGATGAAGATGCAAAAAAGATTCTTATTGTAAAGTAGATTTTATTTGAGGAATTGCAACAAGGGGAAGTTGGTTTACACGGTCATGCTAATAAAAACTTAAAATTAAACGTTAGACATACTCCTTTTAAAAGTCTCTACTATTTCCACTGTTTTAGGCACCAGCTCCCTCTTGCCCTCCCCTCTCTCCTTTCTTAGACTGCAGGCACATATTTCTGGGCATTTCTTAAGCAGATGTGATGTAGCTGTCTCTCTTGATTTCTAAACACACAGGCAAAAAAAATAACTCATGGTTTTAGTCTCATCTTCCACCTTCATGTAACTGATCAAGGCCTTTTTCTGAACAAAGAGTACAAGCTCCTTCCATCCCTGCCCACTGAAATCTCCTCCTCCTTTACTGAGTAGGTACTTCAAATGGGAACTCAAAGCATCCCTTAGAGCCACTTGCTTATCTGGTTCTTCAGCTTTCAGGGCAGAAAGACTCTCTCCAAGACCTACCTGAGGAAATCACAGACTGACTTAGGGCCCCAAGCTGTCTTGAAGAAACCCCCAGATGAGAAGCAGCCAGTTCAGATCAGGGCTCTGAACCCGTCGCCTCCTTTTCCCTTCAGCTGGTCTATAATGGCCTGTCTTAAATAGTTCATCTTTATTTCCCCAAAAGTCCCTTATGCTCCCCCATAGGAGCAGTTCTCTGATTATAATTTAGAAATGTAGAAGCCAGACGGCACCAAAGAAGCCCGACATTAATCTCACGCACTTCTTAGACTTTAATTAGAGCAGATAAGTCAAAACACGACTTGCAGTCGTCTTGCACTAGTAGTTTAACACCCTGCACAATTGTTTTATCAGCTTCCTCACCCTCTTTTTCCTTCTTCACAGCATCATAGCACATTTACCAACTTGTAATTCTTGACTCAATCAATATCATCTTCTGAAACCTTCACCATGGTGGGTCCTTGGTGATTCTTCATTCCTTCCCCAGGTCACGGGCCAATTAGAGCTGCATGATTACAATGGTCAGTTGGGCACCACCCCTTCCACCGAGTTCCCCCCTTAAAGGACATCAATCAGTGCCTCCCTCTGCGTATTAGGACTCCTTTCATGGTGGAAATAGTCCTAGACTAGGAATCAGAAGATCTGGGGTTGGTTTGTAGCTCTGCAAATATATTTTATGTGTGCTTTGGGGGCAAGTCACTTAACCTCTCAAGGTCTCAATGTCCTTATCATAAAATGGAGATAATACCAAATACCTAGCTCTTTCTTCCACAGCAAAAAACTTTCTCCAGATGGTCTTCCAGTATTCTCTATCTCAGTAAATACCATATCTGTCCTCCTAATTCACTACAGAAAAAGGGGAATGGCTTGTATATTAGTCAGCCAAAGGAGTGCTGATACAAAACACCAGAAATTGGTTGGTTTCTTTGAAAGGTATTTATTTAAGGTAGGAGCTTACAGATCCCAGGCCATAAAGCATAAGTTACTTCGCTCACCAAAGTCTATTTTCACGTGTTGGAGCAAGATGGCTGCCGACGTCTGCCAGGGTTCAGGCTTCCTGGGTTCCTCTGGGCTCAGCTCCTGTTTCCTCCACAAGGTCAGCTGTAGACTATGAGGCTCTCTAGGTTTTGCCTCTCTCCACAAGGTCAGCTGCGGACTATCAGGCGAATGGCTCTGTCTCTCTCCCTGGGACTCCAGCTTCAGCATCACACTCCAACATCAAAACTCCAACCTTAAAAGCCCCCCCAACTCTGTCCTTTGCCATGCCTTTTATCTGCAAGTCCCCACCCACCAAAGGGTAGGTACTCAACGCCCTACTCCAATATAATCTCATATGCCAGAGGAAAAGATTATAATCCAATATTTCTTTTTGGAATTCATCAGCAATATCAAACTGCTACAGCTTGTGACCCAAATTCCTTCTTTACCCTACCTTATCCTTATCCAATCCAGTGCCAAATACAGTTACATTTACTTCTCAAATATTTTTAGAAATTATCTGTTTCTCTTCCTCTGAACTACCACCACTCCAATCCAAGTATGCATAATCTCTTGCATGTCCACTAAAAGGTTTTTCTAGCTAATCTCCCTTGCATCTCTGGACACTTGCAAGGGTGATTGTTTTCAGAACATAAATTAGAATTTGAAACTTCCCAGATTAAAAACCCTTTACAAATGACTTCCTGAGTAAACTATTCTTTATTTTCAAAGGTCTGAATTTGTAGTGCCAACCTAGAGGCTTGGGTTGAAAGTGGTTTGTTGTTGTCGTTTGCTGGGAAAAGGATTTTAATTAGATGCCCACATTTTACATAATATCAAGCTTTCCAATGTCTTGAAAAGTTAGATGATTTGGCCCCTGAGGCAACAAGCAGTCAAAACAGAATAATGGTTCCAGTGTTGAGAAAGGCAAGCCTGCCCTGGCTGGCTCTGGTGCCCACCGCTACTGTCCTCTACTGTCCACACTGAAGAAAAATGCCTGGCTGCTCTCTATGGACATTGAGTTTCTGAGCTCTGACCTGAGTCTGCTGAGGTGTAAAGAGTTGAAATGTCAAGTTTGTGGAGGGGGGAGGCCCACTCCTTGGAGCGGCTCCCTCAAGTCTAGACAGTGTCTGGGGTGTCTCCATGGCTGCACGTATGGCTAGAAGGCTTCAAGCGTTTTATTTTTCTGAAGAACATGTAGTGCAAATGCTCGTGGGGAAACTGACAATTGCACCTGACGTTTTTCTTTAATAAAAACCTTTCCACATCCCTATTAGAAGGCCTAAAATCCAAATAAAACTGTCAATACCAACCACAGGTAAAGAAACAGAGCAACAGGAACTGGTGGGACTGCAAAATGGAATGGCCACTTTGTAAAACAATTTGATAGATTCTTAAAAACCTAAATATTATATTACCTTACAATCCTAAGCATTTACCCAACTGATTCAAAAAGTTAGGTCCACACAAAATCTCCATGTGAATCTTTATAGCAGCTTCATTCATAATTGCCAAAAACTGGAAACAACTAAAATGTCCTTCAGTTGGTGAATGGATAAGTGAACTGTAGTACAATTATACAATAGAATATTTTTCAGTGTTAAAAAGAACTACCAAGCCACAAAAAAGATAAATCTTAAGTTCTTATTGCTAAATGAAAGAAGTCATTTGAAAAAACTACATACTATGTGATTCCATTATATGAGATTCTGGAAAAGGCAAAACTATAGAAATAATAAACAGATTAGTAGCTGCCAAAGATTTTGACAGCAAGAAGAGGGTTCAGCAGGGCAACAGATTTTTTTAGGTCAGGAAACAATACTATGATCCCATAACCGTGACTACCAGATATTTAAGTATTTGTCAAAAGCCATAGAACATTACAGCACACAGAAAAATTCATTGTATGAAAATTTTAAAAGATCATTTAGAAATCCATGTACCTCAGGATGGAAAGCAGAAGGTGATCAAGCATCTGAATGTATTATAAATGTTTGAAGCAGGCTCACTAAAGGAAGTGAGCTAATAAGATGTTTACTAAGTAACTCTGGAAATAGGCGGAATCAGTAAAACAAAAGACAAAAGGAATAACTACTGTACTTTAGTTGATAAAGTTATTTTCCATGAGTGAACAATTCTGCAACTGCAATAGATGGATGTGGACTTAAAGAATCAGGTAAATGGGTAGTGGATGGTGGGAGGCAGGTTTCTCTCTGTTGGAGTGGAAGGTTACAGAAAAACAAGGTGAGGAGGCTCGAGTGGTCTGGCAGTGGCGGACTGGAGGTGGAGACATGCATTTGAACTCATGCTTAGCTTAAGATAGTTACAGAGGGATACAGATAGAACCAGGTGGAGTAATTTGATATTATTGATGAATTCCAAAAAGAAATATTGGATTATGCTTGTAAACTGATCTTTTCTTCTGGGCATATTAGATTATATTGGATTCATAGGTTTAGTTGATTAAGTAATCATGTAAACCTCTTGTGTCAGTAGGGCGTGGAGTCCCCACCCTTTGGTGGGTAGGGACTTGCAGATAAAAGGCTTGGCAAAAGACAGAGTTGAGGGCTTTTAATGTTGGCGTTTTGATCTTGGAGTTTGATGCTGAAGCCTTAAGCTGGAGCCCTGGAAAGTAAGCTCACAAAGGAAACAGAAGCAAGCCCCAGGAAGAGAGAAACCCTGAACCCAGGAAAAAGAAGCCCGAGGAAGGGAGGAATCCAGGAAGCCGGAACCCTTGCAGATGTCAGCAGCCATCTTGCTCCAACACGTGGAAATAACTTCGGTGAGGGAAGTAACTTATGCTTTATGGCCTGGTATCTGTAAGTTCCTACCCCAAATAAATACCCTTTATAAAAACCAAGCAGTTTCTGGTATTTTGCATCAGCACCTCTTTGACTAATACACCAGGTATAATAGGTATTTATGCACAGGTTAGCACAGACACATTCAGTTGGTGAGAGGATCTAGAAGCAATACCACTGCAGCAGCAGTGACAACATCCAGCGCCCAGACCTGGGATTGCAATACCATTCTCTATTAAAAGGAATCAAGGATCCTTGGAGAAATACCTGATTCTGGGACTGGGCAGGAAATACACAAAATAAGCCTGGAACATCTTCTAGTACCAGAAAGAAAGCATTTTTTTTTTAAATGACAGGGCATGTCAAAGGGATACAGGAGCCAGCTAAGAGGGCTCCAGTGGCCACAGATGAAACAATTTGAGCAACAAAATGTAAAAAGTTGCATGAGCTATAACCCCATGTATAAAATAAATACCCATTAGTCTAAATTGATATAAATCCATCATTGAATACATTAAATAAATGGGAGAGAATAGACATTTCTCCCATTCGAAGAATTTCAAATTGTTTATGTAGATAGCCCTTCCTCAAGGAGGTAAAGCATAACTCATCTCCAAGTCCAGGCTGTGCCAAGTGACTTGATCCCAAAGAGTACATCGTGGAAGGGAGCGGGGTAGCTTTACAGTGGAGACACCAAACAAACGCTACGTCAAGTCAGGGATCAAGGTCATCGTCAACAGTGAAAGTGTGATGGCATAAGAGAGAACGTCCCTTGACAGGATGTGAGGAGGATGGCGTCTTATCTCTGTATTCTTCCCCCCCAAAACACATTATTCCAGTCTAGTCATGGCACAAACACCTGACAAGTCCTAAGTTGAGGGACAATTATTTTTCAGAACTGTCAAGGTCATCGAAAAACAAGGAAAATCTGAGAGACTGCCACAGCCTTAAGGAGGTTATGACTAATTTTAATATGATATCCTAATGGGATCCCAAAACAGAAAAAGGACATTAGATGAAAACTGGGGAAATCTAAAGAAAGAATGAGCTTTAGTTAATAATATATCAACATCGATTCATTAATTGTGTTGAATGTACAAGACTAATGTAAGATGTTAATTATAGGGGCAACTGGCTGTGGGGCATCAGGGAACTCTGTTTTACATTCACAATAATTCTGCTAATCTAAAACTGCTCTAAAATAAGAGTTTATTTTGAAATGTTTATTTAAAAATGAACTATGTTTTGAATAAAATCGAGGCCCCTTATCATGAAAGACTGGGACCGCATGACCTGGCCGCTGTCTGCCCGTCCCACCTCACCTTGGACCACTCTCTCCTTTGCTCTTGAGGCCTTAGCCAGTCTGTCCATCAGGCCATGTGCCTTCCTGTCTTGGGGCCATCACACATATCTCCGAGGATGTTACTGTTTCCTTTTTTTTTAATATATTTTTTTATTTCTCTCCCCTTCCCTGCCCCACCCCCCAGCTGTCTGCTCTCTGTGTCCATTTGCTATGTGTTCTTCTGTGTCCACTTGCGCTCTTGTCAGTGGCCGAGAATCTGTGTCTCTTTTTTGTTGTGTCATCTTTCTGTGTCAGCTCTCCATGTGTGCGGTGCCACTCCTGGGAAGGCTGTGCAATTTTTGTGCAAGGTGGCTCTCCTTATGGGGCGCACTCCTTGTGCGTGGGTTTCCCCTATATGCGGAACACCCCTGCATGGCACGGCATTCCTTACGTGCATCAGCATTGCACACGGGCCAGCTCCACATGGGTCAGGAGGCCCTGGGTTTGAACCCTGGACCTCCCATGTGGTAGGTGGATGCTCCATCTGTTGAGGCAAATCCACTTCCCGTTACTATTTCCTGATCCCTCGGGTTTCAGCCCAAATGCCCTTTCTAGAGAGGAGCCTCTCCTCAGCCCCCGGCCTAAACCTCAGCCTTCTCTGCAGTCCCTCTGTCCCATGGCTCGCTGTTCTTTTCCTTCTTAGCATTTATTATAAATTGGAATGACCTATGTATTGGAGGGTTTATGCATTTGACTTCTCTTTGTCTCTCCACCCTGGAAGTTCCATGGGGTTAGGAAATCATTTCTGGCTTGCCCACCACTGGACACCCAGCTCTGACCTAATGACCACACAGTAAGTGACCAAATACTATTCAAGGAGTTAATGAATTAAACAAAGTGATGTAAATGGAAGGGTTCATTCCAATGATTCTACATCATGGTTTTGACATTATTGTGCACTAAACACCCAAAATAGCATTTCTCACACCTTAAATAAGTACCAAAACTTTTTGTTGAACTAGTGAATAAATGAGCAGGGAAGGGACTGAGCTCAGACAGAAAACTGCCCTCATGCCTGCCACCCCACCTCCACTCTGAAGCATGTCTCACCACCTGCCTCTCAGAAGGACAACTCTTTCCTTCCTGAATGTCCGTAGCATGTCCTGTCTTGGACTCAGCCTTGCATTGGGATTGAATGCTGCATATGGGAAGCTGAATTGTTTGGTCCGATTTCCTGCTGACCTTCAAACCTGATGCTCCTGAATTGCTTTGTCCCTTGGTCTTTCTGTGACATTCAACTTGGTTTTTCAGCCAGTGCTGATAAGAGCAGGAAGTCTCTTACAGTGTGGGAGTCTTATATCTTCATGCCCTATTCCTTCAAATTTCATGATTCACAGGAAAACTGATGGCAGAGTTGATAGACATGACCAATGGGCCACAAGTCTGAAGAATTCACGTAAAAGCTTTTGCATACAAAACCCATAGAATCTGTGCTGTTCATTAGGCTCCCAATGTTGAAATGTGTATCTGAATGTGGTTAAAAGGATAAGCATTAAGTTGTATAGATGGTAATAGAATATTTTCTTTAAAAAACATAGAACTGTACTACACAGTAAACCCTAAGTTAATCCACAGACCACAGTTAATGAAACAATTATATGCATGTGCTTTTATCCATGCTAGCAAATGTTCCACACCAATGCAAGGTGCTAATAATAGGGTGGTATATGGGAAGCCTGTATCTTAGGCATGATTGCTCTGTAAATTCATAACTTCTCTAATTTTAAATTTTAAAAAAAAACCATGTAGAATCTGAAATGAAGGTGGTGTTTCAGAGGAGGTGGGCACTGAAAGAAAAGAAAATTACCTTTGCTTGCAAATACTGCAAGGAAGCCACTTTGCAGTTAACACCACGTCTACCTCTGGGAGCATGTGCAGAGATAAACATTGTCGATTTTGAACCTGAATATATATTAGTTTCTGTAGATAGTTCGTC
The DNA here is from genome assembly GCF_030445035.2 of Dasypus novemcinctus. Taxonomy (NCBI): domain Eukaryota; kingdom Metazoa; phylum Chordata; class Mammalia; order Cingulata; family Dasypodidae; genus Dasypus; species Dasypus novemcinctus. The sequence goes on from NC_080697.1 coordinate 7,260,998, forward strand.
AGAATTACTGATTAGATAAAAGGGGTTTTGTTTGAAACTTTTTGGAATGATATCCCTGAAATCTTAACCTTCTAATAAATCAATGAGCTCTACTGCCCTTAATAAAAACTAAGTGAATAAAATTAACAATAGCCACCACTTACAGAACATCTCCCATGGCCGCATGCTTTCCATATGTCATTTCTAATTTGTTCTCAGTTCTTAAACATAGAGCTTTACTTCATCAATAACAACTCAGATGGGTTTAAATGACAACAAAATCCCCAGATAGAAAGGGTAGAACCATGAACTGAAACAGGTCACTGTCATTCATTTCTAGTTACCATAATTTCTTTATTAAGTTGTTATTTTCTACACTTCCTCAAAGTAATACCAGAAAAACACCATATCTATTCTTGATTTTAGACCAATTGAGAAGGCCCTCATGCCAGAACGAATGAATAATGTAATACAGAAAAAAAAAAAAAGTCTCTGCAGAGGATCTGCCTTTTCTTCCTGGTTAGGGGTCAGGGCATTACTCATTATTGCTCCTAAAAAGGGATCAGCCCTAGCAATGGCCTCCAACACTGCCAGCTCCAACCTGTGGACTCTCTGGTGACAGCCAACTGGAGGATATAGCATGAACCTCCAGTCACAAGCACAATTCCCTGTTCATCTCGAGGCAGGGATCTAGCCAAGTGGAGAGCTTCTCTGCAGAGCAGGCTCCTGTCTACTTGCTCACCACCTGCAAGCAGAGAAGTCTACCCGCTGGCAGAGGTAAGCCAAGGAGCACCATTTGCCCTCTTCAGGCATTGACCGAGATAGATGGGATGGACATGGTTTCCAACTTCAGAGGCCAAAAGTAGGCTTGTAATTTAAAATATGGTCAGATAGATCTTTGTTTCTCACCAACCAGTATAGCCATTGCCCCTCCCTTGGGGAATAGTTACTAAATGGTAGCGAGTGAGACAGAGGCTTTTTCCCAAGTGCTTTCCTGAGTTGGGAAACAAGGAGGGAGGAGAAGAAGGGCTCCCCCCCATTCCTGTTTGGCTCAGGCCAAAGGAATCCTGCAAATTCAGATATAAGCACTGATAATGAGGAGTCTGAGGCTTGCAAAAGAGATATTGTGTGTTAACTACTGGATGCAAGACTGGCAATGACCAGAGGGCCCTGCGGTAATTGGTGGGGACTGGGGACGGAGTTGCCCACACAGCACTGACCTGCTCCCACAGCTCCTGCCTCCACACCCACACTCTCAAGCACAGCTCTGCCGTTTGAGTTGTGCAGAGAAGACACATAGCCCTGAAGACATGTGTCCAGGACGGGTCACTGGATCATCCATATCCAACAATGGACAGGAGGTCTCTGGGGGACAAACCACCCTACTTTTCCAGGGATTGTGGGATTTCCCAAGACACAGGACTTTCAGAGGTCAAACTGGGAAAGCCCCGACCAAACCCAGATGAGCTGGTCCCCCTACATTCTAAGCAAGCAAGTGACCAGCTCTTATCCCTGATCGCTCAGACCTACCCCTGCGGCCTCCGGTTCAAGCTGACTCCTCAGAAGGGCCAAGTACCTCCCTGACCAGCAAGACTGGCCTCCTTGGCCACCCTTGCTGTCAATCAGGCAGAGCAGGCTCCAGACCTCTGGTGTGTGTGCTGAAAGACCTGCAGGCCAGAGAAGAACAAGATAGTTTCAGTGACTTCCAGACTCGAAATCATTTTCCACTGGGTCCCCTCTTCTCCCATGGCTCCCACCTCAACCCAGACTGGAACATACGGCGAGCCTCGGCCAGTGTGCCCTGTGTACAGAAGAATCCTAAGCCTACGTCTCACAGAAGAGACACGAACAAATCACATCCAACATGAGTAAGCGAGGAGGGACTTTAGTGTCATCTGTTATTAACAGAGACCAAGAGCCTGGGAATGAGAAACCAGTTTCCCGAAGAGAAATTAAATGATAGGTTTGACATAATTCTCTATTTTTAAGACTTTATAAAATTCAAATTAGTTGACATATAGAAGGGGCTAGAGAAAGCATGTTATCCTTGTTTGACAAGTGCTTGAAGAGCCTGAGGGTAGAGGTTAAACACCTGCTCCATTTGAGCTTGGATTTGGACACTCGTACCCTACCTCCAAATATCTGCACTGTCTCACTTTCAACGTACAAAAACCACTACACTGTCTCCTGGCTTGCCAAACCTCCCGCAAGCAGGCAACGGCATGACGCAAAAGGTGCATCAACTGGCAAATATCAAAGTGTGTGGGAAAAGTAGTGTGTGAGAATCACACGTTCCCATGCTCACAGAGCACGTCAGGTTTGACTCAAGGTGGTGGCTCATAGGAAGACAAAAGAAAATACTTTTTGGTGGGAGAGGGAAGGCAGGGATGCAGAGCTGGCTCCTTTGTCCAAAAAAGAGATAATGTGAAAAAAGATAGAATAAATTACATTAGCGCACTTCAAAGGAAATAAAGTGCACTAGGAAAATGGGGGAAATTGGATAAGAGAAGAAAAAGTCAAGACAGGAGATGATAGTTTTATAAATTTACACACAACAAAGGCAGAAACCACCCTAACCAAATTATATTTAAAGGAGGAAAGATCTGCACACACCAAGATAACAGTTTTAGGGGCAATGAGGACTGAAGCTATGCAAATGACAAATCATGCCAGACAAATGGTTATTTTAATGTGGAAATTATGAAATAGAAGAAGGAAAGCCAATAACCACAATGATCTTGATTTTTGTTAAGTGTATGGCATTGTCTAATGAAATTACACTCGAAACAGTAATTGAAATTGGCTCAGATTGAGCCAAAGAAAGCACAGTGAGAAATACCAATTAACTGGGTCTCTTGGGAGGCGCTGGGTCCAGCACAGGTCACGTCTCCACCAGGAGGTAAGTATAGCCACCATGACTAACTAAACCTAGTAGCCTTGTTTAATGGGGAGTGGGGACATGGGGGGATGAGGGAGAGGGGGTTGGTGAAGGTCGTACCGATGAGGACAGACTGACTTACCCATCAGGACCCATCTGCCCACAACAGATGTACGAACAAGACAGGGTCAGGTTTAATGGGAGCCCAGCATTTCGCATAGGTTAAAGGATTTGTAATTCCCACCACAGTCTTATGACTTTGAATTCCTCTGGAGAGTTTGGCTATAAGAGAAACAGCTGGAGAAAAACATAAGGTCCAGAAAGACTTTCACAAAAACAAGTGTGGAGGCAGAATCCCACAGGTTTTTGTGCTGATGGTAATGATGAGGTACAGGAAAAGACAAATGGAATTGCGGAGAAGGGGGACAAGAATTGCTAGACTTCCTCATTGTAGACAAAAGGGTTTAACGGTTATAAGAAGGCTGAACTTGCAGTTAGTACTGGGGCGCACGTGGCAAAGGCAGGGGCTTGTGCATGGTGGGTCGTGAGGGAAGGTCTTTTGCCTGCTCTCTCTCCAGGAACATGAGGCAGTGCTGCCCAGAGCACGGCCGGCGGACAGGCATTCGTCCCCGAAGCATTGGTTTCCAGTGAAATAAGGATGGAAATTCAGAGAACCTAGTTCTATATTTAGAAAGTACTCTGGCAATTTGGCAGAGTGTTTATATGTCTGTTAAGTCTAATATTTAAAAGTTCTGGCTTGTGTTTTGTCTTCATTTTTTTTTCTTTTCCCTTTTCTGTACACCAGAGTAACTACTTACTGTATTTTACAAAAGTAACAGATTGTAAATTTAAAAGGGACTAGAAATCAAAAAGAAGAAAGAATGGCCCTTTGCCACTGACCGTTTGATAAGCCCTGGCCCAGGAATCAGGAACCAAGGTCCTCATCAGCAGAGAGTGGGCATGATGGAAGAGGTGGTGGACGGCTAGAGGAGATGTGAAACGCCTGGAAAAAGGCAAGAACGAATGGAGGATGGCAATGCTTCTCAAAGTGTGGTCCAAAGGCTGGAGCTTAAACCAGCAGTATGAGCACAACCTAGAAACTTGTCAACAAGGCAAATCCCCCTGTTCCTTCCCAGATTCACTGAATCAAGAGCTCTGGGAAGAAGCCAATCAAGGTGTGTTTTGAGAAGCCTTCCACATGGCCTCAGTGCGTGCTAAAGGTCGAGAATAACTGGACTAGGGAAATTTAGGAAGATCACCAGGCACAAACACTAAGAGCCCCCTGGAGGTTAGGTCATAAAATTGACGTGCGTTCCAACAGTGGGGCTTCTGGTTCTCTCCTGCCCACACCGTGCTTGCAGGAGTCGCCTCCAGGACGGTAAGATAATACATTTGAGTTGTCTCAAGCCACTAAGTTGTGGTAATTTGTCAAGGCAATAGAAGGAAGCCAATACACCCTCCTTCTAGGGACCTAGCAGAACTCCTCACGAGCCCCTCCCACACCCCCTTTCTCTCCCTGCCAGAAGAGGGAGCCGTGAGGTGGCGGCCACCTGGACCCCAGAATTGCTCTTTAGGAGAGTGCCAGCACCGAACTATCATGTGAGAGAGCGAAACCGACATCTCTCCACGTTCTAGGGGTGGGGGATCGGGTGTTAAAGCGGGAGCCGATCTCGGCCCACACTGAGGTTGATGCTGATGATGGTAAGAGGGGAGTGGGGAGGACTAAGGGGTTCTGCCAGGGTGAGAGGGAAGTGGGGGGGCTAAGGGGTTCTGCCAGGGTGAGAGGGAAGTGGGGGGACTAAGGGGTTCTGACAGGGGGCCACAGAGACCGCAGCTTCCTGCGGGGCCCGTGGGAGCACCGGTGATGTTTCCACAAAACTCTAACCTGGTTAGGGGCTAGGACCACAGCAAAGGGAACTAATAGATGCTCATGAGCTTCTTATGCAGTCCTAACCTGCAGGAAGGTGTTCGTAACTTCAGACCTTGTGGGTCAATCAGGCGCAAGAGACAGGAAACACAAATCTGGAGCCATTCCACCCGGCTGGCGCAGACCATGACCATCTCCCCCACGCTCAGGAGGACAGAGGGGGACGTTTGGGCAGAGGCAGCGCGCACAGTCGGCTTAAGTGCTAATCAGCGAATGTGCTGATCCTTCTTCCCTTCTTGATTCCTCTTGGACCACACAGAAAAATGCATGCCCACGTTCACCTCGCTGCACCCAGTCTCCCTCTTACTCTCCAAAGTGCCTTTCAACCACTTACACCGACTGCCTCTCTGCCCATTGGCCTCATCTACCGGTACATTAAAGATCCCCCAAAAGTCAGGCATGAGAATTCATGTGGAAAGAGGGTGTTTGCAGTGCAGTTAAGGCAAGAACCAAGATGATCCAATATTGGATGAAGGTGGTCCTAAATCCAATGATAGTGTCCTCACAAGAGACAGAAAAGGACACACAGACACTGGAAAGAAGGTCACGGGAAGGCAGAGGCCGCAACAGGAACTATCCAGCCACTGAGGAACAGCAGGTGCCGCCATCAGCCAGAAGAGGTATGGGAAGGCTCCTTCCCAGAGTTTCTGGAGGGAGTGGCCCTGCTGACGCCAGGATTTCCAGCTTCCAGAACTGGGAGAATATACCTTGCTGCTGTTTGAGGTCTCCAAGTTTGGGTGGTACTTTGTGACTGCAGTCCTGGGAAGCGACAACGGGGTGGCTGGAAAGAACAGCCTCTTAGACAATGGGGGGCCATCTCTGAGATAATGCTGAACTCCTCGGCCATTTGAAAGCAGGCTGGAAACGAACAAGGAGAGTTAAACTGTCAAAATTAATTATGCATGGGTAGCATACCTTAGAACAACAAATGGTTCTGAGAGTGGGTACATTTTCCCACTCACATTTTATCCTGAGATTCTAAAAGATTGATGATTGGCATTTAAGTGGAGACGGCCTAATTTTATACCTTGATGTATAAAATATATTTTAAAACATAAAGGGAAATCAAATGTGTAGATTGATCGTGCAGTGGGGTCATTGCCAAAGATCCTGGGGAAGACTGAAACAAAGCTGGGTACTGAGGGCAGAATAATTTCAGAATTTAAAGGACTTTCTCAGGAGGAGTGATATTTCTTCATTATCTCTTCATCTCAAGCATCAGTCACAGTGCTTGAAACAAGTTTTCAACAATTACCTTTATTTTAATGAAGTAAATGTACAATCTTTTTATTCATAATACTTTGCAATATGGGTTTTCAGACAATTGGAACAAAAAGTCGCTAAGCCAAAGACAACCACAGCCAGATACCCAATAAAGAGCAGATATTTGCGGAATTGCCAAATTAATTTGAAGGTGGACAACAGAAGGTGGCTGGCCAGTCATCATTAGACAAATAGAGGCAAGCGCAGTGTGCAGTTTACGCCCCACCAGGATAGCCAGTTACGTCGTGCATATTCTCAAATGTGTGTTTTCTCTTGTTTTTGTCTAATCACTATATCCCCGTGCTGAAACGTGAAATAACAACTTACATTACCTGAGACTTTGACCACTGACTAGCAAAGGCTATTATCAGTTATCACCAGCTAAAGGACAAAATCATTGATTTTTAAAAACACTTCAAACTGTGACTAAATTACGTGGCCGGAACATGCAACGATCAGCAGCAAGTCAAAGAAGGCGAGCTTTCTTTTTGAATAGCTGTGTGGCTAGTTGGACCACGTGAGCATTCAGCGACAATCTGTAATAATGCTGGGCTCATCATTTAGCAGAATCCCCCTCCCACCCACACCAGGCACGGAGGCTGCCACCCCTCTGTCCTCCACCCTCTGTCCAGGATTCTCTGACAGCTCTCTCCCTAGCCTACCCGTCAAGTCCAAACTCCTCTTTCCAGCATTCAAACTCTGGTCCCAGCCAACTTTGTTGATCTGACTTCCCGTGACTCACCAACACACACCCTCACATCTCCTGCCACTGCTAGGCACACATCGTGATTTTCTACCAGGGACATTGGGACTGCTCCCACCAGGGGTACTCACCTCCTCTTAATCTCACTCGGAAAGCCCAAGGCAGGCATTTTCAGGACTTGGGAGTTGTCCTGGGTGGTACTGCAGGGACAGATGTTGGACATTGTAGTCCTGCCATGGCCCACTGGGTGGACTGGGGGAGAGTATAAACTACAATGTAGACCATTATCCATGGGGTGCAGCTGTGCTCCAAAATGTATTCACCAAATGCAATGAATGTGCCACAATGATGAAAGAGGTTGTTGATGTGGGAGGAGTGGGGGGAGGGGGATGTGGGGCATATGAGGACCTCTTATATCTTTTGAATGTAACATTAAAAAAAAAATAGAGGAAAAAAAAAAAAAAAGAAAGCCCAAGTCAGGCTACCACAAAATGGACTTCTGTCCAGCCCACACGCACCTCTACCAATTCCTAACATCAGCGGGTATTAGGGAGCTTGCAACCTAACACAAATAGGTAAATAAATGGATCTAGGCATATGCTGTCATCTCTTATTTCCATCATAATTTCTTGCCCGTGGTAAGGTACTCAGGTAAGCTGTCACTACATGCTGCATGACTGAGGAGGATGAGAGCTAACATTCACTGCAGTCTACATCCTCCAGCCGGGGCTTCGCCATGCTGTCGACCCCCACCAAGCCCTGGCTCACCCCTCTTGCCTACTCCTGGGGAACCCTGTACCACACTGCCCATGGGAGGGTCTGAGGAACCCCCTCTTCAGGCTAGGCAGCCCTTAGCCAAAGACAGCCAAGCCTCCTCCCTCTGTGAAAAGAGGTTGTTGTGCCTGAGATATGGTGACAATACTTCCCAGGTTGCCCAAGAGAAGCTCAGTCCATGCCTGATGTCTCAACACACCGTCGGCTGAGCCCCCATCACTCTCATTAGTATCATGTTTAGAGGCAAACTCCACAGCTGCCCTAGGCAGAGGCAACGGCCCCTGAGGAAGCCCCCGCGGCCTGGCACAGCTCTCCAAACACGTGCAGGTGGCCAGATTCATTCCATGTGTGAGATGCTAGCAAGCACCCTTTGGCTCCTGGCCAAGGCCACCACTTCTTAGTTTCCTAGTGCTAACCAATTACCACAAACTTAGAGACTTACAAAACAGAAATTATTCTCCCACAGTTCCGCAGGTCAGAAGTCCCAAATCAAGGCGTTGGCAGGGCCATGTTCTCCCTGAAGGCTGTAGGAGAAAGTCTTTCCTTCCTTCTTCCGAGCTTCAGGTGGTTACCGGCAGCCGTTGGCGCCGACAGCGTCGCTCCAGGCTCTGCCTCCTTCTGGTTGTCTTCCCTCTGTGTCTATCTCTGTGTCCAAATTCCCCTCTTCATCTATGTTCACAAGCCATGTTGGATCAGGGCCCACTCTAATCTAGTAGGACCTCATCTTAACTTGATTCTATCTACAAATTCCCTCTTTCCAAATGAGGTCACTTGATTCACAGGTACAGGGGATAGGATCTCAACATGTCTTTTGGGGGAATTCAGTTCAACCCTGTGCCAAAGGTTTCTTCTATGCAGGCACAGCTAGCCATCTAGTAGACCTGGTAGGTTTTTGTTACCACTTCACTTCTTGTCTCCTTCTTCCCCTGACCCATGTCCAGCCCCTGTGCCCAAGCTCTCCCCTTGAATTTGACTGTCTTTCTGAGCCTTTGGACTCACACTCTCCTCGGAACCCTACTCATTTTCCTCCACAAGGTCCAGGAAGCCCCCTAAGGTGTACATTTATTAACTCATTCAACAAATCAGCATTAACCTTGTACAGAGGGTGAGGCCCTGCCCTGAGTCAGACAAGTGAGCATGGTAACTGCAGCAGCAGCTGACATAACAAGCACTGTACTAGGGCTGGGATCATTCCATTTCCATTTCCCCTCACAACAGCTCAGTGAGGAAGCCTGAGCTGCCCCTATTCTACAGATGAAGAAATTCAAATCCAAAGAGGTTGACTCAGTTGCCCAGAATCACTCAGACAGGAAGCAGCCAGGCTCTTAGCACAAACTCAGGTCTGTTGAGTCCAGCGCCATTGCTCTCAGTCGCTCTGAGACAATTCTGTGAGGCTCCAGAGGAGGAGCATTTCCGAGGCCTTTTGGTGGAGCCACTTTGGGGCTGGATGTCGGGCAGCACAGGGAAGCAGCTCTGACTTTGGAAACCAGTTAGAGGCCAAGAAGACCAGAGTGAGCAGAGAGCCTTAAAGGGCCTCCTCTGGCAGAAGACAAGCTCCAGGTCCCAGGGAGCTAAAGCAGAGGGGAGAGAGTTCCAGTAGGGTTTCCAGATAAGATACAGTATGTCTGGTTAAATTCAAATATCACTGAGTCATGTTTTAGAATATGGATATTGTATATGTATTGACCAAATCGGACAACCATATTTTCAGGTCTTCTGGATGTCCATTCAGTTACATTCCCCGGGTCATGAAGCAGAAATCACACAGGGCAGAGTCCTCCCTAGAATGAACCAGCATCTCTGTGTCATCTCTAAGGAAATTGGGAGTTGGGGGAAAGGTGGGGAGGAAGCTGACAGACTGTGGGAGATCAGAGGACACACTATCACCTGGTTCTGAAGACTGACATGTGTTTCCTCCACCCACCCCCCATTTAATCCTACATCTAAAAAGCAATTTTCCAAGGTAAACCCAAATACAAAATACCTGCTCATTAATTAACCTCTGCTTAGATAGATTGAATGCACAAACCCCAATGTAGGCCAAAGCCAGATTATCCCACAAAGTACTTTAATCATGACCTTGCTTCCAATGCAGTAACTCTGTGCAAAATAAAACCCACACTCACTAGCATGATAGTCAAGGCTAACTCCAAACTCCCTTCCTGGACTCACCTTCCTCCACAACTGCCCACACATCCTGGAGCCCAGGCAGGCTGGTGGCAGCCCTGAGCCTTTGCCTATGCCATTCTTTTCCCATCAGCCACCATAACAGCAACCTTCTGTTGGTCAGTATGCAGAATCAGAGAAGCCAGGACCACAGTGATACTGCTCCACTCTTGTCTCCCCTCAGCCCACCACGCCATCTGGACACACAGTACACAACAGGAATTACTAGCACCCTCTTTCCTGTGCACTGACTGAGTTCTCAAGGAAGCAGACTCTGAGATGGAGTCAAGATGGCAAAGGTTTATTGACAAGAAATGCTTGTGAAAGGAGAAGGGAGGAAAAAGGGGTGAGCAGAATGTGCTATCAACCCACCAGGCACCATGCTATACCCTGAAGATGCAGCAGTAGATGGGACAGAATCCCTATACTAGAGAAATCCTCCATTTCAATCTTATATAAAGAGAACTACTAAAGACACAAGAAAAGGGTACTGGGGGATCTCTCAGGAGGGGCAGGAAATCCTGCTTGGAGATTCAGAGTCTGTCTCAAAAAGGGACATTCAGAGGCAGATTCTATAATTATGTAAAATGCGGCCAAAGAGTAGTGGGAAGGTTTATAGCAAGAAGCATATGCCAGGTGTTGAGTTTATTTCCAGAAAGGAGAGAGGTAGAGAGGGCATTGAGAAACACTGGCATGTTAGGTAGAAGCCAGATAGGCAAGGCCTTGCTCTCTTGTTAAGGAGTTTGTGTTCAGCACTGAGGGCAAGCAGAAGTCAGGGAGAGGTTGGTACAATGGTAATCTTATAATTACCATGATTTGCTATCTCACATTTTTTGCATGTTGGTCTTATTTCTATCTAGAATTCTTTAGGTGCATAATGGAGTTGGGATAAAATTGTAGGCATTTTCCATATGGATATCTAATTATGCCAGCTCTATACTTATTCTTTTGTCTCACTGACTCATAATGTCACTTGTCATAACCAAGTTTCTTTTTTGTTTTTAAGATTTATTTTTTATTCATTTCTCTCCCCTTCCCCCCACATTGTCTGCTCTCTGTGTCCATTTGCTGTGTGTTCTTCTGTGTCCACTTGTATTCTTTGTCAGCAGCACAGGAATCTGTGTCTCTTTTTATTGTGTCATCTTGCTGCATTAGCTCTCCATATGCATGTCACCACTCCTGGGCAGGTTGCACTTTTTTCATGCAGGACAGCTTCCCTTCAGGACACACTCCTTGTGCATGGGGCTCCCTTACATGGGGGACACCCCGTGTGGCACGGCACTCCTTGCACACATCAGCGCTGTGTGTGGGCCACCTCCACATGGGTCAGGAGGCCCAGGGTTTGAACCCTGGAGCTCCCATGTAGTAGGTGAATGCCCTAACAGTTGAGCCAAATCCGCTTCCCCACAACCAAGTTTCTTCAATAAGCAGTCTGTTTCTGGATTTCCTAACCTGCTCCATTAGTTTGTCTATTCCTCTGTCAATGTTACACTGCCTAAGTTACTGCTCTCCAATAGAACCTTCTGCAATGACAAAAAGGGAGAAATGACAGCTTCATATTAAAAAATCTATCCATGAGCATGGTATAACTTTCCATCTATTCAAGTTTTCTTTTGTGTCCTTCAATAGTGCTATACAATATTCTCTTAGTGTCTCACATATACTTTGTTAGATTCATTCCTGGGTGCCTTGTGACATAAGCAAGGAAAGATTAACAAAACTGGCTGGTCACAGGTTTAGCCAAATCAAGCAGGACATTATTATCTAAAGACACAGGGGGGAAAAAGCAGATGCATTTAGGATACAAAGTAAAAGATCAGCAACAATATCTGAGATAATCAGAAGCAACACAAATCTCACTAGAGGACAAACAATTGCAGATGATCCAAGCAATCGTGTCTGAGTAGCTGAGGATCATGTACTGGAATCATGCCACTCTCCTGTAAGTCCCATAAAGCTGCACTGATCCTGCACATTGCTCCATGAGAATAAGTGCCAGAGACTTCTTCAGAGCCAAAGCACAACATTGGCTTGGGAGTATGCTGCAGACCCCAGGAAAACAGGGTATAGCACATTCAGACCCATGTCCTCGCCCTCAGCCTCCTCATACAAGAGCAGCACTTAGAGCATTCTCAGCTCAGCATTGCAGAGATGGAACGAGGTCAGTTTCCCAGACACCTCCAGGAGTGAGGCTAACAAGGAGGGAGGCTCAGACTACATGGACGACACAGCCTACTCTCAAATGACTCCAATGTTGCTATTATGAAGAGAAGGTATTTTTCCATTACATTTTAATTGGCTATTACTGGTGTATGAGTATGCTATTGATTTCTTTTTTGTTGTTATTTTTGTTTTGTTTTGTTTTTATAAATGAAGTTACCACATACAATTTTATATGATCATGTAAATATATAGAAAAATATCACAAGATAAGAAATACAAGAGCAAAAACTGGTAAGATTTTCTTCAATGTGATGGGTGTGCTTGCCTGTTGATAAGTTCATTCCAGTCTGGAATGCAGGAAGACAAGGTTACCCGCCTATCTGTTGCATCATTCAGCCTGTTTCTTTCCTTTGTTTTCAACTGGGTCAAGACTGAAAACCCCAGTTCACACAAATTAAGTTGTGGTGAATGGTAGCAATAATAGGACACTCTTTCTACTTAGCAATGGACAGTCTTCTTTTACCCTAATACAAAATGCCCATAAACTTAATGCCTCATAACCATTCTTCAATGTTTATGAAGAACTAAGCTGCAATAGTTCATTCTCTTCTTCAGTCACCAAATTTAACTCAATTACTGATTTAGGGTTTTGAAAATGTATCTTTCATCCAACAATTTTCCCTTAATGTTTTGAATTTCTCTTCTGGAAAGAAATGGTTAAAAATTTGAGATAGAGAGGTGAGATGCAACAATATCTCTAATTTTAATTCTTTCAAAATGTATTCATTAATAGTATTCTCTTCAGTATGTTGCAAAAATTTTGGAAACATATAGTAGTTGGGATGATTACTTTTAAGCCTTGCTTGCCATAAAAATAATGCCTTTTTTAATCCTTCAATATATTCAACATATTGGAATATATCACTGTTTCTCCCCTGTAGTTTTAAACTTAATTCATTAAGAATGCTAAAAATATCAGTTAAATATACCAATTTTGTTATCCAAATATCATCTTTGAAAATATTTGCCCAATGAGATTTTCTTTCCACAAGAAAAATGTGAATCTCATTCCTGTATTCATAAACCCTGCTTAGTATTTTCCCTTGAGATAGCCAACAAACTTTGGAATGATACGGTAAGTGAATATGACTAGTTCCAATCTCTGAACAAAATGCTTCAAGAAGTCGGTTATTCAGTGAGCGTCCTTTAATAAAATGAACAACTTTAACTGCATTTTTCGATACTTCCATGAGGTTCTATAGAATTTCTCTGGATGCTAAAGCTTCATGATGTATAAAACAATGATTCCATGCAACACCATTAGAAATTTCTAGCAATTTTTTAATTACTCTGCTATGTTTTCCAGTTAGGTTTGCAGTTCCATCACTTGTAATGCCTTGACAGTTTTTCCAGTTTAATTTATATTGGCCAACAATGCACTTTTCTAATTCTTTGAAAATATCTAATCCACTTAAGTTTGAGGTTAAACTTAACACAAAAAGTCCTCCATCTAATCATCTTGCCACGCATATCTGACATAAACCAAAAGTGTTGTGCAGCTTCCAGTATCAGTACTTTCATCAAGTTGGATTGCAAAATCTCTATCAGACTGTATCAGACTGTAAACTTAACATCTAGCTACAAGTAATGGTAATACAAAAAAAAAACCTAAACTGCACAATATTAACCTTGTTGCTGTTAAAACCAAACAAGACACCAATGAGCAAATGATTGAAAAACCATTTCCTAGCCAATATGCATTATATTCACCATATCCCCTCTACCAAATACTTTTCTCACATATTGAAATTCACCTCAGTAATTCTGCAAAATTCTGGCAAAGGGTCTGTCCAAAGCATTTTTGTATTTTATTTTTTAATTCATCACAGAATTGATTTCATGACCCACAGAATGGTTCACACACTTAGTGTGAAAAACAGATACAGAAACATTTTGTGCCCTCTGCTTTGGTGGAAGCTTGAGTATATCTCCTTGATGATCAAAGAAATTTGCTGATCCACGAGACTGTCAGCTGGTGCAGGAACTCTCTTGAAGTAGTATGTATGTATCTTGAATTTCATTCCTGATACTTTCTGATGGAAAGAGTTTTTATGAATATCTATTATAGTCATATCGAGTGAGGATTCAATGAGGTTTTCCAGGTATAGATCAACTATGAGATTGGAGCTGACTTTTTTTTTAAGGAACTTTCTTGGAATGAATCTTCTTGGCCTCCAGCACAGCGGCCACGACCCAGCCAGGCCCAGCACGGTGAGCCTTACCTGTCGCCAGGTGCCCATCCTTGACACGGCGCATCACCACTCTGATTTTCATATGTTAATTTTATACCCAGAAACCAGGCTGGGCTTTTTCAGTTCTACTAATACAGTTTTAGATTTTCTTGGATTTTCTAGGAGAAAAATTTTCAAATGAAGACAAACTCAAATTTTCAAATAATGATAGTTTTCTCTTCCTTTTTAGTGTTTGTGACTGTTTTTTCTCACTTTTTTTGTTGCTAAGACCTCAAGAACCACGTGGAGGATGGTAGTGGGGTCCTTCTGTTATTCTTGAGTTTAGTAGGATTGCTTCCAGAGTTTAAATATTAAATATAATGTTTTCTTATGTTTTAAATAGGTACACTTGGTCCAATTAAGGAATGTCTCTCCAAGTTGAAGTTTGATAAGAGCTTTTTACTATTTTTCAATCTACTACGTGATCAAATGGTGTATCAAAGATTGGCCAGGAAAACAGAAGCTTCCTTAGAGATTCCAAGTAGGAAGGGGAATTTTAATACAAGAAAATAAGGCTTACAAAACTGTCAGAATGGCTGTAGACAGCAGAAACATAGGAAGCTTGCTTGAGAAAGAAATATGTAAACAAACTCACCCAAAAGCCACAATAATCTCAGGAAAGGGGCAGAAGCGGTGGAGGGGAGAACAATGAGGAATTTCTGCAATGCCAAAGGTAAATAATTCCTAAGCACTCCCTACCTGCTGTCATTCCAGTCTGAAGCTTCCCTTGCAGAATAAGGACTTCCTCTCTATTGGGTTCTACATCTGGCATTACAAACTCTCATCTAGATTCTAACCAAAAACCTGATGGGAAAGGGAATTGTGGGAAATGTAATTCTCGACATCCCTCAAAGATGCCATGGAAACTGTAGAAGGCTGTGGTGGTGATGCTGAAATAAGAACAAACAATTTGGAACACATGACTTTTTTCCTTAAATCTGCTAATATGACCGACTATTACACATTGATAGATTTTTTAAATTCCTGGCATAAATTCTATTTGATCATAATGTTCTCCACAAATATACTCAATAGTCTAGTACTTTAAGATTTTTCTTTTTGTTTTCATTAGTCAGATTATCATTTTCATTTTCCCTCATTTGGTTTCTATATCAAGACTAAAATCATTTTTATAATAGATTTCTAAATGAGTATTACAATTTTCCCTCATTTTCTATTTTGTGGAACAATTTTGTGCTAAGGGAGTTATTCCTTAACTGTTTGCTGAAACATACCTCTTACAACCTGGGCATGATAACTTTGAAAGGATAGGCATTTGACGACCAATTCAATTCATTTAGTGTCTAATAAATTGTTCAGATTTAGTTTTTTAAATTGATGCATTTCAGGTAAGGTTTCAAATTTATTGGCATAGAGTTAAGCATAGTATTCTTTTGTAATTAAATCCTTTTTTTCCCTAATACTATATATTATGGAGGTTTTCAAATAGATTGGCCTTCCAAATGAATTGCTTATACTATTATTCATTTTCAAAGAAGCAGCCTTTGGATTTATTGATACTATTTTTTGTTTCTTTCTACTTTACTAATTTCTGGTTTTTTAATCTTACCCTGTCTTTGTTATTTAATTTTACTTTGATTTTCTTTTTTTCTAGAATTTTTAAACATTTAACTCATAAATGTTAATATTTCTAAGTTTTCAATAAGTGTATTTAAATACCTATATTTCCTTCTAAGTTAGGATTTAGCTGTATCCCACAAGTTTTTGTTTTGTTTTGTTTGGGGGGGGGGGTCATGCTTTTTTATTGCTCTTGTCAATCTCTGCCTTTTGAAAGAAGAGTTTAATCCATTTACATTTAAAGTCACTACTGATAATACAGGACTTTTTCTGTCATTTTCTCTTCAGCCTTTGTAAGTCTTATAACATCTTTATACCTTACGTCCATTCATATCTATCTATATATTTACTTGAATTTTTTATTTAAAAATGCTTTTGAAGTATATCATTCATACATGTATATAAACAATAAATTTATAGCATAATTTGTGAACTTATAAAGCAAACATGCATAACAACATAGAGGGCTTCATTACATCACTCCATCATCAACACTTTACATCATTGTGAGACATTTGTTACAAAATATGAAAGATCCCACAAGTTTGATATCAAGTACATTCTCTCAGATACAAGCTTTATATTGGGCAGATGCATACTAGTTGTTTACAATATTCATCTGTTAGTATTGGTTAAGTACTCTGCTGTAATAAGCCGTTTAGTAAATTGGCTGTTACCACAGGTTTCAGATGTGTCTCCTACAAGTATTATAGAGTTGGATGTTTATTACATTATTTTAATAACGGAGTTTAATTCATTTATGTTGATGATCACTATATGTGGAATTATTTCTTTCACAATTTATAATTGGATCATGTCTCCCACAAAAGACTTGTTCAGGTCCCAGCTCCTGCTCCTGTGGGTGTAAATCCATTTGTAAATAGGACCTTTAAAGATGTTATTAAGGTACCCAAACTGAATGAGGGCAGACCTTGGGCCAAGGCCTTAAAAGCAAAGGAAATGGAATACAGGAAGAGAAGCCCAGAGAACCAGTCTATCAGGGGAGCAGTCAGAAGCTAGAAGTCAGAGGAAATCAGAAGAAAAAAAATGAAAAAAATTTTAAAAAAATTTTTTGACATTATGCCTTTCATCACTGTAATATCTGTTGTCCCATATGTACAGTGGCATCTTCCTCCATTTCTTCCCCAGTGTCTTACTTTTTTTCATTTTGTCTTCAAAGAAGTTTTAGGTCACAGTAAAGTCACATACAGAGTATAGGGGACTCCCATATACCCAACATCCTCCCTTTTTCCCTCTTCCCTATTAATAACCTTTTTACATGTGGATGGTACATTTCTTGCAACTGATCTACAAATATTGAAACACAGCTAACCGTGGTCAGTAGTTTACATTATGGTTTATATTTTAGACCATACACTTTTATAAATTTTTAATGAAATTTAGTATATTCTTTATCCATCATTGCAAGATCATACAGAACACTTCCATTGCCCCCTAAATATCTCCTCTTCCATCTATTCTATTCCTTTCTATCCCTCCCCTTGGGGCCTATAGAGACGACCAGATTTCACTCCTTGAAGGACAAGATTCATAGATACTTGCAATAATGCTGAGGGCTTGACACACTAGTCTGTCCTCCCCTATTAGGAACCACCCACGCTCTTGAGAGACTCCTGCCCCTCTGTTTGAAAACATATCAGGACTCCCAGGATAGGGGGACAACACCTTCCCGCTCATTATATGGGTCTCCCTCACTGATACAACACACTATGACAAAATGATCACATGCACATTCTCCAGAGGACTGCCCCAGGTGCACCCTGTCCCAAATGCCCCACAACCAACACCCTAAACCAGTAACGGTTCCTTGTCATATCACCAAAAGAATTTTCTCAACATTATAGCTTCAATCCCCACTGTTCACCTGCTCCCTCCCCCAACTCTCTCCCCTGTTCCATGGACCATCCAACCCATCCTCCCCACCCTAGCCCCTCATCAAGCTTGCACTGCCCAACTCAATAACAAGAAATGGAAGAAAACATCATTGTACATACAGGACAACAAATATTATAGTGATGAAAGGCAAAAAGTGAAAAAACAAAAAAATTAGTATTTTAATGTTTTTAATACCCCCATTTTTTTACTTTTAGTTTTAGTTTTTCTGAATTATTATGTATTTTATTTCATATATTTAAACCTATCATTATTTCATTTTCCTATTAATCGAACTTGGCAATATTTTTGGCTTCATTTTTGAAGAAGTTTGAATCACAGAAGGGCTGCAACCATGGCAGGGAAGGATCATTGGTGTGAGGTGTCAGTAATGGGGTCACATGGGGGGAAATTCACCTGGGCATGTTTATCAGGTATATAAATACATTCAAATGTTCATGGGGCATTGTCACAGTAGGTAGAGATTCACACAACAACCGAAAGGATATTGAATTCCCATCCTGGGAGCTCTACCACATTCTCTAATGGAATAGCAACAACCCCCCAAGTACAAAGGGCAATGACCAGTGAAGAAGGATGGTCCATTGATGGGCCCTTGATACTGACAACGATGCTTATGAACCTTTTGCTCTTGAATTTGCAACTTAGCCTAGTATTGTAGGATGCTTAAAAGTTACCTCCTGAGAGTCTCCATGTTGCTCAAATGTGTCCTCTCTCTAAGCCAAACTCAGCGTGTAAATGTATTGCCTTCCCCCCAGCATGGGACATGACTCTGAGGGATGACTCTCCTTTGCACCGAGGGATTACTACCAAGCACTGGCTAGTGATGCAACTGGAAAAAGACTTTGAATAAAAGGGGGAAAAGGTAGAAACAAATGAGTTTATACGGCTAAGAGATTTCAAAATGAGTCAGGAGGACATCAGAGAGATAACATTTATGCACTTCTCTGCAGAATCTCATATACAGCCAGAGTAGATACTACCCCCAAATAACAGGGCTCCTGAGCACTCTGGAGACACCCAGGTCCTATTGTCACATCAGATAGCTCCAGAGTTTGGTGCCTTGCCAATGGGCCCTACTTTGGAGTTTTTGCACCCAAGTGTGACAAAGTTGGACTCAGATATAACTTCTCTATGCACGTCTCTTCTGTCCCTTTTATTTGAACCTATAGTTGGTGATGGAGTTATAGGAGTATGTCCAAGAGACTTGAATCTCTGGGCTGCCAATGTGCTAGCTGGGATCTGAGCCTCACAAACACCTACTCTCCAGTTCATTGGACTCACCCAGGACAACCAAAAAGGAGGTGAGGACAGACAACCACCACACCAATAAATCGAGAGAGTCTACAACCGTAAGCAAGAGAGTCCCATTCATCAGCTATAGAGGACTGAAGCCCCCTCTCAATTAAAGGTGGAATGGGCATCACCATTCCAGAATCTTCAGAATTGGGGAATAAAGTAATGAACTCATTGGTATTCTACTATAGACTTACTGTGATTCTACCAATAGAAGAAATTATGTTATTAATGTGGAGACAGTAGCCACAGAGGTGCTTAAGTCAGGAAGAGGGAAAAAGAGTTGCAATATGGGGGCATTTTCAGGACATGGAATTGACCTGAATGGCATTGCAAGGACAGATACAAGCCATTATATATCCTACCATAACATACAGAACTTAGTGGGACAGAGTGCAAACTAAAAAGTTTAAACTAAAATCCATGCGGAGTGTCAATACTCCAAAATGTGTTCATCAATTGCAATGAATGTACCACACTAATGAAAGACATTGTTAACGTAGGGAAAAGTGGGAGGTGTGGGGAGTGGGCATATGGGAATCCCTTTTATTTTTCTATGTAACATGTTATGTTATCTAAGTATCTTTTAAAAATAAATTTAAAAATATATTTTAAAAAAAGGAACCCAGAAGAGGAAGATGGCACTGCATGTGTTGCCATGTGAGGGAAGAACCAAGGACGAAGGATCACTGGCTGTCAGCCCCAGAATGCGACAGTCTTTGAGGAGAAAGCATCAACTTGCTGACATCTCAGTTATAGATTTCTCCTAGCCTCAATACTCTGAGCCAATAAATTCCTGTTGTTTAAGCCAAGCCATTATATAATATTTGTTTTAGCTTTGAGAAGCTAATAGACCTACTTTTTTAGAAAGCCTGTTACCATCCAATTTTTGCTTCTTTTCTTTCTTCCTTTCTGACTTTGGTTGTATTGATAGTTTCCCTATATCTCTCCCCTTTTCCTCTGATTATATTTCTAAATATTTGATGATTTTATTTAATTTCTTAATTCTGCTTCTGTTTATGACATAGAAAAATATGAATTACCTTTTCTCCCAAAGCGAAAAAATAAAAGATTAAAAAATATGTGTATATATAGAAGAGCAATAGCTTCTAAGAAGCCTTGATGAACTGAATTCACACAGAAACAAGTCATTAATTTGTAAGCCAGGATATGTATAAGTTTCAATACATAGGGTAAGATTTTGGAAAGAATTAGACAGAAAAAGGATTAGGTTGAGCCTATTAATTATAGTGAAAGCTGTTCAGACAGCTTGGAGCCTGAAAGAAACCTAAACACAAAAATAAAACACTCCACCTGACAGTTCTCTCCTTGTTCCACTATCTGTCCCTTCCCCCACCTTGAATTTTGCCAAGAAAACAGCAGTAGAGGAGAGGCTGGATAGCAAAAAGAATTTGTGTAGTCTTGGAGCATTCTTTATAGTATCTGAATTCCAGAGCCCTTTCAGAGTTTGAATTCAAAGATGATCCAAAGCTATCATGAAATGCAGCCCAACTCTCTCTCACCTCAACACCAACAAGGTCAAAGAATCCCGCAATAGCGGCAAGGGTTAAGGTGATTCAATCTATTTAAAGGTAAGGTCTACCAAAACTCAAGTTTGTTTGTGAAAGAACCCAAATGATCATCCCTTCACCCTAACTGAGCAATGAAGAGCCTGAACTCGCCAGGGAAAGACAAGACACTTCAGCCTCCATTGTGTTTCCTATGCAGCATGTGGAATATGAGGTGGCAAAAATTACAGGGCAGAGTACTCTAGAGAGGGAGCTCCGGGCTCTTTGAGGACCACTATGTGCATGCATGTATGGAAACTGCCAAGCCTGGGAAAGAAACACTGGAAAGAAGTGGGAAGAGCATTTCTGAAGATAATAAAGGACCTACAGCGGATTGTGTTCTCACCCACTGGAGCAGAAAGGCTCAAATGCACAGTGTTTTAGGTGCCTTCTATAGAAGGACAGTGCCTCAACAGGAGGGCCAAATAAGCGCTACACTAAAGGCTACTTGGTCTATACATCAAGCCTCGAAAGAATCAATATGATTCCAAGTCCTTAACTGTGTATGACACAAATCCCAAAACTATTTAGAGGAAGACTTTCAAAATCCAACACCCAACAATAAAATTCATAACGTCTGGTAGCCAATGAAAATATAAAATTCATGCAAAGAAATAGAAAAATATGACTCAGAACAAGTATGAAAACTCAGACTGTGGATACAGATCCAGAAGTGACGTAGGTGACACAATTAGTTAACAAGGAAAATAAAGCAGCTATTATAAATATATACTCCATATATCCAAGAGAATGTAATATAGCATATGCATGATGAGAAGAAGAATGGAATATATAAAAGACCCAAAATTAAAAATCTAGAGAAGAATACAGAAGTTGAAATGGGAAAATACACTGGATGGGATGAAGTAGATAGAACACCAAAGAATAAGATTTTTGTTAATTGAAGATACAGCATTAAAACTATCCAAATAGAAATACAGAGAGAGAAAGAAAAGCCGTAAAATTAACAAGCAGCTCATCAGTGAGCTGTGAGATAATACCAAGCTGCTTAATATAGAAGTATTTGGAGTTCTAGATGGAGAAAAGAAATGGGAAGACAGAAAAAATATTTGAAGAATAATTGTAGAAAATTTACCAAATCCCAAGGTATATCATAATGAAATTGCTGGGAAACAGAAAGAGAAAATTTTCAAAACAGTCAAAAGAAAAAAGTTATATTGGTTACAGAGGAAATTTCAATAGCTCTCTCAACAATTGATAAAATAAGTAAACATAATTAGCAATGACAGTAAATAAC
The DNA here is from genome assembly GCF_030445035.2 of Dasypus novemcinctus. Classification (NCBI taxonomy): domain Eukaryota; kingdom Metazoa; phylum Chordata; class Mammalia; order Cingulata; family Dasypodidae; genus Dasypus; species Dasypus novemcinctus. The sequence goes on from NC_080697.1 coordinate 7,282,756, forward strand.
TTGAAAAACACAATCAAACATCATGACTTCAAGACATTTATAGAACATACCACATAACAGCAATAGAATAAATTTTTTTTGCTAGTGAACAGAGAACATTTACAGTGATAAACTATTTGTGGGTCTACCAACAAATCTCAATAAATTTTAAAAGATTTAAATTATACAAAATACATTCTCTAATAATCTCAAAATCGATAAGAGAAAGACATTTGGAAAATACGGAACCATTTTGAAATTAAACATCATACTTCAAAAAATAAGGAATAAATCACAAGGGAAATTTTAAAATATTTTGAACTGAATGAAACTAAGAATGCAACATATTAAAACATGTGAGATCCAACTAAAAGTAATGCTTAAAAAGAAATGTATAAAATTAAATGTGGGTATTAGAAAAGAAGACCTCAAATTAATCACCTGAGCTTCCACCTTAAAAACGTGAAAACAAAAGCAAATGGAAACCAATGTATTTGGCGCACAGGATAAGATAAGAGTGGGGGAGGGGGAATCAATGAAATAGGAAACAGAAAAGCAAAAGGGAAAAATGTATTTAATCCAAAAGTTTCAAATTGTAAAATTATAAAATTGACAAATTTCAAAAATTACAAACAAGAAGGGTGAGATCATTATAGATTCTATGAACAATCAAAAGAAAAAAGAGGGAAGCAGATGTGGCTCAACAGATAGAACACCCGCCTACCCTATAGGTGGTCCAAGGGTTTGACACCCAGGGTCTCCTGACCCATGTGGTGAGCTGGCCCACGCGCAGTGCGGCTGTGCACGAGGAGTGCCGGCCCACGCAGGGATGCGCCCATATAAGAGTGCCCCCTGCACAAGGAGTGGCCCCTGCGCAAGGAGAGCAGCCCAGTGTGAAACCACAGCCCGCCCAAGAGTAGTGCCACACACACAGAGAGCTGACGCAGCAAGATGACACCACAAAAAGAGACGCAGATCTCCAGTGCCGCCTGATGAGAAAACAGGCGGACACAAAAGAACAGTGAATGGACACAGAGAAGAGACAACGGGGGGGAGGGGGTAAGGATAAATAAATAAATCTTTAAAAGAAAAATGATAATATTTTGAACAATTTTTGCCAATAAAATTCACAATGTAGATGGAATGGATAAATCCTCAAAAGACACAAACTACCTAAGCTCACATGAGAAAAAAAATCAGTAAGGTGAATAGCTCTGTATTTAATTTTTAAAGGAATTTGTAGTTATGCCCACTTCCACAAAGAAAACACCAGTTCCAGATGGCTTCACTTGTACATTTTATCAAATATTTAAAGAAAATCAAAAGACAATTCTATATACAAGCCTTAAAAAAAAATAGAAGAGGAGGAACTCTTCTTATATCATTCTAAGAGCCTTATCTTTTCTTTTTTACAGTCAAAGTCATTAGGAAAGTAAAGTTCACATAATAAAACTCATGAATATAGACAAAGAGTCCTTAATAAAATATTAGCAAATTGATTACAATATATATATAAAAAGGATAACTACAGAGTAACCAAATTGTTTTTATCCCAGGAATACAATGACTTACCATTCAAATATCAATTAAGATCATTTACAATTAACAGACTAAGAAAAGAAAACCCATAGGACAATCTCAATGGATGCAAATAAAAAGCATGTAAAATACCCCTTCACTAAAAAAACCAGCTCTCAGTGAACTAGGAATAGGAGCAAGCTTCCTCAAGATGATGATGGGCATCACGCAAAACCTAAACGTTCTCATCATTATTGATGGTAAGATATCAAAGGCTTTCTGCCGGAAGATGAGGAAGAAGGCAATGCTGTCTATTCTTAGCCTGTTTATTTGTTATTGTATTTGGAGGACTAAGCTAGGGAAATAAATAAAAAAATAATATAAGGCGTAAGTATTGAAAAAGAAAAAGTAAAACCTGTCATATTCATAGATGGCATGATGACGTAAATATTAATAGATAAACCAAAGAATCTATTTTTTTAAAACACTACTAGCACAAAGAAATGACCTAAATGCCATCACCGGGGAAGGGTCAATATAAAAAATCAGTATCATTTCTATATAATCACAGCAAACAAAATTAAAAATCAACACGGTGACAGATTAAAGATGGCCACACGTCCTCTGAGACTCCTCCGAGCGAGAGGCGTGTCCTCTGTTCTCTGGCCTTAGTTCATTTGCCGATACTTCGACACTCTTGACATTGAGCGGCGGCATCCATGAGTCCTCCTCTTAAACCTGGGCAGGCGCCCTGCCTGCTTTGACTGAAATGACACGTTGGAAGTTATTACTCTGCAGAATTTTCTGGGTTGTGCCTGCCTGAAGGGACGAGCAGCCTCTCCTTCCCGCCTCTGGGAATACTCCCGTCTGGAATCCATCACCACGTGGTGGGAAGCCAAGCCTCGTGAAGAGCTTTCTGTTTCATTCCTGAGCCCCGAACAAGATTTTTGAATCCCTTTTATACAGAGAGGAAAGGCCGAATGGTCCCTTTGTTTCAGTTCTCAATAGGCTTGGATTAGCATATATTTCTACATCTTAGGTAAGCTTTTAGCATGGACCTCAGGCATTCAATAAGCTTTTAGCATATTTGGTTTGCATTTCCCCTGAATACTTCAAGTTTATAGACCTTGCATTGTTAAACTGTTTCCTGCTTACCAAGGGCAGGACTGCAGTCTTTTATCATTCCACACCCACAAGTCACAGATAGTTTAGGTTATCTCTGAAGAGACAAAGAGCCTGCCACCCATAGCCCACATCATTTACCCCCTTTGCCAAAGTTCTCCAGCTTCAGGTGCCACCTGCAGGGTGACCTGCTGCATCTGGTCCCCTGAGCCCTTCACAGGAACCCAGCCTCTCTATACGCAAATAATTGAACATCTCTCAAATTCTACAACATTTTGTGGGAGTGATAAGAACTACAGAATAAAGGTTTTTCACACCTTGGTTTTAAATGTACAATTTCTAGCAATTTTGACTTGTTCAATAGGTGACTCACCATCAGCAAGCAAGCCTCACCTTTGCTACACAGCAGAGAACAGTAGAATATAGAAGTTGACTGAGACTGGCTGAGACTGCCACCTTATTCTATAGACATGTTTATTAACTGTTTAGAAAATGATTTTACCAGTAATTTAACATGTCTAATATACTTCTGCACTTGATCCAAAATAGAAAAGATAATGTTATAATTATTAGGCATATATTTAGTACAGGATAAAAGTACAGCACTTAATATTAACTAATGTATTACTTAATGCATAAGGATTCAGAGTTGCAATCATTAGTTTTGAGTTTCAGGTTTGTAATACTTTACATGTTATCTCTCCATGAGAGCAGGCCATAATGCCAATTGTGTTTAAGTTTCACTTACTGTATCCTGGTATCATGGCTCCACTTAGCATGTTCTTCAATGCAGTGAGGAAGTTGCAGCATCCTTGATTTTAGAGAGATTTTCCAGTATTCTACTAGCCTGGTGCATAGTGCTCTCTGGCACTATGGAACAGTGCCAGTCTGGAGGCGATATCCATTGTACACTTGGCTGTACCGAGTCATTATTGGCTGCTGCAGGAGCTTGAAACTGCAACATAGTTTCCATCAACTTCAGGAGCAGAACCAGAGGCTGATATAGCACATATTTTTAATTGAGGGGTCAGTGACCAGCTTAGCCAATAACTCACATGGAGAGGCCACCTGTAATGTATTCAAGGCCTGGTTTGAATGCAAAAGAGTTTGACAATGTTAAAGTTTATTCCTTGTTTTTATATATATTTTAAACAACTTAATGCAGCACATATATTAAATGACTGTTTACTTACATAATTTTACTATGAAGATAACAGTAGGTACGTTAGTAATAGAGGAAAAATATTATTTTTCATTGTTAAAATGAAAACAGAAGATTTCCAATAGAATCAAGATAACTTTTTATTACCATTTACTTAAATATGTATCTTGCGGTGCCCTTCAGACAGGTTTTATTATCATCAAGTTATTTCTGCTACCAATACCAATCTAAGTTTTAGTTAATAATGACTTCTAGAACTAGAACTATTTAAACATTTTCAGTTTGGCAGATGTTTTACAAACTCCTTATAATTGACTATAACCACATTGACTAGCCACCTCATGTTTAAATAAACTTATTAAATTACAATTACCAAAGAAATTTACTCTATTTATTTAAGAGAGCATATCTACAATCTTTTTCCTTTAGCCTAATTTCACCAATGTGAACTTACAATTTCATTACTCTAAAGATTTCGTACATAATATTAATTTAGTTTATAAATTAACTATGGGAGATTACACTTAAGTTAAATAAAATTGAAACCATTATAGTTTATGCAAGGAATGTTTTCTTTTTCCCTTACAGGAAGCTAAAAACTTCTTTTCTTTGTTTAAGTTATGAAAATTAATAATTTAAAAGCATACTGACTACCAGATTTTAAAACACATTACACAATTACTTAATTTTTTAATCATAACCTAGGAAAGATCTCTCCATAGTTTTTATGGACTTTACTTATTGAAATTTGTTAATAGAGCCACTAATTACCTTTATTTTGTTGGAAAGAAATCTTCTGGAAGCAAATAAGGCTCACCAGATTGTGGAGAAGAAAATAATTTATTCTCAATTTTGCAAGAAGGGGCACAGAGCCAGATATGGCTGGTGCCCCAAACAAAGAAAAATGACACAATTTATACCCCTAAGCCTAGCACACAAGCTCTTCCTCTGTTTTTCCATAGATTGGATACTTCAGAAGTTACAGCTTATCTGAGATCTAACTTTCCCGCGCAAAAGTTTGTGATTTAATGGCTTCCTCTATCACATTCCAACCATTTTAGTTTTTACCTGTTCCCCTTTGTTAAATAAGAAATAGAATTTAGTGCTGAAATGGCACCGACCTAGCTCCTTCTTGGGCATCCTTTCACTGCCCATAGGACTGGCCTAAACTGGTCTCCTCCACTGCTGTCCAACCCGGGAGTGGGAGACTGAGGCAGCAGGCCACCAGGTTACACCAATCAACATTTTTTTTCCTTTATGTGAAAACCAACCTAATCTTTGTTGTTGTTTTTTTTTGTTTTGTTTTGTTTTGTTTTGTTTTACATAATATAGCTGACAAAAGGTTTAAACTGGGAAATTACCCGGCAAACTGATTCTTAATTCCCTAGCCTAGTAGATAGGTTTAATCTGCCACACCTAGTCTTGCCTTTAAAGCTTTTGCAAAGAGGAGGCCCTTTCCCAATTGTTTCTACAATCAGATTTCTATGACTTTTTCATCCTGCTTAGTGTAATTTGGGCTTTAAGAATATTTATTTACATATATAACTGCGTATTTAATTTTTAACAATTTGAGCAAATAGACATGAACAGGTTGACACAAAAACATAACTTTAAACTTCTAATTTTTACAAAACAAGTGTGACTACAAAACATTTCAAAGACTCTTGAACCTTTTCTTAATTTGCACTATGACTGTGCAGTTTTACATTATGACCATGCAGTTTTACACAAGAATTTTCTTTCTTAATGGATTGTAACCAAAATGTTCTCAATGCTTTAGCACTATTTTTTGTTTCAGAACTTTATATTTTACTTTGAAATTAGCAGAATTTTGGATAAGCAACAAGATTAATTTTATAAATATTTACTGAGGCTATTTGAAGCCTCAGGGAGACAGACTGCTTTCTCTCATGAATTGCCACTCTTAGGAACACTGACCGTCAGGGCAGGAGACTCCTCCCCCTCCACCCCCCCTTTTTGATTTTGGAGATAATAAAACTCCAGTGGTCATTTAACCTTATTCCATCAGGCAGCAACTTATTTAGTTTACACTTGAATTCATGAGAGAAAGGGTTACTAATACCAAGTGAGGAGACAGTGATGTCCCAGCTCTTCTCAATTATGAAATAACCATAGGCAAAGGCAAGGGGTGAGGTTAGGCTTGAAGTAACCATAAACAAAGGAAAGGTTAGTTTAGAATTTACACTTAAATAATAGTTTCAGGCTAAATTCACTCAGCTATAATTTCAGTTACTATCTTTTCACTGTTTTATAATATAAATGCATTTATAAATGATTTTAACTCTTAGTTACAGTTTATTAATAATTTTTTAAAAACCTGTTAATTTTATAACACCTTTAAATACCTTTCATTCAACTTATAACATATTAAATGAACTTAACCATTACTTTAATTTTTCTTTTAAAGTAAAAGAATAAATCTCTTGCAGTTAGTTTGAAATAAAAAGCTACTTTCAGGATTTGATTTCTAGAACATAATGTTCTTTTAAAAGAGACAAGACTCTTCTTCAAACATTGAGGAAATGATGAGGTTAAAGCACAAGAAGCTATTTTGATAAAACAGATTTTCTTTGTATACTGATCTTACTCAATTTTAATTATAAAAGTTTCCTTCCACAAACCTTCTACACTTTCAGTATTCATTCAGGTTTTGTCCCACACTCTACTCTTTCCAATAATCAATTATTTTATCTTAGGACAAAATCATCTTCTGTTTCCTTAACAAAAAAACACATTCCATATATCCCACATACTAAGTTACCAGGCAAACTTCTTACAATATATAATTGCCATTAATACTAAACAAGCTTGTTAAAATAATGAACTTTCCTTCACTTTAAATACTTAGTAGCATGTAATACCAGAAACAGTTTTTTTGGAAGCAAGTTGGCAGGGGAGACTGGCTGCCGAATAAGTTTGTTATAAAATTACCTTTTATTATTATTATTATCAATTCAGTTTTTGTTTAATAATGACTTTCTGCAATTAGCCATTTAAATACCTTAATTTAAACAATGCTTTGTAAAACTTTTTTAATTATTTATACTCTTAAGACAAATTTTACCTTCACAGAACACATTCTCTTACTTAAAGTTACTACAATACCTTCTAAGAACCTGGGCAGAATGCAAACGTATTTTGGCTTTGACACCCTAAGGAGGGAACTTTACTGCATTTATTCTGATTCTGCTTTTCACCCCCTTCACTTCCCCCCTTCCAGGCAGTCAGGTGCACAACAATCAAACAGGAATGCGGCTTATGAATAGAAGGTGTGGACTCACTGGAAAGGGGCAAGCCGCTCCCCCCTTTCCAGCTTTCAGTCAAAATGGGCAGACAGAAACTACTCAAATCTGGCAATTCTCCAGGGGACCCAGCCACCCTGACTGGGGCAGCCTCAATAAACTTGGGTGCGTGGCACGGACACAGATGGCCTCCAAGCCCTGGCAAAGGGGCAGACCAGAGACAAGACAGCAGAGCATGCACAAACATCCAGACTCCGCAAACATCCAGACTCTTCAGTTTTGCCCCATAATCATTTCACCCCCTTGCCAATGGCAAGGGAGGGCTCCAGCTCAGCTGTAATTCTACTTTACATAAGGACACAACTCCAACACTAGCCTTGAGCTGACACAGACAGAAGCACAAAGGTCACTAATCTGACCCACAAGTTTATATATATATATTTTCACCATGGCTGCCCCCACAGCCATCACAAACCTCAGAACACTTAACATTTGGTATAAAGCAAATTCATTCACAATTTAGCACTATGAAAGATTTCAGCTAGACTTTTTCCACTGTTTAACTTTACACCCAGACCAAGCTCCACCAGAAAAGCAGATCCATTTTCCTGTAACCAAGTTTTTTTTTTCCTCAATCTAGACCAATTTCCAGGACGTTAGGACTCGAACCTATAAACAGCCCTTTTTATTAAAATCAAGCCTCCACTCTTTTAGTGGATATAAGACCAATACCAGATTCTAACATGCACTTAGACAAACCCAAAACACCAGGGCTTTTTCCCGGTTTTTCTCCTTTTCCCAGGCCTAGAGAGAACGGCTTCCCCCCAATTTTCTGGGGCTACTAGGGTTCTCTCGGGAGGTGATCAGCCTCCCCTTCCTAGCAATTAAAGCTAGGGCCTTCCAGACTGCTCACCCAGGGGGTCTTACCTTCTTCCCTGTTCGGAGTTCTTTTTTGTTGCCAGAATCTTTCTCTTTAGACCTTCCATTGTACTCGATTTTTTTCGGGAAGATTCTGGTGGAGCCCATATCATTTCTGTATTAAATTTAATCCAGGGGCGCCCAGATTTGGGGTTCACCCGAGTCCTCCCGGCTTCCTCGGGGATTTGGAAGGGGCAGCAAAATGCTACCGTCTCTGGCCTTCATTTGTTGTCCCTTCGCGGTTGTCAAAAATGTTGTAGAATTTGAGAGAGGTTCAATTATTTGCATATAGAGAGGCCAGGACTCAGGAATGATTTTGAGAAGGAAAAATGGTTTATTGACGGCCGGCCGGACTCAGGACCTTTCTGTTTGAATCCCGAGCCCCGAACAAGATTTTCAAATGTCTTTTACACAGAGACGAAAGGCCAAATGGTCCCTTTGTTTCAGTTCTCAATAGGCTTCAATTAGCATATATATCTTCCACATCTTAGGTAAGCTTTTAGCATGGACTCCAGACATTCTAGATAAGCTTTTAACATATTTGGTTTGCATTTCCCCTAAATACTTAAAGTTTATAGACCTTGCACTGTTAAACTGTTTCCTGGGACTGGAGTCGTTGCCATTGTCACTAAGGGCAGGACTGCAGCCTCTTACCATTCTACACCCACAAGTCAAACAGCTTAGGTTTTCTCTGAAGAGACAAAGAGCCTCCCACCCATAGCCCACATCAACGCAAGTGCCAGGAAAAACAAATGTTTTCAGTCACTACATTTTGGGGTAACTTATACCAAAGCATCAAGAAACAAGAGAAGGCTTCCAGTCCATGCAGGGCAGTGTGAGATGCCCCAGTGAATATTTGAACAACTAGGAAAAAAAAAAAAGGTAGAGACATTTCTACAAAACTACAGAAAGCAGTTAAAGGGTTGCAGTAATTGGGGCGTGCCGAATCAAGAAAACGCACCTTGGAAAACAGTAGGTGAAACTCATGGTGCCCTGGCCAGCCTCTCCCAGCCCCTTCCTCAGCATGGTGTACAGTCACCCTGTGTTCCCACTGTGGATCCGCGACCCTGGTCTGGAGGGGCCGGGGTACCCCTGCACACATACAGGGGTGCCTTACGTTGTTGCCAATCTATCCAGTGGTGGCCTGAAAGACTCCCACTAATTTCGGGCTTGCCTCCCAAGGGTAGATCTGCAGGAAGAGGCACCTTGCAGAACTAAGGCAGCCTAAGCAGTATTAAGTCAAAGAGGCCTTGGGCAAAGGATCACCTGCATTAAGCATACAATGGAGAAAGAATCTACTTCTTAAGGAGCCAAGGGGGCATTTGAATTCCTGTGATTGCGGCCGTCCCTGAGGCTACCATCAAGAACACGCCCAGGACATGAAGCAGGCTGCACTCAGGCCCCAGGAGACAGAAAGCACCCTGCAGCTGGCATTTGCCTCGGGCTGATCTCCATAGGAGAGGGAGGCTCTGAAGGCCAGCACCAGCCAAAGCGGAGCAATTCGCAAAGGCGAAGCCGGTGAAAGGTACCTTTCATTTTAGTGTCTTTGGTTTCCTAGCGCCTGTGGCAGTTTGAGATTATTTCATGAGTCCCAAAAAGAGAAAGATTATGTGTGTAAATTAATCTTTGACCCCCTTGATTGTATTTAATTCAGTTGAAGGGCCCTTGATTAGCTTACCTGTTAAGATTGCTTTGAGGGCTTTTTGACTCTACCAAGTCAGGAAGGCACCATCCAGTTGAGTTCCCGCCCTCTGGGGGGTCTAATATAAAGGGACTCAAACAGGGACAGACAGACACACAGGCAGAGAGAGCTCCATCATTTATGATCCTGCCTTGTGTCAGAAAGGAGAAGCCTCAAGCAGCTGAGGCCCCTGGGAGAGACGAGCATTTTGAGAGCTCACAGCTGAAACTGGGAAGAGCACAGACCAGCCCAGGCTGCCGTAGGCGCTCTGGAGAGAAACAGCCCTATGCCAGGAGAGAGAGGACGACAGGAGGACGTAAGCACGACTCTCAAGAGGCTGGGCCCATGGAGCTGAGAGGAAAGGGTGAGCCCAGAGGAGAAGGCAGAGAGCAGCCAGAGCAGGGCTTCTTAACCAGGGGTCCCTGCACGTGAACGGAAATTCTAGAAAGCATTATTCTTGTGGGGACATGTTGGTGCGGGTGTGATATAGTTATTAAATAATACACAGTCTATTATGGACTCAGTAAGGGGTCCGTGGTTTTCACCTGACTGGCAAAGGGGTCCATGGAACAAAAAAGGTTAAGAGCCCCTGAGCTAGAGATTGGCTAGAGATCTTGCTTCAACACTTAGCAACTGGCATTGGTGAGAAAGCACCTCTTATGGCACCTCGAGTTAGAATTTTTACAGCCTTGGAACTTTAAGTTTTTAACCACAAATAAACCCCCTTTATAAAAGCCAACAGACTTCTGGTACTTTGCATCCACCCTTTTGACAGACTAATACAGTGCCTGATAGTCAAGGAAAGCTCTGTCAAGTCACCATCTGAATACAAACTTAAGGAACAGACAGCTTAGGAACTAAATTCCAGAGTTCAAAGCATTAAAGCATACAGTCTGCAACAAATTCTACAAGACAAAGAACCAGGAAATGATTGCCTTTCCAAAGGAAAAGATAAAAATTAGAAACCAGTAATGAAGAGGACCAGACTCTGGACAAAGATTTTTGAAACATGATCATCAATGTGCTCAAGGAGCTAAAGGACATGAGGAAAACAATGAATGAAGAATACTAAAATCTCAATAAAGAAATCTAAATTTTAAAAAGGAAGCAAACACAAATAAATCCTAGAATTGAAGACCAAAACAACTGAAATGGATAATTCCCAAGAGTGTTTCAACAGACTGGAGCTGGCAGAAAAGATCGTCAAGTATCGCAAAGACAAGACAATTGTATTGATTTTGGCTGAGGAGCAAAAAGAATTTCAAAAAGGGAAGAGAGACTAAAAGAACTGTGGGTACCGTCAAGTATACCCACATGTGCATTTTGGAGCCCCAGAAAGAGAGAAGAGAGAGAAAGAGACAGAAGTAATATTCAAAGAAATAATGGCAGAAAATTTCCAAAATTTAAAGAAAGACATGAATATACACATTCCAGAAGCCTAATGAACCCCATATAGGATAAACTCAACGAGACCCAAGCTCAGACACATCGGAATCAAACTGTTGAATGCCAGGGACAAGGAAAGAGTTCTGAAAACTGCAGTAGTAAAAAATGTGTTACATGCATGAGAGAAACCTGGAGGCAAGAAGGAAGTGGGATGAAATATTTAAAATGCTAGAAGGAAACCACTGCCAGCCTAGAGGGGACAAATATTGTATAATCTCACTGATACGAAATAATTATAATAAGCAATCTAAGAAACAAGAATACAGGTTTCCAAAACGGACTTGGCCCAGTGGGTAAGGCGTCCGTCTACCACATGGAAGGTCCGCGGTTCAAGCCCCGGGCCTCCTTGACCGTGTGGAGCTGGCCCATGCGCAGCGCTGATGCGCGCAAGGAGTGCCGTGCCACGCAGGGGTGTCCCCCACGTAGGGGAGCCCCACGCGCAAGAAGTGCACCCTGTAAGGAGAGCCGCCCAGCGTGAAAGAAAGTGCAGCCTGCCCAGGAATGGTGCTGCACTATGGAGAGCTGCACAACAAGATGACGCAACCAAAAGAAATACAGATTCCTGGTGCTGCAGATAAGGATAGAAGCGGTCACAGAGGAACACACAGCAAATGGACACAGAAAGCAGACAACTGGGGCGGGGGGGCGGCGAATAAATCTTTAAAAAAAAAAGAATACAGATTTCGAGGAGCTGGGGGAGGAGCTGGGGGAGGAACAGGGAATGAAGAGTAAATGTTAAATTAGTTCAGAATTTCTATTTGGAGTGATGGAAAAATTTTGGTAATATATGGTGGTGTTGGTAGCACAACATTATGAATATAATTAGCACCACAGTATTATATATTTGGGTGCAGCTAAAAGGGGAATTTTTGTGTGTATAAGTTACTAGAATAAATTTTTTAGAAAGTAGAACTATGCAACACAAAGAGGGAACTCTAATGTGAACTATAGACTTTAGTCAATAGTACAATTATAATAATATTCTTTCATGAATTCTAACAAAGGTATCGCACTAATGTGGTATTTAAGGGAAGAGTGTATGTGAACTTTATTTTCTGTGTGATTTTTCTGTGAACTATAACTTCTCTAATTAAAAAAAAAACATGTTAAAATAAAGAAACAATGAGACAGGAATAAATTTAGTGAAACTTCCAAAGGATTGATGAGAAAATTAAAGAAGCATGAGCACACAAGCTTTTCCTGACTATAGGTGTCCAGCAACTGTCAAAAAACACCCCCTCTTAGCCATGCTCCCAACAGGTGAGCCACTCCCGGTGTGCCCCATCTCTTGGGAACTTTAAGACTCACAGATTGTTCTTTCTAGAGCCAGCTTGCAGAACGAGAGTCAGCTCCAGCCCCTTGGCCAAGGAGCATTCCCCGAGGACAAAGATGGGTCAATTTGCAACCATTCTTCCTTCCAAAGAGATCACAGGCATGCCTTCTGCTCCCTGACGGGGTGCAGCTCATTCATGGGAGCTTGGTCTGCTGATAACACGGACACTGCCCTGAGGCTGGCTCAATCAGTGTGGCATGAGGCTGTCTGGACATGCTGCCGCCACCAGTATACCAGATATAGCACCTGGTGCTTCAGCACCGACACACCCCCGCTTTCTAAGGCATCACTGTTCTTAAAAACCTATTCCAGGTCAGAACCCTGGGTTTGGGTGTGTGTGTATATGATATATAAAATTGGATTCCTCACTGCAACCATTTTTTGTCTTTAAAAAAAATCCGAAACTGCAAAGATTCCCAATCCTGCTAAGATGGTATTTTTAGCTCCATTTTTCATGAAGGAAAACTGATCAATAGAATTCAGGTCCTACATTCTCCTTGAATTTGAGGTGTTTGCTTGGTTCACCTTCCACTTTGCCTCACTGGGATCTCTGATTGTTTTCTACCCTGTGTCCCCAGGAGACTGCAAGGTCATCGAATGCAAAAACTGTGCCTTGTTAGTCTTTGTGGCCCTAGGAAAGAGCAAGGAGCCCAGCTCGGAATCATTATCCACAATATGCTACTTAAAACAAACCTCTGGATTAGAACTTGTATAATATTTATCTCTAAGCATTATCTCCCCAACAAGGCCCCTGAAGGCAGGGGCCACAGCTTCCTACCCCTGCACTCCCAGGGTCTCCCGTAAGGACTGGCCCCAGAAATGTTTGAGTAGAATAAAGGGCAGACGGGAGTTCACCCAATTGCCTTGGCCTTCACCAACTGGCAGCGGAGTTCCCAAATCAACCACAGAATGCAGCAGGGGAATTAATGAAATGAGATTCTGTGAATAATTTAATAATTAACATTGCCTATATTTGCATTTATTTGCCTAATGCTTCTTATTCTTAGTTTATGAAACCTTTCCATGTCCATTTGCTAACGTGATCTTCACAACAATCCTGTGGTCTACAAAGTGTTGGAGAAAAATGGCATTCACTGGGACACAGAGACTGATTGACCACAGGCAGAAAACGCATTTACTGAGAAGCTCTCCCAACGGAGGGGGTCTGAAGAACAGACTTCAGCCCCCGCACCAGCAGGGTGGGGGTCTAAAGAGAGACTTCAGCCTACTCCTGGAAGGGGACAGATTTAAATTTATACAAAACTTTCCTAGGCGGGGACTGATAGTTGGTGGGAGGGGGTTGAGGGTCCGAGTGAGGTGCAGGGGCCAATAGGAAGCCCTAGGGGTGAAAATTTTCCCTGATAGCGGCTAGAAGATAGTGGGTCAGGGAGTTATGGTTCCTTGGAATGCTGCAGGAGCAGATGTTTCTTTGTTCTGTAGGAATTTTATCTCCCTCTGATATGCAGGTAGGGAAGGTTTCCATTTCCCTTTACTCCTGTCTCTATGTGGTTTCTTTTTTTTTAAAGATTTATTTTTATTTATTTAATTCCCCTCCCCTCCCCTGGTTGTCTGTTTTCTGTGTCTTTTTGCTGCATCTTGTTTCTTTGTCCGCTTCTGTTGTCGTCAGCGGCACGGAAGTGTGGGCAGCGCCATTCCTGGGCAGGCTGCTCCCTCCTTCGCACTGGGCAGCTCTCCTTATGGGTGCACTACCTTGCACGTGGGGCTCCCCTACGCAGGGGACACCCCTGTGTAGCAGGGCACTCCTTGCGCGCATCAGCACTGCACATGGGCCAGCTCCACACGGGTCAAGGAGGCCCGGGGCTTGAACCGCGGACCTGCCATGTGGTAGACGGACGCCCTAACCACTGGGCCAAAGTCTGTTTCCCTCTATGTGGTTTCTTTGTTTAACCTGTGGGGAAGTGCCATGCCCTTGGACATGTAGGCTTATGGGGATGGGGTTAGGCTTTCCCCAGTGCTTATCAGGGGAAACTGAGCTACAGCTTGTTAATTATTGCAAGCCTATAACACAAAGCAAATGTTATCAGCATTTTAGGGGTGAGGTTTAGTCATTTGCCCAAAGGTAAAGGGCTAAGAAAGTGGTAGTGCTGGAACTAACACCCTGATTTCTGTCTTCCAGTGTGCAGGATTTCCCACTGCAACACACTATGACCAAGCACTGACTTTGGAATCCAACCCTTTGGACCTTTAATTGTGTTCTTTTGCGTGTTTTTTTTTTTGTTTTCGGGTTTAGTTTTTGAACCTCAGTATCCTCATTTACAAAATTGGGATAATTATTCTTAATTTGCTTCCTCCAGTAAGTCATAAGAGATCTAAAAATATTAAAATGCAAGGAAGTTTAAGATACTGAGTGAATACGATGTGAAAATGTAACAATGCTGAATATACTTCTGAGTAAGATGAGAAATTTTTCTACAGAGAACCAGAGAGAGTTGACGAGTGACGACTTTCCTAAACCCTGCCCCTCTTTCCCTCCTTGGCCCAGCAGCCCCGTGGGCTGGCAGGCTCTGCCCGCCAAAGTGCCTCTTATCAATAATTCAGGGTGCCCCCAGCGTCGGGCCTGGCGAGCCGAGCTGCATTGCTGATGTCTTAATATAGCTCTCACTACGGCATTAACAATGCCTTTCGGTAATTATGCAGAGTTATGTAAACTACCTCATAAATCCAAGACAGGGGAGCAGTTTTAGACTGTTCTTCAGTGAGCCTTCTAACTGCCAGATGAAAAGTCCTGTAGGCCAAGGAGTCGGCGAGGCACCCCTCACTCCCCCAGCTAGTGACTTGGCCAAGGGGGTTGCTGAGAGCTGAACCCCAGCTCTGGGGCACCAGCCGTGACCTTAACCCCTGCACACCGGGCTCACGGGCGCTCGGTGAAGGTTCCTGGCTGAGAGCCGCTCCCTCAGCTGAGTTGCCCTGACTGGGGCACACGGGAAAGAGCCCAGGGTCGAAAGCAGGAGGCCGGAGCCCACCACCCTCTGACACACCACGCCACTCTCTCTGCTGGTCCTCAGTTTCCCGTGTACGCTGTCTACAGGTCTACCTGCTCGAGCACCTCCACCTGTGAGGCCCGTGGGGCGGTTCTCCTTTGGACTGCATGCACTGCCTACCAAGGGGAGAACTAGCCTCGGCCCCGGGCTGGTGAGCACTTCTCCTGGACTTCTGGGACCTTGAGGACAAGGGACCAGCTCACCGCCAACAGCCTGCGAGACAGTGCAGCACCCCCAATTCTCAGGTGAGAGAGGAGAAGCTCAGGAAGGCTGCACGATTGACCCAGAGTCGCCGTGTGTGCAGGTGACAGCGGCAGCAGAGTCCAGCCCCAGAGCTGTGATCACTTTACTACCTCAGTCTGGCATGGAAACGTCACCTTCGTTATCAAACCAGAGCTCGGTTTTCCAGCATCCGCAGCTTCACGGTTCAGTGACTCTGGGGCTCAGAAGTCCTGGCACCCAGTGAGGACATGAAGCAGTTTTATTCTGGGTAAAGCCAGAAAAGAATTTGATTCCATTCAAGTCACTCGCATACCCCGTCCCCTCCCACTCCTGGCCCGCACACAGAACTGGACACACTTAGTGCACCGCTGAATCTCTGGGGCTCTGTGGTCGCCAAGGAAATCGGAATTGTCTCTTACTTCCAGGGAAGCTTCTCAGAGGGTGGAGCCTGACTCATCGCTCCGGGGACTTGGCAGCTCTACAGGTGGGCCGTCTGCGTGCAGGCGCCTCTCCTGCTCCGGGAGTCGCGCTTCAGCCTCCCGACGTCCCTGCTGCCCCCAGGTGCCCTCTTGGACCAGCACCGTGGGTGCATTTCCCTGAGAGCCTCCAGGGCTGGCTTCTCGGCCCAGCTTGTTTTGTCCAGTGCCCTTGCCACTGGCCCCCAGCATCTGTGTCACAAGATGTCACTGTCTTCTCTCACCTGGGAATGAAAAGGCCTTTGGGATTCCTCAGACCCACCTCCCGAAAGCCAGGCCGCCAGCCCTCTGCTGTCCCCGGAGTCCCACCGTCAGGTAGCCCCCACCCTGCCCGGGCTGCCAGGGGCCCCGGCCAGCTCCCAGGAAGGGCCTTCCTCTCCCCAGTCCAGCTCCTACCTGACGAGACCCTCCCGGCTCAGCTGCCTCAACAGGCGTGCCCAGGAAGGGCGTGCAGGGCCGCAGGGCCACGCTCCAGCCGCCCGCCCACCTCTCCTCCCCTGCACCCCACTGGCCAGCTCCTTAGTCCGGTCCCCACAGGGCTGCACAGCGCCGCGTGGTCCGCAGGTTCGAGCTCACCTCCCTCTCCTTGTCTTTGGCTACGTTAAAGGAACAGCCACAGGGCATCGACAGGACAACTCTAGAAGCTCACGGCCGGACGGTGCTGCTCAGATGTTCTGACTTTATTCCCCCAGGACCTCAAGCCCGGAAGTGTGTTTTCAGGTGCCACCGCCCTCCTTCTCCTAGCCTGAGGGTTCTCCTGGCCAGAAGCCCCAGTCCTTGCCAGGCCCTCTCTACTCTCAGGAAGGCCTGGCCTCTTAGCCTGTCCACCTCGCCTCTCTGTCGATGGCCACACAGATGGCATGTGTTAAGCACCGAAGGCATGGCTACCTCCTCTGGCTTCACTGGGATTTCCCGTTGTAGATCCTGCCCACTCTCCCAGCTCAAGTCCCCGCGGACATCGTCTTGGAGGAACGAGAGCCCTTTCCCTGCCCAGCTGTAGGGGCATCTGCTGAACTCTGTGCCTGCACACCAGGCAACCACCCCACGTGAACTGCTCCACAAGGAGCCCAGGGAAATGAGCCCCCACCGTCCCAGAGCCACCAGCAGTCAACGGCTCCGATCTTCCTCTTCATTTCCCTCCTGTGCTCTCGCCCCAGCTCAGTTATTCATCTCTCCGACTCCCCGCACCAGAATCTGTCCCCCGTGGGTCCTCCCTTGGAATGAAGCCCAGATTCGCCTTGGCATCCTCCACCTGACGAGGTGTGAGGTATGTGTTCACCCTTGGTGCTCACTCACCTGCCCATGTGCCCGGCAGGTACGCTGAGCACCCAGTGGCTCCCCTACGAAAGCGATGGCTGGCAGATCGGACTCCCTTGAGCTGTGTGTGGGCTCCAAGGCATTGCCAGCAAGGCTTCTTTCCACAGTGGGGACATCCCCTTGGGTCTCCTGCCACCGCTCCATGCATGTCCTCTGGTCTGTTTCTCAGAGAGAGAAACTGCTGAAGCCTTACAAGATGCAAAGCCGGCGGAGGACTTGGCCCAGCAGTTAGGGCATCCGTCTACCACATGGGAGGTCCATGGTTCAAACCCCAGGCCTCCTTGACCTATGTGGAGCTGGCCCACGCACAGTGCTGATGCGCGCAAGGAGTGCCGTGCCACACAGGGGTGTCCCCCGTGTAGGGGAGCCCCACACCAAGGAGTGCGCCCCGTAAGGAGAGCCACCCAGTGCCAAAGAAAGTGCAGGCTGCCCAGGAATGGCACCGCCCACACGGAGAGCTGACACAACAAGATGACGCAACAAAAAGAAACACAGATTCCCGTGCCGCTGACAACAACAGAAGCGGACAAAGAACACGCAGCAAATAGACACAGAGAACAGACAATGGGGGTGGGGGGGAAGGGGAGAGAAATAAATAAATTTTTTTAAAAAAAGATGCAAAGCCCCTGCCGTACAGCCAGCGCCACTGTCCCCCGCCCTGCAGGCAGCCTCCACGGGGCAGGCACGCACCTGCTGCTTGCTCTCAGCACACAGGCCAGCCCCGAGGGCGCTCAGCGAATGCTGGGCCCAGCCAGAGGGAAGCTTGGGTACGTGTAGCTGAGTCATGCCTCAGCAAATGTTGGCCAGAACTTAGCATTTTCATTTTCAGAGGTAATGATCTTCTGACTCACAAAACAGAGGTGTGGTATGTAAAACAATATCCCAATAATAGTCCATGCATCCCACGGAAGACTGATTTGACTAGAGACCGTGTCTGATGGGATTAGAATCAAATCATAAGCGTCTACTCCAGATTATCCATGTGAAAACCCAGAAGAGAGAGCAAGAATCTCAGGGACCCAAAAACGAGAGCAAAGCTTTGATGTCCCAGCAGAGTCCCGCGTCTGTGTTGGTGTGCGGTTCAGTCACCCATGGAACACTGGCTTGTGGAAAAGAAAAGAAAAATGTGTGCTGGAGTAACTGAAAGCAGAGCCATTGCAGGCCGGCATCAGCCCTTTCTGCAGGAGAGGGCAGCCCGCAGGGCTAAGGGCCTAGCTGGGCAGCAGCAGCTCCACCACCTTGGCTGTGTCCTGGCCCCCTATTCTCCCTTACCCTCCTGGTGGGATCCCCCAGCCAGGGGAGAGGGTGCCGCCAGTCAGCACACAACTGAGTCCATTTTATTTCTTGCATAAGGACCCTTCCCTCCTACATACAAGGCAGCTTTGCTCTCCCCACTCAGGAAGCCGTCCCAGATGCACCCAGCCCCCAAACGTCTCCCCAGCTGCACCCACAGCATCTCCAGCGCACACCAGGAAATTAGAACTCAGGCCCGTCCTTCCTTAGGACAGCTCTTACATGGTCCGATTTCAGCTCTTGCATCTCCTAATTTAAGATCAATGTCACCCTTTTTCAAAAAGTCAGGAGGCAAAAAAAAAAAAAAAACCACTAACATACTTAATGTCTCCTGGGCTAAGTGAGTTCCATGGATTGTCACTTTTTGGTCTGTGTAGCAATATTGCTTTTAATCCCATTTTACAGAGGAGCAAATGCAGCTGAGCCTCTGAGTGGGTCGATAGTTTGTCCCAGATTTTCCAACTGGGAGGTGCTACAGATTTGAAGAAAGGCCTGATACAGAAGTCACTGCTCGTTTCTTAGGCTCCAGCCTTTCTTTTTCTTGTGCTTATGATTCATCTCTACCTATAATCTCCCAAAGGTCAGGAAAAGGGTCTTAAATATTCTCGCCTCCTGATCAGCATAGCCAAACTCAAAGCAGGTGCTTTTTAAAATTTCCCTCCCCCACCCTGCTGTTTTTGCTGTGTCCATTTGCTGTGTGATCTTCTGTATCTACTTCTCTTTTGTCTTCTCTTCTGAACCGCTTCTCCCACCGTCTTACCTTGATAGTAATGACCCCAGCCTGGAGGCCTCGTTGGTGCCATTTTCACCTGCGATTATAAGACTTGGCTCAGCTCAAACCTGGGCACTCCTGGCTGGCTGCCATGCCTTCTCTTTCGCAGTCTCCAGCCTGACAAAGGGGAGGAATCTATTTTAGGACTTCCCACGGCCGCCACGGTTCTGAGTAATGCCTGAGACTTGTTATCTAGCAATTAAGCCAGAAAAGATGGGAAATTGTATTTACATTTTCCACACAGTTGAGCTTTCTGTATCTAACCTTGAACTCTCAATTCTGTGCTGAGTTATGATTCATCAGGGAGCGATGGTTTTATTTATAAAAAAGGAAATGAAGCTTAACTCTCCGAAGGGTGGCTATGTTTAAAGAGACAAGAGTTGATTGAACAAGCATCTCAGAATTGCCGAGGATGGAAATGAAAAATGAACTACTTTCCTACTGAAAGAGCAGGACTGTTGAGCTCCTCATCCTCTTACCTCCTGATCCCCACCAAAATAACAATTATGCCAATTTGCCTTGTTGTTATCCAACGACTAGCGCTCATGTCACTTCCTCTGACACTTCCCTGCGCCCACCCTGGGCCATCTAATTTGACCAGAGGTCTGCGTGCTACTTACCGTACTTACGTTCCCTCCCCACTCTATTGATTTACATCTGACGTCTTCCCTACAAACTGAGAGCTACTTCAGAGTAAGAGATTTTATTTCTCTGAACCACAACTCCACACACTGTAATTGCTCAGGAATTGTGTATTGGTGCCCTGTATTTCACATATTGTGCCTATTATATTTTACTTATGTATAGAGAGTGAATAGTTAAAAGATGTCCCATTTAAATAAGGCAGGATGCCTACAGTTATTCAGTAATAGGATTTTCAAGGGGTTGTCTGTTTTGTATGGGAAAACTATGATGAAATGTCCTTGTGCATTTTGTCAATGGACTTAGGTGAAGCCGGACAGACATTGACAAGGTGAACAGGGTGTGGTGATTCCTGGGAATGCTGGTAGATTTCATTTTTAGAGGCTCTTTTGATGCTAAGGCATGTGTTTGAGGACATGGGGATACCTGGTTAAATGTTAATTCTTCACAGGTTAGCAGATGAGAATAATGTTCAATCCTTCAGACTTTACTTCTTTGCCATTTCCAGACAATACAAAAGTAAATCCTGATTCTAGTGCAGTGCGTCTTAACATAACTTGACATTGGAATCATCTAGGGAAATTTAGAAAAATACAAATTCCCAGGCCCTACATCCAGAAATTTGAATTCATTTGGTCTGGGTTGACCTGAGGCATCCGTGCCTGCTAAAATCTCTCAAAATGATTTTAAAGTGCAGGTTGGAAGAAGAACCAGTAATATATTGTTTTTGTTTTTTTTAAGATTTATTTATTTTCTAATTTATTTCTCTCCTCTGCCCCCCCTGCTCCCCCCCACCCCCAACTGACTGCTTTCTGTGTCCATGCGCTGTGTGTTCTTCTTTGTCCGCCTGCATTCTTGTCAGCGGCACCAGAAATCTGTCTCTTTTCATTGCATCATCTTGGTGCATTAGCTCTCCGTGTGTGCAGCGCCACTCCTAGGCAGGCTGTGCTTTTCTATGCGTGGGGCGGCTCTCCTTGAGGGGCGTACTCCTTGCATGTGGGGCTCCCCTATGCAGGGGCGCCCCTGTGTGGCACGGCACTCCTTGCACACATCAGCACTATACGTGGGCCCGATCACCGCACAGGTCAAGAGGCCTGGGTTTGAACCCTGGACCTCCTTTGTGGTAGGCAGATGCTCTATCAGTTGAGCCAAATCCACTTCCCTTGTTTGATTTATTGATTATCTACTCTGAGCTTTGTTTATTATCTACCTTATGATTTCCTCCCCCCCAAAAAAGAAAAAAAAAACAACCTAGAAATCTAGCCTCCACGATACCTCAGGAAGTGGGTATTTATTAGGTTTTAACAGAAAGAGGACTGTAGTAAAAGATATGGTCCCAGATGTGCAGATACCCATGGCATTTCCATAAGTCAGGGCACCTCGGGTCTTAAGTCCCTTCCTCCTCTCCACACAGCCACACTGTCGCCGCTGGGATCAGTGCCTGCAGCTCCAGAAATCAGTCCATAAGAGACCGCTCTGCTAGGAGGATGTGGGTCTTCACCGTTTCTCCGAGCTGGACTGTTGAAGCCATGTAGAACCCTAGTGCTGGTCACACGTGTAGAACAGCCATTTATGGTGTCCAGTGGTCCCTTGACCAGAACACCATTGGGAACACAAGGTGGATGTACAGAGAAAGAGGGACTTTTAGCAAATGTACATTTCTTGTTGACCAAGCTACAGTCAGAAGCAGCAGAAAGAACCCCTACACAACATAGTGAATTTAACCTGCCCAGAAGGCTGAAATCTTCCAGAATGAATAATAGGCCTGTTTTTTTGTTGAATGAGGTAGTGGGCCACTTAGGTCAAAGGCCATTACCAGGCACCTTGGTTATAAAGGGCCTGGGGTCATAGAAAGAAAAAATAAATGGAATCAAAGTGGTCCATTTGGTAAGTGGGGTAATTAAAAGAAAAATATTTTATCTCTGAACACATATCAAATGGGGCAATCTAAAGAGATTAATGGCAGCATTTACCATGACAGCCAAAGCCCACCAGACGCTATATCCTCTTGCCCTTAGACAATTGTCCCTACATGTCCCTCAAGCACCGAAAACAGCCAGTGAAAGGGTGAGCCCAACACACTGCCCGCACTCAGCAGCCTACACTGGCAGCCTGAGACATCCCCAGAGTCTTCCTCTTCTCCCCTTATCCCCTCTGTCCAGTTGCTTACCAAGTTTTGCCAGTTCTCACCCTCTTTATTGCCGCTAACTATATCCTAGTTCAGTCTAGGCCTTTATCATCATTTGTCTGGACCCCCACCTGTTTGTGTAAATGAAGTTTAATTGGGGCAAGTCACCCCCACTTGTTTACATAGCTGTCCATGACTGCTTTCATGCCACAGCAGCAGAGTTGAGAAGCCACAGGAGGGACCACATACTACCCTCAAAGGCAAAACTATTTACTATCTGGCCCTTCACAGAAAAACCTTATTAACTCTTGGTGTAAATTACAGAGATAGTCTACCAACAGATTATCCTTCCTCTCCATGTTCCCAAAATCCAAACTGTCCCTCACACTCTTGATAGAATGGTCTTTCAAAAATACAACTCAGGGTCCACAGCTCAAAAGCTCAACACACCATCGCTCAAAAGCTTTTGCTAGCTCATCTGCAAAAGTAAGATGCTAAGATACCTAGCATTTAAGATACCTCACTCTATCTTCTCACTCAGTTCTCAAGCTACCTCAGCTGCAACATTCTCTACATAAGGCAGAGCAGTGTTCCTCTTCCTCAGGAAAATCTAAGCTCAAATTTGAAATGAATGCCATGGAAGATTCCTTCAACCTACAGAGGATTTATTAGTTCATCATTTCAACAAAGGCAAAACTTTCCTCCAAGGAATGTACTTCCCACCTTACTTTACTTACTCACTTCATCACATAATGGGTTGGGTAGGGGATCAGAAAATCTTCAGGAAGGTAGATCTTTACTTGGAAGGAATCCATCATGTATTGACGAGTAGGAGAGGATCCATTGTTGAACTAAGTTATAAAAGAACAAGGTATGTTTAAGTAACAGCAAAGAAAAGTCTGCTGTGGCTGCTGGGTGGTGCTGGAGAGCACCAGGTTAAGATAGAAAGGAAGTATGTGGACAGCTTGGATGCCATACTGAGGACCTACTACGTATCAAACTTCTTACTTAGCCAAATTTCTGATGATTGTAGGAGCTTGGAATTCATCCTGGGTGTGGTAAACTCATCTAAGAATGTTAAGCCATGTTTAGGTTTTCCTCATAGAAGGAAAGCCTGTGACAGTAAGAAATAACTGGGGGGAAATTAATGGCAAAGAACCCAATATGGAAGTAATCATAATGGCCAGTTGAAAAATGGAAAAATAGTCAAGATTAACTATGAAAAGCAGACTTTTGAAGATGAATTAGTAATGAGATGGATTGTATAAGTAATAGATGCTGAATCTAAGGTTTCCCACTGGAACAAAAAGGAAGCTAGATGGTAGGTCCTGTAGCCATCAAGATTGCAGGAGAAGGGCCAGTATAGAAGACGAGTGGCAGGTACAGAAGGTACAGATAATGAGATCCATCTGAACTTAAGTCCTAGGCACTGGAGGTCACTAGGTGGATCTACCAAAATATGTACCTGTCCTTCCAAAGAAAGCCTAAGGCAAGAGACTGAAATACCATCACTATGTACTACAGATGATCATCAAAGATGCAATGGGAGGAGTAAATGCCTTTCATGACCTAAATCTTACCTACCAGTAAAATGCCTTGTGAGAATGTAGCCATATCATTTTGGGCCTCAAGGCTGCCCAGAGGGAAACCAGGAGCATCGTGACCCAGGCCTGGTCCAGGGGCCTCAGGAAAAGGAACTGCAAACCAACTGGAGGAAGAAAACATCTGACCATCTTTGGCCAAGAATTTAAAGGGACATACAACTCAAGGAACTGGAACCACTAGACATTAAATTAAGGATTTAGTTAAATAATCCTGCAGAAAGAGCAAGGGGGCTCTTTCATGAGGAACTGTTAAGAAAGGATATTCCTGACTAGGTCAAAATCCTGATTAACTGGCTGTCAGTTGATCTGGAAAGCCAAATAGAAGCAAAATGTCCTCTTAAGTCTAGGAGGGAGCTACACCTCGGAAACAGCAAGGAGGTCTGTGAGTCCCACCCCCAGGACCAAACACATGCGGCCAAAGACAAAGGTTCCAGAGACCATGGGGGAAAGTTAGGAGCTTATAAACCAGGGAGCCCCATGGCAGCGACAATTGACTATTTCACCTTGTAAGCATTTTGGGCTTTCTTTTGCCTCTTTCCCACAGAAACCAGCAATAAAACCCTTATAATAAAAAGGGTTTGTAAGTGTATGTGGGGGAACCATAAAGAAGGGGGTAGGTGTGAGCCAACAAGGCCATGCTGCCCTTCCACAGTCAGCCGGAAGAGAGGGAATCAGAAGAGAAGGATAACAAATAGTTGGGAACAACCATTCAGGGGAATTTCCAAGTTCTATATCAAAGAACAGGGAGCCTGCAAGGGCAGCCTGTGCCTAAGAAGGGGCCAATGCACAGCCCTCACTCTAGCTCAGATTTTATAGAGCCTCTTATGAGAGGTACCAAAAGGGTAACTCATCATATTTATCAAAAGTTAAACAAACAGTGTGGCTCACCCGAGTAGGGAGGCAGGAATTCAGAAAGCACTGGCATTGTTGAATAAATATCAGAGCCAACAAAGAGGACTCCAATGGGGCCTTCAGTGGGATTATGGTCAAGAAAGGGCCAAATTCAAAACTCAGCTTGAATAAAGCTGATGCAGTAGAAATAAGGCCCCAAACTCAGCCCATTCTCCAGAAGAGTGAGCTCTGTTTCTTCTTTCAATAAACTTTAATCAGTCATGTATTTGTGTCAGCCACTGTGCTAAATATGCAAAGAAACCCACAAAATCTATGTTTTAAAGGGCTCACAGTCCAAATAAGCAGACTAAAGACAGACGAAGACAAAGTCCCAGACAAAAGAGAAGTCATGTGAGAACACGTGGGCAAGCAAGTGTAGTCCAGGTTCTCCACTCATAACCCAGGCACGGAGGGGATGCGAGAGATGCCGAGGACTGGATACGGACAAATGCATGCACGGAAAACAGGAAAGAGGGACTCCACCAACAGAAGCCCCAGGGCTTGGTGGTTTTAGACTCCGGCCAGCCAGCAGGGCCAGCCATCGAGGACCAGAGGCTGCAGCTTGGCTCATGCTGATACTCTGTGGTTCCTTCCTCCTTCATGTAGATTCCTGGAAAAAGAATTTCTACTCTTTCTGGTGAGGCAGCAAGATGTGGTGGAAATGGCACAGGCTTCGCAGCCAGACAGAACCCCATTCTTCACTTGCTGTCTGTGTGACCTTGGGCGAATTGTTCCTACCTGCCTGAGACTCAGTTTCTACATCTGTGAATTGGGAACAAAGGTTCTGCCCTTGCAAGCTGGTCATGAAGATTCAGAGAATATTTAGAATTTGGTTCAGCGTTTAGGAAATATTCAATATTTAATAACTATTAATATTTGCTCTCCCCACTCCTTTAGTCCAGCCCTTCCCTGTTGGACTAGGGATTCAGACAGGCAGGTTTTTCTTGCAGGTTTCGCACCTCTGGCCCACCCACCCTACTTGGGAAAGGTCAGTCAGGTTTCACCTGTGGGTAAGGGCGTTCCTGGACTGATGACCTCAGTTCACGCTACTTGCGCGCTGCCCCCTGCCTGCGCAGGCAGGTTCTGCAATTGGCCCTTCAGGTCCTGGGGCATCCAGACATGGGAAAGAACAGAAAAGACCCCGTGCAGCCCCCGAGAAAGAAGGGGACGATCACCAGGAGCAAAATGCGCCCACTAAGAAAACCCCACCTCCTAACCCAGCATCATCTCCTTTCAGAACAGGGCCGTTTGTCTGATCATCAGGAAATGCATGAAAGAGAGTTGCAAGGAGACAGCTGCCAAATGCTTCCTAATAACATGCTGAAAATGATGTAGAACTATTACCTGAAGTAAAAAGCAGACAGAAGGCTCCGACGGCGTGGGTGAATAGCCAGACCAGAGGCTGGATGCTAATGAACCCCAAAGGCTGCTCCAACTCCATCAACAGCCCAGCCCCACTCAACTTTCTACAAATGGCATGAATGAAAACAGGGGACATTTTTATCACATTTCCCGATGACATAATATTCAGCTAAAAAGCAAATGTGAAACACAGACTCCACCTGCCAAATACCCTCACAAAACTCACTTTAAATAAATACATACTGCTTGCTTCCACAGGCACTATGGTAGGCACTAAAGATAGATTGGCAAACAAGGACTCTACCCTTGTAAATACCTTATTGGACCTAGAAATTCAGATTTTCATGTAGAACCATCCAAGTTAAAACATGGGAAACCAATATACTTTAAAAATGGACTCAACAGAACACAACTATTGATCAAATATAATCAACAAACTATCAGTTTGCAAAAGTCTAACTCAACAATATTGACTGGGTGACTAAAAATACTCTAATCATAGGTCAAAATTATACAAGAATCAGAAAAAAGGAGAAGAAAGTTCCATGGGCTTCTGTCCTGTTTGGACCACTTCTGGATTATTGTGAAACTCTCAGAGCCCTGCAGTGACAAGCTGGAGACCGACCACAGGCTGGTGAGCAGGATGGTGAGGGGGCTGGGGACCTGGCCATACCACCCAAAAAGAAGCACGTTTCTTGGACTAGAGACAAGAAGCAAAGGAAGGAGCCTGTGTGTGTGCATGCACACACGTATTTGTGATAGGGGCAGGTGGACTTTTTGAGTCCTGGACACGCATCACACCCTGCATTGTTCTGAGATTACGTGTCCTCACCGCAGTGGGCTGTGGTGGACAGATGCCGCTTTCCTGCCCGTATGCTCTCCTTTCACTGAGTCTTCTAGAAACAGACTCCTCCTTTCCTGTAGGAGCTCTCTTCCATGTGTTCAGGTAAGGCAAACTGCTAGTCCCCCACCTCCTCCAAGCAACTTAGAGGCCCTCTCTTGGTTTTGACGTGTGACGCGAAGCTGTTCAGAGTGGTCCACTGGGCTTTTGCTGTCGGCATCAGGGAAGAGGCGCTTTCATTTCTCGGAGATTCCAACCTTAAAGCTCAGATAAGCCAGGGGCTACCCAGGACCCTCTCCCCACTACCAGGACAGAGCCTGGCAGAAGAAAAAGCTAAGGCAGAGAAAATAAGAGCTGAGGGATGTAGAGAGATGGGTTGTTGTTGATGTCAAGTCAGTATCAGATTCACACGTGCACAAGGTGGGACCAACTGCTGGGCCTTTCCAATAAACCGGAGTTTTGCTGAAGGTGGTTTGAGTGGGTTTCTGTAATTGTTCCTGAAAACCCCTGCCCTTCACTGAACCTTAAGTGCTTTGTGAAGAGTCTCCTCTTACCTTTGTAATCCGGGGCCTCAGGTTCCCGGTGTACAGCAGGTACTCAGTGCCTGCTGGGGTAAACGGAAGCGAGCCGGAGCTTCAAGGAGGCTGAGTTAGATTCAGCTGAGGAAGGTCCTCCTGGTGATGAGCACGGTTCAACCGCAGCACCAGGTCCACCACCAACAGCATCACGAGAGGTGCCCCAGCTGAGACCAGGGGGGCAGGGGTACTTGGGGAGAATATCCTGCAAGTGACCTCTACCTTCCTTCTAGTCCAGAGTTTATGACTCCAGGTAATATCTGCTTTGTCTCTTCCCGGGAAAATTCCCATTGAGGTATTTTTCTACAAGTTTTTGCTGAAATTAGCTCATCTTTTTGGGTTTTTATTTCTTTTCTTTTAAACTTTAAGGTCTATGAAATAGTAATTGCTGGCAAAGGTTGGCACAGAGCAAGCAGAAAGAAAATTAAAGCAGTGTTGAGAATAGCATGCTTCCAGCCTCGGCTCTGGTTCAGATGCCGAATGAGCTCAGATCAGGTAATTTAGGCTTCCTGACTGTAAAACAGGCACATGTTCTATTACAGGGCTAGCATTTAAAGCTGGTAAATAAGAGAAGGAGGCTATTGAAGGAATATCAGGAAAAAATTAAAGGGAATAATATGAATATAACATGAACATTCAAAGGCCTGTTGGATTTCCTCATCTCTGAAGAGAGCGGTACTGTGTCAATCATTTGTTTCCCTACTAGATGGGTTCTGCAATCAAAGCATCTTTGAAAAAAAAAAACAACATTTAAATCCCTTAATTTTGCTGTCATGACTATTCTCTCAACTTCCATTTCGGCAGATATTCTATTTTTAGCTTAGACATAAATAAGGTATAAATAAAATCTGAAAGCAAAGGTTATAGATTCGTTATGAAATGTTAAGCCGTGAAGAATTTTTACCACCTGAGACTTGGAGACTTTGAGCTCAGAATGTGCATTCCCGAATGCTCAGGCACTTGTCCAGCAGCTCATACCTCTGCATAGACAGTAATTATCAGAAATTATCCACACGGACCACTGTTCAAGTTCTTAATCTGTTTAGCAGCTTCTTCATGTGCGATTTACACTCTCTTGTATTGCCAGGCAGCTGCAGCAAACACCTTTTTTGTCTTCGGGAAATCGTTTTGTTTTAATAGGTAACACCAACTCTGACGACAGGATTACATCACTGACGTAATTTGTGATATGTGCCCCGCCACACCCTGCCACCTCTTCTTTGGAGCAAAGTTGACTCACATCTACTAAAGTAAAATCATATCCCTATGTCCTCACTGAACTAAGTGAAGCACTTCTTTTTTTCAATAAACATTGAGAAACATTTTTATTCTTTGTACCTGACCCCTTACCTGGAAATCCGTACAACATGCACAGGATGGAGACTGTGAAAAGGGAGAGTGGAGGGTGGGAGCCTGGGAAGAGGAGAGCACGTGAGAGGGAAGGAGACTTTCTTTCAAAGGATAAGATGAGCACCTAGTTCTTATAAGCTAACAACCTCCCTTTCTAGACTAAAACCAGTATTGTAACGCCTGCTTTTCTACTCTCAAGAGGAAGACAAGTCTGCCTACAGAAAAGAGAAAATGTTGTTGCATGAATTATTTCTACATTTTGACCAGTCTTTTCCTGTTTCATCCCATATACATTCAATTTTAAAAGTCTTAAATGAAAGGGAAGATGAAAAATGAAAATGAATGTAGGACTGATGGTATTTTCTTCTTTTGTAAAGTTGCTTATTGTTACACTGTTTTTAAAAATTAAAAAAATGAAAAGGTCTTTACATACAAGCAAAGAGACGATGGTTTTGACTCCTGTTTTCTTAGCAATATGGCAAATATTTGGAGGGGCAGCATACACAGGCAAAAATAGCTCGTGATTCAAAAATCATTCCTGTGGGGAAGTACTTTTAAAAGTATATAATTAACCTCAAAGAAAGGCAAGTGAAGGACAGCTTTCAGAGGGAGCCGTTTCCCAACTCTAGAATTAGTTCACTTTTCTTTTCCAAATACAAAATGACTTTCTTTGATTCTCCTCCCACACACTGTTTCAAATAAACTATGCAGAAGGAAGCTTTTTAAATACTGAGATAAGATTTTTAAAAGGTCACATTAACATCTGAAAATGGTCCTTTAACATTTTACAAACGTTTGGAGGTTTTGCAGGCCAAGTCCCTAATTTTACAATTCGGATTGACAGCCTTCTCTAACAACCGAAACTTAGTAGGTCAGAAAATGCTGAGGGACAGACTCCAGCACCTACAATCTGATTCATTGGACTCACCACACTCAGCTAAGATGGAGTTGAAGAAGGACAACCACCACACCATGGAGCCTAGAGTGATTACAACTGAAAGTAGGAGGATTGCATCCAGCATCCATGTGGAATCTGAGCCTCCTCTTGACATAGAGGTGCAATGGACACAACCAAGCCAATGTCCACATAGAAAAGGTGGCATTGGATTGGGAAAAGTGGACATGGTGGCTGATGGGTATGGGGAAAGGCAGGAAGAGATGAGAGTTGGAGGCGTCTTTGGGACATGGAGCTGCCCTGGATGATGCTTCAGGGGCAATCACCGGACATTGTAAATCCTCACAGGGCCCACTGGATGGAATGGGGGAGAGTATGGGCCATGATGTAGACCATTGACCATGAAGTGCAGAGGTGCCCAAAGATGTACTAACCAAATGCAATGGATGTGTCATGATGATGGGAATGAGTGTTGCTGGGAGGGGAGAGGTGGGGTGGGGGTGGTGGGGTTGAATGGGACCTCATATATGTATATATTTTTAACGTAATATTACTACAAAGTCAATAAAAAAATTTTAAAAAAAAAAAAAAAAAAGAAAATGCTGAGGGATGATGTGTTGCTCCCTGGCCCTCACCCCGGGAAGGGGTGGCAGCCAAGACACTGCAAAGGAAGTTATCATTTTCCCCAATCTTTGAATAGGGGCTGAATTAAGCCAAAAGATTTCTGGCAAAGTAAAATCATGAATGTCTCACTAAACCCAGAGTCAAGTCAGTCAAATCAATAAGTGTATTTATCTTGTAAGATACAGGAGCGCATTGCCCAAAGGGGAGAATCGAGTTGGATCCACCAGTGTACCCATCTCGGCTGTCTACACAGTAGGTCTTCCCAAACAGCACAATCCCTCCCCAGCCCCACCACCTCACCGGGAACGAAGTGTGCTTTCTGGAACTGGCTGCGTGGTCGGCTGACAGTCCCCAGGTGTGTGGACAAGACTGACCTGGGTCAGCAGACAAGCAGAGGAAGAGTGTGACTTGGACCAGCAGAATCTACATATAATACCAGGAGTTAAAAATGCTTTTTGACCTGAATAAAAGGTGAAAATGGAAAGGACATATGAGTTTATATGGCTATGAGTCTCCAAAAAGAGCCAGGAGGTTATCAGAGGGATTGCCCTTATGCACACCTCAGCAGAGCCCCAGAGACAGATAAAGTAGATACAACCCCAGGTATTGGTTCTTCTGAGGGCTACAGAGACCCACAGGTTCTATGGTCATGGCAGATAGAGTTCAGTGCCAGTCAGTCGGCCCTACTTTGGAGTTTGTGTTTCTGTGTGAGGGAGCTGGACTCAGATGTGATCTTTGCCCACAAGTCTCTCCTGTTACTTTTACCAGAACTATAGTTGGTGCTGGGGCTTAATGTATACCCAGGGGACCTGAATCTCTGGACTGACCATGTGATAGCCAGGCCCTGAGCCTCAACAGACTTCAGCTCCTACACTCTGGTTTATTGGACTTACCCCACTCAGCTAACATGGAGGTGAAGAAGGTCAGCCACCACACCAGGGAGCCAAGAGTACCTACAACTGAAAGCAGGAGAATTGCATCCAGCATCCATGTGGAATCTAAGCCCCTTCTTGATATAGATGTGGAGTGGACACAATCATCCCAAGGTCCACAGGATGGAGGAATAGAGTATGGATTAGAGCGGACTTACTGATATTCTATTCATGAACTATTGTGAGTAGTAATCGAAGAGAATGTCGCATTGGTGTGGAGAAAGTGGCCATAGCGGCTGCTGGGGGTAGGGAGTGGGAGGAAGAGATGTGATGTGAGGGCGTTTTCGGGACTTGGAGTTGTCCTGGGTGGTGCTGCAGGGACAGTTACCGGACATTGTATGTCCTCCCATGGCCCACTGGGTGGAACGTGGGGGAGCGTGGGCTATGGTGTGGACCATTGACCATGAGGTGCAGCGGTGCTCAGAGATGTATTCACCAAGAGCAATGACTGTCCCATGATGATGGAGGAGATTGTTGTTATGGGGGGAAGAGTGGGGTGAGTGGGGTGGGCACTCACCCAGGGTGGCCGTGCCACACCCTGGCGTTCACTGATTAACCTGCGGAAAGACAAGTCGAAGGTGGGCACGTACTTCCCCAAACCCCTCCCACGTGGACACGGTTCCGTGACCAGGTCAGGTTCTCTGTTGTGGTCCTGGTGGTCAAAGCAGAAACCGTCCCAGACCTTCAGTCCTGCCCCTAGGACCAGCCAGGAGTGCCGGTCAGGCCCGTTTCTCTCCCGCCACCCTGAGCCGGGCTTGAGGTCCAGCGTGAGTAAGCTGCGTCACCGCCGGCGCCCACCCAGGGCCCACCATGACAGATCATGGACAAGAGTCCACCGCTTCCAGCTGCCAGCAGCCACGGGCCTCTGATGCCCACAGCCTTGGTGTGGCCAAGGCCCCTTAGCCCCTAACCCCCCCTCCACCCTGTGACAACTGCAGCCGTGCCCCCTCGCTCTCCTTCACCATGAATTCCGTGGCTTTTCCTATCCCTCCGCTGCCCGCCTAATGTGGATGCCGCAGCAAAAGCAGCCGAGCTACAACAAGGGGTAATCACTTTAGCTGAAGTCACTTCCTGACTCTGAAAGATGCTGCCATTCCAGAGAATTTCAGGCACAGGGGAGAGAAAAATTAAAAAGTGAAAACCGAGCTGCTTTCTGGCTTCCCCCTCCAGGGCAGGCTGATCTGCCCTGGGCTGATTCAGCGCCCCACCCACCGCAGTCTGCCACGGGGACCAGGTGCTGAAGGCTGTCCTCTGGGACAGGCCCCATCGGCCCTAAGGAGTGAGCCACAGGCCTTCCCGGTTAAACTGGAGCCCAAACGTCAGGCCGGACAAAGCGCTCCACCTGGAGCTTCTCCCCACGGCCCCGGCACCTGCGCTGCTCACCTGCTCCTTTTGCTCTCTCTCCACATTGCACATCGTGCTGCCCCCACCCAGAGACCACCCACCTGTGATTTTGAACAATCTTCTCAGCCCCTTGGAACCAGGCTGTGTCACCTCCTCCTCCACCCCTGCTCCTCACTGTGCTCCTGGGCTCCGCGGTCTCGCTCCTCCCATCCCCGGGCTTCCTCCTAACCCCTGACTCTGGGTTTCCCTCCCAAGAACGCAAATCAGTCCCACCTCACAGTGAGGCCCAGGGTGATAATTTTTAAGTGCGTGGACAATGTGAGAAAGGTCTAGAATTTAGTGCACACGTGGAACAATTGAAGAAATGAGGACTATGTGGTCAGAAGAGCATTCTGGACACAGGAAATGGCTTCCATGAACATTGTATAGGCTGCCCCTTGGAAGAGTGAGTAGACTTTGTTTTACATGCACCAGGGACTAGGACTCCAGTGGAGTCATTTTTTAACTACTCAAGAGATGAGATTGGTGGATCAGACTCTATCCTGGAAATCTGAATCACAAATGCAATCATGGATGGGGAAAATGCTTGGAATTCACTCCATTCCGATGCTGGTGCTGGGATGAGAACATCAATTCTTTCCCGCTACCCAGCCATCTGGGGCTGCCTGCTGCCTGGCTGCTCCATACCTGGATTTCCAAGCCTCCCCTGAATCCCTATGAGTATCCCCATTTTACTTCTAATGCCTAAGTTACCTCAATTTCTGTCCTTTCCTAAGTTATCATTATAAATTAGTCTAAGGGCCAGGAAGTGAAAATCAGGGAGGAGAAAATGCCAGCTTATGGAAGGGGGAGCTTTCTACCACTCACAGTTGCCCAGCAAGCATGCAGGTTGCTTTGTGGAGGGTGAGCTCCCTGTCCTCCCTGTCACTGGTAGAATCCAAGCAGAGGCCCAGTAAGACTTTTACGGAAGACCCTGTTTCCAACAGTGTGTTGAGTTTGAGATCGCCAGGTCTCCTACGGCTTTGAAGTTCCATGTTTTTGAAAGTTGTGATTGGCATGTTTGTCTTTATAGATTGTTCTAGATTGGCAACAAGGGGAGTGGGCTTTTTTATGGAATTTGATGGCATGTGCCAGCTACACCCTGTCACTCAGTCACCCTTTCCCCCAAAAGCACCCCCTCACCAACACATATGCACAAATACGAGTCGCTTAGCTGTTACTAAATATTTCATAGATTAGTGTCCACTATGTCCCAAAACAGAAGCCAGATCAGAGCATGCAGTGTAGCCTTGAAGACTCCATGAGGTCTCACATACCCCTTAATTATAAATTTAGGTCTCACAACAGTACCATCCTGTGGCCCGCCCCAAAGCAAAGAAAATGTGTTTAGTGGTATTTACACAGAGAGGAGAAGGGGGATAAAGCTCAAAAGAGGGCATTGGTTTAGGCTGCCATCCTGCCACGTAAAACAGAATAGGGGGAAGTGCCACCTGGGTCCTTTTAATCACGCCGATCCTTCCCAGTAGCAAAAGGTAAATGTTTCCCAATCACTGCCCTGGGAATTGAGCAATCAGGTATCAACTTCTTTCTGGGGGATGGAGAATAGAGCGGGAGACTGAAGAGAGCTATAAAAAGACTTGAAATGAGGCAGTATCTCCCTGAAGACATACAGATTTCAAAATACATTAAAATGTGTTGCTAAGCCTCCATAATATAAGCTAATTAGGTAGAACGAGAGGCTAAGAGTAAAAAGTCTGAATGATGCAATGTTTCAAAAAAAAGAGAATCGCTTTAAAATGCTTAGGGGCCCTGCTGCCATAAACTCCTACAAAGAACTTCCAAGTTTGAAAAGTCTGTTTTCTTGAGTAGATGAAGAACCCCTGGCAATTTTGTATGCTATTAATTTGGCAGGCAAGTCTGTCCCTTATACATTGAACAAGAGAAACTGCAGATTTCTCATCAGTGGCTGCTGGACAAATGACATCCCTGCAGATACTATTTCTGCTCTCCTTAGCATATTAGTAAATGCTATATTCAAAAACCCACTGCTGATTGGAAGTTTGAATTATGAAATCCCCAGGTGCACTGAGGGAAGCTCTTGAAACGAGTGCTTCGATTAGGTCATATGCCTCTTCGACAGCTTTCGCTAATGATTTCACCACGCAAGGGGAATGGCAGAGAGTGTATTTTGAGCACCTGCTCCCCATGCACGAGGTTCTGGGCTCATTCCCCAATATCTCCTAAAATATATGCATGTATGTATCATCCGAATACTCAGAAGTGAAGGAGCAATCCTTGCGCTGTTCAGATCCCAAATGTTGGCAAGAGAATTGCATTCAAGAACCATCCTCCCAGGAAGACAGCAAAGTGTAGCAGAAAAAGCACAGACTCTCAAGGCAGCCACTCTTGAATGCCCCCTCTGCCATTTTCTCACCCGGGGAAGCCCAGGCAAGGTACCTGGACGGGGTGGCTCGCCTGTTGAGTGGGGTGATGCACTGCCTTTGGCGGGGGGAGGAGCTGGCACCGAAGGAAATAATAAAAGGCAGACGGCAGGGCCGACGGGGAGCTCAGTAACTCGGCGTGAAGGAGTCTGCAATTCATACTAGAAAATTTTAGAAAGCATCTCACCTAAAGAATACAAAAGCTGGGAGGGCTCCTAAGCATCACTTTCATGGAGCAAATGAAAATCTGAGTCTCGCCCAGGGTCAAGTGTAAGGACGTGGAGCCGAGAGCTGGCCCTAGCCAGGGGCACTTGCTGCTGCCCCTTCTCCCTCGGCAGCCACGTCTCCAGGACAAAGGACACCTCCAGCAGCAGAGCTTAGGGCAACCCGCTTAGCCCAAGTTCTTGGGTAGTCTGGCCCACCCTGGTAGGAGGTGGGAGTAGCAGTGGTAAGAGTAAAACTAACAGTAATAATAACGGCTCCATCTGAGGGTCTGCCGAGGCCCAGGTGTTGTTAGATGTCACCTTAGCTATCACCCTTGTCCGTTCCCACGGCCCTGCCCTTCATGGAGAAGGAAAGTGCAACCAGGAAGGGTCCGTCTTGTCCTCCAGATCACGCAGCTGGTAAGGGGCGGAGCCTGGAGTCACATCCTCGTCCGCCTTTCTATGGACCAGCTCTTGCCAGGTAAGGTGGGGGCGGCATGAGGGGGAGAAAGCAGGAAGGAAGGAAGTTCTGGAGAAGTAACCCCAGGAGAGAGCCTCTCCCAAGGGCCCGTGCAGAGCCGGGTGCCGCACCCATGCCCGCTGTGTGCAGGAATCGTTGCCTTCCAAAAGAATGGAAGAAGCCACGCTGCCCACTGTGGAGAAGAGCAAAGGCAGGAGATCAAAGATGAGAGGCCGTGGGCGCTTCACCCCACGTCTGGGGAGAGCAGAGGACAGAAAGGCAGGGAGGCGTCCGGGGAATTCAGGTCCTTCGAAGCAACCCTTTGACGGAGAACATAAGAGCATTTCTCCCACAGGAGAAAGACAAAAACCACGAAGGAGGTCCGTGGCCCTGTCCCCCTCCATTTCGGTTGCGTTTGGAGTTGTTCTCCCAGCCACACGTCGAGTCCGGGGCAAGCCCTGTTCTCTAGGAAACATTCGTCTAATCAGGATTTTGTTAGTGGCCCCATCTGTTTAGCAGGATTGCTCATCACCTCAAAGTTAACTGGAATCTGTTTGTTATCAACAAATTACACGAGAGCCTGGTAAATATTTTATGACTGGAACTGTAAATATTTCCTTCTCGGTTCACAGGAATAAGTGCTATTTACCTGCGCCGTGGTTCCTACAGCCTGCTCGGCCGCCCCT
This sequence comes from Dasypus novemcinctus, assembly GCF_030445035.2. Classification (NCBI taxonomy): domain Eukaryota; kingdom Metazoa; phylum Chordata; class Mammalia; order Cingulata; family Dasypodidae; genus Dasypus; species Dasypus novemcinctus. The sequence continues at coordinate 7,319,238 of NC_080697.1, forward strand.
CCTGGGGACTGAGAGGACATTTTCAGAGCTGTGGGGGCTCACCACGAAGGGCAGAGAAACTTCCAGTCCCCAGAAGGACTTCCATCTTCCCTGGGGGTACCACCACCTCCCCAAGTCAAAGGCAGGAATGAAGAAAGGTCAAGTAAATTGAGAAGTGACACATGTTCCACCACGGTGGGTTTAACAGCACAGAAGAGAACCCAAGGGGAAAGGATGATTGCCTTCTAGGATTACATAACAGGGCTGGAAGACCAGACCTGAGAGCCAGGCAGACGTGGCTTTGAATCCTGGACTATGTCTTACTTGCCGTGTGGCCTTGGAAGGGTCTCATTTTTCTACATGGCTATCACCTGTATGTGACATCCTCTCTGTAGGTAAGGAGACCGACAGAGTGCAGGGCACACTGCAAGACGGTGGCAAGATGATGCTGATAATGACTCTTGGTGTTATGATAGCACTCGTTTTCATTGTCTTCTTCCAACCTCTGCCTTTCAGCATTCAAAACTGAGACATATGATTGCAGATCTGAGACTGAAGTGTGAGAGTCTCAGAGAAATCGATCTCAACGCAAAATGTGGAAGATATTGTACAATTGAAGCAGGCCTAAAATCAAACACACAGCATCACATCATAGAGGTCTTGTGGCCTTAGAGCAGGGATTCTTAACCTTTTTTGTTCCACTGACCCCTTTGCCAGTCAGGTGAAAACCACGGACCTCTTACTAAGTCCACACTATACTGTTTATTATTTAATAAATTTATCACACCTACACCAACCATCCCCACAAGAATACAGTTTTTGTGAATTTCAATTCAAGCTCACAGACTCCTGGTTAAGAACCCCTGCCTTAGAGGGTGCAGACAACAACTGGATGGCCCCTCGCCAGAGTCTGCCCCTGTGCTTCTCCGTGAGATCGAATGCATCTTCATCATGCTGCTAACATTTCCTGAGCACCTGTGTCCTCAGGCCAGTGCCTTACCCTCTCCAAGCCCCGATGTCCTCATTTCTGAAGTGGGGAAATTAAGACTGCTCCACATGGAATGGTGATGGCTGTTAGTTAAGACTGTAGAGTGCTCAGATCAGAGGCCGGGCACACAGAAGCTGGTGTGATTATTGTATTATTGTAAAGCAACTTCACTATACATCATTATACATTATACACTATACATTATTGTAAAGCAACACCACTATACAATATCACTATATTTCATTAATGTTATCCTACAATGATTATTATGACCTCCCAGCCCTGTTTCCAGGATATGGAGATATGAGGTAGAATGTGCCATGGTGTTGTCTTCAAAGAGCTCACAGCCCAGCAACGTGGTAGAATACGCCAGTGACTTGGTGTTAAACAATGTGGATTCCAAGCCTGGCTCTTCCATGCACTAGGACCGTGATGCTGCCGGACAAAACATTTAATCTCCATGGGTGTTTTCTCCATCGATAAGCTAGCGATGCTTATGTCTATGTCATACTTATGAAACACGTCACGTAAGACAGGCTATGAGAACACAGTTTTCAACTCCCAAATGCTCTGCGAATAGAAAGCATCATCAGACTAGAGTGTGCATGACTCTAACAAGTTGTTTTCCTGTCACAGACTTTGCAAAAGCTCTGAATGAATGTGAACTCTCGGAATGCGGCTTAGCTGCTCCGTGTCCTTCCCACATGGACGTGCAGCCAAGCGGCCAGCCCCTGGCCGTGCCCAGGTAGTAGCATTCTTCCATGCATCTGTCCACCTCTCTGTGACCTCAGAGGACAGAAATGGCCAGGCCCAAGAATTTTTCAACTTAACTTAAGGAAAATCTTCCAACAGTTGGAGCTAGTGATCTCCCAGGCATTGAGGTTCTTCTAATTGAGTTCAGAAATGTAGTCAGGTGTTCAATCCCGGCGACGTCATCTGTGGGACCCAGTACAAATAAAAACATAGGGCGCCTCATTCAAAACTCACTAAGACTCTCCAGACGCCCCAGCAGACCCTCCGGAACTCGGGGCCTGTGCTTCTCGCTGAGGCTGGGCCTGCTCGTCTTTCCTGCATTAGGTGGAAATACCAGCTGACCTCCGAAGCATCTTCCAGCTCTGCAATTCCTAGAAAGGCTACAAGGCATGTTAGCTCATGGGTCCCACTCTAACAGGGGGTCCAGGAAGGAGAGCTAGGAATGGCATCTGGGAAAATGTGCCCAGCTCGCCAACTCTTCACAGACCGGCAGAGGGGCTGCTCTGCGTTTAGCGCACGATTGGTTGAATGTAGAAAAGGGAAAGCATCCATCCAGAGGCTGAACTGCAGTGAGCAGCTCTGTGACTTGGCTCTAGCTCCATAAGGATCGAGGTTTCTGTATCAGCCCTTGAGTGGGGCCAAATGAGCCGTGCAACACCCACACTTTGCTGGAGAGGACAGGTCCCACTCTTCAGCTACCAGGGATGTTTCCACCTGGTCCTGTCAATACCTTGAAAGCCAGCAGGGCCTGGGCTCTCACCGCTCAGCTCCCTCAGCACCCACTTTTCCTTCCCATATGCAGGCGGGCACCTTCCCTTTCTACTTGCTCAGGATACCTCGATGCTTGTGGCACTTTCCAGCACTTCCGGCCACTGCAGTAAGCCTAGAATCAAATACATGAACCCCAGGAGACCAAAGGGCTGGGATTCCCATCTGTTCATTGCTCTCTGGCCTAATCCCTGAGGTCTCGTTCAAGGCCACTGCCCACTCTGTAGCCCAGGGAGTGCCCCCTCCTCTGCACAACCCAGCACCCAATGATGGACACACCGGGGTTTCCAGCATCTGCAGCCTCACGTCCACATGTGTGTGCAAGCCCCCAGAGAGCAGGCACAAGGAAGCGCAGCTGGCTCCTCACTTTCCCCACCCCACGAGGACACCTGGCACCTACTGCCCGCTGCAGCACCCTACCTCCTGCCACGTGTCGGTTCTCTCTCCAGCACCCCGATGGTGGAGGCAGAGGGCGGGGGGCGGGGTCCAAGGCTGGGGCGTACTGGGCTGCTTCCGCTAGCCAAGGCAAAGGGGCCCACATGTGCCTGTGTGCATGTGTGCCCAGGCCCAGGCTTACTGAGTCGGGCGCAGCGGAGAGAGGCCAGATCATTCAGCCACCAAGGATTGTCATCCATGCCCGGAGCCGGGGAAGCCCTACTGTGGACAAAGGATGAGCCTCCAGAGAACTCCATCTGCCAAAAATCATGGAGCTCCTTTCCCAAAGGGGGAGACCCCTTGGAAATCCCCTCCCAGGGGTCAGCAGCGATTGGCCTATGGGACGTGGACTGGAGTGGATAGTGTGTGGACTCAGATCCCTCCCCTTCTCAAACCCCACAGTGGACAGTAGGACACCAGACCCTTTGGATCGTGAGGCCTGAAATTCCAGGGGCTGCTGTGACATCTCGGAGCCTTACGGGGCCTCAAAGTCCTGGCCGGCAGGTCCTCTGCTCTCGTCAGATCCACCCCACCCAGCGGCAAAGGCCCCCAGCTGCTAGTTCCCCTATGGCCAGACCAGCTGGCCCCCACCGGGGCCTCAAGCTACCAGGTCCACCCCCCAGCCACCTTCTGGTCTTCTCAGAGCACGAACAGCCCCCATGCTGATTCTGCAGGAGGGGGACGTGTTCTTGCACTGCAGAGACCTGTGCTTCAGTCCTGCTTTTCCCATAATGTGTCCAGTGACCTTTCCCAGGCTTCCCTCCTCACCTGCCACATTTCCTCGATTTTAAAACGAGAGCTTGGGCGTGCCATCCCTAGGGTCCCTTCCAGCCCCAAGCAATGCAAAGTTAGCCCAAGGAATCGGCTCCTGGGGGCTCCCAAAGTTTCCTTCTACTCAGAGGGAAGAAGTGAAGCTCTGAGTGTGAGGTGGAATAGACCCAGCTGGTACAGAGGGAATGCGCAATCAAGGAGATAAATCAAAAGAGCCGGAGTGCGTAGGACACAACGTCCCAGAATGTAGTCCGGGAAACACCATTTCCCTGGAAAATAAATAGACATTGGCGTTTTCTTCCAAAGTGCTCTGTGGTCAAACTGACTTGGAAAACATCCAGCTAAAAACTGGCTTCCTTCACTGCAGATCTTCTCAGAGTATCTCATATGCTAATACGAATTGTAAATCCCCCAATGGTGCAAACATCACGTAGAATACCCCGACACTGTATATTGGGGAAATGACTATCTTCCTTAGATTCCTCTTAGTCTAAGGGAAGCTTCAACCATCAACAGAGCTGGTAACAAATGGGACAAAATATCCCTGGTGACGGCGCCGAGAGTTAGATCGACATTGTAAATGAAATAATAACATCTGTGGATTGTTTTTGCTGTATATATTGGATTACATGGGAGCACAATGCTATCATTCAGTGTTTGTTAAATGCTTTCTTTGGATTTAGGTTCATTCTGAGGAAAAGGGAGAATGTGTTTAGAAGTGAATGTATGTTTTTGTGTGTGTGAATGTGTGTGTTGAACAGAAGGGGGTGGAGGATGTGTAGTGAAAGAGAAACACTTAATGTGTGGTCTCCAGACTTATAATCTAGTTAATTAATCAAAATCAATTGCCGTTTAAAGCCATGTAGTGTATCAAGCTATATGGAAGAGACAATATAAGACTGTGAAGTAGCAAGAGCTGGCAGAATCAGAACTAGCTTTGTGGAGAGGCAGAACTAAGGTTGGTCTATTAAAAATTCAATTAGTGTAGACCAGACAATAATCTGAAAGAACTGAACTATAAGATTCATCTCCATTTACATTTTGAGAGTTTAGCCCAGCAATGGATAACTGGAAGTGCTACCATTAAGTGCGGAATGACTTTCCTCTGCCTAGAGCCAATGTAATATATGGCCATTTCTCATGTCCTCGTTAATATTTCTTCCTGTTCTATGCCTAGACTACACAACCAATTCCACTACCTATCCTCTGGTTTTCCTTGATTCATGTAAATTAATTTCCATTTCAAGCCCCAATTTATTATAAGTCTCTTAAGAGGTCTAAGAAAATTCCAGTCATTCATCTATTCCATCATTCTTTCCCAGTAGGGATTTCCTGGTTTCGTGTGGGTTCACTGAACAAGCCAAGCTCTGGAGGAGTGAGCTCATGAACATCCGTCCCACTGAAACTGAAGACCTCCAACTCAGGACCACGGATTTGGAGAAAGAAGATAGTTGACGATCTACATCCTCCCATATGTCACGCCAAAGAGCCCCATGTGCTCTTTAGATAGTATTTACCAAAATCAGTGACTGCTGAAAATTTAATCTGGAAAATTTAAGTAGGTCAGAAGATTTTAAACAGTCATGCTTAGCCAATTGCTTTGGTAGCTATTCTCCGAGATGACTTCCCAAGGAACCATGCTTCCCTATATTTACTTCCTTTCATAGACTTTTCCTTTTGTAGCACTCAATTGGAGCTGGCCTGTGTAACCAATAGAATGTACCAGAAGTGGTGGAGTGGGACTTCTGAAGCTCTCTCATATAAAGCCTTGAAGTTTCTACCTTGGTGTCTTAGAACAATCCCTTTTGGGATTCTGGCACTAGAAGAAGCAATTGAGCAGTTCCACTACTCTGAGTCCATCAAGCTGTGGGAATCTGAGCTTCCTGGAAGGTCCCTGAAGGATGAGATGCTGTGTGGAGAGCGGAGAGGCCACAGAGCTGAGGCAGGAGAGGTGAAGAAGCCATCTTGCAAGGTGATCCTCCACCCTCAGTCATCCTAGCTGATGCCACATGGACAAGGGACAAACTATGTAGGTGAAGCCTTCCTGAATTCCTGACCCTCAGTCATGGGCAAGAAAAGATGGTTGCATAGACCACTAAGTTTTGGATTCGTTTATTATGTAGCAATGGATAACTCGAACTTGCTCTCACTCAATCTAGGAGTTACCTCAAATGGAAGTACCATGCAGAATCCATTTTGATTGTTGACTTAAGAAGAAATTGACATAAAATTCAACTAGCTGACAAGGACAATGGTATCCATATTTTTCCTAGTTGAAAAACTGTCACTACCAATGAGAAAGGAAATTTGGATATACCTAGACCAGCAGCAGAAGGAGCAGAGTAGAAGGAAACATGTATAGAGAATTTCCAGGTGTGCTTAGCTGTTATCCTTCTCAGTCCCCCTAATAAACCTTTTCTAATGGTATTATGTTGTTCACTTAATCGGTCAGGAAATGATAAAGGACAGGGCTAGCATGATTACGCCAGTTCTCACGCAGGAACGACATAAGCCCATAGCTGTTACTCTGAGTTCTCCCTCAAGGTTGATTCTGAAATTAGAGGTGGCAGTCAAGCTGCCAGCCCAGAGGGAGGGCCAGGGCCCCTGAGCAGAGGCATGGAAAATCAGAGTCTCGTGGAAAAATCCAATTTCGACTCCCAGAGCTCCCTCTGAGGACCTTCTTTTCAACACATGTTCCCTGAGTGTCCCCGTGGGCCTGTGCGGTGCCAAGGGCTGGGCTTGGGGAGAAAGCTCTCACAGCAGCCGGGTCCTTTCTAAGTGCAGCCCAGGGTAGCCGCCCCGGCTGGGCCATGGGGAGCAGGAGTGAGTGCGCCCCAGTCATGGTGCACAGCTGTGCAGGACTGGCAGCGCCGGCCTGCGGGCCTGCGGGCGCGTGGCGTCCTCGAGGGGGCTGTGTCTGCCCTTGCTTTCTCTTAAACTGAAGTTTCTAGTACTTTGTAGAAACAGATGGCGCACAGGGGACGCCAGAGCTGGGCGATGAACCCCAGGAGCTGGATTCCTTGGGCTTTGCAGATAAAGGGCCAACGCATAGACCGCCAGCGCTGCAGGGAAGTTTCATGCCTCCTTTTACCCTTCCCGCAAAGCGCACATCACACTCCACCAAAGGAGTTCCCAGCCTGCCTGAACACCTGCCACTTTCCGTGGCGTTGCTGGATGTTCTTGTGTACCCCAAACGCGCCTGCCTCTGGCGAGGAAGCTTCGTTTCTCATCACCCCCCCCCCTTTCTTTTCTCTCTCTCTTCATTTTTTTAATGTTACATTAAAAAAATATGAGGTCCTCCTATACCCCCACCCCTCTCACCCCACTCCTCCCACAACAACAACCTTCTCCATCATCATGGGACATTCATTGCACTTGGTGAACACATCTCTGAGCACTGCTGCACCACATGGTCAATGGTCCACATTACAGTTTACGCTCTCCCCCAGTCCACCCAGTGGGCCATGGGAGGACATACAGTGTCCAGTAACTGTCCCTGCAGTACCACCCAGGACAACTCCAAGTCCTGAAAATGCCTCCACATCATATCTCTTCTTCCCACTACCTACCCTCAGCCGCTACCATGGCCACTTTCTCCACATCAATGCTACATTTTCTTCGATTACTAATCACAATAGTTCATGAATAGAATATCAATAAGTCCACTCTAATCCATACTCTATTCCTCTATCCTGTGGACCCTAGGATGGTGATGTCCATACCACCTCTATATTGAGAGGGGGCTTAGATTCCACATGGAGGATGGATGGGATTCTCCTGCTTGCAGTTGTAGGCACTCTTGGCTCCCTGGTGTGGTGGTTGACCTTCTTCACCTCCATGTTAGCTGGCCGGGGTAAGTCCAATAAACCTTTTACAAGTGAGCGCTCACTGCTGCTGCTTCCAGCCTGCTACTCCCAGACATGAACCAACGAGAGGGAAACTACAATCCTCTCCAACCCTAATCCCCTCTTGGCAGTCTTCCCCTTTCTTCTTTGTCACGCTCAGAGTCTCTGTCTGTCTGTCTGTCTGTGTCCTTTTCCTTCTCTTTCCTCTCTCTGAAACTACCTATCTCCATGGCCCTCTCTTTCTTTTTGCACTACCCCTTAAAACATATCAAATTTAATGAGACAAAAATGCTCCTTCTGCATCAGCTTCCAAAGTTAGGTTGATTCCAATATTCTCCTAAACCTCCCCAACACGCACACACACAAAGACACATGCTCTTGCAGCACACCTGTACTTTGCACATCTCTTCTCTCCCGCCTCCTCTGTGCCCTCCCAGATCCCTCTCCAGACTGGGAAGCCCAAGTGACATCCAGCTCCTGCGGGGAAGCCTCACGGGTCCTGCCAGCCTCAGGACCCTCCCCCTTTGGAGTTCTGCTAACATTTACTTCTAGACTACACAACCTTAGCATGAAATCAGACATTGTCTAAAATCGTTCTTAGCATCTGAGAAGAATGGCTGCTTCTCCAGAGCAAGACTGCCTCCTCTATCAGAGATTGATCCACTCCCCTGCTCAAGAACCCTGCGTGGCTCCCTGTAGCCTATGGCAGTGCTTCTCCAGCTCCCACTGTAGCACCCAACGGCAGTAAAATGCACGCATGCTCTGCAAGATTCTGGGGATGTAGACCAACTGCACCTTCTCCCGAAACTTCCTTAATAGCTCGTGGTTTAGCCTTTAACATATAAGCAAATTTTTCATTATAACTTATAATAAAGCTTTTGGGGAACACATAGAGATGTGTTCCAATGCGAACATGTGAAAAGGTGGGAATGGTTGAGATAATTAAGTCTAAGCCCTAATCCTTGAGCAGAAAGAAAGGAGAGGTGCTGCAGAGACCTCTGGGGGGCCATGAGTGGCCGCGTCGGGGCTTTAGGTAATATTGGGGTGTGCCTTCCAGCACCCTCAGGCAAGGCCCACCCTCCCATGCCAAGGTGCAGGCACCTTGTGGCTTGGCCACGGCCCACTCTCCAGGACCTCCTGTCTGCACCAGCTCCAAGGAGCCACAAGTCGCCTCCTGCGCACGCTGTGATGGTCACTTCTGCACAATGACCTCTTCCTGAACATCCCCCCGTTCCAGCTCTCCAGCTCAGCCCTTACCCAGGCCTCCAGCAGGGCATTCGCAAGCCCTGGTACACGTATCAGCCATTTCAAGCTTCACGGAAAACACATGCACTAGGTCCTATTTTTGTCCCCATTTCACAGATGGGAACCTTGAGGCTAACTGGTGGCGAGGTGAGACTCAAACCCAGGCAGAGTAGCCCCGGAGTCCACATTCCTCCTCTCTACCTGCCCTGTCTGTGGGCTCAGGGGTAACCTCCAAATCTGAAGTCCTACCTAGTCACTGCTTGCCCCCCACTCCCAGACAGAAGTGGCCCCACCCCACCATGGCCCCAGTGTACTCTGCACGGACCTCTATTACAACGCCTCTCATATTATTTCATTTATTTGCTTAAAACGGAAAAGAAAACTTAAAGCCCCACACCCCACCAAAGCACAGGTGGGGCACCAAGCTGGCAGCCGTGAGAAGGACGTGTGGGTTTTATTGGAAAGGGAGCATGCTAGAACTTGGGGGTGAATGAAAGAGCCAACTGTTCTTAAAATGGGGAGTTTTTCCATAGAATGAGAAGTGGGGAAGGCATTCAGAGTATTTTTGGTTTTGTTTTTAATTTATTTATTCCCCTCCCCTCTGTTGTCTGCCCTCTGTGTGCATTCGCTGTGTTCTTCTGTGTCTGCTTGGATTCTCATTAGGCAGCTCTGGGAACCGATCCTGGGACCTTCTGGAGTGGGAGAAAGGTGATCGTTCTCTTGTGCCACCTCAACTCCCTGTTGTGCTATGTCTTCATATTTTCTCTTCTCTGTGTCTTTTGTTATGCCATCTTGCTGCGTCAGCTCTCCGCATCAGCCAGCACTCCGCGTGGGCCAGCCTGCCCTCACCAGGAAGCCCTGGGCATCGAACCCTGGACCTCCTATATGGTAGACGGGAGCCCAACTGCCTGAGCCACATCTGCTTCCTGTTGCAGGATGGAGGGGGTGAGGAATGCGAAGGGTTACTAGCGGCCACTCCTCTAAGATACAGAATGCGACCAGAAGATCCCTGGGGACACTTCCAGGGACAGCAGCCTCCTCTGGCCCTACCTCTCCCTCCTTCCCTGGCTCTCCTGGCCCCTCGGCCCTGGCACCAGCAGCTTTCAGCAGAGTTCCAGCGATGTCATCCAACGAAACTAAAAGCAATGTAGACCTTTCGAGCCGCTACGCGAGGAGCCGTGAGCTATAGGTTTGGAGAGACGTGGTCCCCGCTGCTGGCAGCCTCCTTCTCCATGGGAGCTGCTCTCAAAGGCTCCGTCAGGGCTACATCGGGGGCGTGTACATCTGACATGCACAGAGCACGTGCCTCAATTCTCCTTTCAATTTGAATGCCGTCGCCAGGCAGCAGGGCCACCTGTCAGCATCGGCCTCAGGAGAGGAGCCGCCTTCTCAGCCTTGACCCTCCACCTTCCCACCGTCATGGAACATTGAGGACTGGTCTCCCCAAAGGAGGACGGGGCGAGCATTTTCTCAGTGTCCACCACGACCGGCACAGGTTTGGCAACACAGGTGCATGTTTACGTTGGACCCTCCAGAAGGCCCGGGGTGGGGGGGGGCTGCATTTTGCCCTTTTTACAGTTGAAGAACCCCTGGCAAAGCTAAGTGACTGGCCCGCAGCCACACAACAGGGCAGAGGTAACCCTGAGCCTTAAGTCCAGGTACACTGACTTCAAAGCACGTTTTTCTTCGACAGCTCCAGGAACTGCAGTGACATCGCAGGATTGTGTTTTATTTTCTTAAGGTTCAAAGGTCACTGCATTTATAGTCGTACACTAACGACTATCCAAAATACAGACTAGACGAGAGAGCCACACGTCCAAAACCGTACAAGGCCAAAAACACTTCCATCAACGTACACAGCACTGACGCTCCCACAGTTACGTCATCACTGAACTCCGCAAAGGGGACTCACGAGGCACCCTACATGCTTTCTCACGGCCACTCTAAACCTTTTCTTACCCAAAGCTATTCCTGATTCCTATCCACTTCCTCAAAAACAGCAGCACCGTTACCTGCTTCAATGGGATCAGTTCAAGGTTAAATGTAATTACATGTTAACCATAGTAGAATAGTATATCTTACAGTACCCATGTGGCTAACGATTTCCTTGAGGGTTTTACAACCAACTAATTAAAGAACTGAAAGCAATGCAGGATTGCATCAGTCAATTTTTTAAATAACACTTAAGCCTTGGTTTTGGCCTCTAACTCATCAAATGCTTGCAGAAATCAGTACAGGTTAAACAAATGTATGAACAAGGCAGATACTTCTCTCAAGTCTGTCTTGACTCCAGAGAGCTCCTGGAGATGCGCAGCACTTGCCAATTAGCAAGAAGTTGCAGGTGCTGCTCAAAGGCAAGGCCACTGCATGGAAACCTCGGTGGGGGGTCCTCCTTGGCAAGACTGCTTAGGAGACTTCATACTTGGTCTAGACGGATTTTCACGGAGAACGACTCTAAGGGAAGTTCCCTGCAGGATCTTCAGCAGTGTAAGCCGGGCTCCCAGGGGAGGTAGGATCAGATCAGGAATGGCCAGTTCCAGGGGTGCTGGGCTAACGGAGCCGGTTCAGCAGTGGCTTCTGGGAGGTGTCCTGGAGACTTACAAGAGGCATATGAGGAGGTCTAATCCAGGGCAACTTGAAGAAGGACGGGCAGTAGATGGCGGCGGCATAATCATAAGGCCTGGCATCATGACTCCATGGCGTGGCAGGAATTGTAGGTGGGATGAGAGAAACAGAAGTACGACCCGAGGACCAAGCAGAGGTGGGGATACCATGAGAGCCCAGCTAGCAGAATGAAATTCCTAGTCAGACCAGCCCAGGCTCAGAGAATCACTGGCTTTTGAGCTTCCCACTCAAAAGGTGTGTCTATAAATGTATATGCCTTTTTTTCCTTTTATTTATTGATTTATTTTAATAATAAATTGTCTTTTTTTTAAGATACACAATCACAAAAAATGTTACATTAAAAAATATAAGGGGTTCCCCCCATACCCCACTTCCCACCCCCCACTCCTCCCACATCAACCACCCCTGTCATCATTGTGGCACATCCATTGCATTTGGAAAATACATTTTGGAGCACTGCTGCACCGCATGGATGATCGTTTACATTGTAGTTTACACTCTCCTCCAGACCATTCAGCAGGTTATGGCAGGAGATATAATGTCCAGCATCCTAAATGATATCGTATTGGCCTTTTAATTTATTTCAGAGGAAATCACTCTTACAAAGATTTGTGTCAGGCACCATCCAAAATGCCCTACAAATTTATTTAAAACCAGTAACAGGAAGCAGATGTAGCTCAAGTGGTTGAGTGCCTGCTTCCCATGTATGAGGTTCTGGTTCAATCCCTGGTACCTCCTAAAAACAGTAAGTAAATGAAACCAATAACCACTATTCGAAGCAGACATTAACTTATTGTCTGTTTTATAGATTAGGAAACTGAGGCAGAGAGAAGCTGAGGAAATTGCCCAAGGTCACAGGGTTAGAAATGGATCACTATTTAAAACTTTGTCTAGGAGTTAATGGGAAGGCTTTTCAATTTGCAGACATGAGTATTTTTTTTCAGGCCCAGAAAATTCTATACCTAATATACATTTTCACATTGTCTCTATTCTATTGTTCTGGTGGATTCCCCTTTCCCAACAACTACTATTCTAGGGTTGGATATTTGTTTTCCAACCCCGTATCTATTACCTTTTAATCCTTCACTTTCACTTTGTCCTTTTCTTATGCATTTAGAGAGGGTATTTCCATTTTCTCTCTTTTTTTACCACTTCACTTCTCTTTCTTCCTTCCAATGCAGACTTTTATTCAGGTACTACATTTTGTTCTTTTTAAATTCTTTGGTTTTGCCAGTTTTCCTCTTATCACTCCCTTCATTTCAGTTTGGTCTCTCCTTATAAATGCATATTGCTGTTAGATGGAGAGTGAGCCATCTTACATTTTATTAAATGCATCTAGCAGAGGGTTTCTAAAATTGTCTTCTACTTTCTGGACTAAATTATTCTCTTTTGAGTGTTCTTAGATACTGCCCCTTTTTGGTGTGTGTCAGGGGTGGTACAATATGTAGGCTATCCTCCCAGCCACCAACCCTAGACACACACATTCCATTTGGGTGCTGGCCAGTTCCAGCTCTCAGGTGTAGATTTGGAGTAGAGATTTCTGTGCACAGCCTTGCGTCCACATTCTGAGGCTAACACAGCCAAGCACAGCTGTGGAGCTGTGGCTGGCCTAGTACAACATGTTCTATCCTGGGGGCAGCTTCCCGGAGACACTACCGGATCAAGTGCAGGCTGCAGCTCTTCTTTAAACAAGGGCAGTGCATAATGGCGACTCATCGCCCAGTCTAGGAAGGTATGCAAAAGAAATTCTAGGGGAAAGAGAAATATGTTCTCTGAAAACATCTGGTCTGAGAAAAAGGAAGCATCTGATGGACCAGGTGTGCCTTAAGGCAAAACGTCCTGCTGACTTATTCCATATTTAGAAAAATAAACAAGCCAAGCCAAGATCCAGCAGACCAGTGTTGAGGTCTAGATGCCTTCTACCACCCACAGTTCATACAGCTTTAAGGCCCAGTGCTCAGATTCTACACTCCCTAAACAAGAGGTTGATGCTGTCAGTGCAGCAGATGGCTCAACATTCGAGTCTTGCTCACAGCGGGAGGACACATGCTGGCTGGTCCAGTACTAAATCTCTGTCCCACTTCTGGCTTAGGACAATCAGGCATACGCGAAGTTGAGATTTTGACAATGAATCTTGTTGAGTGCTGCAAACAAAGACACCCTCCTACCAAGCCGGCGTGCTGGTCAGGTAACGATCTAGCAACGCAGAAGAGCACAAGGCCCCTCGGTCCTTACCAACAGCTATGAGATGTCCAGGAGGAGGACTTCATCAATCAAACTGTCAACACGATTCTCTATTCTACGCTTGTCCTGTTGCAAGCAGCCGCCTTAATGGCTTGGAAATTCTCGGAGTGACATCTCCAAAACAAAAAACAATTTGGATGGAAGAGTACAAAACGGCCCAGATGGCTCGGCTCTGCTGGCCATTGTCAGTGAGGACGCCTGTCCCCAGCAGCCGGAGGGCGTCTCTTCGCTCGTTTATTCAATTACTTAATTAGAGTAATGTTCTCTCTTTAATTGTCACTGTTTTAATAAAGGAGAAAATCGAACTAAAGCTGCTATCGGAAATTTTCTAAGGAGGAAGTCTTAGACCATAAGTGCAGAAGAAAAGCCTTCCCATACTTCGCTAAGCCTCAGGCACACACCCCTGCCCTCTTCCCAGGGACCAGTTCTCCCACTGGCAGCATAAAGGTCTTCTTGGAGCACAGGAAGTTGGGGGGAGTCAACCTCTGCTAGTTGTGTTGTTGAGGGCGGCAAGGCCCAGCAGGCTTCAGCCCTCCTTGCTGCTTTAACTCAGACACATCCATCCTTCATGCCCTGTAAGAGCCCTTGGACACCAGGAGACAAATGAGCAATCCTTGGAATGGAAATCCCCCGGGAGCGTGAATGATGGCTGGAAGATTCTTGGCTCCTTCTTTGGAATTGTGCCACTTTTCTGCATCTCCACATTTAAGTGCTTTTATAATGGGGGTTCTTAACCTTTTTTGTTCCATGGTCCCCTTTGCCAGTCAGGTGAAATCCATGGACCCCTTCTCAGAATGTAGCAGCAGAGAGTTTTATGGGTCAACATCAGCATGCCTTTAAATTCAATTTTAGGGTTATGCAAAATTACATTTTACAACTTTCCCAAAATTTCAATACCTGATAACCTAACATGGTTCAACATCTGTTCAAATGATCATCTTTGGCAAACAATTAGAAATTCAAGTTTTCCCACAACATCATAAAACCATCTCCACCATCCATACCAAACTTTTTGCAGGCAGTTACCCACTGCACTCAGTATACACTGCATCAAAATAAAAATCATACTAAGTCCACCCTGTACTATGTATTATTTAATAAATACATCACACCTGCATCAATATGTTCCCACAAGAATGTTTGTTTTATTTTTTTTTTAAGATTTATTTCTACCCCCCACCCCCACACCAACCCATTGTCTGCTCTCTGTGTCCATTTGCTGTGTGCTTTTCTGTATCTGCTTGTATTCTCATTAGGTGGCTCTGGGAACTGAGTGGGAAAGAGGGTATCATTCTCTTATGCCACCTCAGCAACTTAATCTGCTGTGTCTCTTATTCTCTCTCCTCTGTGTTTCTTTTTGTTGCATCATCTTGTGGCACCAGCTCTCCATGTGGGCAGCACTCTGCATGGGCCAGCACTCTGCATGGGGCAGCACTCTGCATGGGGCAGCACTCTGCATGGGCCAGCACTCTGCATGGGGCAGCACTCTGCATGGGGCAGCTCACCACATGGGCCAGCACTCTGCATGGGGCAGCACTCTGCATGGGGCAGCACTCTGCATGGGGCAGCACTCTGCATAGACCAGCACTCTGTGTGGGCCAGCTCACCACATGGGCCAGCACTCTGCATGGGGCAGCACTCTGCATGGGGCAGCACTCTGCATGGGGCAGCACTCTGCATGGGGCAGCACTCTGCATAGACCAGCACTCTGCGTGGGCCAGCTCACCATGTGGGCCAGCTTGCCTCCACCAGAAGGCCATGGGCATAGAACCCTGGGCTTCCTATATGGTAGATGGAAGCCCAATTGGTTGAGCCACATCTGCTTTCCATTTTTTTGTTGCTGTTGTTTTTTAATTTCAATTCAAGCTCACAGACCCCCTGAAATTCTGAAATCTTTTCATGGACCCTTGATTAAGAACCGCTATTTTACAAGGTTCTGGTGAGAAGGAGTCTGTGCCCTTTCAAAACTAAAAGTGAAGATTTGGCAAAGTGGTAAGCCTGGTAAAATGGCTGGAGGCCTATGGAGGGGAGAGAGGGAGGGAAAGAAAGAATGTAAAATAAAGGAAAAGAAAGAAACTCCTGTTCCATCACCCATGGGCTCCTAATCTAGGATCTTGTAGGTAGCAGACAAGACCCCAGAGACCATTTGACCCTCTTGATCCATGCCTCCACCTCCCCAGGACAACCACATCCCAGGCTCTGGAGAAGGGACTGGGTATCAGGCATCACTAAGCGCCCCCGGTGAATGGAGCGAGCAGCCAGTGCTGAGAAGCCCGGAGCTCACCCAAGTTAGGCCCGAGGGGGCTCAGGGGAAACTCAAACCACCCAGCCAGAGAACCATCACCCTGGGAATGCGGATCACATCCACGGGCATCTGGATTTCCTTCCTTTTCAAGCTGAATGTGAGCTGCACATTAAAAAGAAAGGCTCGCTGGACAATCTGAGAAGGAAGAGGCTGCTTTCGTATTATTTACAAGTGCATGGCAAGCAATTTAAAGCTTTCTGTCTTTGAGTTAGGGGTTGTTGATGAGAAAGTTGTTCTCAAGGTCTGAAGTGGCAAAGTCAAAAGGTGCTGAAATGGTGCATGTGCCTTCCAAAAGTGTAAGAGATGTCATTTAGTAAAAATCAAGACAAAACAAAACAAAGACACGATTTTACCTAGGTTAGTTTAACTCCTAAGCCTTTCTCTGATTTGTATATGTACTTTGATTTATAACCCTTTGGAGTTAGTAAGCAGTTAATCCTGTGATTTCAAGAAGGTATTTCTTTTGATGGGAAAGCCGTACATGGGTGCCCAAGAAGCTGGAGGAGCAGGGTGGGTGCAAGGACTCTCGGTGGCTGGGGGGAGGAAGCAATATTAAGAGTTCACTACTTTCTTTCACTAAATCTAGGAGGAAATAAGCATGGTATCAGAAGTGAAATTTGTCCCATACCCCTCGGGAAATATTTCAGAAATGGAGCCTTTCTCTTTGCCCCGCTGCAGCCAGCTCACTGCCTAGTGAGTTCTCTACCATGATGCTCCTCCCAGGAGGCCGTGGGAACCTGAGCTGAAAAAGACCAAGGAGGCTCCACGAAGCAAAGTGACCTGAAGTTCAAGCTCCTGGTCGCAGGCGCCTTCCAGAGCTACTGCTCCGCTGCACTTGCAGACCTCATCTATGGTGCTTCCAGGCAGGCCCTCAACCAGGAACACGGCCATCTGCCCAGGAGGCCGGCATGGGGCCCTCTGCAATTGTGTTTCAGTTTTCCACTAAGTTTTGTGTACTGGTTTGTCTGCTATTTGCACAAAATCTAATTGGGATATGTTTGATTTTGGTAACACTGATTTGGGGCTTAGTCTTTAAAATGATGATACCAGTACAAGCAATGAAAGAAAAAAATAGATAAATGGGACCTCCTCAAAATTAAAAACTTTTGTGCATCAAAAGACTCTGTCACAAAAGTGAAAGACAACTTACTCAAAGGGAGAAAATATTTGGAAACCGCCTATCCTCTAAGGATTTAATATCCAGAACATAGAAAGAAATCATACAACCCAACAATAAAAAGGCAAACAACCCAATTTAAAAATGGGCTAACGACTCGAATAAACATTTCTCCAAAGAAGATACACAAATGGCTAAAAAGCACTTGTAAAGATGCTCCATATCACTAGCTGTTAGGGAAATGCAAATCAAACCCATAATGAGATACCATTTCATACCTACTGGAATGGCTACTATTTAAAAAAAAAAAAAAACAGAAATCACAAGGGTTGGAGAAGATGTGGAGGAATAGGAACACTCGTTCTTTTCTGGTGGGAACGTGCAATGGTGCAGCTGCTGTGAAGACAGTTTGCTCATCCCCCAGGAACTTAAGTCTAGAACTACCACATGACCCAGCAGTCCTGCTACTAGGTCCACCCAGAAGCACTGAAAGCAGGAGGGACTCAAACAAACATTGGCATAAAGGTGTCCGTAGAGGCGTTCTTCACTATTGCCAAGAGACAGACGTAATCCAAGTGTCCATCAGCCATTAAATGGATAAACAAAATGTGGTCTATACAGGCAAGGGAAGATTATTCAGCTGAAAAATGAATGAAGCCCTTGGGGGGGGGGATTAATAAATAAATAAAAATAAATCTTAAAAAAAAAAATTAATGAAACCCTGACGCATGAGACAACATGGATGAACCTTGAGGACATTATGCTGAATGAATTAAGCCAAACCCACAAGCATAGATAGTGTATGATCCCACCGATATGAACTAAGTATAATAAGCAAACTCAGAGAGTTAGAATCTAAAATATAAGTTACCAGGGGATAGTCTGGGGGCAGAGAATGGGGAGCTGGTACTTAATTTGTACAGAATTTCTATTTAGGTGGATGGTAAAGGCTTGGAAATGGGTGGTGGTGATGGTAGCACATTATTATGAGTGTAATTAACAGCACTGAATTATATGTGAATTCAGTTGTTAAAAGGAAGAACTTCAGGGCATATATGGTACTGGGATGAAAATTAAAAGCTAAAATATAGGACTGTAAAACACAGTGAACCCTCTTGTAGACAATGGACTATAGTTAATAGTATTATACAACTAGACGAATACTCTTTCATGAATTATAACAAAGGTACAACACCGATAAAAGGTGATAATAATAACGTGCTATATGGGAAAGCACACACCTAATGTCAACTATGGACCGTAGTTAATAGTACTATTTTAATAATCTTCAATCAGCTGTAGCAAAGGTAACTACTGTTAAAAAATAGTACAATTTTTAAAAGTGCTGTCATAAATTGTAACAAATCTTCCACACCAATGCACAACTTTTGTAGATTTAAAAGTTACACACATATCAGTAGTTTCTAACTGCTCTGCTAATATTCCATTAGTACTGTAAGATGGCTTCCTCTAACTTTCTTTCTGTTCCCCATATTTTGTCCTCTGGAGACAAAATGAGAACTGAATGAGAATTGTCCCAGTTTCACAGAGCATTCTCTCCATTAGAGCACAGTTCCATGGGATTTCTGAGAATTCCCTTTTTGGGAACACCCTCAGTTCTTTAACCACAGCTTATAACGTAAGAAAACATGCCATTGAATTCCTTAGAAATCCTGAGAATTCTCTAGAAAGACATGAATTGCTGAACGTTCTCCCTAATTTTTTTTTTTTTATCGGAAACTGAACCCACTATTTCGGGGATGCTCTGCCCCACGCAGAGTAGAGCAGCCCCCCCTCTGCATCAATTAGCAAAGCTGAGTGTGGGCCCATACATTAGTGGTGGGCTACTTAGGGCTTAATCAATCTCGGGGTCAATTAAAATCCTGGTATTTTTGCTAGAAGTGCTACCAAGCTGAGCAGCACTTGCGCAGTTGACTGGAAAACCTAAAAGCGGTACTTTACAATACATCTGTAAGTGTCAGACTCGCTGGCCTCCAGCCCAGTGTTCGGGTCTCTCATTCCTATCTGATTCTAAATGAAAAGACTTGTGTCATCTGCAAAGTTAATGAGCCTCTCTCTCTTACACAACTTCATCTAAATCTTAGCTAAAAATGTTGACCAGTGGCTGCTCAGGGAAGTTAATTCTGTAGCCACAGAAGTGTCCTCAGCTTTCAAGCCAGATAATAGTGAGGAAGTTACCAATTGGTCCCACACAGGGAGGAAGGAAATTGTGCCCATCTCCCAATATTGCAATCTTCCTCAAAATAAATAGAAATGGCCTTTCAAAAGCTCCTAAAATGAAGTTGACGATATTAAAAAATTTCTTCCTGCAATAGTCGGAAGGAAAAAATGTCTTGGATTTGCTTGTTTATATCCATCTGAACTTTTGCTGTGGATGCCAAACAGAACAGGCAGTGTGAATATATATGGGCTTTTGTAGGGCAACTCTGCAAATGTATCAAAATGTAAACTGTGCATACCTAACCCATGAATACACCCACAAAAGTCCACAGAGGCATTGTGCCATGATGTTCCCTGAAGCATTATGTGCAACAGAAGTTGGCTAAGGAAATCTTGGTACACGCAAGTAATGAGATGCCATGCAATTATTTAAAAGGACATGAAAAAGGCAAAACTATCGAGAGGACAGATTGGTGGTTGCCTCGGGCTGGGTGAGGCGTGAGCATTAACTGTGAGTAGGCACAGGGGAGTTTTAAGGATGATGAAAATGGTCTAAAACTGGGTTGCCGTAACGGTTACACAACCAGCTAAAATTACTGAAATTCACCAAAGTGTGCACAAAGTCTAGAAGAATACAAACCTAGCTATCAGGGGTGGCTGTCTCTGAGGGTGAGGAAAACACAGAGAAAATATAACGAAAACAAAAACTAAAAAATATTTTAGATGAACTCAGTAAGGAAGGTGTGGACCAATATGAAAGAAATATTAGACTTCTCTGAGGGAAATAAAAGAAGTATAGAATAATGGGTAACATGCTTTTTCCCCAGATAAGATGATAATATTTTTAAGAGGTGAATTATGTGCAGACTGACCTACAAATGTAATATAATTTCAATAAAATTTGTATGTTTAGTTTTGTAAATTTTAAAGTAATTCTAAAGAGTAACTGCCTAAGAATAAAGGACATTTTAAAAATTCTTAATTAGAATTAATTTAATATCTCTGTATTAGATATTAAAATTCATTGTATAGTCCCTCTAATTTAAAGAGTAGCATTGGCATTCAAATATATGATAGATCAGTGGAACAAAGTTCCACCATCCAAGGATATATAAGAACAGATCATATGATAGAGATGATATTTCACATTAGAAGGAAAGGGAAGAATTATTCAACATGTAATATGAGTCCCAGCTGATCAGTTAGAAAAATAAAGCTAGACTCCCACTTCTCACTTTGACCACAAAACAAATTCTTTATGGATTTGAAAACCCATTAACCAAGACTGCAGAGGCAATGCCTTCTGGTCCAAGGAATGAAATCCCAGTGGCAACAGTCCAGTGAACCTGTGGTTTTAAAGTATTTGGTAGCGAACTCAAGCATGGCAATCAAAAATACAAGAAAAGAAGCATCCAGAAACCTGGGAAAAGTAAAGCATTTCAACCATCCACAACAGTGTGGAGAATTGTAGAGAACTGGACTTTTAAATCAGTCAGATTTTAACTGAAATTCTGGCTCCACAACTTGTTGGCAATTACGCAGTCTTTCTCTCTGCCTCAGTTGTCTTTTCTGTAAAGGAGAATAAATACTATATACCATATTAGAGCATGAGAATTAAACGAGACAATCTATCCAAAGTTCCTTGCTAGCACTTACTTTGTGAATATCAAATTAGTGGTCTTCCCATTCACACCACATACCCCCTTTCCAAAAACTTGCAACACAAGGAAAGCTCATTAATAGCCTGCTTAGCTATGATTTTTATTGCTTTCTTTACAGCTTAAGAAAGATAGGAACTTTCATAAAAACAGTCCCTGATTTGTTCAGTAGACATTCAATAAGCACCTATTATTTGTCAGGTACAATGCTAGGTGCTGGAGTTATACAGATTAATTAATTAGATATGGTCCTAACCTTTGAGAGGCGCACAGTCTAACTAGCACCTTAGCGGTGCTTCAATATGTGTTCATTAATTTTAGCAAATGTACCACACTAATGAAGGTTGTTAATGTGGGAAAGCGTGGCAGGGGGAGGGAGTGGGGCATATGGGAATGTCCTATATATATTTTTTAAGATTTTATTTATTTTATTTATTTATTTACACCCCACCCCCACCCCCAGCTTGCTTGCTGTCTGCTCTCTGTGTCCATTCGCTGTGCATTCTTCTCTGTCTGCTTGTCTCCCTTTGTTGCGTCATTTTGCTGCACCAGCTCTCTGTGGGCATGGGCCATCAGCTCTCTGCGGGCGTGGGCCATCGGCTCTCCACTGGCGCGGGCCAGCTTGCCTTCACAAGGAGGCCCAGGAACGTGAGCCCAGGGCCTCCCATATGGTAGACGAGAGCCCAATCGAATGAGCCACAGCTGCTTCCCCTTATGTAACATTTACATAATCTAAAGTTTCTTTAAAAATTAAAATTAAAAATTGGGGGGAATAAAAAGCATATATGGGCCTCCATCCGTATGACAGTCCTAAGGTGAAGACTTTCCTATTTTCTGTGGTTACTTCCTTAAAAGTAGCCCAGGTAAGCAGACAGGCATTAACACCTCCAGTGAATGAATGGGGACACTAGGTACCCAGCACCTAAGGACACAAAATGATCATTTTAAATGCACAGCGCTAGCAGGGGAGAAGGGCAGAGCCGTTAATTGTACCGTCCCCATATTTACAGGTTATGGCCTCCTTACAGACTAGTTTTGTTTTTTTGTTTGTCTAATATACTTTTATTTTTAAAAGATACTTAGATTATATAAATGTTACATAAAAATATAAAGGATACCCATATGCCCCACTCCCAAGGTCTCCCACTTTTCCCACATAACAATATCTTTCATCAGTGTGGTATGTTCATTGCAATTGATGAACACATTTGGAGCACTGCCACACATGGATTATAGCTTACATTGTAGTTTACACTCTCTCCCACTCCATTCTTTGGTTATGGCAGGATATATAATGGCCTGTATCTGTCTTTGCAGTGTCATTCAGGACAATTCCAAGTCCCAAAAATGCCCCCATATTATACCTCTTTTTCTCTCTCCCTGCCTTCAGCACCTCCAGTGGCCACTATCTCCATATCAATGATATAATTTCTTCCATTGCTAGAATCACAATAAGTCTATAGTAGAATACCAGTAAATCTATTCTAGTCCATATTTTATTCCCCAATCCAAAGGATTCTGGGATGGTGATGCCCACTCCACCTCTAATTGAGAGGGGGGCTTCGATTCCTTATGGCTGATGGATGGGACTCTCTTTCTTGCAGTTGCAGACTCTCTCAGTTCCTTGGTGTAATGGTTGTCCATTCTTTTCTCTTTGTTAGTTGTCCTGGGTGAGTTCAATGAACTGGAGAGTAGGTGTTGCAACTCCACTAAGCTCAGGGCCCAGCTGGCTCATGGACAGCCCAGAGATTCAAGTCTCTTGGATGTGCACCTACAACTCCAGCACCAACTATAGGTACAAACAAAAGGGACAGAAGAGGCATGTGTAGAGAAGTCACACCTAAGTCCAACTCTGTCACACTCAGGTGCACAAACTTCAAAGTAGGGCTCACTGGCAAGGCACCAAACTCTGGAGCTATCTGCCATGACTGTAGGACCTGGGTGTCTTCAGAGTGCTCAGGAGCCCCATTATTTGGAAGTAGTATCTACTTTGGCTATCTTTGAGATCCTGCTGAGACATGCATAAGCATTACCTCTCTGATGACCTCCTGACTCATTTTGAAGTCTTTCAGCCATATAAACTCATTTGTCTTTACCATTTCCCCCTTTCATTCAAGGTTTTTTTCCAGTTGCATCACAAGTCAATACTTGGTAGAAATCTCTTGGTGCCAGGGAGACTCATCCCTGGGAGTCATGTCCCATGCTGGGGGGAAGGTAATGGAAAGAGCCAAACTCAGCTCCATGACTGAGCAACATGGAGGCTCTCAGAAGGTAACTCTTAGCTACCCTACATCACTGGACTAAGTTGCTATTTCAAGATCAAAAAGCTCATAAGCATAGTCATTTATATCAATGGCCCATTAATGGACCATCCTTCTCCACTGGTCATTGTCCCTGTACTTGGGGGACTGTTGCTGTTCCATTAGAGAATGTGACAGAGCTCCATTGGTTGCCATGTGAACCTTTACCCACTGTGGCAATGTCCCATGAACATTTGAACATATTTATATACCTAATATGTTTGTCCAGGTGAACTTCCTCCCATGTATCTCCCATCACTGACACCCCATACAAATGATCCTCCTTTTTCTTAGTTGTAACCCTTCTATGATCCAAAACGTCTTCAAAAATGAAGCCAAGTATATTGCCAAATTCAATTAATAGAAAAATGAATAGTAGTCATAGATTTAAACATAAGAAATAAAATACATAATAATTTAGAAAAACTAAAACTAAAATAAAGTAAAAAAATTAGGGTATTAAAAAAATGAAAAATATTTAAAAATATATTTTTTGATGTTTTGTCTTTCATCAATGTAATAACTGTTGTCCTGTATATATAGTAGCAATTTCTTCCATCTCTTCCTTGGTGTCTTACTTTATTTTTCATTATGTCTTCAAAGAAGTTTTAGGTCACAGGAAAGTCACATACAGAATATAGGAGTCTCCCATACACCCATCATTCTCCCTCTTTTCCTCCTTCCCTATTAATAACCCTTTTACATGTGGATGTTACATTTGTTACAACTGAAGTACAAATATTGAAACACAGCTACTAACCATGGTCAGTAGTGTACATTATGGTTTACATTTTAGACCATACACTTCTATAAATTTTTTATGAAATTTAACATGGCCTGCATCCATCATTATGAGATCATGCAGAACACTTCCATTGCTCCCTAATTACCCTCTCTTCCATCTATTCTATTTCTCTTTCCCCCTCCCCTTGGGGACCACAAAGACCACTAGGCTTCAGTTCTTGAAGGACAAGATTGATAGTTACTTGCGACAACACCGAGGGCTTAACACACTAGTCTGTCCTCCCCTATTAGGAACCACTCATGCTCTTGAGAGGCACCTCCCCTCTGTTTGAGAACATATCGGGCAACCTCAGGATGGGGTACAACACCTTCTCACTCCTTACAGACTAGTTTTAAGGGAGCAGACCTTTTGGACTTCTTTCAACGTCAAAGCAAGTGCCTTGTCAAAACATACTTGCTGAAATAATTTCTCCATGTGATCTCCATGTGATCTTCACATGAGCAAGGAAGTTATTATTGACTGTTTCCAATAAGGAAACTGAAGTTCAAACCATCAAGTGCCATATAAAAGACCTTAGTTGAAGAGCTGTGCCTTTGTCCCATGTTCCTTTTATTTTCCATAAAAGTGATACTAGCTCATGGCAAAGTGTTCAAACGTGAAGGAGTATAAAAGGCAGAACAACAGTCTCCCTCCCCCTCTCTCCCCACCTCTGCCCAAGTCCTTCTTCCATTCCACAGAAGGAGCCACCGTTGCCTGGTGCTTATGGAAATCCAGGCACATAATGTCAACAACGTATGTGTCTTCTTAGCATCCGTATGTAAGATGGTAAATGGGATCCTTTTGTAATTAATACTTTTGCACCCTCTGTGTCATTAACAGAAGAGATACGATGTGGGGGCATTTTCAGGACTTGGAGTTGTCCTGGGTGGTACAGCAGGGACAGTTGCTGGACATTGTATATCCTGCCATGGCCCACTGGGTGGACTGGGGGAGAGTGTAAACTACAATGGAAACCACTCTCCATGGGGTGCAGCAGTGCTCCAAAATGTATTCACCAAATGCAATGAATGTGCCATGATGATGAAAGAGATTGTTGACATGGGAGGTGTGAGGCGAGAGGGGTGGGGGATATATGGGGACCTCATGTTTTTTAAATGTAACATTTGAAAAAAATAAAGACAGGAAAAAAATTGATGGGGTGCGAGGGTTGGGAGTGGGGTATATGGGAACCTTTTACGTTTTTTAATGTAACGTTTTGTGTGATCTATTAAATTTTTAAAAAGATAATTAAAAAATAAAACTAAATAAATAAAACAATATACCTTGGAGAGCTTTCCAGATCAGTATACGTAGCTCTACCTCTTTTTATTTTTTCAGTGACACAGCTCACTTTCAAAAGAGTCAAAAATGGAATTTCATTCTCTCTTGGTAACCACTGTCCTTTCTAGTATACCACATAATTCTCTTCTTTAATGGTTTCAAAACCGCTGAAGAAAGAAAGGATCATATCAAATGCAACAGGACTTAACTTGAAGAACAGTATTGTATCAGTATCTGGCCATACACAGATTATTCCTTTCCTAAGAAAAGATCTTCACTCCTGCTTCTTCCAGATGCAGCACACAATAGAGAGGACCGCCCCAGGGGACTCGCGTCCCCTCTCACACTGAATAAATCAAGAGACCCAGCCTGCTTTCAGGCTGCATCAACCCAACACCAGTTTCAAATAACTCTTCCTTAGACCCGACAGCTCAAGAAAACTAACCTCAACTTCACAATAATAAAAACAAAAAGAACAGGAGAAAAAAATTAAGGTTTTTTCACACCAGAGATAGAAAGATGACACAATCTGCTAGTTATAAATCTGAGCTGTTATTTTGACAAGACAGACTTTAGAAGACTATTTCTCAATATTCGAGTCCACTCAGATAACAGAAGAAACACCCATTTCCTTAACTCTGTGCGGGCCTTAAAATAATGCCGTGTTAGAATCAAAGAGAGAGCCCCATCAAAACTGGGCAGAAGCCCAGAATGCCCAGAAACAAGCCACTCAGTAGGATTGTGAGCAAAGAAACCTCACTTAGGGAAAAAGATTAAAACTCCGATTCAGCCAACACTGACTTTTCTAGGAGTGCAAAAGCCTGAGTAATGCTTTCCCCTAATCAAATGGGTGCCCCGTTGCTCTGCAATCAATGCTAATGATGGATTCTCCAAAGTGGAGCATCAATAAGGCCTTTTGAAGCAGGAGCCTGAAGCTGTCTTTCGCAGCCTCTCGGGGAGAGCAAAGCAGGAAAAGAGGCCCAGTTCCCCGCCTCTAGGCTCCAAAGGCCAAGTAGGCTCATTCTCTACCTGTGCAGAGCCACAGTCATCATGAGATGCCATTCCACAAGCCTCATCCCAGGGCAGAAAAATCAGCCAAGAGAGCCAAACTTGCAAATGTGACAGAGCCACAGAGCCCAAAGGAAAAAGTTCTGGGTTTAATTCATTTAGGTGTCACCCTTTTATTGATTGCTTTTGCACTGCCAGGCACTGCCTGTGCCAAAAAGACAAAGGTAACGGGACATGATCTTTACTCTGAAAGATTTCCCAGTTTACAGAGGCAGACAAAAAGTGAACAACTACCATTCAACTACCATGCCTTGACTGAAGTGAGCCGAGGTGTTCTGGGGGGGGACAGAAGAGGAGCCACAATACAAAATGCACAGAAAATAGCAAATAGGAAAACCACTTTTAAAAAGTTCAAACTGGTAACTGATAACAGTGGTGGACTTAGGGGAAGGGATATAAGAGACTAAAAGAGTTGGAGAGAGACTTGCTTTCATTTTTTTAATCTTTTGATGCATGAATTACCAATTCACAAATTATTAATCAATTAAAGATAAAATATTGGTAAAAATGAATAAAGAAATGAATCCTTGTCCAGGATAAAAAGCCATAACTGTCTACCATCTGCTTATTCGCAGTCAAGAAAAATAGGAATGCATTAGTCCCAACGAATAAATAGCAATGCATTTGAGTTTTAATAAGCATGTTTGAAATTCACAAGCCTTGCATTTTATATCAGGGTCCCGGGTTTCCATGCAATCAAGACACAGGCTTAACAAAATACAATGCCAGTCACAGTATGAATTGTTATAACCACTTGATAAAAAGTTTTACTTTGAGTGCACCAGAACCATCTTAAAGGCTAGTTAAAACACTTCCAAAATTTCTGGTTCAGTAGGTCTATGAGAGAACCCGACAATTTGCATTTCTCACGAGTTCCCAGTGATGCTGCAGAACCACAGCCTTTACCTTGAGCACCACTGCTTTATAGAAACTCATGCACATGTACACCTGGACACATAAGCAAAAAGGCTCAGAGAGATATTGTCCATACCCCAATCGAGAGACAACCCAAGGCACTGGTGACAGAAGAATGTTCAAGTTGAGGTGAATCAATACAACAGATTGTCAAGCCACGATGAAAATGCACCACAGCTGCATGCAACGACACACTGACTCTCACAAATACAACGCGGGAGCAAAAAGATGCAAGACACAAAGAGTATATGTAGCACGACTTCATTCACAGAAAGACCCAAATAGGGAAATGAAACTATATCGTTTACAGCTGCAAACATGGGCAGTAAGAGTATAAAGCAAAGCAAGTAGAGTCAGAATGCCAGGTCCCTCGAGACTGGGGAGGGTGACAGAAGGGTGCCAGGGTGCTGGCAATGCAAGATTTCTTGAACTGGTGTGATCCTAGTTTTGACTTGACAAGTAACAATTTCTTGACTTGGTGGTGCCCTCCCTGCATTGGCTCAATAATTGATGACTTCTTGACTTGGTGGTGGTGACTCCAGTGTGGGCTCGATAACTGACGATTTCTTGACTTCAGGGTGGCAATTTCAGTGTTGGCTCCATAATTATCTGTTGAATGCACAAATGTGTTCAATGCACTTTTCTTTACAAATGTGATATTTAACAATAAAAGAAGGTGAGAAATATTCAAAGGGGAGAGAGCCCTTAAAATGGGGGAGTGGGGAGAAGCTTCGCAGAGCTGCTGAGACAGAAGCTTCAGTGAAAGAAATTTAAGTGTTTTTTTTTTAATAAAACGAACTATTCAGTTCAGTTATTTGAAAACAGAATTGTTATGGAGTTTTTAAAATATGTATTCCATTTGTAAGGTAAACTTAAAAATTGCCATTTTAAAAAATAATTCAATGCAAGTTTTCATAAATTAATATCAATTTCAATAGAAATAGATTTTGAAATAATCCATTTTATTACTGCTTTTAGGATGAACTAAAGTTTAAGTTATTATTATTTAATACTCATTAAGCCCAGAATCATGCCTTCTTCTGTGCTAGGTAGGTTCTAGGTGTCAAATCACAAATAGAAAAACCATTAGGATTGAATCTTCCCAGAAAATTTTTACCTATCAACCAATATATTCTGATTCAAAAGTCTTCCAGCACTGCTTCCTCTCTTCTTCCCCCAAAATTAGACAAGAACTGTTTTCCTCCTCAACACAGAATTCTCACATTAATCCTTCAGAGGTCAAAGATTTTGAAAGCATCTACCACTTTAGCCAAAGTTTCGGGGTGAATCAGAGCATATCTGTTCTATTTCTCAGTTTCTTCTTGCTGAATCATTCTGATTTTGCTTCATAAAACAACATTTTGAAGTAGGAATTGTTTTTCTTTTTGACTTGTGTAGAAGGATGCCTTGACTACTTCTACAAAGAGCCATTGCCTTATAATTCTAAAAGCTTCCACGTTCACCCTCCTCAGTCTTCGCCTTCTCTGACATCATCAGGAAAGCCACAGGTTGACCAAAACTTGCTGGTTCAAAACTTCAGGGGCTAATACTTTCCCCCTCCACAGGTGAGTCCCACAAACCCACTGGTAAAGTCTGTCCGGATGGAAGGATAATAGCCATTCATACATCCGACTGAATACAGACCCACCAGCTAAAGCTTCCCTGCTCCTCTCCACCTCGCTTGCTTGATGAAACCTCCTCTGTTGGCCATTCCTCCTGCAAAGCAGAGCTTTAGGGAGGGGAGGAAGAGGTCACTAACAGGAGGGAGTTTGGTACCATTTACCTGTATGCCCTCCCAGTACCCTAGAGAGAGCCGGCCAGGGAAAGCATGTGTTGAGGGAAAGGGCAGAGAATAGCAGTAAGTATTGAAGCTAAATTGGGTTATCCGAGAAGAACTCCCCTTGACTCTGGGAATGCCCTAAAAACGTCAAAGACAACAGATTCCTCCAGCTGAGATGAAATGTTGACAGAGAGGCAGATGCCAAGACTAGAACACTGGCTGGGGAAGGGCGGGGCTGGGCATCGTGCCCCCCACCATTTCCACTGCTGGGGCTCTGACCCAAGCGGGGTCTGTCATTGTCAGCCACACCTTCCTGGGCACAAGAAGGATAGAAACAGAGAACTGAGGCCGGTTTGGACCCCTTCAAACAATGTTCTTTGAATTTGTGTTCAATAGGCTTTTTTACCCAGTGTAAGGCACAACCGAATGTCTACTAATAAGACCTAAATTAAGAAATGGATTTCATTGCTAATCTACTTCTAATACATGAAGGAGAGTTCATTTCTGGGGAAAAAATGATCAAAACAGTTCCCACTTTTCTGCAGCTCATGTCCTTGTAATTTTCCAACCAGACACATCCTGAGGGGCATATTAAAGATTTGGAATTTAGATAACAAAATAAATCATTCATTCCCAATAAACAGAA
The DNA here is from genome assembly GCF_030445035.2 of Dasypus novemcinctus. NCBI lineage: Eukaryota > Metazoa > Chordata > Mammalia > Cingulata > Dasypodidae > Dasypus > Dasypus novemcinctus. The sequence goes on from NC_080697.1 coordinate 7,348,926, forward strand.
GCATGGACGACACTATTTGTTTTCAAATTTTCTGCTGCTCTTAATGCCAACAGGAACTGCACGTACATGTTGCAGAAGCAATCAATGGAGCTATTACCCTTCTCCCAAGCAAAGAATGTAATGTAAATTTCCACTGGGCAGGATTTGCAATGTCAGTAGGAGAGGGAAGAATTTACACTGAGATATTTAGCTCCCTGCCTTTCATCCACCAGAGGCCGGACACTGCCCAGGGGACTTCTCCTTCTCATGGGGCTCCTGGGCAGCTATGAGCTGAAGGTCCGGGGAGCAGACCCTGAAGTCTCTCTGCTCTCCTGAGCTTGTTTCCAATCTCTCTGTAGAGTGAAAGATCACTCCTTGTTGATGCAATTTCAGTCATCACTCGCGAGGTAGGTGCTGGGGCACAGAAGGCATTTTGTAAGGTGGGGGAGACTTTACCTGGCCAATGCTCACCCGATGATGCATGAGGCCAGGATATGCTTGATGTGATTGAGTCACCAGTTCTTATATCCGCACATCAGTTCGCACGTGTTGCGTGATGGTCAAATAAAATCAGGTCTGTGAGGGGAAACTGGGGGTTACTTGGAAATGGCAGAACTTCCTTTTCTAGATCTTACATAGGCTACAAAGTAATCATTGTAGATTCTAGAATGTCACAAGGCATGAGCCCAGGCCAGCACAATCCTACCATCTTATAGATAGGAAATCAGGTCCAGAAGGAGGAATAGGCAGTTGACAGATATGGCGCAGTGTGTTAGTGGTGGAGCTGCTCGCTGGGCTCTATGGGTCCTTGTCCACACCAGTGGTGTAGACCTGGTCAATCAATCCATGGTTAGACCAGAAGACTGCCTTCGTGGCACACGTTCAGGGGCCTACTCATCTCCCATCCAGTCTGAGGCCTGAGAAACTCCATCAAATGTCTGAGTGGAGGCAGAGAAGGACAGGTGCTTCTCCTTTGAATATCTGAGTACAGACGTTTTATGTGAGAGCAGGCTTTGAAAACAGACAGAGAATGGAGCTTGAGGACCATCGAGGCTCTGGGAGAGTGAACACTGTCAGGAACACGAGGAGTTCAGAAACATGGTTGGCAGACACGGAAAACGGGCTTCCCTTCCCCCATAACAGAGTGTGGGAGCACGCCTCCGTACTTATTTGTAAACCTCAGCTGGAGAAATACAGCCCAAAGAGGCCCTGCCCTGAGGAAGGGGGGCAGAAATTGTTTCAATAAATATATACGTTTATGAAGTGTTATAAATTGGGACGTTCAAGAAGATTCCGTAACAGGAGCCTATGTGGCAATTTCCGTGGCTATCAACCCTCAGCTAAGTAAAACAAGAGGTTGGGCAATAGAATGAGAAGAAAAAGGGAGAAAAGAGGGAAGAAGTAAAAGCGAAGAGACCAACCCAATATCCACGGGTGAGAGAGAGGGGCCGACGGCACCTGCCTGGCCACTCCACTAGGTTGGCCCTAGTGCTGACCGGCCCTCTTCTCACCACACTGCTTCAGTCCCTTCCAGCAGCACCTGCCTCTCGGGCACTTCTTATTTGTGTCACTTAGTCGCTGCTCCTCTTGAATCCACCTCAGCTAACGCCCACTCACCCTCTAAAGATCATCCAAGGAGCGTTGTCTGGTCGCCTAGTATGTCTTCGAGGCCCCTACTCTGTGCTCAGATGGCACCTAGGCTGACATGTTGTATCACACCCAGCACGCCGCAGTCAATCCCGGATCCACTTGTCCGTCTTCCCAGTGGGACCGTGAGCAGCCTGCGGGCAGGAGCTATGCCTTCTTTTCCTTGGCCTCCCGCCCACCCTCCACCAGACATGGCATGTCGGGGGTGCTCATTAAATCTTAGAATGAAAGAATTGGCCCTAAAGGTCAGGACTGACAGGTAACTTTTGCCTTTACAAATTCTGAAGCTCAAATCTCTTCGTCTCGAGTAGTATCCAAAGTTCTCCAAGGTAAGAGCCCAGGGTGTCATTCCAGAAGCAGATGGCCTGGGAAAGCAGCCTTTCCATGGTACATGGACCCCCACTCACAGGCACTGTCTGAAGACTCAGCTCAGCCAACGGGAAACACCTCAAGACGTTGCTACCACAGATTAGCCCAAATAGCTGAAAGGCTGTTTACCAGCAAAACCCAAAATTAACTGGCCTGGCTGATGAAACAGGGCCATCATACTTCAGGAAACCACAGTAGCCTGTTCCACAGCAAGACATCTAAGGTCTTTACAGCAAGTACTGGCCTGTGCAGAGCCCAGGAGGCATCCAACAGTCTCTGCTGGACTGCGTGCCCTGTCGGCTAAAGGAAGCGTTAGCAGAGGAATGGCTGAGAAGTTCTGATGGCAATAGCCCCTCCTCCTCCCTCACCCCTGCCCCAGTTTTCCCCATACATCTCATCACTGTGCTCTCTTGAAACGTATGGCTCTAAGGCTAGTGCTGGCTGATGAAATTTTGTTTTGGTAGCTAGAGAAAGTGCATCTACCCAGCCGCAGGGAAGAAGTGCAAGTAGAGATCAGCACTGGGGTGTCGTTTTTCAGCAATGTAACTTAAATGCTATCTAATGGAAAGCAGGGGCCAGGGGACAATGGCTGGCCAACATGCTGCTGATAGGGATGCCAAGTCGATGGTGCCAGGCAAGGAATCCACTTCCTGGAGTCTTATTTAGGAGACGCTGAAAGCGAGGGCTGAAGGTCAGTCTTGAATGTGCTCCTTTCCATTCATGACCTGAGGCTTAGCAGATTAGGACACGGGGGCGTCCCCCCAGCCTCTGCAATCACACCCGAGGCTTGTGGCTCTTCTCTCCTACCTGCCTTACCCCGTCTTTCTCCTCTGCGGAGATAGCTCAAGATGAGAGCTCCCCTGTGAGGCTTTCCCCACTCCTGGGTCAGAATTGATTGCTCTCACCCCTCAAAACTCTGTTGAACATCTGTGCATGTCACTCACATCATTGGGCTTGCATTTTTCTCTTCCTGTCTGTCTCCCTTCTGGACTGTGAGTCTCTTGAGCCCAGAGGGCATTCCAATTCATCTCTTTTTCCTCCTGTTCCATAGAGAACCGGGCCTGGTTAAAGTGGGAGTTCTCTCCCCCACAAACGCATCTCATCCCAGCAGACAGCCGTGTTCTGATAAACAATTTCATTCGTGAGAAAACGAATAGGAGAGACAACACTCCACCAGCTCAAGGTCAAGGTGGCCACGCTGGCCCAGGAGGCCTGGAAATGGCGATCAGACAGACCTGACAGCGAATGGCCTTTCCCACAGCAGGACAATCACAGCTTGCCAGACCTCCGGATGCTTCTCCCTCGATAGAATCGGGGCCAGCCTGAAGCCTGCCCCTAACACGAAGACGGAGCACAGAGCTATTTGCACCACTTCATCTGCTTGGATCAAAAAGTACAGACCAACATCCAACCACTCCTAAAGAGAGGCGGAAGTTTCGTCAGGGATGCAGAATCTGGAGTCAACCTATAACTTGGTTTTACCACTTAACAGCTTTATAATCTAGGCATCCAAATGTTTGTCATTCTGGCTTAATTTTCTCATGGGTATTTTGCAACATTTGGTCAGTAGAAAGTTGAAGACTACATTCTAGGTGTCAGGTTTTTTTTTTCTTTAGTAATAAATATTAAAAAGGCCATTGATTTTTCTCTGTGTACAACCCTGATCTTATTCTATAATATGGATGGAGCACTCTCCTTGTTAATAATTTCTTAAAAAGTATGCAGTTTTGATATAGTCTCTGGCCAAATGTTATTTGCGAGATTTGGTTTTGTTTTGGCATGGTTTATTTTTACAGACTAGATTTTTTTGTTAAGTTGTGTTATTATTTCCAATTTTATTTCACTGGGTTTGGCCTGTACAAATTATGTATTGTTTTTGACTGCTAAAATCGTTCCTTATGCTATAGGGGAGAAGTCATACTCTCTCTTCTGGATTTTGGGGAATAGGGTCCTGAATTTGCAAGTGGAAAGCAGTGCTCGTAAGTCACCACGACCTTCAGAAGGTACCAGGAGCACCTCTTAACCCAGCTACCTTCATTTGAGCCCCTCTGCTTTGATTTGTAGGCTAGGAGTTTTTCAGATATGTTAAAAATGGAAACATAGTTCCTACAATATAAAATTACCAGGCTATGAAAAAGTGGTGTCTGGCAGCAAAATTAATTCAGCAACAAGAAATACTCGATGTTTTATAAATCCTTGAACGTTTCAAGCGTCCTTATAGAAGAACGTCAAGTCCCATGTTGATCTGACTGCTATATCTCTACACTTTTTATGAAACGCCAAGACAATTGTCAATTTATTTTCAGTGCTGTTGCTTCTTTTCCCTCTTCTCTTCCTTTTCTGTTAGACTTTCTTTCTCTCCTTCTTAGTTCTTTTGATGCTGAATGTCCTGTCCTCTAGCCAGCTTTTTCCAAATAACAGTTCTGACCCAGCATCTCTCCAACTCTAACAACTTCCTAACCATCCAGCCACCCATTTACGTGCGCCATCTTTCTTCTCAACAGCAGGCTATTGACTCCTGGCTCCTCCACGACACACTCAGTAGGTCACAATTACAGGCCTGCCCAGTGGAGAACCAATGCCTAACGGTGACTTAGCCAAGACCCTGGACCCTGTGGCCAAGGCTCTCCACATCCAGCTCTGTGATTTTCTCTAGTAGGGCTTTCAGTTATCTGCTTCAAGCTTAGAATCACGGATTTTCAAGTTGGCCAGAATCATAATCCCTATCATTTGTTTTCTTAGTCAAGAAAAATGAATTCTGGCAAAGGTAAGCAATGTGGCCAAATAGCAAGCAGCCAAGGCAGAGTTGGATTAGAAGCCTGGGCACCGGGCCCTGGTCTCAGACAGCTCTGCCCTTCCTTATGGGTCTATAACTTGCTTCATGTGCATCTTCTTTCTTCTTATCATTCTTTTCCTTTCCACCCCCTCATCTTTTCCCTTCCGATCCCCCTCTAGAATCCTATAAAACTGTTCTACATGATAATTTGTTTCATTTATCTTGCATCTATGAGAGATAATGTAAATTCAGGCTAATTAATCACAAAGGTCATCCTAAATTACAGAAAAGATGTAGTAAGATCACTTGAAAGAAACCCCGTTTTGTTCTCTTTGGACCCATAGGCAATTCAAAGTGGGCTCTGTGAGAGTCAGGTATGAGAGGTGATCTCATCGTGAGCGTCAGCAGGAGCTGTGGGGGTGGCTAAAATGCTTGATGTGCATCTTTATTTATTTTTTTATTTTTTTAATCTCTTGCACCACCGCAACTCTGTGTTCTGCTATGTCTTCTTATTTTCTCTCCTCTGTGTCTCTTGTTGCATCATCTTGCTGCGCCAGCTCTCAGTGTCGGCTGGCACGCCTGCACGGGGCGACTTTCCTGCACTGTACAGCATTCCCACGAAGGGGGTCACTCCCGCGCAAGGTGGCATTCCAGCGTGGGCCAGCACTCGGCATGGGCCAGCTTATCGAGTGGGCCAGCTTGCCCTCACCAGCAGGCTCTGGGCATCGAACCCTGGACCTACCTATATGGTAGACGGGAGCCCAATTGGTTGAGCCACATCCGTTTCCCTTGATGTACATCTTTAGCAACACCACGGCTCACGGAGGAGGAAGCAGGCACGATGCGTGAACCTGCCTGTTTACCGGTGACAAAACCTTCTAGACACACTGCCCACTGGAGGCGTAAACTCCCGAATCAAGAGAGGAGAAGGTGTCAGTATCCCATTTTAAACACAAAATAGTAGGAGGTCCCCAAGGCGAAGTCCGGGAGCTGAGCCCCCTCTGCCACCTCCAGACCTCCTCTTGGTGGCTCCCATTGTTCCACGTTTTCCACCAAGTCCTGGCCACGGTGCATGGGGAACACATTTCTTTGCGAAGACTGTGCCCTCGAGGTCAGCAGCTGGCTTTCACTCACCCCTAAGTCTCATTCGCTCCACAATTCTGCTCAAAAACGTTCCTCTTCCTAAATGAACCTGCATTAAATATTGTGCGGAGTGGCACTGAAATCCAGAAGCTCAATCTTTTGATTCAGTTCCACTTCATTTTCACAGAATTCCTGAATTAATGCAGCTGAGGAATGGAGTTCTTCCCCCGGGGCCGAGGCCTGCAGGGCCCATCTGGTGGCTGGCAGGCCTCCAGCTCAGCTTCTCCTCCTCTCAGGTTTAACTGAAGATCCACCTCCTCCGGGAAGCCCTCGCCACTGCACTCGGCCTCCTCCCGATTGCTTTCTGATTCATGCTGTTGACTCTGGGTACTGAACACTCGCAGCTTTCATTAACCCTCACTCTACCTTTCTTCTCCAGTGGGCAAGGACCAGTTTCTATTTCCTTGCCTCTTCCCAGCAGTGCCCAGCACGATGTCTCATGCAAAGCAGGTGCCCAGTAAACACTGACTTAGAACCAATCAGCTTCCCAGCATCAGGCTGGGAGTGCAATCCCAGCCCGACGCTGGAGTGATTCTACTTCTAGCCATACCCAGCACCTCACACCTGCACAGCCTTGCCCAGGGGCTCTCTTCCTGGCTAGGTACACAGTGCAACACAAAAGGCCAAGGCTCCAGATCCAAGCTGCGCTCTGTCCCTGGGCTATAAACCCTGAATGGCTATTTCTTGCCCCTGCAGACCCCAACCCCAGCCTGCTCCAGTCTGCTTCTGCACCCAGCAGGGGAGAGCCCTAGACCCGCTGCCCAGGGGTCTGTATTCACAAGCAGCCCCTGCGACCCAGCCTTGTGGAAGGCCAGGGAAGTGGCCCGGGGCAGCAACCCAGGCTCTTTAAATGCTTCCACTGCAATGCAGTGCTGCTCGCTCTCTAGGAAATGATGGCTCAGTGCTCCCGGTATGGGAGGGCCGCCGAGAGGCTGCAGGAAGGGCTGGTGACTGCAGCAGAGTCGTGATGCAGTCCTGGGCTTTTGACCGTGCGATGGAGCACAAAGCACGGCCAGTGCTGATTTCACACACGCGCGTGCAGAGTGGGGAGGCACGCAATGCAGCTTGCTGGAACATTTCTAAGGCAAGCTCCGCACCAGCTGCTCCGGGTGCTCCTCGTGTGCTCAGCTGCTCCCCGGCAGGGAGAACAGGAAGCGGCCCAGGCCGCAGAGCTCCAGCCTGGAGGACAACGAGCTGAGCTCCAGCCTGGAGGGCAACGAGCCCAGCTGGAGCACAACGAGCCGAGCTGGAGCGCGGCGGCAGGAGGCTGCCTCACAAACCACCCCTGAAATCCTTCCCCCTAAAACACTTCCATCCCGAGCCAGCGCCCCCTTCGGGACACCTTCCTGCCCTCCCCTTCCCTCTGAGCAAAGCCTGTGTTCATTCACCTAAGGGTGTTTTGTCACTAAGGTCCCAGCACCCTGGCTTGCTTCCCCCCACCCCACACCTGAGAAGCAGGACGTGTGAAGGGGGGCCCTGCACAGACCCGAGGTTTCCCTCCCGCGGCGAGGGGCCTGGGGCGAGGCCGCAGGGACCCCTGCTGGGGGGAGCTCCCCCCCCACCCCTCTGAGCCGGCTTAGGGGTAGCTCTCCCCCACTCCTCTGAGCCAGGCTGGGGCTCCCATCACTGTCGGGGAGCACTGCAGGTCCCTCCTCTGAGGATGACACAGCCCCTGGCCATTTACCAGGTTTTCCTGGAATGGGACTTTTTTTGTGTTCATTTCGTGGCCATTTAAATTGTTTCCCTTTTGTCACTCTCTTTTTACTTCCTCTTCCACAGACACTTTTGGGGCACCTATTGCATCGACACCCTCAGTGTCAGTCCGGGGGGGCTCAGAATGAGAGTTCACCATAAACCAGAACGAAACGGGCAGCTTGGGGGTGCTCGAGATGGGGGCTCCCCCGAGCAGAACTGGGATGCAGAGGGAGGGCTCCGAGACCTCGAATTCCAGGGTGAAGGCCAGATCCAAGCACAGCCCTCATGGTTCATTTACACTCAGAGAGCTGCTGCAGCACGTAGAGGCCCCGGCTGCGCCTCCAGGAGGACTCCCGCCTGGAATGGCGCAGAGAGGGTCAGCACCTTGATGAGGCCGCGCTGTCGCCAGGGTCAGTGGGATGGGAGGCGGGGGGCCCAAGGCTGCCGTCTCTCGGGAGCAGGAAGCTAACGCTGGGGCTGGGCCCGCCGGGCTGGAAGGAGCTCATTAGGCAAAGAGGAGGAGGTAAGGCGGGATGTTCCAGAAAAGACATCCAGGATGGAGAGGATCTAGCAAGGATCTACTTCTCCCTGACAGCGAGTCTTGGGGTTTATAATACAATTATAGGGTTTACTTGGGTTTGACACCCCTCCACCCCCCCACAACCTCACCCCATGCCAAAACCTCCTCCAGGAAGGCAGACATCCCCACTGTTTTGCTCACCGTTCTGTCCCCAGCACCTAACACAAATAGGTGTGCCAGTGAATGAATGAATGGACGGAGGGAGGCCAGTTCTACTGGAGCACTCAGTGCTGCGTATGAATAAAGCGCTTGTGCTTGAGCAAAATCAGGCATCCATTCATATCAAAAGATGTGAAATCATTGTTTATGGGTGCCCCCTCCCCCGCCACCGCTAGCCCCATTTTTCCTTCTCTAGGACAAGACTGGAATGCGTACCCATATTTTCATATCCTGGACAAAGGACAGCCATACTACCAACCAAAGCCTGGAGAAGCCTTGCTCACCCATTTCCCCCATTTTGCAGATGAGGAAACTGAGGCAGGCCTAAGGAGGTCAACTGATAGGCCGAGATGGCTGAAGTTGTGAGCTCTCTGGAAGCTGTCCACAAGCCCGTGTTCCTCTTTACTTCCCCCCCCACCCCAGTCTCCCCCACCATTTTCTTCCCTTAATCCCCCTCTTAACGTTTTCTGCCGCTGCCCTTTCTCAGTCCCCACTGCCGCCCTCCTGGTTCCGTCCTCACTTTTGCCGGCCGTCCCTCCAGCAGGCCCCTCTCCTTGCCTCACAGAAGTTAGCAGGATGGAGAGCCCAACTTGGAGTCTCCCTCTCTATAAAAACTCCGGCCAGCGGGCCCTTTCCTACCTCCAGCACCTGAAGTCTGGAGCCTTCTTGGCGCATGCATGTACTTTCTTACACTTCTGCTGCCATCTGTCAGGGGAAATGCTTCTTCCCCCCCGCCCCCCCTCGAGCCGTAACACAAAAAAGGGGTTAATTATTGACATCTCTCTCCCTTTTTTTTGCTTCATAACAGAGGAAACCAGGGAAGAGTAAATTTATCATTATAGACTGGGCTCTTCCCTTTTCCTCTTGGAAACTAGCTTTGCCACAGAGCACGGTTCCCTTCTGATCATGACGAAGCCTGGGATGCAAGTCTGCAATCCCAGAGCTCAGGGCCAAGCAGCCCTGGGGACTGACGCTAAGCCGTGCGTCCTTCCGTTGACCTTCCTCTACTGGGAGAACAGAGAATGCAGTGCGTCTCTTCAGCTTACACCTGTCACCTTTCGCAATCGGTCCAGAACTCAGGAGGGAAAGTGTCACCCTCACTGCCGCAGCGTGCTCTATGGATATTTTAAGTCTTGCCTTGTCATTTAATCTCCAGACTCTATGCCTTGTCTCTCCATCTCTAGCATGAACTCCACAGGGGTGGGAACTATGGCGTGTAATTTTTCATATCCTCCAGACCCCTCAGTTCAAAGCTTGCTCATAGCAGGTGCTCAATCAATTTCTACTCAATGCAATTTTTGTTGAAAAACTCGGATACCTCCCAGCAATCAAGTAATTTTCCCTAAAGTGTTTTCACCATAATTCTACCGCAAATAAAGATATGTAACCAAGGAAACATCTTTTCCGTTCTAGCTAAAACATATCCTTAAAAAAAAAATCTTCCCTAGGTACTCACCCTTCTCCTCCATCATTTCTCTCTTTGTTTGGTGGAAATAAAAAAGATGTAATGAGATCTTGAAGGAGTAGTGCCACCTGAGGCATGGTCATTCTGATCACTCATCCCACCCTCTTTTCATTTATAATCCCTAAAACAGCTTTTAGATGCCATGTCACATACGACTGGCAGAGCTCAGAATTCATATTTTCCATGAGCAGACCCAATGTCTGTATCTCAGGGTTGAGCACCAGACAAGACTACAAATTCCCAGGTGTAACATTCTCCATCCTTCTATCGCCTGCTACTCTGACCCCTTCCCCAAGGACTGGACCCTGTTTCTCTTTCCCCTTTCTGTGCCCATTTATCCAGAGCCAAGTTTCTCTTTTGCCGGGCACTCAGTATTACCTATTGACCGCGATGTTATTTCTACACTGCTCCATCTGAGAATTTCCCCCACTTCCCCAACATCACAGTCATATTAGTGACATGTTGCTAACGTTGCTTCATTTTGCCTAGCCTTTTGGTCCATGTGGAACCTCTGAGCAGTCTCTTCTAGGACCTTCCTTTATTTAGTTTAATTGCCCCAGGTCCCATCTGGCCTGAGACATTTCCTTCCGTTCACTCTCTTTTCAGACCTCAACCAAATCATTATTAACATCATAGCCTGAGTCTGCCCAATTTAGCCCTGAATTTGTCATGGGTAAGATCCAAGTATGAAAAAGAAAGGGAAACTTTGAGACACTCTCATCTGATCCAGTTCCCCCTTCTTCATTTTATAAATGAGGACGCAAAGGTCCCAGGAGATTAAGTGAGTTGCCCAAGTAACCTACAGGCAAACTCAAGACTAAACACCAGGGCTCCTGACAACCAATTTTGTACTCCAGTATTTTTGAGGAAATTAGAAAAATAACAGCAACAACAGATATCCATTTATCATTATTGTATAAAAGAGAGTTGCCAAAATGATACCAATTTCTTACAAACCAATGACTCAAATGCAAGATATTTGCAAATTGAAAATTGATTTTCAACAGTCTTTATGGGATGGATATTAAACTATAACACACGGCAAGGTTGAATGTTCTTCTATCCTAAGAGACCAACAATTCAGTCTTTTAATAGGAAACTATTGCAGTAAAAGAAGTTCTAGAAGCCTCCAAGGTCTTATATTCCATTAGGAATACAAACAGCAGCTTTAGCATAAAGCTAAAGAATCTCATTGTACTATTAAAGGGAGAAATACTCAACAAAATAAAATCAAGGAAATGTAATGAAAGGTATGACTCTTTAAAAAATCCAAATCCCTACACTTCAATTAAAATGTAAAGAGTTCATAAAACAAGACAAAGCCTGTCACTGTTATAATGAAATCATATGACATGATGCAAAAATAAAAACGACTACCATATCACCCTCCAAATACAACTTCCTTGACATAGTCAATATTTTGTGGTGATTGATATATTATAAAATTATGTATTTACTGAAATAGTATGCTATAAACCAAAAAAGTATGCTTAAGGTAAAAAATATATTTCCACTAAGAACACTCCATATTTTTACTGTTAAATTCCCACTACCAACCCATAGACTGCAAATTAGTTTCAATCAATTCAGCTCTGTGTTTCCATCAATAAATGACTCATTTCCATGAATAAATGACTCTTGAATAGACCAAGTATTTATTAAAAATGCCCCCAATAAGTTTCACATTTATAGGTAATGTTGAAATTCACACCATAATCTTCCAATATATTCTAGGGAGAGAGATAATCAATGAATTTGGGCTCTCAGAATCAAATACAGCCATCTAATTCTGAACACATAAATTGCAAAGTAGTCCCCCTAAATTCCAGATATTCCTGAAACGGCAGCACTGTTGGAGAGTGATTGGGATTTGATGCTTTGCCAGCACTGGGGTGGATGGGGGGGATGAGTAGGTAGAATCACTTGAAAAGAGTGCTATAGTAATTTGCCAGTGCTTATAATGTAAAGGCCCTCTTTGCATGCTAACAGAGGAGCTAGATACTCAGACCACTCAACTTAAACCAGTCCTCAAGACACACTTTCTCATTTGATCCATTCCCTGGAGAGTATAAAATGGCTTAAGATGCTACAGAAAGTATATTTTAAGGTGAAATCTTTAAAAGCATTTGAATTGAGCTGTCCAGTATAACCTTGCCAGTTACTGCTTCCTCAATACCTAAAGATGAAATGATCAGGGTCAGGCAGATTTAAATGCTTTAAATTGTATTAATACATTTAATCCTCATTTTAGAGTTGAGAAAACTGAGTCACTGAGAGGTAAAGCAAAGTACCCAAGACAAATGGCAGAATCTGCATTCCAACTCCAGTAGTCTGACTCCAGAGCCTTCACTCATGCCATGCAATTCAATACAGGGTGATCCCTGGGGAAAGATATAAAGAAGTCTGTCCAGAGAAAATGACAATTCAAAACACCTATTCAAATTCCCAGGACCCTCACAAAGGTTTTCTCAACAAAACACCCTCTCTGTTACTCAGTCTTCATACCTGTAAAATGGGGGAAATAACCATTCTTCTTTCATTCTGGGTGGTTGTAAGAATCAAAGAACATAATGAATTTCTCTTAGAAAATAATATAGCACAAGGTAAATACAGGATTATATAACATCAACAGTGAATCAGTGTGGGTGGAGCACTTTCAAGAAATGTTAGGTAAAAACAATCTAAAGTTAAATAAAAATCACAGGTCAAAGAGCAATATACCATAATCACCAGTGTTTCAGGAAACACAAATCAAACATAAGGAAAATTGAGGCTGAAGGTCTAAGTTCTCCCAAAGGATCACCACCCAGGTCACCACCCATTGTCAGCAGACCCTTAGGATCATCACCCAGGTGGTCACCCATTGTTACAGACCCTTAAGGTCATCACCCAGGTGGTCACCCATTGTTACGGACCCTTAGGAACATCACCTAGGTAGCCACCCATTGTCACAGACCCTTAAGCTCATCATCCAGGTTGCCACCCATTGTCGTAGACACTAGGATCCACCCAGGTGGCCATCCATTGTCACAGATCTTTAGGGTCATCACCTAGGAGACCACCCATTTTCACAGACCCTTAGGTAGAAAAAAGCACCAGGAGCCAGGATAGAGGTCTTGCCTCAGCGTCTCAAACCCAACCCAAGATGTGTGACTCTGAACAGAGGTCTGTTCTTTGTTTTCAGTTTCCTCATTTGAAAAGTTCAGCCTCCTTATTAGGACAGCCCTCCCTTCTGTCTCACACTTCCTCCTTGAGTGTTGAGGCTCAGTGGTACAGCAAAAAGCCTGCGGGGCTAGAACTTTGAGGTTCTTCCCTCACCTACACCCAGGGCTGGGTCCTGTAGAGGTAAACCTCTGTGATGCTGGAAGAAAGGGTAATGAAGAGGCAGGGTAGTATTGCCAAGGCCCATAGATTTGACATCTTAGACACCCCTCTTATCGGTTGCCCTATAGCAGTTTGATATGGTTATGAATTCCAAAAATAGATATTGGATTATGTTTGTGATTTGGTCTGTACCTGGGTGTAATTGCGTTATGGTTAGGGCTTTGATTGGGCTACATCATTAGGACATTGAGTCACAGATAAAAGGTATGGCAAAGGACAGAGCTGGAGCTTTTGATGCGAGGGTTTTTGATGTTGGAGTTTGATGCTGAAGCTTTAAGCTGGAGCCCCAGAAAGTAAGCTCACAGAGGAAAGAGAAGCAAGCCCCAGGAAGAGAGGAACCCTGAGCCCAGGAAGAAGCAAGTCCTGGGAAGAGAGGAACCCTGAACTCAGAGAGAAGCAAGATCCTGGAAGGGAGGAACCCAGGAAGCCCGAACCCTCGCAGACGTCAGCAGCCATCATGTTCCAACACGTGAAAATAGACTTTAGTGAGGGAAGTAACTTATGCTTTATGGCCTGGTATCTGTAAGCCCCTACCCCAAATAAACACCCTTTTTAAAAACCAACCAATTTCTGGTATTTTGCATCAGCACCCCTCGGGCTGACTAATACACTCCCTAAGCCACAGGCCCACCATGACCATTTCCCTGGTTCCAGCCCCATCAGCTCTCGCGGGGATGCTGGCTAGACTGCAAAGGGCACATAGCCAGCCCTCAAGGCCTCGAGCCTCTTCAGACTAAGCAAAGCCTTCCCTTGCCTCCAGAGGTCTTCCTAAGATGTGATTTGATCACAACGGTGTCCAGCCTGAAAATACGGGGCTCAATATAAGGTAATAGTGAAGTACCTTCTGAACTTGGAAAGAAAAGATCATTTGAAGTACACAAAATAATTGCATTACAGATGAGATGGACTTTCTCGAGTAATTTTTAAAGGACAGCATCAAAGCAGTAAAATCAGGCAGGATCGTTATCTTGGTTTGGGTACCCCTAAGAGCAGATCCTGAGGCAAGGATTTTAGCATGAGAAGAGTTTTGGGAGTGATCTCAACATGGGAAAGTGATTCTTGAATGGGAAGAGAGCCAATAGATACACATTACAGATAGGGTAGGGGGGTGGCAATCCCACTGGGGACCTTCCAACAGAATGTGGAACACATCTCAGGATGTCCCACTGAGAGGCAAGGAAGCCAGGGCATTTCCCCACCAACTCCTGACCTCCTTGGTGAGGGAATCCTGCCTGGCTCTTTCATTCTCCAGAACGTACCTTCTAGTGAAGGCTAAGCATGCCCCAAGACCAGAGAACATCCTCAGACGAAGAAATGCAGGAAGCTCTAATGTGTATATGGGACCTGTCTACAGCAGAATGTGAGCTAGACACCAAAAACTGAGCGAAAGGCTAAGTTCTAATCTTTCAATGGCATTAGCAGATCTGAAGGAAGAATATCCAGAGAGGAAAGGAGATCTGTATGGAGACTAGGAGAAGGGTGCCAGGGAGAAAGCATGTGAGCATTTAGCCAATTTTACAAAGCTGAAAAATCACATTTTCTAGTAAAAGTAGAAGACTCTCCTAGGCACTGGGCCAATAATATTAGCTATAATTTGTTATCTTTTGTGCCAGGCACTGTGTTAGATGCGGAGGGGCACATGATATTCATCACCTTATGACACCCCAGCAAATGAGAAAACTATGATTTGGAGGGATTCATTGACATTTCAAAGTTCCAGAATTAGTAAATGTCGGCCCCTTACTAGCTCCAAGGTCTTGGACAAGTTGGACTTGAAGTCTTCCATTAAAGAGCTTTGATTACGTGGCCTCAGCTTTCCTCACCACAGCAAGAGGGAAATGCACGCAGGGATCTCTAAGCACTCTTACAGTTCCGATAGGCTTCACATGCCCTGGAATATATTACAGGAAATTCAGACCGGTGTGAAGTTGAAATTCATTCCTTTAGTATGTGTGCAAAATATTGCCCTCTCCTGATGTCCATTAAAACAATAACCACCATGAAACCATCAAAATCCAAGCACTCCTACAATTGCAAGCAGGAGAGTCCCATCCATCAGATGTGTGGAATCAAAGCTTCCCTCAATTAACGGTGGAGTGGGCATCACCATCCCAGAGTCCTCAGGATTGGGAAACAAACTATGAGCTAAAATAAACTTACTAGTATTCTACTGTTGACTTACTGTGATTTTAGCAATGGAAGAAATACCATTGTTGTGGAGGCAGTGACCTATGGATATTCTGGGGTTAGGGAGAGGGAAAAACAGGTGTAATAGGGGGGCATTTTTGGGATTTGGGAACCATCCTAAATGACATTACAGTGACAGTTATAGGCCATTGTATATCTGGCCATAACCTACAGAGTCAAATGGGAAAGAGTGTAAACTTCAGTGTAAACTATAATCCATGCTTAGTGGCAATGCTCCAAAATGTGTTTAATTGCAATGAATGTACCACATTGATGAAAGTTGTTGCTAATGTGGGAAAATATGGGAGGTGTGGGGAGCGGGGCATATGAGAATCCCCTTTATATTCCCTGTAACATTTATGTAATTGAAATATCTTTTAAAAAATAATAAAATGGAGAAAAAAATCTAAGCACTCTCCAACTCCAACATGTATGGTCTTTCTACTACCCTGTCCTGTTTCAATGTTCTAGAGAACCTGTCAAATGTTGACATGAACTATTTGCCAATATTGTCTAGCTTCCTTCATTTTGATACCATGGCCACCACTCTTTAATGCTAGGAGGGATCTGGATTGGCAATTTAGTCAATTCAATATAACTTTCCTAATTTCCTCTTCTATGAGTCAAGCCATATGCCAGGCACATTTGGCAGTACAGAGATTGATAAGATATGATTCCTGCACTCAAGAGATTTATAATACTGGGGTAGGAGAGGAACCTACTATTTAAGAAACTCTTTCTCATCTATTATCACTTTTAATCTTCATAATGGTCCAATAAGGTAAAGTAGTAAATATCTATGCCACACAATCACAACAACTATAGATTATTTCTCCTTTATCCTTTACTCAAAGAGAGTTTTACTGATGTCTCTGATTCACAAGACACTGGACTCACCTCATGATCAATATCTTGGTTCAGAAGTATGTGGTTGGAATAAATATTCTCAACAATTTGCAAAATCCCCATACTTACTCCAGCTTGCAGAATCCTCATATGAAGTAAGAACTACTCTGGTTTGAAGGAGCAAACAAAAGCAGTGAAGTGTTTTCCCTACCAAAAGAGAAATCAAAAGAAATATCACATCCTTGGAGGAATCATAGTGATGCCACTATAAAATACATGAAAACTGCACATGTGATGTTTCCTTGCAGCTCCCCAAACAACTTTCTACTTTAGCCAGTGCAACACGATGGGATGAGAAATGAAATTGGTGGCAGCACCTACTGAAGCTGCCAGATCAGATTCCTTACTGGTGTTATTGGCACCTAGTTTGGGGTTATTAGTTGAGCAAATGCATTTTTATCCATCCGAATGAACAGAGATCACTAAGAGTAATCTGCTTTGACCTGGGGGAGACAGAAGTATACCTTTACGGTACTAGGAATGTCAAGTCTGGTTGGTTAGGGGTGAACCAACTCTCCAAATCAGTGCCACAATTTAGTTCCCAAGAACCTCTCACAACCCTGTAGGATACCATTCTGATTCATTCCATGTAAATCATTCTATTGATAGGAAACAGCGAGCAGGAAGTAGCAGGGTGCTTTTAGAAAACTGAAGTGTTTGGTGGATATCGCCAGACAAAGGAACTCAAGCTAGTCTTGACTTAAGTGCAGGATGCTCTGACCTTTGACCTTCTGACCCAGCACGCCCATCAGAGCAGAGGTCTTTCAGGTTTCAGAGCATTACCATATGCCCTTCAAGAAGAGATTGATCTTCTTTTGGAAAATAGTTCCTAGCTTGCTAATAAGCTTGAAGAAGACTGAACTCACAACCAGGACAACCTCAGCCCTTCTTCCCATGAATTTGCAGGCATCTCAGCAGGACACTGGATTACCACAGGTGGTGAAAGGGAAGTGGAGCCAGTCTTTTTAGACAACAGCATCAGGGCAGAGCACCCTTGCTCATACCTGGATTATATAATAAAAAGGACGACCACTCAGAGACTTGTTCACTAAGCTGGTTTCCTAGGCTTGTGTTTTAGTTTTGTGCCAATGTGTTGCTTAAACAAGAGAGCATGAGACTGATGGTCCAGCATTCTGTTGAAACAACACGGTTACCTCAACGGTGAGATGCCACGGCCCTCTTTCTCTCCCACTTGATTTTCCAGGCCTGCCAGTGTTTTCTTGGCAGCTGCATTCTTTCCATGGAATCAGTATCATCTGCTCACAGGAGATGAGAACATTGTTATTAAACACTGCTCTGTGGATTTTTAAAGCACACATATTTGGCTTGGAATTAAACTAAAAATCAAAATCCTATTTCATAGCAGGATGATGATTCCTGTGAAACCCTGTGAAATATGATGCTGCAGAAGCAGATGAGGCTAATAGTAATTACTGCTTTAATCACATCAAGTTAGGTGCATTGTAAATAGAATCCTCCAAAAATTATATCCTCAGCAAGGAGAGGTATGGAAGCCTGCTACCATTAGTAGCTGCATAACAAAGTGACAACAAAATTGTTAACAAAAGCAACATCCACAGGCATCTTAATAATCTGAATTCTTGCTCACTCGTTCATTTTTCAATCTTGGGAGGCTTTCATTAGACTGACTTCATAACACAAAGGGGGAAAGTGGCCAACTTCACGGCCTGAGGAACCCTGGGGACACTACAATGGACATGACTAACCACAAGCAGCAAGATCATAACAATTCAGGATGGACAACCCTCGAATCCTGGAGCCTTCCAGGCTGTGCGATGCTACATGAACGATGACCTCTCTGCACTTCAAGGGTGGCTTATTTTTAAATGAGATAATGTTCATTAAATGCTTGCCACAATACCACACTCCAGCTAGGCTTTCAGCAAGTGACACCTCAGTGGTCACCCTGCTGCCAAGAGCTGCTTTCAGAGGCCCTAAAAAGGTGTAGCTTCAACTGGGAATGAGGAAGGGGCTAGCATGGAAGACCTAAGAGATCACGATGAGGCTTGGCATGCGCTCCCCCTTGCCCGCTGACCCCAGGAGAGCTGAAGATTCTTTCTAGCCGCTGCTCCCTCTTTGGGTCAACCCTACATAGCTTAACGATGGAGCTATGCTGACAAGCCTCGGGTGCTCCAGGAAGATGAAAGAGAGCCAAGCCTCTGAAGCTCAGCTGCCTAAATATCTAAAATCAGGCAAACCAGCTGGTGGGTAAGGAGGAACAAGGAGGAAGCAAGAGAAATCGAGAACGATAAACACTGAAAATCAAATGCGCACAATCTGGAAAAGAGGTTGTCAGCTAGGCTGTGCTCCTTCTACGCGCCTGGTTTAGATGAAAAGGTCCCGGGGTTGGCCGTGTTGCCACAGCCGTGAAACGATTTTTTGTCTGCTGGAGGCAATGGTCAAAGAACAAAGTCTACACTAGAAGCAAGTCTGTTTCCAGTAACAAATCTGGGTGAGCTCCAAAAGTCTCCAGGTGTTTTTCTAGGGGGATAAATAGGGCTGGAGAGATCACTCATGTGCTCAGGAAACGGATGCAAACTTCCTTGCCTCCAGTCACCCATTCCTAGAGGCACCACGATGCGCTTCGGCCTAAAGCCTGCGCTGGCTTGCGGGAACAGCATTTTTCTGCTTCCAAATGCAATAATCATAGTAACATTTATGGAGAACTTATGCTACACCAGGCTCCAAGTCCTTTACAGGAGCCAGATGTAGATAGAGCACGTGATTGTGAGTACAGTCATGGTACAACGAGCCATGCGACACCCTGCAGTAGCTCTGCTTCTCGTAAGGTGTGGGTTTAAGGGAACGCCATTCAGCTCCTCAGAGGCTTAGCACACAGCTACAGCCTCACAACCGCCTCCAGCGTTTCAGAACAAATCCCCTTCCAGATCATTCTTTCCTGCACTAAAACTCCTTTCTGAGATGCCAAGCCTGCAGGCACCTTTCCATCGCGCTGCAGTCATTACCGTGATCACCCCTCTCCGGATAGCTTCAGTGCCCACATCAGCAAGTTCTGCGCGTTTTGAAGCTCAGGGAGGCGACGTCGTGTTCGCCCTGGGGACTTGCTCTTCCTGCAGTGCGGGCAGCTGCCTTGAGTCCTGGTTCTAATGAACGACAGCGGGGCTGCAGTTTTACACCGCACAGTTCATTGCCCCATTACAAAGGGCTTTGCAAAAATTCTCTCCCCGGCAGCCTGGAAAGATTTAAAAACCCAGAAAGTTTAAATCACATGCCCAATAAATAGTAAGGAAAGAATGAAAGGAGATTTGTCCCCCTGGGCTTAAGGCCTGCTCCTCACAGAGCCCCAGTGCTGAGCCTCCAAAGAAGGAGGGTCAGGCAACCTGCGTGGAAGCTCAGGGCTCGAATGGGCGGGCTGAATCCTCTTCCTTTCTTTGGTCTCTCAAAAACTACGTGTGGCTTTGAAATAGATGCATTAGTCAGGTGAGACTCCTCTTGTTCCCGTTATTGAGTAAAGGTCCTCAAAAAGGTTTGGAGAGTTGATATCGTTTTGGGGGGCTGAGGTTTATTTACAAGCCATTTTGTCATCCTCGTTTCAAGATCCACAGTAACAGGGAGACAGATCTTTTGTGATTGAACTGGGCAAAGTTCAAGACCCGTGTCCCTACAGGCCCACTGAACCTGCCATGACACCAAACCCTTCCTCCTTCTCGAACCTCAGCACCGTGCACCCCAAGACGAAGATGTGGCCCCCGAGGGCAGTGACGGTTGATTTTATGTGTCATCTTGGCTGGACGACGGTGCCCACCTGTTTGGTCAAACGCTGATCTAGATGTTGCCGTGAAGGTATTTTATGCACGTGATTAACATCTACAATAAACTGACTTTCAGTAAAGGAGATTCCCCTGGCTGGTAGAAGGGAGCTTCATCCAATTAGTTGGAGGCCTTAAGAATGAAACTTGAAGTTTCTGGAGGAAAAGAAATTCTGCCTCAAGACTACAACTTAAGCTCCTGTCTGAGTTTCCAGCCTGCCCTCCTACCCTATAAATTTCATTTTTGCCAGCCCGCACAATCACTTAAGCCAATTCCTTAAGCAAAATCTTTTTTAATATAGGTATATGTGTGTATAATTCGATAGACAGATGATAGATAGACAGATAGATAGATAGATAGATAGATAGATAGATAGATAGATAGATAGCTATTAGAAGGATAACAGGTTACACACATCCAGTTAGTTGTTTTTCTGGAAAACCTTAACTGATTAGACAACTTTTGACTCAGCCCTTTTAGCAGCAGGAGGCCAGAGAGTTCAGGGAAAAAAGCCCTGGCCTTCTGGATGTGCCGACTTCAGTGCCCACCTCAGACCCGGCTTTCTATGCCACAAGTGACTTAATCTCCCAGTGGGTGGTCTCCTGACAGCAGAATAAAGGTTCTTTCCATGCTTAGCTCCAAAGGGCTACTATGACTATTAGATCCCTGGGAAAGGAGAGTAAGTGTCAAGCTTTTCCAAGGAATGTGAAATAACCGGAAGCAATTTAAAATATTTGGTGAAGGTCAATAGACAAATATTACTGATATATACAAAGGACCAGATTCCAAGAAGAAAATGAAAATGTGAAGCACAGGTCTTGTCATTCTGTATCTCATAGACTTGCCTTACATATTAGACAAGCACACCCAGGAAAAGGTAACTGAGACAGGTCAGAGGAATTCTGGGAAGATGGCAGCATAAGAAGCTCCAGGACTCAATCCTTACACCAAAACAACTATCAAACAGGCTCCAGGAACTGTCTGAAACAACAATTTGGAAACTCCTGAAGCCGTGAGAACGTTGTACAGCGTCCAGGGAAGAGCAAGGGAACGGGCTGGTAAATACAGTAAAGAGCCGTGATCCCACCCTGAGCTGCCAGGGCATGGCCCCACCCTGGTGTCTGTAAGGTCTGCTATTTCCAAATAAAGGGCCGACCCAATCCCGAGCTACAGAAGAGCTCGCAGCGCGAAGGTGATGTATTGCAAGTGCACACGGAAGGAACTGGGGAAATCTTCCCAAAACCAGCTCTAAGTGAAAAGGGGGTCCAGGGACTTTATAGGACAAATAAGGGTTAGGGATCAAGGGATGACCGAGTGTGCATTCCTGCTGTGGCGATGACTCTGGAACTTTTTTACAGGGTCTCCTGTGTCATCTCCTGTGTGCAAAACTCCTGTTTGCATCCTGGTTCACAGCCTTTTATCTCAAGAAAGTTGCAGGTTTCCTGGGTTATAAGGCGCTCCCCGCACCACTCTGTGATTTTACTGAGATGCTCTCTTACTCCCTACTTTCCTGGGAGTAGAACTGGGAAGTTCTGGTTATTGTCCTTCTGAGAACAAAGAACAAAGAGTAAACTACTAAGATTAGGTTAATAGAAAACCAGTCCAACTGGATCTGGGGGGGAAGGTATTTGAATTTTTCAGAGGTGAACGTTTAATAAGCACATCTTCCAGCTGTCGTGGTTGCAGGCTGCTGCAGACACCGGTCCCTGACAGGTGGCTGGGGACAGGAACAGAGGTGTCCACCTGCCATCACTGATCGTGGCTTTTGATTAGCAAATTCAGATTACTGTGCCTGGCTCAGAGGGCAGCTACTGTTTCAACCTCCCCTCCCCACCCCAAAGTAGGCAGCAGCTTTTGTTTCCAGGAGCCCCAGACAAAGTGAGAGTGGTGGAGATTTAAAGACACAAGGCTTCATCAGGGCTGTGGGGGAAAGTTAGCTGAAGGGCTGCAAGAAATCGTAAAGAAATCAAAAGCAAAATTAGGAAATATTTTGAGGCAAATGAAAATGAAAATTCAGCATATCCAAACTTATGGGATGAAGAGAAGACAGTGTTGAGAGGGAAATTTATATTTAAAAAAGAAGAAAGACTTCAAATAAGAGACCTAACCCTGAAACTGGAAGGGTTCGGAAAGAAAGAATAAACTAAACCCAAAGCAAGAAGGAAAGAAATAACAAAGATTAGAGCTGAGATAAATGAAATTATTTTAAAAAGCAATAAAGAGAGTCAAAAAAACAGAAGTTGTTACTTTGAAAAGATCAACAAAATTGACAAACCTCTAGTATGAATGACAAAGGAGAAAAATAATGGCTACAAATAACAAAAATTAGAAATGAAAAGGAAGACATTACTACCAACCCTACTGAAATAAAAAGGACTATGTGCATGCAAGGGGTGCCGTGCCACAAGGAGTGTGCCCCACAGGAGAGCCGCCTCCCATGAAAAAAGCGCAGCCTGCCCAGGAGTGACGCTGCATACACAGAGAGCTGACGCAGCAAGATGATGCAACCAAAAAGAGACGCAGTTTCCCAGTGCCACCTGATAATACAAGCGGACACAGAAGAACACACAGCGAATGGACACAGAGAGCAGACACCGGGGGCGGGGGGGAAGGGGAAAGAAATAAATAAAATAAATCTTTAAAAAAAATTTTTTTTAAACCTTCCAACAAAGAAAAGCCCAGAAGCAAATGGTTTCACAGGGAGTTCTACCAAACATTCCAAGAAGACTTAACTCTAATTCTGCTCAAAATCTTCCAAAAAATTGAGGAGGAACCACTCCCTAATTCATGCTACAAGGCAAACATCATCCTCATACCAAAACCAATAAAGATACCACATGAAAAAATATATGAATATAGATGCAAAAATCCTCAAAAAGATACTAGCAAACCATCTCCAACAGTGAATTACAAGAATTACACAGAACACCCAAGTGGGATTTATCCATAGCCTACTAGGTTGGTTCAACATAAGAAAATCAAATAATGTAATAAACCACATTAATAGAATGAAGGTGGGGGGAATGATCATCTGAATTGATACAGAAAAGGGGTTTGACAAAGTCCAGCACTTTGTGATAAAACCACTTAGAAAACTAGGAATAGAAGGAAAAACCCTCAGCATGATAAAGGGCATATATGAAAAGTATAAAACTAACATCCTACGTATTGGGGAAGGACTGAAAGCTTTCCCTCTAAAATCAGGAACAAGGCAAGGAAGTTCACTGTCACCGCTGTTATTCAACAGTGTACTGGAAGTTCTACCCAGAGCAGTTAGACAGAAAAAAGAAATGAAAAGGAATCCAAATGGAAAAGAAAGACGTAAAAGTTTCCTTATTTGCAGATGAGATAATCTTATATACAGGAAATCCTGAAAAAATCCACAACAAAGCTGCTAGAGCTAATAAATGAATGCAGCAAAGTGGCGGGGTACTTTGAATTCAACACTCAAAAATCAGAAGTGTTTGTATACACAAGCAATGAACAATCAGAAGAAGAAATCAGGGAAAAAATTCCATTCACAATAGCAACTAAAAGAATTGAATATTTAGGAATAAATCTAACCAAGGATGTGAAGGACTTATACACAGAAAACTACAAAACTTTGCTCAAAGAAATTTAAGAAGACCTAAATAAATGGAAAGATATTCTGCATTCATGAATTGGAAAACTAAATATCATTAAGATGTCAGTACTACCAAAAGCAATTTATAGATTCGATGCAATCCCAATTAAAATTTCAATAACCTTCTTTGCAGAAATAAAAAAGCCAATTATCAGCTTTGTATGGAAGAGTAAGGAGCCCTCAATAGTTAAAGCTATCTTGAAAAAAAAGAACAAATTTGGAAGACTTGGGAGCAGATGTAGCTCAAACGGTTGAGCATCTGCTTCCTGTGTTCAAAGTCCTGGGTGCAATTCCTGGTACTTCCTAAAAACAAACAAACAAATGAAAAAACCAACTCTCTTTGGGAAGTGGATGTGGCTCAGTGGTTGAGCATCTGCTTCCCATGTATGAGGAGGTCCTGGGTTCATTCCCTTGTACCTTCCAAAAAAAATTTTTTTTTTTAATTGGAGAACTCACAATTCTCAATCTTAAAACTTACCACAATTTTCAATCTTAAAACTTACTACAAACAGTACAAACACAACATTGTACTGGCACAAGGACAGACATATAGACCAGCGGAATTAAATTGAGAGCTCAGAAATGAACCTTCACATTTATGGCCAACTGATTTTTGTCAAGGCAGCAAAGACCACTCAAAGTGAAAGAAGAGTCTCTTCAACAAGTGATGCTGGGAAAACTGGATCTCTATTTACTAAATAAGGAGAACTCCTACCTCATACCATATATAAAAATCAATTCAAAATAGTCCAAAGACTTAAATATAAGACCAGAACTATCAAACTCCTAGAGAAAAATATAGGAAAGCATCTTTAGGACTGTGCTAAGTAATGGTTTCTCAGATTTTATACCTAAAGCACAAGCAACAAAAGAAAAAAAAATAGGTAAATGGGACCATACCAAAATAAAAAACTCAGATAACTTTATCATGAAAGTAAAAAGACAACCTACAGAATAGAAGAAAATATTTGGAAGCCACAAAACTAATAAAAGATTACTATCCTGTCTATATAAAGAAATCCTTCGACTTAACAACAAAAAAGCAAAAAAAACAATTTTAAAATTGGCAAAAGACTTGAACAGATATCTCTCTGAAGAAGATATACAAATAGCCAGAAAGCCAATGAAAAGATGCTCAACATCATTAACCAGCAGGTAAATGCAAATCAAAACCACAATGAGATATCATTTCATACCCATTAGATTGACTGCTATTAAAAAACAGAAAATAACAAGTGTTGGATAGGACTTGGACAAATAGGAACACCCATTCATTGCTGGTGTGAATGTAAAAGTATGCAGCCACTGTGGAAAATAGTTGGGCAGTTTCTCAGAAAGCTAAGTATAGAACTACCATATGATCTGGCAATCCCGCTTCTAGGTATATACCCAAAAGAATTGAAAGCAGGAGCTTGACCAAATATTTGTACACTAATGTTCATGGCAGCATTATTCACAATTTCCAGAAGATGGAAGCAACCCCATCAACCAATGAATAGATAAATAAAATATAGTATATACACACCGTGGAATATTATTCAGCCATAAAAGGAAATGAAGTCCTGATACATGCAACAACTTGGATGCATCTTAAAGACATCATGTTGAGTGAAATAAGCCAAACACAAATATTGTATGAGCTCACTTATTTGAAATTATTAGCATACACAAACTCGTAAAGTCAGAATCTAGAATATAGGTTACCAGGGGATGGGGTTGTGATAGGGAATGGGAAGTTAAGGCTTAAAATGGACAGAGTTCCTATTTGGAATGATGGAGATGTTTTGGTAATGGATGGATGGCGATTGTAGCATGACATTGTGAATACAATTAACAGCACTGAAATATATATCTGAATATGACTAAAAGGGAAAATGTTAGATGTGTATATGGTAACACAATAAGATTTTTTTTTTTAATCCATGGAACTACACAAACAGTGAACGCTAGATTAAACCATGGACTTTAATTAATAGTACAGTTATAAAAGTGTTCTCCCATCAATTGTAGCAAATGTTCTACACCAATCTAAGGTGTCAATACTAGGGTGATATGTGGGAATTCTCTTTTATGCATGATTGTTCAATAAACACACAATTTCTCTGTGACTGTTGGAAGCTTTTTGTGAATCCCAGGAAAGGTCATGTTCTTGGAGTTAATCCATTCTTGTGGGTGTGGGGCCCTTGGATTGGATTGAATTCAGTCAGAGGCCTTTGAAGTACTTCAGTGAGGTGTAACCGAGAGTGGATCTCAGCCCTCTTGCTGAGTTTTGTACAAGTGGGAGAAACATGCAGAGACACACCAATAAAAGAGGGCTCCAGGATCACCTACAGACATAGAAAGACAAAGCAACCCTGGGAGGCTGAGAGAGAGGCCGAGGCTGGAATCAACAGAGCAACCCGAAGCTGAAGCAAAGAAACCCAGAGGAGAGGGGAGGGGTGACCCATATGCCTGATCACCCCTGGCTGAGCTTGGGGAGAAAGAAGCCAGCAGGAGAAGGTAGAGACTGCTCGCCATTTTGCCTTGCCACGTGGCAGGAATCCAGAATCGCCAACAGCCGACCTTTGGTGAGACAGCCTCTCTGATGATGCCTTGATTTGGACATTTTTATAGCCCTAGGACTGTAAGATTTTGCCCTGATAAATTCCCATTATAATAGCCAGCTCACTTCTGATATTTTGCATTGTCAGCAAAAGGGAAACTAAGACATCATCCAATAAAGGGAAAAAAAGTAACTGAAAACCAATCAATGCTTTGCAGCATGTGAACAAATAGGGAAGTTAATGCCAAAGAAGAGATAAATAGAAGAGATGACATAGAAGGTATAGAAGAATTTACAGATCTAAAACAAAAGAGAAGGAAAGGGGAAAACCAAGGCAGGTGGGATACTTACACAAAGGAAAATATAAGACTCCCAGGGGAAGCTAGAGACCATTTGCTGGAAGAACAGATGGATTTGATAGGATAAAACAGCCCATTTATGATATAAATAAGTAGAAGATAGGCAGGTAGATAGACAGATAAGACAAATTGTCTAAATATGAATAAAGACTTAGAAAAAGAAATACAAGTGGCCCTTTTTTTTGCACTTTTTAAATTAAAGTTAATAGATCACAAAGAACTTTACATTAAAAAACATTTAAAAAAACATAAAAAACATAAGAGGTTCCCATACACCCTACTCCCCACCTCCCAACCCATCGTTTTTGTAAATTGTATTTTTTTGAAGAACTATACATCACACAAAAAAGTTTCATTAAAAAATATGAGGTTCCCATATACCCCCCACCCCACCCCCACCCCACTCCTCCCACACCAACAACCTCCTCCATCATTGTGGCACGCTCATCGCACTTGGTGAACACATTTTGGGGCACTGCTGCACCACATGAATAATAGTTTGCCTGTAGTTCACACTCTCCCCCAGTACATTCAGTGGGTTATGGCAGGATATATAAAGCCCAGCATCTGACCCTGCAATATCATTTAGGATAACTCCGAGTCCCAAAAATGCCCCCACATCACATCTCTTCTTCCCTCTCCCTGCCCTCAGCAAGTGGCCCTTTAACATGAACGTGTGCTCAACTTCATTCACAATGAGATGCTTCAGGCTAAAACTACACAGAGATACCATTTCCCACTTATCAAATTGTCAAAATTTCCAAAGTTTAACAATATACTCTGTTAGTAGGTCTTTGGGGAAACAGCCCTCATACATTGCTGGTGGGACTGCCAAATGCACTACCTCTGGAGAACCGCGTTTAGCAATATCTAGTAAAGTCATATATGTTTTCAACTTTTAAGGAGCAAGCTCATATTGAGGACTGTACCACAATTATATACTGACTAAAAAAAAATCTACTTAAGCACAAAGCTATTCACTGTGGCATTATTTTTAATAGCAAAAGACTGGAAACTACTCAAATGTCCATTTAATAGGAAACTGATTGAATAAACTATGATACATCTAAACACTGGAGTATTACCCAGCAATAAGAAGGAACAAGGATTTATTTTATTACTGTTGTGATGTGATCACCATAAAAAAATATGTATATACACATATATTTATATATATTATATATGCAAAGAGATCATAGCAAACAAAATGGAAGGATAAAAGAAAACCTAATAAAAATTGTTATCTATATAGGGGAGCAAGAGAATAGAACAGAAGTGACAAGGATATATGTTACATTTCTCTGAACGCACTTTGTTTTGTAGTCTTGATTTGGGAATCATGTAAATGTCTGCAAAACTGCAAAGCAAAATTATTCAAAAAGCTGAAAGTAATTCTTAAGAGTCACAAATGAATGTAGCAAATGAACTTAACAGGGTATTGAGTTGATTGAACCACTCAGAGAGAAATTATTTCATGTGACTTGAAAACACAGTCACGTGAACATCTCTAGAAGTATATATTATAACAGCAAAAAGAGCTGCAAACAAACCTTACACAGCTTTTGCTACTCATATTTCTGGCAGTAATATCAGTGTTGTGATCTTACGTGTGTGGAGGATAAAGCAGGTGAGCAATGATGTTGGTGGTGCTGGGGGAAAAATTGTTGCTGTGGGAGAAGAGATAGGAGTGTGGAAGCAGAGAAGTTGAGCAAAAACCCTGTAATGATAAATTTCACGTAAGAGATATCAGCATGAATTTATGATATGTTTACTTTAAAAAATATGCATTTCCTACTACTGCTCATTAATAAGAATAGAAATGATGACCAAAGGGCACCAGAGTTCCTGGACTGTCGCTTATGACTTTTACCACCTTAGCAAACCATGATACCTAAGGAGAAATGAGGATTCCAGGTCTGGGGCAATAAATGTACAATGTTTTTCATTTCAAAATTCAAGGACGTTATCAAAAACTGCTAGAGTTTTATAAAAATGACTCAGAAATCAACTTGAAAAGACTCTCAACAAGCCAAAAATAGGACAATTGGAACATAAAAATCAATAATATCTTCAAGAGACTTAAATCCATCAAATATGATTTTTATATGCTCTAAAAATGAAAATGTAAAAACAGCTCATGTGTCACTATTGGTGGATACTAGGAGAACCGACACATAATCTTAAAAATTGGTAACTAAATGCCAAGAACCAAGCATTTGTCTTACCTTTCCTGTATGAACTATACCTCAGGATAATCAAATCGTTAATGATGGACAGCTATTCTTTTAGCTATTCTTTTTTAAAGAACCACAGTTAATTAATAAAGAACTACGCCACTTTGCAACCTCTAATGAAACAGTGGGTCAAAGCAATGAATGTCAATGGTTTTTGAAGCCATTAGTGGAAAAACCGATGGGAACTTAAAATGGATGACTCAAACTGATGACCCATAAACCTACTGATTAACCTTCCTTCCTTCCTTCCTCTCTTCCTCCCTTCCTCCCTTCCTCCCTTCCTCCCTTCCTTCCTCCCTTCCTCTCTCCCTGCCTCCCTCCCTTCCTTTCTTTTAAAGAAACTTTAGAGTACATAAATGTTACATGAAAAATATAGGGGATTCCTATATGCCCCACTCCCTCCCTTTCCCACATTAACAACATACTTCATTAGTGTGGTATATTTTTGTTACAATTGATGAACACATATTGAAGCATTGCCACTAACCATGGATTATAGCTTACATTATAGTTTACACTCTGTCCTGTGCAATTTTGTAGTTATGACAAACTATAGAATGGACTGTATCCATCATTGCAATGTCATGCAGACCAATTCCAATGTCCCAGAACTGCCCCCATATTATACCTATTTTTTGTTCTCCCTCCCCTCAGAACCACCAGTGGCCACTACCTCCACACCATTGATAAAAGTCCTTCTATTGCCAGAATCTTAATAAGTCTATAGTAAAATAATAGTAAGCCTACGTTAGTCCATTAGTCATTCCCCAATCCTGAGGATTTGGGGATGGGGATACCGACTCTGCCTCTAATTGAAGAGGGGCTTAGATCCCATAGGGCAAATAGATGGGACTATCTTCCTTGCAGTTGCAGATGTTCTTTGTTCCTTGGAATGAACGTTGTCCATCATCATCATCTTGTTAGTTGTCCTGGCTGAGTCCGAACTGGAAAGCAGGTGTTGCAACTCTGCAGAGATTCAGGGCCCAACTGGCACAAGGATGGACCAAAGATTTAAGTCTCTTGGACATACACCTATCAAGTATGGTACTAACTATAGGTTCAAATAGAAGGGGTGGAAGAGCCATGTGTAGGGAAACCAGAACTGAATCCAACTCTGTCACACTGGGGAGCAAAAATTTCAAAGTAAGATCCACTGGCAGGGTGCCAAACTCTTGAGTTGTCTGCCCTGCCAATAGTGTCTGGATGTCGCTAGAGCCCTCAGGAGCCCTGCTATTTGAAGCACTATTTACTTTGGCAGTCAATGAGATTCTGCTGAGACATGCATAAGCATAACCTCTGGAATGACCTCCCAACTCACTTTGAAATCTTTTAGCTATAAAAACTCATTTGTATTTAGCATTTCTCCCTTATGGTCAAGGATTTTTTCCAGGTGCATTGCTAGTTGGCACTTGGTAATAATCCCTCAGTGCCAGGAAGGCTTATCCCCAGGAGTCATGTCCCACACCAGCAGTGGGGGGGGAAGGTAATGCATTTATATGTTGAGCTTAGCTTAGAAAAATGCCACATTTGAATAACAAGGAGGCCCTCAGGAAGTAACTCTTAGGCAACACATAATACTAGGCTAAGTTTCAATTTCAAAGGAAAAGGTTCTTAAGTACAATCATCAATATCAAGGGTCTGGCACAATGGTCCATCCTCCTTCACTAGGCACTGCCCCTGTACTTAGGGGATTCTTGCTGTCCCATTAAAGAATGCAGTAGAACACCTCAGGATGGAAATTTAATATTTTTTCAGTTATTGTGTGGATCGCCAACCCCTGTGACAATGCCCCATGAACACTTGAGGACATTCATATGCCTTGGAGGCATGCCCCAGATGAACTTCCTCCCATGCATCTCCCCATCACTGACACCCTGCACCAATGATCCTCCCCTGCCACAGTTGTAACCTTCTGTGATCCAAAATCTCTCCAAAGGTGAAGTCAAGAAAATAACCAAATAAAAATAATAAGGAAATGAAATAATAATAATAGTTTTAAAATAACATAAAATTTTTTAAATAAATAGAAAATTTTAAATAATTAAAAAATTTTTTGACTCTATGTCTATCACTATAAGATCTATTCTCTTGTATATACAGTGACTTTTTTTCTGTATATTCCCCCAGTGTCTTTTTTTTTTTTTTTTTTTCATTTTATCTTCAAAGAAGCTTTAGGTTACAGAAAAGTCATGTAGAGAATATAGGGGATTTCCATATACCTAATGTCCTCCCCCTTTTCTCCTCTCCCCTATTAATAACATTTTACATGTGCAGGGTTCATTTATTAAAATTGATGTACAAATATTGAAGCATATCTACTAACCATGGTCAATTTTTTACATTATAATTTACATTTTGGACTGCACGCTTTTATAAATTTTTACAAAATTTTAAATGTCAAGATCATGCAGAACAATTCCAATGCCCCCAGAATGCCCTATGTTCCATATATTCTACTCTCCCTCCTTCCTCCCAGACCTATGGTAACCACCTTTTGAGTAATAAGATTCATAGTTACTTGCAATAATATTGAGGGCTTCATATATTGGTCTTTCTTTTATTAGGCACTGCCTATGTTCTCAAGAGACTCTCTGGCCCCTCTTATTTAGGAACATAGCACAATTGCCCAGGATGGGAGTTCAATATTCTCCTGTTTATTGTGTGAGTTTCCACCCACTGATATAACATACTATGATAAGAGGAAAATTTACATATTCCATAGGAGCCTGCCCCAGGTGCACCCTGTCCTTATGTCCCTCCCCACATCCAACACCCTATACCAGTAATCCTCCCCTGCCATATTTGTCAAAAGAATATTCCCGACATTGTAGTTTTAACCACAGACCTGCAAATACCCAGAGTTCACCTGATCCTTCCCCTGACTTTCCCCCTAGGTCCAACTCCCTACCTTACCCCCCTCACAGACCAGCACCACCAAACCCAATAGCATCACTGCACCACTGTCACACTCATCCCCGGCACAAATACACCCATCCACCTTATCATAGATTTCGCTTATGTGGCCATTGGCTCACAACCTTCTACTCCCATTATGTATCCTGTAAACATGTCTTCCAGACTCTCGCTCTGTGAGTCTGCTCAATTTGTTTCATTCATAAGCAAATTAAGGTCATGTAATATTTGTCCTTCAGGGCCTGGCTTACATCACTCAACATAATGTCTTCAAGATTCACCCATGTTATCCTATGTGTTAATATTGCATTCCTTCTTACAGCTGAATAATATTCCATTGTATGTATGTACCACAATTTGCTTATCCATTCATATGTTGATGGACACCTGTGCTGCTTCCAACTTTTGGCAAGAGTGAATAATGCCACTGCGAACATTGGTGTGCATTTATCTATTCATGTTCCTGCTTTCAATTCTTCTGGATTTATACCAAGCAGTGGAATTGCTGGATTATAGGGCAGTTCTATAGTTAGCCTCCTGAGCAAGTGCCAAACTGCCCTCCACAATGGCTGCACCATTGTATATTCCCACAGCAGTGGATAAAGTGGTCCCTTTCCTCCACAACCTCTCCAACACTTGTAGTCCTCTGTTTTTTAATAGCCACCAATCTCATGGGTGTGAGATGATATGTCTTGGTAGTTTTGATTTGTATTTCTCTAATAGCTAGTGATATTGAGCATCATTTCGTGTGCTTTTTAGTCATTTGTATTCGTCTTTGGAGAAGTGTCTATTCAAATAACTTGCCCATTTTTAAAATAGGTTGTCTCTTTTTATTTTTGAGATGTAGTATATCTTTATGGATGATGGATATTAGACCCCAATCACACAGATAGTTACCAAATATTTTCTCACATTGAGTATGCTGCCTTTTCCCTTTCTTGACAAACTTCTTTGAGGTAAAAAAAAGTTTTTAACTTTGAGGAGGTCCCATTGATTCATTTATTACTCATGCTTTGGGTATAAAATTCATGAAACCCTTTCCTACTACAAGATCTTGTAGATGCTTCCTTATATTATCTTCCAGGAGATTTATGGTCTTGGTTCTTATATTTAGGTCTTTGGTCCATCTTGAGTTAATTTTTGTATGAAGTGTGAAGTGGTGTTCCTCTCTCATTCTTTTGGACATGGATATCCAGTTCTCCAAACACCATTTGTTGAAGAGGCCATTCTCTCCCAGTTCAGTGGACTTGGTGAACTTGTCAAATGTAAGTTGACCATATATGTGAGGATTAATATCAGAACACTCAGTTCTGTTCCATTGATCAGTATGTCTGTCCTTGTGCCAATACCATGCAGTTTTGACCACTGTAGCTTTGTAGTATGTTAAAGTCAGGTGGTGTGATTCTCCAATTTCAATATGTCTTTGGCTATTCAGGGCCCCTTGCTCTTCCAAATAAATTTCATAGTTAGCTTTTCCAATTCAGTGAAAAATGCTGAGGTTATTTCTTATTGGGATTGCATTAAATCTGTAAATCAGTTTAGGTAGGATAGACATCTTCATGATGTTTAATCTTCCTATTCAGGAACAAGGAATATTCTTCCATTTATTTAGGTCTTTTCTGATTTCCTCTAAAAATGTGTAGCTTTCTGTGTACAAGTCCTTTACATCTTCAGTTTAGTTTATTTCTAGGCATTTGATTCTTTTAGTTTCTTTTATAAATAGAATTTTTTTATTTCCTTCCCAGATTGCTCATTATTGGTGTACAGAAATGCTACTGAAAAAAAAATGCTACTGATTTTTGTGCATTGATCCTATATCCTGCCACTTTACTGAACTCATTTATAAGCTCTAGAAGCTTTTTTGTAGATCTCCAGGGCTTTCTATGTAGAGGATCATGTCATTTGCAAATAGTGAAATTTTTACTACTTCCTTTCCAGTTCGGGTGCCTTTTATATCTTTTTCTTGCCTCAATGCTCAAGCAAGTACTTCTACCACAATGTTAAATAAGAGCAGTGACAGTGGGCATCCTTGTCTTGTTCCAGATCTTAGAGGGAACAAGAATATTCACCATTGAATATGATGTTAGCTGTGGGGTTTTCATATATACCTTTTATCTTGTTGAGGGATTTCTTGCTATTCCTATCTTTTGAATTGTTTTTATCAGGAAAAGGTACTATATTTTGTCTAATGCTTTTTCTGCATCAATAGAAATGATCATGTGTGGTTTTTTTTCAATTTGTTAATATGGTGTATTACATTAATTGATTTTCTTATGTTGAACCATCCTTGCATACCAGGGATGAAACCCACTTGGTCATGGTGTACAATTCATTTGATGTGCTGTCGAATACAATTAGCAAGCATTTTGTTGAGGATTTTAGCAGCTAAATTCATTATACAGCTTGGTCTGTAATTTTCTTTTCTTGTGTTGTCTTTGTTTGACTTTGGTATTAGGGTAATGTTAGCATCATAGAATGAGTTAGGCAATGTTCCTTCTATTTCAATTTTTTGGAAGAGTTTAAGCAAGACAGGTGTTAGTTCTTTCTGGAATGTTTGGTAGAATTCTTCTGTGAATCTGTCTGACCTGGGGCTCTTCTTAGTTGGGAGGTTTTTAATGACTGATCCTATCTCTACTTGTGATTAGTTTGTTGAGATCATCAATTTCTTTTTTCATCAATGTAGGCTGCTTATGTGTTTCTAGGAATTTGCCCATTTCCTCAAAGTTATCCATCTTATTGGCGTACAATTTTTCAAAGTATCCTCTTATGATACTCTTTATTTCTGTGGGATCAGTGGTGATATCCCCTTCCTTGATTCTTATTTTAGGTATTTGCATCTTCTTTTTTCTTTGTTAGTCTAGCTAAGGGTTTGTGAATTTTATTGATCTTCTCAAAGAATCAGCTTTTATTTTTTTTTTATTGATTTTGTAATAATATTACATTAAAAATATATATGTAAGGTCCCATTCAACCCCACCCCCTCACCCCACCTCTCCCCCCCCCCCCCCCCCAGCAACACTCGTTCCCATCATCATGACACATCCATTGGATTTGGTAAGTACATCTTTGGGCACCACTGCACCTCATAGTCAATGGTCCACATCATGGCCCATACTCTCCCCCATTCCATCCAGTGGGCCCTGTGAGGATTTACAATGTCCGGTGATTGCCTCTGAAGCACCATCCAGGGCAGCTCCATGTCCCAAAGACGCCTCCACCTCTCATCTCTTCCTGCCTTTCCCCATACCCATCAGCCACCATGTCCACTTTTCCCAATCCAATGCCACCTCTTCTATGTGGACTTCGGATTGGTTGTGTCCATTGCACCTCTATGTCAAGAGGAGGCTCAGATTCCACATGGATGTTGGATGCAATCCTCCCACTTTCAGTTGTAATCACTCTAGGCTCCATGGTGTGGTGGTTGTCCTTCTTCAACTCCATCTTAGCTGAGTGTGGTAAGTCCAATAAATCATATTGTAGGTGCTGGAGTCTGTTGAAGCTCAGGACCTGGCTATCACATTGTCAGTCCAGAGAAAGAATCAGCTTTTAGTTTTGTTCATTGTTTTCTAGTGCTTTCTTGTTTTCAATTTCATTTGAAATGAAATTTCAATGAAATTTCTTTGAAATTCTGCTCTAATCTTTGTTATTTCTTTCTTTCTACTTGCTTTAGGATTAGTTTGTTGTTCTTTTTCTAATTCCTCCATGTGTGCAGTTAGGTCTTTGGTTTCAGTTGTTTTTTCTTTTTTAATATAGGCATTTATGGCTATAAATTTCCCTCTCAGCAATGCTTTTGCTGCATCCCATAGGTTTTGATACATTGTGTTGTCATTTCCATTTGTTTCGAGGTAGTTACTGGTTTCTTTTCCAATTTCCTCCTCAAACCACAGATTTTCTAAAAGTGTGTTGTTTAAATTCCTTATCTTTGTGCATAATCTGGTTCTCTGTCCCTTACTGATTTCCAGTGTCATTCCATTGTGTTCAGAGAAATTATTTTGTATAATTTCAATCTTTCTGAATTTGTTGAGAGTTGTTCTGTGACCTAGCATGTAGTGTATCCTAGAGAATGATCCATGTGGGCTCCAGAAGAATGTGTATCCTGCTAATGTTCTGTATACGCTGTTTTTTCTCATATTAGGATAGCTATTCCAGCCTTTTTCGGTTATTGTTTACAAGTAAAATTGTTTACCAACCATTCACTTTCAAACTTCTTGCGTCCCTAGGTCTAAGGTGAGATTCTTGTAGGCAGCATATAGATGGGTCAAATTTCCTTGTCCATTCTGCCAATCTGAGTCTCTTGACTGGAGAGTTTCAAAGTTATTCAAAATAATTCAAAGTTATTACTGTCAAGGAATTACTTACAGTAGCCATATTTTCTTTAGGTTTATGTATGCCATATGTTGTTTTTATTTCTCTTTTTATCTTTTTAGTTATTCTTACCAATATCTTTCCTACATTCTCCTCCAATCCTCTCTCTCCTGTTTTTTCCTTTTAATCTGCAGAACTCCTTTTAGTATTTCTTGAAGGGCAGGTTTCTTTTGACAAACTCTTAATTTCTGTTTATCTGTGAATATTTTGAACTTTCCCTCATTTTTTTCAAAGATTTATTTATTTATTTATTTATTTATTTCTCTTCTCTTCCCCACCTACCCAGTTGTCTGCTCTCTGTGTCCATTTTCTGTGTGTTCTTCTTTGTCCACTTGCATTCTAGTCAGCGGCACCAGGAATATGTGTCTCTTTTTGTTGTGTCATCTTGCTGCATCAGTTTTCCATGTGTGTGGTGCCACTCCTGGGCAGGTTGTGCTTTTTTCACATGGGGCAGCTCTCCTTGAGGGGCACACTCCTTGAGCATGGGGCTCCCCTGCATGGCACAGCACTCCTTGCATGCATCAGCACTATGAATGGGCCAGCTCACCACATGGGTCAGGAGGCCCTAGGTTTGAACCCTGGACATCCTATGTAGTAGGCAAACACTCTATCAATTGACCAAATCCACTTCCCTGCCCTCATTTTTGAATGCCAGCTTTGATGGATACAGAATTCTTGCCTGGAAGTTTTTTTTTTTCTTTTATCACTGCCTTCTTGTCTCCAGGGTTTCAGATGAGAAGTCACCGTTATTCTTATTGAGCTTCCCTTGTATGTGATGGATTTCTTTTCTCTTGCTGCCTTCAATATTCTCTCCTTGTCTTGAGCATTGGAAAATTTGATAAGTATGTGTCTTGGAGAAGGCCTGTTAGGATTTATACTGTTTGGGGTGTGCTGCACTTTCTGGACATATATGTCCATGTCCCTGAAAAGAGTTGGGAAATTTTCAGTTATTATTTCCTCCAACATTCCTTCTGTCTCCCTTCTCTTCTCCTTTTTCAATGTCTATAATGCATATATTTATGTGTTTCATGTTGTCATTCAAATCTCTAAGTCCCAGCTAGATTTTTTCTTTTCATCTATCTGTTCTACTATCTGTTTGATTTCAGATGTACTATCTTTGACATCACTAATTCTTTCCTCTACCTGCTCAAATCTGCTTTTAAGTGCTTCCAGTGTATTTTTTATTTCTTGCATTGTGCCATTCATCACCATCATATCTGTTTCTTTTTATGTATGTTTATAATTTCTTCAGCATGTTCCCCCAGTGCTTCTCAATATCCTTTATCTCTTCCTTCACTTCAATAAGTTGATTCATGATATTTATTTGGACACCTCTGATTGGACATTCCATGTTCTGCACCTCCTCCTGTTTTTTAGTTTGTTCACTAGACTGGACCATGTTTCCTTGTTTCTTATTATGACTTGTAATTTTTTGTCGGTGCCTAGGCATCTGTTAATCTTGATGGGTTTATTTTATTGGTTAGCTTTTCTACTCTAGGGTTTTATTTTGTTGTTTTGTGTGTGTGTGGTAAGGTTCCTTTTTGACACTTTGTTCCTCTTATTCTGTCTTTGCAATTGTCTGTGTTCCTTTGGAGAAAAAAAAATTAGGACCAAAAAAAGAAAGAGATAAGAAGAGGGAAAGAATAATAGTAATAATAATTTTAAAAAGGCAGAAAAGGGAGGTGGACTTGGCCCAGTAGTTAGGGCATCCATCTACCACATGGGAGGTCCATGGTTCAAACTCTGGGCCTCCTTGACCTGTGTGAAGCTGGCCCAAGCACAGTGCTGATGCGCGCAAGGAGTGGCATGGCACGCAGGGGTGTCCCCGCGTAGGGGAGCCCCATGCGCAAGGAGTGCGCCCTGTGAAGAGAGTCACCCAGCACAAAAGAAAGTGCAGCCTGCCCAGGAATGGCACCACACACATGGAGAGCTGACACAACAAGATAACACAACAGAAAGAAACACAGATTCCCGTGCCACTGACAACAGCAGAAGTGGACAAAGAAGATGCAGCAGATAGACACAGAGAACAGACAACGGGGTGGGGGGGGGAAGGGGAGAGAAATAAATAAATAAATAAATAAAAAGGTAGAAAAGGAATCATACAAGAGGTAGGAAAATAAGTAATACAGGTAAAAAATCAAAAAAATATGAAGGAATATAAAAGGTGGAATAGGAAAAAATGAAACAAGGAACAAAATAGAGAAAAATAGAATAAATCAAAAGATTGGAATGATGAGAAGAGAGAGAAAGAGAAAAAGAAAAAGAGAGAAATTTTTTTAAATTGAAGGCCAAACAAAAAGAGATGCATGAAAGAAAACAGAAACAGAAGATATAAAAATGAAGGAAAGAAAAGAAAGAAAGTAGGTAGAAAAAAATAAAGAAAAGAAAAAGAAAGGAAATGAAGAAAGGGGAAAGGCAACAAACAAGAAACAAACAGAAAAAAAAAAGGAAAAACAGTGTTCCCTCTTAAGCCCCTAAGGAGCGTCTCAGGCTGCCAGTGCTCATCAATCAATCACCCTTCAACCTGCCCGCCACAGCTGATATGCCGGGTTTTAGTGAAAAAAATTAAGAAAAAAAGAAGTAACCAATAAAAAAATAACAGATCAAAGAAAGCTTCAAACAAAAATTTCTGTCTATATGTTCCCTGCCATAAGGTATCAGCTGGGTGCTTGATAAGCCAGTGGGTCACTCTCTGGATCACTTCTCTAAAAAGACCCAGGGATCAAACTAGGAACCTCATATATACAAAGCAGGAACTCCTCCACTGAGCTATAGCAGTTCCACAGTTGAAGTAGCTTCTGAAAGCTCATCTGTGTCATCCTGCCTCCATTCCCTCAAGCAAGTTAGGCTTCTAACAGTTTGCCGAGCCAGGCTCTTTGGCACCTGCCTCTGCCCCCTCTCTCCCTTAGTTCCTCTCTCTCCCAGGTTGGCTGGGTGTGACAGCCTGCCTGATCAGAGCCCTCTGCCCTCTCCCCACAGCTGCCTCAGTGCCCTCTGAGATTCAAAGGGGGCTTAGCTGACCAAACTCACTGACAAGAAACTACCCTCCACCCTCCGCCAGACCCCCCTCCCTCTCAGGGAATGCTCCCTCCCACTCAGTTAATTGCAGTGAGTCAGGGGCTTTCCTGAGGCTAGTTGCCTTGGGGGGGGGCAGTGATATGTGCCATTTCCAGCCACAGGGGCGAGTAACTCACAGTTTTTCTTTGGCTTCCTTATCTGTCTAGTTCCCTCCTGGATGATGTGTAGCACTTTCTGGTTCTATGTATCTCCAAAGCAGCTCCCTGGGATAGCTTTTTGCCTTTTCTCTGTTCTTTTTTGCGAGAGAACTGGGCTCTGCCTACCAGCTTTGACACCATTTCCCTAAAAGTCCTCCTGATTAATCTTCATACCATGAAAAGAGAGAGAACCAGCCACTGAGCTCTGCCAGCGGTAATAACATAGGAAGTTATCACTGCTATGAGATATTCTTGACAGAAATTTGAAGCTAAATCTGTTTACACCTCTAGACCTAATTATTAACTTGAACCATGCAAACTTGCCAATATTTGACCATTTTGACCTAGAAAAGTACAATTTCGTTTGGTTCAACCTAATAACTAAATAAAAGGTCAAAGAAGTTAAGTTAAACACCATGGGAATGCCATTGGCAAGATCCAGACAGAGCGAATGACCCAGTTTTTGTAGCTACAATAACAAAAACAAAATTACAAGGAAATTTTTAAATGGAATGAATGGTGAGAGAAGTACTAACAGACTGAAAAAGGCTTAGGAGACGTTCAGATAAAGCACAAGGTGTGAATGTTATTAGGATCCTGATTCAAACAATCCAACTATCCAAGAAAAAGAGACAATTAAGAAAATTTTTAAAACTCTTTGGATATTGTTTTATAAGGATTTACTGTTAACTTTAGATTATGTTAAGAACATTATGGTTATTTTAAACAGGATCATTTATCTTTTAGAAATATATATATATATTTCTGTAAATTACAGATGAAATCCACTAAGTCTAGTATTTGCTTTAACCTAATCTAAAGAGTGTGTGTGAGAGAGAGAAAAGGGTGAGGCTAGATAAACAAGGTTGACGATGTATTGATAATTAGGGAAGATGGGTCCCGGGTACACGGGAGTTAAACTACTCTCTATACTTTCATATATATTTAACATTTTCCATTATTAAAACTTAGTAGAAAAAAATATTTATATTCTAATCACTGGAGAGTCATTGAAAGTTGTCAACAGGGAAGAAAAGCATACTCATCAAATTACAAAGATGACACACCCATTCCTAGAGTCTGGTTTTATTCTTCACATTTTTCTGTAGGACACAGAGGAGCCCAGTCTAACTGCAATTCCTTTCAACCTGACTCCTGGAAGCCCAAAGCAAAGGTATCTCCAGATCGAGTGGGTGGCAGACACACTTGCCTTGATTTTTTTTTTAAGAGAAAAATAAAAGAAAAATGTCAACATACAGGTCAGATATTTATGATTCTCTAATGTTCCAACAGATCAGCTGGAAAAGAAGTTTCCTCAAATAAATTGATGTTGTATAATTCGAAGTCAGGAAAGGTTGTACAAAGTTTGTGCATCTTTATTCGAACATAACTTTAGACGTG
Organism: Dasypus novemcinctus; assembly: GCF_030445035.2. Taxonomy (NCBI): domain Eukaryota; kingdom Metazoa; phylum Chordata; class Mammalia; order Cingulata; family Dasypodidae; genus Dasypus; species Dasypus novemcinctus. The sequence goes on from NC_080697.1 coordinate 7,389,665, forward strand.
AACCAATTTAAATCATCTGAGTAGAAACTTAAGTTGATGTATTGCTTTTTATCCTCTAAAAGAAATAGTTCTATATTTTCCAATACTCTTAGTAAGATAGGTAACATATTCCCCGTTCAAACTTGTTTATGCTCTTAATTTTCTTAAGAAAGCCTTTCTAAAAAGAATATAAGGATAAACTTAAGGCTTGGTGTGTCTTAAATCTATTTATTTAGAATTTACACATATTATCCAGGTATTTTCAAGATCTGATTCCTGCCACCCTCATGGGCAGCAGCCTTGTTTAGTGTCTCCTGCCTTCCCTTAGTGTGGTCAGAACCTGTGACTTGCTTCTAACCTCTATAATATGGCAGGGGTGATGGGATGGCATGCTTGTGATCAGGTTACATTCTATGATAAAGGCAACAGGCTGCCGATCCGTGATGAGGTTTGAAAACATACATGACTCCATCTTCCAAGTGTGCGCTAGAGATTTTCTTGCTGACCTGATGTAAGCAAGTTGCTCTGCTGTGCATGGAAAGGGCTGCAATCCAGGGAACTGCAGGCAGCCTCTAGGAGTGGAGGCTTTCAATTCTAGCATGAGAATTCTAGCACTGAAGTTTGCTGACCACCACGTGAACTTGGAAGAGAACTCCAAGCTCCGCTGACTGCTTGATTGCAGGCTGTGAGACCCTGAGCAGAGGCCCCACATGGCCATGCCCAGATGCTTTTTACTTTTTCATGGAAACCTAGAGACAATAAATGTGTGCTATTTTTAAGTCATTAAATTTACGGTAGAGAACTAGCATACCCATGGACTCATTTTCATGGTCCCCATGCCATGTATAAGTTATTCTTTCCGCCTGAAATGTTCTCTTCCCCTTATCTACCTGCCTTATGATTTTGTATCCTTTAACATATAGTTTAAGCACTTCCAATTCTGGTAGACGTTCCAGTCTTGACTTGTACCCTTCGTTCTTGAGCCCACCGTCAACCTTTGGGATGAATTAGTTCCCTCTCTGAATCTGAATTGTACCTGGAATATACCTCTACTGTTGCAAATCATTAAAATTACGAAAGGCCTGCATCCCTCACCAGACACTGAGTTTTTCATTTATTAATTCACTCATTCAACCAGTATTTCCTGCTCACGACATGCTGGATGGTATGCTAAGTGCTTCTCAAAAGACAGAGACTGTCGTTTATGCATCTTCATGTTTCCTCATGAGTGCTGGGACTGGCACATAAATAAAAAATAAAATTGGGGGCTCTAGGGTAATTCACCCGAAAGTCCATGCTCCAAAAATTAGCTTGCCAAATGACCGATTCACCAAAAACTGCCAGTCCCAAAAACATGTTTTTTATAGCCATTTCACTTTGAGAGGCAGAGACACGTTCAGGGTTTAAGCCTGCAAAAGCCTGAAAAGACTATTTAAGGAAAATCTCACTCCCTGGATCTTGAAAATTATTTGGGTTCGAAAATCTGAATCCCATGAAAAGTCTACATTTAGCCATGCGGAATTCTGTGCTGAAATCACTCTAGCAAAGCTAAGCAAATTTGTCATTTGGTGAATTCATTTTAGTTAACTGGTCTGATGGCAGGTTATTACTCATTTCTGTTTGGTAGAAACAATAAGAGCTGTTGTGGTTTTAAGGAAGACAAAAATCCACATGAGCTAGAGTAATTAGAGAGGTCACCAGGGAGGACGTACATGAACTGTGCTTTGACACAGGAGACGCATCTAAGTGAAGGAGTGAAAGGATTGGGGAAAAGCCAATAACTTACAAAGGACAGCAAGGTTATCTTTCTCACCAAAGCAATTAGATCCAAATCTAATGAGTAATTTATGCATAGGATACATAATAATTGAAAACAGACTTTAAAAAGAGAATTATGATTTGGAACGTTGTTCAAAGAGGGGCAAATGCCTTTCAAGAGGATTGCATTCCACTCTGACATTTGACTTGAGAGTCTTGAGAGTGAAACCTTGGGACACCTTTTATTCTTTGTAAACGTCATGCTTACTTGAAAAACGAAAACAAATACAAAGACATTCCCTTCACTCTTCCATGAGAATATCACTAGTTTTCATTATTGCTTCTTAATCTCATCTATCACTAGAGCTATGTACTTCTTAAGATGAGTTCAAGATTTTTTTTATATTTTGTCTTGTGTTTGCTATTCTTTGAAATTGTTTGTGAAATTGTGGAATTATTTCTTCCATGAATGGACTGCTAGAACTCATTTGGCCTGGTGTTTCCCTACCATCACAGGAATATTCAGGTTTCCTATTTCTTCTTGAGTCAATTCTGGGAAGTTACAATTTTCTTGGAATTTTTCCTCCCACCTAAATTTCAAATATGTTAGCATAAAGTTGTCTATAATATCCTTATATTATTTATTTAGTTTCTGTAAGAGTTATGACCATTTTTTCATTCCTAATGATATTTATTTGTACCTTCACTCTCTTTTTATGGATCAGACTTATCATTTTTATTTGTTTGTCTATTTTATTTTTCTCAAGTAGTAACTTTTGGTTGTGTTGGTTCTATTTCATTTTCTATTTTTATTAACTTTACCTTAGCATTATTAGTTCCTTTATTCTATTTTTTTATTTTGTTTTTATAACTTTTTAAGTTGAATATTTACATGCAAAATGTTTTCTTCTTTAATGTGTGAGTTATCTTAAAGTCTATTTTTTTTCCTGGATATAGTTCTTCCTACTGTCTTTTTATTATTAATTTCTAATATAATATGGTCCACTTCAAATGTATTGAAAAATGGTTTATGGCCTAATATGGAGTCAATTTTCCTAAATGTTCCTAAATTTGAAAATTTTTCAATTGTTCTGAGTAGTATTTCATATATGTCCATTAAGTTATGATCATAATTTGCAATATTCAAATCTTCTCTATCTTTACTGATATTTTTTGTCTGAACTCATATACTGAGAGAAGTGTGTAGTAACCTCTCTCTCTGTTGTGAAAGTCTAATCAATTTCTCCCTTGAATTCCACCAAGGTTTGTTTTACATAGTTTGAACATGTGTTCTTATGAACAAACAAGCTAGAACTGTTATACCTTCCTGAAGTGTTGAACTATTTATTGCAAATGTTGCTTTTAATGTTGAAATCTTCTGGTTTTAATATAAGTAGCCCAGTATTCTTTAGTTTGATTTTGTCTGTTATATCTTTTCCATTCTTTTACTTTTTGTTGTATCTTTATGTTTTATGTGTGACTCTTGTAAAACCACAGTCTAATTTTGCATGTTTTCCAATCTGTCAAATGTTTTCTTTCAAATGGAGAATTTAGTCCATTTTCATTCACTTGAATCCATGATATATTTGGATATATTTTTAATATCTTATTTTGTTCTATTTGTCTCTTTTTCTCCTTCTTTTGTTTATATTCTTTCTTATATTCTTGTGGATTTTTCTAAAAATTTCCCTTTCTGGGAAACGGACTTTGGCCCAGTGGTTAGGGCGTCGGTCTACCACATGGGAGGTCCGCGGTTCAAGCCCGGGGCCTCCTTGACCCGTGTGGAGCTGGCCCATGCGCAGTGCTGATGCGCGCAAGGAGTGCCGTGCCACTCAGGGGTGTCCCCCGCGTAGGGGAGCCCCACGCGCAAGGAGTGCACCCATAAGGAGAGCCGCCCAGCGCGAAGGAGGGAGCAGCCTGCCGAGGAATGGCGCCGCCCACACTTCCCGTGCCGCTGACGACAACAGAAGCGGACAAAGAAACAAGACGCAGCAAAAAGACACAGAAAACAGACAACCGGGGGAGGGGAGGGGAATTAAATAAATAAAAATAAATCTTTAAAAAAAAAAAATTTCCCTTTCTGCCTTCTACTAGATATTCAGAAACATTTTATCATACACACTTAACAAAGACAAATGTTAAAAATATAATTGCCCCGCTTCTAAACTAAATAAGAAGATAGGAACAAGTTAGATACCTGCTATAGTGGTTATGAAAATGCTCCTTTCAGATATTTGTGTGAGGAAGAAAATTAACTGAAGACCGAGCTTCTGCCCCTGAAATCCATCACTGCATATGCACAGAGCCACGAGGCAAGGAAGCCAAGGCAGGCCTATTCTTGGGAGACGCAGGACTCCTCTGAAAGGCCACTTTTGCCCAAGGACTCAGCATCAGCCTTGTCAAGCCTCTTCAGAACTGCATCCACCCACTCTTCCATCCTTCCCTCCTCCCTTACAGAAATCAGAAGGGCATCGTGACCTGGCGGCTCTTCCAGTCTCCCAGGCATCCCGTTTTCCCTAATAAATCTCTTGCACATCAAATCCTGTCTTGGAGCCTGCTTCTCAGAGATCCCAGACTAAAACAAGAAGTGCCAGAAGTGGTCCAAGAGAACAAGTGCTATAATGGGGAAGTGAGACTGGCTCACCCACTGGCAAAAGAAGAGAGCATCTTGCTTGCTAGGGTTTCACAGAGATCCCGGCACAAGATGATAAAGACCTCTAGCTCAAAATTTGGTAGACTTGGCACTGAATCAGTTTAACAGTTGTCTTATACTGGCCTTGCTACCAAAGTCTAGCAGCTTCTTTTTTGCTTTGTCAATACTTTTGCACTCTTTCTTTGTAATCCAGTATTATCCCCTGTGACTTGATACTCTATTGGTAATCCTATTTGCTGTAATACCCAGCACCCTCTTTAGCTCTGGAAAATCTGCTCACCACTCCTGATACCATGTCCATTTACTGAGGACCTACCTACCATGTGCCTGGTGTTATGTTATCTCACTAATCCTCACTACTCTGTCAGTAATTATTATTATCTCATCTAGAGCTGAGAGTCAGTGAATGGTGTGAGGCTGTAGATTTACCTCTGTTCCCATATGGCAGTACAGATTTACACAGGAGATGAAGAGACTTCCTGATTAGCATGGAATTATGCAAGATGTGTCCAACAGATTGAGAGGGTGATGTTGACAGAAGCCCATTTGCAGAGGAGATATAAAGCCTCTCAGAGAACTTACCAGAAAGAATGTATGAGCATGTCATAATGAACTTAGCTTGTTAATAAACACATAAAGATGAGCAGGAAGAGACAGACCAAGGCAGAGCTTGGCAGCTGTTACTAGAACTAATCCTTTTGGAGACACCCGGAGGTGTGTGCGCTCCCTGAAGAGTAACACAACTATGATGTTAATTCAAAGAACTGTCACAATAATTGCTGAAGAAGTTGAGAACCAGGCAATCTTACTGTGGGGATTCTACACACTCCCCCACCCCCATCCCAGCAGAAAATAAATAATACAGAAGGAAGGAGCAGCCTCCTTATTATATAATAAGCATCGGAAGAGGGAATGTTGATAAGACGTAGGAGCAGGAGTGGAGTTCCCATTAACCAGCTCCAGAGCGTTGGCAGAGAAAAGCACCAAGGAGTGGCCATGGCAGAACCCATCCTTTAGGCAACGGGAAGTACCAGGAGCAGAGTTCCAACTGGGCAGGCACCAGCAGAAAATGCTGGGGAGACATTCACCCTAGAAGTCATGCTTTGGTTCAACAAATATTTAGTGAGGAGGTACTGTGTTAGGTCCTTCCACTGACTGGCAATGGGCAGCGGAGGTGTACGGGGCTGTGGCAAACATCATCTCTCCTTAAATTCGGTAATACTTTGGCCCCAACAAACCTAATGTAAAATCCTGCCTTACCAGGCTTTTTCCTTTGCAAAACTTCTAACTGTAGTCATGATCCTTTTAACTAACAAGAAGTCCTTTCTTCTTGATTTATCAAAGGGTCGTTTGTTTGTTTGAGGGATACTAACCCCTATCGACTATCTAGGTTGAAAATATCTTCTCCTCTTCTATAATTTGCCTCTTATATTTACTCATGGTATGTCTTTTTTTTTCTTTTTTCTTTTTTAAGATTTATTTTATTTATTTATTTCCCCACCCACCCTGTTGTCTGCTCTCTTGTGTCCATTGGCTGTGTATTCTTCTGTGTCTGTTTGCATTCTTGGTAGCACTGCCAATCTGTATCTCTTTTTGTTGCATCATCTTGCTGCATCAGCTCTCTGTGTGTGCAGCGTCACTCCTAGGCAGGCTGTGCTTTTTTTTTTCATGCAGGGCTCACTCTTTGTGCGTGGGGCTCCCCTACACGGGGACAACCCCTGCATGGCACAGCACTCCTTGTGCACAGCAGCACTGCACATGGGCCAGCTCCACATGGGCCAGGAGGCCTGGGTTCGAACCCTGGACCTCCTATATGGTAGGTGGACGCTCTATCAGTTGAGCCATATCTGCTTCCCTTTTCATGGTATTTCTTTACATGTATTTATGGTAATCTCTGGAGCCCTCCAGACCTAGATGCAAATTAAATTGTATGACTCAGGACAAGTCACTTATTAAAACAGAAGTTTGATCGTTAATGTACTTGTGTTTTTGCTCTAGGGCAGGAGTTCTTAACAAGGGGTCCATGAGCTTGAATTGAAATTCAAAAAAACATTATTCTTGTGGCGATGTGTTGGTGCAGGGGTGATATATTTATTAAATAATACACATATTGTGTGGACTTAGTAAGGGGTCCATAATTTTCCGCTGACTGGCAAAAGGGTCTGTGGAACAAAAGGTTAAGAACCCCTGCTCTAACCTCAAAGGAGTTTGTCAAGAAAGTAAAAAGGGAGCCCACACAGTGGGAGAAAATATTTGGAAACCATATATCTGATAAGAAACTTATAACTTGCATATATAAAGAACTCCTATATCTTGAAAATAAAAAGATAAACAACCCATTTAAAAAATGGGAAAAAGACTTAAACAGACACTTCTCCAAAGAAGAAATACAAATGGCAAAAAAGCACATGAAAAAATGTTCCAAATCTCTAGCTATCAGGGAAATGCAAATCAAAACCACAATGAGATACCATCTTACACCCATAAGATTGGCAGCTATGAAAAAAACAGAAGAATACAAGTGCTGGAGAGGATGTGAAGAAAGGGGAACACTCATCCACTGCTGGTGGGAATGCAGAAGGATCCAACCATTCTGGAGGACAGTATGGCGGTTTCTCAAAAAACTAACCATAGATTTGCCATATGACCCAGCAATACCACTGCTGGGTATATACCCAGCAGAACTGAAAACAAGGACACAAACCGATATATGTACACCAATGTTCATAGCAGCATTGTTCACTATCGCCAAAAGTTGGAATCAACCCAAATGCCCATCAACAGATGAGTGGATCAATAAAATGTGGTATATACACACAATGGAATACTACTCGGCTGTAAGAACAAACACACTACAAACACATGTGATAACATTGATGAATCTTGAGAACCTTATGTTGAGTGAAGCAACCCAGACATTGAAGGACAAATACTACATGACCTCAATAATATGAAATAACCAAGCTGCCCTAGATAGCAAGAGACTGAACGATAGGCTTACAGGAAATCGGAGGGTGGAGGAAGGATGTGAGCCGATGTCTGCAGGGGTGGAATTTAAGACGAGATGGTGGGAGTTCTGGATCACAGAGTGATTCAACAATGGCAATGGAGGAATACTGGTATAGGATACCATTGACAGGTGATATATGGCTGACAGGGAGCTGTACAGAACATATGTCCAGGGTGCATGGTAATGTTTGGATATACTCATAGTGGCAACAATTAAAAACCACAGCAGGGGGGGTACTGGGTTCCTGGCCAGTGGTGCTCTGTCGTGGTCCCTAGGGGAGCAGCGACAGTCTCCCAGGTGCAGCGGCGGGGACTGGGAGGGAGTGAGGGCTCAACAGTGAGCCCCTGACGCTAATGACTATGCTTGTGAGCTGATAAGCCTAAAATAAGAACAAGGCCTAGAGCAGCATTGTGCCTGGGAATTTCCTCCTGTCAGCCTTCATGTTACTCAAATGTGGCCAGTCTTGAAGCCAAACTCAGCATGTAAATGCAATGCCTTCCCCCCAGCATGGGACATGACACCTGGGGATGAGCCTCCCTGGCACTGAGGGACCACTATCAACTACCATCTGATGATGCAGCTGGAAAATGACCTTATACGGAAGGTTCAATGCAGATCAGCAGAATATCCCTGTCTACATAAAATAACATGACTTTAAAATGCTGTTTGACCTAATGTAAGGGGGAAATGGAAAGGAGAAATGAGTTTATATGGCTACGAGTCTCTAAAAAAGAGTCTGGAGGCTGTCAGAAGGATTGCCCCTATGCACAACTGAGCAGAGTCTGAGAGACAGATAAAGCAGATACAACCTCCAGGTATTGGTTCCTTTGAGGGCTAAAGAGACCCATGGGAGTTATGGTTATGGCAGATGGGGTTAACTACCAGGTCAGATGGCCCCTCTTTGGAACTGGTGTTTATGTGTGATGAATCTGGACTCAGATGGGATCTTTCTTCATAAGACTTTCATGCTAATGTGCTGGAGTTGCAGTTAGTGTTGGGGTTTAAGATATATTTAGGGGATTTGAATCTCTGGACTGACAATGTGATAGCCAGGTCCTGAGCCTCAACAGACTCCAGCGCCTACAATCTGATTTATTGGACTCACCACACTCAGCTAAGATGGAGTTGAAGAATGTCAACCACCACACCATGGAGCCTAGAGTGATTACAACTGAAAGTGGGAGGATTGCATCCAGCATCCATGTGGAATCTGAGCCTCCTCTTGACATAGAGGTGCAATGGACACAACCAATCCAATGTCCACATAGAAAAGGTGGCATTGGATTGGGAAAAGTGGACATGGTGGCTGATGGGTATGGGGAAAGGCAGGAAGAGATGAGAGGTGGAGGCGTCTTTGGGACATGGAGCTGCCCTGGATGGTGCATTGTAAATCCGGACATTGTAAATCCTCACAGGGCCCACTGGATGGAATGAGAGTATGGGCCATGATGTGGACCATTGACCATGAGGTGCAGAGGTGCCCAAAGATGTACTTACCAAATGCAATGGATGTGTCATGATGATGGGAATGAGTGTTGCTGGGGTGGGGGGAGAGGTGGGGTGGGGGTGGTGGGGTTGAATGGGACCTCATATATATATATTTTTAATGTAATATTATTACAAAGTCAATTAAAAAAAGAAAAGAAAAGAAAAAAGAAAAAAATTCAGTTTTGAAGTGGAAGAATAACCAAAAAAAAAAAAAAAGAACCCCTGCTCTAGGGTTGAGCTTTTTGCATTTTTTAAAGAAATGTTTCTCTACTCTTAAGTTACATACATATTTGCCTATGTTTTCCTCTAACAGCGAAATTTCTCATCTATGGGTCTTTCATCTCCTAGAGTTTATTTTTTTGTATGGAATATGCAGGGATCTACTTTTCCGCATGCAGCCAATCAATAGTCTAAAACCAGTTGGTCCTATCTTTCCCCTTCTTATTCACAAAGCCTCCTTTGTCATTTTCCAAATTCTCCTAGGAAGTGGTTCTGTTTCTGGACTCCAGGAATCAATATCACAAAGTTTTAATTACTGTGGCTTTATTTTATACCTTAATAGATGTAGAGTACATATCTCCCTTCTTGTATTTCTCCTTGAAAATTGTCTATTCTTAGCCTTTTACCAATCCATATGAATTTTTCAATCATCTTGTAAATGTCTAAGAAAAACTCTGAGGAGTTTTGTTTGGAAATACCATGAATTTATGGATTGATCTGGAAAAACTTCCCATGTGTGAGACACTGAGCATTCCCATTCATGAATGTAGCAGTTTGATGTGGTTATTAATTCCAAAAATAGATACTGGATTATGTTTGTAATCTGGTGTATTACTGGGCATGATTGAGTTATGATTAGGGCTTTGACTGGGCCACAGATAAAAGGCATGGCAAAGGACAGAGTTGGAGCTTTTGATGCAAGGGTTTATGATGTTGGAGTTTTGATGTTGGAGTTTGATGCTGAAGGCTTAAGCTGGAGCCACAGAAAGTAAACTTGCAGAGGAAAGAGAAGCCAGCCCCAGGAATGTAGGAACCAAGGAAGCCTGAACCCTCACAGATGTCAGCAGCCATCTTGCTCCAAATAGACTTTGGTGAGGGAAGTAACTTATGCTTATGGCCTGGTATCTGTAAGTTCCTACCCCAAATAAATACCCTTTATAAAAACCAACCAATTTCTGATATTTGCATCAGCACCCCTTTGGCTGACTAATACAATGAGTATAGCACATCTCTCCATTTACGAAGTCTTCTTTTGCTTTTTGATATAGATGTATAATTTTCCCCATAGTACTCCAGAGGCCCTTTATTTGGATTTTTATGGAACAATTATTTTTGCTGCTCTTTTGAATAAAACTTTTATTTATATTTTATTTTCTCATGCTTGCTGAAACATTAGGCAGATATTCATTTTTGCAAATTTCAATCTTATGTTTAGCAGACTTGCTGACCTTTCGATTTTCTTGGCTTTTCCATGTAAAAATCATATTATCTTTAAATAACTGCCAAGTTATGAACCGCATTGACTAGCTCACAAGTTGAGGCAAGTGTGAGAACTGGGAGGACTACAAGGCTACAGGTACTAGTAGGAAAACTCTAGGGTGAGGGGACCTTAGCAAGTGGCTGAAAAAGGTTGTGGTATAAGAGACTGATGCTTTGAAGCCTTCCCTCCTTGGCTAAATCAAGCCACTGGACTCAAGTGCACAAAGACAGAAACTTTTGCATATAAAAACAAGTGACAGACTAGAATTAGTTTTAGCCAACCCCTACTTTATATCCTTAATTAACTCTTTCTCATATAATTCTTAAATAAGCAAATTAAAATTCCCCCATTACGTTATTTTCCCTAAATATACACATATACACAACTAGAGAGGCTAGGATAAAGAATCCCTATATATGTATCAACCAGCTTCAGCAATTACCAGCTCATGGCCTATATTGTTTTCTTTTTGTTCACACCCATTTTCCCCACTAGATTATTTTGAAACAAATTTTAGATAGCATTTCATTCATAAATATCTCAGTATGCATTTCTAAAATGTAAGAACAATTTTTAAAAGCATAACACTACTTGACTTTAAAAATGTCAATAATTCCTTAATATTAAGAAATGCCAATTCTGGAACACCTGGATAACCACATGCAAAGAATTAATTTGGACCCATATGTTGCTCCATAAATAAAAATTAGCTTGAAATGGACCAATTACCTAAACATAAGAGCTAAAAACAAACAGGAGTAAATCTTCATGAACTTGAATTTGGCAGTAGATTCTTCAATTTGACACCACAAGCACAAGCAACAAATGAAGAAAACAGATAAAAGAAGACTTCATAAAATATTAAAAATCGGGGGGCAACAAAGAACATTACCAAGAATGTGAAAAGACAACCTACAGAATGTGAAAAAATAGTTGCAAATCATGTCTGATAAGAGTTTAATATCTAGAATGGGGGCTCTTAACCACAGGTCTGTGGAGAGATTTCAGGGGGTCCATAAGCTTGAATTGAAAATTCAAAAAAACTTTATTCTTGTGGGGACACTTTGGTGCAGATGTGATGTATTTATTAAATAATACACAGCATAGTGTGGGCTTAGTAAGGGCTCCATGGTTTTCACCTGACTGGCAAAGGGGTCTGTGGAACAAAAAAAGGTTAAGAACCCTTGGTCTAGAATATATAAAGAACTCTTATAACTCACCAAAGACAAATAACCCAATTAAAAAATGGGCAAATGACTTTAGTGTAGATTTTTCCAATGATGATAAACAAATGACCAATAAGTACATGAAAATATGTTCATTCCACTATTAAGGAAGTGCAAATCAAAATCACAATGAGATACCCCTTCACACTCACTCGAATGGCTATTAAATACAAAACAGAGGGAAGCAGATGTGCTCAAGCGATTGAGCTCCTGTCTACCATATGGAGGGTCCAGGGTTCGATTCCCAGGGTCTTCTGGTGAAAAGCAGACACAGAAGAACATGCAGTGAATGGACACAGAGAGCAGACAGCAAGCACAAGCAGTGGGCGAGGGGAGTATACATAAATAAATCTTTTTTAAAAGTACAAAATAGAAGATAACAATTGTTGGTGGGCACGTGGAGAAATTAGAACCCTTGGGCATTGCTGATGGGAATGTAAAATGGTGCAGCTGCCATGGAAAATAGTTTGGCATTTAAACATAAAATTATTATATGACATGGCAAGTCAATTACCAAGAGAGATGAAAACATGCCCATTACAGAAACTTATACACAAATGTATACAGCAGCATTATTCATAACTGCAAAACAGTAGAAACCACCCAAATGTCCTTCAATGAGTAAATGGATAAACAAATGGAATATTATTCAGCCATAAAAAGGAATGAAGTGCTGATACAAATTGGATGAACCTCGAAAATGTGCTAAGTGAAAGAAGCCACACACAAAGGGTCATATAGAGTGTGATTCCTTTCATATGATAAGTCCAGAGTAGACAAGTTCATAGACAGAAAGCAGATTAGGAATTACCAGGGGGAGGGGAGTGATTGCTTAATGAGCACAGGGTGTTTTTAGGAGTGATGGAAAATTTTGAAACCGGAGAGATCTTGTGGTTGTACAACATTGTGAACACACTAAATACCATTCAATTGTACACTTTAATATGGTGAATTCTATGTTATATGAATTTTATTCACCTCAATAAAAACAAATAAATGCATACATACATACACACATGTGTACACAAATACAGGCATTAATGAAAAATACTGCCTGTCAGTATTCATATATTGATAGATGTCTCATATATTTTAAAAATTGGTTTGTTTGAATCCGGAATCAAAATATCCACACATTGAGATTGGTTGATAGTTTTTCACCTCTCTTTTAAACTATAAGCTTTCCCTTCATTATTTTTTTTCTTCCATGCCAATTGTTTGTTGAAGATCCCAGCTCATTTGTCCTATAAAGCAATAGGATCTTTCAGACAATACAGGTGAAGGGTTAAATTATACAAGTTAAATTGGAAATGCATTAGAAGTGTCTGCTTTAGGGGACCATAAACATGCCTTATGGCTCAGCAATTTCACTCCTAGCTAGTTATCTCGAAAATGCATTCCTATGTATACCAAGGAACTTGTACTAGAATGTTAAAACACTATTATTTATTTTAGTGCCAAATTGTCCACATGCCAGATGTCCATCAATAATAGAATCAAAAAGTATATTCAGGGAAATGGACTTGGCCCAGTGGTTAGGGCGTCCGTCTACCACATGGGAGGCCCGCGGTTCAAGCCCCGGGCCTCCTTGACCCGTGTGGAGCTGGCCCATGCGCAGTGCTGATGCGCGCAAGGAGTGCCCTGCCACGCAGGGGTGTCCCCCACGTAGGGGAGCCCCACGCGCAAGGAGTGCACCCATAAGGAGAGCCGCCCAGCGTGAAGGAGGGAGCAGCCTGCCGAGGAATGGCGCCGCCCACACTTCCCGTGCCGCTAACAACAGAAGCGGACAAAGAAACAAGACGCAGCAAAAAGACACAGAAAACAGACAACCGGGGGAGGGGAGGGGAATTAAATAAATAAAAATAAATCTTAAAAAAAAAAAAAAAGTATATTCACACACAGTAAAATTATACAACTGTCAAAAGAATGAACCGTTGTTCCACACAACAGCATGGATGAATATAGTAAATGTGATATCGAGATAAAGAAAAAGAAACACAGAGGTGTACATCTGTTTAAAATTCAAAAAGAGGAATCACTGCTCTGTGGTGGGAGAGGTCAGATGAGGTGCTCCTTTGGGGGTGCGGATTTAGAAGGGCTTTGAGGGAGACTTGGGAGATGCTGGGTGATGCTAACTTTATAGAAATTCATTGAATTATACACAAAATTTTACACTTACAATATCTATGTTGTATTAAAATAAGAAGATTTTTCAAAAATCTCATTGGAGGGAGGAGGTGACTCAAGCCATTGGGCACCTCCCTCCCAAGTGGGAGGTCCCAGGTTCAGTCCCCAGTGCCTCCTAAAAAAAGAAGACAAGCACACAACGAGCAGACAGCAAGTGCAAACAACGATGGGGAGAGAAATAAACAAATGAATCTTTTTTAAAAATCATATTGGAACTTTCAAGGAACTCAATAAACTGTTTCTAAAAGGTATATGGAAGGTCAAGTTGTAAAGATTAACCAGAACACTCCAGAACAAAAGCCAAGTAGGGGAGTCAGTGTGTGGCAATTTGATATTATTGATGAATTCCAAAAACAAGATAGTGATCATGTTTGTAAACTGGTCAGTTCCTCTGGGTGTGATACCCTTTGATTGTATTAAATGCAGATGTTTCACTTTCACTTGATTAAGTTAAGATTAAGGCTTTGGTTTGGACACTTAAGTAGGATCTTGAATCTCTGCCCCCTTGGTGGGTGGACACGCACACAGAAAATGACGCAGCAGAGGAGAGAACTCCGTTTTGGATGGAGCCCCAGGGAGAGAACCAAGCTACTCACCTGACAGTTCACAGCTGGCCTTGTGGAGACAGCAGAGCAGCTGAGCCTGGGAAGAGGCAAGAGACGAGCCTTATGCCAGCCTCAGCTGAGATTGGAAGAAGCTGGGACCGTGGAGCCTCTTCCTAGGAGGAAGAGGAAGGCTGGACCCTCACAGAGACCGGCAGCCATCTTGCTCCAGCACGTGGCAACAGACTTTGGTGAGAGAAATAATTTACTCTTTATGGACTTGTGAATGTAAGTTTCTACTCCAAGTAAATAGCCTTTATATGGGAACCTCTTATATTTTTTAATGTAACATTTTGTGTCATCTATGTATCATTAAAAAAAAAAAAACAATAGAAATTTTGCTAAATAAAAAAAAAAATGCCAGTAGACTTCTGGTATTTTGCACCAGTACCCCTTTGGCTGACTAATACACAGTGTTATAAGATATATTGGCTTATTATAAATCTATAATAGATAATATTGCTTTGATGTAGGAATAGAATAATTGACAAATGACTTTGAATCAATAATGTTAAAATGGACCCACCCATTTACAAAAACCTGGCATGCCATAACCATGAGGATGAAGTTGAGTATTAAGTAAATTATGCTGGGATAAATGATTATCTTTGTGGGAAGAAAAAGAATAAAAATGGATCCCTACCTCAAAACACATTCAAAAATCAAATTCAGAATATATTAAATATATTAATAAAATATAAAACGTTTTTTAAATTAGAGGTAAATTTAGAAGAAAATTTTAGTAAACATTGGGGTATGGGATGATTCTGTAAAACATGATGAAAAAAACAGCAAACCCTGAGGAAAAGGTGGATGGATACATCTGGCTACATTAAAATTAAGTACTACTGTTCTTTAAATTACACCATAAAAAAATTAAAATACAAGCCTCAAGGTGAAGAAGATATTTGAAAAATTATTTAATGACAAATGATTGTTATACGTAATTCGTAACAAAGGCCGTATAATATGAAAATGACTAACAATCCAATTGAATTGGGCAAAACATTTGACTATACACTTCCCAAGTGAGGACACGGAAGTAGTCAATAAAAAGCACAAAAAGATGCACAACCTCATTAGCAATTAGAAAAATGCAAATTGAAACTTTAGTGAGATATAACATCACACTCACCAGATTGGCAAAAATTAAATATCTGAAAGTATTAAGTGCTGAGAAGAACGTGTAGCATTTAATCTTTATACCCTGCTGGTACAAGCATAAATTGGTACAACCACTCTGGAAAACAATTTAGTCTTCCCCAGCAAAGGTTAAGATGCCTATACCGTGTGTAGCGGCTTAGAGCTGTATACCCCAGAAAAGGAATTGGTCTTCAACTTCTCCATCCCCTGGGTATGAACCCTTGTAAGTAGTACCTCTGGTGAGTTACTTCAGGTAAGGGGAGGCCCAGCTGACTCAGGAGGGGTCTTGGTCCTATTAGTGTAGGTCTTAAAGGGACAGTCACAGAGAGAGAGAAAGTGGATGTGAGGAGCCAGAAGCTGGAAGCCCGCGAAACCCGGAGGACTAAGCAAGGCTGCCACGTGCATTGCCACATGACAGAAAGCCTAGGAACAAGGATCACCAGCAGCCAGCCCCAGTGTGACACATTCCTCTGGGAGAAAGCATCGCCTTGATGACACCTTGCCTTAAAACCATGAGCCAATAACTTGTGATGCTGGACCTATACCTTAGAGAAATTCTTGTTCTTATTTTATTGAGAGACGTGTCATTTATAATAATAGCAAAAGAATGGAGGTACCCAAAGGTCCATCAACTGGAGGAACCTTACATAAAAGAGGTGGTGCAATTGCATTTGTCTTATCCCTGACTTCAAAGGGAATTCTTCTAATAATACTCACCATTAAGAGTGATACTTGACATAGGTTTCCATAAATACCCCTATTTGGCTAAGGAAATGTCCTTTATATTTCTGATTGGCCAAGGGTATTTTCATGAATAGATTTAAAAATTATCAACCTCTTTTCCTATATCTATAGAGACAATACAAACAATTAAATCTGATAACGTGGTCAATTATATTGTGTGGTTAATGACCAGTCTTAAACCACAGGATAAATTAAATTTGATAATTGTGTGTCATCCTCTTTATCTGTGCCTAGATTCCATTTTCTTATATTTGCTTAGTTTGTCTGCATCTCTGTTCCTGAATGTGATGAGCCTGTAGTTTTCATTCCTTATGCAGAATTTTAATTATTTGACATCAAGACTATATCTAGCTCACAGAATTAATTTAAAGAGTTTTCCCCCTTATTCTCAGGAAGAGTTTATATAAAATTGGAACTTTGAATTAACACTCCTCTGTCTTTTAATTTCCATCATTGATGCTAGAAGTCTGTTGTTCATTTACCTTGTCAATCCTGGGCTTCTTTAAATTTTTTCTTCTTTTTTTGGTATTCTATAATTTAACAAAAATATATCTAAATATGGGTTTTTCTATATATCCTGCTTAGTTATAATTGAATTTATTATGATTCATTTTTTTCATCAATTTTGGAAGGTTCTTAGCCATTATCTCTTCACATAATTTCTCCATATTTTTCCTTTTTCTTTCTTTTGGAACTCCAAGCAGATGTATTTAAACCTCCTATCAACCACATCCTTAACTTCTCTTTTGTATTTTGCATTTCATCTCTTTGTATTACATTCTAGATAATTTCTTTGGCTTTATCTTCTAGCAAGCTAATTATTTCTTCAGTTGAATCTAAATTTTTGTCCATCCCAACCACTGAATTTTATTTTAATTATTATAATTTTTATTCCTAAAAGTTATACTTGGTTCTTTTTTTGAAAAAAAAAATCGCAATCTGTATGCTAAGTATAAATATTTATTTTACGTTCTATTTATGTTAATAACTACATTTAACATTTTTCTAAAGTGGGTTCTATATTTTGCTTTGTTTTGTTTTGTTTTAAATGACTACTCTCACTATGATGCCTTGCTTTTTTGTGTGATTTAGAGTTGTTTATTGGTGTA
Organism: Dasypus novemcinctus; assembly: GCF_030445035.2. Classification (NCBI taxonomy): domain Eukaryota; kingdom Metazoa; phylum Chordata; class Mammalia; order Cingulata; family Dasypodidae; genus Dasypus; species Dasypus novemcinctus. The sequence goes on from NC_080697.1 coordinate 7,407,044, forward strand.
TCACATCTTGGAAGTATATCTGTGGGAATCCATTGTTGCCTAGCACGCTTCTCTGGAATCCTCTTTGGGAATGCTACAAATTCAGGGATTTTCCATTGGTGGTATCCAGGATTTCTCATGCAAAAAATTTCCAGGTATTGAAATTCTCCAAAATGTATATGATTTTCTGTAGGTTTTTCTCTTCTCCCCAGAAGACTTTTTAAAATAAATGGTAAATGTGTAGATTACTGGACACGGACTCACGGATTTTGATTTGGCTGGCTTGCGGTAGGGTCTAGGTATATGTAAATAATTTTCAATAAGGACACTAGAAAATTCTTATTCTGTTGTTCTAGGAATCATATTTTAAGACATGCTATACCAGGAACTTTACATTTTAACATATAGGCAATAGGAACTAAATATTATTCATCTGAGATATAAACTCATCAACTTTAAGATTACTTTGGTAGTTATAGAGTGAATGTGCTGAAGTAGGAGAGACTGGTGGTTGGAAGACTGCTGGGCTGTTGAAATAGTCCTAATGAAAGAAGGAAGCCAGGTAGCTGATATTTCTGAGGTAAAATCTACAAGGTTTGGTGATCAAGGGGATATAGGTGTGAGGGAGAAGAAAACGCCAGTCATGCCTCTGGAAGTTAATCCTTTTGTTTTTCAAAAGTTATTTGATGTCAGGGTGATGGATTCTACTGCTCAAAGCTCCACTTTTCTATATTTACAATTGTATGTTTTCTTATGAAATACTACTTGAATATGCAATGAAAACCACCACATGACATTTTCTGAAGGAATATGAAACACACACACACATACAAGCTTCTATAAATAGGAAGTCACCCATGCCCTATCACCCTTGTGTATACACTAAGCTTGATATTTGGAAGGTAAATGTTATGTGTCATCATTATAAGTGTTTTCCCTCTTGGCATTTGGGAGAACCACAAAAGACCTTTTTTTTTTTTTATAAAAGCAGAATTAGAAAAATTCACACGAAATCAAATGCCACAGGAGATCAAAAGCTTATCAGAGGTCTATGACTATGGGTCATGGGGGGAAATCAAAATGATTTTCTGACAGTTTCTAAAATAGCCTAATGACTACCAAAAGCTCCAAATACACCTGAGCAGTGAGCAGCAAAACACAGACCACAGTTGTGACACTTTTTGCTCCAAAGGCATTCTGAGTGGTGGTCAAGGTTGATCTTACTTACCTAAGTATCACTGGTAACCCAGTCGTACGGAAGTCTACCAATGCAGGGATAGAGTAGAGTCGATATAAACAATTCACAACAGCAGTCACATTATATCCGTGGTCGTCTTAACTACGAAAGCACACTGAACACATGCTTTTCAAAGCCTTCACCAGAACCTCTTCCGGAGTTTACACAACACACAAACTTGATGCCCTGTTCCATCTCTCCTTCACTTTCCATGCCCTAGAACTTGCTGTCCATTTCAACAGACACGCCTCCACCAAAGAGAGAAGTCCTTTATGAGGACTTTTACAGGACACCATATGATGAAACTCACAGCTCTTCGTTTTTCACAGGAATTAATTTTAAGTGAGATTCGGGAAATTTAAAAGGGAAGTATGAAAAACATGAACTCTCCATTCCACTTTTAACGGGAACAAAAAGGATTTTTAGTTGCCCAAAAAGTAAGTGTCAGTCTTAAATTTCCAACAGGGTTCTTTTTTGAAAGGTCAGCAATATTTTTCTTTTTTTTTTTTTAGCTTTCCTAAGTGTTTAGTCATCTTTACAGATCTTCCAAGCTGGAAAAGATCCATAACTATCTCTGATATGCTTCCTTTGACCTTGCTAACTCAGAAGGGCCCTCAAATATTGAAGAACCAATGAAGCTTTTCAGTGATGACAAAATTACAAGACTAAGTTGCTGCAAGATTATTTCACGGACATTTCGTAAGCCAGCTCATGGGCAAGGTAGAGTCATCAAGGATTTCTAAGCAAAAGAGTTACACAGTTAGAGCTTGATTTTTAAAAGATCCATCATATTATGACCTTAAATTTTCTAAAATGATGAACATTTTCAAACCTACCTAAAACAAATATGAATTGTATAATAAGCCCCATGAGCTCATCACCAAGCTTCAGCAACTACAGGACATGCTCAACCTTCTTCCGCTGTCATTTCTTCATTACCCCTCACTGGATGATTCCAGAGCTAATTCCTGACATCATAACACCTTAAGTATAACTACTTCAGTAGGTGTCTCTAGAAGATAAGGAATTTTTAGAAAACATAACCATGATACTCTTATCACACATTTTAGAAACTAACAGTAATTCCTTAACATCACCAAACATCCAATTTTAGTCTAGGCTTTGAATGCATGCATTGCCCATGTTATTAGTGATTTGGTGAACACAAAATGACCTTGACCACACAGTGCCTGTAGTCAAGTTGGGGAGAAATCATAGAAGATACACTGTTTCTATCCCTGTCAACTGCTGTGACAATGTAAGCATAAAATGAATAATTATAGTAGGTTGAAATACTGAATAGTTAAAACCAATCAGTTCATAATGATACTTTTTAAAAAATCTTGTGGGTCACTTTTGGAGATGTTAGAGAAACAACACGTTGAACTGAAAACTGGAAAATTACAGGAAAGAATCAAACATGTATTTTAAAAAATTTTAAAGTACTTCAAGATAACCAAATAGTCAATGAAAGTTTTTTATTTTCCTCAAGAAGTATTCCACTTAATAGATAAAGAAAGATTGGTAGACTAAACCATCGCCATCTTATAATCCCTAATGGAATAATAAATTTAATGCAATGATCAACAATAGTTGCTAAAATCACTAGACAAAATGATAATGGGGAACTTTAAAAATGGAGGGATCAAGCCAGCAATGCTTGACAAGACTGATCACCAAAAGAGACAAACGGGGTGGATCAGAGGAGAAGGGCACCTATTACCACATCCAGGGGAGGGTCTCACCACACAGAGGGTAGCACAGGGCGCACAAAACCTGCCCCCAGGAGCAGAGTCGCCAGCAAAGCACGACTGGCACAGGCACCAGGTGTTCCACTGCTCACTGACACAGAGGAGAGACAGCAAGATCAGCTTCCCAGAGGACGCCTGCCCCCCGTGGGCAGCGGGTCTCCATCCACAGCAGACACAGGGGCATGATCTAGTACCCCCTCCTGTGCTGTGTCTCAGAGGAAGGACCCGCTCCCTCCCTGGCAGGCAGGTAGACCAGCAGGTGTGGGCCCAGTACCAAGACTTCCACACCTTGCCCAGGCTGTCTCCAGGGAGTGAAGGGAAGGAAGGTGTGGGCAGACCGCTGCCAGCTAGGGGGTGTGCTTCCCCGCCAGGCACGCCCGGGAAGGGAGCCAGCCCATGCCCTCCTAGGTAAGGCTCACACAGCCAAGCCTGAGCACCGGCTTTATTTGCCCAGCGTGTGGAAGGGTAGAAGGTGGAGCTGGGACTGCCCCCACCACAGCAGGCTTACTAGCTCCTCCATCAAAGTACACAAAACTCCCTGGGAAGCATTCTTGCCAGAAGATGGAATGTGGTTCTGATCACATCTCTATGGCCAACTACTGGTTGGCAGGAGATACAGAACAGAGAAACCCACCAAACGATTCCACGGTGACATATTCAGCCTTCCTGGGCTGTGGGAGTCTCCACAGGACAAATGATCTGCGTTCTTCTCCACGGAAATTGCGAGGAGAAAGAGGATGGAGAAAACCTAGAATTAGAGAGACTTAAGAGTCATGTCAATCAAATGTAATATATGGACCGAGCTTGGATCATGATTGGAAACAAGGCAACTGTCAAAAATTTAAAAACAAAGACTCAAACACGGATTGGATATCAGATGATATTATGGATATATTTAAATTGTTATATTTCTAAAGTTCTTATGGGGATAAAAATGAAATGCTTATAGGTGAAATGATATAGTATTAAAGTTTACAGCAAAATAACAAAGTGGGAGAGAATTAGATAAGCAGAATGGGCCATGATTTGATAATTATTGAAACAGAGTGATGGGCATATGTGGATTCCTTATACTAGTCTCTCTACTTTGGTCTATACTTAAAATGTTGTATTATTGTAAGGTCAAATATGAATAGATAAATGTGTTTAATGTATATAAGGAAGTAAAGAAGGAAATGAAAACATGAACAAAGAAAAGACTATCAAAACTCTGAAAAATAATCTAAACATACCTGCAGAATGGAAAATAATATTTTTTAGCATTTGTATTGAAGTTTATCATTTATACCTGAACATCCATAAACAGTAAGTGTATAGTTTAAGTTGTGGACTTACAGAGCAAGCATCCATATCATTATATAGGGCTCCCATACATCAATCATCCCACCACCAACACCTTGCATTTCTGTGAAACAATTGTTACAAATACAAAAGAGCATCATCAAAACATTTCTACTAAGTACAACCAAAATCTTACATTTGGTGGATTTTTCCCCCAACCCACCCAGTTGTTGACACCCTGTTTTAGTATTATATACTAGTTATAGTTTGTGAGAGAATGTTCTCATATTTGTTGTTACCCACAGTCTACCTTCTACCACAGGACTTACTGTTATACATTCCTATGCCTTATATAGTTCATTCAAAGTGGCTCTCATACTCATCACAGAGTTGTGCTGTCATCAACTCAATTTTAGAATGTTTTCATTATATAATCAAACACCCAAAATGATATTTTATGAAACTTCAGTCTGATTCTAAAATTTATGTTGAAGAACAAAAGGATAAGAATTTTTTAAACTCCCTAAATAAAAAACAAGAAGGAAATGGATAAGGAGATGAAGAAGGAGAAGAAAATGAGAAAGAGAAGTGGAGGAGTAGAAGGAGAAAGAGAGCAGGTCCTACAAGATATCAAGGTTTATTACAAATTAATAAAAGTTAAGATAGTGTGCTACTGGTACAAGGGAAGATTAATAGACCAAAGGACTAAACCAGTGAGCACAGAAAGACACTCCACATACACACCATAAGAAAATGTTAAACAGATAACATTGAAGTTTGTTGGGAAAAAATCGCTAATTCATCAAATGGTGTAGAGGCAGCTAATTATCAGAATGGGGAAAAATGAAAATAAGTACCTGTCTCATACCCAACAAAAATGAAAAATACTACCCTGTTTAATTTTAGAAAAATATATTTGGGGAGGGGGGCATATTTCACAAGATTCTATATGTTCTAATCATGTGAACAATTCCATAATATGCTTTATCTGCATTTTACTCATTGCAGGAAGAACCAGACTCTCCAATACCCATCTTCTCCCTTACTCTAATACTCATAAGGTTCTGTACTTTATTCTGACCCATTTCTTATCTTCTGTAAATCCTGAACCCTTCAATTCCTCTGTGCTCTCTGGCATTCATTGTCCATCATTAGAAAAATCCCCTATATTTTCAAATTTGTCTTGAAAACTCCCTTCACCTTCTCTTGAAGAGAAATTTAGCTCTTCCTTCAGGACACTGCTTCTGATAAAATCACACAAACTTCAATTTCCCAATCCTAAAATGAGAACACTGAACACTAGATAACATTTTAGGTGTTTTTCAAATATAAGAATTCCTGTTCTTTCCTTCGTCTGCAAGTCTTATCACTCTAAGAGATCATATACTTCATTCTTCACCAGTAAATACTACAAGCTGAAAATGAAATATTTGCCATGGTGTTTACATTAAAAGTAAAGCAAATGTGCAGGATATATTGTGTCTTTTGGAATAGACTTTCAATTACATATCTCTTAGGATTCTTCTCCTTGATTTTCTAAAGTGCATTTTTAATGATTTACTATTAATGATTGGAGAATTTAATTTCACTTAAGATTAATAAATTAGGGCATGCATTTTAATACTCACTGTATGTATTTTTCGTTTGTCAGAACTGCAAGATCTAGTATTTAAAATTGATGTAAACAAGATATTAGATACAATAAATAAGAAAAATATGACAATTCTAAAACCTGTTGTGATAGGAAAACAGCTATATTACCAGCACTTGGTTCAACATCCTGATAGAATTGGCAGTTAAAAGACCACGCACAACAGTTCAGATTTCCAGTGCTATGCATCCTATGACATATTTAACTAATTTCCATAATTCTGCAATTAGTGCTTATCAAGTAATTTCTGTATCTGTATGCAATGATTTAAAATAAAAACAGATGCCAGAGAAAAAATTATTTTTCAGTGAAAATAAACTAGGGAACTAAAGAGTAGACAAAAGAAAAATGGGAGTATGAATAGCCACCACGCACCATTGGCACGTATTTTTAAATGTACCAACGTGTTCATTCATCCTAACCCTCGAACCAAGTTGGTAAAATCAAGGCATGAAGAATGTTTTCATATAAAATGCTTGATTACATAATTGTGTTAAATATTAAACAACATCATTTAAACATAGTGTTTAATAAGACTATACCGTATATGTGTGTACAATTAAAATTATATTAAAGTTAATTCAAAATATCTTGTCCAATAAGGAAAGTAAATCAATAACTGCAAGAAAATAAAATTGGCTCGGTAGTCTCATCCCAAAATGAGTTAGTAAAAGTTCCTCTTTGCTTTCCCTGTACATTTTCCAGATGGCAGAAGCTGTCCCACCTCCAGATCATGCCTCTAACATCTCAAAACTCTATAAGCATTTGCATTTTTTGTACTTGGGTGGTATTTCATGAGTAGGAGCCATTGTGAAAACAATGAGGACTGCTCACTTCTAGGAGAGCTGCAATGTCTGTGGTTTTTATGTTCTTCTCCTCTCAGAGGTAGAGGAAGAGACCTTGACACTTCCTTACCTTCAGAGAGGAACCCTTGCTTCTGCTTGGCTGTTAGAAAATGAGGTTCTTCTAACTAGTTCCATGGCCAGGCTGTGACCATTTTCCATCTGCAGGACGTCTGTCTTAACCAACTGACAGTTCTACCTGGGCAACTCACTTGGATGTTGCCCTCCAAAACCATGCCCTTATTTTGAATATATATATAAAATTCTTTTGGTATTACCATTCTTTTTTTTCATGTAATAAACTTTATTTTTAAAGAAGTTTTAGATGACATAAAAGTTATATCAAAAGTATAGGGGATTCCCATATAATCCCACTCCCTCCCTTCCCACATTTTCCCCTGTTAATACCATCTTACATTAGTATGGTACATTGTCACAATTGATGAACAAATATTGAAGCAGTGCTGCTAATCAAGGTCTATAGTTTACATTATAGTTTACACTTTGCACCATACAATTTTATATGTTTTGACAAAATGTTTAATGGCCTGTATCCATCGTTGCAATATCATGCAGAGCAATTCCAAATCCCCTAAAAATGCCCTATGTTCCACCTATTCTTCCTTCCCCCTCCACTCAGAACCTCTGGTAACCACTATCTTTATATCAGAGCTACAGTTTCTTCTGTTAATACAATAATAATGTCTACTTTGTCCATAGTTGCATTCTCCCCTTATGTTTGTTCATTCCTCAATCTTGAGGATTTGGGAATGATGATGCCTGCTTGGCTTCAGATTGAGAGGGGGCTTAGATCTTATGAGGCAGATGGAAGAACTGTTTTGTTTGCAGTTGTAGATACTCCTTGTTTGTTGGGATGGGGGTTGTCCCTCACCATCATTTCTTTAGTTGTCCTGGGTGAATCTGATAAACTGGAGAGTAGGTGTTGGCCACGAATCTGCTGAGATTCAGGGCTCAACCAGCATATGAACAGACCAAGGATTTAAGTCTCTGGGACAGATGTTTAATGAGTATAGTGCTAATTACGGGCTCAAATAAAAGGGGTTGAAGAATCATGTGTAAGGAAATCATAAACGAGTCTAACTCTGTTATAGTGGGGAAATAGGTTACCATATATTCCAAGGCAAGGCCCACTGATGGGGTGATGATTTCATGGGGTGTATGCCTGGGATGATTCTACAGCCCTTGGAAGCACCCTTATTTGAGGCTTTGTTTGCTATGGCAGTTAGTGAGATCCACCTGAGATGTGCATAAGTATAACCTCTGGAATGACATCCTAACTCACTTTGAAACCTCTTAACTGTAAAAACTTTTTTGTATTTAATGTTTCTGCCTTTTGGTCAAGGTCTTTTTCCAAAGCATTAATAGTTAGTGTTTGGTAATAATCCCTCAGTGCTAGGGAGGCTCATTCCCAGGAGTCATGTCCCATGCCTGGGGAAGGTAGTATGTTTATTTGTTGAGTTTGACTTATAGAGACACCACATTTGAGTAACAAGCAGGTTTTCAGGAGGTAACTCTCAAAGTAATAGATATTATTAGGTTGTTTCAATTTTACAAGAATAAGGTTCATAAGTATAAGCATTAATATTGAAGACTTGGCATATTGGTTTGTTTTCTTTTATTAGTCACTGCCTATATACTCGAGAAATTCTTATCCCTATAACTGAAAACATAGCAGTGCTCAATTAGAATTCAATATTTTATTGGTTATTGTGTGGGTCTCCACCCACTGAGATAACATCCTATGACCACGTGAACACATTCATATTCCATGGAGACATGCCTCAGAAAACACTTCACCACACCTTCCCCCACCTTGTCTTTTATAGATTACCTTTCATTCCCCTCAGTCGGTCACTTAGTAGCACCAAAGAATTTACCCCCTCATCTAACCCCTCTAATTCATGGGCATAAACAGGCCAGAATGCTAAGAATTTTAGCTTGGGTAGTATGCTCCAAGTTTTCCCAGCATGGCTCAAAAGTACGATAAACACTGTCCTGCTTTTCATATTTCCAACATAAAAAAGTTCTAAAAACAAAAAGGACAGCCTTATCCTTCCCCTTGAGGACCACTGATTTCATTCATGCTATCTAAATGTTCGAATGGAAATCATTTAGAAATTAAATGCATATTCTCAAGGTGTGTAAGGGCTGGCATAATGACCCTGAGCAAAACACTTCTAAACGACCTCACTCCCGTGGCTGGAGTACTTGCTACTGAGAGTTACAGGGCTCCCAGTTTAGGAGACAGATGGTGAAGAAAGTGCGTAAAGTCCTATTAACTCATTAGTGACCTCACTGCCTCCATCATCGGAAATCAGCAGGGGTAGCAGAAGATTAAAACTGACTTCTGGAAATATAAACTGACCTAAGTTTATGCAGAATGAGAATGAATGTGACACTCAACAGTACTCATCACTCTTGAGATTTTGAGAGCTGCAGCAAAGAGGACTGGGAACATCCTACATGATTATTCATGGACACTCTATGACATTTCTGATCAATCCCCCAGGGACCACTTATTGCAAAAACAATTACGGACTAAATAGTGTTGAGCTGTATTATTGCAAACCTTAATGACGTGTGTGAATGAGTTCCTTTCACAAGTATAAGAAGCTCTGCCAGTGGCCAGGACAAGAGTGCTAACCTGTAGCCATGACCGAATTCCCTTTGAGGTTCGCTTCAGGACATCACTTGAAACCCACTGGAAGGGCCTTCTCAGATCCTGCTGCTTTTAGCACAAAATCTACTGTCGTAGATTCAAGCCTCCAACAGTAATGTTTCCTGCTATTAATTTCCTTATTTCTTCCTAGAGAGACCAATGACCCATTTTTATCATGTGAATCCAGACCCATAACAACAAATAGGATGCTCCTTGGAGAAGTCTCAGACTTTTTAGACATCTGGAAATCCTAGACTAAATTAATCCTACAAACAGAAATTAAACCTTGTGTCAAAGTTGTCGCAGCCTTCCAGACCTGCTCCATGTGAGAGGCTGAAGACAACATTCACAGAAAGAGCAGAGCATCCACCTGCCTAACTGTCAACAAGAAGGCCACACTTCTGATTCACTTGCTCGTACCTAACAGATTCCAACATGCCGCCTATAAACTCAGTCCCGGCTTGACCCTCCTGTGTCCCACTGACATTCGCCGTGGCCCAGAAGCTAAAGAAAATACTTTGAACTCCAATGTCTGTCCTAATCATATCTTTTCTTCCAGGAAGCAATTTATTGACTTTTTCATTGGAAACTGTCACACAGACTGAGCAGGGTAGCTAATTCACTCTCTCCCAGCAAAGAAAAGGATTAGATTTCCAAACATCTCTAAAACCAAAGCACCAGTGTGTTAAATGAGCACTTCTAGCTAGAGCACTACTCCATCTGGACCCACTGGTTTGGTCCCTGAGGGCCAAATGTGAGAAGGAAGGAATTTACTTCCAAGGACTGTGCAGAACTAAACTTCACAAAAAGGATTGGCCTGTACCAGCTACTGACAAAGTATTCTTTTCTATGGAAAAGACACCATAACAGCACATTCCTTCAATGTTTTGCATATTGGATCTACTCTCCATGATGCTTAACTCTGAAAGAGGAAGACTCATGATACTGTGATGTGGGAGTGATGGTCTAACATGTGGAACAGAAAAATTCCCTAAACATTCTGAGCATGAACTTGTAGATTCAGGACTGTCCCCATCATACCAGAGAAAGAGGGGAGTCCCTGAGCTATATTTAGCAACTGTTGTCTCTGGATTATTTTGCCATAGGAAAGATAAAATCATTTTTGGAAACAAGTGTTAGCAACTGTAGCTGTTTGGCATTATTTATGAATTCCAAAAATAGATATTGGATTATGTTTGTAAATTGGTCTGTTCCTCTGGGTTCATTAGATTGTGTTGGATTCAGAGGTTCCACTCTTACTTGATTAAATCTTGATTGAGGCTTTGATTGGGCCATGTCAGTAGGACAGAGAAAGTGACAAGGCAGAGGAGTTAGTTGGAGTTTTAATGTTGGAGCCCCAGGAAGTAAACACACAGAGAAGCAGATATGTGAGAAAAGAGAGAAGACTCCTTTAGACATGGCAGAGGCCCTGGGTAGAGAGACGAGCCATTAGCCTGATAGTCTACAGCTGGCCTTCTGGAGAGAGGAGAGCCGCTGAGCCCAGAGAGAAACAGTCCCGCTGGGAGAGAGACAAGACTTCTCCCAGCCTATAGCTGATTTTGGAAGAAGCTGGGACCACAGAGACTTAAGAGGAAGCCAAACTCTCGCAGATGTCAGCAGCCATCTTGCTCCTACACGTGGCAACAGACTTTGGTGAGGGAAATAATTTATACTTTATGGCCTGGTAACTAAGCCTCTACCACAAATACCCTTTATAAAAACCAGCAGACTTCTGGTACTTTGCATCAGTACCCCTTTGGCTGACTAATACAATAATTATACGCAGAGCTGCACTAAAAATGTGACCTTTGCAGAGTATATTGCAACATTGCTTCTCTATAAAACTTGAAGCTTAAGAAATGGCACTGGCTCCATATGGAACGTTTTCCCCTCCCTGTGAAAGGGCTGAGGCATGATGGTTGCAGAGAGCAACCTATTCATCCTGCAGAGATACTGCTCTGTTGGAGCAATCTCGAACTCAGCCCATTTTCAAGCAAAGGAGTAACGTCAGGACTGCTTCTCAAAAATGAGTCTCTACTGTGAGCTGCTTGGAGTGTCACCTCAACCATCAAAGGAGGGATGGGCTCAGCTGTGGTGAGGAAACTTCCAACCTATTCCTGTCAACTCAAAGGGTGTCCAAGGTTTATCTAGCCCCACCTGAATAATGTGGCCGAGGCTCACCACAATGAGGATAAGAACTTATCTACATCAACTGGCAGCCTTCCAGGGAATTCAGAAATACAAACTAAAATAAATAGGATAGCATTCATTTACATGGAGAAGTAGCCCTTACAAAATGCAACAAACATTTTAGCCTTACAAAGAAGCATCTCAAACGTTCCCACTTGCATGCCAAGTATTGAACCGCAAATAAGATATTTGAAGAAGTTAACAGATGTGGCTCAACCAACTGGGCTCCGGTCTACCATATGGGAGGTCCGGGGTCCAATGCCTGGGGCCTCCTGGTGAGGGCAAGCTGGCCCACGTGGAGAGCTGGCCCACGCAGAGTGCTGGCCCATGCTGGAATGCCACAACACAGGAGTGCCGCCCTGCGCGGGAGTGCCGCCCAGTGTGGGAAAGGCCGCCCCGTGCAGGAGTGCCGGCCAACGCTGAGAGCTGACACAGCAAGATGATGCAGGGGAGACACAGAGGAGAGAAAATAAGAAGACATAGCAGAGCGGGGACCTGTGGTGGCACAGGAGAGTGATTGCCTCTCTCCCACTCTGGAGGGTCCCTGGATCAGTTCCCGAAGCCACCAAATGAGAATACAAGCAGACACAGAGGAACACACAGCAAATGGACACAGAAGCAGACAAAAGGGGGAAGAAATAAATTAAAAATTTTAAAAAAAGAAGTTTACACGAATCCATCTTTAAGGTGGAGTACTGATTACGGTCCCCAAAGAACTGCAAATGTGAAACATTAGGAAACATTCTCTCGTGCCCTTTCCTTTTCCAGATTGCAAGTTGTGATCTTCTTAGACCTCCTCTTTGTCCCCCTCTTGGTGTCAAATTATGATATGACAGAACTCAGATGTGAAACCACATGGGTTCCTGAGTGCTGGTGAAAGAAACCTCGGAAATACAGGAGAGAGAAAATGTTTCTCTCCCTGACAGCCGCAGAAAATATTATTTTGCCTCTCTAGTTCAAATAAAAGGGTTTTGGAGAACATCCACGAAAGTATCAATCTCACTCCCCTCTGTGGAAAGTGTCATCTGTTCTGTGTTACTGAAACTGTCCTTATGCCAGGGAGTCTTTCAGAATACTTGGGCTTCAGAGATTACTGCTGTGCCCTGAAAATATGTTAACCCTCCAAGTTTGTGATCCTGATTAGCCTTTGCTATTTCAGTTATTATTATCCCTATAATAATATTTAAACTAGAGTCATTGTTTCCTGAAAGGTAAGGTACTAGTGAGGTTTCTCTTTTTAAAGCCAGGACACATTTTGGAATTCCCTTTTTTCTCCCTTCGTCCATAAATGTAACACTGATCCCGTGAAAAGATTGATTTCTTGATTCATAGTTCAAGATTCTTGGTCTCATTTAAAAAAATTTTTTATGATTTGTTATAGCACAACTAATATATTTCAAATGGACAAAAACTTAGTAGCATTTACACTATCTTGAGATAAAATGCCTTGGAATGGAAGCTTCCTTTCCAGTACTTTCAGGTCTATAAGAAGTATCTAGAAAATTTACTACTGTGGAAAATGAAGACTGCTTAAATTGAGCGGGGTGGGGGGAGGCCTGTGCTTTTTCTTTTTGATTAATTGCTGTAACACTGTCCATCAGATGGCTAAGGGAGTTTCATAATTTCTTTACACATCATTAGGTGCCAAAGCTCTTGCAGGACAACTTTGATGCTATGTGGATTCTGCCATTTTGTTAGCACTGATATGGCTCTTGGGTCCACCACTCCATTAGAACTATTAATGCCATTCATATTAATTTTTGTTACAAATCTTACAAAGAGGGTGCTTCTGGGTATTTAGGTCCACATTCTATTTTTTTTATTTTTTTTTTTTGGCTCTCTGCGTCCATCCACTGTGCGTTCTTCTTTGTCTGTATTTATTGATTTTATTTCCCCTTCCTCCTTGTGACTTGCTTGCTGTCTGCTTTCTGTGTCCATTGGCTGCACACTCTTCTGTGGTTTTTTTTTTGCTTGTCTCCCTTTTTGTTGTGTCACCTTGCTGAGTCGGCTCTCTTCAGTGCTTGTGGGGCCAGGAGGCACCCCACAGCGTCTGTGGGTTGGGTGGCGCTCCGTGGCGCTCACGGGCCCGGCAGCTCTCCACAGCGTGCGGGCCAGCCCGCCTTCAGAAGGAGGCCCCGGGACACGAACCCAGGGCCTCCCATATGGTAGACGGGAGCCCACCTGATGGAGCCACAGCCGCTTCTCCACATTCCATTTTAAGGCTATATATTAGGTTTTCGTAAATCGGTCCTGAAGGCTCAATTATCATCCCTGTCCATCTTGTAAGGGTCATCATCTTCTTGACCCTGGCTAGCTATGCCATCTTCCAGTCTTTTCTGACCTTCTTCGAGTTCTTCCAATAGTGAGAAATGATGAGGGACTTTTGCTCCCAAGCCTGTGGTGGCTGCCATCTTGCATCGCTGTTGCTCAAAGCCCTCTCATTTAAATTAAATCTAGTATATGCTAGGGCATTTTGAATTACAGAGAGAAAAACAAAGTTCCTGAGACTATACACATTTTAGGATGCAGAAGGAAGATAATAATTTTTAGCTAATACTACATTTGGGGAAGCCACCTATAACACTTTTCCTGATGCTTGTTGGTTGGCTGAAAACAAAATATATCTTGAACTTCCCTCTTACTTTAAACTTGAATTTTCAACCCTTATTTGCAAAACCATTAAACATAGCATGAAGTTCCTTCGTGGGAATTTCGTGATTTACAGATGAGCAAATTGGAGAGCAAATGGATTAAGTAAGAATCTCAGAGTCCCGCATCAAGGAAGGAAAGGGTGAAATGTTAAGTGGCTAAGTACTAATTCCGGATGTGTGATCCAGCAGCCAGCTGCTTATGAAGTAACTAGAAATATGGAATTGCATCTAGTTACTATGGCCCAATTCCCACATTAGGAAGAAAAATTCTAACATGTTACAGAAATAGACATACTTAAATGGGAGCAGGATCCCTTGCTGTGTTACTCGAGCCTTTTTCCAGCTCACTCATAAGCGCTGCCATTTTACTTTGCTGTTCTTATTTCAAATAATATAAAGGGCAAATGTTTGTGTGGATGTGTAAGGATTCATGCTCAAGACCAGGAAAATAAATAGACTTTCTTTCATTATATCGTCTCTTTCTATAATCTGGTTTTACATTTCTGTACTCAAAACTATTGTGAGCGCTCCTGTCCTTAGAGAATATTTAACTTTTAACTAAGCCTAGCAGTTTTATAAGTTTATTGAATCAAAGTAGATTCTATCATTTGTGACACTTTCATAAATGACATTTTGATGGAGAAAATGCAGATGTATAATGAGGTAGAGTAGAAAAAGCCTTTCAGTCTTCAACCATAAGTTAATTTTTAAAAAGGGACAAAGAAATTATTAATTCTTATTGTAATTTCTTCTTCCTAATTGACTGTAATGAGGAAGGATAAAATATGATCAACTAAAACAAATCTGTATACCAACTAATCACAGAGAGGAAGGAGAAGAATCAATTCTAAGAAATGCCTCCTTAACCTCGGATGTTGACTTAGTGTGCTAAATCATCCCTTCAACAGTAAGGGGACACCAAATAAGAGAAGGGTTTTGTGGACTGTGCCTCAGAGATGAAGCAATGGACACATAAATAATTACAATACAACACATGGCAATTGAATATAGTTCTATAATTGAAGAAAGTATAATGGGAAAGTTGAGACGGAAGGCATTATTTGTGGGTGGGAGGAATGAGGCAAGGGTTTAAAAAGATGTCAAGGTAGTAATTTTTTATGGCCCTGTCCAAATCATCCTTTGCTGTGGCAAATAGGTTAAGAGAAAAATTACTTCTAAAAATATGTATTGCTGCACACTAGAAAAGTTCTTCTCCTATCAAGATAGAACACAGCTAGATGGCTGAAATGTATGTTTTCTTAATTACTGCCTGCTGATGGAAGTCCAGATTCCTTAGCATGTATTCAAGACCTCCATTATCTGGCTCTAACCTCCTTCTAGCTTTATTTTTCACCAAGTCACTTTCTACTTAACTACACTCCAGGAAACCAGAATATTCTGCACCTTCCCTTTCTTTATATAGTTTGTTTCCTCTGTATCGAATGTCCTTTCCCATCCTATTTCATCTGTCATAGTTATCGATCTCTCAGGAAGCGGACTTGGCCCAGTGGTTAGGGTGTCCGTCTACCACATGGGAGGTCCAAGGTTCAAACCCCGGGCCTCCTTGACCCGTGTGGAGCTGGCCCATGCGCAGTGCTGATGCGCGCAAGGAGTGCCTTGCCACACAGGGGTGTCCCCGCATAGGGGAGCCCCACATGCAAGGAATGCGCCCCATAAGGAGACCTGCCCAGCGCATAAGAAAGTGCAGCCTGCCCAGAAATGGCACCACACACATGGAGACCTGACACAGCAAGGTGACACAACAAAAAGAAACACAGATTCCCATGCCGCTGATAAGGATAGAAATGATCACAGAGGAACACACAGCAAATGGACACAGAGAGCAGGCAACTGGGGTGGGGGGGGTAAAGGGAGAGAAATAAATAAAAATCTTTAAAAAAAAAATTATTGATCTCTCCCTGAAAATTTAGTTCAAATGCTATTCCCTCATCTTTCTATCCACCTGTGATGGCCACTCCTCTACCAAGATATGGGGTTTGTTTATCCATCCCTTACAGCTGGGCCGAGGCTGTGACTACTTGGACAAAAGAAGATAGCAGATGGACTAGTGAGCCAGGCTTTAAGAGAACTAGCAAATTCTGCATCTTGATATGGCGAGGAAGCCTGAGCTAGTCACATGGAGAGCCCACCTGGAAAGAGACAGATGCCCATCCTGCCATCCCAGCTGAGGCACCTGACGAGAGTGTGGCATTCAGCCCAGCTGAACACTTGGAGGATGACATGGCCTTCCATTGGCTGACAGCAGCCCCTGAAAGATCCCAAAGAAAGCCAGACAAACCTAGTCAGCCCATAGCAGGATTAGAGAAAAGAATAAATTCTTATTATAAGCCACTAAATTTTGGAATGATTTGTTATGCAGCAACGGAAAATTGGGATACCATCTGAAAAGTATGCGCTGAATGGTCTTTAAGGACCTGCTCTCAAGGAACTTGGAGTTTAGCAGAAGGCAAAGACATATGAATTCATAAATTCATTAAAGTGCTGAAATGTTGTGATAGAAGTCCATATATGCTACAGCGGAGGCAGAAAGAATGGTGTAGAGGCTTCTCCAAGGAGTGGAGGTAGGTAGGAAACTATTGATGTTAAAGGTCCTGCGATGTATAGGACAATCTGATACAAGAAAGAATTTCCCTGTGTTCTGTCCAACTTGAAGATATCTTTACATTCCTTCAGTTAATACCCTGTTCATAATTACCTGCACTTGGAACCTAATTCCTTTTTACATACAAACCCAAAATATCTCTTACACTGTTTTAATATGTACTAGGTGTGTTGTTTTGAAGCTGTCCTTATCCCCAGAAAGAATATGTTGTGAAATCTAATCCGTTCCTGTGGGTATAAACCCTTCACAAGTTGGACCTTTTGGTGATGTGACTTCAGTTAAGGGGTGGCCCACCTCAATCAGGCTGGGTCTTAATCCTATTCCTGGAGTCCTTTATAAGAGAATAAAATTTGAATGTAGAGAGAAAGCCAAGGAAGCAAGAAGCTATAATCAACGAAACCCAGAAGAGATGGGAGAAGCCAGGAGACACCACCTGGCAGAGGAGTCCAGGATCGCGGGCAGCTGGTCTTTGGGAAGAAAGCATCACCTTGACGATGCCTCGATTTGGACATCTTCCTAGCCCCAAAACTATGAGCAAATAAATTCCCATATTTTAAGCCAACCCATTCCATGACATTTGTCTAAGCAGCCTAGGAAACTAAAACACCTGATTTAGAAATGTAAGAACTGTATGAGTCAATGGAAGGTTGTGGTTAATTTTGTTTAGAATTTTGCAAATTGTTCAGCATTTTCAAAAATTAGATTATGAATGGCAGGATAGCTTAAGTTATCTGAATCACCAAAAGAACATGACTATATTGATTGGTATTTCTAGCTGTCACATTCACAGTAATTCTTCTGTGTTCTAAAAGCATGGCCTCCTCATTGTCTTTATTTTTTTAATAATATTTTTATTTTTAAAGAGGTTTTAGATTACATAAATGTTACATAAAGTATATAGGGGAATCCCATATGCCCTACTCCCTCCCCCTCCCACACCCTCCCACATTAACAACATCCTTCCTTAGTGTGGTACATTTGTGACAATTGATGAACACAGATTGAAGAATTGCCACTAACCATGGATTGCTGAGATCCAGGGTTCAACTGGCACATGGATAGTCCGAAGATTTAAGTCTGTGGGACCTATCTTTAACAACTAGAGTGCTTATTATAGATTCAAATAGAGGGGCAGAAAGCCATGTGTAGGGCTCCATTCTCTTCTCAGAGCTGCTTATTTCCATACCTCACATAACGTCAAGGTTAGAAGGAGAAAGCCGTGCCTCCTCGGAACCTTGTAATGTTATTTTGATAGTCAAGCAGCGTATCACATGGACAGCCCAAAGATTTCAGCCTCTTGGACATACACCTATCAAGTCTAGTGCTAACTGTAGGTTCAGTGAGAAGGCACAGAAGGGCCATGTGTAGGGAAACTATAAATGAGTCTAACTCTGTTACGCCAGGGAGCATAAATTCCAAAGGAAGGCCCCCTGACAGGGCGCCGAGTTCCTGAGCTGTTTGCCCGGCCTCTGGTGTCTGGGTGTCTCCAGAGCCCTCGGGCGCCCCGCTGTTGGAGGCAGTGTTTACTGTGGCAGTCCAAGAGGTCCTGCTGAGACATGCATAATCGTAATCTAATATATCCCTGTGTGCATAGTTCTGAGTAAAATACATGTTACTTTGCTGTAAGTTCCTTTCTTCTTTTCGTTTGTTTTCGTTCCTGGGGCTGCCATAACAAATTACCCCACAGTGGGTGACTGAAGACAACAGAACTTGACTCTCTCACAGGGGGGGGCAGGAGTCTGAACTCAAGGGGTTGGTGCCAGGCTCCCTCCCGGCTCCTGCGGTGGCTCGCCGCAATCCACGGCTCTCTCTGCCTCGACTGCCACATGGTTCTCTCCCTCTATCTGCCTGTGTCCAAATTTCCTCTTCTTATAAGGACACCAGTCACACTGGATTAACTTGACCATTTCCAACTGAAACGACCCTATTTCCAGATAAGGACACATTCTGGGGTCCTGAGGATAAGTACTTCAGCCGATCTTTGGAGGAAACAATTCAACCCAGAGCAATGTTGTGTTAGTCAGTCAAAGGGGTGCTGATGCAAAATACCAGAAATTGGTTGTTTTTTATAAAGGATATTTATCTGGTGTAGGAGCTTACACACACCAGGCTGTAAAGCATAAGTTACTTCCCTCACCAAAACCTATTTTCACCTGTTGGAGCAAGTTGGCTGCTGATGTCTGCGAGGGTTCAGGCTTTCTGGGTGCCTCCATCAAACTCCAACATCAAAAACCCTCCAACTCTGTCCTTTGCCATGCCTTTTATCTGTGAGTCCCCACCCACCAAGGGGCAGGAACTCAGTGCCCTACTGGTACAAGAGGTTTACATAATTATTTACTCAAGTAAACCTATGAATCCAGTATAATCTAATTATAAACAATCCAATATTTCTTTTTGGAATTCATCAATAATATCAAACTGCTACAAACGTTAAGACCAGTTTTTTAAATTATGTAATAGTAGGATTTGATAACTGACAGTAAAGAGGAAAAAGAAAGAATGCGATAGTTACATTGCTCAACTATCAAAATAACATTATGAGGTTCAGAAGAGGCACGAATTTCTCCTTCTGACCTTGACATATGTGAGGTATAGAAAAATAAGCAGCTCTACCTGAGAAAAGAATGGAGGAAGTCATGCATAGCAGTTTGATATAATTGATGAATTCCAAAAAGAAATTGGATTATGCTTGTAATCTGATCTGTACCTGGGCATGACTGAGTTATGATTAGGGCGTTGCATCCCTACCCCTTGGTGGGGTGGGACTCACAGATAAAAGGCATGGCAAAGGACAGAGTTGGAGCTTTTGATGCAAGAGTTTCTGATGTTGGAGTTTGATCCTAAAGACTTAAGCTGGAGCCCTGGGAAGTAAGCTCACAGAGGAAAGAGAAGCAAGCCCAGGGAAGAGAGGAACTTTGAACCCAGAGAAAAGCAAGCCCCAGGAACATAGGAACCCAGGAAGCCTGAACCCTCGCAGACGTTGGCAGCCATCTTGCTCCAAATAGACTTTGGTGAGGGAAGTAACTTATGCTTATGGCCTGGTATCTGTAAGCTCCTACCCCAAATAAATACCCTTTGTAAAAACCAACCAGTTTCTGGTATTTTGCATGAGCACCCCTTTGGCTGACTAATACACCATGTCTTCAGGAGACAGTCAGATTTCCACTAGCAAAGGGGCTGAAGAAAACATTTGCAATTGAGAGCACTGAGAGCCTCCATGGTGAGGAGGAGCAAGCATAACGGGCACTATAGTTGAAGGATTTAGCTGGATGCCACATTTCTAAAACTTTTAGTCTCGGTGGATCCTCGTGGGTGCAGAGTCTGGCCTGACATGTTTGATAGGGTTTCTAAAGGAGTCCTGGCCCCCTGGGTCTCCCTCTCTCACTCCTCTTTCTGAATAAGCAGCATCACTTAGAGAAAGTAGATGTATATTGGTATAACAAGCTTTCCAATCACCCCATATTAAATCTGAGGGAAATTCATGCAATTTGTTTTATCTGAACAGAGTTGATCCAGTATTAACAGTCATTTCTGGTCTGTTAAAGTTTAATTGTTGGGAAAGCATTAGTTTTCTCTTGATGCTTCTTCTCTGGAATTCAAGGAACAGCCTAGTCAATAAGAAAAAACAGGGAAACTACTCTCTTTTCTGCTTTTGACTTGGAAATTTCATATTGCTTACTCTTCTTCAAACTACTTTAAATGCTAAAATTGGTCCAAAGCTCTCTTGAGTCAGAATGTTACCTGTGTAACTACTACTCAGTGAAAGTATATTCAAATATATGCAGTGAGAAAAATAAGTTGAAGTTGAGGTGTGTGTGAAATAGTACAGAGTAAGGATGAGGCATTCTTCAGAGTTCCTCAGATAAATCTTTTTGTTAGTAAAACTGTTCTACCCGTTAAAATCAAATACAATATATAACATTGAGCTTATACCACCATAGGAATTTCAAAACAGTGCTGCCAAATGGATGCATGGTAGAGTGTACGTAAAGATACCTTAACAGCAAGTAACGTCATCAGTCTCAAACCCTATACTAGAAATATTCATATGCTCCTAATGTATAGACCCCAAGAGCAAAGTTCCACAATACAGGGTGGGATGCTGGGATGTTTTTAATGATTTCTCATGGATCAAGAGAATTTGGGGAGCAATGATTTTCAACTCTGTCCTTTTAAAAATTTAATAAGACAGGGCATAAAGAGAAAATTAAAAGAAACATCAATAAGCACAGGAAAACTGTTAAATCTTATTTTTAATAAAATGAATGCAAATTACAAAATGAGGGCCCACTTTCTCTTACCAAATTTTGAAGATTTAAAAATAATAAAGGAATTAAAATTAAAGAAAATATTAGTCAGGTTAAAAGTTCAGGAAAATGAGCTCTCTCATACATTGCTGCTTGGGGAGTAAACTGGCACCATCTTTTTGGAAGCCAATCTGGCAACTTGTGTCCTAAAAGCACTGTAAAATGTAAAATATACTTCTATAAATGTATCCTAAGAAAAGTGCTGTGAATATATGCAAAAATTATAGCATTGCTTGCAAATTGGAGAAAACGCAAATGCCCAAAAACAGGGTATTAACTCACTTATGGCCTGCATTCATATATTGGAATGTTGTTCACACTTTAAAATGATATTTATTGATATAAAAAGATGTTCATCTATATTGTTAAGTAAAATAAAGAGTTGGTTACAAAACAGCATTATGTAAAATGTGTGTTTTAGAGGGGTATTTTAAACTAAAAGTTTTCTTTGTTGCTTATTTATATTAACTAAACTTTATATAATCCATTCATCCATTCCCTAGTCAAAGTACTAATTATACTGCAATGGAAAAACATTATCTGTACACCTTCGTAGAGACTACATTCTAATGGATAGAGACAGACAACAGACACGTAAATAAATGTGAACATGCATTATTTTTGTAATGAGGTTTCTTTTTTTTTTTTTTTTTTTACATTTATGAGGCGCAAAACAAACTTCACAGCATTTTAGGATTTGGAAACATTTCAACAGAAGTCACATATAAGAGGATGTGTTCATTGTCTCCATTTTCTCTTTTCCAATATAGAGAAAGGTTTTGCGTGACCTAAAATACACATTAAAAATCCAGCTGGTGTTTCCTTCCCATAGGCATACGTGGAAGGATGCATGGGGCAAAATGTGCCCCACTGGTCAAGAAACTAGAAGACCTGGGAGTTATCTTAATTCTTAACCAAGGGACTTGGGCAAGACAGGGAACTTCTCTGTGCCTCGGTTTCTTCATCAGATAAAAATATAATTACATCTTTCAAGCATATTATGCAGACTTGTGACAAGGATGAAATAAACCGATATCCTGATGAAGATAAAATCATCAGCTCTTATAATAAGAAGTGCTGTGTGTGTGCAAACACATGCGTTACTGATCGAAGAATGTTTGCTGAAATCAATTTAGCAGTAACAGTAATAATAGCTATTATTATACGAGAACCTGCAAGCTATACACCATGCTGGATGTTTTAACTATAGGACAACTTTTAAATATAGGACAACCATTGTTTCAGTCAGGTATCACCATTCTCATTTCACAAATGAGGGAGATAAGATTCAAAAAATAGTTTGTTCAAGGTAAGACAGAACCAGACCTACAGACCTTTATTTTTTTTTTAAGATTTATTTCTTTTTCCCCCTCCTTCCATTCTCTGCTCTCTGTGTCCATTCGCTGTGTGTTCTTCTGTGTCTGCTTGTATTCTTATTAGGTGGCTCCAGGAACCGATCCTGGGACCTTCCAGAGTGGGAGAGAGGCGCTCATTGTCTTGCGCCACCTCGGCTCCCTGATGGCAGCATCTCTTATTGTCTCTCCTCTGTGTCTCTTTTTGTTGTCATCTTGCTGCACTAGCTCTCCATGTGGGCTGGTACACCTGCACGGGGCGGCACTCCTGCACAGGGCAGCCCTCCTTGAGTGGGCCAGCTGACCACACGGGCAAGCTTGCTTTCACCAGAAGGCCTGGGTATTGAACCCTGGACCTCCTGTATGGTAGACGGGAGCCACATCCACTTTCCCAGACCTACAGACCTTTAAAACTCATTAGCTTTCTTTTGTGATACCTATCCATGCACCTCATAATTTCTTATATTAAAAAATAATTTTGTGTTAAAATAAGAGAATACCAAGTGTTAAAAGTGACCATCTCATTTTGTTTCTAATTTATCCAATCTTGGCTATGTAAGATAAAAATGAAATGATCAGCAGCTTGGAAAAGAAAAAGGAAAGGAAAAAAGTTAAAATAAATAAAAACATAAACACTTCATAATCCTGCTTTGCATTTACAATAAAAAATGATACTTCCTAGTACTTTACAAATTAGGATGCTCCAGAGAAATGGCCTTTTCCAGTTTCCCAAAGAAATCACCCACCCTGTAACCTATACGGGATGACAACAGTTAACTACAAGAGGGCTTGGTATGGTCTTGGAAAGAGGGAAGATTGCTGGTTTCCAATCCCTGGCATTCCACTTTCTTGGGTGCCATGACCTTGACCAAGCCCTTCGTTCTCCAGGTCTCCCCCATCTCTGAAATCTACTTCACAGAGCTGGTAGCAGGAGCTCACGAAGCCACAATTATAGTTTAAATGCCTGGCGTGTCAACCAATGTCAAGGATAAGGTTTAGTGCCCTGTGGTCCTCCAGAAGATAGAGAAGGTCAAGCTCTGCCTTCTGAGGACTTTCAAAAGTGTGTTCACCTCCATCAGAAAGGAAAGGAAAGGGAACCACCAAGAGCCCAAGTCCATTTGGTACCCTCGTTCAGCGATTCGGATCCTCATTAAGGAAAACAGGGCTCATTACACGCCCCAGCCCGTCATCCCCAGCGCTCCTCAGAAATATTTTGCAATATTTTACTTGGATGTATTTGGATTAATCTCAGGGGACTACAATTGCTTTGTTAGAAAAGCCGCTGGATTGATGATTGTTTTCTCATCTATTAACTGTTTAATGGACACAGGACAGAATGCCCCCCTGGATCTGCTTTATCTAGAAGGTGCCAGAAATTTGCTTTATAAAGAAAGGATCATCTTGTTAAACCGAGGCAGTGTTCTCTATGCTCAGTGTAGCATCCTCACAAAAAGAAAGTTAAAGTTCTTCATTTTAGACTTAGTCAAAGAAGGGGGCTGTGGTTTAACAAGGCTTTTAAAGAGCTCAAAGTTCTTCTTTCCCTTGTGTTCATTCTTGCTCACTTGGTATTCAATGTTGCTCCTGAGTTTGGGCACATTTAATTGAAACTCCATTTTTCCTCATTAATAAGATTTTATTTTTGTTTGCATCACAGCTTTAACGTTTTCTACAATAAATGGTATGTATTTTAATAATAAGAGGAAAGAACAGGTGTAACGGGGCATTTTCAGGACACTGGAATTGTCCTGCCCGACATTGCAATGATGGATACAGGCCATTACACATTTTGTCCAAACTTATAAGATTGTGCAGGGAAAAGTGTAAACTACAATATAATCTATAGTCCATAGTGGCAATGCTCCGATATGCATTCATCACTTGTAGCAAATGCACCACATCAATGAAGGATGTTGTTAATGGGGGAGCTGTGGGAGGGGGAGGGAGTGCGGTATTTGGGAATCCCCCTGCATTGTTTTAAAAGCTTCCCCCGCCAGATGGCTTCCTCATCTGTTTTGCTCATCTGCTATTGTCTTCTTGCTGTGTGCTCATTTATATTTTTGATGCAACATTGATGTAATCTAAAGTCTTTAAAAATAAAAAATTAACTCAAAAAAAATTGAAACCCAACTGAAATTTTAAAGAGTTTTGATTTTTTATATTATTAGGAATGCGAGTAATACAAAGTTTTAAATAGGACCTTCGATCAGAAATAGTTTCAACAACAATAGAATGTGTGATAAATACTTAAAAACAGAGTTTATTATATACAATGGAGTCTTGCGATTTGTATTAATTATAGGAGAGCATAAATAAGACCAGGCTTAATGAATAAAATCAGAAGACATAAGTTTTATTATGAATAAAATCAGAAGACATAAGTATTTTAAAACAAATCATTTAAACTCTTTTCCATTCATATAAGTATATGGTACTATTAAATATTTCCTATATTTGATTTGCTAAAAAATACAATTTTATTCAGTTAGCCTGATGCCAACATTTTTAAAATGTTACTAGGTATGCAACTTTGGTTAGTTTAGTCAGAGTCTCCTTCTTAAGATAAAATAGAGATGCTGATATTACTTCATGGGGAATTTAAAGGAAATAATGTAGACAGATGCCTAATAATGCCATCACAAGAGCAGTATTAACAAGGGCTCCTGAATTAAGGTATTTTTTTTAGTTTAGCTCACATTCTTCCTTTTCTTCCAAATCTGCCGTTTTTACAAAAGCAAGACCATTTTAGACACTTCGCTAAAGAAAAATAAGCACAAGAAAAGTGTTTAAACTCTTCAGGGGTCAGGAAATGTGAATTAAAACTATGATGAGCCACCACTACACCCGCAAGCATAGCAAAACTGCACAAACGCTGGAGAGGAGGTGGAGCTCCTGCAACTCCAAACAGGCTGCGGGATGTGACCTAGGGCAACCGCATCGGGAAAGGCTTTGCAGCTCCTCCAGAAGCTAAATATACATCTACCCTCTGTTTCTGCAGTTCCCCTCCTAAGTATATATTCAAGAGAAATGCAAACATATGTGCCCCGAAGGCCCTCTGAAAAATGCTCCTAGCAACTTTACCGGAGCCATCATCTGGTACATGAATCACCAACAGGGGTACAGCCAGACCATGTAAAAGTACTCAGCACTGAAAAGGAACAAAGGACTGGTATATGCATCGTGGATGACTCCCCGAAATATTATGCTGAGCAAAATAACCCAGACACAAAAAGTATATACTGTGTTATTCCATTTATTGGAAATTCTAGAATGTGCAAAACTAGGTTCTACGGGGATACAACTCAGGTCTGTGGTTTCTTCCCCTGGTGTGTGTTTTTGGGTGGGATGGGGGGTTGGGGGGGGGGAGCTGGTATCTTCTCTTCTTTTCTTTGGATTTGCCAGAAGTTTGTAATTTTTTTTAAGGATTTATTTATTTATTTTCCCCCTCCCCCCCCCCCGCCCTGCTGTGGTTTTTTTGCTGTCTGTGTCTATTTGCTGTGTGATCTTCTGTATCTATTTCTCTTTTTGTCTTCTCATTTTTTCTCATCTAGGATTCACCAGGATTTGATCCTGGGAACCCCTGATGGGGAGAAAGGTTCCCTGTCAATTGCGCCACCTCCATTCCCGGTCTTTGCTGTGCTTCACCTTGACTCTCCCCTTCATCTCTCTTTTTGACGTGTTGTCATCTTGCTGCGTGACTCACTGAGTGGGCACTGGCCCACCACTGGGCCCTCGCATGGGCACTGGCTCTCTGCACAGGCATGCTTCATCCTCTTCCTCACCAGGAGGCCCCAGGGATCCTACCCAGGTCCTCCCATATGATAGGCAGAAGCCCTGTCACTTGAGCCACATCCACTTCCTGAGGTCTTGTCAAAGTAATAGTTTTTTGGTCTTTTTTGAGTTGTCTTTTTTTGTGTGTATGAAGGCTCTTCTTATATTTATTAATTTTCCCTTCAATTTTCAGTTTATCATACTGGTCATTTTTGCTAGTTGCATCTTTCTTTAAAGTATATTATCCTAATATTGGAAGTTTAAGTATCCTCTTTTGAGTACCATCTTTGGCTACATTTCTTATGTTTTGCTCTTCATTCCTAAATATAATTGCAGTCTTCTTTGGTTGTCCATTTACCCCAGGGTATGTGAAAGAAGTTACACAAATGTGTTGTTCAATTTGCTTATTTCAAGCAAAACTGTGTTATTAGAAATCTAACAACAAGAAACAATCTTGCACAATTTCCTACACAGAAATAAACATTGAAAAATGAAACCCATGACTAAGCTTTATTTCTAAATACAAGGAGTTGAAAACTGAATTTCTAATAGGATTCTGATTTTAAATTTTATGAAACACACAAATACAGTTACAGAGGACTCAAGCTATCATTAGGCTCTACTTAACTTTATTCTCTGGTCCTAACACCATACCAGGAGTGCTCCTTCCTGCTCATTATTAAAAGAGAATTTCTCTGGGCATTGATTTGGAGCAAACCCCAGCTGCTAGCTGCTTTGAATAAAGATAGCTTACCTCTATAAGTAATCACTCCATCAATTACCCTGGCAATTGTCTGGAGAAACTTCTTGGGTGACACTTGACTCCATATTAAGAGTGTTTTGAGGGAAGCGGACTTGGCCCAGTGGTTAGGGCGTCCGTCTACCACATGGGAGGTCCGCGGTTCAAGCCCCGGGCCTCCTTGACCCGTGTGGAGCTGGCCCATGCGCAGTGCTGATGTGCGCAAGGAGTGCCCTGCCACGCAGGGGTGTCCCCCGCATGGGGGAGCCCCACGCGCAAGGAGTGCGCCCCGTAAGGAGAGCCACCCAGCGCAAAAGGAAGTGCAGCCTGCCCAGGAATGGCGCCGCCCACACTTCCCGTGCTGCTGACGACAACAGAAACGGACAAAGAAACAAGACGCAGCAAATAGACACAGAGAACAGACAACCGGGGGGTGGGGAGGGTGGGGGGGGTGGGGGGGGTGGGGGGGGTGGGGGTTTGGGGGGTGGGGAGGGTGGGGGGGGGTGGGGGGGTGGGGGAGTTTGAATAAATAAATAAATCTTTAAAAAAAAAAAAAAGAGTTTTTTGAGGGCCTCTGGAAAAACAGTCCTTACCTTGGCAGTCAGTTCCTTCTATCCTTGCCTGCGTGTGTTTCAGGTTATAAATTCCTTCTCCAGTCTGATCCTACCCGCTTTCTGTAATTCAAAAAGTCTGCAAAATATCTGGAAGGCTTATGGAATCCTTTATTCTTTCTTGCCTTTTAGTAGTTAGAGAATACACAGTCACACACACATACACAATTTCATTGGTCCCTGGATTTCAACAGGGAGATCAGCAGCACCATCATGTTGGCTAAGTCAAGGAGATACCATCCATGTCATATTGGCCTTACTTTTCAGGGTGTGGGAGGCTGAATTATGCAGCCCAAGAAAGGCATGTTCTTAATCATAATCCCTTTCTGTGGCTGTGAACCCATCACAAATAGGACCTCTTTTTTTTAAGATTTATTTTATTTACCCCTCCCCCACTCTTGTTACTTGCAGTCACCATCTGCGCTCTGTGTCCATTTGCTGTGTGCTCTCTGTGTCTGCTCATCTTCTCTTTAGGAGGCACCAGGAACTGAACCCGGGATTTCCCATGTGGAAGAGAGGCGCTCAATCGCCTAAGCCACCTCAGCTCCCTGGTTTGCTGTGTCTCTCATTGTCTTTCCTCTTTGTGTCTCTTTTGTTGTATCATCTTGTTGCATCCACTCACCATGCCTGTCCACCATGCCAGCTCGCCTTCTCCAGGAGGCACCGGGAACCGAACCCAGGACCTCCCATGTCATAGGCAGAAGCCCAATTGCTTGAGCCATATCTGCTTCCCAGGACTTTTTGAAGATACTGTTTTAGTTAAGGTGTGGCCCAAGTGAATGAGGTCGGGCCTGAATCCTATTATTGGAAGCTTTATGAAGAGAAAGCCATGTAGAGGACAAGAAGCTGCAAGTCAACAGAATCCAAAAGAGAAAGAAGAGGCTAATATCACGAGCAGTGCCATGCGGCAGAAAAGCCAAGGGCTCAAGGATGACCAGCAGCCAGTGCCAGCATGTGAGTCTACAGCAGGGGGTCTTAGCAAGGGGTCCATGAGCTTGAACTGAAATTTTTAAAAAAACGTTATTCTTGTGGGGACGTGTTGGTGCAGGTACGATATACTTATTAAGTAATACACAGCATAGTATGGACTTAGTAAGGGGTCCGTGGTTTTCACCCGACTGGCAGAGGGGTCCATGGAACAAAAAAGGTCAAGAAACTCTGGTCTACGGGGAGAAAGCATTGCTTTGCTGACACCTCGGTTTTGGACTTCTCCTAGCCTCAAAACCATGAACCAGTAAATTCCTGTTGTCGTAGCCAGCCCGTTTTGTGGTGTCTGTGATCAGAGCAGGGAAACTCAGACAACGGGGTTGTGCAAAATGGGGCCTCAGAGTAAGAAAATACGTGTGCTCAATCTGCCATATTGAACCTGACGTACAAACAGCTCACTGCTGTTTCTCAAGTAGGCCTTCCTTGCTTCTCTGTACTGGTGGTAATTGTGTTAGAATTCTCAAAAACATTCTGGATTTGTTATTTTAAAATGTGTCTCTTTCTGGCACCAGTGTTCTATGTGAGAGCACCCACAAATCTTTTGTAACGTCTTAATGTGAAAGATCCTCCAGACATGGTTAAATGAAAGGAGGGAAGGAGAGACGTACTGGCAGTTTCCCGCATGTGGAGAAAAGGGAGATTGTAGGGTGAGAGCCAAACTGTTATCATTTTCCAAATGTTCCCAATGTATTTTCATTTGCTTGCTGACTCTTTTTATCGGACAATAAAACTAAAGGCCTTCTGCACCCAAATGAAATAGAAAGGAATTTTTACTGAGAGCAATAAAAAATATGAATTGCTGCATTTGGAAAAGTCTTATTGAAACATTTTGGCAATTTCTAACTTTAAATGACCAAGCCTACCAGGACATGAAAACAATACTTGCTGAGAGCAGAATATATTATGGGTAACAACAGGACTTTACCTCTACTTTACCTTACATATTCATTAATTCAAAATGCATAACAGTCACTTATAAATGGGTATGGATATACCCACAAAATCAAAACAAAACATCTCCTCCAGAGATTCCCACTATTACTACAATCCAGCTTGTCAAAATGATATTTCCAGTATATTGCAGAATTAAAATAAACATCCACATCACCTGGAACCAAAGAAGAAAATATGCCTTATAATAAAATTGTAATTTGGGCGGCGGACTTGGCCCAGTGGTTAGGGCGTCCGTCTACCACATGGGAGGTCCGCGGTTCAAACCCTGGACCTCCTTGACCTGTGTGCAGCTGGCCCATGCGCAGTGCTGATGTGCGCAAGGAGTGCCCTGCCACGCAGGGGTGTCCCCTGCGTAGGGGAGCCCCATGCACAAGGAGTGCGCGCGTAAGGAGAGCCACCCAGCGTGAAAGAAAGTGCAGCCTGCCCAGGAATGGCGCCGCACACATGGAGAGCTGACACAGCAAGACGATGCAACAAAAAGAAACACAGATTCCCATGCCGCTGACAACAACAGAAGCGGACAAAGAAGATGAAGATGCAGCAGATAGAGACAGAGAACAGACAACCAGGGTGGCGGGGGGGCGGAAAAGGAGAGAAATAAATAAATAAATAGATCTTTTTTAAAAAATATATAATTTGATGAATGTGGATCCGTATGTATTTATGGAACCAATGGCAAAAGGTTCTCTTCAAGGCTTCCAGTTACTTATTGAATAAGGTACAAATTCTTTCCATTTGCTTCTGAATTCCAGCCTCTAGCTCTTCTACCTCTCTCGTCTCTCATTACTTCTCAACATAAATGAATTATTAAATCTTGGAAAATATTTTGCTCACTCATTCATTTGCTCATTTAGGAAATATTTATTAAGCCCCTACCATATAGCAGAAACTGTTTTAGGCCCTAGGGATACATCAGTGAAACAAGAGACAAAATTGTTACTCTTCTGGATCTTATAGTCTTGTGGGGGTAAGAGGAGAAAGAAATGAAAGTATGTTTTCAATTAATATGTAAATTATAGGTTAGAAGCGAAGGACTACAGAGAAGGTGAATAAGGGTAAGTGGCTAGGGGTCTAGGGTAGGAACCGACCTAGCTTACATCCACGGGTCCCAGGAAAGCCCGTCCTGCCTTCTCCAACCCGCAGCCATTGCTCCATCCTCTGAATCGCGATAGCACTACCTGGGTCATTCCCCCGGCATTGCTCACACGCTAACATTTTTTTCTTTTTTTTTTTATCATCTGTTTTTTTTTAAAGACACATAGATCACACAAAATGTTACATTAAAAAATATAAGAGGTTCCCAAATACCCACTCCCCACACCCCCCACTCCTCCCACATTGAGAACTTGTTTCATCGGTGTGTTACGTTCATTGCATTTGATGAATACATTTTGGAGCACTGCTGCACCGCATGGATTATAGTTTACGTTGTGGTTTACTCTCTCTCCCAGTCCATTCAGTGGGTTATGGCAGATAATGTCCAGCATCTGTCCCTGCAATATCGTTGACAAGGTTCCGAAAATGCCCCATGTTACCTTGTATTGCCATAGGCAGGAAAGTAAACTAGAAACAGCAGGAAGGAGTTGGAGTCCAACTCTAGCTCTCCCACTTGGCAAATCACTTAAGAATTCCAGTGGTTTTCTCATTCTGGAGATGAGGGGTTTAGACTAAACGTTATCCGAACATGTTTTGTTTTTTTGTTGGTTTTCTAAAAAGCCCTCTTTTTTTTTCACAAGCAAACCCTGCCCCTCTACCTTCCCCCAGCGCCCACTCCCACATCTCTCATCTGCATTCTCCAGCTATGAATTTGCTCTTTCTAGTCACCTCTTACCCAAATAACTTTTGTACTTGAAATATCCTAATTTTATGGTATGTCCCTCTCTTTTCCCCCAATTTCACCATAAGACTGTGCCTTTCACACATGTTCTTCTGCCCTGAACCCACATGTAGTAAGTTCTAATTTCTATTAGTTGATTTATTGGCAAACGTTTTCAGTCTCATCATCAAAACATCATCAAAACTTTCCAGGCATAGACCAACCTTTCCAACAACTTCAGAATTTCCTGCAGTGAACTGTTTCTCTGACTAAACATCTCTGCTGTGAGCAAAATCGCAGATATTTGAGGGAGTTTGAGCTCCGGTATTCGTGATTCTTGAGCCCTGCCACTAATGTGCCCTGAATGCAAATGTTTTGCTTTAAAAAGGACTTGATGCTCTCTAAGAAAAGCTGCCCCTCTGTGGTCTCCACGTAATTGGGAGCTTGTATTGCCACATAACCGTTTCCTGTCACTCGCTAGTCGATCCTAAAGTTTCTAAAACAGATTATCTAAACAAGACTGCACTTCTCAGACGTCACCGGACCTCGGAATCCTTGAGGATTACTTAAAAATGCAGATTCTAACCCAGTAAGGCAGAGTGGGCCCTTGCTCCTGCCTGCTTACCCACCGCTCGGGTGGCACCAACCCTGTTCAGTCAGAGATAGAGCTCACTGCAGGAACAGAAGTCAATGACAGCATTATTGCACATCTTCAAGGCAGAAATGGGATTTTGATCCTCCTCACCACAGCGGAATTGCTGAGGCGACTTTTCTCTCCATTTAAAACCTGAGTGTGCTTTGTGACAGTCTGTCTTATTTTTGGTAGTTCTATGGACAGAGCCATATTAATATTATTAATCTGTGAAAGATAGATGGAGGTAGAAGATCTATTTACACTGCGTGATAAATCTCAACAATTAAACCTCTCTGGAAAATGTTCAGTCTGACACAGTGTGCAGTGCCTGGGCATAAATTTTTTTTAAACAAAAGCATTAAAAACCAAGTTTTATTGCTAGAAAAGACAGCATCAGAGCTATCGGGCATAGGAAGAAAAGAAATATTGTTTCTAAAAACCTTCCAAGGTTATTTTGAATTATTTCTGTTATTAACACATTTATCATTTTCATAGAAGTTGCTATTTTAAAATGCTACTGGCACACACTGCTCTTGGGCCTCCTTGCTATGCACAGATGCAAATGAGCAGGTAGAGTGTTCAGTCAAACAGGCGAGGTTAAGAATGAATGTTTGTGGATCAAATATTACTTCCTGAATGCTGCCTGAGAAAGAGGGCCAAGGCTGAGCAAAGAGGTTTGCCTAAATGGATCATCAAAGCCAGGGGATCCTGAACCTTGACCTTCAAAATACGTAACTAAGTGGTATCAAAAGAAGTTGAGAATAGGAAATAGTGGTAAGAGTAAAATCCAACAGGGTCTGCATAAATTAAGGAGCAAGCCAGGATCCACACAGGGCTTTCACCACCCCTCTAGATGATTCTGTGTGTAGAAAGCATTTACCAAGGATGGGGCTGACACTAGATTAGGCAATTACTCATCTTGCTTGGACCTTTACTTTAAAAGGGGGGCAGAGTCAAGACAAATTTCTGCCCTGCCTGTCCAATTTGTCACATAATCTAAATTTGGAAAATTTAAATTCATAAATAAGTAACTAGTGTGTATGAAAATGACATTAGAATTGTTTCTGAAGTTTAAAAAAAAACAAAACTTGCATTCATCTGTGCAAACTTCTCAAACGACTGGCAAATAAAAAATTTTCATCCATACCTGTTGATCTACTTCAATTAAAGTATACTTTACTTAAAGTATACTTTAGGTAATTAGATCATCTAAAACAGTATTATTTGGACTACTATCCATGGCTCAATTTCTTGAAAGCCTGTGAGAGTGGATTCATTATTTCCTTGCCCAGTGTGCTTTCATTTATTAAAATTCCTCCTCTCTCAGGTTCTTTGACCAGTTAACGTGAATCCTGTACAAACGCCCAAGACTCTTCAGTCCTGGTCCAGTCCAGTCCCAATGGATTAAGATGGTCCCACTTCTTAAGACATCTCCGATCACTTTAGATGGCTAATGTCTTTGAGTGACTAGTTGTCACTACACAGCTGCCAGACAACAGAGCTTTCAGATGATGGCAAAAAAAAAGGATATTTTCTATGGGCTGAAAAAAAGAAAAAAGCAGTACACGAAAAAAATGTCTAGCAAAGTGAAACTCTCCCTTAATGTGTTACAGTGCCTTTTTGAAGCTTATACTCACCAATGGATGACACATCATTGCTTCATTTCACGACTGACTATAATAATATAGTAATATCTAAGATAAATATTATTTCATCTTATTTTTCACTAATTTAAACGTACATTAATTGGCAAAAGGATTTTTTGAGTTCGGTCTTCATTCTACCTTACATTTACAGGATTCTGTCATGCTATTTTTTTAACTTCTTAGAAGAGGATAAAAAAAAATTGCAATTTGAGTCAAAATATTGGGTTCTGGTCCCAGATTTAGCCCAGCTAAACACATAGCCTTCATCGGTCTCCTCTCATGGACCTGACGGCTCACTGAGGAAGCAAAAATGTGTATACTCTCAACCGGAGCCTATGGAACAGCCTGGATTTCTTTCCTCACTAACGGATTCACAATCATCCTCCCCACACTTCCTTTCCCAGGTCATACCCACTTTCAGGCCTTCCACCCTTCCCCCTTCTCATTCTCTGAGGAAAGTTTGTGTATCAAGGACTTCAGAAGCTTCCATTAGTCCATCTGCCAACCCAGAGCGAGTCCAAAGCAGTTCTATTCTGGCGCATCCAAATACAAATGAAGGAAGCCTCTTAGACATGTACTACTAGACCTGAGATGAACCATAGTTCACCACCTACAACTGAAAACCCTTCCTTAGAGAAGAATGATCTGTAATAAATGTAGACGGAATGATAGTTTTAAAATAAAAGTAATTAAAAGAAATAATCAGCCATGGATCATCAGTGGATGCTAAATTAGTCATGAGATGAAAGGCTGATGGGGAACAGGATATCCAGTGCATTGAGGTTGAACCAGTCAGATGATGTGCTCAGTATAAAATGGCAAACTTACCATTACAAGAGAGAGCTGGTGGTCACCACCGTAACCAGTATCACTAAGAGTGACATTTTACATCTCCTGATATGATTCAGTAGCCTTTGAAGAACTCTTTGCCAAAAATGCCTAATTGAATCTAATGGTAAAAAAAAAAAAAAAAAGAAAGAAAAGTAGCGCATATAAAATCTCAGGGAGTGGGTGTGGCTCAGGCTGCTGGGCACTCGACTTCCATGTGGGAGGTCCCAGGTTCAGTTCCAGATGCCTCTTGGAAAAGGTGAGCAAACAATGAGCAGACAGACAAGAAAACCGTATGGGGGAGAGGGGGAATAAATTTTTAAAAGTAGTGACTCTGGGAAGCGAACTTGGCCCAGTGGTTAGGGCATCCGTCTACCACATGGGAGGTCCGCGGTTCAAACCCCAGGCCTCCTTAACCCATGTGCAGCTGGCCCATGTGCAGTGGTGATGTGCGCAAGGACTGCCGTGCCACGCAGGGGTGTCCCCCGCTCTGGGGA
Organism: Dasypus novemcinctus; assembly: GCF_030445035.2. Classification (NCBI taxonomy): domain Eukaryota; kingdom Metazoa; phylum Chordata; class Mammalia; order Cingulata; family Dasypodidae; genus Dasypus; species Dasypus novemcinctus. Next base: position 7,442,068 of record NC_080697.1, read on the forward strand.
ACCCCACGCGCAAGGAGTGCACCCTGTAAGGAGAGCCGCCCAGCACAAAAGAAAGTGCAGCCTGCCCAGGAATGGCGCTGCACACACGGAGAGCTGACACAAGAAGATGATGCAACAAAAAGAAATACTGATTCCCATGCCGCTGACAACAACAGAAGCGGACAAAGAAGAAGACACAGCAAATAGACACAGAGAACAGACAACTGGGGAGGGGTTAAGAGGAGAGAAATAAAAAGCGAAAAAATAAAATAAAAGTAGTGACTCTAATTGTGCCTTTAGATCTAATTTTCAGTTTATAAGAATCATGGGAGAGAGAGAAACAAGTTAAAGGACAATATAGGAAAAAAACAGACAAAATACATACATTTTACTAGGCAACCATTCTGATCCTCAAAAAATTCAGTGCCACTCAATCTCAATCTCAATGTCAAAATGGAGAGAGCTATGACTAAAGAATCATAACACAAAATGCAGTGTGAATTTTGAGAGATTCCAGGTTCGATTTAAAAAAAAAAGAGCAGCTATAATAGCCATTTGAGGGACCGCTGGGAAGTTCTTTAATACGTGGTAGGCATTAACTTATAAGTGGGAATTGTTCATTTTCTTAGGTGCAAAGACAGTATTTTGCCTATGTGAAAAACTGTCCTTGTTTTCAGAATATTATGCTGAATCTTCTTATAGGGGAACAAGTTTCTCTGAATGAGTCTGCAACTAGGGTAAAATGTTAGCTGTTGAACCTACCTGGACGCATACAGATGCCCTCCATATTATTATTCCAGCTTTTCTGTGTTCTGAAATTTTTAATTATGAAGCCAAAATCTGATTATTTTTAGCTGGCGGTTTTTTTTCCCAGCAGCTAAAACCTTTCTTCAAACAAAACCTCACAAGGAGGCACAGGAAGTAAAGCAGACAGCCCTGAGCTCTTCTGACGGAAGTAGAATGAGGAACAGGGGGCCCTGCTCAGCGCTTAGAGGGTCTCCGTCAGAAACCCACGGTTAGCGGGCCATTTCTCATGGTGACAAGAAAGGAGGGATAGCAGCAGACACCAAGTACTGAAGGAAGGCGAAGGGACGAGCTCAAAGAAGAAAGGGGCACAAGAGAGGAAGCCGGCCAAAAGCACAACGTGTATTTCACATTCTAGTTAGCACCAGTCCTGACTGAGGACATTCTGGGGTCCCAGGGCTCTTAGGTAGGTAGAGGCTGGCAGACAAGGTCTTAGACCCAAACTTTAGCAAGAAAGAGGCCTCCGGCCACTAGATGGCGCACTCAGGGCGTCAGGGAGGAGACCCCAGGGCCATCCACGTGGACGGCTCATAAACACTGAGGGAGGCTGTAGCTCTCTGTGCTCTTTTTCATAGCAGATGTGTAGTTTTAAAATCCAGTTGAATTGCCCTTTTATTACTAAAAAGTTTTAGACTTGGTGCCTAAATTAGACAAGTTTTTATTTACTTCCTATTTGAAACATTTCACTTTAAGAAAACAGCGTACTAAATGTATGCATGTTTTAATTATGTACTTTTAAAAGCATAATGAGATAGCCTGAGTTTAATTAGGTGCTGAGCTTTTCTTTTCACTCTTTCGTAGGCTGCTGGGTATGTGCGGGTGTTTATGATTTTAGAAACCTGCCTCTTCCTTAATTAGTTTCCACCCATTCTGAACTTTCTCTGAAATAATAAGCCACATCATCTATTGCATACATCTAAATAGATGCAATTTTCTAAGGGACAAAGATTTTATAAAGAAGTGAATTTGTGAATTTAATAAAATAATATTTTTTCTGGGTGTTGCCTGTGGATAGACACTTGGGTTAAAGTTTCCTACAGCTCTGCTATTATTATGACTTTATGTGTAAGTATTGCTTTTTAGAAAAATTACCAGTGTAGTGCCTTAGGAGCATATTTTAAAAGGAATTTTTATAGTCTTCCTGATATTTAACACTAATAGGTTCTAAGATAATTACCTTTTCTTAGTGTCCACATTCTTGCTAAATTAAGCCATAGATTGTCATGTAGATAATCAAGGTGTTCTTATAGAGAGAGCTTTTTTGGCAACTCAAATTTAGACAAAGTTATCAATCAGCCTTTGGGAGAGATAGAGGAAGGGAGGGAAGGCACGAACATGCATGGAGTGTGAATTGCTGCCAGCTCCTTTTATATACATTATTTCACTTTGTTCTCATGACATTTCCCCTCTTCAGCAAGTACTCGAAATGGGGTTAAAATACACATAATACCTGTCTGATTTTTAAATCCATATTTGTTCCCAAATACAGCTTATCATCGTTAGAAATTACATTTTAGAAAGGTAAGTGGGAATATGCCACATCTACAAGAAGCTGCACCCTTCAGCACATCTACTATGACTTAAAAGGTACTTACTGCAGAGAAGAAATCACAGTGAGAAAAATTAAAGCCTCAAAACCTGTCTTTCAGCCTTTCTTAAATAACGAAGGGACCAGGCACTGAGAAATGATGGGGAGGGTCTCACACTCCTCTCAACTATAAGACAGAAACATTAAACAGCAACCGTCTTTTCCTTTTCTTTTACCAAAATAAGTCATGTGTAGAAAAGAAACATATATCTATTTATTCTATCAAAATACCTAGAATATGCCAGTAACTAAGGGGAAAATTAACTGTAGAACTACCGCCAACACTACCATTAACCAAAATAATGCATCAGGACCTCCCACTGTGGGGGGTGGGGGGAGCCCCAGCCCTACCCCAGAAGCAATCCCTTGCTTCAGCAGCCCTCCAGCCACCATGACGGAGCACTTCCAGGAACGAAACACTTTTTTAAGAATAGACATCCCTTTAGAGCCAAAAACTGAGCCCAAGAGCAATATCGAAGCAGTTATCTATTAACTATACAAACTTAAGTATTCTGTACTTTGAGATCTATAAAATTTGGATACCATTGCCTCATGGATTTAGCTTTAGGATTAACTGAGGATAAACATACAAAAGCTCTCTTGCTGCCTGATACAAAATAGGTTCTTGTAGTGGGTTGAACGGTGGCTTCCCAACGATGAGTTCACATACTGATTCCCAGAACCTGTGAGAGCGTTACTTTATTTCTAAGGAAGGGACTTTGAAGATGGAATTAAGGAACTGGAGATGAGCAGGTCATTCTGGATTATCCAGGTGGACTCACAGGCAATGACAAGGGTTCTCAGAAGAGAGACGCAGGGAGACTGGGTGGAGAGGAGGGGACAGGAAGACGAGGCAGGGATCAGCGCAACATGGACGCGAGCCAGGGAAGCCGGGGTGCGTCTAGACCCCTGCCGCTGGAAAAGGCCGGGGGGCTCTGGAGCCTGCGAGGGGCGCAGCCCTGCCTCCACCGGGGTTTCAGACTATGGCTCGAGCACTGTGTGAAAATACCATTTTGAGTTTCAAGCCGCCCGATGTGTGGCACTTGTCACTGACGCCAAGGACCCTAGCCCAGTTCTCATGTGATCACTGGGTGAGAGTCTTCGCAGGGCCTTCTTATCGGGTTCATTCCAGGGCTCTCCACCTTCAGGGCACGTTAGCATCATGTGGCCGCTCAGAACACACAGAAGCCCGGGACGTGCCCCCAAAGACGTGGATTTAAATTGGTAGCAGGTTGGGGAATGGTAAGTGTCTCAGGTGTTTTTAAAACCTCCCAAGTAAACAAAGTGGGGCAAATGCTGAGACCCCCGGTCATGTTGCTGATTCGGAGTCTGTTTTCCCGTTGGGTTTTGAGCTCTGTCGGGGCAGGGCCCACATCAAGATGATGCCTCCCCAGATCTGTGGGACCCAGCGCAGTGCCTGAATGTAGCCATTTATTTGTGGAATAAATTAATGAATGCCAAACCCTCTTAATGTGGTTTTCAAATGTGAAAAATGAAGGAAGTGTGGCTCCTACCCTCCCATAGGTCACAGTTTTGGAGAGAAGGGGGCACAAGAGAGACTTTCGAGGAACAATAACTATCCTTTAGAATTGCATTCAGCTGCAAGTAATAGAAACCTTAAAATAGCAATAGCTTAAATGAGATAGAAGTAGCTCTCAAACAGGAAAGAAATCCAGGGAAATCCAGCAGCCGACTAGGAGTAAGGCAGCTTTAGAGGCGGCAGGGGCCTGAGCCCCTTGGTCCTCAGCACACACTTCTAGCTCACAGTCAGTTGGGCACCTGGGCTCCAGGGACAGCGAGCACATTGCAGCCTGCAGGAGGGAGCAGAGGACAAGACCCTCCCATAAGTTACCCTGACACGTCCTCTCCCAGCCCAATGACGAGAGCATCATCACGTGGCCATTCCTACATAGAGGAGAGCTGAGGACATTACTTTATCTCAGGTAGTCGTGTACCCAGCTACAAAGGAAGGTTCTATATTATTTAAGGAAAAGGGAGAAAGTGGCTATCAGGAGCATGGACTGCTGTGTCTGCTGTAACAACTGCAACAGAACTTAGAGAACACAGAGCAACTTGGATACTGTGCTGTAACGCAGGTCCACGGGGCTTCGGGGGTGCAGAGCAGGGTGTTAAATTCCAACTGGCAGCATCAGGGAGGGCTTCATTGAGAAGGTACCACTTGAGCCGTGTCTTAAAGATAACTAGAACAGGAGGCAAAGAAAGAAGTGCTCCAGGTAGACGGGATACTCGGAGCAAAAGCAGGGATGTGGGAAAGTCCAGGAAAGGTACCTCCTCTACAGAACATCAGAGCGTTCTATTCTGCTGAGGAAAGAGAAGAAGCTTTGAATCACAAAGACCAAAGTTGAATGACCAGCCTCACCACTTAACAGACGGGCATCCTCGCCTAAAGGGAGGCTGTGACATCAGGTGAGACTCGGAAACACATTTTGCAAATAATGAAGCTGAAAATATATATATGATAAGATGAAACAGGAGCTGAGGGTCAGTGATGGTGGGACATAAATGTCACACTAAGAACTCTGAATTTAGTCAGCCAGTAATAATGTGGTAATTGAGCATATTACTAAAACTCATTCTAGTCCTTTATTGAAATTCCACTCGTCTTTGGTAATTTCAGTTTTTAAAAATTGGCGATATTAACAGCAAAAAACTATTTGTCATAATGGAGAAACTCACATACCACCTTGGAATTCTTTCACACCATTTTATTCCTCCTTACAGCTTTCAAGCCATCTAGTAGACACATGCAGAAAAAATCTGTTTGAAAACGAAAAGTAAAAGATGTTTTATAAACTCCAGATGGAATGTGGTCTCCACTCAGATCAGATATGAAAAGACTTCCAGGCACCAGGATGGATAGCCAATTCTATCCGAAGGTGAGATGAAACTTATCACGTTTTACTAATTGAGCTGAAGAATGGAAGAAAGCAGCTAGACGATGTGGGGGTGATGGGCGCTGAGCGGAACAGCTGGGAAGGGTGGAGCTGGATCTCAGTTTGCTGAGGACAACAAGTACCAGGCATAGTATCAGATAGTTTATATCCAATATCTCAATATCAACAACCTTATGGCCCAAATATAGCTGAGGTTCAGGAAGGTTAAGTGTCTTGCCCAAAGACTCAAAACCCAGGGACTGAGGCTATTAACCCGGTCGAACTCAAAGCATTTGCCTTTGCCGCGAAGGCGACATACGTTGTCTGGCTCGACCCATCACTCTCTGCTTCCTATTTCACTCCTAACGCTTTACTGCCGGCTTATTCCATCCAACCTGCAACAAAACCTTTCTGCCTTCTTCTTCTGTTTGTGCAGATATTTTCATTTTCCATATTCACTGATTTTCTTCTTTAGTTCCAAGCTTTCCCACTTCCTGATTTTATAAAGTAACCCTTAAACATTTCAAAACTTAAGAAAAAAAATGTTACTGACAGAGCCCACATGTACCGCTCCCCCTGCCTCTGAAAGCTTCCCAGTCTTCCCTGCCCTTTGCAGAAACAGCTGCTGATGAATTTCAAAACTGTCTTCCTTTCTCTTTTCTGCAGGTGCTTCCTAATGCCTCAGTGGTGGGTAGAAATACATGAGACCTCTGTTTGCTCAAGAGGTAAATTCAGACTGGGCACTAAGCCAGTTGTAGGCCCCCTGTGGCAATTTGATATTGTTTATGAGCTCCACAAATAGATACTGGATCACGTTTGTAAACTGGTCTATCCCTCCAAGCATATTAGATTATATTGGACTCAGGGGTTTCACTTTTACTTGATTAAATAATGGTCAAGGCGTTGATTGGGCCACGTCAGTAGGACGTAGCATCCCTGCCCCCTGGGGCATGGGGACTCACAGAGAAGCCACACCAGAGAAGAGAGGTGGGAATTTCAGTGCTGGAGCCCAGGGAGTAAGCACACAGAGGAGCAGAGAGAAGGTTTGATTGGAGATGGCAGAGGCCCCAGGAACAGAGATGAGCCATTTGCTGATAGTCTCCCGCTGGCCTTGTGGAGATAGCAGAGCAGCTGAGCCCGGAGAGAGGCAAGCCCAGAAAGAGAGGAACCAGGAAGCCTGAACCCTGGCAGACGTCAGCAGCCATCTTGCTCCAACAAGTGGCAACAGACCTTGGTGAGGGAAGCAACTTGCCCTTTATGGTCTGGTAACTATAAGCTCCCATTTCAAATAAATGCCCTTTATAAAACCCAACCGATTTCTGGTATTTTGCATCAGCACCCCTTTGGCTGGCTAGTACACCCCCTAATAGAGAATTCCTTTATTCAAACGATACTGACACAATGATTGTGAACAAGGAATATGTACTATTTATCTCGTTTGTCACTTACGATTTCCAATGCTCCCAATCTATCTTCCCAGCCTTAGTTTTCCACCCTTCAAAGACGTTACCGTGTTTGGACTACCTGCTGCTCCTTAAACATAAAATCGTACTTCTGGATTTTATTTATTTACCCAGAAGGGCCTCTCCTGTCTCCCCTTATAAGAATCCTGTTCATCCTACAACACTCAGCTCAGCTCAAACGCCCCTCCTCCAAGAGACCTTTCTGATCACCATAGCTGGAAGGCTCTCTCCTTTCTTCTAATTGCTAGAGGATTACCTTTATTTTCCCAACCACTTTATTTATTTTTATATTTCTCTCCCCTTTCCCCCACCCCCCCCCAAGTTGTCTGTTCTCTGTGTCCATTCGCTGTATGTTCTTCTGTGTCCACTTGTGTTGTTGTCAGCGGCACCAGGAATCTGTGTCTCCTTTTGTTGCATCATCTTGCTGTGTCAGCCCTCCGTGTGTATGGCACCACTCCTGGGCAGGCTGCACTTTTTTCACATGGAGCAGCTCTCCTTACAGGACGCAGTCCTTGTGTGTGGGGCTCCCCTACGTGGGGGACACCCCTGAGTGGCACGGCACTCCTTGCACACATTGGCACTGAGCATGGGCCAGCTCACCACACAGGTCAGGAGGTCCTGGGTTTGAGCCCTGGACCTCCCATGTGGTAGGTGGACACTCGACCTGTTGAGCCAAATCCTCTTCCCCCAACCACTTTAACAATGTTTTTATTGTCTAGTTATACACAGATGGAAAAAACCACACAAACCTAATGTGTAGCTTAATGAGTTATTATAAGGTGACCACCATCCTGATCAAGAAATAGAAGCCCCTTGCGTGTGCTCCATCCTCACCCCATACCTCCTCCTGCCCTAAGTTAGCATTTTCCTGGCCAAGTCACTCTTCACCATCTATTTTATGTTATTAGCTTGAGTGTGCATGTGTGTTCCCCTATTAGAAGATAAGAATTTCCAAGTCTTACCTAATCATCTTTGCGGATCTGCAATACTTTCAGATTCTGTTTCTTGCTATGAAAGAAATAAACCTGGTCATGTGACAGAGAGTAGCTGTGGAGATGCAGGAAAGGAAGGGAGTTGGCGAAAGAATTGATGTAAGAAAGCAATGATATTTCAGCTGAATCCTGAAAGAAGAGAAAGAGCTGACCATAGAACTAGGCTGCAGGCATGTGGAACAAGTAGCACGGCAAAGGTCCTGAGGCAGAAGAGGAGCTGTGTGTTCAAGGGAGAAAAAGGAGGCCAATGTTTCTAGAGTGGAGAGCAAGCATGAGAGTGGGAAGAAGGAGGAAAGGGAGCTGGAGCAGAATGCTTGGTGCCACCGTGGAATCTGAATTTATTGGAATGCCATTGGGATGTTTAAATCTGGATATTGGTATGATATGATCCACACTTTTAGAGACAAAGGACTTTATTACTCATGGCACATTAGGCAAAGTAGGCGGACTAAGCTCCACGTTCACATCAGTTCCTTTGGCCCCCAAAGTCCCACAGGACCCAGGCGGATGCTGCACACACGGTGGTTTGGGTCCCAGGTGAGGAGCCCCATGCTGAGGAAACTCCAGGTTTGTTTGTTTTTAAACAAATCAATTTTATTGATACATATTGATAAAGCATACAATTTATCCAAAGTGTACAGTAAATGGCATTTAGTATAATCACATAGTTGCGTGTTCAACACTTCAATCATTAGTAAAGCATGTTCCTTATCTCAATAATAGTAATAATAGTAAACACAAAACAGACAAACAAGAAAATTCATCACCTCTCAAATCTGTTTCCCTGCTGTACATAGCTGCTATTTTTGGCTATTCTTGCACAATTATTTGTTTGTTTATTAACCAGTTTTATTGAGGTAGATTCACATACCATATGAGCTATCCAAAGTGTATAATCACTGGCTTTTAGTATAATCACAATGTTATACATTCATCCTCTCAAAAATTTTAGGACAATTTCAGTTCCAAAAAGAAAGGCTCAATTCCCCTTAGCATTCCTTCCTCAGCCCTATATAACCACTAATCTAATTTCATCTTTATAAATTGGTTTATATTTACAATTTCTAGAAATGGAGTCATACAATACATAGTACTTTGAGACCAGTCTCCTTCATTCAATACAATATTTTTTGTCTGATATTAATATTGTAGTATTAACCTACATTTGTTTAGTATCAAAGAAAAACAGTCATATATGCAATTTTACCCATATTCGTATTGCATAGAATACATTTATATTTCACATAATATATTTAGCTCATAATAAGACAGTTATATAGTATTTGTACTTTTGTGTTGGGCTTGCTTCACTCAACATAATGTCCTCCAGTTTCATCCATGTTGTCACACATTTCATGACTTCATTTTCTGTCACTGTTGCATAATATTCCATCAAATATATTCTCCACAATTCATTTATCCATTCATCAGTTGATGGACACGTGGGTTGTTTCCAGATTTGGCTATCGTGAATAATGCTGCTCTGAATATCAGTGTGCAGATGTCTATTCATGTCACCACTCTCGGTTCTTCTGGGTATATGCCTAGCAATGTTATTGCAGGGTCCCATGGCAAGTCAATATTCAACTTCCTTACTACCAGTCTTCCACAGTAGCTGTACCATTCTGTGTTCTCACCAATAGTGAATAAGTGTTCCTATCTTTCCACATCCCCTCCAACATTTACAGTTTTCCAACTTTTTAATAGTAGTCAGTCTAATAGGTTTAAAATGATATCTCATGTAGGTTTTTGTTTGTTTGTTTTTGTTTGTTTTTCTTAAAGATTTATTTCTCTCCCCTTCTCTCCCCCACCCCAGTTGTCTGTTCTCTGTCTATTTGCTGCTTGTTCTTTGTCCGCTTCTGTTGTTGTCAGTGGCATGGAAATCTGTGTTTCTTTTTGTTGCGTCATATTGTTGTGTCAGTTCTCTGTGTGTGCAGCGCCATTCCTGGGCAGGCTAAACTTCCTTTCATGCTGGGCGGCTCTCCTTACAGGGCACACTCCTTGTGCATGGGGCTCTTCTACATGGGGACACCCCTGCATGGCAGGGCACTCCTTGTGCACATCAGCACTGTGCATGGGCCAGCTCCACACAGGTCAAGGAGGCCCGGGGTTTGAACCATGAACCTCCCATGTGATAGACAGACTCCCTAACCACTGGGCCAAGTTCGCTTCCCTCTCATGTAGTTTTGATTTGCATTTCCCTAATCACTAATGATGTTGAGCATTTTTTCTTGTGTTGCTTCACCATTTGAATTTCTTCTTTGGACCACTGTCTTTACAAGTCTTTTGCTCATTTTTAAATTGGATACTTTGTCTTTTTATTGTTGAGTTGTATGATCTCCTTATATATCATGGATATTAAACCTTTATCAGATATGTGATTGCCAAATATTTTCTCCAATTAAATCAGCTGCCTTTTCACCCTTTTGACAAAGTCCTGTGAGGTGCAAATGTTGAATTTTGAGGAGGCCCCATTTATCTGTTTCTTCTTTTGTTGCTCATGCTTTGGGGGTAAGGTTTTTGAAATTGCCACTAACACAAAATCTTAAAGATGTTTTCTGACATTTTATTCTAGGAGTTTCATGGTTGTTGTTTTTATATTTAGGTTCTTGATCCATTCTGAGTTCATATTTCCATAAGGTGTGAGGTAGGGGTCTTCTTTCTTTTGGACATGGCTATCCAGTTCTCCTAGACCCATTAGTTGAATAGACTGTTCTGGCCTAGCTGGGTGGGCTTAACAGCTCTGTCAAAAATCACTTTACTATATACATGAGGATCAATTTCTGAGTTCTCAATTCAGTTCCATTGGCCAATCTGTCCTTATGCCAGTACCATGCCATTTTCACTACCGTAGCTAAGTAACATGCTTTAAAGTTAGGAATGAGAGTCCTCCAACTTAGTTCTTCTTTTTTAAAACAATTTTGACTATTAGGGGCCCATTACCCTTCCAAATAAATTTGATTATTGGCTTTTCTATTTCTGCAAAAAAGGCTGTATTGAATCTGTAAATTAGATGAGTAGAATTGACATTTTAACAATATTTAGTCTTCCAATTCATGAACATGGAATGTCCTTCCATTTATTTAAGTCTTCTTCAGTTCCTTTTAGCAATGTTTTATAGTTTATTACTAAATATTTTATTGTTTTAGTCATTATAATAAAAGGATTTTTTTCTGATTTCCTCCTCACAGTGCACATCAGTAGTGTATAGAAATGATATTGATTTTTGCATATTAATCTTGTATCTCACCACTTCGCTGAACTTATCTTTTAATTCCAGTAGCTTTGTTGTGGATCTTTCAGAATTTTCTAGATATAGTTTTACTTCTTCCATTCCTATTTAGGTTCCTTTTATTTCTTTCCTTAGCTTAATTGCATTAGCTAGAACTTCTAGCATAATATTGAATAATAATGGTGACAGTGGGCATCCTTGTATTATTTCTGATCTCAGTGGGAAAGCTTTCAGTCTTTCACCGTTAAGTACAATGGTAGATGTAGGTTTTTCATGTATGCACTTTATCATATTGAGAAAGCTTCCTTCTATTCCTAGCTTTAGGGGTGTTCTTTATCAAGAAAGGAAGCTATATTTTGTCAAATGCTTTTCTGCATTAATCAAGAGGATCATGTGATTTTTCTTTAATTTATCAATGTGTTTTATTACACTAATTGATTTTCTTATGTTGAAACACACTAGCATATGTGGGATAAAACTCACTTGATTGTGGTGTATAATTTTTTTAAGGTGCTTTTGGATTGTGTTTGCAAGTGTTTTGTTGAGGAGTTTTGCATCTATATTCATTAGAGATATTGGTCTATAGTTTTCTTTTTTTGTAGTATCTTTATCTGGTTTTGGTATTAGTGTGATGTTGGCTTCATAGAATGAGTCTGGTAACATTCTTTCCTGTGCAATTCTTTTAAGAGCTTAAGCAAGGTCAGTATTAGGTCCTCTTTGAATGATTGGTAGAATTCACCTATGAAACCATCTAGTCCTGGGCTTTTCACCTTTGAGATGTTTTTGATGGCTGTTTCAATCTCTTCACTTGAAATTAGTTTGCTGAGGTCTTCTTTTTCTTCTAGGGTTAGTGTAGATGATTTGTGTATTTCTAGGAATTTGTCAATCTCATCTACATTTTCAAAATTTTTGGCATATAGTTGTTCATAGTATCCTCTAATGACCTCTTATTTCTGCAGGGTCTATAGTAATGTCTCCCCTCCCATTTCTGATTTTATTTGTTTGTGTCTTCTCTCTTTTTTCTTTGTCAATCTAGCTAAGGATTTATCAATTTTGTTGATATTCTCAAAGAACCAACTTTAAGTTTTGTTGATTCTCTATTTTTTATTATTGTTCCCAAATTCATTCCTTTCTGCTCTGATCTTTACTATTTCTTTCTTTCAGCTTGGTTTGGGATTAGTTTGTGTCCTTTTTCAAGTTCCTCCAGGTATGCAGTTAAGTCTTCAATTCTAACTCTTTCTTCTTTTTTATTGTAAGCATTGAGGGCTATAAATTTCCCTCTCAGCACTGCTTTTACAGTGTCCCATAGGTTTTTATATGTTGTGTACTCATTTTCATTCATCTCAAGACATTTGCTGAATTCTCTTGCAGTTTCTTCTTTGACTCACTAATTAAGAGTGTGTTGTTTCATCTCCATATATTTATGCATTTTCCCTTTTTCATCCATTATTGATTTCTAGTTTTATTCTGTTATGATTGGAGAAAGTGTTTTGTATAATTTCGATCTTTTTAAATTTATTGAGACTAATCTTATGACCCAACATATAGTGTACCTTGGAGAAGGATCCATGGGCTCTTAAAAAGAATGTATATCCTGCTGTTTTGGGGTACAATGCTCTATAGATGCCTGTTAGGTCTAGTTCATTTATCATATTATTCAAGCTCTCTTTTTCCTCATTTATCCTCTGTCCAAATGTTCTATCCAATACTGAGAGTGTTGTATTGAAGTCTCCAACTATTACAGTAGTAACATATATTTCTCCCTTCAGCTTTGCCAGTATGTGCCTCATGTATCTTGGGGCACAAAAGTTGGATGCATAAATATTTAGTATAGTTATCTCTTCTTGCTGAATTGCCCCTTTAATTAATATATAATGACCATCTTCATCTCTTATAACAGTTTTGCATTTGAAATCTATTTTGTCTGATATTAGTATTGCTACTCCAGCTCTTTTTCGGTTACTGTCTGCATGGAATATCTTTTTCCAACCTTTCATTTTTAACCTGGTTGTTCCTTACATCTGAGGTGGGTGTCTTGTAGACAACAAATAGATGGCTCATATTTTTAAATCCATTCTACCAGTCTATGTCTTTTGATTGGGGAGTTCAAGTCATTAAGCCATTAACATTCAATGTTATTATTGTAAAGGCATTATTTACTTCATCCATTTTGTCCTTTTGCTTTCTGTTCTCATATTGTACTATTGTCTGTCTTCTTAACCTTTAGTTTACCCATCCTAATAATCTTCATTTCTATACTCTTCTCCAAGTCTTTCACCCTTGTTTTTTCTTTTCAGGCTGCAGCACTCCCTTTAGTATCTCTTATAATTCTGATCTTTTGGTAACACATTCTATCAATTTTTGTTTGTGAAGATTTTGAACTCCCCTTCATTTTTGAAGGACACTGCCAATACAGAATTCTTGGCTGGCAGTTTTTCCCTTTCAGTACCTTAAATACATAATACCATTTCCTTCCCTCCTCAATAGTTTCTGATGAGAGGTCAGCCCTTAATCTTATTGAGTTTCCCTATGTGATGCTTTGCCTTTCTCTTGCTGCTTTCAGAATCTTCTCTTTATCTCTGATGTTTGTCATTCTGAACAGTAGGTGTCTCAAGGTCAGTCTGTTCAGATTTCTTCTGTTTCAGGTGTGTTGTCCTTCTTTGATAATGATATTTATGTCTTTCATAAGGATAGGGAAGTTTTCAGTCATTATTTCCTCAAATATTCTTCCCGCCTCTTTTCCATTTTCTTCTTCTGGGACACTGATCATGCATATGTTTTTGCATTTCACATTGTCATTCAATTCCCTGAGACCCTGTTCCATTTTTTCCATTCTCTTCCCTTCTGTTCTCCTGTCTTTTCCAGTTCAGATGGTCTGTTTTGGAAATTGCTAATTCTGTCTTCAAGCAATTTAAATCTGCTCTTATGTGTCACTTATGTATTTTTAATCTCATCCATCATGTCTTTCATTTCCATAAGGTCTATTACTTTTCTTTGTAGACATTCAAATTGTTCTTTATGCCCTCCCAGGGTCTTCTTAATAGCCGTCATCTCTTTAGTCATATTTTCTTTCAATTCTTTAAATTGATTTAAGAGAGTTGTGTAATTATTATTGATTAATTTTCTTCAATCTTGTATCTCTTCAGGATATTTGGTTTGTTCCTTTGGCTGGGCCATCTCTTCCTTTTTCCTAGTGTGGCTTGCAAGTTTTTGCTGATGTCTAGGCATCTGAATATGTTGGTGAATTTACTCTGATGGCCAATTTCTCTCTTTTGCCTATTGTTATTTTTTCACAGTTCTTTTTCCATATTTGGTTCAACTTATCCTAAGTATTTAAAATCTCCCATCTTAAATTATCAAAATCATGCCAAGGACTCACTAATGGGGTACAGATTTTCCACAGAAGTTAGGGAACAAAGAGACCCAATTGCAGTTTTGGTACATGCAATTTCCAGGCTGCCCAGAAGATGGCATTCATTGGCACACATTTCCAGGAGGAGTATCTTTCATTTTTCCTGTGTTTTGGTCTGGCCATAGCTAAGGACCAAAGAGGACTCCACTGGCCAAATTCACTGAAGAAAAGCCCCTGTCTTCCCCTCCCTTTTGCCTTGTAATAACTGAGAGGGAGGAAGACATTTGCTCCCCTCTCAGTCAGCTGCAATGAGCCAGGGGTTTCACCCCAGCCTAATATATTGGGGGTGGGGGAGGGAAGCCCTTCTTGGAAGCTGGGAGGTTTAGTAACTCACTGTTTATTGTTTCAGGTTCTTCCTTTCTCTGCTCTGCACCCTCCTGGGAGTTGCAAAGCACAGTCCTGGTCTGCTGACCCCAAAGCAGTTCCCTCAGGCAGCTTTTGGCTCTTTCTCTGTTGTTTTGTGAGAGAGCTAAGCCTTGTCTGCCTAATCTGATGCGATCTTCCAACCGATCCACATTTTTTAAAGTATTACTCAGTCAAGTCCTGAAAACACTCTTATCCTTGGAGATGGCCTTGGTCACTACTTTAGTATCAGTGCTGTAGTTTCTTCTGAACTCCCACTTCACATCTTCACCTCCTAAAGCTGTTTCTTCTTGAAACTTCAGACTCACCAAATCTAATAGCAAACTTTCTTCTCCCCAATAAGTGACTCAGAGTCTTAATTTCTATCGTGACCCTGGTTATCTCACTTCAAAACCCCACGATACCTCCATCCTCCCTCTTCATACTCTACCATGGTTCCTACTCAGGAGCTCCCTTTTCATCTCCATTGCTTCTACCCTCCTTCTGCACCTCATCAGATTCAAGCCTAAGCGACCAAAATAGCACCCAAGTACTTATTCTCTTTATCCAGTTCCTCAGGTCCCTCTTTCTTACATTGTTCACCATGGTTTCATTCTCTATTTAACAAACTATATCTCCCCAAAAATGTTCAAACTCTTCAGTGTGGCATTTAAGAACCATTCTAGCCTTAAGCCTTATCCTTTACTACTCCTTTAACTAAATCCTCCCCTCTAGACAACTTGGTCTACTTATACTTTTTCTCCACCAAAAATATATTTTTCTCTTCTCTTCACTCATCAAAAGTCTAGGTCAAAATGACTAAGTGGCCATATCAAATGCCTCTATCAAACCAACTTTCCTGCAAAGTTCAACAAAAGGCAATTTTCTCAAGAAATACTTTCTATGCATGTCCATAAGAACAAAGCAGATATTAAGAAGAAGGTACTAAAATACCTTTTCAGCTGGAATTGAAAGTATACCCAAAGATGATCTATAGGCTCTGAATATTAAGGCAATAAGTGAATGTCTGTTTTGATTAACTACTTAATATAGCATCTGGACAATCTCCCATGAATGTGGTCATGCAAGCTTTTCAATATGAGTTTGTAGATCATTTAATATTAAACATTACTTTGGCCTTTCATAACTAAACTTTTTAATAATTTTGTCTGTCTCAGTTGAGCCTGTCAAAAGCATAAGTCTAAAAAAGTCTATTCATGGTTAAGATGATTCAAGTGAAAGAAAAATATTAAATTCGCAAACCCTGCAATATTTTAATATCAAAGCTAGAATCTTTAAAGCATAATCGAGAATAATAAAATAATATCTCCAAGATGGCTATGGTTATTTATCATATGAATGAGCTGAATTTGCTCCGATTCAATGTTGAACTTATGCTGAGGCAAACAATGGCACATACAACTCCACATGCTGATGACCACTTCTGCTCACAGGAAAACGTCTAGTCTTCTGAAGCCAAAGAACCTTCAAAGACACAAGTAATAACTTCCCAAAGGTACAGAAGTAGAGGCAACATTTAGGGATGGGATATAATAGGGCCTGGTATGCATTACATGCACAAAAAGAATTTGACTTTGATTCCACATTGAAGTGGCTCCTTTCTCCTTCATTCTAGAATGATAGAAACAGACGACCGAGGAGAATGAAGTCTCCGGAGGTTTTCAGGACAAACATACAAACAGATGTATCCTGGGAACCACCTTTGGGAGAATTACTTATCACCTTTCAGGCCATTGATAAATTGGTGGTTGTTTATTATCACAGATTAATAGATGAGTGCTGTGATGATAAACTGACAAATAAACACTAAAAACGTACTATAACTTTGCCATTTGAGATGAAACTAACACTTCTAAAGGCCAAATCAGCCTTGAAGCTCCCAGAATGAAAATACTATTAATCTACTACAACTACTATTAATAATAATTTAATACTTAGTAGCAAGAAGGAGGAGAAGAGGAAAAAGAAATAATTTTGTACCTGGAATTTTCCATAAATCACCTTATTTACTTGGCGGGGTAGATTTACAGCTCAGTTTGGGGAATAAGCATTTGAACCTGAGCAAATCCTAAAGCCCGTGCACTTTCTCTACATTGCTGCCTCTGCTGAGTAGGGAAAGAGAAGGAAGGCAGGCGAGCAAAGGAGAAGAGAGACTGTCTGTGAGCAAGGATGTCTTCAGTGTTGGAGGTAGAAACCCAATCCTTGCCTCGTGGCCTTGGCCCTAAGAGCTCACATCAGTTGCCAGAGTCCTGGCCAGCTCAGTACAAGTTTAGCCTGGGCGCCCAGCCCCCTTCTCTTGGCCAGGAGAGGACAGGTGACTTGATGGACTATTGCCATGCAGGCCCCCAGATAAAGGACACTCAGGAGAAAAGGCCAGGGTAGCTCCCAAGGCAGCAGTTCAGCACCGCAACTCTAGGTTGACTGCTCGAGGTAGTGCTGGTGACTTGTCTAAGTGAATGAACGGAAGGCAGGAATTGAAAGCCCAGCAGAGCAGGAAGGAGAAAGAGAAGACCCTGGAGAAAATTTCTTTCTACAATTGCTTAGAACCTTGTCCAAATCATAATGAATCATACTCTATCATTTAACTATTTCTAGATAATGTAATGCTAGACTTTTCTTCTTTATTATCAGTTCACTTCAGCCAAGGCCTTATCCTCAACAGACCAATTTTTATCTTAGTATAAATTTCATCAATTTTATTTATGCATGTAATTTTCAAAGCAAAGCTTTAAACTACGCTCACACAAAAAAAAATGCAGTTCCTTTCCCTACTTACTAACACAGCCTAGCTCCAAAAGCACTTTTCAACTCTTTCATCTATTTCTTTTGATATTTTACATATGAAAATGCTTATATTGCCACTTTTTGATTTGTCACTTTTAGAAATTATCTGCTTACTTTCAAATCTAGCAGATCAATATTTGGCATATTTAAAACTGTTACCCCTACATCTGCTCACCACCTTCCATCTTTCCAGAGCCATTCTCTTATAATCCTGGTTAATTTAGTAGTCAGTGTTAAATCATTACTTTGTACTTATTTGTTTAAGAGCCAAACAATTTACTAAGATTAGAATTCCTTATTTGTATATAGCTCCCTCTCCCCACAGATTTAATAACTGCCCATTTCCAAATGTCCCATTAGATGTGTATATACCTGCTGCAAGACCTTCAAATACTCCAGCATCCTGGAAAGCACAGAGCTCCTTTCTGTCCTGATAGCCGCTGTCCCCGAGCCCTCACCACTCCTGCACCCCGGCCCGGCCTCTCCTACCCCTGGGGCAGAACTGTCCCTCTGGGCTTCCTTTTCGCTTCATCTTCATCTCTCCTCGGCAACCTTATAACAGATGCTCTATTTTCTCTCCTGAGTCATCCCCCTTTTTAAATTTACTGTCCTACTACTTACTCCAGAAGGTGTCTAAGAAAAGATGCATGGGAGGTAAATTTTCTATGTATGTGAAACTGAAATTGTTTTTATCAGAACCTCTTGCTGTACAATGCTAAAGAGTAAATGATTTTCCCTCAGATTCTTGAAGCTGTGCTCTCTTGTCTCTCTTCCCACCTCTTGATAGTGTACTTCCAGTGAGTCCAGTCTTAACTATTTGGTGTGGCAGGTTTTCATTCCATAAGTATCTAGTGAACACCTACTGTGTACCGCACACAGAATCTCACCTACTTAACAAGTAGCATAGTGTAGTAGCAACGTACATAGCCTGGAGTCCCACCTGGGTTCAAGTCCCAGCTTTGGTTTTCTAACATGTGGCCCCGCACATGTACCTCTCTGTACCTCTTTGCTCCCTTACCTTGGCCTGTAAAATGGAGAAGATTAAACGAGCTACTCCTTGGTGTGATGGCACATGTGTCATCTACTAGTGTCACTGAAGAGCTCCTTTGCATGTTTCATCAAGTGATGACTCTAGAAAGTCAGGCTCAGCTGAGGATGGTTAATAGCCATGGTTGTTGGTAGGGTGAGTTTATTTCAGTTCAAGTTCAGTTATTTTTCCATCATGATTTTAGGCTTGCCTGGGACACACTAGTACAAAACATATTTGGTGGGTCCAAGAGAATGAACTCTTTAGAAGCCCTCAAGCTCCAGGAGGCAGTGACTTAGTAAGTGGACTTCATGCTGTGCCAGGCTGACCCACCTCCCCTTGGTGAGCACAAGCCACAAGGACGGCGCAGCCACCCAGCCGATGCTGACGCCTACTTGAGGCCCACTTAACACCGGCAAATGCTCGGTGCCTTGCGAGCCATAGTACCCCGCAGAGTGGACCCATAATCTAAACCAGACAGAAGTCCTGAGGAGAAAAAGACGACCTGCTGAGCTAAGTAGAGGAGTTAATTCTAAGCAGTTCACAATCACACTTTGGATTCCCATCTCTTTTCTATAAAGAATCCAGGACAAATCATCATTTTACAGGAGAAAAGTCTAAATGTTGAATATCTTAACCTGTATTGCTAATAGCAGCAAATCAGAATGATCAATTAGGAAGGGAAAGAATTTTTTAAATCTTTATAGGAACTGCATTCAAAAAATATTTGCTAATATCTTTTCAGTTTTGTGCTTTCACTTGAGTCATATATCAATCAACACTTGAGAAAGAAAAGTAAATTGATTACTGAGATTCTTTTTCTCCTCATGATATATTTCCCTATTAGAGTATGTTTTCTAAGGATTTTCCATAGCCAAATATTAATGCCAAAAAAAAAAAGGAACCAAGAATCCAAAAAAAAAGGAAAGGAATTCCAAAAGAGAACAGACAAAATGAAAGATAGAATGAAAAACAGAAATAAAATTTAAAAGAATGGCTAATGTCATTTTGTAGCAAAGAAAAATAAAAGTTTGAAAGAAAAAAGTGATTAGGAAGCAGACTAAAAATAAAAATATATCTATGAAAAACATTTTAAAAAGTAAGAAAAAAACAAAAATGTAATCTATGAAATAATTTGAAACTTTGAAAGAATGAAGTGATAAGGAAGCAGAAGAAAAATTAGAAAAATAAAAACGTATCTATGAAATTCATTAATTGGCTTATAGAGAATAACATCTAAAGATAATCTTCAGACATTCCGGGGTGGCTTTGCAGGTGCTGATTCCTTATGTTTAGATTTCCTTAGCTAATCAAGTAGCCTGCTGTAGCCCAAGGGATGAAGTTCCAGCTCACGGTAAAATCCCATAGAACCTGCCTGCCCAAGCCCTACAGCCTTTAATCCTTCCGGGAAAGTGCTTGATGGATCTGAAATATTGAAGTCTGAGGCAAGACAGATGAAATCAGGTTTGTGAAAAGCACTGAAGGAAAAGATCATAAAACTTCCACTGACTCTGGTCATATCATGTCTCTTTTTCTACATGTTTCTCAAAGGATACTGGAGTCAAACACCATCTGTTGCTCATAGCATGTTTCAGACGACGTCACCAAAGTATATTTTACGTACCATAAAATTCATCCTTTTTGATTGCACAACTCAATGATTCTTTTGTAACTCTTGGGTGGTGCAACTGTCATCATAGACCAGTTTTAGAACATTTTCATTCCCCCAGGAAGCTCCCTCATAGTCAGGTCCAGGCAACCACTAATCTACTTTCCACCTCTAGAAATTTGCCTTTCTGGACATTTCATGCATATTGACTTGTACCGCATGTAGTCACTTGTGTCTGGACACTCGCTCTGCGTAATGTTTTTGAGGTTCATCTGTGACATAGCCTGGGTCAGTAGCTTGTTCTTTTTGAGACTGAATTATGTTGCATTGTAGGGATCTAGCACATTTTATCTACCCATTCCCAAGTTGATGGACAATTAGGTTCTTTCTGGTTTCAACTCTATAAATAATGCTGCTATAAACATCTGGGCAGGTCTTTGTGTGGAAACCTGCGTTCATTTCTCTTGGGGAAGCACCTAGAATGGCATTATGAGATCATGTCATAGTTTTACTTTTAACTTTTTGAGAAACAGCCAAACTGTTTCCCAAAGGATCTGCACCATTTTACATTTTCACCAGCAACGCAAGAGGCTTCGTGCTTTCTACATCCTTGCTAAGACTTGTTATTGTAGGTCTTATTTATTATAGCCAGGCTAGTGGGTGTGAAATGATAGCTCATTGCAGTTTTAATTTGCATTTCCCCAGTGACTAATGATGTTAGCAGCTCACTACATTTTGAAGTTACATGAGATCTAATCAAGCTCCTTTGTTTACAAATTAGGAAACTGACAGCTAGAGAAGTGATTTACATAAGATGATTCAGAAATTTAGGTGCAAAAATAGAATACGGATCCTTTGACTCTTTATCTAGTGCACATTTCTCTCTATGAATCAGAAATTACAACTGTATCATAAACGAAGTCTAGACCCCCCCACCAATAGATCATAGTTTCCTCTGAGGCAGGAGTGAAGATCTGTAGCTCTCTCAGCCCTTGGTCCAGTTTTTACATGATCTTTATCTTTCTTTTCCCTGGCTGAGTACAGATTACTAGCATGTTCCGTGCTCCATAGATGTCTGTTTGAATAAATTGACGTTTTTCTGGCTTTCATTCATTCATTAAAGTATAATGTGTATCTGAGGAGAGAGAGACCAGCAAGAATGTTGGGAACACCTTACACAAAACAGGTACGTGGCAGTCACAGGTGAGGGGAGTCCTTTCCTCTGCCCGTGAAACTCCATGGGTGCTCAGCATCTCGCTCACACCTTCCAAGTCAAGGTGTCCATCAGCTCTTCATTGTACCATGTCAACAGCAACAAAACCGACTGTCCTGCATCACGCGTACGAAAAAGACACGAAGTCATTCCCTCCTTTAACCCGGCTCTGTCTAGCCGGTATTCTTAAGGTCAAGTCCAAATTACTGAGTCTGACACCTGAGCCCTTCACAGTCTAGGCTCATCTGGTCTCTCCAGCCTCACTCCCTCCCACACCCACCAAATGAGTTAAAACCACCCTAAATTTCTCACATTTCTCTCTAAGTAACAGGGTCATGTACAACTCCACATCAGGGTATAAGTTCTTCCTTCTGGCACTCCCTAATCTTTTTCTGGTAGGTAACATCCAACACTTTCTCTATGAAACATTTCCTAAAAGTGTGAAACAGTTCATCCCTTCTTCCACCGCCCCCAGTTATCTCAAAGCATTCCATTTCTGTTTTTATCACACTCGTCCAGTGCTTTAGTACCAATTTAATTGGTTCTATACAATCTACCCTTCATGGTTATACCTTGAGGAACTATCAGTGCTGGGACACTGTTGATGCCCCAATAGTGTTGATTTAATGAATAAAGGACCACAGATTTCTAGCCTAGAAAACAAAGGTAGCATTCATGGAATAATACATCCAGTCTTGAAGGTGGGAGTAGATAAGTGCATAAGAAAAAGACAAATAAGAACATGCCAATCACCATAGTAAGCATACACCTTTTATCATTTCATTTATCTTCACAAAAAGCAAAGTAAATATTATTATTCCCACCTAGAGCCCAAGGTCAAAAAAAGTAAAGTAATTTGTACAAGGACATTCAGTTATTGTCAGAATCTGCACCCCAGTCCAAATCTGCTGGTTCCAAACCACCTGATCTTTAAAATACTATGTCATCAAAGCAAATTTTATAGAACAAACTCATTTTTGTAGTTGTAATTAATTGCAGTCCTTATCTAGCCATTTTCTGGGATGATAAAGAGAGAAATGTTTGGTTGCAGCAGAAGTTCTGCATTATTTTAGTTACTGATTCAACCATATTGAGAATTCAGTCCACGCTAGTCATTTTGCTAGGGACCACAGAAATTTTTTTAAAGTATAAAATATGGTTCAAGGAGGCTGCCTTCTAACTCAGTTAGTGGCATATAGATATAACAAGGAAGCAAAGAAATAGAAAGAAAATGCTATTTGAATACAATGAAAGCAAATGTTTTGAAGAACCAGGATGAGCCAATTACTCACAGATTCCAAAATTGTCCCTCGGTCATAGTTACAGTGCTATCGCAAGTAGGCTCCACTTGAAATTCTTCTAGAAAGAAAATAATTTATTTTGCAACTTAAATAGACCCCTTTCAAGCATAATTTACATGAATCTTCTCATGTAGGATCACTGGAAATTCTTTGCTCTCTCCATTAACTACTAATCAATTAAAAAATCATGATTTAAGAATACATTATAAAGAAGGCAGAAAAATTCTGTTAACATGTGTCAGAATATATATATACTTTCATCATGCAAGTACAGAAAAATTAGTTGCAAAACTGAGAAATAAGAAAGAAAATTTCACCTGTAATGCAATTAGGAGAAAGCTATACACAAATCACAGATTATAAAGTATATCTGAAAAATACAATAAAATTTGGACCAGATCAAGGGTTGATATCAAAAGCTATTATATTACTCTATGTCTTTCAAACAGGGGAAGACTTTTTAAAAGTCACTGATACTTAGAAAACCAACCAAAAATATTTTTCTTAGAATAATAGCAACTCCAGGCTTAGCCAAGCCTTAGAACACCAAAGATTAAAAAAAAAAAAAAAAGACAACCTTAAAAAGTACTGGAGAGGGGGAAACGGACTTTGGCCCAGTGGTTAGGGCGTCCGTCTACCATATGAGAGGTCCGCGGTTCAAACCCCGGGCCTCCTTGACCCGTGTGGAGCTGGCCATGCGCAGTGCTGATGCGCGCAAGGAGTGCCGTGCCACGCAAGGGTGTCCCCCGCGTGGGGGAGCCCCACGCGCAAGGAGTGTGCCCGTGAGGAAAGCCGCCCAGCGTGAAAAGAAAGAGCAGCCTGCCCAGGAATGGGGCCGCCCACACTTCCCTTGCCGCTGACGACAACAGAAGCGGACAAAGAAACAAAGACGCAGCAAATAGACACCAAGAACAGACAACCAGGGGAGGGGGGGAAATTAAATAAATAAATAAATCTTTAAAAAAAAAAAAAAGTACTGGAGAGGAAAATCAGTCATATACAAAGATAAGGACACAGAATGGTATCCTAATTCACAGAAACAATGCTGAATGCAAGAAATCATTGAAGCAATATCTTTGAGATGCTGGAAAAATGAGTTTCAGTGTGAAAATAAAGATATTTCCAGACATGTAGTTCACATCACCCATATAAAGATTACTTAAATTGATAAGTTCTAGCAAAACTGAAAAAAGTAGAGGTGACTACTACCAATATCAGGAAAAAAGGGTAAGACCTGTCACAGATCTTGCAGACATTAGAGCAACAAGAGAATACCATGAACGACTTAGATGAAACGACCATTTATATAAAATGGACAAATTCTTTGACAGACACAAACTATCAAACCACACTCAAAAATAAATAAATACCCTAATAGTCCAACACTTATTAAAGACATTAAATTCATAGTTAAAAACCCTTCCCTCAGTGCTGAGTTCCTAACTGGGGGAGTTCTGTCACATACCCCAATGGAACAGAAACAATCCCCCAAGTGCAAGGGCAAAGACCAGTGAAGAAGGATGGTCCAATGATGGGCCCTTGATACTGATGACTATGCTTATGAACCTGTGTTTTTGAAACTTCAACTAGGCCTAGAGCTGCAGGGTGCCTAAGAGTTACCTTCTGAGAGCCTCCATGTTGCTCAAATGTGGCCACTCTCTAAGCCAAACTCATCATATAAATGCATTACCTTCCCCCCAGCATGGGACATGATTACTGGGGATGAGCCTCCCTGGTGCTGAGGGATTACTATCAATCACCAGCTTGTGATGCAACTAGAAGAAGACCTTGAATAAAAGTGGGAAATAGTAAAGACAAATTAGTTTATATGGCCAAGAGACTTCAAAATGAGTAGAGAGGTCATCAGAGGAGTCATGCTTATGCATGTCTCAGTAGGATCCCAGAAACAGTTAAAGTAGATACAACTTCAGGTACTGGTGGTCTGAGGGCTACAGAGACACACAGGTTCTATGGTTATGGCAGATGGCTCTGGAGTTCAGTGTCTTGCCAGTGGGCCCTAGTTTGGAATTTGTGCTCTTGAGTGTGATTAAGTTGATCTCAGATGTGACCTCTCTGCACATACTTCTTCTGTCACTTTTACTGAACCTGTGATTGATGCTGGGGTTGGTGTATGCTCAGGAGACTTGAATCTCTGGATTGTCCATGTGCCACCTGGGCCCTGAGCCTCAGCAGAGTTGCAACACCTACTCTCCTGTTCATTGGACTTACCAAGGTCAGCTACCAGGGAGGTGAGGATGGTCAACCACCATACCAGGGAACTGAGAGAGCCTACAACTGCAAGAAGGAGAATCACATACATCAGCCATGCGGGATCTAAGCCCCTCTCAATTTAGAGGTAGAGTGGACATCGCCATCCCAGGATCCAGAATGGAAGAATAAAATATGGGTTAGAGTGGACTTACTGGTATTCTACTATAGAATTATTGTGACTCTAGCAATGGAAGAAGTTATATTATTGATGTGGAGACAGTGGCCACAGGAGTTGCTGACAGTAGGGAGAGGGAAGAAGACGTGTGATATGGGGGCATTTTCGGGACTTGGAGTTGTCCTGAATGATATTGCAGAGATAGATGTAGGACATTGTATATCCTGCCATAACCCACTGAATGGACTGGGGGAAGAATGTAAACTACAATATAAACTATAATCCATAACGTGTATCAGTGCTCCAAAATGGATTCACCAAAGGCAGTGAGTGTGCCACATTGATGAAAGAGGTTGTTGATGTGGGAGGAGTGGGGGGATGGAAATGGGGTAGATCCAAACCTCTTATATTTTTTAATGTAACATTTTGTGTGACCTGTGTACCTTGAAAAAAAAGACAATGAAGAAATTTGCTTTAAAATTGAAAGAAAAAAAACCCTTCCCTCAAAGAAAACTCCAAGGAGAGAAAGAGGGAAGGAGGGAAGGGGGGAAGGGGAGAAAGGAGGACATCGATTCTACCAAAGTTCTTTCAGACTCCAGAAGAGGAGAGAACACTTTCCAAATCATTTTGTGAGTCTAGCATTTGCTCAATGTCAAACCAAAGTCATTACAAGAATAAAAATGACGGACCAATATCCCTCATGAATACAGATGCAAAATCCCTTAATAATATTTAGCAAATCTTATGCAGTGATAAATTAACTGGATAATAAATCAGGACTTTGTCACATTTACTTCAGGAAACAAAGATTGTTTTAAAATTTGAAAATTCATAATTACATCAGTCCAATAATAAAAGAAAAAACTATGTAATTATCTCAAGAGATACAGAATAAACAGTTGACTAAATTCAACATCCATTCAGGATAAATTAAAAAATCACTCAAGAAGTTAATAATATAAGAGAGCTTTCTCAGCCTGTTAATGAACACCAATTTTTTAAAAACTATGTTAACATCATACTAATGGTAAAACAATGAATGCTTTCCTTCTAAGATGAGGAACAAAACAAAGATGTCTATTCTCACCACTGTATTCAACATTGTGCAGAGGTCCTAGACACTGAGTAAGTTAAGAAAAAGAATTAAAGGCACATAGATTGAAAATGAAAAATAACATTGTCTTTATACAGAGACAACACATTTGTCTATGTACAAAGCCCCAAAGAATCTACCAAAAAAGCTACTAGAGCTATTAACTGAGTTTAGCAAATCCATAGGTTATGTGCCAAATAGCCTATAATTAACTGTATTTCTATACAATAGCAATAAAAACTTGGAAGCTGAAATTTTTTAAAAAACTGATTATGATATCAGAAATTACGAAATGCAGCTGGAAAACTCTCACAAAATACATACAAAATTTGTATGCTGTAAACTATAAAACATTGCTGAAAGAAATTAAAGATCTAAATAAATGAAGAACTATACCATATTCATTGATCAGAAAACTAAATATTGTTAAAATGTCACTTTTCACCAAACTGGTTTATAGATTCAGTGCCATCCCAATAGAAATCCCAACAGAACTTTCTGTAGAAATTTACAAACTGATTCTAAAATCTATGGAAAAGAAAAGTCAAAACAGTTTTGGAAAAAATGTAGAACAAAGATGGAGGAATCATACTACTTGATTTCATGACTAAAGTATAATAATCAAAACATTGTGATATTGACATGAAGATAGATATAGATATATAGTTAATATAGATATAGATATATATAGATATATAGATATAGATAAACAAAGAAAGAAAGAAAGAAAGAAAGCAAGAAAGCAAGCAAGCAAGAAAGAAAGGCTACAGAATAGACAGAGACACTTATGTGTGTTTGTGGCAGGGATGGGGAACAAAATAGAGAGCCCAGAAACAAACCCACCTATTTGATGGCCAATTGATGTTTGACAAAGAGTCTAAGGAAAAAATCTATGGAGAAAAGATAGACGCTTTTATAAATAACACTGGAAAAATTAAGCATTCATTTTTTTAAATCTTGACTTTTACCTTTAATAATATACAAAAATGAACTTGAAATCAATTATAGATCTAAACATAAGAGTTAAAACTATAAAACTTCTAGAAAAAACAAAAAAGACAATCATTGTGGCCTTGGTATGGGAAAGATTTCTTAGCTAGTACACAAAAATCAAAAACCAGGAGAGAAAAAAATAATAAATTAGACTTCATGAAAAATAAAAATCATTTGCTCTTTAAAGATACTATTAAGAAAATGAAAAGACAAGCCACAGACTAGGAGAAAATATTTATAAAACAAATAGCTGATAAAAGATATCTAGAAAATAAAAAGAATACTTACAACTCAATAATAAGACAATTCAGTTTCCAAAAAAAAGTGAATAGATTTGAATAGACATTTTGTCAAAGATCAGACCCAGATGGAAATTTTTTAAAAATCACTGAAAATGTATTCAATAGTCAGTATGGAAATGCAAATTGAAAACAAAATGAGATATTCTGAAAGGTTAGAAGGGGTAAAATTAAAGACTGATATTACCAAGTGTTGACAAGGATATGGAGGAACTGGAACTCCCGCTGGAACTGGAACTCTCCTAGTGTGAATATAAAATAAAATACCTACTTTGGAAAATAATTTAGAAGTTTCTTTAACAATTTGACTTGCACATATCACATAACCCAGCTATTCCAGTCCTAGGTTTTTATCCACAAGAGAGTAAGCATATGGTACTGTAAGAATTTGTACTTGAATGTTGATATCACATTTATTTTGGATAGCCAAAAACAGGAAAGAGTTCAAATGTTCATAAATAAGTGATTGAACAAAGTATGATACATTCATATGTAATACTTCTCAGAAATAAAAAGTGAACTTTGATACATGCAATAGTATGGATGAGCATCATTATGATGAGTGAAAGAAGCTATGCCTACAAGACTATATTCCATTTGATTTCTTTGTATAACATTCTAAAGATGGAAAAATTATATGAAAGAAAGCAAATCAGTGGTTTCTAGGACCTGAGGGTGGGAGGAGAAGATTGACTAAAAAGGGGCAAAGGGAATTTTTTGTGATTAAAATGTTTTCCATCTTGAATGTAGAAGTAATTACATAACTGTATACATTTGTTAAAGCTCAGGAAATTATACACTTAAAAGGTAGTATACTTTCTATTATATTATGCTTCTTAAAACTAATTTGTAAATGGTATATGGTTAAAAAATTGATAATTCCCAGAATAAATATAAGTATATTGCTAAGAACATGGGAGGAAACATCAGAAAACAAAAACAATTCATGGCATTAATTATGATTGCCTCTGCTGAGCTTGCCTTAAGAGTGGGAAAGGAATGTGTCAAAGGATTGCTGTATTTCATAATTATTCTTTCCACAATCTTTGTTTTTAAAAATAGCTTTGTTCAATATGTGTTCATCTATAGTAACAAATGTACCACTAATGAAGGATGTTGTTAATGTGGGAAAGTGTGGGAGGGGGAAGGAGTGGGTAATATGGAAATCTCTTATATTTTTTATGCAATCTAAAGCTCCTTTAAAATTAAAAATTAATAAAAAAGATTATATTACAAATTATTTGTAATTCCACATCTCAGATGTAAAGTTCATGGTTTACATAATGTGCACTCTAAATACTTAGGCATTATCAAATGTTTCCAAATATCTGACAACAAATAAAAGAGAATATGAAAATCAAAAAAATAGCTTTGATAAAAATAAAGGTTTTTTTAAAAAGGTAACTAATACTCAAGAATTTTTTAGAAAAAAAAAAGCAGGTGTGGTAGTGCACACAAAAAATAGACCAATGAAGAGTCCATAATTAGAGCCACAAATGCGTAAGAATTTGATGAATAATAGAGATAGCATTTTAGATCATTAAAGAAGAATAATCAATTAAGCTAATGTGACAAATGGTTTTTCATGTGGATAAAAAACAGATTAAATCCCTATATAGCAACATACCTATTCATTTTTAAAAATTACAAATGGAATAGAAACCTGAATACCTCTTACAAAACTTTAATATTATTAAAGGAAAATACAGAAAACTACCCTTATGGGTTCAAGATAGGGAAGGTGTTCTTAAAGATGGTACATCAAGCAAAAATAAAAGAGGAAGCGGCTAGAATGAACTATATTCAAACTAAAACTTTTGATGAAAAAAGATACCATTTTAAAAGAAGTTAAAAGATATGGGATACACTGCATCAGAATATTTTCAATACATGTAATAGCAAAAGATGTGTCTCCAAGATATAAAAAGAAACCCCTACAGATAAATATGAGAGAAACAAACCAATAGAAAATAATGGAACCCGAAGATTTGGACTAGTCTAAAAAGAGGAAATAAAAATGTTAATAATGAAAACATATTGACTTCACTAGTAATCAGAGGAGCATATCCTAAATGAACGCAAAGCTATTTTCACACAAGAGATTGACAACAGTTTGAGCACGTATTAGCAGATTGCAGGAAATGGGTACCCTGTGCACTGCCAAAGGAAATGTGAACGCTTATATCCACTTGGGAGTCAGTACTTAAGAGCTGAAAATGTGCTTTACCTGATATTTTAGGTATCTGCTCTAAAGAATATACACACACATGTTCAAGGAATTATGGCCATATATACTTATTGTGGCATTGTTTCTGCAATGAAAAACAAAAACAGAAAACTGAAAGCTCATCAGTATGGGAATGGCTAGCAGGCTGTGCTGATGGACTGCAGGTGCAGTGCACAAGCCAGCCTTATGTTAGAAGAGAAGATGGAGGTGCAGGAAGAAGTGCCAGGGAAGGCAAGGTGGGCTCTTACCTGAGTCACGCAGAGCACTGCTGCTTGTAGCACATGCCTCTCCTATGGAACTACGGAATTGCCTTTGGTGTGGGTGAATGTGTGGTCCCTTCTGTTTCTTAAAATTTTGTCCAAATTCAGTCTCAACATCCACGTGCCTCTATTTGTATCTTCCCATCTCTGATAGTTAGCCTTCAGCCTGCGGCAATTGCTGGAGACGGTGGCTTTGCCCATCCTTACTGCTGAGAGAGGGCCCCATGCAGCCACCAGGGTGGGCAGTCAAAGGTGATATCCCTCAGCCTGAAGCTCCAAGGCTCTGGTGCTGACCCAGGCAGATGGCCTGAGGGTACAACTATCACCTATTACATCATCTTAAGGCCAAGGTGAGGAGGACAGAAATAGTGGGTGAGCCACCACCACAGCAAGTCTCCACCCTGAGGCAAATTTTCATCCTAGCCAAGAGCATCACTTACACATCAACTGATACAATCCAGGACTCGCAAAGCTTTCCTCAGCCTGTAGGAAACAAAACAAAACAAAATTAATTGTTCTTCGTGCTGTTTAGATGGAAAATGTGAGCATTTTCGAACATATGATCCATCTCCCAGAACTGGGTAGCCTATTGTCTGTTCCCAAAACCATCCCCATTTCTCCTCCTCTTAGACAGAACCACCCAGCTGACAGAACATACGGCGTCTTCTCCTAAAGGTAAGCTAAAGCTACAGCTTTTGTGAGCTCTCAAATACAAAAGCTTGCTGACACCTTTGTTCTTGAGCTGGGTATTCCAGATGCAAGACTAACTCACTCACTGCGTTCACGTGCATTTTCACAAATCTTAGCACAGATTAATGCATCACCTCCCACTTGGCATGAGTTTACAATTCCTTGGGAGCAAGTGCAAATTGGACTGTGACAGAAGATCTGTCTATGCAGAAGAACAGCAAGCTCTTTCCAACTTCTGGAAAATGTAATGCCACAGACAGGCCAGTGTAAATACCAACTAAGGGAGCAATATATTTCTGCCTACTCTTAATTTGTCAGACTTGATTACAGATGTTTTCAAGAATTACAACCAATCCTTTTTTTGCAACACATTGGATCAACATTTTTGAATACTAAATATTAGATGTAATTTCATTTTTGCCAACATCAATGGCTTTTTCGTGGCTCAAAGTGACCTATACATTTTGTGAAATACCAAATAACGAAAAAATTTGGTGAAGGTTTTTAACAATACTTCTTATTATGCAAACTTTACTGAAATACAATTATCTGTACAAGTGTATTTGAGTAACATGTACACTTGAGATATAATTGAATATTTTTATAGACATTCCAGATGGCAAAACACCTAAAAATCCTTAAATAATTTTTTAAGCCATGGCATAAACAGTTTTTGCTGGCATTCCAGAAACCCACGCATTTTATTAGCATATGCCTCCTTGTCATATTTTAACAGTCCCTAATAATAACCAAAACACTTAGCACATAAATAGCGTTGATAAGCTGAGCCAAACTATAATGTGGAGAGAAATGATGGTACGGTGGCAAGAGCATTGGAAAAAAATGCTTCTAGTCTAACCATGTGAACTTTGACAAATTTGCTCACCTCTGTGAGCCTCTATTTCCTTGTTTTTTAGCAGAAGCGTCATCATCATGGTTTATTGAGAGCAGAGTCTTGGTAAAGGTCTACCTGAAAGTACTTTATTTGGGAAATGACCCCAAGTTGCAGAAGGACCAGAAGAGTGGACCAGGGAAGGGGAAGGCAGGAGAGGATATGGTTACTGAGTCGACCACTGCCTGGCGTTACTGGTATACAGGGGCTCTGGGGAGCCTCACGAAATGTCTCTCAGAGCAGTCCAACCAGGGGCAAAGATTCATTCATCGACTCATGGCCCAGAGTAGGTATTGGTTTCTGTGAAGCA
This sequence comes from Dasypus novemcinctus, assembly GCF_030445035.2. Lineage (NCBI taxonomy): Eukaryota > Metazoa > Chordata > Mammalia > Cingulata > Dasypodidae > Dasypus > Dasypus novemcinctus. The sequence continues at coordinate 7,473,879 of NC_080697.1, forward strand.
CGAACTACCTGTGTGGGGTAACAGGAGTCACAGATTAATGGATAAGTCGAACCACAGTCAAGGGAAGAGTGGCAAAAGGCCAAATCCTGCATAAAGCCCATTTGAGCTCCAGTCTAGAGATGTCAGATGTAAGGATTAAGGCGAGGCTCAGAGCGTCCAGAGATGGAAGCCAGGAGAGCCAGAAATGCCCGGAACGCTTGAACACTAGCGGGTGTTTGGAGCTCATCGTTGTATGCAGACCAGGTTTTCATGCATAGGGAAATTCAAACTGGTGCTAATACCTAAATGCATTTTCAACCTGTGACCTTTTTAAAACCAACTTTAGAACTACCCGAGATGTTTGTCAAAAACACACATAAATGCACATACACAAATGCACAAATTCCTAGAATCCTGCCCAAATCTAATGAATAAAAGTCTCTGAAGTTAAGGTTCAGGGTTATGCGATTTAAGTTAGCTCTTAAAGTACACCAAAGTTGGGGATCAAAACGTCTACATATGAATAGAAGAACTTGTAACACTGACATAAAAACTGATATACATGAATTTCATGTCATTTCATTTCCAGTGGTCACCAGAGGTTCTGCGGGGAAGGTGGGGGAAGAATTGGTGTAACATGGGGCATTTTGGGGACTCTGGAATTATACTGCATGATATTGCAATGACAGGTACAAACCATTATACATTTTGTCAAAATGTATAAAATTGTGCGATGCAAAGTATAAACCATAATGTAGACTGTAGACCATGCTCAGTAGCAACGCTTCAATGTGTGTTCATCAATTGTAAAAAAGATGCCACCCTAAAGAAAGATGTTTTTAATGGGAGAAAGTGTGGGAGAGGGAAGGGATGGGTATGTGAGAATTCCCTATGTTTTCGATGTAACATCAGTAGAGTTGATGGTAACACATTACAGTGAGTAGCAGCTAGTTTATAAGTGGAATTGTGGCTGAAAGGGTAGTCTAGGGATGTAAATGTCAATTGAAAGAAAGCTAGAGAACAATCTAGGGACTGAATAACACAGTGAACTCAGAGGTGGATAAGAATTGTGATTAACAGTGCAAAGGCAAAAATGTCCTTCTGTGAACTAGAATGGGTATATGTCACAATTGCAGGGTGGTGGGAATGTGCAGAAGCATGGGAAAAATACAATTGGTGTGATCTATGAACTATAGTTAACAGCAATACTGTAATAGTCATGCATCTATGCCAAGGAAGTACTGTATTAATAATAGGGGCGTATGGAAAAAGAATGCCAAATATACACTATGGACCATTGTTAGTGGTAACAGTCTGATGATATTATCTCATAATCTGAAACAAATGTTCCACAATGGTGTAGTATGTTGACAAAGAGTTGTCGTATGGGAATTCTACACATGTCCATTATGGTTTTGTAGGTTCACAACTTGTGTAATAAAAAACATATTTTTAAAAATCAATAGGCCATAGATGTGTGAGTCTTTTTCTGGACTTCCAATTCCATACCACTGGTCCACATGCCTACCTTTATACCAGTACCACTCTGTTTTGACTTTTGTAGCTTTATCATAAAATTTGAAATTGGAAAGTGTGACTCAAACTTTGTTCTTCTTTTTGAAAAACTGTTTTGGATATTTAGGGGCCCCTTGCAGTTCCATATGAATTTGCAATTCAATTTTTCCTCTCCTACAAAAATGGCAGATGGAATTTCAATAGGATTGCACTGAATTTGTATACAGCTTTAGTGACAGCCTTAACTATTTTACCTCTTCCAACCTGTGAGCATTAGATGTCTTGCCATTTATTTAAATCATCTTTAATTTCTTTCAGCCTTTTTTTTTGTAGTTTAAACTATACAAGTGTTTCATATCCTTAGTTAAATTTATTTCTAGATAATTTATTTTTTAGGTGCTATTCTAAACAGAATTGTTTTCTTAATTTCCTCTTTGAATTGCTCATTGCTAGTGTATAGGAATATGGCTAATTGATCTTGTATCCTGGCACTATGCTGAACTCATTTACTAGCTCTAACAGTTTCTTGTGGATTCCATTGGATTTTCTATTTATAAGATCATATCATCTGAAAATAGAGAGGTTTTACTTCTTCCTTTTCAATTCCGATGTCTTTTATTTCTTTTTCTTGCCTAATTTCTCTGGCAGCCTTGCTGTGTTGACGTGCCAGGGGCAGAACAGTATTCCTTCTTAATTCAAAAGTAATTCCTTTTTATTTTAAGTTATTCTCCTTTGGGCTAGTTTCATAAGTTGGAAACGATTTTTTATATAACTGTTTAGCATGTGTTACCCAGAGTGCCTCACTTACTACAATTCCATCAAAAGGCTGAGCTAGGCCAAACCACAGAGAACTGGTCTGGGTTCAAATAATGAAGAAAAGTGTAACTCAAATATTGTTCTACATTGCCTTCACTTTGGTTTACTGACAAATCAAACAAAACGTGACAAGGGCAAACAGAAAATAAGCACACATGCAAGTAGAGACGCTCTCTCTTGCCTCTGATTTTTCATAATCCAAAGTTCAGTGGTTGATGCAGCCACGTAAAGTGTAGGCTCTGATAGGCCAGAGAAGAAACCAGGATCCTTGGCAATTCTTGCAGTGACACAGTTACGTAATTTTGCACTGTACTTCCTGCTGCCATGGGGCAAAAAAAGCCCTGAGTGAATGGTTTCCTCTTAAAACTGGCCATTCAAGGGAGTTAAATTCATGTTGTTAGTAACCTGAATTTAGTATGGGATTAGGATAAAGGAAATTATTTTAATTGTTTTAAACTCCCCAACAGCATGAATTTGCATGAATAACTCTCTAATATACCACCTATTTTTACCACTAGTGTCCAAGGCCTGAAAGCACCTGCCGATATTTAGTATCTTTAACATCAGTTTGGGAACATAATTATTTCTGAGAAATATCTGGCAAGCATAAATTCCAGGCAAAAACAAATTTCAATTTTTAAAAAGTAAGAAATCTCCCAATTCTTAGCATTGCATTTCTCCCACAGATATCTCATATAGCAAAACTTAAGCCATGATACAATTCTGCATATATATTTAGAGCAAAACATAGTTTTTAGGTTAGCTTTGCATTTTATCTCTAAAATCCATTTGCAGGGAACAGAAGTAGCTCAAGGAATTGGATGCCCGCCTCACACATGGAAGGTCCCAGGTTCAGATCCCAGTGTCTCCTAAAGAACACAAGCAGGTGCCACAACCAGCAGATGCTACAACCAGCAGGAAAAAGAAGTGACTCAAGTATCTGGGCACTCACCTCTCACATGGGAGGTCCCAGGTTCAGTTCCCGGTGCCTCCTAAAGAGGACAAGCAGACACCAAGGAGACAGATGAGGGAGCCATCTTGGCAGGGGGGTGGGGAATAAAAAATTTGAAAATAAAAAAATAAATCCACTTGCTACAATTTTTCACACATATCCAACCTTCTCCTATCATCACTGTCAATGAAACTCACTGGTCTGGAGGGGCAAAGGAAAAAAAGGAAAAAAGCAAGTCTTCCAGATTCCACCAGTGCGATCATCTTTAAACACTATGCAAACCAATTATTTATTGAAGCACTGTTTTGAAAGGCCAGGCACTTTGTAAATATAATCAATTTAATATTTACAACAAACCCCCTTATTATTCTGCTCTACTGATGAAGGAATTAAGGCACAGAAAGGCTGAGTACTGTAAATAAGATCACAACCAGATGCAATGGATGTGACATGATGATGGGGGAGAGTGTTATTGTGGGGGGAGTGGGGGGGGTGGGGGCGGTGGGGGCGAATGGGGACCTCATATTTTTTTAATGTAATATCTTTTTAAAAAATGAATAAATTGAGTAGAATTTGAAGAAAAAAAAAAGATCACAGACGTAAGTTAGATGTGGAGCCAGGATTCAAACCCAGGCCAACTGGCTCCAAAGACCATGCTTAGTCAGTACTCAGGAGGTTCTATTCTCTGTACCAACCACTCTAACCTTTTCAGCCCAATGGTTGGGGAAAAATGAGTAAACAAAAGGGAAACACACCATCCTAGATCAAGGCACACTGCGTCTCTTACCAAAGTAAAGTAGCTCATTTATTATTCCTTTACACAGTCCTTGATCTTTTACCACAGAATCAGAAAATGGACCAGCTCTTACACCACAGGGATAAATAAAAACATATATATAAGCACACTGTTTCTATAATGGTTGCATATGGTTCTTAGAGAAATTTAAAACTTCGAAAAACAAACATACTCTATTACTACCTCCATATATTAATTTTTGGTCATGTTCTCTACAAAGAAACACTTTCAAATTCAAGAGGTAGGCATTTACTTGCCATGGTTTTCTCATAAAAAAAATGGTTAACCTTGCTGCAACCAAGTTATATCACATCATCCTTAAGAAAATCTACCATTTTTTACCCTATTTTTCTGCATAATTTGCCGTTGGTATCCCAAACACATTTTTAAACTATGAAGAATGAGAGAAGAAAGAAAAAATAAAAAGATTCATTCAGTTAAATATGTTTTGCTATGTTTCTTGTAGGTTTTCTTTTCTTAAATGAATGAAATACAAGTTCTTATTTGTCTGCCAAGAACTGTGAAATGAATGTATACTCATATTAACTATTAATGCTCATACCAACATTGTGAATAAGTATTGTCTCCATTTTACAGATGAAAAAGCTCAATTTCAGGATTTTAAGTAATTTGTTTAGAACAAAAGATCTTAATAACCGTGATTTAGACCCAAATTCAAACTTCAAGAATGCTTTCCACAAGTTATATTTTACTTGTCTTAAATTTGCAAATTACTATATTCCACATACAAGTATTTCATTCAGTTATTGATACACAAAGTACCAAACATTTAGGTTAAGACTTGAGTCCACAAACATGAAGCTGGATAAATTACATATTTGCAGTTTATGGGTTGCAATATAATTAGATTGGAATATATTGCAATATATAAAGTATAGATTGAAAATACAATCTATAAACAACTATTCACATTTATTTTAAATAAGTATTAAAAATAAAATTAAATATTTTCCAGTCTCTATGATATCTCAAAGGTCACTTTTCACATTTTAAAAACAATTTATTTTGATGAAAATGAAATTTCACAATGACAGGAACATGGGGAATAATACATGACCTTGATAATTACCACTAACCGTGGCACAGCATTTCAGCAATGTCATCCTAACCGTCCATCCATTGTGTGCTGGTTTGTCATCCCATGGTCACAAGGTCACTGCAGAAGCTCCAGGTTGTGCTCAGGGAAGGGAAAATAGGGAAAAAATAGTGCCAGAGATATTAACTCTTGCCCACTGTCTCAAGCCCTCTTAGAAGCCACAGCAGTGTTCCTACATTAAACGGGCCAGAAGAGACAATCACTGCTGCCTACCCCCAGCTGCAAGGGAGGCTGGGACAAAATGCGTAGTTATCTTTTTCGACTTCTGTTGTTCACCCAACAAAGTAAAAGGGAGTTGGAAAAGACACTTGGGGAGGCCAGTCAAGAGTGTCTAGTATATTATTAGTCACATTTTAACAGATAAAACCAAGAATCTTTATCTCAAAGAATTTTTAAAAAGCAGGCAAGGTAATAGGGTCTTCAGTTAGGCTGATCCCATCGTTGAGCCCCCACTCCAAGAAAATAAGTAGGCACGGGAAATGGGCACCTTCCACAATGTGTGTACGTTGAAACAGCTCTCAGAGTAAATTGGGGAACTTCTGGGCTGGAGAAGACAAAGCTCCTAACTTGAGAATTGGACCAGAGGAGAGGGACAGTGCCCTCGGGAATTATTGGTCTCCTCGACAGCTATTAAAGAAAATTAATGAGGTCTGCAGAGTTGGCTCAGGTCGCAGTGAAAGCTCCTACAGCCCTATCCCTTCAAGTTACTGCATTTCCTATAGCCTCGATCTCGGGAGTTCTGCTGTTGGCCAACTTGTTCCCTCCCTGCAGCACCTTCCTGGAAGGCTGAAGGTTGGCGTGACTCCCTGTAGCCACGGGACAATGCAATCATCTGTCGCAATCACCAGGGAGCCTGCTAAGAAAAACCCAAAGCAACTGTCAAACCGAGGAGGAGAGCCAGAGCGGCCACCAGGGCTCCAACTCAGTAGTCCAGGAATGAGATCATTCTATCAAGAACTAGCAGACATTTGGGGATAAACAAGAGCCTGGAAGGGAAGAATACTGTTAGCCATTTGCTTAGGGTAGTAGAAAAATTAACCACCAAGAAAATAGATAAATGGATAAAACAGAAGAAAACTCTGAAAAAAAAATAAATTGTATTCTCTGAGGGATTCTAGAGAATATTGCAACCATAAAATGAAAACAGGGATCTTTGGAAAAGGTTTAAGGGAAGACAACTCATGATGGGAAAGAAAGTCTATAGAATGGCAAGAAAAAATGGAAACAATCAAAAACGTAGTTAGTTATTTAGAAGGCCAAGGAATATTTCCAGAATGTATATAAAACACCAAAAAAGAGAATTATCTGAGAAAGGATGCATTTAGCAAATCCAACATCTGTTTATTAGAAATTCCAGAAGAGAGAACTGACAGGATGAAAAGCAAAATAAGAATATAAGAGAAGAAATTTGAGCTGAAGAAAAACTCAAGTCTTTTATATATATTTCAAAAATTGATTAAGTTCCTGTTCTGAATTAGTTAAGTTGACTTTTTAATTTGGGTTCAGGTGGAGGTCAGGTGAGACACAGTAGGAAAAGGAGACCCTAAGGCATAAGAAAAGATACTTTGTTACTCACAGATCCCAGGGAAAGAGAGGGGCGCTGTGAGGGGTGGCTGGGGAGTGCACCCAGCAGGTGCGGAGCGAAGGCAAAGCTCGGCCTTTGTGGTGGTTCAGAGGAGGAGGCTGTAGATTTCTCGCAGGCGTCAAGGACTGGTCCATTTTAAGCAAATGCTCACGAAATGAGAAAGGGACTGAGGGTCCAGGGGCGGCGGGGCTGGTTGGGTTATCATCGCAGCCAGCTGTGGGGCTAGCATGAGGCGAGTGGGGGAAAGCCCTGGGCTGGGAGAGTTTACGCCCCAGGCCTGGAGAGCTGCGAGTTAAGCAGGCCGAAGGGCAAGGGCTCAGCCCGAGTAGGAAGGCTGCCCGGTCAGTGCACACGAAGTCTGACAGCTCCGACGGCTCCTATTAAGAACTAGACACGGGACTGGCGCTGAGCGCCGCTTTCATTCGAAAGAGCAATCAAGTGGCAGCAGTTAATATTGAAGAAAGTCACCCACCTAGAGACATCCTGGGGAAATTGTAAACTCTAAGGAAAAAAAGAGAAAATTACATAGGCTGTGAGAGTTGAGGGGTGGGGATGGAGAGAAGCAATAGATTAGAATAAATGTCAATACTTCTTAGTAGGAGGGAGGAATAGAGAAATATCTATGGGGGGGGGTATTAAATGTCTGCCAAAGGGGTGCCAATGCAAAGTATCAGAACTCTCCTGGTTTTTATGCAGGGTGTTTATTTGGGGGAAAAGCTTCCAGTTCCAAGGCCCTGAAGAGTCCAACTCGAGGCTGCTTCTCACCAGAGTCAGGGGCCCCGGGTTGCAGCAGGATGGCCGCGGAGGGTCAGCCTCCCTCTGCACAGCCCCCGCAGCTGAGCTGGCTCAGGGCTTGGCTCTCAGGCTTCCTCCCTCTCCTGACGTAGGGCTCTTTCTTTCCAGGCTTTCACATGGCAGGATCACATGGCAGGATCAAAATGACCAAGTCCTCTCCTCTGGCGTGTCTTCTTGAGTGAGTGTCCATTTATACCGGCCCAGCAAGGGGGCAGGGATCAACCCGAGTCACGCCTGACCGACGGTCAAATCAAAGTCCTAATCTTAACAGGTGATGGAACCCAGGGCCCCTCAACTGAATCCAGTGTAACCAAGGGGTATCACACCCAGAAGAATGGATTAGTTTACAAACATAACCTTTCTGTTTTGGGGGATTCATAAAGTAATCTCAAACAGTCACAGGAGCTAAAGGAAAAGGATTCTGAACATAAAATTCTTTGCCAGACAAGTTATCATTCAAGTATGAGGGCAAAATAAAAACATTTTCTGACAGGTAAGGACTACAAAACTCTTCTACAAGGATTTTTTCAGGTGCAAATGGAGTAACTAACAAAACCCACTTGAAACAGAGGAGGGGGTTTCTTGGCTCATAAAACTGGGAAGGAAAGGGTTGGACTGGCCACAGGCACAACTGGATCCAAATTCTCAACTACGTCTACCCTCTTCTCTGTCTTGGCTTCCTTCCTCTCCTGGTGGTGGGAAGAATGGACATGGTGGCAACTCCAATCCCATATTATCCTGTAGTGGCAAGTGAATGACTTCACTCAATAGGAATGTCCTGGAAGAACACTGTCCTGGCTTGAATCTTACACCCACATCTTGGAAAATAAAACCCCATGCCCAGGCTGCTCTGGCCAGACATGGAGCAGGGCTTTATGACTGGTGGCGCCACAAGTATCCCATAAAATAGATAGTGCCAGAGGAGAAATTTCCCAAAGGAGAGCGTGCTATTGCCAGAAGAAAACAGAAGACGTACTAGGCAGCCAAAAACAATGGCAATGCACTACACCACCTATTTATCCTTTCTGGAAAAAAAGAAAAAAATTCTGCAAAGTGTAATTCTGAAAACAAAACAAAAAAAGAATAAAGATTAAGAGAAAGAAACTGCAATAGTGGGAAAAGAAGCCAGCAAAATTTATAGTTCCTTGAAAATAATTGTGAGTAATATGTACTTGAAGTAAAATATAATTGTGCAAAAAAGGAGCTCTAAAAATAGAAGCATATGCAAAATTAAAATAAATAAAAATGAATTAAACCTCTGAAAAATTCCAAGTGATTCATGATTGTTGTTAGGGGTGAAAGGAGGGAATCAAGAGCAAAGAAAAAGTGTCCTAATTGTCTAATCTTCTTTGAGAAGATAAGAAAAATGAAGATTCATATATTGTGTTTAATTATCTATGTTAATATTCCGTATATGTATTGGAATTTTATGTTTTAAATATATGTATTGGAATTTTAAGAGTAGCTGCTGGCATAGCAGTCCTTAATACTGGTTGTGAATCTTAGGCATGTTGATGTTTTATAGAAGTACAAATACCTGGGCCCCAAACAGATTCTAGTTCCATAAATCTGGTCTTGGGTCTTGGAAGCCATGGTTTTTAAAGCTCCACATGTGCATAATGGTAACCACAATTGCAAATCATTGCACTAGTAGAAATAAGATTTAGACTTTCTAAAACACTCCAGGGGAAACATGGGGAAAATTAACAATCCAGGATAAGTCAGGAAATATAGGCAAACAAGAAAGCAGAAAAGAAATAAAATAAGAGAGCAGAAAAGAGGAAGCATATTGGTGATTATCATATGTACAAATGGATTAATTCCCCTATTCTAAAAATATTCTCACATGAGTTTGAAAAAAATAAAAAGCAAGATCCAGTTATATATTTTTTTTATCAAAAAAAATTTTGTTGCTACAAAATGATTGAAAAATTGTAAATACCAAGAGGTTTTTGTCAAATGATACCAAATTTAAATTGAGTGGGAATGTTAACATCAAAGTAGGGTGCAAGGCAAAAATCAAAATTTTTTATATTGAAAAGAAGTAAAATCCATGCAGGAAGTTTAACAGCCATAAACCTTTCTTTACCAAAAAACACAGCAGCAAAATATTTATGGAAAGGGAGAAAAGAATTCCTGAGCCTGAGGTTCTCACTCCTGCTAGGGAAGTCATGGGTGGGAAGAGCAGCTAGGGTCATCTGAGGACCCACATTTCACTCCAGGAAAACTAGACAGATGTAGGTTTTCCTGAGACAGTCCACTATCCTAAGCATGCCATTTTAAATCGGAAAATGAAATTTATTTAGAAATTCACTGGGTAGCGTAAAGCCCAAACTGAAAGGGGCTAGACATAAGGTGGAAAGCATGGGTGGGGACAGATGGCCTGAAGCTGCCGAGTGCTTCGTCTAGGTGAGCTGGCCACAGCTTCTTCCAGGCGTTCCCTCCCCCATAGTCAAGATCGTTCACCTCTGGGTCTCCAACAATTTCAAAGACCTATTGCCATCGGTATTTCTATTTCTGTCCCATGAACCTCTTCTCAAGTGTGTCAGGCTCCTGCTTACTTTATCTTACTGGGTTATGAACAACTGGCCTCTCCCCTAAAAACACTGCTTCCCCTGCAGTCTTCTACCACTGAGCCTCCAGCAGTGTAAGTGCCTTCTTGTTTCACTTTGCAGCTTTCAAGTATTGTCTCAAAAACCCTTAGCTTTGAATCCCAGGTCAACAAATTCAGTCACCAGCTACCCATGGTTGTTGCTGTCATCTCCAGTTTCCCCATCCCCACCCCACACTTCTCAGCTGTCTTAGCCTGGCTCACTGTCACTCTCTCACACTACTCCTTTCTCAATTCTTGGTGATTTCAATGTGCATGTAAAGAATTCTTCCAGCACTCTAGCATCTCAGTGATTTTAATTTCTCTCCATAATGATAATCTTTCTGCACTGTATCAGACACTCTTTCCCATTGCTGTACCCTAGATACGGCAATCTTGCCTTAATTTCAGTTGCATTCATCTCACTCTGACCACAATCACCTCTCTTGTCAGCTCACTTCCTGTACGTCCCAAACCCAATAATCCTTTGATCTGACTGGGACTTCCAGACCACTGACCCCACCTCTTTCTCTGTCCTTCACCCACCTTGATGACTTTGCCTGCTCCTCACCCCCCTTAAATTACATAGCTATTCGCTCCCCTGAATATATCTTTATTTCATTGCCCCTCTCTCACTTGAACGTGGCAAAACGTAGCCTTGGTTACAACTGATCCTCTACCTGCTCTTAGCCTGAACACATGAAACTGAACATAACTGGAGAAAAACGCAAACCCACACTTGGCTGTGCTCAGCTGTAAATGCAAGGAGTGAACCTCAAATGTGAATTCGTTATGGCCAGACAAACATATCATAAATCCTGTGTGCATTTAGCCTTTCTTCCTCCTCGACGAGTATTTCATACTCTCTTCTCTCTTGGTAAACCCTACCAACACCTCCTTCTTAGATATCAATTTCAGCAGACAACAGCTTTCTACATTACCAAGAAATTTGAAATAATCAGAAGAGAACATTCAGGGAATCCTACCATCACATTACACCCCCTTGGCTTCTCACCTGTTACCAAAGATAATAAACTTTCCAGTTCCTATTTAAAGCCAATTCTTCCACATGTTCACTAGGTGCCATCCCGTCTGCCTACTCAAGAGCAACACTCTAGTAATTCTTGCCCCTCTCCCACATCAATTTCTTACTCTCTACTAACTTTCCCATCAGCATGCAAAACATGCTATTATGTTTCCCATATTTAAAAAGAAATCCTTCTCTTTCTCACCTTCCTCCACCAGCTCCCCCCTTCCCCCATTTCTCTGCTCCCTTTTACAGCAAAACCCCTTTAAAAGTTGTTGGTACTTACCATCTCCAATCTTTCTCCTCCTTTTCTCTCTTAAACTCACACTGAGGGAGCTTTGCCCCATCACTTCACTGAAACTGTTCTGCTCTAGGTCTTCAGTCACCTCCACATTGCTGAATTCAGTGGCCAATTCGCATTACGAAGGGAGTGATACACTCTCTTCACTTGGCTTTTGGGACACCACCCTCTCTAGGTTTTTCTACTGTCTCATTCATTTTTCCTCTGCTCTCCTTTGCTAATTTCTCCTCTTTTCATTGCCCTTTTAATAACTGAGGTCCCTGTGCTCACGCCCTGGTCTTTTCTTTTCCACCTACATTCACTCCTTGGTGATCATATCCACTCCCAGAGCTTTAATACCAGATTTGCGTCTCTAATACAGATCTCTCCAGAACTCCAGCCTGGAATCTGCAACTGCATCCTGACCACACCTACTTGGATAGCTCCCAGACATCTCCGATGCAGTATGTCTAAAACCAAACTCCTGATACCCATCGTCCAAACCTTCCTCTCCTTCAGCCTACTTTTAATTTGATAGCAACAGTAAACTTTAAATTGCAAAAGTCAAAAATCTCGGAGTTATCTTTGACTCCTTTATTTTTCTCACATCGCACATGTAATTTCAGAAAATCCTTTTGAGTCTACCTTCAAAATGTATCCAGAATAAAACCAGTTCTCACCAACTTCACTTTTACAACCTTAGTCCAGAGTTCTGGTCTATTTTAACAGGTATTTATCTTATTTTTTCCTCCCCCATCTATTTCCCAACAACCAATCACAGCGACTCTTTTAAATCATAACTCAGGTATCATCCCTAACAACTATCAAGTCTTTGCTTTAATCTTAGGGAGGTCTGTTCACATTGCAATCCCCCTCACATATACCACCTCTCCTCTTTAACCCATTCTACTTTTACTTGTCACCGTCTATCATGTTGTATGATTTACTTCATATTATGCTTATTTTTTATTGTCTATCTATACCCTTGTAGCATATAGGCTCCACAAGAGAGGGAATTTTGTCTATTTTGTTCACTGATGTGATGTCTATAACACACTTGATACATAGTCAGTGGTAAAAAAATATTTGTTGAATAAATGAATTCTTTTAGTTCTTATACTAATTAATAATAAGCACTTGAACAAACTGCTTCCTGACAGTGCTAAATTAAATGTTGTTGTTATTATTATCAAATGCCTACCATGTACCAAGCACCCTGAATTTTATCTATAATGTTGATAAGAGCCCTAAAAGACAGATATTGCTGTCAACAGTTTGCAGATGGAGGAACAGAGAGTCTAAGAAGTTATTACGAGTTGGAGCCAGATCTCTCTAACTCAAAAAACCCATGTTCTTTCTGCTATGATATGCTGCCTTTGCTTTCTGTTTATTTGTTTCACACTCTTTTTTGGAAATTCAGGGTTTAATGTAACCAAAAGTCATGGCAGGCATTTATTTCCATCTCTTGACTGGCTCCATTTTTCCACCACAAAACTACAACCCAATCTGCTAAATACGTCTCCATATGTCGGAGAAAAAAGTCCTAGCCCACATTTTTCCCATAGTACTCAAGTCAAAGGGAGATGTTTGGAGAACTAAATATTAGGTCAAACAGAAGAACATTCAACATAGACTAATGCTGTGAAGCTGAAAATTAGCACATCCTCATGGGGAAAAGATTTTTATTTTTCAATTTGCTTCAGAAGAGGAATATGAGGCAGGCATATATTGTCACATTCCATCATTTCTAAAACTGAAGAGTCCTTCATGGCCAAAGGCCCTGCAATGTTATAAAATTCACAGACTTAAATAGTATTGAATGTATATATCAAGCCATTCTTTAAAAATATTGGTTTCACTCCCATCACTAAATACATTTTACCTCATATAGCCTGCAGTGAGGAATGGGGTAAAGTAATAATCAACTCACTATTAACTCATTGTTAGAGATTAACTACTATTAGATAAAAATCCTTTATTACATATTAACTTACTTATGAGCATTGCAAAATCTGACCTTATTATTCTAATATTGTCCAGTGTCTAAAACAAATTGAGAAGCTTATGCTTTAAATATTTTTTTCTACCAATTTACCAAACTGGGTTCCAGCATAAATAAATTACAGAATAAAATATATGTGTATATGTTTAAAGCGATAAGGAGGGAGGAAGGAAGGGAAGGAGGGAGGAGGGAGGAAGGAAGGGAAGGAGGGAGGGAGGGAGGGAGGAAGGAAGGAAGGAAGGAAGGAAGGAAGGAAGGAAGGAAGGAAGGAAGGAAGGAAGGAAGGAAGGAAGGAAGGGAGAGGGAAAAGTAAAGAAAAAGAGAAAGAGGGAGGGGAGAGGGAGAAACCTTGAGTAGTATGCTCTACCTCTGAATTAGTCTTCTATATGTCAGTATAGAAGACTTAAAGAATTTCTCCAAAGACATATGAATCACTAGAAAATGAAAGAATTAATTATTCTTTATTGGGACTATAATATGTGGATTACTAAGAATTAATTTGTTGTAACATTTTGTGTGATCTATGTATCTTTTAAAAATAAATTTAAAATACGTTTTTTTAAAAAGAATTAATTTGTTCCAGATTCTGGAATTTCAATATATTTGTTTTCTATGCCAGGAAGGCTCTTTTAATTTTCTGATTTATTGCTCTTAGGAACACAAATCAAGTTCTTAAAACTAAGGAATAATTTTTCACTCTAAGAACAGATTTAACTCCAATTTATTTTCTCTTAATCTATAATCCCCCACAATTTTGTATAAAATGTAATAAATGAAAAATATACCATTAACCAATTTAAAAATCTACAGCTTAACTAAATTTTTGTCTTCATGTCCTGAATAGAATTTTCCCCCATCCTGTCTGATATAAAATTTTCAAAATCTTTTAAGATTTAATTTCATATAAAACCTCTTCCCAGTAAGATTAATCTATCAATATTGTCATCCCCATAGCATTCAGTTTATTTACTTTCCTGCATTCTTTGTGAATGCTTTTTCCTTTCTAATTAGAGTTCAAATATTTATCTTGTCTATCTTTGTAACTCCCACAGTACTTAGCAAAGTGCCTTGTACATATCAAATTCTCAAGGGATATTTATTCAACTGAATAATGTGTTTCATTCACTCAAATCTAACAATATTTCTTGCTTTCTCTCAAACTTACCAATATACAATGTTTTTCCAAGCCTAAAGAACACTAAGTATTTGGTAAATTTGATTTAATTTCAAGTGTAAACAGTTATATTCACAATTTTATCTTAATGTTAAACTTTTCTTCTAGGTGAATTGTTTGTAAGAATAACTATTAAGCAAAGGAACTTCACATCCAAGTTCTGAAACTCAGAAGCAGATTTTAAAGACATAGGAATGTGTTAGCTGCAGCTCAGAATCCTACCATAAAATCACTTTGTGGGTTGAAAAATGAGAAAGACTTGCAAAAGTGGGAGCTTTTTTCCCTTCTGTTGTGATGGAGTTATGATGCCACTTTGGTGTTAAAAAAGAAAAACTGAGAAAATATCTACTTTTTAAAATACAGTGAAGTTCAAACTGCCTTGTCCATTTAAACAATTAATTTTTTATAGTAAAAGGACCTCCATGATAGCTAGTAAAATATATTACACAATTTTTTAAAACTTGCCCCAAACATGTTGAGGCAGGATAGAATAGGGACCTAAGGAGGAAGGGACAGAAACCTAATAAAAGTGACACAAACAGAAATGGAGGCAGGCGCCTGCTGACTCCCATCAGCCTGCTGAGCCACGGGGCAAGTAGGAAGGGGCTCCCAGCACACACCCAGCAGCCAGCAAGGGGGCCCCTTTCAGGCTACCTGAGTCTAGTGGACTGACGGGAGGCAGTCACCGCCGCCAACACGCCCAGCGTTGTCCATGGACAGCAGCCGGAAGCGAATCACCACCGCACAGCAGCCCCAGACCCCCAAGCACCAAATCAGCCACCAGAGCTCCCCTGCCTGGGCTCAAATACTTCGCCTGTCTCTCCCTGGAGAATGCCGGCCCCGTGCCTGAGGGGGTGAACTTCTGTTCTTTGGCTCCCCAGGCCCCCCCAGTAAATTCTCCACTTGCTGAATTAATGTGTGCTCTTCCTTGAATTCTTTAAGAACCCAGACGCAGCCCCCCAGCTGGTGGAGCGAGTTGCTGGGGGGTGCCTCGTGGCCCCCAGGCTAGGCACACCTGAAGCTTTCTGCAAATGGCCTGTTGATCACACACAGCACAAAGGGCCTCCCCAGAGGACCTGCTGGGGTCAGGTCAGCGGAGGCCGCTCTGCACACCTCACCGAAATGGAGAGGAGAGGCCATCCGTGCTGCCCCAGCCGTGGGACGACCCCAGCCCAGGGGAGGAACCGCAGGCGAGCGCTCCTGCCCTGAGAGGCTGCAGGTGCCCTCCTCCCGTGTCTGGGTGTAAGGTGGGGTCAGGCTGCTCTTTCGACCGCCCCTGGGCTATGCAGTGGACACAGAGAAGCATCTGCTCACATGGGAAAGAGGGCGGTAGGCGAGGAGGGCGAGAGGCAGCCGAGGGAGCCCCTGTCTTCCCAGCACACTAGTGTTCGAATCCTACCTTCCAAAGTAAGGGTTCTGAAAAGTACAGATTCAAAAGCCATAATACAAATTCCTAAGCATAAAGGTCCATATTCCTCAACTCATGCAATGTAGGTGCGTGGAATAAGCAAGAGACCCATTTGGTAATCTTTTATTTGTAACCTACAATGGATAAGAAGGTTCTATTACACATATGTGTGTGTGCGCATATAACTTATTTTGTTGTGTGTGTGTATGTGTTTATCACACACACACACAAAAGATACTCGTGTGCCAGGAACCTTGCTAAATATTTCATGCGCATTGTATCTAATCCTCACAATATTTGAAATGTTGACCCCATGGAAATCAATCAAAACATTAGGGCTATTATCATTCACAATTGCCAAAAAAAGGAAGGAACCCAAGTGTCCATCAACCAATGAATGGCTAAACAAAATACAGTTTATAAATATAATGAAATATTACTCAGCTATAAAAAGGAATGAAGTTCTGATACATGCTACTACGGGGTGAAACCTGAAGATATGTTGAGTGAAATAAGCCAGACAAATATCGATATGAAATAATTCATATTACTGATATGAAATAATTAGAATGATATGAAATATCTTTGATATGAAATAATTAGAATGAGAAACTAGAATTCAGGTTAATGCTTACTTGTAGTCTCTCTTTGGGGTGATGGAAAAGTTTTACTAATGGATGGTGGTGATGGTAGCCCAACATTGTGAATGTAATTTACAACACTGAGTTGTACATTTGAAAGTGGTTAAAATGGGAAGTTATTGTTGTGTACATGTAAGTATGATGTGGGCTATGGGTGGCAGGCTCTTTGTCTCTTCAGAGATAACCTAAACTGTGACTTGTGGGTGTGGGATGATGAAAGGTTGCAGTCCTGCCCTTGGTGAGCAGGAGACAGTTTAACAATGCAAGGTCTATAAACTTTAAGTATTCAGGGGAAATGCAAAGCAAATATGCTGAGCACAGTCTGGAAGGCCCTAGCTTTAAGTGCTAGGAAGGGGAGGCTGATCACCTCCCGAGAGAACCCTAGTAGCCCCAGAAGGTTGGGGGGAAGCCATTCTCTCTAGGCTTGGGAAAAGGAGAAAAACCGGGGAAAAGCCCTGGTGTTTTGGGTTTGTCTAACTGCATGTTAGAATCTGGTACTGGTCTTATATCCACTAAAGGAGTGGAGTCTTGATTTTAATAAAAAGGGCTATTTATAGGTTCAAGTCCTAATGTCCTGGAAATTGGTCTAGATTAAAAAAAAAAAACAAAGCTTGGTTACAGGAAAATGGATCGGCTTTTCTGGTGGAGCTTGGTCTCGGTATAAGGTTTAAACAGTGGAAAAAGTCTAGCTGAAATCTTTTGTTATGGTGCTAAATTGTGAATGAATTCGCTTTATACCAAATGTTAAGTGTTCTGAGGTTTGTGATGGCTGTGGGGGCAGCCATGGTGAAAATATATATAAATTTGTGGGTCAGATTAGTGACCTTTGTGCTTCTGTCTGTGTCAGCTCAATGCTAGTGTTGGAGTTGTGTCCTTATGTAAAGTAGAATTATAGCTGAGCTGGAGCCCTCCCTTGCCATTGGCAAGGGAGTGAAATGATTATGGGGCAAAACTGAGGAGTCTGGATGTTTGCCGAGTCTAGATGTTTGTGCATGCTCTGCCGTCTTGTCTCTGGTCTGGCCCTTTGCCGGGGTTTGGAGGCCATCTGTGTCTGCGCCACGCACCCAAGTTTGTTGGGGCTGCCCCAGTCAGGGTGGCTGGGTCCCTGGGAGAGTTTTTGTCTGCTCATTTTGGCTGAAAGCTGGAAAGGGGGGAGCGGCTTGCCCCTTTCCAGTGAGTCCACACCTTCTATTCATAAGCCGCATTCCTGTTTGTTGTGCACCCGACTGGCTGGAAGGGGGGGAAGTGAAGGGGGTGAAAAGCGGAATCAGAATAAATGCAGTAAAGTTCCCTCCCTAGGGTGTCAAAGCCAAACTATATTTGCATTCTGCCCAGGTTCTTAGAAGGTATTGTAGTAACTTTAAGTAAGAGAATGTGTTCTGTGAAGGTAAAATTTGTCTTAAAGGTATAAATAATTATAAAGGTTTTACAAAGCATTGTTTAAATTAAGGTATTTAAATGACTATTTGCAGAAAGTCATTATTAAACAAAAACTGAATTGATAATAATAATAATAAAAGGTAATTTTATAACAAACTTATTCGGCAGCCAGCCTCCCCTGCCAACTTGCTTCCAAAAAAACTGTTTCTGGTATTACATGCTACTAAGTATTAAAAGCGAAGAAAAGTTCATTATTTTAACAAGCTTGTTTAGTATTAATGGCAATTATATGTTGTAAGAAGTTTGCCTGGTAACTTAGTATGTGGGATATATGGAATGTGTTTTTATTATTAAGGAAGCAGAAGATGATTTTGTCCTAAGATAAAATGATTGATTATTGGAAAGAGTAGAGTATGGGACAAAATCTGAATAAATACTGAAAGTGTAGAAGGTTTGTGGAAGGAAACTTTTATGATTAAAATTGAGTAAGATCAGTATACAAAGAAAATCTGGTTTATCAAAATAGCTTCTTGTGCTTTAACCTCATCATTTCCTCAGTGTTTGAAGAAGGGTCTTATCTCATCAAATCCTGAAAAGTAGCTTTTATTTCAAACTAACTGCAAGAGATTTATTTTACCTTAAAAGAGAAATTAAAGTAATGGTTAAGTTCATCTAATATGTTATAGTCGAATGAAAGGTGTTTAAAAGTGTTATAAAATTAACAGGTTTTAAAAAAATTAATAAAAACTGTAACTAAGAGTTAAAATCATTTATAAATGCATTTATATTATGAAAGAGCAGAAAGATAATAACTGAAATTATAACTGAGTGAATTTAGCCTGAAACTGTTATTTAAGTGTAAATTCTAAACTAATCTTTCCTTTGTTTATGGTTACTTCAAGCCTAACCTCACCCCTTGCCTTTGCCTATGGTTATTTCATAATAGCTTCTGCCCCTACAGGCCAGACAAGAGCAAGGACATCACTGTCTCCTGTCCTGGTATTAGTAACCCTTTCTCTCATGAATTCAAGTGTAAACTAAATAAATTGCTGCCTGATGGAATAAGGTTAAATGACCACTGGAGTTTTATTATCTCCAAAATCAAAAAGGGGGGTGAAGGGGGAGAAGTCTCCTGCCTTAATGGTCAGTGTTCCTAAGAGTGGCAATTCATGAGAGAAACCAGTCTGTCTCCCTGAGGCTTCAAATAGCCTCAGTAAATATATATAAGATTAATCTTGTTGTTTATCCAAAATTCTGCTAATTTCAAAGTGAAATATAAAGTTCTAGAACAAAACGGTACTAAAGCATTGAGAACATTTTGGTTATTACAATCCATTAAGAAGGAAAATTCTTGTGTAAAACTGCATAGTCATAGTATAAAACTGCACAGTCATAGTGCAAATTAAGAAGAGTTTCAGGAGTCTTTGAAATGTTTTGCAGTCACACTTGTTTTGTAAGAATTAGAAGTTTAAAGTAACTAAAGTTATGTTGTTGTGTCAAACTATTCATGTCTGCCTATTTGCTCAAATTGTTGAGGTTAAATATGCAGTTATAAGTAATATATATTTCGGAACCCCAAATTAAGCTAAACAATATATGAAATAATTCAAATTATAAATAATATCAATGAGTTTTGTTTCTGTGTCTAACTCTTTGTGTCTGCCCATTTGCTCAGTGTATGTCTTCATACACCAGGATAATATCAAATTAACAAATGAAAATTCTTAAAAGAGCTCTATTCAAATTGTTAAAAATTAAATATGCAGTTATATTTGTAAATATTCTTAAAGACCAAATTAAACTAAGCAGGATGAAAAAGTCATATAGAAATCTAATTATAAAAACAATTGGGAAAAGGCCTCCTCTTTGCAAGAGCTTTAAAGGCAAGATTAGGTGTGGCAGATTAAACCTACCTACGAGGCTAGGGAATTAAGAATCAGTTTGCCCGGTAATTTCCCAGTTTAAACCTTTTGTCAACCATAAAATGTAAAAAAAAACGAAGATTAGGTTGGTTTTCACATAAAGGAAAAAAAATGTTGATTGGTGTAACCTGGTGGCCTGCTGCCTCAGTCTCCCACTCCCGGGTTGGACAGCAGTGGAGGAGACCAGCTCAGGCCAGTCCTACGGGCAGTAAAAGGTTGCCCAAGAAGGAGCTAGGTTGGTGCCATTTCTAAATTCTATTCTATTTCTTATTATAAATTCTATTCCTTATTTAACAAAGGGGAACAGGTAGAAACTAAAATGGTTGGAATGTGAGATAGAAGAAGCAGTTAAATCACAAACTTTTGCGTGGGAAAGTTAGATCTCAGATAAGCTTTAACTTCTGAAGTATCCAATCTATGGAAAAACAGAGGAAGAGCTTGTGTGCTAGGCTTAGGGGTATAAATTGTGTCATTTTTCTTTGTTCTGGGTGCCAGCCATATCTGGCTCTGCGCCCCTTCTTGCAAGATTGAGAATAAATTATTTTCTCCTCCACAATCTGGTGAGCCTTATTTACTTCCAGAAGATTTCTTTCCAACAAAATAAAGGTAATTAGTGGTTCTATTAACAAATTTCAGTAAGTAAAGAAAAGTCCATAAAAACTATGGAAAGATCTTTCCTGGGTTATGATTAAACAAATTAAGTAATTATGTAATGTGTTTTAAAACCTGGTAGTCAGTATGCTTTTAAATTGTTCATTTTCATAACTTAAACAAAGAAAAGAAGTTCTTAGCTTCCTGTAAGGGAAAAAGAGAACATTCCTTGCATAAACTATAATGGTTTCAATTTTATTTAACTTGAGTGTAATCTCCCATAGTTAATTTATAAACTAAATTAACATTATGTACAAAATCCTCAGAGTAATGAAAATTGTAAGTTCACATTGGTGAAATTAGGCTAAAGGAAAAAGATTGTAGATATGCTCTCTTAAATAAATAGAGTAAATTTCTTTGGTAATTGTAATTTAATAAGTTTATTTAAACATGAGGTGGCTAGTCAATGTGGTTATAGTCAATTATAAAGAGTTTGTAAAACATCTTCCAAACTAAAAACGTTTAAATAGTTCTAGTTCTAAAAGTCATTGTTAACTAAAACTTAGATTGGTATTGGTTGCAAAAAATAACTTCGTGATAATAAAACCTGTCTGAAGGCCACCACAAGGTACATATTTAAGTAAATGGTAATAAAAAGTTATCTTGATTCTATTGGAAATATTCTGTTTTCACTTTAACAATGAAAAATATTTTTTTCCTCTATTACTAAAGTAAAGTACCTACTGATATCTTCATGGTAAAATTGTGTAAGTAAACAGTCATTTGATATATGATGTGTTGCATTAAATTGTTTAAAATATATATATAAAAACAAGGAATAAACGTTAACATTATCAAACTCTTGTGCATTCAAACCAGGCCTTGTATGCATTGCATTTTGCCTCTCCATGTGAGTTATTGGCTAGGCTGGTCACTGACCCCTCAATTAAAAATATTTGATATATCAGCCTCTGGTTCTGCTCCTGAAGTCGATGGAAACTACGTTGCAGTTTCAAGCTCCTGCAGCAGCCAATAATGACTCTGTACAGCCAAGTGTACAATGGATATTGCCTCCAGACTGGCACTGTTCCATGGAGCCAGAGAGCACTATGCACCAGGCTAGTAGAATACTGGAAAATCTCTCTAAGATCAAGGATGCTGCGACTTGCTCACTGCATTGAAGAACATGCTAAGTGGAGCCATGATACCAGGATACTGTAAGTGAAACTTAAACACAATTGGCATTATGGCCTGCTCTCATGGAGAGATAACATGTAAAGTATTACAAACCTGAAACTCAAAACTAATAATTGCAACTCTGAATCCTTATGCATTAAGTAATACATTAGTTAATATTAAGTGCTGTACTTTTATCCTGTACTAAATATATGCCTAATAATTATAACGTTATCTTTTCTATTTTGGATCAAGTGCAGAAGTATATTAGATATGTTAAATTACTGGTAAAATCATTTTCTAAACAGTTAATAAACATGTCTATAGAATAAGTTGGCAGTCTAAGCCAGTCTCAGTCAACTTCTATATTCTACTGTACTCTGCTGTGTAGCAAAGGTGAGGCTTGCTCGCTGATGGTGAGTCAGTCACCTATTGAACAAGTCAAAATTGCTAAAAATTGTACAATTAAAACCAAGGTGTAAAAAAACCTTTATTCTGTAGTTCTGATCACTCCCACAGGTGAAAACTAAGAGAATTTCCAACTTAGTGTTCTAATCCTGAGTGAAGCCAGTCGCCCAAGGAGTGCCAGTTCACCAGGAGCACCTGACAGAGCGAATGAGTGCCAATCATTGAACAGCTTGGAATGTGTCTTCAGACAAAGTTAAGTGTCTGTTGCAATTTCTCTCTAAAGATGAATAACTTAAAAAAGAATATATATGCTGTTCCCACCAGCTTTTAAGGAGTGCCATCTTTATAGGCACCTAACCTTGTCTACCTCTGTAATCCAATGTGTCCTCTTTTAAAAACGGGTATTCCAAATTTTTAATTAAGTTTGTTTCTTTCAGAGTGAACATCTTATTAACCATATGAAAACTTCATCCAACTTCGTACAGAATGCCAGATCCATCTTCCTCCAGTTAGAATAAATTAAGAGTTTTACACCTTATTAGGCAATGACTACAGCCCGTGGCCAGCAGGAAGCAGTTACAGAAAAGAGATCCGTCTCCCTTCAGCACCCCTTTTAAATTAAAGGTGTAAACTCTTCAAGGGTAAAATAAAATTAATAGATGGATCTGGAACCTGACTGGAAATCCATGTGAGCGCCAGTGGCCGCAGGATGACTGCAGGAGGCCCCGCCCCAGGATTCTGCTGTCCAGAATGAAAACTTCTAAACTCTTAAAAACAGTCCTGGATGCTACACTAAAGATTGATAAATAATCAATCAAAACAACAAACAGCCATCCACCTCATAGCTCCAACAATAATTATGCCAAAGCTTAGCAAGTTAAACTTTGGCAAAGGGGGGAAATGATGTGGGCTATGGGTGGCAGGCTTTTTGTCTCTTCGGAGATAACCTAAACTGTGACTTGTGGGTGTGGGATGATGAAAGGTTGCAGTCCTGCCCTTGGTGAGCAGGAGACAGTTTAACAATGCAAGGTCTATAAACTTTAAGTATTCAGGGGAAATGCAAAGAAAATATGCTAAAAGCTTATCGAATGCCAGAGGTCCATGCTAAAAGCTTACTAAGATGTGGAAATATATGCTAATTCAAGCCTATTGAGAACTGAAACAAAAGGACCATTTGGCCTTTCCTCTCTGTATAAAAGGGACTAAAAAATCTTGTTCGGGGCTCGGGATTCAAACAGAAAGTTCCCGAGTCCGGCCGGCCGTCAATAAACCATTTTTCCTTCTCAAAATCATTCCTGAGTCCTGGCCTCACTATACTCAAGTAATTGAACTTCTCTCAAATTCTACTACAAGTAGAGTGAAAAAATCTAAAAACCATAGAACTGTACAACACAAACAGTGAACCCTAATATAAACTATGGACTACAGTTAATAGTATAATTCCAATAATATTGATATTATCTCATCAACTGTAAAAAAAAAAAAAAAGACTACACTAAAACGAAGGTTCAAATGTTTTAGGCCTTAGCCTTTTATCATTATATTTTCTTTTAGGGAAAAAGTAATTATAGCTCATTTTAAATAGTGGCTATGTCAATTTATGTCAGTTTTTGTCAACTTTTCTTTTAAGGGTTCCGAGCTTTGGGGAACTACACTGCGAACATTGACAAAAACTTCCCTGTGAACAGAGACGTTTCAAAGCATTTTAAGCCTTGACATAATGGCTCTGATGTGGGCTATGGGTGGGAGGCTCTTTGTCTCTTCAGAGATAACCTAAGCTCTCTAACTTGTGGGTATGATGGTAAGAGGCTGCAGTCCTGCCCTTGGTAACAATGGCAAGGACTCCAGTCCCAGGAAACAGTTTAACAATGCAAGGTCTATAAACTTTAAGTATTTAGGGGATGTGCAAACTAAATATGCTAAAAGCTTACCTAGAATTCTGAGGTCCATGCTAAAAGCTTACCTAAGATGTGGAAGATATATATGCTAATTGAAGCCTATTGAGAACTGAAACAAAGGGACCATTTGGCCTTTCCTCTCTGTATAAAAGGGATTCAAAAATCTTGTTTGGGCCTCGGGAATGAAACAGAAAGCTCCCGAGTCTGGCCGGCTGTCAATAAACCATTTTTCCTTCTCAAAATCATTCCTGAGTCCTGGCCTCTCTAAACGCAAATAATTGAACCTCTCTCAAATTCTACAACAGCTCCAAAGGAGGTTTTATCTTCTATTTTGCTAACAACATCTGCACTTAGGAGCCAAAATACACTGCTTTCTTACTGACACAGCACAAAGTGTCCAAAAGACAGGGAAGAGTCCCACGACTGGCGGTCTCCCCGGGAGGCCAACGGCTGGGATCAAGGTCAGCAGACGACATTACGATGGTACTGCAAAAGTCTATGCGAGGCTTGAAAAATTCTTGAAAGTGGAAATTAAAAATGCTAACCAATATAAGGGGATAGTTAAGCGTGTTACTGTTATGGAGTCTTACAATGTCTGTCTTGTGATTTGCTGCATAACCATCAGAATGCTTTTAGTAATTGCAATCTTAAGACTACAAGAATGATAATAATCATCAACTCTTTATTTAGAACCCCAAAAGTGTCTAGCTGTTGGACAAGTCGTGTGTGGGTTTTGTGTGTATAAATAATGGACCTTGCTTTTAGAGAGCATTCAACTTTAGTTGACAAAATCTAATATGCAAAACCCATCAAGCAATCAAAACAGGAAAGTTGAGCTTTCATTCTAAAAAACACGAAATGAATATCAGCATATAATCAATAAAAAATGCTTTTGCATACAAGGCATTGAGTAAGTGCTTTAGTGACTACAAAGAAGTTTCTAAAATGGTGCCTATGCACAACCTTAGAAAGGCAAAGAAACAAATAATGCAAGGCAGCAATAATAATGCTTGACGAGTGAATTTTAAAAAGAAGTACTAATATTATTCAGAGGACACTGCAATCATTAACTATTCAATTAGTTGAAGAAAGCCTTATCGAAGTGGAAGGAATTTAAAGATAGATAACATTTACATAGGTCAAAGAGAAGAGTATCTCATTAAAGGAAAGACAACAAAATGGAAGAACAGATGTTGGGAGAAAGAAAGTGGGGGTATTAATAGTGTAACTGTAGGGAAATTGTGGGGTAGACATCCTAGAAAGTGACACATTAGGTAAGGCCCCCTTATAGCGACTCTAAAGAATGAGAAGGGACAGATAAGTTAGAGAACTCCTTAGGAAGAAGAAGCAGCAGGACTTGCTGTGGGAGAGCTAGACTCAGGGATGCCTTGAGACTTTGATAGACTGAGCTGAGCTGAAGTTATTGACCAGCAGCAAATGCAAATTAGAGAAGTAAACATAGTAAAGAGTTTTGACCCTGGTCAGATCACCTGGGTTTGAATTCTGACTCTGCCACTTATTACTGGGTGACCTTAGACAACTTATTTAAACTTGTAATATAAAATGAGATAGTAATAATATCTGTTTGTGAGGAAATTGAAGGAATAAATGATTTAATATATGTAAGTTGCTCAGAATATCTCCTGACCTCTAATAAGCATTTAATGAGTATTAGGGTTTTCATTATTGTTACTCAATTGAAATTAGAATTTGAAAAAGTTAAGAATTCAATATAATTTGGTGTCAAAACCATGGAGACTTGGTATGTTCAATGACCCATGAAAAGCAATGAAATTTCTTAGGAATAAAATTCAAGCAAAAGAGCAAAAGCCCATGGACTACACTTTGGAGTATACTTGGTCAGAGAGAAAAGAGGAAAATCAAGGCAGTAAAAGTTTCAAAAATAGAAGGCATCTAGCAATACAAAGCAATCAAAGACAACGCAAACTGAAAATGCCCAAGTCCTCAACAATTCTGAAGGGCTCTTTCTGGTGAGAGTCATCAGGGCAGGGCAGAGTTAGAGCAGGAAAGGCCCTCAGGAAAGAAGAGAAGGGACGCCGTGCCTGCCGGTGGAGGCCTAAGAAAGGCCCAGGTAGAACCAGAGCGGGAGGTGAAGGAGCCACCCTGGAAGGAGTGGTGATCAGCCAGGTTGCAGAACCAATCCAGAACATGTTTTAAGAAAAGGGATAGGGACTAGGAAATGAAACATGTTGATAAAATTATATTTATTGAAATATGAAGATCAGTTTAAAGTAGAATTAGGAATATTTTTAAAGTTAAAAATAAAAAATTCTAAAGTTCTTTCAAAAAGTAATGTAATTTTAGTCAAAATGTCAGATTGATTAAATCCATTTGACTCAAGATTCAGTTTCTTTATCATAAAATTTTTTTTCTCTCTTTATTCTCAATTTTTAACATATTGAAATGTATAAATTACTGGATTACTTAAGCATCTCATAAAGACCAAATTTATTTAGAGAAACACATATATTCTAAGGAAAAAGTGAGAGTGACATCCACTGAGAAACATGCATATTGAACAACAAAGTGTAGGCATATAACAAATAACTCAAAATATCTTACATGTTTATTAATAATAAAATATTATTGTTTTATAAAAATATGTGAAGGCAAAGAATTGCTAACAATTTTTTTCCCCAGCGAGGAAAACTGGATAACTGAGTAACAAAAAAGAGAGGGGGACTTTGTATATTCTGGTTTTATTTTTATATTTTTATTCTTTGCATTTTATACTATGTCTATATATTGACTTTTCAAAGTTCCCAAATAAAAATAAATAAAATTTAAGAGATTAAAGGGAAAATATAAAAGTAAAAAATATAGAAAAATTTGAAGAATTCTAATAGATGCTCTTTACTAACAAAAGAAAGAAAGAATTGGAAATTTTAAATTTGTTGCATTGACTTCATTTGCAAGATCTTAAATGGGATAAGAGACAGGACATTGAATTTTGAGGAGTATTTTTGTAACTTAATTTTCAAAATTTAAAATCATATATGCTATATTTTACCTTATTTATCTTATATTCTTTTCATTTAAAAAAAGACAACAGAATTTCTGAAGAAATATACATAGTAACTGATCTGGATCCAAGCATTGTTTTTGTTTCTTTGACTCAAGGAGAAAATACAATGGAGAATAACAAGGAAGGAAAAGAACTTTAAATTCTAGAAGGGCATGGAGCCTTATCCCTCAAGAAGAAAAGTTTATTCAGCGTATTATATTTAAGACATTCCCAGTCTTATTATGCTGAGCACCATTCTAAGCACTGGGGATATAGTGGTAAGAAAATAGGCAAGAGCTTTGCCTTATAGACCTTAAAATCTGGTGGGAAAGATAGACAAAAAAACAAGATAAGTAAATAAAATACATAGTATGTCAACAGTGAAGTATTAAGGAGGAAAAGTTAAAATAGGAAAAGGGGTATGAATGTAAAGGGGAAGGAAAATCCACCTTGACATTTGAGTGAAGTTCTTAGGAAGGGGTGTGAGTTAAGTCGTATGTCTTTGAACAAGCATTGTAGACAAAGAAAGCTAGTGCAAAGGCCCTGAGGCAGGGATCTGGCTAACGTGTTCAAGAACATAGGCCAGCGTGGTCTCCGTGGAATGAACAAGGGGGAGAGTAGTAGAGAAAATTTCAGGGAGGTAATAGAGGGTGGCATCATTATATATTCTTTATACCTCAGCGTGAGGAGTTTGGCTTTTATACTGTGTATAAATCCATTGGAAGGATTTGAGCAGAGCTGTGATATGCTATGACTTATATTTTAAAAGATTTAAAGCATCACTCAGATTAGACTGAAGGGGAGCAATGACTGAAGCAGGGAGACCAGTTAGGACCCTCGCTCCAAATTAGTAAAATTGGATTTTGAATTTGGGTCTAGGTGGAGGTCAGGCACAACACATTGGGAAACTGAGGCCATACTGCACGAGAAAAGATAGTTTTGTTACTTACAGGTCCCTGAGAGACAGACGGGCACAATGAGGGTTGGCGAGAAAGCTCTGGCTTGGGTGGTTCAACCAGTAGGCGTCCAAGCGTGGTGGGGATGGTCAATTTATCAACCATGGGTTTTCAGTGAGGCGTACGGGTGATGGCTGCAGCCGGGGGTTTGGGCTCTAGGGCAGGAAAGCTGCTTATAAACTAAGCCAAAGGTCAGCCTGCGGCAAGTGGCTCGGCCGAGGAAAGACGGACGCTGAGGCAGCAGGCAAGTGTTGATAGTTAAACCTCTATTGCAATAGTCCAGACAAGAAAAGCTAAAGTTTTGCTGATGGGCTAGATGTGGATTATGAGAAAAAGAGAAGTGTTACTGATGACTCCAAGGTTTCTGACCTGATCAAAGCAATAAAGTTGTCATCCACGATGGAGGCCGACTTGGCCCAGTGGTTAGGGCGTCCATCTACCACATGGGAGGTCTGCGGTTCAAACCCCGGTCCTCCTTGACCCGTGTGGAGCTGGCCAACGTGCAGTGCTGATGCGCGCAAGGAGTGCCCTGCCACGCAGGGGTGCCCCCTGCATTGGGGAGCCCCACGCACAAGGAGTGCACCCCGTAAGGAGAGCCGCCCAGCGCGAAAGAAAGTGCAGCTGCCCAAGAATGGCGCTGCACACACGGAGAACTGACACAATAAGATGCTACAACAAAAAGAGACACAGATTCCCGTGCCACTGACAACAGAAGCAGACAAAGACGACGCAGCAAATAGACACAGAGAACAGACAACCGGGGTGTGGGGGGGCAGGAGAAAAATAAATAAAATAAATAAATCTTTAAAAAAAAAAGTTGTCATTCACTGAAACGGGAAAATCTGTGGGAGGAGCAGTTTAGGAGAAATATTAGGGGCTCAGTTTGGGGCATATTAAGTTCGAGATACCTATTAGACATCCCAGTAGAAATGCTGAGTATACAATTACATGTGAGTCAAATTCACGAAAGAAGTCTGCTTGAGCCACATCTGCTCCCCAATTTACAAATTCTTAATGACCTTATGACCTTGGACAAGTCTTAACTTTTAAAAACAAGATAATCTTATTATCAATTTTTTGTGTGAATTGATACATTTAGTCTTCCTTTTGTAGTGATATGCTTTCTAGTTTATATGCTTTCTTAATGCTTTCTTTTTACCTAATTACTTCTCTAATGTTTTGAAATATATTTTTTATTCCACTGGTGATTACCTTTAAATGGTATATATTTCTCTCCCAACTTCAAGCAAAGAAAGTCAACTCCCTGAAGGCAAGTTCTTATCCATGACTTCACTCATCTACCACTGGCCCTAACACATTTAGCATATAGAAAAGATATTAAAATACATTTTGTTCTATGGGTAGATAAATAGTAGTAGGTATTAACTACGGGATCATAATTCTGCTCAGTGGCCAAAGATAGATAGACTCTAGAGAAGGAAATAAAGATTAGAAAAAGAATGCAGAGCAAAATGGCAAAGAAGGCTACAAGGAGAGAGGCTCCATCCCAATCCTAATACTAGCTATGTGACCTTGAGAAATTTACCCATGCTCCCTGCACCTCTGTTTTCTTATATGAAAAATAAGGTGAGTAGATTAGAACAATGGTTTGTTGCCTTTTTTTAATGGCCCACAGATCCTTTTGAGAAACCTAAAAAGTCTATGAATGTTCTCCACAGAAAGATCATATATATACATATATATCATGAAAAATAGCAAATCAGTAGGTTTTATGAGATCATGAAAAGCCTTTAATATCAAAACTTCAATGAAATATCGTATAACATTTTAAAATTAGGACATAATTCACACACGCAAACTCTTATACCTTATAATAAAGAAAACTCAAAATCCCAAGCTGGGGGAAAAAAAAACGAAAAACATTTATCCAAAGAAAGTACAAAAACATTTCTAGATGTTCTAAAATGTTTTGAAATGTGAAAGCCCAATGTCTTCATCTCAGCTCTTGTCACACGTTTATTTCAGATAGGGATGAAGGTGCTTAAGCTTAGCTTTTCTTGACAAACCAATCCTGATTGGTCGGCTGCATGTCTTAAGAGGATGTATTCTTGAAATTCCATGTGAAAAATTGCTACCTAAAAAGATAATAGAATTACATAAAAGAGTAAAAATTACCAGAAGTTTCTATGCTTTGAAAAGTTACTAACTTCTAATCATGATACTGGCAACATTTACTGAGCAACTGACAGCTTTAAGTTCATTATTTTACTTAACGCTGTCCCCATCTTTAAAATGGGGAAACCAAAGCACAAAAGAGTTAAGTGACTTTACCAGTATAAATTAGCAACTAAATAAAACCATTACTCCAGCCAGGCAGTCTTACTTAACAATTAAAATACAACTGCAGAGATTTTAAAGTCAACCAGGTGTAGTGGCTTTAAAGAACATTTTTCTATTTGAAGCTAAACAACTACGCTATCTTGTTAATGATTATGTTTGGCTTCTAATAGAAATTATTATCAATAATAGAACTCAGATGTATTTCATTTGATATACACCATGGAGAGCTCTGATTCTGAAATTTGTATGGAACATTATGGTACATCATTTTCAAAGTGGTTCAAAACATTTCATAGAGATACATGCATTCTTAAATCAGTTAACCAGATGGGTAGGATAATGAAGTAATGATAATGAAATGCAACAATACTTCTAACTTTCACAGTGTTTTTTTTAAATAAACTTTGGGGTACATATGTAAACCTAGAAATGGAAAGCAGGTTTTAATGAATTTGCATGGCTTTAATGTAGTAGCACATTAACTAAAACCAGTGTAATCAACCCAAAATTAAATCTGGCAAATGGTAAACAGCATGATTTCTATTCAGTTAAGCCAAACTGAATCTCTGTGTATTTTATATAAACATTTAATATTAAAAAATTGAAATTAGATATAAATGGGGAACACAATAATAACTATAAATCATTCTATGATATTTTATTCAACATTAAAATTATAAAGTTAATTATAAAAAGAGAAAAAGTATATTTTGTTGCTACAATGTCTTAAAAAACATTTAAACAGAGATTGTCCAAAGCAAAGCAGAATTGTTGGATCATATCTGATATACTAGATTCTGTTACAAATTAGAAAAATTTAGTAGTTTATGCTGTATATTATAAGATTACTACCTCAGAACTAAACCATGATTAATAGTCTATTTGATTACTTCTACTAAGTATCTCTTTCCTTTCTCATATTCTAACATGATAGATACTTTTGGTAATTTTGCAATGATTGGGACATCACTGAACCAATTTGTATGAACAGTAGGCCTTTTGCAAACCACACACCATTAAACAGTCACTAAGTTAGGGTTATAAGGATGTATTTCCTTATCTCCTTGGATTTCCTACCTTTTTAATAAACAGATTATGATAATTTTTATTATTGCTATACACTAGATTAATTTTTCTTTGTATTATTTAACAATTCTGATCTTTCAAGCACACCGCAAAAGTTATTTATTTTAAAACTCAGTGTTTTAAAAATGTCAGGAAATTCATTTGTGGTCTTTTAGAAATAATACAACCTCAAATATTTTCTAACTCCTTGCAATGCAAAGTCCCCAGACTAGCAGCATCTACTTCTGTTGGGAACTTGTTAGAAATGTAGACTTTTAAGTCTCTTCCTACAACTGAATCAAAATCTTTTAACAAGATCCTCAGGTGATTAGTATATACATTTAAGTTAGGGAAGCACTGGTCTAAAAGCTACTTAAAGCAACCAGCAGACTGGCTGGCTGGCATATAACCCACACTCAGAATAAATTCAAAATGCTTGCCTAAATACTTGCCTTCTTCACACCACAGAGAGAAATGACAGAGAAAGAGAATGGTAAAAATTTTAAGTTAATTAAGAGAGGAGGTGTCCTGATGACAAGAGGGTAGGTATCAAACATGTTTCCAAAAACTGAGCTCTCTCCCATGCCTTTAAAACCACACCGTAAAAGCAGGCACCCATTCTTATGCACCCACTTCCCCGTATTTCCCAACTCTCCCCTTACTCTGTGAACTGACACCACACTCAGAAAGATGATTCCATATTTATGCACTTTGCAAGTGAACTTAAGACAGCTATGCTTACATAGCATTAAATAATTCCGGCTGACCTCACATTATTTTTCATATTTCATGACAAGGAGACACTTTGCCTTGTTGAGGAAAAAGCAGGTAATTATGGGTTTAGAGATATCACAAACAAATGATACATTTCTTTTCTAATTTATTCACGTACTTTAATCTTCTTCATGTATCTATTTCATTATCACAAATATAATCATGATGACAATATGAGTAGGTGCTCCCTAATCTTCTTCTATTCAATACCAAATATGTTCTAAATCCAATTTCTTCCTTTCTTTTTTGTCCTAGAAGAAGCAACCCCTACCCTTTCCAAGCTAGTTCTTGCCACTCCTGCTTTTAGACTCATGGAATAGTGCCCTCAATTCTTTCCTTTATTCAGGAAGAAGAGAAGACCTGGTGCTTTTGACCTTCCAAGAACATGGATTAATTTTTAAGATTATTTCACTGTCAGTTCAGAAAAGAGGAAAATTCACAGTTGTGAATTAAGGGACCAGGGACAGCATTCCCCTGGTGATGAGAAGCCCAGGAAAAAATGTTTCAAGAAATGAAGCACGACTGAAGATGTTTTGGCAAATATATTTCACCTACATCATTATTCCTCGTAGATCTAAT
Organism: Dasypus novemcinctus; assembly: GCF_030445035.2. NCBI lineage: Eukaryota > Metazoa > Chordata > Mammalia > Cingulata > Dasypodidae > Dasypus > Dasypus novemcinctus. Next base: position 7,506,631 of record NC_080697.1, read on the forward strand.
GTTATTATGTAATACGATAAATTTCTGGTCAAACTATAACTTACCCCAGTTTTCTATTTCAGTTCTACTCCTACCTCACCCCCATAGATAATACAGGTTAGAAGGGATGTTAGGCTTGTGTATTTTATGCTAATACTGTGGACCTTTTAGGCAAATGATGGAGTTAATTGTTTAACTTTTCTTTAGTTTTATTTTTTAACTAGTAGCCAAATGTTAAAATGCCATTATCATGAATCATGATAATATGCCTAAATGGTACTAAAATTTTATAAAATATATAAAATTATCCATAAAGAGTCCCATAACAAAAAAGTATAAAGAAATATTGATAAAAAATATACATAACTGGTAGTAACATCTCATTAATGGAAATCCAACTTAAACAAATGATTAGATGTATATATTAGACATGTGTGTGTATATATATGTATCCTATCCTGTCACATAGTTATTGTAATACATCACTGCAAATATTTTAACACAGTTTTAGTAAGTGCATTTCTTAATAAAATTCTAAATGACATTTTAATTTTTAACCAATTTTCAATTATTGGAATTTGCATAAAAATGTGTTTACAAAAGTGTTAAATCTTTGTGTTTATTTTTTAACAACTTAAGGATCTGTTTCTTTCTCATGATAAAAATCCCAGAAGGTAACAATCATCTTAGAAGGTATTCTAGAAAATAACTAAAAAAATCTTACCTCCTTTAAGTAAAAAATTCAACTTTTCTTCTTTAAATTCATCAGAAAATAAAGCAGATCTTTGAGGTATAGATTTTTCACAATCTGTAAATTAAAATTGATATATTATAGCAAAAAGCAACTTTTATATAAAATGTTAATACTGTAAGTAAATCATTTTTTCAGAGTATTTCTTCCATTAACTCTTCTAATATTTAGAAAAATGTAGCAGGACTCTTCAGAGCTCCTTTAACATTTTAATAACTTATTGACTTGCATTTGAATATACCACTTAATGTTTGACCAGTCCTGCTACTCAAAACACAAGAATGCAACAATCATCTTTGAAAGTATTCAAGAAAATAACTAAAAATCTTACCTTCCTGCAATAAATAAACAAATTTTTCTTCCTTAAATTCATCAGAAAATAATACAGGTCTTTGAGGTAGAGATCTTTTACAATCTGAAAATAAACATCAACGCATTATAGCAAAAAGTAACTTCTATATAAAATGTTAATGCTGTAAGCAAATTATTTTTTTCAAAAATATTTCCTTCAACAGACATCTTCACTTTTTTTTAAGAAGGTACATGATTTGAACCTGGGACCCCCCCCCCATGTGGGAGGCAGGTGCTCAATCACTGAGCTACATTCTCTCCCTGACTCCTAATATTACTCTTCAAAACTCCTTTTACAAGTTTAGAGGCTTGTTGCCTTTGACTTCTATATATTATCTAATGATTGAGCAGTCCTTTATGTGAAAATGACATTTATCAATAAATCTTATACTTTACCTTCTTTTGTCAAAATTACATTTCACCTACAAAGAAAAAAACAGTACTTTTTTCTCTCATAGGAAAGAATGTTTTAAAACTACTGTCATACCTTCCTCAGAAGTAGAATAAGGTAATTCTTCCTTGGAAGCCCTTGGACAGCCGTGTTCATGAGGCACTTCCTGTTCTCCATTATCGGCTACTGTTTTCCACTTAAAGGAACTTTGGTGGCTTTTATGTATAGTAGGACCTGCTCTAATATCACAGAGCAGAGAAGATGCACATGTTTTGTTGACTGTACCCATTTTCAAATCTTTTTTTACCTCCTTTTTTAACTGGTCAACCGTATTGCTTTCTCCAAAGCAATTTTCTTGCCCATTGTTTGTTTCCACAGTGCTTAGAATTTCTTTGTCCTCACTAATTTTGTGAAACATTCTAAGTTCTTCAAGTACTAAATCAAATTTATTCTTCATCTCAAAATCTTTTACTATTGTCACAGTTTCTGTTGGTAAACACTTAGCAGTTAAATCCTGTAAACATTCATTGTTCCCTGTACTCATTTCAATTTCCAAATGATGATTAACACATTCTGTAGAGTCATTCTTTGGATAAAAATGCTTTGAATTAGCTAACTCCCTTTCTGGCAAAATACTGTCCAATTCATTTCTGTCAGCTACGTCATTTTGATTAGCATATACTTGATTTATCTGAATAGCATCTTCCATGTTTAGTTTCTCGTTTGTTAATGAAATCGATTGAATAGAAAACATGCTATCCACTGAGGAAAAATTATGTTTCACTTCCTTTTCTATCTTAAGATCTTTATGAACTTGGCAACTGTTTGTTAAGCTTCGTGTTGTGATTTTTACTTCCTCCTTCAAAATTAAGTCCTCTTTCTTTTCTTCCATTTCACTTAGGAGGTTCTTGAAAATTAACATCTGAGCTTTAGTCTTGGTATTGGTTTGCCCACCATGTGTTGCGTCTTGGCTTGCCAGTATGGCCTGTTGCTTAACACTGAAGAAATTTTCACATATGCTACTAATCTTATTATACTCCTGTTTTCTTTCATTGTCTAAATCTTGATTGTATGTATTTACTTCATAAAACATTTCATTAATATATTTTTGGTTGTTCTGCATAAACTGAGGATAACACTTAGCATTTGTTTTAGCAGTAATGGGGCTAAAATGAGCCAAATTTTTCACATTTACTACTTGATCAGGACAATTATCATTCTTATAACTAAATTCTTTTGTCAAAAAAATTTCATCCGTGTCATCAAAGTCCATTAAAAGGGGAATTTTTTCATAAGTGTCAAAAATTGGAAAATGTGTATTTTTAGCAGTCATACTGAATGAATTTATGGTTTCTTTCTTACACTCTTCAAAAGCATGTTCCGTTTTAAATATCTTTCTTTTCTTTAACATAGATTTCATATTTTCTTCTAACATACTTGAAAAAGTTGAAATCCTTGCTAGATAAGCAGTATCCACTATGATATTTTTTGGATAATTCAAGTAAACTATCCACTTGAAAATAATGTAGTCTTCTAATTTAGAACCAGTTTCGATTCTTGTTAAAGGGTCAAAGTTATGGATCAAAAAAGCTAGGCTAGTTTTCAATATGATATTTAGAGTTTCTGAAACAATTGTTCGCCAATATGTGCTACACATATTCTTCCTATTGACAGTCATATTCCTGCTTATGAGATTTTGATCTCCAATTTGCTTTTTGCACATCAAACTTTCACACCAAGTTAAAATACTATTACAGTTTTTATTTCCTGAAATATCTTGGAGGAAATAAAACATTTCTGTAATGAAACTTTCAAAAATGTTACTTAAATGTAAGGTTTTTTGCATAGTATAATATCTTAACTGTAGTGCATTATCATTTTCTTCCTTACCATTTAGCCAGACAATTTTTATTAATGTTTTTTGGGTACCCAGAGAGCCTATCATGAGGGGTTTTGATAGTTCTTCATATGTATTCATGGCTTTTGTATTGAGAAAACCTTCCTTGTTTAAAAGGTCTATTTCTAATAATTGCAGGAAATTCAATTTTTCTCCAGTTTTTTTCAGATTCTCACATTTAGTCTTGTCATTATTCATAATCCAGCAACTGGCACTGTTTCTTTTCGAAAGATGTCTAATGTTACAATCCGAGTTTTGAGATTTTTCCAAACTCATTGGTATATAACTGTCTAGACATGTTTCTGCTTCTCCCCCATTTGCGTCTTCTGGTATTATAGTGAAATTTCTTTCAGAGGCTCTTACATCACACCTCATCCTAGTGTGGTTATAGTAGTTGGAGCAGATGAAGTCTTTTTTCCTCTTCCGAGTATTTTGGTTGCTCGGTGACAGATCACTACTTTCATAACATTCAGAAAGTATACTTTCTACCTCCACAATTTTTTTATCATTCTGCAACTTTTGCTTCTTAACATGGGGTCTATTTTGGGAATAGTAAATGTTTGTGAAATCCCTAACATATGCCTCACTTTTGTCATTCTTTTTCTTTGCTATTCCCTTTAAATAGTCAGAGGACATTTTGCTATTTAAGTCAGGGATACATATTGTGATGTTATCTCTAAAGTAGCTGGATTTGCCAATTTCCAAGCTGGGCTGATTTTCAGATTTTGATAGTTTTAGTGTAAGTTCTGCAATGGTACTCTCTTTTTTATTCGATGGTGTAACACTGTCAGCTTGATGCCTGTTCTTCATTTCATGAGACGTGGGTTTAGTTTCCTTGTAAAAGATAATATCTAAAAGTGGATTTTCTGCCTGTGTTATACAACCATTGTCTTTCCGACTGCTCTCGCTCCCTTGGACCGAGCATTGTTTTCCGCGCTCGTTGTGCCCTCCACTCAGCGCCCGCTCGGAAGCCCCCTGGGCAGCCCCCGCGCCGCCGCCGCAGCCTCGCGAGGGGCGCGAGGCGCTCTCCGGGCACCGCGGGCTACGTGCCGGCCTCCCGCTGACTGACTTCTCCACACAGGAGCCTGCGGCTTGGTCACCCAGCCAGGCCGGCTGCACGAGCAGCGCCCGGAACGTTCTGGGCGGCAGCTCCCAGCCTTTCTCCTCCTCAGACAGCCGCGGCACCACGGGCAGCCGCCAGCCCGCCGCGCAGACCCCGCCGGGCTCCTCCCCGCGGAGCCGCTTGCTCGCGGGCGGCGGGGAGCCGGGGGCCGCGGCCGGCGCCGGGGCGGAGGCGGGTCGCCCCAGCGCGGCAGCGCGCGGCCCGAGGGGCGGGAGCGCCATGACCGCCCCTGAGGGTCTCTCCAGGACCCCGCCGGCAGCAGCCTCCTGGCGGGCTCCGCCTCGCCCTGGCCACGCCCCGGCCACGCCCCCCGGGCCTGGAGTTGGCCTCAGCCTCGGGGCGCGCCCCGCCCCTTCCCCGCCCCTGCCCCGCCCCTCTAGGCCCCGCCCCCCAGGCCCCGCCCCGCTCTCGGTCCCAAAGCCGCCAGCGCCGGGTCAGTTTGGCAATTTTCCGCGTCTCTGGGAGATGCCTCACGTCATGGAGATATTTTCTTCCCTCACTCTGGTAGAAAATAAAAATAAGGGGAAAAGTCAGAATCTCTCTTTTTTAAAAATAACTTCGTGAATGGAAATCGCTTCATTTTTAAAAGTCTGTTTTCCTCAGAAAGGGGTCTCCACAGTCGCCGGCGTCGCGTCGGGGGCAGGCGCGTCGTTCTGCACGCAGCAGACCAAACCTTTCTGTATCCCGAAAACTTCTGAAACTCAGTGAATCATCCCGGTGGCACTTAAAATCAGGTTTCTGCTTCACAAACGAAAGTGCATTTGGGGGAAAGAGGCGCTGGTACTTCACAGGCTGAATGTTTCAGGAAACGGTGCAAGTGTGTGAAAATTATTATCCGGATGGTTATTAATCTTCACTGAAGTCCATAAGAAACAGCTTTCATATGTGCTGTAGGGTTTTCTTCCCCAGTATGTAGATAAAATTACTTGACTTAGATATAAAAGTTTTATGTTCCCATTTATTGGAAACATAAATAATAATATAGCCTGACTCGTTCTAATAATTGTTTTTAAACATTTTTCCTCTTTTCATCTGCTTTGAGGCTCATTTCTTTGTGATTTCCAGGCAGTTCTGATTTTTGTGAATTCAAGAATCATAAAGAAGACTCCTTCAATATGTTTATTATAATCTGCATGTTTATTAACAGACATGTAATTACTGCTTGGTGATCAAAAACCTCAATCCCCTTTTGGGTTGTTTTTTGGTGTGTGCTTTGGGGGGGTTTGTTTTGTTTTGTTTTTATCTATCTATCTATATGTATATATATATTTTTTAAGATACTCAGATTACACAAAAAAATACACGGGAGTCCCATACAATACAAGGGAGCCCCACTCCCTACACCTCCCGCCCTTCCCCACGTTAACAGCTTCCTTCATTAGTGTGGTACAGTCATCGTAATTGATGAACACATTTGGAGCATTGCCACTCAGCATGGATTGTAGTTTACATTGTTGTTTACACTCTCTCCCTTTCAATCTGTAGGTGATGGCAAGATATATAATGGCCTGTTTGTGCCATTGCAATATCATTCAGGACAATTGCAAGTTCCAAAAATGCCCCCATTTTACACTCTTTGTCTTCTCCCTACCTTCAGCACCTCTGTGGCCACTGTGTCCCTATCAATGATATAATTTCTTCCATTGCTAGAATCCCAGTAAATCTATAGTAGAATACCAGTAAGTCCACTCTAGTCATATTTTATTCCCCAATCCTGAGGATTCTGGGATGGTGACGCCCCCTTGGTGGTTGTTTTAAAATTGGTTTATTTTATGTTCCTGGCAATAAAATTGTATAAGAAATACAATAATATGGAACAGGAATCCTGATTACTAGTCCCAGAGGAGTATATAGGGCAATATATGACTAGCATATTACTTCAGGTAATAAGACAGTCATCAGCCTCCTATCTTGTAAATACACCTACATATATTGTGCTTTCAATTCTGGGCATTTCCTATTACTTAGCTTGTAAATTCCTTCAGGAAAAAGTTTGCTTAAATTTACAGAAAGTCTGGCAGGATATGTACTTCATAAGCACTATAAACAAGAATGTGGACCATGCCATGTGCTGGCCCACACAGGAGTGCTGGCCTGCGCGGAGAGCTGGCTCAGCAAGATGACACAACAGAAAGAGACATAGCAGTCCTGGGAGCTGAGATGGTGCAAGTGTTTGAGCCCCTCTCCCACTCCGGAAGGGCCCAGGATGGGATCCCAGGGCTGCCTAAAGAGAAGACAAGCAGACACAGAAAGCAGACAACAGTGCAAAACCAATGGATTGGTGGGTGGTTGGGGAGGGGGGGAGAAATAAATAAATAAATAAATCTTAAAAAAAAAAAAGGAATGTGACAGTGGTTTCCATTGTACATCAGTGAGATTTCAAAATGCTACTTCTATATAGCTTATGTTCCAATGTTCATTCTCCCAGATTGTGCACAAATCTACATTCCATTCTAATGCAATCTGTTCTATGCTTGTGATCAGCTCATAAGAAGTGACTCATAAGAACTAAGTGCACTAGCACGATATTGGAAGTAAGTTTTCCATATATGAAATAAATGCAATAGCTTTGTGATTTCTAGATTAGTCTTTAACTTGATGTTTGATTTTTTCCCCTTCATTTTGCTAATTTGCCCAAGAACACACTGGATCTCCCAAATTGTTTTTTAGATTTCATCACACCATTTTTTTAAAATTAGAGGTATTATAAGTTTACAGAAAAATCATAGAGAAAATAGAGTTCCCCATTCCATATATCTCCTTATGATAACACCTTGCATTAGTGTGGGACATTTTTATAAATGATGAAAGAATATTCTTATAATTGTACTATTAATTATAGTCCAGGGTTTACATTAGGGCCTTATTATTGGTTAAGAAAACAAACAAACAACTATTCATGGTTTAAAGACTAGAATTCAAATAAACCCCTGTAGTACTAAATTTAATTCATCAAAAGTTTGAGAACTATGTCCAACATGTTGCTAGGCATACAGAAATGTATAATGTTGTTTTCATTACCCTGAAGAAACTTACAATAATGAGGACAGAAAAAATGAGTCTTTTTTCACATTTACTTATTCAGATATTACACTAATGACCACAACCATTTCAATCAATGCCTATTGAAATTACAAGTTTTACGTAGGGGTTTGTGTGTGTGTGTGTGTTTTGCTTTATGTTAAATGCTATGTTGAAAATGTACCACTTAAAAGTGAGAAAGGTAGAAAGTTGTAGCTTTGACTCATTATACTCAAAATATAAATAAGATGTTCAAATTTCAAATGCCATATTCTTCTATATTACTTTACCTGCCCTTTCTATAAAAGCACTTACTTCCCTTGTTAACAGTAAACTCATCTTTAATAGCAGCACCTCTCTGATTACTTTTAGCATGTTCAGACCTGAATGAATGAAAGAATAAATTAGTTCATGAGATAAACTCTGCACAAGCTCCTACTAGAGTTTTGAGAAATTCACTCAATACTTGAAGAAACCTAAAGGCCAATGTCCCTAGTATGGTACACCAGATCTTTACAACTAGCTTCATATCTCTCTCTCTCTTTTTTTTTTTTTCCTTTCTTTCTTTCTTTCATTTTTCTTCATAGTACCTACACCAGACAGTTTGCTATTTTCTTGCCAACCCATACATATGCTGAATGCCCTTCTCTTTCTCTACCTGGCAAAATCCTATTCAGTCTGGAAAGCCTTACCCTAAATTACCTCCACTATGAACTCTTCTCTACTTCTTTCCTCTCCTATCCATTCCCCATGTGCGATGTCTTTATTTTTAACTGTATTACAGCATTTAGTCTTATTGTAGTTAGTTGTTTTCATGTCTGCTCCTTTAGATTCTGTGTTAACCAAAGGCAAGGATTTATTCATTTTTGCATCCCCATTGCCTCATATTAAGTATCTCAGTTAATGAGAATAAATGAAATTGTATTACTGCTACTAACCCTTCATCAATTCAAATGAATTTAATGTTATCTTGAGAGTGTTTAAAGTTTCGGATTTTGGTTTTGATTTTATATTTTAAAGTAATGTCTGGCTTGAAAATATACCACCATTAAGTTCAAAGTTTGACTTTAAGTATTGCTTGTTTTAGCATAATTTAAGTTTCATGATGTCCATTTAACTAACTCAACAGTTTATTTTCTCTTTTGCATCTTTTAATAAGTGATGAAAATGATAAATAAATAGGCTAAACCTAAAACTCTGATACAGAATATGTGCAAAAGTTTTAAGCTGTGAGCCACCACCTTATTCTCAATTTTCATTGATGGCATCGTTATCTACCAAGCCTTGAAACCTTAATGTTATTGTTAACTTTTTTTTCTCTTTTTCACTCTTCCCCCAACATCTGACCCTCATGTAGACATCGATCAAGTCTTGGTGATTCCTCTTGAAACATGACCCTGAAAGTATCTTATTTTCTTTATCCTTAATGCTTCAGCTTTTGTTGGGGTCCTCATTGTCACTGTTGCTATTATTGCAGCATCTTCTTTTTACTAGACTTTCCTCATTTCTGTCCAACCCCCACACTACAAGAGTTCTCTTCTTAAAATATAAACCATATTGTTCCTTTCTTACTTAAGATTGCCTAAGGCTCTTTGATACTTGCCCAATAAAACACAAACTCTTTAATGGGGCACACAAAGTTTCTGGTAGTCCAGCTCCACACTGTTTTTCCAGCTACAATGTTTCCTTGTACAGCACCTACACATTGCGCTTTCCTACACATTGAATTGACCATTCCTTAAATATGAGACTATGAGACTCCATAGTCTTTGGCATATGCTGGTTCATTTGCCTAAAGTGTAGAAGCAGACCTCACTAAAGTCTTCTGAAGTGATTCCCAAGTTTACAGCCGTCTTGCTCCCCATTCTTTTTAACTTCTAAATCTTTATCTCATTAATGGATTATTATATTTTTTGTATGCTTAGCTAGTGATAAATTACCTTTTTCCTGAACACTAGCTTTGGAAAACCAGGTGGGAATGTTGAGTTACTTACCACATCCATTTGATGTTCTGATAAATTTCAGCATCAATTAAAAGATTCTTTGTCATTGAAACAAAAGCAGGAGCTTGTATTATATTGGAACACATGCAATTGAAAATAGCACCTCTTTTAAAGAGAAGTGAGGGAGGGATGGATAAGTGGAGCGCAGAAGATATTTAGAGCACTGAAATTATTCTTACTATAATAGTGGATACATGACATATGAATTTGTCATTACCCATAGAACTGCACAAAACAAAGACTGAATCTGATGTAAAGTATGGACTTTAGTTAACTGTGTATATATATTTTTTCATCAATTGTAATAAATGCCAGGTGCCAGAAATAGAGGGACCTATGTGTGGGAGGAGAAGGGCTATATAAGAACTCTGTACTGTCTGCTCAATTTTTCTGTAAACCTAAAACTGCTCTAGAGTCTACTAAACTAGAAAAAAGTAATTGTGAACTCTTTTTAATTAATCTTTCATGAGAAATTTTTTCAAGGTTTTTTAGAGGGCAAAATGTCTATTTTTAATCACCCAAGCTTATAATTATTTCAATTTCTCATTTTGTACACATTTTCAGTTATGAAAATTAGTTATTTTGGTTTGGATATGCAATAAATACTTAGCTGTACATTGCAAAAACATAGAGCTTCCTTTTACTTCAAATGTTGGAGAAATTAAAATACAAAATACATTTAACATGAAAACTGTGGTAAACATGCTTTAATTTTTGACCCTGAAAACTATATAGAGTAATAGTTGATGGGCAGGCTCTGAAATCAAACTGCTTAAGTGTGAACCTATGGTCCAATTCTTCTTTGCTGTATAATTTGAGCAAAATACTTATCTTTGCTGAAGCACATTATTCGTGTAATTGAGGATTATAAAGTCAAACATATCTTATAAGCTGTTGTGTGAATTAAGTGACACAAACCATGTTACGCATTAAGAAGAGTGCTGGGCACACTGCAGGAGTTCATTATTATTATTTTTAAATTATGATATTTATTATTAATATCAACCAACGATGTGCTGGAGCGGCTCCTTCAGGCTTAGAAGATCTGATTGTCAACTTCTTTTCCTAAACCCCCTTTTCAGTAACTTCACGCAAGTTGCTTCACTGGACCATGGTGGGGTATTTACAGCACTGGAATGAGCACAAATGGAGCTTTTTTTTTTTCCTGGAGAATCTGTTAAAGAGTTACTATCCTACTACTGCATCAACCTCTGTCTTGCAATGCTTGTAAATCAGTTCTCACTACAGGGTTACTGTAGCTATAGTAAGCCAGGCAGCTTGTTGTATCTTGTCTGGCTATTCTGAAGACTTTATTTAAAAATAAAAATAAAAATAAAACATTAGTGTCAGTTTGTTTCCCTCTGATGTTACTTCTTTTTATAAGTGGAGACTTGACTTCAAAATGAGTCAAATACAAGTAATCATTTCAATATTTTAAGTTTGCTTATTGTGCTGGTTTCCAAATGGAACAGGTTCAATTCGAGGGAAAACACCGCATTAAAAGAATGCTTTCAGCTGCCACATCTACCATGAGAAGGATGACCGTTCTCAGCAACCAGGCTGCCAGCATTCCAGAAAATGTCGAAATCACGCCGAAGGGATGCGCAGTTATTGTAAAGGGCCCCAGAGGAACCCTGTGGAGGGACTTCAGTTACATCAGTGTAGAACTCAGTCTACTTGGGAAGAAAAAGAAGTGGCTTTGGGTTGACAAATGGTGGGCAAATAGAAAGGAACTGGCTACGTTTGGCACTATCTGCAGTCACGTACAGAACATGATCGAGGGTGTTAACATTGGGCTCCCGCTACAAGACGAGGTCCGGGCATGCTCGTTTCCCCATCAACGTTGTTATTCAGGAGAATGGGTCTCTGGTTGAAATCCGAGATTTCTTGGGTGAAAAATACATTCGCAGGGTTCATTTGAGAGCAGGTGTTGCTTGTTCATTATCTCAAGCCCAGAAAGATGAGTTAATTCTTGAAGGAAATGATATTAAACTTGTATCAAATTCAGCTGCTTTGATTCAACAAGCCATGACAGTTAAAAACAAGGATATAAGAAAAATTTTGGATGGGAGTTATGTCTCTGAAAAAGGAACAGTTCGGCAGGCTGATGAATAAAATCTAAGAGTTGTGCAGCAATGGGAACAACAAGATGCCAGACCTATTTATGCTATTTTAAAGATTCAATAAAATTCATCTTTAATGTGAAAAATAATAATAAATAAAAGAATGCTTTAGTATCACTCCGAGTGCAGTGTGTCACTGTTTACTATCAATCAATAAACACTGACAAAAGAATAATAGTAGTCTTTGAAATGCACTTTGAAAAAGCACTTTTAAGTGGATTTTCTCATTTAATGATTTGATTTAATAAATTGATATGATGAACACCTATAATATACAAAGAACTGTGTCTGACACTAAAGTAAATACTGTGGCATTAAGATAAAATCCCCGTTCCTAAAAAACACATTTTACCTGGTGAGGCAAGAAATATGCATAGAAAAGAATAACTAACAATATTTGTAAATCAGATAGTCTAGTTAATCGGGCTGTCCACAGTTTGTCTTAGACTATTTTCCAGTCTTGTATCCAGTCACTTCATTGCTCTCTGATATGTGTGTTACATTCTGGCAACACAAAACCACTTGCTATTCTCCAAACACTCCATACTTTGTTGGTGGTGTTACTCAGTTCAGAAGACATTTTTTGAGCAGTTATTACCCATTGTGTTCTAGGTACTAGGGATTCAAAAATAAGGCATGGTCTTTGTTTTCAAGGAACTTAGAGTGCAACAGGAGAAGCAATAGAGTTTATTTCAGTTTAATAAGTGCCTCCATATAGATATGTCCCAGAAGATTCAAACCTACCCTGGGTGCTTAGAGAAGGTATTAAGGAAGAAATGGTGCTCAAAAGTCAATTCCTAAAAAATGCCTTTAACATTCCATTCCTACAAGCCTGTAATTCTGTAAATCATCCCTTTTATCTGCTTTTTCATCTGTTACCACAACATGTTAGACATCTGTTGTGATACTGGTAAAATTGTATAATGATTAGTTGCACAAATACCATCTCCTCCACTAAATTATTAGCTCCTTGGAACTCTGAACGGTTATCTTGTTCACCTTCATATATCTAGCATTTAGCATGGGACCTACCATACAGTAGAGAATAATAACTTTTTAAATTGTTGGTTTAAATACATATCAAGTGAATAATACATAAAATAAGTACTGAATTCCAGTCAACCAAGATGATGGTGTATGCTGTTCCAGGGTGCATGCTGTTGCCCCACAGAACCTTCAAACCACTTGTAAAAACTGGCAGAGCCATCTTCCTCAGAATTCTGGAAAACAGTTAAATGGGTGCAGTGCCTGGGCAAATAGCAGTTCAAGAAAATGCAGCTTTAAAAGAGGTTAGGAGAAGCTCGTGATGCCCATCCTCAACCCATGCCACAGAGTGGTCTGCTTCGGCGGTGCCGCAGGCAGCTGCTCCACAGGACTGGGCGTGAAGGAGCGGCTTCTGGCCCACGAAGGCTGCTGGGTAGAGGTCCAGAGTGTGGAGAGGGCTCAGGGCCAGTGACAGGGCCATACAGCGACAGGGCCACATGGGGACACCGGCTCCCAGTCTGCTGCTGACACTGGGTGTTTGTAGTTGGAGTACATATTTGAGTGGCATATAAATGTAACGCTGCATTGGAAGCACAATGTGTGGTGGCACCTCTATGTTAAAAGAGCTGGATGTGTCCTGGGGATGCAAAAAAGAAAAACTCCTCCCCCATCCTCTCCCCAGTGTGGTGCGCAGCCAGTCTGCGCTACCACTTTGGTCCCTTGCCCTGTTCCAGATGGAGCAGAGTAACCACAGTGCACATACTGTGGTGCCCACATGCCTGTCTCTCAGGAGCATCCTGTAAGCCCAATCAGGAAACTCCTCTCTGGTTCAGCCTCTCAGAAATTGCCCTGCAGGCAGAAGCAGTTTGCAGACAGCTAAAGCAATATTTGAAAAACAATTAAGTCAAAGGAGCCTGGGACAAAAGATTATCTGCTGTAAGTCATACAATAGGGCAACTGGGAGGGGGAAAAAGGTGGTTTCACGGGGAGTAGGAGGGGTATTTAAAATTCCTGTAAAAAGGGGAATTCCTAAGGCCACAAGCAAGCACTAGCCCAGAACAAGATGCACTCATAGAAGAGACAGGGAATCTTCTTCATAGGAGGGCTAAACCCTGAAGGAGAGCACAAGCCAACATAGAACCAATTTGCAAAGACTGTGAAAGCTGTTTTTCGCATTGGTTGATTTGTTTTTATTAGTTCCTGGCATTCAAGGAAATCTTTGTTACATCACTAGCTGGATACAAATGTAAGGAATATACATCTCAGGGACTAAATCTCTGAGTAAATACTTTAGAATATTAAAATGTACAGTGTGCAACAAAAGATACAAGACAAACAAAGAAACAGGAAAATGGCCCATCCAAAGGACTAAGATAAAAACCAGAAATTATCAATGAAGACCAGACTTTGGACACGCCAGACAAAGACTTTTTAAAAAATTGTACACAATATAACAAAGGCGATAAAACACAGAGAAAGAACTAAAGGATATAAGAAGACAATGAATGGACAATATGAGAATGTCAATAAAGAGATAAAAAGTATAAAAAGGAACCAAATGGAAGTACTGGAGTTGAAGTCTACAATAACTGAAATGAAAAATTCTCTAGAGGGTTTCAACAGCAGAATGGAGCTGATAAAAGAATTGATGAACTCAAGGATAAGACAATTTTAAAAATTCAGGCTGAAGAGTAGAAAGAAAAATAGGTGGAAAAGGCAAACAGAACCTAACAGACCTGGGGACACTATCAATTGTCCCAATATATTTTCTGGGAGTTCCAGAAAGAGAAGAAAGGGAAAGGCGCAGGTGGGATATGCAAAGAAATAATGGCAGAGAACTTCCCAAATTAAACAATGACATGATATGCGCATTCAAGAATCCCAATGAACTCCAAACAGGACAAACTCAAAAGAACCGTGCCCAGATACATAGTAGTCACATGATTGAATGCCAAGGACAAAGGAAGAGATCTGAGAGCTGTAAGAGAAAAGCAACATTTACATAAGAGAACTCTGATAAGTTTAAATGCCATTTTCTTCTCATAAACCATGGAGGCAAGAAGGTAGGGGGTTGAAATACTAAAAGTGGTGAAAGGAAACAACTGCCAATCAAGAATTTTATATCCAGCAAGACTGTTTTTCAAAGTGAGGGAGAGACTAAGACATTCCCAGATAAATCAAAGCTGATCTGCCCTATGAGCAATGTTGCAGACTGAAATGAAAAGACACTAGATGGTGTCTTGGATCCACTAGACAGTGGATCAAAGTGGCATAAAGAAATAAGACCTCTGGTAAAGATAATAACATGGGTAATTATAAATGCCAGTACTATTGTATTATATTTTTTGTGTGTAACCCTGATTTTCACTTCTTACTGGTTCTAAAATTCAGATGCATAAAATGTAGTGATAAATCTATGGTTTTGATATACAATGTATAATGATAAAGTTTGAAATAAGTACAACAAATAGGTGGAGAGGCTAGGAGGTGTAGGAATAATGTATATGTGTGCTCTTAAAGTTAAATTGGTATAAAATAAAACATGATATTTATAGAGTTGGGATGTTAAATTTGAAGCACATGGTAATCACAAAGAAGATATATGAAATATATATACAGAAAGAAATGAGAAGTGCTGCAAAAAAATCAAATGAATATGAAAGTAGGCAATAAAAGAAGAACTGAAGGACAAAAAAAAAGTATAAGAATTACAAAGACTAATAGAAAAATGGGAAAAGAAAGCCCTGCATTATCCATAGGTATTTTAAATGTAAATGGATTATACTCTCTAGTCAAAATGCAGAGATTGGCAGATTGGATTTTTTTAAAAAGAATTATTTATTTATTTATTTCCCCTTCCCCCCCACCCTGGTTGTCTGTTGTCTGTGTCTATTTGCTGCATCTTCTTTTGTCCGCTTCTGTTGTTGTCAGCAGCACGGGAATCTGTGTCTCTTTTTTGCTGCGTCATCTTGTTGTGTCATTTTCTGTGTGGGTGGCACCATTCTTAGGCAGGCTGCACTTTCTTTCATACTGGGTGGCTCTCCTTATGGGGCACACTTTCTTTGCACATGCGGCTCCCCTATGTGCGGGACACCCCTATGTGGCACAGCACTCCTTGTGTGCATCAGCACTGTGCATGGGCCAGCTCCACATGGCCCAGGGTTTGAACCGTGGACCTCCCATGTGGTAGATGGACGCCCTAACCACTGGGCCAAGTCTGCCACACAGACTGGATTTTAAAAGCATGACACAGCTATATATGTTTACCAGAGAGTTATATTAAATTAAAAGAGACAAGCAGGTTGAAAGTGAAAGGATGGAAAATATATACTATGCAAATAGTAACAAAAAGAGAGCTGGGGTAGCTATAATAACATCAAATAAAATAGGCTTTTATTATTTTATTGTAGTGACAATGAAGGTCACTATATATTGATAAAGGAGTCAATTCAACAAGAAGATATAACAATTGTAAATATATATGCACTTAACAGCATAGCCCCAAAATATATGAATCAAATATTGACAGATTTGAAGGGAGAACTAGGCAGCTCTACACTACTAGTAAGAGACTATTGCTTTCTTTTGATACACTACTTTCAATAAGGAAAAGAACATCTAGACAGAAAATCAATAAGGAATTAGAAGAATTGAATGATACTGTAAAAACCTAGACCTAGTGAACATATATAGAACACTTTATCCAACTGCAGCAGAATGCACATTCTTCTCTAATGCAAATAAATCATACTCCATGATAGAGTATATGTTAGTTCCTAAAACAAGTCTTAATAAATTCAAAAATATTGAAATGATACAATGAATCTTCTCTGACCACTGATTTCTAGAATAAAGCTTAGAAATCAGTAACAGACAGAGAACTGGAAAATGTGGCAATATGTGAAAATTACACAATGCACTCTTAACCAATGTGTCAAAGAAGAAATCATAAAGGGAAATTAGAAAATATCTTGAAGCAAATGAATATCAAAACACAACACACCAAAACGTATGGTATGCAGTAAAGGAGGTCTGGGAGAGAAATCTATAGCTTTAAATGTTTAAATTTTAAAAAGAACAACAATCTCAAATCAGAGCTCTAACCTTACACCTGAGGACCTAGAAAAAGAAGAGCAAACTGAGCCCAAAGCAAGCAGAAGGGAGGAAATAACAATTAGAGTAGAGATAAATGAAATAGAGAATTTGAAAGCAATGGAGACAGTCAACTAAATCAAAATTTTGTTTTTTGAAAAGATCAATAAACTCGACAAACAGCTAGACTGACAAAGGAAAAAAGAGGGGACAAAAATAACTAGAAATGAAAGGGGTGCAATACTACTGGTGCCACAGACATAAAAAGATATTACGAACAACTGTATACCAACAAATTAGATATCCTAGATGAGATGGACAAATTCCTAGAAACACCAACCTATCTACACTGACTAAAGAAGAAAAAGAAGATTTCAAAGTTCAATAACAAGTAAAGAGATGACATCAATAATCAAAAACCTCCTCCCAAAATGTGCCAGATGGTTTCAATGGTGAATTTTACCAAAGATTCCAAAAAAATTAACACTGATTCAGCTCAAACTTCTCCAAAAAATTGAAGAGGAGGAACCACTCCCTAACTCATTCTATGAAGCCAATCACATACTAAAACTAAAGCAAGATAAAGATATCATGAAAAAGAAAATTACAGACCAATATCCCTTAAGAATATAGATGCAAAAATTCTCAACAGAATTTTAGAAAACTGAATACAAGTGCACATTAAAATAATTATACACCATGATCAAGTGAGATCTACACCAGGTCTGCGAGGTTGATTCAACATAAGAAAATCAGTTTATGTAATATACCCATTAACAGAACGAAGAGAAATGAAACATAAGATTACCTGAATTGGCACAGAAAAGACATTTGACACAATCCAGCATCCTTTCATGATAAAAACACTTAGAAAACTAGAACTAGAAGGAAATTTCCTCAACAAGAGAAAGAATATATATGAAAAACCCACAGCTGAAATTATACTCAATGATGAAAGACTGAAATCTTTCCCTCTAAGATCAGGAAATAGACAAGGATGACCACTGTCACCACTGTTATTCAACATTGTACTAGAAGTCTAGCCAGAGCAATTAAGCAAGAAAAAAAAAGTAAAATATTCCCTATTTACAGATGACATGAATCATATATATAGAAAGTACTGAAGAGTCCATAACAAAACCACTAGAACTAATAAATAAATTCAGCAAAACAAAGTGGCAGGGTGCAATATCAACACACACACAAAAAAATCAATAGTGATTCCATGCACTAGTAAAGAACAATCTTAAAGGAGATTTTTTAAAAATTCTATTTACAATAGCAACTAAAAGAATCAAATATCTAGGAGTAAATTTAATCAAAGATGGTAAGGATTTTTACCTGGAAAACTAGATAACATCTCTAAAAGAAACCAAAGAAGACCTAAATAAATGGAAAGATATTGCATGTTCATGGATTGGAAGAGAAAATATTATCAAAGTGTCAATTCAATCCAAAGAGATTTATAGATTCACACAATCCTACTCAAAATTCAGACAGCCTTTTTGCAGAATTGGAAAAGGCAATCATCAAATATATATGGAAGGGTAAGGGGGGTCGAGTAGTCAACCATCTGGAAGAACAAACTTGGGGGGCTTGCAATTTCTGGTTTTAAAACTTATTATAATCTACAGTAATCCAAATAGCATAGTATTACTGACACAAGAACAGACATATAGACCAAAGGAATCAAACTGAGAGTTCAGACAGAAACCATTACATGTATGAGCAATTGATTTTTGACAAGAGTGCCAAGTCCACTCAATGGGGAAAGAATAGTCTTTTCAACAAATGGTGCTGGAAAAACTGGATATCCACATGCAAAAGAATGAAGGTTGACCCCTTCTCATGCCCTGTACAAAAATACTCAAAATGGATCAAAGACTGAAACATAAGAAGAAAAACTACAAAAAAACTTCTAGAAGAAAACACAGGGAGGCAGTTTCAGTACCTTGTGTTAGACAATGGTTTTTTAGACATCATACCAAATGCAGGAGCAATGAACAAAAATAGATAAATGGGACTTCATCAAAATTTAAAATTTTGTGCATAAAAGGACTTCATCATGAAAGAAAAAATACAACCTACAGAATGGGAAAAAATATTTGGAAGCCACATATCTGATAAGGGTTTAGTATTCAGAATAAATAAAGAAGCCCTACAATTCAGCAATAAAAAAACAACCCATTTAAAATATGGGTAAAAGACGTGAATATGCATTTGCCCAAAGAAGATATACAAATGTCCAAAAAGCACATTAAAAAGATGCTCAACAACATTAGAGAAATACAAATTGAAACCACAATGTATGCCATCTCACACCCACTAGAATAGTTCCTATGATTGAGAAAAAACAAACACACAGCAAATAGCAAGTGTTGACCAGGCTGTGGAGAAATAAGAACCCTCAATTTTTGTTGGTGGAAATGTAAAATGGTGTAGATGCGTGAAAAACAATTTGGCAGTTCCTCATAAAGTTAAATATAGAATTACCTTTTGTTTTGAGAAACATATATCCCAAGGAATGTAAGTAGGGACTTGAATTGATATTTGCACACTGTTGTTCATAACAGCGTTGTTCACAATTGCCAAAATATGGAAGCACACAAAGTGCCCATCAAAAGAAATGGCTAACAACATGTTGCATATACACACAATAGAATGCAACAAACGGTCTATCCTTGAAGATATCATGTTGAGTGAAATAAGCCAGATATAAAAGGATAAATATTGTATCATCTCATTAATATGAAATAATTAGAATAAACATAGAGTTCTAAACAGGTTACCAGGGCTCAGAGTTGGGGACGGGAGCAGGGGGTTAATACTTAATTGGTAAAGAGTTTCTATTTGGGGTGATAGAAAAATTTTGGTATTCGATGGTGACGATGGTAGCACAACACTGTGAATGTAATTAACACCACTGAACGATATATTTTAATAGGGTTAAAAGAAGAAATGTTAGGTTGTATATGTTTCTAGAAAAAAAAATAAGAAAAAACATAGAACTGTACAACATGGTAAACCCTAACGTAAACTATGCATTATAGATAATAGTATATTTATAATAATATCTTTCATCAAATCTATCAAAGTTACCACACTAATGCAAAGCATTAATACAAGGGGGTATGTATGGGAATTCTGTTTTCAGCATGATTTTTCTGTAAACCTGCAATGCCTGTAATAAAAAATTGTGTCAATTATATAAAACAATATGTATATTTTGTGTTGTTGGGCCTGTAACACATAAAAATGCAATATATATAATATATTGTCAATAATAGCATAATGTTGATAGGCAGGAGCAACAAAGTACTAGCACACCAAATCCAGCAAAATATAAAAAGAATTGCACATCATGACTAAATGAGATTTATTCAAGAGATGCGAGGTTGATCCAAAACTCAATTAATACATACATCAAATCATTGGAGCTAAAAAACTAAAATTACTTGATCATCTTGATTGACACAGAAAAAGCAGTGAACCAAATCCAATACCCTTTCATGATAAAAAACACTCATCAAACAGGGAATAGAAGGGAACTTTCACACCTGATAAAGGGCATCTATGAAAAGCCCAAGCTAATATCATACCTACTGGTAAAAGACTGGATGCTTCCCTCATAAGATCAGGAACAAGACAAGAATGTCTGTTTCCAGCACTTCTATTCAACATTGTACTGGAAGTTCTAGTTAGGGCAAGTAGGCAAGAAAAAGAAACAAAATGTGCCCATATTGGAAAGGAAGATGTAAAATAATCTCTATTCACAAATGGCATGATCAGGAATATAGAAAAATCCTAAGAAATCCACTGAAAAACTATTAGACTAAATGAGTTCACCAAGATTGCAAGAAACAAGATCGACATGCAGAAATCAATTGCATTTCTATACACTTGCAATGAACAATATGAAAATGAAGTAAGAAAACAATTTCATTCACAGTAGTATCAAAAGAATAAACTACTTAAGGATCAATTTAACAAAAGAAGTGGAAAACACTTATGCTTTGAAAACAACAAAACAGTGAAATTAAAGATCTAAATAAATAGAGAAACATGCTATGTTCATGGGTCAAAAGATTTAACATTGTTAATGTGGCAGTATGTCCCAAACTGACCTACAGATTTAACACAGTCCCTACAGGAATCCCAGCTGATTTTGTTCAAGAAATTGACAAGTTTATTTTAAAATTCTTATGGTGTCGTAAGGGACCCAGAATAGCCAAAACAATCCTGAAAATGAAGACTAAAGTAAGACAACTCTCACTTCTCAATTTCAAAAGTTACTACAGACATATAGATCAATGGAATAGAATTGATAGTCCAGATAAATAAACCCAAACTTACAGTCAACTGATTTTCAACAAGTGTGCTATGAGCATTCAATGGGGAAAGCATAACATTTCCAACAGATCTTACTGGGACAACTGGATAGCCACATGCAAAAGAAGGAAATTGGACCTGTTACTCACACCACATGAGAAAAATCAACTCAACATGGAATAAAGATGTAAGCATAAGAACAAAAACTATAAAAATTTTCTAAAAAACCATAGAGGTAAAACTTCATGACCTCACATTTGGCAAAGGATTCTTAGATATGATTCCAAAAGCATAAGTAACAAAAGAAAAAAATAGATAAATTTTTAAAAAACTTTTTGCTTCAACAGATGCCATAAGGTGTTTAAGGTTACTAAAACCTCCAGGAGCAATATACCAGAAATGGGGTAGCATGAATTTATTAAGTTCAAAGCTTACAGCTCTGAGGCTGTGAAAATGTCCAAATCAGAGATCATCAAAGATGCTGTCTTACCGAAGGTTGGCTGCTTGCGACTCTGGACTCCTGACCCATGGCAGACACAGTAGTGGCTCTTGGGTCTGGGTCTCTGTCTTCTCCAGGCTTACTTCTTCCCCAAGTTAAGCTGTGGGTGATCGGGTATAAGGCTCCTCTCTCCCCTCTCCTCTGCGCCTCGTCTCTTTCAGCCTCTTTTTTCCATACCTCCATGCTCTGCTGTTTCCAACCTCCAGCTTCGAGGACCTCTCTCTCAGCCTCTCTCAGGGTTTCTCTGTCTCTGCTGCTTTTTCTGTGTCTGCAGCAATTCAGTCCTCCATTCATAAAGGATGCCAGTTACAGGATTAAGATGCACCCTAATCTAAGGCCCTCAGCTGAAGCAATCTAATCAAAAGGGCATACAGGCACAGGAATGGGTTCGTGTTAAGAACATGGTTTTCTGGTGTCCATAAAAGATTC
The DNA here is from genome assembly GCF_030445035.2 of Dasypus novemcinctus. NCBI lineage: Eukaryota > Metazoa > Chordata > Mammalia > Cingulata > Dasypodidae > Dasypus > Dasypus novemcinctus. The sequence goes on from NC_080697.1 coordinate 7,528,603, forward strand.
AAACCAGCACAAAAAGTGGAAACACAACCTACAGAATATGAGAAAATATCTGCAAATCATATATCTGATAAAGGATTTGTATTAGGAATATAAAAAGAATTCATAAAACCCAACAGTAAAAAAGCCAAAAAACCCAATTTTAAAAATGAGCAAAGGCTATGACTAGACATTTTTACAAGGAAGACATGCAGATGGACAATAGGCACATGAAAAGTGCAGCAAGGATGCAGAAAAATTGGAATCCTCATACACTACTGGGGGGAAGGTAAAATGATGCATCCAGTTTGGAAAACAGTTTTTCAGTTCCTCAAATGATTGAACAGAGAGTTCTTATATGACACAGCAATTCCACTTCTAGGTATATACCCAAGAAAAATGAAAACATATGTCTACATAGAAACTTATACACAAATACATATAGCAGCATTATTCATAAGAGCCCAGAGGTAGAAATAACCCACATGTCCATCAGAAGATGAATGGATAAACAAAATGTGGTATTGCCATACAATGGAATATTTTTCCAACATAAATAAGAATAAACTATTGATATATGCTACATGAATGAACCTTAGAAACAATATGTTAAATGAAATAAGCTAGTCACAAAAGACTGCATATATAATTCCATTTGTATGAAAGTTCAGAATAGGGAAATCCATTGACAAAAAAGTAGATCAATGGTTGCTTACGGCAGAGGTGGGTGTTAGCTAAAAGATTCGTTTTTAAAGGATGAAATACTCTAAACTTGACTATGGTAGAAGTTTTTATTTATCTATGAATATACTATAAACCATTGGACTGTACACTTTAAATAGATAACTTGTACATTATATGAATTATAACTTAATAAAGCTGTTAAAAATAATAATAAAATAAATTAGCATGTTTCTCAAGGGTGGAAATATCAGAACTGCATTCTCCCAACTCTTCTTTGTTGCTGATATTGCAGTTCTAACTAGTCATGGTCATGGTCAAAATGATATATTTTATATTCTCCATGCTACTTATATGTGCTATCCATGATACCTATAGATTCATTGTAGGCAGAGAAATCTCTTAACTCTTGATGGAAATTAAACCTCGTATCTCCTCTTATTAGCATGGTGTCTTGGTTTTAAAAAAGGTTTCCAAATTGTGATCGTGATCAAAATGCTTTTAAGCAGTAACTTCTTGATGATATTTTCTTTATTGTTTAATATGGTAAGTTTTAATTCTGAATTTAGAAATAATTTCCCCAAAATTAGCTTGAGTTTGCATGGGCAGCGATGAATCTTTAAATCAATAGCAATATAGACACTATATAGTGTCTCTGCTATATAGTGTCACAATATGACACTATATAGATTTCAGTGTCATCTGCATATAGTCAATGATTTTCAAAACAAAACAAACATATGACATTTTTCTTAGAAAGCAAAAAGGGGAAACTTATATATACTTTTACAAAGGCCCTGGAAAGCTATGCTCAGTTCCAGGGAAGCTACAAGATAACAGAGAAAAATGTGAAGTCTAGCACCATTTTCATGGATCAATAGTGAAAAAAAAGAACTACATAAGGAAGAACATAAACATATTTCTTGGCCTCGAAATGATTACATTGGGTGCCAAAGGATGGTTCCAGTATCTATTGCCAATTGTCAAAACTGTTGCCCAGTCAAATAAACCTAGAAACTCCCTTCTGTTGAGTCTAATTTCCTTTTTAGTTCATCAGTCTAATAACATGGTCTTCATGGAAATTAACTCAAACACTAAGTCACGTCTTGTTTAAATACTTTTCAAATATATTCTCCCATATCTTGTGGAAACCTGTAATGAATATGAGAAGTATCAACTAGTGGAAGTTGTCAAATTTCTTCCTTAAAATCAGTATAATCCCCCATATTTTCTCAGTAACATTTATGAAATCAAAAGCTTCTTCTAAAATAAAGAAAAAAGTAATAACCAAAAAAGATGCTCTGAATGCTAGAATGGCATCATCCTAAAAAAAGTGAAATACAAATTATCCAAAAAGTTAAAAAAAGGATATCACTGAAGGATTATTCAATTATCAATAACATTAGAAAAAAATCATATAAGAGCAACTATGTTTCACTGCTGTTTGTTCTGTAAATGGGGAATTATGTGTCACTCTACTAGACCAATTATGAAGCATAATGATTATCAAGTTATAGAAATAATCTCAATTATCAGAAATCACAGCTGAATTTTAATTATTCAAGATAGTAAAATCATAAAAAAATAACCCACTAAGAATGAAAACTAGGGACAGAAAGAGGAAATTATTCGAACAAATAATTGCTGAGCTCTATTATGAATCAAGATTTGGCATTGTGACTTGTATAAGAAGAATTATGAGACAGCCTCCACATGCAGTAGGTTTATAATACAGTTGGATAAGAAAATCTAAAAGGAGAACTATATGGTATGGCAATATTCTTTTGATTATTCCATTCATTTTAAGTCTACTGGGAATTGAAAAGATGGAAATGTCACTCTGGGGTAGATAATAGAGAAAGTCTTCATGGATTTGAACGAGACCTTGAAGAAGAAATAGGAAAATTACTTACAGCAACCAAATTAAGCAACGCATTGTAGCCAGAATCTCCCTCCAGAATTCTGGTCATCTCACCGTAAAAGTCCTCATTCTGGGGTACACATTTGGCTGGGGCTCTGACAATACTGCAGATTAGAGGTTGGTCTGGGTTTTGTCCATTGAGTCAGAAGATCTTTGAGAGAACCTTGCTCAGCTCAGGTTCGTCTGGAGGGCTCTATTCTTCTCTAATTTCAGCACAGGATTGGGTTGGAATCACTGTCACCCCTGACTTGTGTGGGGAGCCACAGAAGACGGGTGTCACCATAACTGCTGAAGAATGAAATTCTCTCTCTGAAGGAAAAAAAGGTTTTGCCATAAGTCTGAGGAGATTCATTTTTGGCATCTTTCCATTCATTTTTACTATTTGAATAAAATATGCCGCCAACTGACAGCATGAGATTTATAATAAGAAGGGCCATAAAGAAATATTCAGAGGAGGAAAAAAAAAAACACACTCAACTGCCAGCATAAGGGACATTGTATCTTAACTCCTTTAATGTTTCTTCATTTTCAAGTGACCTCAGATGAAGAGGGCTGTCCACAAATAGAGTAGGATTACCGTATTCTTTCCTACAGACCTCAGTGGCAAATTGGTCACTCATCTTTTAGGATAAGAAAAATTCACTCACAAATATCATGAATGTTTATTCTTTTAGATTAATAGATCTACTAGCTCTCTAAGGAGAAAGAGCTTCTATCTATTGAGAAGTCTTTTAGAAAAACCTGCTTTTACTTATTTTATTTTTAATTTTTTTTGTTTTTTATTTTTCTTTTTTTTCTCTCTTTATTTTTAAATGTTACATTAAAAAAATATGAGGTCCCCATATACCCCCCACCCCCCTAACCCCACTCCTCGCACAGCAACAACCTCTTTCATCATCGTGGGACATTCATTGCATTTGGTGAATACATTTTGGAGCACTGCTGCACCACATGGGTTATAGTTTACATTGTAGTTTACACTCTCCCCCAGTCCAACCAGTGGGCCATGGCAGGACATACAATGTCCAGCATCTGTTTTTAAAATGCATGTTGAATCCATCAAGACCAAAAAAGTGAATTTTAGCTTTTTCAAAACTTGCCTTAATTCATCACTTTCAAACGCTTTCAGAATGATCATGATCTCAAGTTTCAATTACTTATCTTCCAAATGGAACAGTAATGTATGAAAATTTTAATAATGCTTCTAGGTAGCAGGATTTTAATAGAAGTTGATCTTTGCAGATTTAATATTTGGGCTGACTGTATTTGTGAATGACCCCAGAGGATCCAGTAACAAGTAGTAATATGTCATTTTGCTAAAGCATGAATGTGATTGTCTATGAAACTGGAGCTTGTAATTGAACAACTAAATTAGTAAGGTTAGTCAGCTGGCCACCCAGCATCTGCATCTCAAAGTAGCTATGTAGTTCTTATTTGTTAGCTCACTTAATACCTTAGAAGGAGGCAATTTTATGGCCATTTTAACAACAAAGCAATTTTATTTTAGAGTGATATTCAGATTTGGGGGAGTTAGAAAGATTTTAGGACATATCCCTCATAAATGTCAAGTGTCCACAATATATTAAAGAAGTAATACATTTAATCTCCTTGACTTATTCTCATCCAATCCACAACCAACATGCTTGAACCTCTAATACTATCCTTCAATCTGCACAACAGGAACACAGTAAGGTCTACAGCCAATGTTTCCAAAATCATCTTATGGATCATTGGCATCATGTTGGATAAAGCTAACTTCAAAGTATTGTTTAACATTACGGTGTTAGAAACACATTTATTAGAACATCTATAAACTAGCCTTGGAAATCTTAAACAGAATTCATTTCACTTTTCCCAGTGGTACTGTAATCAATGTACCTAATGAGATTTTCATAAGCAACAATACGAAACGTCTCTAAGGAAATTATTTTAAATGAGCTCAAAACCAAAACCATGAATATAATTCTCTTTTCAATTGGAAGGAACTGGCCGAATATCATCTTAGATGCAAATTAGCACTATTAATTTGCTATCCGGAATTTTGTAGATGTCCAACATTTTTTAATTTTTGAAACATAGAGCTCTAATTTTAGGTAGCTTTGAAACTTCTCCATTTTTAAATGAGGGGAAGGAGACATGGAGGAACCTTAAGTGATCTGCCCATCTACTAAGTTAGCAGAGTATATTCTTGAATTTAGGTCTCAATGCAAATTCCAGTGATATTCACAGAAAAAAAATGCTATTTGTAGAAAGGAAAACCCTTTCTTTCTATTATTGCACTGTCAGAATAGTCTGTTTTGGAAACTAATCCCTACCCCGAATTGAAATATAATTGTCCACTTAGCTAAATGGTGATAGAAGACAGTTAAGAGCCATCTTTTCCATCCTGAGTTAATTTGACCTTTAACTTGCAGGTTGTTTGTTTGCTAGGCTGCTGAAAGCAAATACCATAAAATGTGCTGGCTTTAACAATGGGAATTTATTAGCTTACATGCCTACAGTTTTGAGGCCGTGAGATTGTCCAAATAAAAGCATCCTCAAGGAGATGCTTTCTTCCCGAAGACTGGCTACCAGTGATTCTTGAGCCTCTGCCATGTGGCAAGGCAGGTGGCAGTGTCTGCTGGTCCCTCCCTTCTCTTCCAGTTTTCGCTGCTCTCAGCTTCTTGCTTTGGTGGCTTTCTTTCCTGTATTCATCCTGTTTATAAAGGACTCCAGTAAGAAGATTAAGACCTTCCCTGGGCCATGCCTTAATTGAAGTAACCTCATGGAAACCTACTTACAATAGGTTTATGCCTACAGGAATGGATTAGCTACAAGAACATGATTTTCTGGGATACATACAGTTCCAAACCACCACATGGATTAAAAATTTTTGTCAACATTATATATTGAATTTGAAGTCATCACTGTCCTCTCCATGACTGACCAAATCTAAAAAAACTTTAAAGGAAGGGCATGCTGTCCCACGGATTCAGAGTTCATCATGCTCTGCTGACACCTTGAGTTTGAACTTCTCCTAGCCTCAAAACTGTAAGGCAATAAATTTCCATTGTTTAAACCAATCTATTGCCTGATATTTGCTTTAGCAGCCAAGAAACTAAAATAGTTTTTGGTCCTGAAAAATGAGGTGCAGTTATTGCAAATATCTAAAAATGTGGAAATGGCTTTAGAGATGGAAGAATTGTGAGGTGCTTGATAGAAAAACCTAGATAGCTTTGAAGAGACTGTTGATGGAAATGTGAATGATAAAGGTACTTCCAAGAGGCCTTTGAAGGAAATTATGACTGTGTTATCAGAAATTGGAGGAAAGGCAATTCTCGTTATAAAGTAGCAGAGAACTTGACAAAATTGAATCCTGATGTTGGATGGAAGGGAGAACTTTAAAGTAATAAACTCGGATATTTAGAGGAGAAGATTTCCAAGCTAAGTGTGGAAGGTACATCCTGGTTTCTCCTTGTGGCTCATAGTGAAATGAGAGAGGAGAGAGACAAATTGAGGAGTGATGTGTTAAGCACAAGGAAATCAGCAATTAATAATTTAGAAAACTCTTGACCTGTTCAATAGTGTGCTCTGAGACTAGGCCCAGATGTGGCTTTTTCAGAACCTCCTTGAGCTTCTGGAAATGAGTCTCCAGAGAACAGGGCCCCATGTGAGGGTCCAACTGAACAATCCTTTGCTAAAGAGGTGGTGCCTGAATATGGATCCAGACATGGCAGGGGAAGTCGGATTGGAAGTGCAGTTATCTAGGAAGGATCTGAGAAGAGTTATATTGTCTGATGGTTTGGACCCACTTGAACTGCACACAAAGCAGACAGGCTTTTTGCAAAATTTGTATGAGCAGAACCACTGCCAGCCAGGACTGAAAGGGACAGAGAAGGAACAAATTGAAGGAAGAATGACTTCATAGACATAACCAGAAGCCTAGTTCTGGACCGAAGATATTTTCCATGTGTAGGGGAAGGGCAGGTCCACCTTCGTGCTTGGAGAGGATGGCTGTTCCTTGTGCCCCATTGTTCAGGGACAGTGCCACTGTCCCAAGGCTCAGAGATGGTAGAACCTGAGCTCCAACATTCACGGAGAACCTGGCCGCTGTATCAATGCTCACAGTCATGGGGCCTTCACCCTGACAATCTGGGAGAGCTTACTGCCAAGCACTTAGAAGGAGCGGGGCTGCTGCTTCATGAGGTCCAGAGGACAAAACAAAGACGACTCTCAGACCTTGGATTCTAACACAGTTTACTCTGCTGGGTTTCAGACTCGTTTGGAACCGGTGACCATGTTTTCTTTTCAATTTCTTCCTCTAGAATGGGAATGTTTATCATATGCCTGTCCTTCCATTGCTTATTGGAAGCAGATAACTTATTTTCTAGGTTTCACAGGTCCATTGGGTACAGGAATTTTGCCCCAGGATGGACCACACCCATAACTGATTTTTATGAGATTTTGTATTTAGAATTGTTACTGACTTAAAGATATTGTGACAGAATTAATTAAAAATACACTTATATTTTAACATATATATTAATATGCAATAAAGACCTTGGGGTTGAGGGCAGACTGTTGGGGACTGAGTCAAGTTCACAACCAAAGCCACATTCAGGTCACAACCCCTGGTCCTGTGGGTTGATCCCATTTGTCAACAGGGCCCGTGAAGATGTTATTGGATCAGGAGGGGCCAGATTGAATGAGGGTGGGCCTTAATCCAATACGGCTGAAGTCTTTATAAGCAAAGGAAATTAGACACTGAAGAGGAAGCCACGGGAGACGCAAGAAGCTGGAAGTTAGCAGAACCTGAAAGGGAAAGAAGACACTTCCACATGAATTACATGTGATGGAAAAGCCAAAGAACCCCAAAGATTGCTGGATAGCCAGGAGATATTGATGCTGGGAGGAAGCTAGCCTTCTAGCTTCTGACACTAGGAGCCAATAAATTCCTATTGTTAGTCCACAAATTGTATGGTATTTGTTTTAGCTGCTAGGAAATTAATACAGTAAACTTGCAGGGAAAGGCCAGGAACGTGTTGGTTTAGGGGCTAAGCACACTCCTCCAAAAGTATTACCAGAGATCCCAGATATGAAAATTATTATATATTAATATTTTCTAAAACAATTCAAGCAGCATGCATATATTTGAAATTATGCTATTATTGTGGTTATTAACTATGGGCCACATAGTTAATAACTGTGTTAGATGAACGTACAAACCCTTGACAATCATTCTTTTAATCCCACATACTTTTTTTAAGGGTCACACTTTTTATTCATTTATTTATTTTATTTATTTCTCTCCCCCTACCTTCGTTGTTTTGCATTCACTGTCAGCTCTCTGTATGCTTGTCTTCTTTTTCTTCTTCTTATTTTTCAGGAGGCCCTGGGAACCAAACCTGGGACCTCCCATGTGGTAGGAAAGCACCCAACTGTTTGAGCCACATCTGCTTTCCTCCCACATACATTTTTAAAAACACAATGTTAAGTGCTACTAGAAGATACTAAATGAGTAAAACAGTCATTACTGTCTAGGAGTTTGCAAAAAAATGCATAGGAAGAATAACGATCGCACAATTAACTCTTCCAAATTCTTTTCCCTGAACTTAGATGATTCCTAGAGTTATACCCTTCTTGCCCCTTCTCTTTCTTACTCATCGTTTATCAGTCATATATATGTTCATGGCCTCAACCATTAGGTATTTAAGTAACTACTAGTTCTGTACCTCTAGAAGCAGACCTCTCTCCAAAGTTGCAGACCTGTACTTTCTTGATGACTTCGCCTGGATGTACCAGGAGCCTGTCAGATGAAGTAAACACGCCCAGAAGTTAACCTCATCAGTTCTCCCTCCTTTTCCTCAAATTTGCATGTCCATTTCAATTAAAACCAATACTATTGTCCCAATGACCCAGTTCCAAATTTACAATTGTGGTTTACTTTACATCCTCTTGCAAAAAGTAAGAAATTCTGTTGTTATTACCCCAACAGTATCAAATTCATATTCTTTTCACATCCATTGTTACTCTTCTGTTTCAAGTCCTTATTACTTTCATGTGATTATAAGATGTTTTTCTTCCAGTTCTTTTTGTCTCATTACGCCCCATCTAGTCCCCCATTAGGAGTGATATCTTTTTTCCAAATAAAATAATACATGGAAATTCTAATTATGTAAAAACTATAAAACTGAAACTGTTCTCATTATAAGTCATTTTTGCTGGTTTCATTTTAATCTTGTTTCTTTTATTAAAATCCAATATATACCAAATCTGTCTGAAATGATACTGTGAACTGCATCTCTATCACCAAATATCAACGGATTGCCTTAAAAATTCTATTATGGGTTTAATAGCAACAACTACCAAAATTTGTTGTATTTCAGGCAATTTGAAAAAAAAAAGCAGGTTTCTTAAGGCCTCTGAATTTGGGGGCAAAAATATACAGATAAAAATACATGAATAAGTGTAAAATTTGTGGTTTTAATGCAAATTTTCATGGGCTTAGACTATGAACTTTTAATGCAATTTTGTGTTTTTAATGTACACTGGTTTCCCAATCAAGTGAAACAAAATGAGCCAAACTTTTTTTTCTCTATTAGACTAAGTAACAGTAAATCACCTTTTTCCTAAATTGTAATCTACTCCTGCAAGTTCCTGTTATGCCCAGCAAGAAGCAGGAGCTGGGAATAGACAGAAAATAGTGGAGCATTTCGTCCACATCAGAGAGTAGGGACTGGAAAACTAGAAATAGATTACTGAGTTTTCCCTAATTTCATCACTTATAGCTACATAACTTCTGGAAAGTACTATAATTTGGCCTAAGGAATTAATAATCTAAAAGTTAATATTCCCCTCTGCAAAGTGAAGATAATAATATCTGTCTTGGGATCACAGAATATAAGGACTGAGAATGTGAAATCATTTAAACATTATAAACTACAAGCTAATTTATTATAGATCTGAGTTTACAATGAATGCCTAATGTCCAGAGAAACAAACAAAAAAGAATGATAGATTAAAAGCCATAGAAAAGAATCCATTTCTCAATGCTTTCAAAAACTTTGCCATGGGCATTAATTGTCTAACAGTAATTCAATGGGTGATAGAAATTTAACCCAGGTGGAAGAAATTTATGTGAAAAACTTATAAAATTCTTTATATTGAGTTAGGAACTCTAAATCCAAAGGTCACACATTAGTCAGAACAATTTAAGAGCTTGGCACATCTCATTTCACCCTTTGAAATTAAAAACAGAGAACATAGCCTTTACTTGTAATTATAGATAGGACTGTCATTTCGTGATGGCTCATGTTTGGACAGAGCTTCATAGTTGGGGAGGTATTTCCATATGTACTGTCTCCGTTAATCCTCCCAACAGCCCTGTAAACCGTATGCTCTGTGCTAAGGGGAACTCTTCCACAAGGAAGTATTTCAGCTGAACTTGAAGGATTAGTAGCAGTCCTCCAGGCAACAACCAGGGAAAGAAGAGTTTCCCAAGACTACAGAAAGCATATGCAGAAGTGCCAGGAAGTAGACCAGCTCTACACATTTGAGGAGCTACAGGAACTGAGGTACAGCTGGGAGGCCACAAAATCCACGTGGCAGGAGATGGGGCTGGAAGCCAGGGCCAGGAAAGGAGGCTTCCTGTAGGCTGCCTTACACAGCAGGTTGATCTTTTTTAAATTTTTTTTTTGTCTTTATTTTTTTAATGTTACATTAAAAAAATATGAGGTCCCTATATACCCCCTAGCCCCCTCACCCCCCTCCTCCCCCCATAACAACAACCTCCTCCATCATCATGGGACATTCATTGCATTTGGTGAATACATCTCTGAGCACCACTGCACCTCATGGTCAATGGTCCACATCATAGCCCACACTCTCCTACAGTCCACCCAGTGGGCCATAGGAGGACCTACAATGTCCGGTAACTGTCCCTGCAGCACCATCCAGGACAACTCCAAGTCCCGAAAACGCCCCCACATCTCATCTCTTCCTCCCACTCCCTACCCCCAGCAGCAACCATGGCCACTTTCTCCACATCAATGCCACATTTTATTCGATTACTAATCACAATAGTTCATAAATAGAATATCAGTAAGTCCACTCTAATCCATACTCTAGTCCTCCATCCTGTGGACCTTAGAATGGTTGTGTCCACTCCACATCTATATCAAGAAGGGGCTTAGATTCCACATGGATGCTGGATGCAATTCTCCTGCTTTCAGTTGTAGGCACTCTTGGCTCCCTGGTGTGGTGGTTGACCTTCTTCACCTCCATGTTAGATGAGTGGGGTAAGTTCAATAAACCAGAGTGTAGGAGCTGAAGTCTATTGAGGCTCAGGGCCTGGCTATCACATGGTCAGTCCAGAGATTCAGGTCCCCTGGGTATACATTAAACCCCAGCACCAACTACAGTTCTGATAAAAGTAACAGGAGAGACTTGTGAGCAAAGATCACATCTAAGTCCAGCTCCATCGCACAGAAACACAAACTCCAAAGTAGGGCCAACTGAGATGGCACTGAACTCCATAGCAGGTTGATCTTGATTGTTCCAAGTGAGCAACTACCAAAGGGTTTTATTCAAGGGTGGGATGTAATTTTATCTGAGTTTGTGCAACAGTTAATGGGAATGAGAAAGAACAATCCCAGAGTGAGGTGTTGGCCTGAACTCAAGCAGTGGCAGCGAGGGATGGGTTGGGGAGACAGTCAAAAGACAGAATCCATGGGGTTAAGTACTGATTTGTTGGGGAATGGAGAAGAGGGAGCTGCTGCAGATGACACCCAAGCTCTGGTTTAGAGGCCTTGGTTGGCAGCGGGCACCCTCGAGTTGTAGGGTGCACAGGAGGACTGGTGGAGGTGAGGAGCGGGGAGGTCACTATTTTGGAGGAGTCTCTAAGGGATTCGCGTGAAGATATTCGGCAGGCAGTTGTACGAAATGGGAGAATGAGAGAAAAGCCTGGACTTAAGATCATCAGTCGTCACTCTTCTTGAGCCCTTTCTCTTTAGGATGATAAAACGAACTTTAGAGGAAGAAAATGAAAAGATCATTAAAAACAGATTTCCTCCATCAGGCACAGAAAACAGGCAGGAGTGCTGGGAAGTGCACTTTCTTCTGGGTGTGCTGCCTTCCCAAACAAAGCTGACTACTCTGGTTAGGCAGGCAATGAGCAGCCCAGACCATAGGTGGGCGATTCAGAATAATGAGGCAGGGATTTGGGATTTGCATTTTTCTCATAGGAAATAGGAGACTATTGAAGGAAATAAGACTATCAAAGTATTCAGAAGATTGATCGTCGTACATAGGTCTATTAGTCTGATAAGAAAACAGTACTTTATAGAGCTGTAATCAAATTATGGGGAAAGGATGTACCTCAAGTGGTTGGGCACCTGCTCCCCATGTACAAGATCCTGGGTTCAATCCCCAGGACCTCCTAAAAATATATCTATATATCTATATAAATATATATAAATTGAAGAAGTGTGAAGAAGAGGGAAAAAGTGAAGAGGACTGAAAGGGCACTTTGTAGCATCTGGAGACATAACTAATACATGCATTGCCTCAGTTTCCTCCTCATTTGCAAAATGAGTTATAATAAATACCTATCTCATAGGTAAAGAGGGTTGTTGTGAAATTGACTATTGCATATATAGTGCTAGGTATACTGCCTGGACTAAAGGAGTTCAGTGGATGCTTGATGAATGAATAATGTATGGCATCAAAGAAAATCAACCAAAATCTACTAATAATCACCTTTATTAACTGGGGCATTTTTTTCTTTCTGTCAGTCAGTATACCCAGACATCCACACACCAATGTTCACAGCAGCAATTCACAATTGCCAAAAGGTGGAAACAATCCAGGTGTCCATCAACCAATGAATGGATAAACTGTGGTCTATTCATACGATGGCATATTATGCAGCTGTAAGAAGAAATGAGGTCGTCAAGCATATGACAACGTGGATGAACCTGGAGGACATTATGTTGAGTGAAGAACGTCAGACAGAAAAGGACAAATACTGTATGACTGTGTTACTATGAACCAAATATATTGTGTAACATATTGTATGATTCAAAAACAATTATACGTATTCAGTACATTTGATTGAGAAAAGGATGTTTTTATTCAACTGTGTTTTCTTATTTTTAAATTGTTTATATTTTCAAGTAAGTGTACAAAGTAAAGTTAAAAAAAAAATTAGTACAGTCCACTTGCCTTGAGACTATGGTACTGAACCTATATCCTGAAAAAAGCAATCAACATTCAGCACTATAAACCCAATTGTGAAACTCTTGATAACAGAATGAGGAATTTTTTTGTCATCGTCCATGGTCGCTGGAGGGGATGTAGAATTAACTATTTTTAGTTTCCCTTACCTTTAATGCTAAGATTCTTTGCTGGCTTTGAGAGCTTCATCAACAATTCAAAGGAACCATCTTAAGGAAAATGGGTTTGCTTTAGACCAGGATGGGCCTTTGGAGACCCTTCTCGATCAGATGGTCTCCAAAGCACAGACCACCCAGAAAGCAGACCCATGATTTGACCTGTAGCCGCAGCTCATACAATCTGTACAGACAGGCATGACGCTCCCCCTGGACGTGCAGGGGAATCACGTCAAGCAAAGCCCGTGCCTTTGCCCACTTGTTGTGGAAGCACACGCAGGAGAGCACCGACGTGCACCGTGAATCCCGCTGGTACCAGAACAAGTGCCGCACGGCTGTATTCTAGGAGATTTCCTGCTTGGCCTTAGGGAAGTCATTTTACTGACTCTCTACCCATGTTATATGTTGAGTAGTGTCTCCCAAAGAGGTTTGTTCAAGTCCTAACCCCACTTCGACGACCATGACCTTGCTTGGAAATAGGATTTTTGAAGCCATGGTAAGATCAGGCCAAGCTGCAGGTGGGTGGCCCTACGCCATGTAACGGCTGCCCTTGTGAGAAGGGGAGAAGTGGACACACAGACCCAGGGGCGATGCCACGTGGCCTCTGAGGCGGGCCTGAGCTCAAGGACCACCAGCACAGCACCCCAAGCGAGGAAGAGGCGAGGCAGGATTCTCCCACCAGGTTTTGGACTTCTAGTCCCTACAACTGTGAGACCAGGCAGTGCTCTTGTCTTAAACAACATAGTTTGCGGTCCTTTGCAGCGGCCTTAGTACACCACACATTTTAAAAATAGAATAAAATATCAGGATAAACATAATCATCTTACATAATGCTGCTGCTGTGTAAGGAATAACAACAGTAGCTTTTTGGAACACGGGCACTTTAACCACACAAGAAAACTGCTATCCTGATTCTTTATGAATTTAAATGAGTACCATTCCTATTTCTCTTCATTTTCTAATGATGACTTTCAAACAATTTTTCTTCCAATTTCCAAAATACCCTCATGCTCTAACTTCCACCCTTCTTCGTTCACATTTTATACCCAAGCTTTTCCAAAAAATAAAATTACAACGAGTTTGCAGGGCCACAAGCTTATACCTGTTCTACTGCTGGCACTGGGCACTTTTCCCGGCATCCTCAACTTGTCCTCCATGCCACATTTGAAGCTGGTGAGAATATTAAATGGAGTTGTGTACAACTTTAAAAGCCATTCCCGGTTGGATTTCATTTTGCTTGTTTGACTCTGGGAAGGAGTGAGGTGAAGTAAGGCTACAATCGTGTGTAAAGAACCGAATTTGCAACCGAGGAGAGGAAATTGCCTGCTCGGTGTTTCTGCGCAGTGGAGGGGTCTTTCCGGAACTCAGAGGGCGCAAAGGTGCGCTCCCTAAGGCACCGCGCTCCTAAAAGGCAAAACCCCAGAAAGATGAAGGCGTAAAAAGCCACGGAACCGCTGGAGATTAAAAATCGAGATAGCGCATCAAAGGCTCCATACAACGCTCTAGTGCAATGGAAACTACCGCATTTAGAAGAAAAAACCCTGCCCGCCCAATTGCGCCAAGCGGCTTCACCAAAGCGCAGCCGCCAAGTTCAAGTCCCCGTACCCGGCTCCTCCAAAGCACCCGCGGGCACTCGTGCCTCAACCCGAGTTGAAAGCCAGTTGTCTCAACGCGAGCACTGCCCTGAAAGCGATCTCCAGGGCGCGAGAACCAGGAACGGCTCTCGGAGGGGAGAAGTAACCTGGTGGCCGTCGGTGGCCGCTGAGGGCCGGGCGGCTGTCCTAGAGAGGAAATCCCGGGGGCCGCGCGCGGAGGGAGCTCGTGGGGGCCTCTGGGGCCGCCGGGAAGGGACCTCGAGCGCCTCGGAGGTGGGCCCCGGAGCCCACCCGTGCCTGCGCCCACCCCTCGCACCCCGGCAATGCGACCGAGAGGCTCCGGGCCGCGCGGGGAGTCCCGCAGCGCAGCGCGCCCTGCGGCTGCGAGCGCAGGGCTGCCCCCGAGGGCCACCCCAACGTCCGGGGCCACCGCCCGCACCGCGCTCCGGGTCTCCCCAGCCGCCGCACACCGCGGGCGGGTCCCGCCGGGAAAGCCCGCGTGGCCCGTGGCCCCCGCGCCGGCACCCGATCGCGACACCGCGCCGCAGGCGTCACCGCTCGGGGACGCTTCGAGACGGCTGCCCCAGGTTTGCGCCTCGTCGCCCGGGCTGGTGCCTGGCCGGGGTTCCCCGCGGGGGCCGGGGAGCGCGGAAGCCAGTGTCCGCGGGAGACGCCGTCGGCGCCCCCAGCGCCGGTCTCCCTGGCCGTGGCCGTGCGTGGCGCAGAGGCGCTTCGCGGGCTGCCAGGTCTGCGCTGGACGGAGGTCCTCCCCTGGGGCGCGCAGGACTTCCCTCCCCCGGGATAAAGACAGCTCGCCCCCGAGGGGAAACTCAGGAGGGTCGCCCCGCGGTGTCCCCGGCGCCCAGAAAGTGCCTGTCAGGCCCGGGTGCGGGGGCCACCCGCGCAGGGTGGGCACCCCTGGGGAGCCTCCCCGGGCGCTGCTCCTTGCCCAGTGCTCCGGGCTCCGGCAGGCCCGCGCGGGCGTCCTTCGGGGACACGGGGGCTGATGGGACCTTCCTGTCGCAGCCCCCTCCCCCGGGCTCGCAAGGGGGACCAGCCCCTCCCACCCGCGACGTGTCCCCTGCGCCCACGGGGCGCACGCAGAAAGCGCTCCTTACGAACCCTCTGCGCATGTTAGCGTGACTCGACCAGGGTCACCGCGGCAGGAGGCAGCCCTGGGACCCAGCGCCCTTCGGCTCGCATTTCTCCCGCGGCTCCGGGCCGGGCCTGGGGGCGCCCCGGGCTCCCCGCCTCGGCTTGGGGCGCCCGGCGGGCAGCACAACCCCGTTCCCCCAAGACGCGTACTCGCGGGACTCCCCCCGAGGGCTCAAGGCCGCCGCCGCCCCCACGTCCCCACCCTGCCCGCCTAGGCACCCCCCCCACCGGCGCCGCGCGGCGCCCCACCTTCCCGCCGCGTTTCCGCTACAGCCCCGCGCCGCGGAACCCCCCGCGCCCCCTTCCCCCCGACTGAGCATGCGCCCCTGCCGGCGCCTGGAGTCCACAGCCCGCGCGCTCCCGGCCGGGGGCGGGGCCAGGGCAGGGGGCGGGGCGCGGGGCGGGGCGCGCCTGCGCACTCGGCTCCGCGGCCCTGGGGCTGTCCATGGGATTCCCAAGCCGCCGCAGACTCCCCCGAGCGCGGTGCGGGGCGGCTGGGCTGGCGGGGCGCGATCCGAGCGGGCTTTAGGCAGCCAGGGCGCTCCGGGGCAGCGGGCGGCGCGGGACAACCACGCACCGACGGCCTCGCCGCTCGCCAGAATTAGAGCCGTCTTCTCGGAGAAGCAGAACTGTCGAGGCGTGTGGCCGCGACCGCGACCCTGCGCAGCGCTGTGCGGTGAGTGGAAAGGACCGTCTCCCCGGCGATCCCGCACGGGCAGCGCACCCCTGCCGGCCGCGGCCGCGGTCACACACCTGGCTCTGCACAGAGGCGGGTCCGGGCGTGCGGACAGTCGCTTTGGCCGCTGCGGGCGTGGGGCCGGGGTCGTGGGGGGCCCCTCGGAGGCGGGGGTGCGGGCAGCGCTTGCTTGCGGCGTGCTCGGGGATTGTCTGCAGCCGCGCTGAAGGCCACCCGAGGTGCGGTTTTCGCGAGTCTATATATAGGCGGGTTTCCTTGCGCAGAGCTCGGGCGCTCGTGGACGGGCTGCGAAGTTTTCCGGGCGCTGCTGAACGGGCGAGCGGCTGCAGCCAGGGCCAGCCCCGCGCCCCGGGGGGGGGGGGGAGCGGGGGGGTGCACCATTTTCCTCGCCGGGGGAGGGGTGCAGCAGGGGTTGGCGGAGTACAGCGGAGGGGACGAGAGCGCAGGGAGACGCGGGTGCTTTCTCCGCGGATCCACGGAGTGGGGCGCAACGGGAGCGCATTTCCCTCGCGCTGTCTGGAGCCAGGGCGGTCGTTTTTCGTCTCTGGTTTTCCATCCTGATGGTGAAGGGGCAGGAGGAGGCCGGGAGGTGGGCCGCCGCGCGCCCCCCGGGCCGCTCTGGAAGGAGCCGGAGGCGCGAACCCCGCTACTTGCCTGCGTGGGGCGTTCGTTTCGGGGAGCGCGGGGCCAAGAGCCGGCGCCCCTGGCTTGTTCCGCAGGCTGCCCTAAAGGAGAGAAGGTCGTTTGTGATTTGGCTTAGGATGGGCCGGTCTTTGCCCAGAAGCTGGCAGAAGGGTCCTTGCAAGGTCAAACCGTGGAAAGCAGACCGCCGATTATCCGCGCCCAGGGCGCTGGTGGCGGTGGTGGGGGCTGGGGGCCAGGGAATGGGCCGCTGCTGCGAGGGCTCAGCCTGCACCAGCGCCCTGCCCGGGGGACTGTGGGCATCCATTTTCCCGGAGTTGCTCTCCTGTCCAGGTTTTGGAGACCACAATGAAATGAAGTGCCGGCGGGTGTGGAAAACCCAAGCCGTGGGCTGTGCGTGACTTCCCACTTGAAGGCAAGGGGGGGGGGGTGCTTTATTTCTACCTATAGGAATTTAAGAAAAAATCAAGGGATTCCAGCTGGAGACAAACCCCAAATGAAACTCTTGGGGAAACGCGTTTTACCCCCACTGGCGTCTACACTGCCTGGCGTATGTGGGGGGGCGGGGGAGAGTGCGTGAGGAGCCCTGCATCGTTGAACACCCTGCTCATTAGTGCATGCTCATTAATCTCAGAGTGTTGAATAACCCTTGAAAACGCTGCACTGAAGCAGCTCGGCACGATGGCGTGAGGCAGGCAGAGGAGGAGGCGCGTGGCCCGTGTGTGACCACAGCAGCCAGGTTCCCGTGGAAAAATCAGGTCCAGCTTCTGAAATGGAGTGGACGGGAGTGGATCTCTCCCCAGTGAGGCAGGTCGTTACAGGGGTCTTTGGCCCTGGTATCAAGAGCTGTTTGGAAACCCTCAAAGGTCTTGACAGTTTATTTTACAAGGATGAAATTTGAAACCCAAAGCATCCATCGCTCTGCCTCCTCAGCTCCTTCCTTACTCCTGGGCAGAGGGACCAATCATCTGCCACAAGGAGACACACGCCTTGTCCCCTCTTGAGAGTTGGCATCTGCTCCGTGAACGGTGCAGGCGTTGGGCTGCGCTGGTTCACGGGCGGTGGAGGAAAAGGGCGAGCCTGGAGTTAAATCTCAGAGGTGTGGATCTTGGGGTCCCTGGCTCCCAGGCTAACTGCTTTGAAGGGTCAGATTGGGAAGAGACCCTAGAAGGCATCCAGGCCAGTCCCCTTGTTTTACAAATGAGGCAACTGAGGCCCAAAGCCATGGAAAAATCAATTGACTGTGGAATAAATAAGTTAACAAGTAATGTCGAGTGGAAGTACTGCTTTCTGGCTGCCCTTTGCAGCATCCTGGGTGGTGGCAATGCTGCATTCTCCAAAAAAAAAATGTCTGCTCCTCCAGCCGCTCTTCACGGTGGTCTCCAGGCCCCTGTCCTCGGCCTCTCTGCTTCCCCCTCTGCCTCTCTCCTACCAAGGCCTCTTTCCTCTGTTCTCTTGCCCCTCAACCCTCATACCCCGACCTCACTGGAGGCTTAGGTGGCCTTTGTGGCCTCCTGGCATCTCCGTCAGCTTCTCTGGAATCCCTGGAGGTTTGTGAGTGCAGGGGCAGAGCAGACGGAACCTGCCGCTCCTGTCTGAGCACCACCCAGGGCTTTTCTCCATCCCCTCCCTGCCCTAAGCCCCAGGGTCCTGCCCGAGGCTCTGCAGGCGCCATCTCCAAGGTCTCACCCATCCAGCCTCTTCCCAGATGGCTGCAGCTGCTGCACCGGGACCTGGTGGCATGAGCAGGCTGCAGGTGTCAACATGCCAGGGGCCCCGCCGGCTCTCCCTGGGCTACTGGAAAGGCCGAACCCCAATCGGAGATGCCTGTCTCCAGCCTCCAAGGAAACTGATGAAGCCACCCACGGAGGAGGAGGGGGTGGGCTGGGGAAGCTAGAGGGAGCCGCCTGGCTGGCTGAGCCTGGAGCGGCACTGCCGGGCACAGCGCAGCCTCCTAGAGGCTTTGTGTGTCCCAGGAACGGCCACCCCTTCGCACCAGGTTGGGTTTGCTGGCCCTCGCCCTGCCTGCCGGCTTGTCTTCCCTCCCTCCTGCTTTTCCAGTCTTTCTCTCCTCTCCCTTCCTCTCCCTCTTGCCTCCTTGTTTTCTCCCTTCCTTCCTTTCCTAAGAATTTCCTGAGGGCGTTTGGAAGATGATCTGTGCCCTCCTCTCCCTTCTTGAGACGTCCTCTCCCAGGCACTCAGAGCCAACCTCAGCCAGCAGAAACGTCCCCTTCGGGGAGCTGGCACGGTCTCCTACCTGAGGGCTGGGGCCCCGGGGAGAAGCGGCCAGCTGCTGAGCCTGTCCCTCTTTAAAGACCCCCCCGAGGACCCCTGAAAGTTGCTAAGGGAGCTGAGCCTTCTCTGACACGGTCTGATGTCTGTCTTGGAGAGATCCGCGCTGGGTTGTCTGGCCCTTGTGTTGCTACCCTGTGCTGAAACCAGGCCTGCGGGGCCCTTCCGAACACCGCAGCCTCTGCAGAGACACGAGACTAGGAGTTGCTAAGTGCCCGCTATTGATTTGCTCTCCTGTGACTCCCGTTCTGCTAGAGGATAACGTGGCTGGGAATGTTATCTCGGGCACGCTGCAGGTTCTCTATTTGGGTGGTGTGTTGGGGTGTTTTCCACACACTGATGGGCACTGTGACAGCACGACATCAAATGCGTGGGTTCCTGATTGATAAGAGCAATCTGTTTTAATGTTGTTCTCAAAGTCTTTTTCTTCGTACTGAGTGATTTTTCTGCTCTTGAGATTGGGGATGGTTTAGGAAGGTAGAAAGGCTCTTTTTGTAGAAGATATCACATTCAGTTACTCTCTTAAGAAATTGGCAATGCCCATCTCTGTTGTGTACATGGTATACATAAACACAGTCATTCTCCTACCCTATGAATGGCACAGAAATAAATTGATATGTGATTGAACTTACTATTATCCCAGTGCTTAGGTCACATAATTAATAGAATAAATGAACTGGATTTGGGTTCATAAAAATTACTTAATTCATTCCTCCACTACATAAAAAATATATATTACATTAAGGGAAAAGTTTATTTAAAACCATGTCTATAAAATGGCATTACAGTCTGCAAGGGCAAAGATTTTAATGGCTTTTTTCATATTTCCACAGCTCTGCACAATGTCACAGTAGGTACTCCATAATATTTGTCAATTATGTATTTGTTCTAGTAAGAATGGATTTCATGAGCCTTACTAATTACATCAAGAAATCAAATCATCTACTAAACTCTGTGCACAATTAACATCGCTTTAACTATCTGTACGTCACTAAAAGAAAAAGCTAGACTGAAGAATATTAAATCATTTATTCTATTAGATATAAGAATATTACATTAATACTTTCATGAGTACTTTTACATCCATGTATATGATCCACTTATCCCCCCTTTAACTACTTAATAAGTGAAAAACATATTATTATTTTTCTCTGTTTACAAGAATTGCCATTAATAAGTCCAAAAAGGAATATAAGCCTAGGCTGTGGTACTGTGTGATCCACTTATTTAGATCGCCACTTTTTGAACTGTAATGACTTTAGCACGTTCATGTGGTAAAGGGACCTCAATACTGCATTTCTCATTTACAGTTTGTTTCTAAAGATAACTTCTGCTCTCTTGAGTGAATCGAAATAGTTTGAGTTACTCCCAGCTTGATTCATTGAGAATTTCCAAATGGAAGGATCTTAGGGATGCTTTGGAAACTATTTCATGAATGAAACAGAAATGGAATAGCAAATTACGGAAGAATCCTCAAAGAGGTTTGACATTTTAATAATAAGGTGCCTGTGAATATATTAAAGAGATGCTCTATACCCTTATCAGCCAATTTAAAGCATGTGATTCAGATTCTCTACCTTGAAGCTTAGGGCATTTCACCCCTGCCTTACCTCTTGCAACCCTAACAAATGGTCTGCTATGTTAGAACCAATGGTTTACTTAAAAAAACAAAAAAACATAATTCATGGCATTTCCAACAATTTGTTGAATTATTTTCAGGTGAGCAATCTATTTCCTTTTGTTCTAAATCACAGTTAAGACTTGGAGTATTCTCATTCACCAAGTGGCCTTCGAATTCAGTGTATCCTAATATAGCAGTTGCTGAACTTTTCATAGACAGTAGGTTCTCCTAATTAAAAAGATTGCATTTTTACAAAGCATAGCTTGTAATAGGCAAAAGTGTTTATAAGTCAGTTCAATTTACTTAAAATTATTATAGTTCCATAGAATGAATCTCTTTTTTTAAAAATTCTTGCTCATATAAGGACTTTTCTAAAAATAGAAACCTATCCCTTTAAATGTGTTTTTTTCTCCTTTCTTTGGATTTTGTTTATAATCTGTTAGGCTCTGGAGACTATGAACTTTAAAGGAGTGGTATGTAAATAAAGGTGGGGTTTTTTGTTTGCTTTTTGTTGTTGTTGTTGTTTGCAAATCATTAACATGCTAAATGTGCTTTGGATCCTAGGTGAATTTTTTCTAAAGTAAATAGCCAGACTCTGCTCTTTCTATGGTTTTATATTTAAAAATGTTTATTACAAGTTAGGTTTCTTAAAATAGTAAGACTCAAGTGCTATAGGAGTCTTTGATGTTTAATATTCTGTTAATTTGTGATTACTGTTTATTTCTGATTTCTTGAAATTCAATTTTAAATTATGAGTAAAATGTCCCAATGAGGCCCATTAAGCATTATCAATAAACTTGAAATACCTATTAATATAATATTTTATTAGTAATGGAACACAGTGCTATACAAGTCTGAATTTCAATTAGCAGTTTCTGTTTGGTGGAGGTATTTGGCATTTGATGTTACGAGTTAATAGAAAACTATCAATTTTGTTTATTCCAGAAGTTCAAGTGTTTCTGAAATTTATATAGAAGGTGCTTGGTGGTGTTGGTGGAAACAGCCTATTTCTTTCATGTTTCTTGCACATATGGGAAACTTTATGTACATACAAGATTGTCAGTTGTTCTTTTAAATGGTTGTGTTTTTTTTAAAACCCTTTAACTCTCTCCTCACTTTTAGTTTGTGAATTAGAAAACTCAGCTTAAAGGATTTCAGCTGGCCCAAAGGAAATTAGGAGAGGACTTGCAGACAAGAGTTTGTAAGCCAGACAGACCTCGATTAAAATGCCCAGTTCCACAGTGTGTTTGTCCTGTAAGTGGTTTAACCTCTCAGCCTCAGGTTCCACTTAAAATAGTAATTTGCAGAATGCTTGAACAGGAAAGAGAAAATTAGATGTGTAAAGAAAGTAATGTAAGTCCTCATAGTTGAAAATAGATAATCAATAATAGTTATTCTCACTGTCTTTCCTTTCATCAGAAACTAATAGCTCCTCAGCCCCTTTGCTCTCTGAATTGTAATAAGGCCATCTTCCCGGAGCCTCTTGGTAAGGAATGGAGTTATTAAAGAGCCCTGAGCAATTAACAGTGCTTTATCCACTTTATAAAACTAATATTTATTGAATTTATGTGCAAAGGATTGTGTGGCTACTGTGGAATCACTAAAATGCATGCGAGCCCATCCTTCAGGAAGTTTTTGCCTGACAGGGAAGACAGAAAAGTGCACTTGCGGACATCACTGAAGTAAAAGGTGGTATGGATGCTAGAGGAGAGGGATTCCAGAAGAAAGGGCTGCTGAGAGCTCAACTTTCCCATCGCTCTCATTCCTTCCTAGGTCAACCCCCTTCCCAGTCTACCTTTTCTCTCCCACCGTCACCCCACCATACGATACCAGCTTACAACTGGGCACAGCAAAAGAGAGCACTGAAGGATGCTGTAAAGTTAATTTCCTTTTCGTATACATTTTAAGGTTACCTAGTCATTATTTTTCAATGCACCTAAATAATACGGCCTTTTTGTTGCCTCCTCCCCCACTGTGAGTCACTGAATTTCAGTAAATTCAAATTCCAAGGGCCCTGCCTTTTGGTTTAATTATTATGAGGGGATAATTCTATCCCTTAATCCCTTCCCCCAAAAGGCTTTCTACCCGAAGCTCGCCCTTCCTGTCCCTTATTATTCCAGCCCATTTCATGACTAATCTTTCAGTGGAAGTCTGTGGGAGGAGTCTTAGAAGACCTACTCTTTCATTCTTTCTCCCAGCGCTTTGGTGAGAAATGAGCTCCTCCAGCTCCCCTTTACTGCGGAAACAAAAGCTGGTTTCCAGCCCTCTCCACACACCGCTCGCCCACCCACACCAAATCCAAGCGGCCGCCTTGTTTTCAGCTCTTCTGATAGTCTTCTCAATTCCCCTCATTTTTCCCCCTTCTCCTATTTCCTGATTCCCTTCTCCTATTTCCTAGGGAATTTCAAGCATATTTCTAAGCTGTGCTTAAAAGGAAATAACCCTTTTTCCCTTTGAAGTTTATAGAATTTTCACCCACATCCTGAGGCTCTTTTGTAGAGTGGGAGGATTGCAGGAGGACACTCAGACATGCCTTCGACCATGGGTTCTAGCTCATTGTTTGTACCTGTGTATGTGGGGGTGGATAATAGAGGTGCCTTATCGGGGTGTTGAAGGCCTAATATAAAAATGCACACGCGGCACCTAGAAGAGCTTACGCCGTGGACCCCCGTGCCTCTCAGCCTGCTTCCCGTACGTGTTCCACTGCATTCCTTCCAAGTGTATCTGTCCTACTTTGCTGGTGGTTAAATAACAGCCCAGGTGCATCTATCCCAGGTAGCTTGGCGGGCATGGTCCTAGAAAAGGTGCACTAACTGAAGCACATTCTAACTTGGGCTCCTGGCATTGTATGGAAAAGCTCTCCTGTTGAAATCCTCATGGATTCTGATGACTAACGTTCAAGCAGTTGATGGGCAGTCCTCCCTGATCCAGCGTTTTTATGGTGTCCTTCAAAATAACGTCAGAGGACACCGACCACCCGCTCTTTGTCTTCTGCACTGTCGCCTTTCTTTCCCTATCTTGTCCTCTAAGATGCCTGAGGTGCCTGTGAACTTTCAGCTTAATATCCTTACTTCACCCCTTTGGGCCAGGCCTAGCTCTATCGCTTGCAGTTCTTTTGTCCATCAAGTAAATGTCTACCACATAAGACCACATAGAGGGCAGAGAGGAGACCCAAGTAGCACACACAGTACGTGTTGCTGAACATGTCCGATTCGAGATTAGACCATCAGGGCCCTTGTTTGCTGAGTGTTTAGAAATGTGCAGGGCTGCTTATTGGCCAGGAGCAGGGAATTGCCCTCAAAGCATGAGGGGAGGGGTGGGGATATACATATAGATACATACATGCATGTATACATGATATATTCATCATATGTTCAATGTACTGTGAGAGTAATTTATATATTTAAGGGCAAATAGCTTTATGCCAGCTCAATGCTTATGAGACAGCCTGAAAGAAAGTCCTATTGAAAGTCCCCCAGTTCTAGATGGAATGGTGGGAGGGACAGCAGTGGTTAAATTTGGTGGAAAAGGCTTTTTAGACTTTGCATTTTTAAAAAGCGTATTTCCAAAGTTGTGTTCCCTGTAACTCATTGATAGGTGTTTCTCCTCCAAAAATTTAGCATCTAAGCAATTTTGGGGAAGAACGGTTGCTGCGTCCCCTTCCTGGATATTCTCAAAGCACATTTCGATATTCCTGATTTTGAGTGGTTCTGGGGGAAAGTCCTGATGCCTTCAAGGAACTGACATTAAAATGTACGTACTGGCATTTCATTGTAGTTATGAAGAGCCCGTTTGGGAAAGCCTCTTTAGAAAGACAAAGGTTTGGGGGAAGAGTAGAAAATAGGTAAGCCCAGGGGAACATCAGATGGGTGCTTTAGGCCTTACAAATGCGCAGCCCTGGAAAAGGTACTCAGTGTCGCTGAGTTGTCATTTCCTCATGTGCAGGTAAGTGTGACATTACTGCCTGCTCTCCTTAAGGGTTAAGTCAGGGTGAGGGGACACCTGTGGACCTGCTCTTCAGGTTATATGGTGCCATGCCATGGTGAGGAGATATGGTCCTTATCCTTCAACCTCAGAATTTCCATTTATCCTTGATAAGGTAAAGGTAACTTAAGAATCTGGTCTTGTGCAAATTATTACACCAAGGAAAATGCCCCCCTCCTCTGCCCGCCCCCTTCCCAACCCGGGTCCTGGGATAAAATGACAAATCTATATGATAACTAAAAATTGAAAAAAAAAAGAATTTGAAATAAAACCATTCTTCAGGGGGAACGTGAATTACGTAATGATTGAGATGCAACTATTATATTGTCTCCCAGAATTTGTCCCATAGTGGCTGTGGCCTGGAGCCATCACGGTCATGCACACAGGTCCGTGTGAGCAGGGAGGCTTTCCAAATCAGAGTTTCATCCTGCGGCTATGGAGAAAACCCGCGGGGTAACCGGGGCTCGCGTTCCTGGAATGAGCGTGTGCAGACAACGACGCAGACACCTAAGGGCGATGGAATTGGTGGGCGGGACAAAAGAACCAAGCGCGTGTGCCTTCGAGGGACCTGCCTCGGCGGTGTTCTGTGCCTGCTGGGTGCGGGCGGACAGGGACAGGGACTTCTCTACTAGCGCCTTGGAAACTGTTTCTCATGAGCTCTGATGGCCCAAATCCGAGTCTTCCCGAGAATCCTTTCCTGGTCACTCTGAGCAAAAGTAATCTCTTGGCCCCCTGTCCCATCTGGAGGCGTGTTCATCACCCGCGGACATGCCGGCTCTCCTGCAAGCCTGGGAGCTCCTGCAGAGAGGCCAGGCCTGCTGGATTTCTCCACCCTCTTTAGAGAGGCGCACCCTGGAGGGCAGCGTGATAGCTACTCCACCGGCACATTGCCCCCGGCAGGCAGGCCTTGTGGAAATCCCCAGGGCGGAGATGCGCAGGAGACACAGAGAGGGATGCGGATTTGGCTCAACGGATAGAGTGTCCACTTACCACATGGGAGGTCCAGGGTTCAAACCCGGGTTCTCCTGACCCGTGTGGTGAGCTGGCCTACGCGCAGTGCAGGGGTGTTCCTGTGTAGGGGCGCCCCACATGCAAGGAGTGCACCCCATAAGGAGAGCCCTGCGTGAAAAAAGCGCAGCCTGCCCAGGAGTGGCACCGCACACACGGAGAGCTGACACAGCAAGATGACACAACAAAAAGAGACACAGATTCCCGGTACCACTGACAAGAATATAAGCCGACACAGAAGAACACACAGCGAATGGACAGAGAGCGCGGACAACGGGGGAGAAGGTGGGGGTGGGGGGAAGGTGGGAGGGAGAGTAAAAGCAAACAAATAGAAAAAGAGTCCACAGACACGTGGGAGAAGGAGAAACAGCATTTGGGCATCACAAAGAGAACTGATGGCCGGTGACACAGCCCAGCCCAGTGAGGCTTCGCCTATTTCCTATATTCGCCTTCTTGTGCCCCCTTCTAGAAGCAGCAGAGCAAGCAATGATGGAGAGAAGCAAACGGGAGACAAGAACCCATCACGATCCGCCACATCCTAGACTGAAATCTTAGCTCAAGATTGAGCTGAGGAATGAAAGATTGGACTGGATATGGAGCAGGAGTTGATTTAGGACTGAGCTGTTTAACACCTGGAAAGAAGCCCTTCTGTCATGCTGAAAGTGACCTGAGAGCATGGAGATCATCCCAGGACAGGAGAGACCCTAGAGCACCTGTGCGGCAGTGATGAGGGGACAGAGCTGGAGAGCCAAGCTGTTCAATAAATTGGCTGCACAGGGAGCGATGCACCGTGGCATTGGATTCTCTCAATGAGAGGCGAGGCTGGCGTGGCTCTGAGAAAGCAGCAGCCAGTGCGCCCTGGAGTGGCAGAGGGCGGTGGTCTGGCCCGAGAGAGGCTGGAAAGTTCGGCATTCCTCCACAGCGGTGCTCAGAGACCAAGGGCACCGACCATATGTATCACTCCTCTTTTGCTCTTGGCTGAAATGTAATGCATACGGCCGCTGGACGATTTCTCTAGGCCGGGTGGCCAATGAGCAGCGGGAGCAGAGGCGGTTTGCACCCTTTCACAATGGGAGCTACTGACTCTTCAGAGCACTTAGGGTGGACGGGTGCCGTGTTCCACAGTGACACAGACGATCTCGTGATCTCGCTCATTCCTCATCAAAGCTCTGCAGGGCTGGTGTGTGAGGTTCACTTTATGGCTGCGAGGTCTGGGTCCTAGAGAGGAGGGTAGATGGCCCAAGGTCACAAAGCTCCTAAGCGATAAAGCTGTCGCCCAGGCCCAGGGCTCTCTCTCCCTATCTATTCCGGCGCTTTGTGTGTGCGTGTTACTTTTGATTATGGAGAGCATACACATTTGGAGACAACATTGTCATGAGACCCCGTGGACCCATTGCTCATTATTAAGGTCTCTTTTATTTTACTTTTCTCCCCTCCAGTGAACTGATTTGAAGCAAATAGTCCACTATATCATTTCATCTTTAAATATTTAAACATGCATCTGTAAGGATTCTTAAAAACGTAACCACGATACTATTATCACACCAAAACAAACATCTAAATATCATCAAATATCCGGTCAGTATTCAAATCTCATGAATATTTTTATGGTTTGTGTGAATCAGATCCAATTTATATCAAAATTGGCCAATAGGTAACAGCCTTTTTTCTGTGACAAGCCTCTTTTTCACTGGAGAAGAAGGAGGGTGTCTAGGTAAGAGTTCTGGCTTTGAAGTCAACTCATAACTCTGGACAAAAGTTATCTAAATCTTGAAAACTGAAAATTATACCTCTGAGAGTAATTGTGAAGAGTAATGCCGTAATATCGGTGAAAGCACTTAGAAGAGTGTCTGGCACGTACAAGGTTCTCAAGGAGGATTCATTTCCTTTTTAAAAAAAAAAAAAAAGAAAGAGAAAAGAAAACTAAATAATAGGCCAAAAGCTTGAGGAAACTTCTTGGAGTGCTTTGGCTAGTGCTCTCTGGAGAGCACTCCCATTTTGTTTTTGGATGGAAATTTGCCCACATTTGTGCCAAAGTGACTAAGAACTGATGATGGCTCGGACTGTCCCCGCCAACAAGACTTTGGTTCTGTAGGGTTTTGCACAAGGAAAGGAAAGAAATCTGTAACTTGAAAATTACCTCGAATTGAGACAAATGCACAATATTGTAGATATTTTTAACTACATGCTTATTAAAAATAATAGAAAAAAATTAAAATATGGCATGACATCATATCAGTATGCAGAGGACAATATTATGTTGCAGAAGCCACATAATTTAAAGCAAAAACAAAGACATACTAAAGAAGTTAACCTGATGCAGATCTGAGTCTGCTTCTTGTTCACAGGAACTGGAGCAACTCACCTCATTTTCCAGAGCAGGGGATGGGGGGCGGGGGTCTTAGTTCCTTCGGCTATCAAATGGAAGTTCTGAATAAGGTGGTCAACAGTTCAGACATCGGAAACATGAGAGAATGGAAAGAATAATTAACTGTATACATCAGAACCAATTTTGAATTTTGACTTAATGACTGTGGCTTTAGAAAAGTAAGTTAATCTTTCTGAGCCTAAGTCTTCTCATTTGTTAAATGTAAATTATAACCTATCTCAAAATTGTTGAGAGGACTAGAGATAATATATACTAAAGAACTGGCACAACCCTGGCATTTAATTGGTTCTCAATAATGATTATTATTATTGCTGGTTTTTAATAAAGAAGTAGTATTTGCTGTCCTCAACCAAAGAGCTTTTAATTAAAATTGAGAAGATAAATAAATTGGTAATCAAGAAGAAGAGCAGAAAGGCTAGCTCCTGCTTTGAGTGCATGTGAAACCGTTTTAAGTTGATAAATACTTTATGTCGAACATGGGTGTTTGATTCAGAACATTTGTTTATAAGGACTTTTAGCACAAATGCTGTAACAGTGTCCCTGGATTGCTTATGCCAACTCAATGTCAAGTCAACAGCTTCTTCTATATTATGTGGGAACTACTTCCTAAAATGCCAACTGGAGGTGCTAGCAAGGAGTACTCAGGTTTTTTGTTTTGTTTTATTTTCAAAATACTTAAGTTTTTTAACTTTAAAAAAAGTGTTTATAATCTTTTTTTTTATTTTTAAAGATGCTTTAGATTGCATACATGTTACATAAAAAATAAGGGGATCCCCATATGCCCCACCTTCTCCCCTCCCCCGCTTTCCCACATTAACAACATTCTTCATTAGCGTGGTATATTTATTACAATTGATGAACACATATTGAAGCACTGCTACTGACTGTGAACTATAGTTTGCATTATAGTTTACACTCTGTCCTGCAGAATTGTATAGGTTATGACAAAATGTATAATAGCCTGTATCCATCATTGCAATGTCGCCCCCGTGTTACACCTATTCTTCCCTCTCCCCTCAGAACCTTTGGTGGCCACTGCCTTTATATCAATGATAAAAGTACTTCCATTGCTAGAATAATAATAAGAAGTCAACTTTAGTCCATTGTTTATTCCCCAATCTTGAGAGTTGGAGATGGTGATTCCCACTTTGTTACTAATTGAGAGGGGGCTTAGATTCCATGGAGCAGGTGGATGGAACTATCTTGCTTACAGTTGCAGACACCTTCTGTTCCTAGGGATGTGTGTTGTCCATCATCATCTCCTTATTACTTGTCCTGGATGAGTCCAGTGAACTGGAGATAGGTGCTGCAACTCTGCTGAGATTTAGGGCTCAACCGGCACATGAACAGACCAAAGATTTAAGTCTCTGGGACATATATTTAACAAGAATAGTGCTAATTATAGGTTCAAATAAAAGGGGCAGAAGAGCCATGTGTAGGGAAAATGAGTCTAACTCCATTAAACTGGGGAGCATAAATTCTAAAGTAAGGCCCACTGACAGGGTGCAGAATACCTGAGCTTGTCTACCCTGCTTATAGTGTCTAGATGTCTCTAGAGCCCTCAGGAGCCCCCATCTTTGAACCACTATTTACTGTGGCAGTCAATGAGATCCAGCTGAGATGTACATATGCATAACATCCAGAAGGACCTCCTGACTCACTCTGAAATTTTTAGCCATAAAAACTCATTTGTATTTGATATTTCCCTCTTTTGGTCAAGGTCTTTTTTCAGATGCATTGCTAGTTGGTACTTGGTATTAATACCTTGGTGCCAAGAAGGCTCATTCTAGGGAGTCATGTCCCACATCGGGGGAGACAGGGTGAGAGGTACTGTGTTTATATGCTGAGTTTGGCTTAGAAGAAAGTCCACATTTGAGCAACAAGGAGGCTTTCAGGAGGTAACTCTTAGGCAATATATAATACTAGGGTAAGTTTCAATTTCACAAGAAAAGGATCATTAGTACGATCATCAATATCAAGGATCTGGCATAATGTTCTATCCTCCTTCACTAGGCACTGCCTATGTACTCAGAGGAGGCTTGTCATTTTATTAGAGAATGTAGCAGGACTCCCCAGGATGGGAATTCAATAATCTTTTGACTATTGTGTGGGTCTCTGCCCACTGAGGAGTCTTGTTATTTTATTAGAGAATGTAGCAGGACTCCCCAGGATGGGAATTCAATAATCTTTTGGCTATTGTGTGGGTCTCTGCCCACTGAGACAGTGCCCCATGAACACTTGAACATATTCATATACCATAGAGGCATGCCCCAGATACACCCCTCCCCATTCATCCCCCCATCACTGATACCCCACACTAGTGATCCACCCCTGCCACTGTTGTGACCCTTTTATGATCCAAAGCCTCTTCAAAAATGAAGCAAAAAAAAAAAAACCCAAATAAAATTTATAATAAAATATTAATTAAAAAAGTAAAATAGAAAAAATTTTTAATATATTGTATCTTTCATCACTGTAAGATCTGTTATCTTTTATGTACAGTGACAATTTCTTCCGTATGTTCCCCCAATGTCAAAATTTTTCTTTTTATCTTCAGAGAAGCTTTAGGTTACAGAAAAGCCACAAAGAAAATATAGGGAATTCCTGTATACCTAACATCCTTCCCCTTTTCCACTCTCCCCTATTAATAACATTTTACATGTGGATGGTTTTTACAATTCATGTATAAATATTGAAGCGTTGCTCCTGACCATGGTCAGTGGTTTACATTTTGCACCATACACTTTTATAGGTTTTGACAAAATTTAAAATTGTGAGTACTCAGGTTTTTATAACAGATTTGGAAACTTATAAATCTGTGAAAGGAAATTCGTTAAGAGATGATATGATAGAAGCACTCAAAGCCCATACCATCCTCTAGCTAGCTTCTCTGAATTGTAGTTATTAGATTTCGGTGACAGATAGTCAGGAATACTGTCATTTCTTTGAATTTGTGTCTGACTTGGACACCACTGATTGTTATCATGCTGACGAGATTGGCTCCTTAAAACAGAATATTCCAGTTTCCTGGAATTCCAGTGTCTAGAAACAGAGTATTCCAGTTTCATGTTTGTCTAGGCGTAGGTATAAGTACAGAATTTTTCTTTTTAAACGAAGGAGACAGAGATTGCTTATTCTTTCAGAAGGTCTGTTTTCTGGGTTTACAAACTCATTTGACAAAACTCTACCCAGTAAGAACTAGACCTAAAGAGGGCTGCTGGTCCCAGTGATTCACTGAACAAATACTTGGTCCAAGGTCCTACTCTGTGCATCAGCTCCCCACTGTTTGCTCTTTTTAAGTATAAAGCAATACCGTTTCTGATTAAAAAGAATATTACTTGCTTACTGTAGAAACTTTAGAAAGCAAAACATAGAAACAAGAATAAAAACCATCTATAATCTATTGTTAATAGATTATATTTCTCTCCTTTCTATATATTGTTTTATAATTGAGGCAACTCCTTTCTTTAAAATTTATGTCCTACTTTTTTTCCCTTGATATTATAATGGCAGAAGCATGATCTTTACAATTAAAACTTGTAAATATAATTTTTAAATACCTCCCTTATACTCTGCCATCTGCATGAACATAATTTACCTTACCGTTCTCTTATTGTGACGCTTTCTCTTTTTAAATACCACTGAAGAGAGCATAAGTACACGTAGCCCTAACTTTATCCTGGACAATATCCTCAGCATGGATTTCTAGGCTTCTCTAGCCAAGTGAACAATTTCTTTAAACCAGGCTTGCTTTTTAGCAGGCAGAGGGTTGAATGCTAGGGACTGGTAGGCCTAAGGATATAACATTTAGTACTTTGAGGAAGATACATGTAAACTAGGTAGTAACTCATAGGAAAGACTAGGAACTAATCAAAACCTACCTGCAACTATCTGAAATCCCATCATTTCTGTCATATCATTTTGGACCAGAAAACTGGAAAAAGAGACAAGTCTCTGCCGAAGTCCCAACATACCGGTTCATACAGTTTTCGTGGCATGCTGTGTTTTTACCATCTTACCATTACCACTCCTTTCATCCACCCTCGTCACCCTCATCATCCTCATCATCACCATCATCTTTGTCAGCATTTCTCGTCTTCCTAACCAGGTTGTGAAATCATCAAAAGCAGACTCAGTGTCTCCTTAGTCTTAGGGTTTTGCAGAGGACTGTGCACCTAGAGGGGCCTCAGAGAAAATAGAAGACTGTTGGGTTTCCAAGATGTAGTCAAAGATACATTTCATGTGCTCAGAGCTTTGTCCCGTGCCAGCTTCGGCCCCCCATTTTGCCATCCCTACAAGACCCTTATCAGATAAAGTTTTCTCTCCTTCATACAGAAAACATCTCTTGTGTTCCTACTATGTGCCCAGGGAGTTTGGTTCTAGGGATACAAGAATACTTAAGAAAAATCTTTTCCTTCAAGAAGTTCGTTGTCTGAAACAGGGAGCTGACTGAGGTAGACAGGTGTTACATGATTGTTAAAGTCCTATTTTGACCGAGCAAAACACCTGCTAGATACTTGCCTCTTAAGGCATGGGATCATACAAAATGGCCAACATAGACAAAACACGTCCATGCTCTTTCTTAGGTGGTGCAATGTCTATGAGTTTGGTACCCCTAGTCTCAAAGGAATGCTCCTGGGCCCTGGCTTTTCCTTCCATTTTAAGGTTAGTTTTAGAAGATTTCTGTACCAAATGTAGTGAAGACCCAGTGTTTATGACCCATTTTTGCATCAGTTATTATAAGAATCACATTCATTGAATTAAACAATCACATAGGAGTGCAGCCTAAGAAAAGGAGGCAAGTTATAAAATAATGCCTATTCATCTCATCCTAACTCAACTGAACCATTGAAAGTGGTTGGCTGGCAGAAGCCATGGTAGAAAGCAAATTATGTCTGTGATGTCACACAGACCTGAATGCAAATCCTGACATTATCATTCACTGGCTGCATAGCTTTCATTTTCTAGCCTATGAAATGGAAACTGGTAAGTCTATCCTGCATGTTTGTCATAAAGCCTAAGTGAGATTATGCACTTGAGTTGCCTACAGCAGAACTGGGGATAGAATGAATGTGTAATACCTGGTTCCAGTCATCATTATCTACTTTCAAGCCAGTAAGAAAGGGAAGGGGTGGGGAAGGATGTACCTCTTCCTTTTTAAAGACACTTATTTAAGTCACACCCAAATATTCTGCATGTGTGCCTTTGGCCAGAATTTGGTCACATTTAGCAGAACCCCTGCCAAAAGTTAGAGATTTTTATTACTACAGCAGAAGAGAGATACAGATCCTGAAGGAATGTAGAAGCTTCTGCCATAATAGGTAGTAACACGATTTTTAAGTTACAATAAACATTTTAATTTAAATTGTCAAAAATTGTGAAACTGTTCTTTAGAATGTAATACTAAAAATCAGCTCAAAATAATAAATTCACATCTAAGGTTCTAATCAACTATGTCTTTTACAAAGAACATTAACCCAGGAGTCATTAAATCTTAGTATTCTTTCCTGTGCTTTTGTTTTTAGCTTTGTCATCTTGGTCAAATCCCTTTCCTTTGCTGAACCTTTGTCTCAACATATGTAAAAGGAGCAGGATTAAACCAAATGGCTCTAATTTCCTTCCAGCTCTACCTCCTATTACTGAATGTCGAAGGTGAATCTCATAGACTTTCGTACCAGAATTTTAAAGTAATATAACATTACTGGGAAAAAATATAGTGATGAGTCAATTTGGAATAGAGAGAAATTTGTCTTTGTATATTTGTATCCTGCCATATCTCAGGAAGAATTAAAGACCTCTATTATTCTTTATTTCTACAAAAGCAATATCATAAGAAAATGAAATAGTAAGAGTAAACACTGGGAAAGAGATTAACTGTTTTTTGCTGATTATATATCTGGAAAATTTTTAAAAATTGATTTAAAAATTAGGTAAGAGGTTGAATATAAGAAAAAATACAAAAACCAATAGCCTTCTCTTCTTTGTAATCTAATCTAATTCAGAAATGGAAATTGGAAAAATGATCAAATATTCAGGCCTAAAAATTATAAGAAAAGCAAATATCCCAGTGCATGATAACTATAAAGCCTAGTGAAGAACAGTAAATATGATACGAAAAATGGAAAAGCAATATTCTTGAATGGAAAGACCATATAAAAATGTAAGACATATGTGTAAGACATCTATTACATGTCTATGAGATATATTCATAAGAAACATATTACAAGAATAATGACATAAGGATTTTTTCTTGTAGGCATTATTTAGGTTGTTTAGTACATCAGAAAAACTGCATGCCGGAGACTGAAGAGCCAGCACGGGGATTAGCGGGATAACATGGCAAGGCTGGCCTTTCAGGTCAGAACAGGCTCTCAGTGTAATCAAATCCATACGGCACTGGCATAGCAACGGACAAATTGATCAATAGGATAAGACAGAGAATTCACCAAGTTATCATCTTTTTATGAGGCTTTGTGAAATACCAACAAATTTGATGGAAAGAATGTAGTTTATGTAATAAATGGCACTGGCTCAATTAATTATCCGTTTGGAAGTCAGGAAAATTTGACCCCTATCTCAGACTATGTAAAGTGTATTCCAGATATATTGCAGACTTCAGTTTCTTACAGGCTTAGAAGAAAATCTAGAAGATATATGTGTAAACTATATTGGTGAGAAATACCCTTAAGCAGTTGAGAAGCTATGAAAGAAGAGACATATTCGATGATCTATAAGAGTCCATTATCTCAAAAGCTGTCATTAACAGAAATTTTCAGTATATTTTGATAAGCATTAAAAGACAAATTTCTGTATTCCCAGGACCATAGTGCCTGGTATATAATCGAGATTCAGATGACAACAGTACATTGTAGATGGGATAAGAACCATGGAAAGAAGGAGTGATTATGTACTAAGAAAGTTTGGAAAAGTGAGAAAGCAAATCTGTTTTCAAAAGATTTCTCAAACTGCCTCTTTGACCCTTAAAATTTGTTTCAATGTGAGTGTGATAGCTAATCCAGCTCAGCAGTTCAAAATAAATATTAAATGAGTTCCTGTTTATGTGCCAAGCCCTATACCTGAAAAATGTACAGGTAAAGAGATGGACATGGTGCCCGCTCTGGGGGCCATATGGCAGAGCAGACAGGCAGTTATGAAGTGATGAGCCTGAACAGGTGGGAGACCCTGGTCCTGTGGGCGTTTGCCACAGAGACCAATTTAGGTGAATGGACCTGGGACAGAAACGAGGTGACATTTATGGGGATGGGTGTCAGCTAGATGAAGAGAGAGGCAGAAAGTGCTCTGGCAGGAATAGTGTGTGCAAAAAGCTAAATCTGATGGAGAACGTGGCGAGAACCTGGAGCTCAGAGAGCTGAAGGGTTAGCCAGCAAGAGCCCAGCTCCAGATTGTGGTGACTCTTCTAAGCAGTGGTCCGGGGTTCTGACTGTACCCTGGAGCAGTGAGACACTGTTGAAGGTTGTAACGAGAATGAGTTGATCAGATTTGCATTTTCAAAAGATCCTTCAGGAGAAGGAATTAGGCAGGAGGAGCTAGAAGCAAACAGACCTGTTGGGAGGCAATTGCAGTTGTCCAGGTGAGAGGTGATATTGGCATAGCACAAATTGAGAAAAAGACACCAACCTGAGACATCGTGGGATAGAGTGCCCCTGTTTGTGGGCCACTGGTGGTACAATTCTTTAGGATAGAGAATCTATGCCAGTGCCTGTTCTTTTTGGGGGTTCTTAACAATACAGCCCAGAAGTTAATTCAGAAAACAGTTCCTTTACGTTTTTCTAAATACATACAGCCATCAGAATAAAAAGGTGACACACCAAACCTTTTCGTCCAGCCAGCAGGGCTTGCAGTGAGCTTTCATCAGGTCTACAGTTTGTGTCAGCTGTTCCCAGTCTATTCTAGTACTTCTTTGTACTTGCTGGACTTCTTTGTAACATCAACAACTCTTACAAGCTCCTTTAGATTCGTGTTTGTACTTTCATCACTAGTTGATTAGGAGAATAGTTAGCTACTATAAATTCAGCAACTTTTAAAAATAATTTTTATTTTATTAATAGCAATACAGCCTCAACCTCCATTTGAAAAACAATGCAGTGGTCTGTGACAGTCACTTTTCGATGACCACAGCTTGGTGTCCATGGGCATTCACAGACTTCTTGTGGATTCTCCCTGTCCCAGAGTTCACCCAGCAGTCCACAGGTCACATTTTATCTTGCAGATGTCTAAAGGTTTTTGTTTGAAATAACCACAAAGCTAATGGTAACACCATTTCTTTACGTATTCCACTTTCTTTGAAGATCAAAGCAACAACTCTTTGCCCCCAAATGGTGGCATTTCAGAAGAGCAGGTGGCTTTCTGCCTCCTTACAGGGTGAGCCCCAATCTTAGAATCTGGGGGGCTTTTCCCAATAATGCCATACGCTGCAATAATGCAGTTTGATCTGCCTATGGCCACTACTCGAGAAAGAGGACTTACTTTAAGGGTGAAGAGCTTCTTTGGCTGCTCCCTCCTCTTCCTGTCCCTCTGTCTAAACATGGCACCCCAGCTGCTTTCTCTGCAGTTCAGCTCTGCTTTGCAGTCACTAATGGCACATGGCCAGTACTGTCTGCCTCCCGTTCCCAAACC
This sequence comes from Dasypus novemcinctus, assembly GCF_030445035.2. NCBI lineage: Eukaryota > Metazoa > Chordata > Mammalia > Cingulata > Dasypodidae > Dasypus > Dasypus novemcinctus. The sequence goes on from NC_080697.1 coordinate 7,565,568, forward strand.
GCAAAGGAGCAAGTCTGATAACCTCAGCTCCCGCTCTGCAGAGCCCTGCCATTGTCTGCCTCGCTGGTCTCATCAGCTAGCCCGGGCTCGGGTCAGCCCCGATGGTCTCTTCAGGCCCCCTCTCCCTGAAACAATGTCCCTGACCATGCAATGTGGAGAGGACCATTTCAGCTAAAAGCAGAGAGGGGCTGTTTTCATACCTGACGTGTTCAGTAGATCAGGCAAGGGACGAGTGGGGTGGGGCGGTAAAAGGGACTAACTCCTTTGTGTCAAAAATAATTCAGGCAACTGACATACCTTTATCTGATTTAATCTTCAGAGCAAAGCCTTGCAGATTTGTAATATTATCCCCATTTAACAGAAGAGGACAGTGAGGTTTTGCCTGGTCATCCACCAGCTCCAAACTTGCTTGACTCCAGAGCTTCCGTGAAAACTCAGCAGGGCCGAGAGTGTTAGCAGTGGAAGTGGCAAACGTTGGTGAATCAGTTAACCTGGTTAGAATTCGATCAGTCAAGAGAGTTTTAAGGTAATAAGTAAATAGGGAATTGCTAAACATTTGAGAATTGTCTGAGCACTAACCATTTAAATGTGTTGTTTTAAAGATAATGTAATTTTCATTGTAAAGTTAATGTGATAATGGTAAAGAACTTTGAAAATACTAAAGTAGAAATAAATAAAATCATCCTAATATTCAAAGGTAATTATTGCAAATATTTGGCATATTTCTTTCTGGTTTTTATTCTATTTTTTAAAATAGTCACAGGTATACTATAGATAAAAATTTACTAACTTTCTTCTAAATATTCCTTTTCAAAACCTATTCCTTTCATTATATCAAGTATTTTTTCAGAGCCACACTCTTCTCTGTGTTCTATTTATTTAGTCTTTTTCCTGGCTCCAGGCAGGATTTGATAGGCTAAGAAAACATGTCAGGGGTTGTAAAATAAGCTAAAACAGAATAAATATCTATTAGAAAAGAGGGGTCTGAAAAATGGAAAACAGGGGCTTTCTCCTGACTTGTTCGGTGCCACGTTCCTGGTTGGTCAATAGGAGTTTCCCTAACGTGGCCTGGCCACCTCCACTCTGTCCCCCGTGAGACCTTCCCACCCAAAACGCAAGCTGCAGAGAGCCAGGCCAGGGTGGCTGCCCCAGGACGGGTTCCATCTTGCCAATGAAATACCTGTTTGTCATTGAATTGACCTTTGCTACACCATCCCATGAAGCTGTTCAGAGTGGCCTTTAGACAGTGCCTCCAAGGCTTGGGCTTCGGAGCCTGGGAAAGCAGCAGCAGCCACCCCAGCGATGACACTCATTTTCTGTGCTTAGCGCAAGGGCGGGAAGCAGGGAGCTCAAAGAGCTACTCCCTTCCAATGGCATTGATTCTCGCTGCCTCAGAACCGCAGAAGAGCAGTACTTCTGAAAGTGCCTTTTAGAGTTCTTGTTAAACTGATGAAAGTAAAACTAGTCATGGAATGCTCACATGGCACCAGGCCTGGACAAACGAAACCCCTCCCCACCCCTCCCCACCCCTCGCCACCTGGAGCAGTCCAAGCCCCTGCAGGGCACAAACAAGTACCTGGGACGCATTCCCCGCAGGTGCAGCCGCCACACCAAAAAGGCAGTCATAAGGTGAGGGAAGCTGACTGGAATTTCCTTGTTAATTTGTGATACCCAAATTCATGTATCATGAAAATGATATCATTTGAGAATTACCCAAGGGATGTCAGAGAAGTATATATTTTTCTAAACTAATAGGGACCTGATTTATAGCTGTCAGTGAAAAATTCTTAGAGTTAAAACAGTTCTCTCTTCTCTCTTCTGGCCCGTGTTTCCTCTGAAATGAACCTGTTACTTTTCTGTGATAAGGGATACAAGAAAATGTGATTCTTCCAAGTCACGGGCAGTGATGAGCAGCGCTTCAACAATGTGAAGTACCTGGGAAGGAAGTCAGCGAGCGTTAGCGAAGTCTGAATTATAGAATACTTGAAAAGAAAGTACATTATTTTTACTGTGAAGAACGTCACTTACAGAAAAGCTCAAAGAATAATAAATGAAATACCCATCGACCTACACCCAGTGTCCATACACGTGATGCCTCTTACGTGTGGAAGTTGCCGTTTCCCCTCTCAGTCCTGTCCACCTCCCCGGTCACCTCCCTTCTTCAGAGACAACCACTCTGTAGAACTCGGGGTGCATTTTCCTCAAGGATGTGTTGATTCTTTCTTACTAAAAATATATATGTCTATTAGTACCATTTTGAATGTTTTGATATTTAAGTAGCTATCATATTGGATGCATAATTCTCCAAGTGGATTCTCTCAAATGGTTTTTAGTTCGCTCTATTTTTATTCATATAACGTCATTCATTATAACCACTAAGTCGTATTTCATCATACGACTATACCGCAAGTCAACTATTTCCCTATTTGATGGGCATATAGGTTGGTGCTTTTTAAAAATTTGCTATTGCAAAATTGCAGCATACGTCCTTTTTATATGTTCCCTTGTGTATATGTGTGAGAGTTTCTGGAGGGTATATATGTTGAAATGAAATTCCTAGATCATGTGCTAGGTACATCTTCTACTGTGTCAGATGATGCGAAATTCTTCTCCAGAGAAGAAATAATAGTTTATATTCCTACCAGCAGTATATTAGAAAGAGTTCCTACTTCTTGATATCTTTGTGAGTACTTGGTATCAGCACTAAAAAAAAAAAATGTTTAACCAAACTAACGGTATAAAATGGTGTTTTGTGGTTTTTCCATTTTCCCTATTATTCTTTTATTGGCCATTTAAGTTTTATTCTCTAAATTATCTGTCCATATGCTTTGCCTATTTTTCTATAGGATTGTTCATCTTTTTCTCATTCATTATTTGGCATTTTTATATATTCTGAATATGAATGTTTTGTTATATACATCGCAGATAATGTCCCCTTGCCTGTCATTTATTTAAATTTCTTTATGGTACCTTTTGTCTTAAAAACAAAATGAGATAGTAGGATTTATCAGTCTCTCACCATGATTTGTGCATATTGTGTTTTTGGGTTTTGTTTTTTGGGGGAATATCGGGGTTGGAATTCTGGACCTCTTATGTGGGAAGCCAGCACTCACCACTGAGCCACATCGGCTCCCTTCTTTGGGTTTTGTTGTTGTTGTTTTGTTTTTAAAAACACATTTATTCAGCCTGATGATCAGACTGTTATATTTAGCAATCAACAGCATGGGTGCAAAAAAAAAGTCTCCATCAAAGCCCTTTGTTGGAATGCTTTACACTTTCCAGAGAACAGAAACTAAAATGACCTGTTACACAATGAGTCACGAATACAGACTTTGTGGGGTTTTTTTGCCCATACACATGACTATTGTCTAAAACACGTCTTCTTTGTAGCAGCGAGGCCCTGCCACCACTGTGCTTGGCTGAGTTCACAGACCTGTTGTAACCTGTAGCTTCCCTGTCCCTTCTCTGGCTCTCCTCTCCTGCTGAGCTTAGTTGCCTTGCAGTAGTTAAAACCTTCTGCTACTGCCATAGCTACTGCTGCTGCTGGCACCACCACAGCCACCTTGGTTTTGTGGTTTGGCAAAGTATTGGCCTCCACCTCCATAAGGGCCAGAGCGTCTGCCTCCAAAGTTCCCTCCCTTCCTAGGTCAAATTTGAAGACTGATTGTAATTGCTTAATTCATCGTAGCTTCTGCCATTTCCAAAATTGCTTCCATCACTACCAAAGCCATTATAGCCATCACCACTGCCACCAAACCCACTACCACCTTGGCTGCCACCAGAGCCACCTTGACCACTGACATCTCCTCCATGACCAAAGTTGTCATTCCTCCCAAAGCCACCTCCACGACCGCCAACAAAGTTCCCTGAACCACTTCGGCCTCTTTGGCTGGCTGAAGCACTGGCCGTCTTTGCTTAGACAGGGCTTTCCTTACTTCACGCTGGTGGCCATTCACAGTAGGGTGTTTCTGAATGACAGTCTTATCCACAGAGTCATGCTCATCAAAGGTTACAAAGCAAAGCCTCTCTTCTCACCACAGCCTCAGTCATGATTTCAATTACTTTAATTTTCCCAAACTGCTTAAAATATTCTCTTAGGTGGTGCTCTTCAATGTCTTCCACCAAAGCTCTTTTTCACAGTTCAGTGAGCAGGTGGTCTCGGGGAGTCTTCTCTTGAGACAGCCCTCTCTGGTTCCACGCTTTCCGTCCACCTTGCGTGGCCTTGCCTTCACGTTGGCAGCCACCTCCCCCTCCACCATGGCGTACGTGACAGACCCAAAGCCTCTGGAACACTTGGTGTGTGGATCTCTCATCGCCACACAGCCTGTGGGTGTCCCCCTTTGCTCAAAATGGCTCCTCAGACTCTCGTCGGTTGTTTCAAAGCTTAATCCCCTGATGAAGAGCTTCCGCAGCTGTTCAGGCTCTTTAGGCGCCTCGGACTTAGTCATGACAGCAGCAGGAGGAAAGACTTGAACGATGCTTCCTCAGCGTTGTCCACCAGAGAAAGCAGGAAGCTAACCATCCTATCTCCTTTCTTTGGGTTTTAATCTGTCTGAAATATATTTTTGTATTTGGGGTGAGGTTGGGATCTAATTTTATTTTTGCCTTATAAATAATCGGTTATCCTAACACACAATTTTATTGAATAGCTTTTTCTTTCCCTGATGTTTTATCATACCCCACTATCATATATAAGGTTCCAGTATTTTTAACTCTATATTCTATTGCATGGTTTTATTTCTCTGTCCTTGTACCCTACGACTGTCTTAGATTCTATGGCTTATGATGTATTTAGATATTTGGTAGAGCAGAACTCTCTCCTTGTTCTTCTTTAAACTTGTCTTCACTATTCCTGACCTTTTGATTTTCCATTTGAACTTTAAAATAATTTTATCAAACTTCTTGAAAAATCCATTTGGTATTTTTATGAGAAGTAGATGCAGTGATTGCTTGAATGGAGAGAGACTTAATGTGTTGATGTGACTTGATTTCCAATTTATTTAGATATTTTTGTGTTTTAAATAAAGTTTTATAATTTTCTTCATAGAGTTTTGTCACACTCTTATAAGGCTTATTCCTAATTATCTTACATGTTTTGTTTCTAATATTCATAGGGTCTTACTTTTTATTAGATTTTCTATATGGTTATTGCCTTTACATAACGGAACATTTAAAATTGTATGTCAATCAAAATATTTATTGAAATTTCTGAACTCTTATTATTTGTAATCATTTGCTATGAAATATTGGATTTTTCTCTGTAGACAATCGTAACTTCAGCAAATAACTGCTATCTTTTCCTTTCAAGCCTTTTATTTATTTATTGTATTACTTCTTTAGCTTGGTCTTTGAGTTATACCTGTGAAGGTCGGTCATCATGTCTCTTTTTAATCTAATAGAAATGCTTCTAAATCTTTGTAATTTGCTAGAGCTTTATTTAAAAAATAATATCTAATGGTGTTTAATTTTTTTAATGCTTTTCTAATCATCATATGGTTTTTTTTCTTCTTTTCTCTGTTAATGAGTTCAGTGCCATTATTAGTCCATAATAATTAGTGCCATATAGATTTTCTAATATGTATCATCTTTGCATTCCAGGGATAAACTAAAATAGGCAGTGATATTTTAAATACATTACTGTGTTCTATTTGCTAATGTTTAGGTGTATTGCTTCTCTTTTCATAAGTTGTATTAGCCTAGACTTTTCTTTATATAATTCCTTATAAATGTCATGTAGCTGGATTTTTAAACAATTCACTCTAAAGATCTTTATCTTTTCATGGGTGGTTTTAATTCAGTTACATTTATTGTGATTACTGATATATTTAGGCTTATATCTACCTTCTTATTTTATATTTTCATTTAGCTTTTTAAAAATTATGTTTATTCCTCTATTTTCTATTGGATTAATGTTTACTTATTCCCTTTCTTTTTCTCTACTCATGGAATTTATAAATTTCATTTCTGTTCAATTAGTGATTTTTTTATATTCTCAAATGCATACAACAGATTCTAAGGTTAATCAATATATTTACTTTCCTCCTTAATAAACAAAGTACCTTAGAATGCCCGAGCTCCAAAATGCCCCCTCCTATCATCCATGTCATTGTTTTCTAGTATTTTTGTTGTACCTTGTTTTTAATCCCAGAAACAGTTGTTGTTTTGCCACAAATATGTATGTATCAATTTGTTTCACCTGTTTCTTTGCTTATTATCTTCTGGAATTTTCATTCTGGTTTCAGTTTCCTTCTTCCTGAAGTATATCCACTAATAGTTTTTTCAGATAGGGTCTGTAATTAGTATTTTCTCTAATCTCCATGTGTGTGAAAATGTCTTCATCTAGTTATCTTTTTTTTTTTTTTTTTTTTTTTGAGATACTGGGGCCAGGGATTGAACCTGGGACCTCATATGTGGGAAGCCAGTGCTTAACTACTGAGCTACACTGGCTCCCCTCATTCTCATTCTTGAATGAACTTTAACTGGGTATATGATTCCAGGTTGACAGCTATTTGCCCTTAGCATTTTGAAGCTATTCTCTTATTTTCTGGAAGTCATTCTGTCTGATGAGAAAACTGCTTTTAGACTGATTGCTCCTTTATAGATAACCTGTATCTTCTTTCTAGTTGGTGCTTAGATAATTTTCTTCACTTTTGATGTTCTTCAATTTTACCACCCTGTGCTTAGATGTGGATTTGTTTACTTCCCCTTTTCTGGAATTTGTGAAATGCTTCATTCTGAAATTTTCAATTCTGAAAAAAGCTCTATGATGTGATTTCTCCCCTATTCTGTCTTTTCTTCCCTTCTGAAGCTCTTAATAGATGTATATCAGAGCTTCTAATTCTAGCCTCATTGACTCTAAATTTCTCTTCCAGGTTTTCCATTTCTTATTTCACTCTGTTCCATTGTAGATAATTTCATTAGAACTATCTTCCAATTTGACAAATCTCTCTTCACCTGTGTCTCAACTATTATTTAAGCTCTCTATTTCTCTTGAAAATTTTCTTGACTTCATATTTATAGAATTTCTATTCCATTTCCTCCTGGCTCGTGTGGTGAGCTGGCCCATGCACAGTGCTGCTGTGCATAAGGAGTGCTGGCCCACGCAGGGATGCCCCTGCATGCAAGGAGTGGCCCCTGCGCAAAGGAGAGCTGCCCTGTGTGAAATCACAGCCCACCCAGGAGTGGTCCCATGTGCACGGAGAGTTGGTGCAGCAAGATGATACAACAGAAAGAGACACAGATCCCCAGTGCTACCTGATGAAAATACAAGCAGACACAGGAGAACACACAGTGAATGGACACAGAAAACTGACAATGGGGGGGGGGGGGCGGCTAGAGAAATAAATAAATCTTTAAAAAAAATAAAAATAAAACCCTCTCCCTTCAAGGTGTATTCTGTGGGCCTTAGCATCTGAACCTAGTTCCTTAGTTTTGTCTTTTTTCCTGATACCAAATTGTTTCCCTTTCCCTTCATCTTGAAGCATCATTTCTACATGTTTGGAGAAGTGGGAGAAAGAAAGTGGGGACAGTGGGAGGCTTCCAGCTTCAGCTCAGTCTGCCATCTTAACTGGAAGTCTTCTGGATAGAGCAGTGTTTGCCATCTTAATCAGAAGTCCCTAGATAGAGCAGTTTGAATTACCTTAAGAAAGTAGAGGTCCTTGTGAATGTACTTTAATGACTGTAATAAAGCTTTATAAATTTCTTATTTGTAAAATATTTTGAAGATATTCTTAAAGTAGATAAAAGTGCTCTCTCTTCTCTTCCATACCCATCATATTCACCCTTGCAATTTTGTCACTTATTTGTCTTTCAATCCAGTGAACTGAATTATTACACACTCCAAATTAGTAGAATGCAACTTGCTGGGTTTTATGTTATTGCTGTGTTTAGCTTTCAAAATCTTCTGTTTTCATTTCCTATTATAGAAGATATCCCCCTGTCATTTAATGTTCTTTGAACATATGATTTTTAATAAGAAAGTAGTTTTCCAGCCCGTAGAGATTTAATTATTCCTTTAATTATTTCTTACTTTGGCTCTAATTTTCACTACTATGAAGAGCATTAGCATGAGCATCTTTGTGCCCAATCTTTGAAGACAGAGCTGATAATTTCCTTAAGTTAAATTCCTGGGTTGAAAGATATTAACAATTAAAGGCTCTTAACACATATTTCCAAGGATACCAGTTTTTTTCTAGTGGTTAAAACTAATATACTAAGAACTTGTAACATCAGGTATAAAATTAAACTACCTTTAAACTTTTGCTTCTTGCCTCCTTACTCATAGTCAAGGATAAGTTCTTATCAAAACGGAGACATTTAGTTGGACTTTGAGAATTCTCATATTTGTGCTTTCTTTTGGAATTGTTCAATGAGGGATTTTTTCTCCTCAGTCTCAGATACCTGGCATAATGCAAGGAATCAGCCCTAAATCTTGGCGACTCTCTGAAGCGAGTGTCTCTGTCACACATCATTTCTTGCGTAAGAGGCAGTCAAGTGTTTGCCTCCCCACGAGCTCTTCACTTCCATCACCAGCAGGAGCAGGGGCCTTTTTCGTTTTCCACAAAAGACCAAAACTTTTTAGTTTTCACTTTTCTTTTTAACCAAGTAGGAAAGATCCTACATGCATGAGGAAAAATAGCGACTAACAAAACTTTGCTGAGATGCAGATAGCCAGGTGCCTTGTTAGCTGGTGAACTTGCTCCTGCACACAGCCTTGCACAGAGCGTGTCTTGAATTCACATTCCAGAAGCTCACCCATCGCTTCACTTGACGGGCTTTTAGGGGCCCCATGACAGAGTTTAAATTCCAATGTTGAATTTGTTAATACCAAGGGTATACACTCCTGGGAGCAGGATTTCTTATAAATGTAGGTATCTATGGATTGGTATTATAAAACTTTTTCTAATGCAGTGGAAAGGATCCATCAGGACAACCTAGGAAGATAAACTATAAATGTAGATGCTATTTATTGAGCATCTACAGCATCAGGCACCATGTTCGGGTTTTCACTTACATTCCCTCAATTTCACAAAGCCCTTTCAGTCAGGTGTTGCTACCACCACTTTACAGATGAGGAAGTTGAGCCTTAAAAGTTAGTTAATCGTACAAAATGACAAGACTAATTTACCCAGCATGAACCTGTGGTCTTCCCACTGTTTAACCTTGCTTGATCAAAACCTCCTAATGCACTCTGCAGTAGAGTATAGAGAAATTGCTTTATAATCTAAGAATACCCAGAATGCCAAGAGTCTGTTAGAGGGATGGTCTGGGCGAGGGAAATTTCCTATTTTGTAACATGATCCACATTTTCCTCCAAGTCCTGGCTCCAACCTAACACAACTAAATACTTTTTCTTAAACAATGTTGTAGCCTCTGATCTGACTTAAAGCAGTTTATGTTCTTCCTGCGAGTTGGTAATAATTAAAAATCTTCCTGGCCACTGAGCTCATGAGCAGGTGGTCAGAGGAACTTAAAGGTGACCTTCCTTTCAACCAGTTTGGCTGAGGCAGCCTCTTTGAGTTAATGTATGAAATGGGCATGTCCATATATTGAGTATCAAAAGCTGTCACTCCGCGGCGGAGTTGGCCCAATGGATAGGGCGTCCGTCTGCCACATGGGAGGTCCATGATTCAAACCCCGGGCCTCCTTGACCTGTGTGGAGCTGGCCCATGCGCAGCGCTGATGCGCACAAGGAGTGCCCTGCCACGCAGGGGTGTCCCCCACGTAGGGGAGCCCCATGTGCAAGGAGTGCGCCCCATAAGGAGAGCCGCCCAGGGTGAAAGAAAGTGCAGCCTGCCCAGGAATGGCACTGCACACATGGAGAGCAGACACAGCAAGATGACGCAACAAAGAGAGACACAGATTCCCGTGCCGCTGACAACAACAGAAGCGGACAAAGAAGAAGACGCAGCAAATAGACACAGAGAACAGACAACCGGGGTGGGGGGGGAGGGGAGAGAAATAAATAAATAAACCTTTGGGGAAAAAAAAAGAGCTGTCACTCCCAAGAAAGAAAGCCTGTATTTGAAAATTATATCAAGTTAAGACATTCATTTCACAAATACATTTAAGTCCCAGGACAGTGCTACTAGTCACACCCCACCATAAACAAAACAGACCAGTGAGGGGTGTGTGCATAAGAGAGGATGCCCCTAGACCAGATCCCACGGAGATCTGAAAGGGCCCCTCGTCTTACCAAGTGGCTGGAGCAGACCACGCTGCCAAACAAATGCACCCACACAAAGAGGAAGAAGGGGGTACAGGTGCAGAGTGGGCTGGTCTGCGCCTGCGGCACACGGCGTTTGCCAGGTACTCGTCCGTATTATCTCTTCTTTAACCTTCACCATCTACTTTGCTTTTATGTTTCCTTTCCCTCTTGTTCTGGAAGGTTTGCTTAATCATATAGTAAGCACTTAGGTAGAGCTGGATCTATTTCTAGACTCGCCATCCTGCTATGCTGATCTATATTTCTATTTTTGGCCAATAAATCCTTCACTTATTTGAGGAGAGCTCAAATTTCCTCTGAGTCTTTGCTTCTCTAGGCTTAGCATTCCCAGTTCTTTCCATCCATACTCTTGCATTTGGCATCGAGCCCCTCCCATTCTGCTGGGGACCAAAGCAGGTGACTGGCCACGTCTCAGAGCCCTTGACTTCCCTCCCTTGAGGAAAGAAGTGCATGAATCAGGGCAGCTACTTGGCAAGGCATGAGGATGAGCCGCTTTTACATGTAAACACCAATTTTTGTTCTGGAAAGCACTCTCTTGTTTCTCCTCTCTTCTAATGTGGCAAAACAGTTTTCAGTGGCTAAGAGCCTGCCAGGGTTCAAGTCCCACTTTCCCCATTGTCTCGCTGCGTGACCATGGACAAGTTTCTTAACCCAAGTCTTATTTCCTTCAATGGTAGAATGAAGACATAATGCTCTCTGCTTCCTAAAATTGTAGATGATGTAAAGTAATCCACGAGCACAGAGGAGGTACCTGGTAATAGAAGCACTTATCACTGCTAAAATATTAGTCGTATAGATTTCGGTATTTCATTTCACCTTTGGAGGTAGGTATTAATATACTCAATTTCAAGTCAAATTAAGAGGTAAAAAGTTCAGTTTCTTTCCCAAAGGCGCAAGGTTATAGAAATGGTAGCACCGAGCCTGTTGCCTCACCTGCCACCTCACTTATCCCACTCCAGGCCCACGTGCTCTCCTGTAAACCGCGGGACGGCACAGCGTCGCACAGGGATCTCAGACCTGGGGCCTTGGCTTCTGCCGTGCTTGCACAGGTGAGGCTGTAAATCCTTAGGTAAAGGTAAAGGTTCAAATATATGACTGTTCCAAGGTTTCCTTGGGGCTTTCAACCTGGACAGGTGTGGATTAGCGGGTGAGAGCAATATGGCGTTACCTCTTTGTGCACCTTAGCCCAGGTGGGAGCGTCCCCCTGCAGGCTTAGAACCACTAACCCCACCGCTCCAGAGGGCAGCGACTCGGACCCAGGAGCGGCTGTCATGCCCTCTGGTGTCAGAGGAGGCAGCCCTGCCTCCCCTTCTGGGCACGTTACCTGTGCTGGCTGCAGGCGGGAAGGCAGGTGGGCGGAGGATGCCTCCTTAGCCCGTGCGCACGCCTGCCAAGTCAAACAGAACCGGAGGGTCTAATTTTAGCCCTCCTAGCCTTGGCATTGTCCCTTTCAGCCAGGATGTTTTTCATGCACCCCCATAAAGCGCCTCGCCCAGCCTTGCTGGATCCTTCACAAAGGCCCAGCAAGGGAGGGTGAGCGTCGCCAAGCGCTGGAAACACATCAAAGCGTCAGCCTCCTCCAGCAACCGCTGGTGGACATGCCCTGCCCGCGCCTCCAGGCCTGCGGGAAGGGGCACAGGGCTGCCCTTCTCCTCCTCTGGGGCTCCCCTGCCTCCAGCTTCTTTGTCGGGAACCTTCGGTTGGCAGGGGTCCCTTCTGCCTTATGCCGGGGATTTGCCGTTTTCCCTGCTTGTCACCCCTGACAAAGCTTACTTCTTTCCCTTTATCTAGGTCTTGTTTTCTTTCCTGAGCTGTCATGGAAAGTACATAAGATTAAGAGCTGGAAACAATTTTGCAGTGTACATTTGATTTTTTTTGAGAGGTACTGGGGATCGAACCTGACCTTGTGTGTGGGAGGCAGGCACTCAACCACTCAGGTGGTTCCCAACAATTTTACCATTTTAAAACTGCCTCCTATCAAAGCACAGAAAACCCACACAGGCCTTTGGGGAGGCCCCAGAAAACCCTTCCTGAGGCTGTCAGCTGACTTCTGTGGCCATGAGTTCCAGGCTGAGGGCCCAGAATGGTGGGCCTTACCTCCGGGGAAATTGTCTCCTTATTTTCTGGAAAAGGGACTAGGAAGGTCAAGCCAGGGCCAATCGCAGAGGTGCTCCTGCTGCCAAAGGCTTTCTGGACCTTTCCTTCACCTTTCTGGTAGGTTCCTCTCTGGACGTCACTGGACAGCGCTATACCCCGCTTTCGGCCCTCAGAAGTGACCACCTCCCTGTCTGAATTGTCCGTGTTCGGTCATTGCAATGAGCATTGGGTGATGCTTTAGCAGCCGCAGAGTTCTCCCCCATCTTGCATCTCATTTAAATCTTGTTGTAGTTCACCGAGCTTGGCAATGTCATCATCGGTCTCAGGGGTGTGAAACGAGCCTCGGAGAGGTTGATGCAATGTGGTGGGACCGACGGTGGGGCAGTGACCCAGGATCCGGGCTGCAAACACGGCAGCCCCCCTCGCCGCCTCTCCAGGCGCCAGCAACAGGCTCAGCAGCGCAGCTGGTAGCAGACCCGCCTCTGCTCCGCCTTCATCTCTTCACCCTGCGTGGAGGGTGCGCCTGGAACTAAACGGCTTCAGCCTGCACGTGAGCCCTGAGCCTCGGCTGTGAATAGTTCTGAAGGGAGCAGCTCTCGTTGGCAGCACGGCGGGACATCTCTTCAGGTATCTGGGGACCATTTTGTGAATGAAAGGCGTTTTGTTTGTTAGTTGAAATGGAAATTACGTGTGTGCGTTTTTTCTGATTATAAGCGTTTTATGTCTTCATTATAAAAAGTGCCGAAAGATACTGAGGAGGGAGTGAAATATCATCATCCTACCACCGCAGCTACCTAGAGTTAAGATTTTGATGTAAATTGTGTACTTCCCAAACTTCGTGCGTGGTCAGGCTTGCACGTGAATGAGTATGAAAAAACCAAAAGCAGGTGACTCTGCAGAGTGCCTGGGGACCTGCTTTTTTCACTCGACAGTTGATTGCAGATATCTCCTCTCTGTTCTTTCTTTTCTGGAGCGCAGGTGCCATTATCCACATTATCTATAGAAAGTCCCACTTCTATTTTTTTCTGTTTTTTTTTTAAATTTTAGAATATTGTTTTATTTTATTTTTATTTATTAGAGAACAATCATGCATAAAGTACAGGATTCCATATTCCCTACTCTGAAGAGCTTGCATAGGTATGGACCATTTGCTATGATTGGTGATGGCAATTATGCTATAGGCTGTAGTCCATGATTTGATGTAGGGTTCACTCTGTGTAGTACAGTTCCACGGATTTTTAAAAAAAAATTTGTTCTGTTACCATAGATACAATCCAACATACTTCTGTTTTATTATATATTTTAAAATATCCCTTCTATCTTCTATACTTACTTCCATTTCCCTCACCCATTCTGTTATTCAATACCTCCCCTCAGAGAAGTGTTTACTCTTGAAAATAGAGTTGTTTGGTATATTTATGTTTTAATTTAAATTAATGAGTCATTATCAGTCCCTGTCAATCAGTCCAGCTCTGCATTGCCACCCATTGGACACACTCACCAGAATTTAGTTAACCATTTTCCTATGGTAGACATTTAGCCTGTTTTAATTTTTTATTGTTTTCAACAATTCTGGGGAAAACATTGTTGCATATTCATCTCTTCATCCTTGCACGGTTATTTTCTGAGGATAACTTGGAAGGCCCACTTTGTAAATGCCCTTTGCCCCACCTGTCAGCTCTTAGGGGAGCTTCATTGCTGATTCCCAGCCCGAGGTCCAGAAGCTTCCCCCTCCCTCTCTCCTGCGACACTTGCTTGTTTCTCCCTGATGGCCCTTGGCACGGCCATCTCTCTCCGTAGCTTCTCTCTCCTCCCTGAGCCGTGCCGACCGGCTCTAGCTCCTTGGTGGGGGGACTCCAGCTTCACTCATGGAGTCAACATCTCCCGAGAACCCGCGCAGTGGCCAGCTCTGGACCAGGGCTGAGGTGAAGTGGACGCACCTGCACCTGGGGACCTCGCGGCCTGGCGAGATGGCCGACGCCTCTGACGGTTCATGCCTAGCAGGTGCACTAGGTACGGTCAGGGCGACAAAGAGGAAGCGCAACAAAAAGTCACCCAATGTGATGTACCACGTCTGTGTCCTGTAATAAGAGCTGGGGTTCACTGGAAAACCAAGGTGGAGCTGGGGGGGCACGTGGGAGGTGAGGCCACAGGGGTCCTGAGTGGGGGGAAGGGGTGGCAGAGGGCAGGGCAGGCCCAGGGGAGCGGGTCTCGTGAGCCTCACCGAACCCTGGAGTTCAGAGGGCGAAAGGTGGGACGCCACCGGAGGGGTGAAACAGGGCAGTGAGATGGTTGGAGTTTGCATTCCAGGAAGTTCTTTCTGGCTATACCAGGCATAAGACTGTGGATGGGGAAGCCAGTTAGGAGGCTCGTGTAATAATTGAAGTGGGACGTGGGGTTCGCCTGCACTAAGGCAGCAGGGACGCAGAGAAGTAGGGGCGTTGGGAGAGAGTTAGGAAATGGAGTCCACCCAGGGCCTTGCTTGGTACCTGAGGAGGTACAGGAACGTGATGGAGGGAAGGAGCGAGGATGAAGCCTGGGCTCGGCCAGGACTCCGGGGTGCCTGGTGGGGACCTGACCCACCCAGGAGAAAAGAGGTTTTAGGAGGAAGCAGACGCTTTTGGATAATCTGTTGTGTCGATGTGCTTGGAGGACACAGAAGTGGACATGCCTCGCGGGCAAATGTGTGTGTGGACCTGGTATTCAGGAAAGGTCTGCCCCGGTGGTAGACTGGGAGCCCTGTTTACCTCTGCTGTAGGTGACCATCTAAGTTCAAGGTGACTGAATGAATGATTTCACTTTTGGCATCGTGTTTCCTTCCAGCAAAACATTCTGTCTCTGTAGAACTGACTTGATTTGTGAAGTTCCAAGTTCTCTGGATTGCGGAGCACAACTCCAGCTCTATTTGGCAAACATTCATAAGCATCATCTGTGGGAAAGGCCCTGAGCTGGGCAGAGTGGGCTGGGAGTCACGCTGCCCCGGCTCGGTGGCGGACACTGCGAGGCTCTGTCACTAAGCAGCTGCGTGCCCTGCCATCGGTCCCTGAACCTCTCTGCGCCTGCTCTAAAAAGAGGGGCTTGGGCCAGACGCTTGACCCTGGGCACACTTCTCCTTTCACCTGCTCTGTATTTATTGTCCTTTCTTCAGTGGAGCTCCTGTCGGTGGTTCTAACAGCGCCACTGCCGTCAAAATAGTTCTCATTTATTATGGATCAAATGGGTGCTTTTGCCTTGGTCCCCAAGGTCGCAGTCTGTGTCCCCACCCGTTTCGGCTGCGCTCCCACGAGGTCCACGCTCTGAGGTCATGTCGTCAGGGGACGCTGTGGGGAAGGGCTCGCCTCTTTCCCGGAGCTGCTCTGATCCCCGCAAATGCCATGAGATGCCAGCCTGTGCTCCACGGTCTCCCGGCAGGCGCCCTGGGAAATGCTGCTGGGGCCGTGTAAGCATCTGGCTGCCAGGGAGGATGAAAAAGAGAGGAGCAGAGAGAACCAGGGGGTGGGCCGTTTTCCTTTCTGAGAGAGGAAGACCTCGCACAGGGCGCGGGGCGGCTAGAGGCAGGCACGGTGTTCAGGGCTGCTTAGGTCTCTGGAAACCAGCCGCCTCGTGTCCTGGGTTTAGGGGATCCCAGGGGGGTGTTGGCGGGGGTTGTTCGGCGCCTGCCACCGAGATCCCCGTGTTGGTAAGCATTCCAGGGCTTGCGGCTCTGCCTGCTGGGCAGGGGGCCGCCCGCCGCGGGCGCGGGACGGTGGGAGCGCCGAGCCAGCTCAGAGGCACCGCGCTCACCCTGCCCCACCGTCAGCTGTCCCTAGGAGCTGGCGGGATTCATCACCCTCCTGAGCCTTGGATTCTCCGATCTAAAACCGACGGGCCGGAGCCGCAGCGCGTGGGAGCAGGTCTTCTCAGGCTTGGCCTTCTGGAGTTGTGCGGCTTTGGAATTCTTCACGCTCATCCCCCGGGACAGAGGACTTTGGAGCCATGTCAGGAAGGCCAGGCTCGGGGTGGTAGAGAATCAGAGTGACCCTGGAATATAGCCGGGCCGCTCTGGGGGTTTTCTCCTTAGGCATCTACAGTGATTTTAATTCACGCTTTGGGCCAATGTTTCCCAAATTGGCTGGTGATCCTCTTCACCTGAGTTGCTTGTTAAACAGTCCATATTTCCAGCCCTGCCCAAGACCTAGGAAAGGATAATAGCAGGGCGAGTTCTCAAGGTATTTTTAACAAGGTAGCCAAGGTTGATCCTTTTTTTTTTTTTAAAGATTTTTAATTTATTTCTCTCCCCCTTCCCCCTGTTGTCTGCTCTCTGTTCGTCTGTGTTCACTTGTATTCTTGTCAGTGGCACAGGGAATCTGTGATTCTTTTTGTTGCATCATCTTGCTGCATCAGTTCTCCTTGTGTGCGGCACCATTCCTGGGCAGGCTGCACTTTCTTTTGCTCTGGGCGGCTCTCCTTACGGGGCGCACTCCCTGCTCATGGGGCTCTCCTACGTGGGGGACACCCCTGCATGGCACGGCACTCCTTGCACGCGTCAGCACTGCGCATGGGCCAGCTCCACACGGGTCAAGGAGGCCCGGGGTTTGAACTGCGGACCTCCCATGTGGTAGGCAGACGCCCTATCCATTGAGCCAAGTCCACTTCCCAAGGCTGATTCTTATGATCAGGCGCATTTGGGGAACACTGCTCTACAGTTTTCCTGGGGAACCAGCCACAGTGCAGCAGGCCTGGCCTGGTGGGAACATGTCTCTGTCCCCGTGGCCCGGAGCTCTCTGCTGTGGACCTTCATTTCCCTTGCCCTCCCCACGCCCAAGGGCCCTGAATGTCTCCTTCCTCCAGTTCTGAACTTTGCGGGCCCAGGATCGCGTCTTCTCTGTATTTCCCACTCTGCCCAGCTCAGGGCCTTTCCCACAGATGATGCTTATGAATATTTGCCAAATAGAGCTTCCCAGAGACTTTTCTGCCAGCCTCAGTTCATCGGGCCATGAGTGATTAGTGACAGAAAACCAGGACGCCAGGTACAAGGAGAAGGGACAATAGAACTGGTAGAGAAGCGAGATGGAGAAGGCAGCACTAGGCTGAGCTGCAGGCATGAGATTTAGAGAGATGGTACAGAAAAGCCGGGGTGCTACACGCAGGTGTCTAAGAGGGAGCAAGAGCAGGAGGGCAGCTCGTCCCCCCATTTCCTTGCACAGAAGAGGAGCCGAGGGCCCAGGGAGAAGAGATTCACTCTGCGTCACCGCCGAGCCGTAATGCGGCGCTAGACCAGCCCGGCTCCCAGCAACCCCTTCCCAACTGGCCACACCTGCAGCTGTCATGTGGTCCAGAAGTCCCCAACCTGAGTCGGCAAAGCCCTTCCTTCCCTGCCCTGGCCCCGTCTCCCCGCTGGCTGCCCGCCGGCGTGCTCAGCCTGCTGCTGGTCTGTGCGTGGGCCGGGGCTGCCCCTTCCACGCTGCCCGTCACTGGACGCATCTCCCGAGGTTGGCCGGGCTGACAGCTGGAGCAAGTGGGCGAAGCTGAGGGGAAGCACCAGGAGCCTCCTGATTCTCCACGGCGCCAGCACGTCCTGGAGAAGTTGGGTTTAGGTATCAGAGTGGAGAAGGGCCACACTCAGAGCCACACACACACACGTGCATTTTTTTAATCCTCTTTAAGATGGTTTGTGGAGAGGAGATTTTCATGGGTTCTTCTCCCTAGCGGGCCCTTTCTCCCCTCCAGGAAGTTCTCCGGGTCCTCTTCTCAGGGCGCTCTGCCCTGTTCTGCCAGTTTTGCTCTGGAACCCTGCTCTCGAGGTCGAGTGGACAAGACTCCCGGGTGGAGACCAGTTAGGAGGTGGCTGCAGCGTCTCGGCAGAGCAGGTGACGGCGTGTCCGGGAAGCGGCGGGCCCGGGAGAACGGCCTCCATTCCTCATCAAGCGTTTTACTAGCTGCGAGGGTAAAGTACCTCTAGAGCTGGAAATTTCTCACCAGTTAAATAGGGATGATAGTTACCCCTTCCGACAGCATTTTTATGAAGGTAGAATCTCGTTGCACAAGAGCCTCCTGTACACCACTAAGGGGTGGACACACTGCAGTCTTTTCCAGGCAGCGTTTGCAGTGAAGTGACGCTGGGCTGCCCCGTGGCTCTGTCCCTGGCACCCGCCTGGCCGCGCCTCCAGCTGCCCCGGTGGCTGAGCCTCCTGCTGGGGCAAGGGAAGCTCTTTTGGTTTTTGGCTGGGCTGGTTTTTGTCTCAAAGCCCGGAGTCCCAGCTTAAAGGGCCCTTGCTCAGGCTTCTGTCACCTCCCTCCTTGGGGATAGACACTCAAGTCCAGACGGGTTCTCAGGTAAAGCATCCACGGAGCCAACGCCACTGACTCTTTGAGACAAGCCCGTTTAAAGTCTGTGGCTCATCTTTTCCTATTTAGAAAACTTGTCTTGCGAATAAGTGAATAGTCTGGAAGGACCTTGAAGATTGCCTCATCCCACTCACTGATTTTACCAACGGGGAAACTGAGCGACGGGGAAGAAAGCACCTCGCGCATGATCGCAGGGTGAGACGAGAGGCAGAGCTGGGCGAATCCCCTTCACCCTTCGTCACAGAACCTCTTCATTGGGGTGTAGTTGGCTTGGCTGTCATCTTCGCTCTGTCATCCTGGGCCATGTGTCCTGTGTGGCTGCAGCCACAGGTCAGCGAGGACAGGTGGGAGCAGCTGTCCATCTCCACCGTCGTTCACTTACCAAGTGTGTCGTTCACTTACCAAGTGTTACTAAGTCCCACCTTGGTGCCAAGTGCCAAGCACATGAGATAAAGGCGCCTGCAAGGTGTTCAGAATTCAGAGATGAAGGGAGACCAGCAAACGGTCTCCAGGAGGCCATGCCGTGCAACAGAACTTTCCTCCTGTCCACTGCCTGCATTTTGTATTTGTGTATATATGATGGCATCAACTCTCCTCACATATAGGTTATTATGAGACTGGAAAAAACATCAAATACCATCCTTTGATGAAGGCCAGGGACGGGATCCTTGAGTAACTGCCCCCAGGGGCTCAGTCGCCCTCCTTTATTCATTCCCTTACAAAATATTTGCTGAATCTCCGGTTTGAACCAGGCCCTACTGTAGGTACCAGGGATGCAAAGATAAAGGAATGACCATCCTATCTCCCAAGAAACTAAAAATCCAGTAGAGAAATAAATGATAATGGATAATGTACAAAATAAGGTTGATGCCTAGGGGAAAGTCTGCCTTGGGACATCTGAAATGGCTTCCTGAAGGAGGTGGCTTGTGAGTTGAGACCATGGAAGAAGGGGAAGGAGTCTGCTGATCTGGTAAAGGGGGAAGGCATTCTGGGAAAAGAAAGCAGCCTCTGCCAAGCCAAGAGAGTGAGAAAGCTCACAAATCCTGGAAAACAGCAGGCACCGGTGATTGCTGGTGTATGAAGTCGAAGAACGATCACCAGAAAATGGGTGTACCCGTCAGCAGGACCTGTGCCATGCTCAGGAGAGAGGGCTACCTCCTGCAGACCATGGAGGACTCCTGAGAGTTTAAGGAGAGGATGAGATGGCGAGCTTGGTCTTCAGAAGCCTCGCTCACGCAGCAGGGTGGAGGTGGGAGGCAGGAGACCGGTGAGGAGGCTGATCCCTAATCCAGACAAAGCCCCACTGATGAGGGCAGTGGCAGAACTTGATTTTCTGTGTGACTCACCTATTGCCAAGCTTATCTGAGTGACGGTGCTGGCCATGACCCGTAACCAAGAAGCGGGAAGTTACACACTTCCGTCTCCAAAACTGTGATTCATGGTCTTGACAATGTGGCTTGTGTTAAGAGCCCACCCTCTCCCCACTCAGCTGGAATGGTTTAAGGCATCACAGAGGATCCATGGGACATCCAAGCTCTCTTGCCCAATAGAGAAGCTGATATGTCCTTGAACTTCTAAGGGTTCTTGGGAAGGTGGGTTTTGATAACCTTTCATCCATTTTCCCACCATGAATACAAACTCACTACTGAGCTTGTGGTTTTGGTAAATCTAAGAGCCTTTTGCAAACAAGGCAGCCTGGCAAAGTCACTGTGTTGTGGAATTTAAGAGAAGTTCAATTACTTGAGTATAGAGAGGCCAGGACTCAGGAATGATTTTGAGAAGGAAAAATGGTTTATTGACGGCCGGCCGGACTCGGGAGCTTTCAGTTTGAATCCCGAGCCCTGAACAAGATTTTCAAAAGTTTTTTATACAGAGAGGAAAGACCAAATGGTCCCTTTGTTTCAGTTCTCAATAGGCTTCAATTAGCATATATCTTCTACATCTTAGGTAAGCTTTTAGCATGGACTCCAGACATTCTAGATAAGCCTTTAGCGTATTTGGTTTTTGCATTTCTCCTAAATACTTAAAGTTTATAGCCCTTGCATTGTTAAACATTTCCTGGGACTGGAGCCGCTGCCACTGTCCCTAAGGGCAGGACTGCAGCCTCTTACCGTTCCACACCCACAAGTCAAACAACTTAGTCATCTCTGAAGAGACAAAGAGCCCTCCACCCATAGCCCACATCAACTGGACCCTCTTTCATCTGAGAGGCACTGGCTCAGCTCTCTCTAGCCTTCAGGCTTCTGCTCCTTTTCCTAAAATGCCTTCCATTCACCTGACTTTTTGTGACTGTGTTTTGGAGTCTTGCACATCCAACTCCAAATTCCAGCTCTGCCATGCCTTAGGGGTATGATCACCCCCAAAAAGTGCTGTGAGCCCCAGAGGTCTGCATATGGAATGGTGGCCATGGTCATTACTGCTGAGGTGTTGTAGGGTTAGAGATCAGGTTTGTGAAGTGTCCAAACAGTGCCCACCCCACAGCCAACGCTCGATAGTCCATAGCTGATGTGATTAGGTGAGACTCTAGTTTAATAATCCACCGTGAGAGTTTGTAATCCTCCACTGAAAAGAACAAAGTGAAGTGCTGATAGAATTGGTAATACATCTTCAAATAGTTTTCGTACCCAGGGTAACTAAACCTGGCTCCTGAGATCTACTTGATTTCCAGATCTGGCTGTGAAATCCTTCAGTAAGTTATAAGTAAGTGGCAGCTTGCTAATAAGGAACTTGAAATTAAGAGCAAAAATAAGGAGAGAAGTTCTATGATACAGGGAAAAGTTGCAGATCGCCAGGTCCTATGCTCAAACAGAAGAGCTTGGAAGACAAATGGCCATCTTGGTGGAACCTTCTGTGCTGTGTGCTGCTGGGATAGTGCTCTCCAAGTAGCATGAGTGTTTGATTTCATTACATTGAAAGAATTGTTCAGTGTTAGGGCAAGTTACTGACAAGGGTGTGGAATCATTTAAGAGGAGGTTAAAAAAAAAAAGAATAAAAATGAGGTATGTGATGAGATGAGCCCTTCTGGCTATTGCAAGTGCAAACCTGCCTGCAGCCTAGGAGAAAATGTGTGTGGCACGCATGCTGACAACCTGGGGCCACTTGAGTAAATTCTTCAAAACTAAGTTCATTCTCTTCTAACAGGACTTGAAATATCTGCTGACACTTTCCTCATTCTGGTGATCCCTCAGATTTTCAAATTTAGCTTGACTTCATTAATCAATCTGGGATTAATTTGTTTTGCTTTAATTCTTTTGTTTTTTATAACACAACAGCCTTAATAGGAAACATTTTTAAAAACCATCCTTAATTTCCCTTGATACTACAACTGTTTTCATATTCATATTTTCATTTTCATACAACTATTTCATATTCATATTCATGTTCTTTTTGGTCTTTTTGTACCTATTTATTTCTTATTAGCCATCAGAGTAAATCTGAAAGAGTTCTGTTATTAAGCCTGCTTGAATAATGAAGAAATTGATGCGGATCAGCAGGATATCCCTGTCTACATATAATAACATGACTTTAAAATGCTGTTTGACCTAATGTAAGGGGGAAATGGAAAGGAGAAATGAGTTTATATGGCTACAAGTCTCTAAAAAAGAGTCTGGAGATTGTCAGAAGGATTGCCCTTATGCACACATGAGCAGAGTCTCAGAGACAGATAAAGTAGATACAATCCCAGGTACTGGTTCTTTTGAGGGCTAAAGAGACCCATGGGTTCTATGGTCATGGCAGATGGGGTTCACTGCCATGTCAGATGGCCCTTCTTTGGAGCTGGTGTTTCTGCGTGATGGAACTGGACTCAGATGGGATCTCTTTTCACAAGACTTTCATGCTACTTCACTGGAATTGTAGCTGGTGTTGGGGTTTAAGATATATTTAGGGGATTTGAATCTCTGGACTGAGAATATGATAGCCAGGCCCTGAGCCTCAACAGACTTCATCTCCTACACTCTGATTTATTGGACTTACCCCACTCAGCTAACATGGAGTTGAAGAAGGTCAACCACCACACCATGGAGCCTAGAGTGCCTACAACTGAGCAGGAGGATTGCATCCAGTATCCATGTGGAATCTAAGCCCCCACTTGACATAGATGTGCAATGGACACAACCAATCCAATGTCCACAGAGAAAATGTGGCATTGGTGTGGGAAGGGTGGCCATGGTGGCTGCTGGGTGTGGGGAATGGGAGGAAGAGATGAGGTGGGGAGGCGTTTTTGGGACTTGGAGTTGTCCTGGGTGGTGCTTCATGGACAACTACGGGACATTGTAGATCCCCCCAGGGCCCACTGGATGGAACGTGGGAGAGTGTGGGCTATGATGTGGACCATTGACTATGGGGTGCAGCGATGCCCAGAGATGTACCTACCAGGTGCAATGGATGTGTCATGATGATTGGGAGAGAGTGTTGCTGTGGGGGGAGTGGGGAGTGGGGACGGTGGGGTTGAATGGGACTTCATATTTTTTGAATGTAATATTTTTTAAAAAATGAATAAAAAATAATAATAAAATAAAATCTAAAAAAAAAAAAAGAGTTCATTAATATTACCCTAACTGGTATGTGTAGCAAATGGCTGAATCAGGAGTAAAAATCAAGAATGACTCCAAAACCCAAGCTCTGTCTCCTTGCCCCCAGCTGTGACGTTGGCCACACAGCCTGGCACATAATCGATATATAATTTTTCTCATTTTTTTTAACTTGTCATCAGTAGTGATTGTAGATCAGTAAATCAGTCATCAGTGAACAGCATGGAATTATGTCAACTAAGGCTCACCAGCCAATCCCTAGAAAAAGCCACCGACAGATTGACAACTTGAAAAGCTATGTCGTAGGAAGTCTCTGAAGATGAGAGGAGAAACAGATAATTAATGTGAATAATAAAAATAAGATGTTTTCATTTGGGAAAAAATGCTGCAACTTTAGAACCAGGTCAATTGAGACTGCCTGCAATTGCTGTCAGATTTTCCAAACCACTTCTTGAGCACGTGGCTCTAAAGCTTTCTTATTGTTCTTGTCAATAAACCCATTTAATACTCTGCAAACTAAATGTAGAATTAGGCACCAGGGCGGCAAGTGCTAATGAATTGCAAATCATAGAAGGAGAAGAAAAACAGCTTCCATTTACTTCATACACATAGCATAAAAGGGGTGATTGCCTTCCATCTAGGAGCCGATGCCATGCGAAAGATGGCACGATGTGCCAGTGGGGTGGGTGCCACAATATTTTGAACTGTCAAAATCATGCAGAAAAGACAGAGTTCCCACATACCCCCCTTCTCACAGTTTTCCTTATTATTGGTACTTTGCGTAAGTGTGGTGCTTTTGTTACAATTGATGAAACTATATTATTTATAATTATACTGTTAACTATAGTCCATAGTTTACATTAGGGTCCACTGTGTAGTACAGTCCTATGGTTTTTAAAAAATTGTTACTGTAGTAACATATATATGTATACTCTAAAATTCCCCCTTTTAATCACATGCAAGTACTTAATTCATTGGTGTTAATTACACTCACCAGGTTGTACTACCATCATCACCGTCCATTCCCAAAACTTTTCTATTACCCCAAACAGAAATCCTGTTCCAATTAAGCATTAACTCCACATCCCCCATCCCCACGCCCACCCTTGGTAACCTGTGCTCTAGTTTCTGAGTCTATGGATTTGTTTATTCTAATTATTTCAAATCTGTGAGCTCATGCAACTCTTGTCCTTTGTGTCGGGCTTATCTCCCGCAACATGATGTCCTCAAGGCTCATCCGTGCTGTGGCAGGCATCAGGACTTCCCGTCCAGGGGTGGAAAATGCGCCGTTGTTTGTGGACGGCACGTTGCCTTTCGCCACTCCTCTGCTGGTGGACATTTGGGTGCCTTCCACCTCTTGGCCATTGTCAACAACACTTTTGGGTGTGTGACTGGAGTGGGGTTGCCGGCCACGCGATTATCCATCCTACAGTTCACTTTCTGAGGAACTCGTCGCTCTCCCAGAACTCAAAGTAGAAGGAGGCAGACTTGGGGAGACCTTGACGAGCCCGGGGGAGGGAGCTCTGCTCCAGGGACTGCTCAGAACATTCAGAACGCCCTCGGCTCCTCTGTGAGTCTGGAAGGAGCACAGCCACGGTGCTAACCGCCTTAATTTGCTTTTCCTCAGACACGATGGGGAAACAGAACAGCAAGCTGGCCCCTGAGGTGATGGAGGACCTGGTGAGGAGCACGGAGTTCAACGAGCACGAGCTCAAGCAGTGGTACAAAGGCTTCCTCAAGGACTGTCCGAGCGGGAGGCTGAACCTCGAGGAGTTCCAGCAGCTCTACGTCAAGGTAGGCGGCTCTTCCCACCTCTCTGCTTCTCAGGCTGGAAACGGTTGTCTTCATAAAATGCGGCTGAACAGGGAGGGATAACTGCCCGCTTATGTCAGCTCTGGTGGTTTTTCGGATAATAAAACAGAAAGAAAATGGGCATTTAAAGTATCTGTTCCCAAGATAAGTCAATCAATCTTTTTAGGAGGTACTGGGAATTGAAGCCAGGACCTTGTACATACGTGGGAAGCAGGTGCTCAACCATTGAGCTACCTCCGCTCCCCAATGAGAGTTGGTTTTTTCATTTGTTGGTTTGTTTGTTTGTTTTTTTTTGTTTTTAAGAGGTACTGGGGATTGAACCCAGAACCCTGTATATGGGAAGCAGGTCCTCAACCACTTGAGTTATATCCGTTCCCCTCAAGCAATTTCTGAATAAGAGGAGTAGTTGTTAAATCAAACACTGAATAGAATTCAGGGATGACCGTATCTGGTGAAGGAGTCATAAAAATCTCAGCTAATCGTCTCTGCTGATGATCGATAAGCTGAAATTATAACATTGTTTGGCTCCTTAGAGGTATCTGCACCTCTGTCAGGTGAAGAGAAAGTCCCTGGGAGGCCTCCTTCACCATGAACAGCGCTCCCCTTTGCAGATGAGAACCCACGTTCCCTCAGCAGCCCATCTGGAAGGGGGCTCTGGCAGACACCAGGGCATCGGTGTCTACACCATGGACCCCTAACTCAGCATTTGTACTGTGTAGACCTTCATCTTTCCCTGGAGATCAGCTAAAACTGTGCCAAAGAAGGCGATATTGTTTTTGTTTGTCTGCATTTACATGTTGTTTGGGTTCTAGGTTTGGCATGATCCCAATTTCAATTTTGCATATTATATATGTTATGCCTGCAGAAGAAATGAAATTCAGATTAGGAAATCTTTCCTTTATCTTGTGTTTGTAGTAAGTGTCAATTTGGGCAATATGAGCCATCCGGAGGCATATAATGGTTGTAGTAAACATTGTCTTTATCTCCTGAAGTTGACTGTTTCACAAACCCTGTGGCCCAGCAATTCCAATTCTTGCACATGAACAAGAAATGACATGTATAGAAATGCCCGTAGCTGCACTGATCACAATAGCAAAACCTGGAAGTAAGCCAAATGCCCATCAAAGGGAGGACAGAAAATGAACTGTGGTATATTCACAAGCTAACAGGTTGTCCTGCGGTCAACACGTTTGAACTAAGGCAACAATAAAACATTAAGTGCAAAAAGTAAGTCCCAAAAGATTCTTAATAAAACACAAGGGACACGAAAATAAACTTGGCGGGACTACAAACATATGCAGTAAAATCCTATACAAAGGAAAGCAAGGAAGTGATGAACCCAAGATTTAGGCCGATGTTATTCTGGTGGGGAAGGGGCCGGGGATGGAATGGGGGCATGGCCATGGGCTTAGAGATCGATGGTTGTCCACCCCGTAGTTGAACGGCAGGTTTTCAGGGGCCTGGTGCGTTGCTGAAAGCTAACCCACCGACTGAATAAACACATGAGAGGCCGCGGGGACCGCTGACGGCCGGGGTGGACCCGGCATCATGAGTCACAGGTGCATACAAAGCTATCCTTACACGGACATAGTAAGGTGCACATACAGCTGTAGTCATCTTATAAGATTCAGGTAATTAGGCATTAGCATGCAGAGGGCTTTCCTATGGAAGGGCTGAGAAAGGCAGCTCCTGTTCAGTGGCTGTCAACTGCGCGTGTGGAGAGGTGGGGTGGTATGTCTTTCCTGGATGATTGCTCTCCTCAGTCTTCAGAGCCACCGCTTCCACCGTTTCTTCGCTCAGGAGTTAGCTTGTGCCTCAGAACTCTCTTCACCACCAGCCCCCTAGGAAAGTACAGACAAGTGACATTTGTCCAAGTCACCTTCATGTCGCGAAAGGTCATGCAAGCTGTCGCCCCCGTTCAAGAGGGTTGGTGTGCCTCACTCCTCGGTATTTTTTTGAAAAGAGATGGGGTTTGCCTTTGAGGAGACAGTTGACGTGCGGAAAATGTATTTCACGCGTGGACTGTAAGTAGCTGACCCTGCGAGAGCCGCAGCCTCAAGCCAGGGCGCGTGAACTTTGACCTCGCCTCTGCATCTTACGTTACAGCTGATGTGGACGTGCCCACTCCAGCCCCGCTTTCCGCTCCTGCCCAGCCCAGGTGTTTCAAGAGGGGAAGAGATGCCTTTCTGGACTTAGTTTATGTTCTCGCCATCCTCTTCTTGTAGCCTCTCAACAGCCACGCGCCAACCTGGCTGCGTTCTCGTGCCAAATAGAAAGCAGGAGAAGTCCTCCTCTCCTTCCAGAGCTGTCCAAGGACAGGATGCAGGGGACAGTCCCAGAGGCCATGGCCACACAGGACCTGAGGGAGAAGCCCGGGTCAAGGTGGGGTAGGCAAGGGGCCCGGGAGCAGCCTCTCCTGACGTGACGAGAGGCTCAGGGGAGCGACGTGGCTCTGGGGTTGAGCGCCTGCTTCCCGAGGATGAGGTCCCGGGTCTAATCCCCAGGACCCCCTGAAAAAAAAAGGTGAGGCTCTGGCCAACGAGGCAGTTTGCCCAAGGCCGCAAAAAAGAGCGACGGTGGGACGGACATGGGAGTCTGGGGCACTGACGCCCACAGGGCACCCCGCCCCGCCGGGTTCCCACAGCACTTGCCTCTTCCTTCTGTTAGAGGGTGGCGTGACCTGGGGGTCTCCGACGGCAGGGCCCAGCTCCTCCACGTGGGTGAGCACAGGGCCCTGCACTCATTCCGCTCACTCGGGGACCGTGGAGTGGCCCCGGGCGAGAGCCGCAGGCCCCGTCGCTTCTGGAACGGGA
Source organism: Dasypus novemcinctus (assembly GCF_030445035.2). Classification (NCBI taxonomy): domain Eukaryota; kingdom Metazoa; phylum Chordata; class Mammalia; order Cingulata; family Dasypodidae; genus Dasypus; species Dasypus novemcinctus. Next base: position 7,593,374 of record NC_080697.1, read on the forward strand.
GGAGCAGTCGGATAGAGTGTTTGCGTGTTCATCATGGAATCCACCGCGTGCGCGTGGAGACTCCTACGTGCGTGAAACATCCCGCAAGCCTCAGTGGAGTCCACCCAGAAGGCGGACATGCCAGGCCCTGATTCTTCTCCCCACTTTACAGACGAGAAAACTGAGGCTCAGAAAAACAAGACCCTCGGCCCAAAGTCACGGGAGCGAAGGCGGGACGGACGAGGCCCGGGCGGCTGATGCCCTCTGCGCGCACGTGGCCTGGGCTTGCCCACCCGATCCCCTCGCCTCGCCCCTCCCGCCCACCCTCCGCACGGCTGCCAGAGCGAGCCTCGTAAACCAGGCCCTCCCCGGTGGGATGCAGGTTTCATTTTTCGGTCGTGGACCCCACAGCCACCGCGTGCCGGGCCATGTAGACCGGTGGCTCTCAGAGCCGGCCGCAGCGCACACCTCGGCAAGCGTGTCCGGTGGGGTCGGGCTGAACGCTTGCCCAGGGCGCCTGGTGGGGGAGCCGGGAGGAGCAGGCAGTGGGCAGAGCATGGACAGCTCTGCTCCCCAGGCTGTCCCGGGCCAGGCGGGAAGACACGATCAGCCACCAGACAAGGTCTCATGGCATAAACGGGGCCAAGTGAGAGAACGAGAGGGTCGTTTCAAGAGGGTCTATGGGAACAAGAACCGGCTTCGCGCAGCGGTGGCAGGAAGACTTGCCTCTTGGCTTTTTAGAATACGACACGTCTCCCAGTTGCTGTTATTCTGCCTATTTTTCTAGCCTGGTGCTTTTCCTGCTCTGTCGCCACATGCAAACCCAGAGCCCTGTCGTGTCTTTTTTCGTTTCCTAGGCTGCTGAGGCAATTACGTGCCATCGGTCAGCTTAAACAATGGGTGTGTATCAGCTTCCAGTTTGGATGCTAAAAGAGAGTCCAGCCCAAGGTGTCATCAGGGTGCTGGTTTCCTCCTGCAGACTCGGGCGCTCCGGGGCGGGCTGCAGGCAAGCCTGGGTCCTTGGCTTGGCACTTGGCAAGGCACATGGCAGCATGGCGTCTCCCTTCTCTTCTGGGTTCCATAGATGTCCAGGCTCTGGCTTCCGCGGGCTTTCTCCCTCTCGGTCTGAATTTCATTCTCTTATAAAGGGCCAGTCATAGGATTAAGACCCATCCCAGGGAAGCGGACTTGACCCAGTGGTTAGGGCGTCTGTCTACCACATGGGAGGTCCGCGGTTCAAACCCCGGGCCTCCTTGACCCGTGTGGAGCTGGCCCATGCGCAGTGCTGATGCTCAAGGAGTGCTGTGCCACCCAGGGGTGTCCCCCGCGTAGGGGAGCCCCATGCCCAAGGAGTGCGCCCCGTAAGGAGAGCCGCCCAGCGCGAAAGAAAGTGCAGCCTGCCCAGGAATGGTGTTGCACACACGGAGAACTGACACAACACAATGATGCAACAAAAAGAAACACCAATTCCCGGTGCCACTGATAAGGATAGAAGTGGTCACAGAAGAACACACAGCGAATGGACACAGAAAGCAGACAACTGGGGGTGGTGGGAGAAATAAATTTTTTTTTAAATCTTTAAAAAAAAAAAAAGACCCATCGCAACTGGACTGGGTCACACCTCAACTGAAGTAACCTCATCGAAAGGTCCTGCTTAAATGGGTTTACACCCACAGGAATGGATTACATTTCAAAACTTGTTTTTCTGGGTACAGACAGCTTCAAACTACTGCAGTGTCTGATATAGGAGACCTTCTGTCAGGAAAGGGCTGGCACACGGGCACACGCAGGGATTTCTGTGTCTCTGGTCCTAGAAGTTGTAGCTCATGTCCCATCAGCCCCTCCATGGCACAGCTGCTGAGAGGTTGGGAAGGAAAACTTCCCATGTTGTCACCAAGAACGATGTATCTGATTCTCCCCCACACCCATGGGAATTTCCTGTTTCATATTGATTGCCAAATTGGAATCACACATTAGGATGGAGAGTGCGCAATAATAGCTGCATTTTCAGAGAAGCCGCTCCAGCTTTGAAAGAACATTGACTTTGGGGAAAAGCAAGCAACTGTGTTCAGGAGTAAGTGTCAGCTCTCCCGGGGTTGTCTTCTCTGGTGGACTGATGCCATTCCTATTTTGCTTAGCCACTATGACATCTGAAGCCAAAGAAACCGAGAAACACACCTGGCAGAGTCCTGCAAAAAGCCCTAAATAGATTTGGGTATTTGCTTGGAATTTGTACGGGTCATTTTCATCAGGAGTCATTTGGGTTGGCTTGGGTTGAGTTGAAAAGGCAGGCACAGGGTTAATTAAAAAGGTCATGGGATGTGGAAGGAGATAGACCTGAGATTAACTCCTGGCGCTGCTTTGAATCTCAGTTTCCTATCACTTCATGTGGTTGAGCCTCAAATGGAAGAATGGAAGCTAAAATGATTGGCCACTGAGAGCAAAATAATTTGCCATCAAGGTTGATGATCTCTTCATTTACTCTCACAGAGCCAAGATGGGTAATAGGTTTTGTTTCACGCGCCACATCCAATGGCAACACAGAAGAGTAGATGGAGGAGGATGTCACAGGTCAGCAGGGAAACGCACCCTAATCCAAGATCTACCACAAGCCACAAGGATGGGAGGGCCTGTGGCAGGTCTCACCCAAGGGTGTGCCACCCCGCTCCATCCCAGCTCTTAGACACTGAGCTCTGAGGCCCCGGAGCACCAGGGCTCTCCATAGCTCTCTGCTGCCAGGCAGGGCCAAGTGGTGGAGCGCAAGGCTTCTTACCCAACCCCAGTCTGATGCCTTGTCCCCACATTCCCCCACGAGAAAGGAGACACCCTTGCTCCATCCCGACTTCTCACCATTTGGCAGATGAAGAAAGAGTCTAAATTGTTCTGTGGGGCTCCAGCCCAAACTCTCATCAAACTGCCCCAATTTTTCTTCTCAGAAGAATGTGAGGCTGTGCGTGAGGCGGGGGAAGGTGCACCTGAGACAGGTAGGAGGGTCCTAGAGGCCAGTGTGATCATCCCTGAGCCAACAATTTGAATTTTAATAGAATTTGTACATAACAAAAGAGTTTCTGCCAAGTGATTCCATGTTCCTCCAAGGGACAATTTTCTAAAGAGCTTCTGTGATGTGAGCTTCAGAAGATGTCTTCCAGCTTCTCCATCCAAATGTGGGCTCATTCATTCATTCAAACACGTTTCCTTTGTGCTTTCTGTGGAGTCGACCCTGTCCTAGGCACTGCCCTCAGTAAGTCAGAGCCTGGAAGAGGAGGTATATCATCTTATTTTTGGATAATACTTTTCACTTCACAAAACCATCTTTATTTTACAACAGACTATATGAGTGGAGTGCCAAGAAATTGTCTAGACTGAAGGCACTGGAAACACAAGTCTATTCACCAAACTTCTGTTGACTCAACTACCCAGGGGTGGTCTTAAGGCAAGGTAAAAATAAAGGTTAGCATAGAATTAGAAGCTGCTAAACATTTGTTGATAAAGATATGTTAATAGAACAAAAAATATTTTCTAATTGTCAAAGGAGAATATATTATGAAAATACGGTATAATCTTTTCCATGGTTTTAGAGTTCTACTTTCAGTTTTTGTTCTTATGCTTAGAAACCTACTATCAGGAGTCAAAGGTACTCCTTATAAAAGTTGTAGGCAAACATATCATAAATATAGGGTTTTAGACACATAACCTTTGTTTGGAAGAATCTGAAGTTTTAACAAGTGTGCATCTAGTTCTGCTCCCTTTTCTGCGTGGCTTTGGGTAAGCCCCTTCCCTCGCTGGCTCAGCGTTAGCGTCTATGCAAATGAAAATCCTTGGTCTGTCCTAGAGGCTCTCAAGCTTTAGTGGGCTTGGAATGAATGCTCCATTGGCAGACTTCTGGGCCCCTTCCTCGGGGTGGCTGTTCTCCTGGGACTAGGTTACAGCCCAGAAATCTGCCTGTGCAGTAATTCCAGTGGAGGTGATCCATGAATCAGACTCTGTGAAGCACTATCCTTGGGGTTGGCAGCAGGAGTTCTATACACCGAAATGATGTATAAAATTTCACATTTATGTGCTCTCCAGGGCGAACTTTCCTCAAGCTCAGGAAGGAAGGTTCTGTTAGCCGAGAAAGGTTAAGAGTCACTCAAGTTGCTTGTAACTAGACTGCATGATGGCAGAGTTACTGGGTCTTAATTTACACCAGGGCAAATGGAGAAAGCTCCCTTCTAAACTATACTTTCCAATAAAACTTAACTGGCATAAGAATAGTAAGAGTTTCTCGTCTGCACTTCGCTAACTTTGCTTTTGGTTTGTGGATGATACTGTCCCGATCCACTCGGGGCCATGCGTTGAGTTTTAGTTCACCTAGAGGCCCATGAGGCTGCAAGGGCAGGGGCGGGGCTCAGTGAGAAAAATGATAAGTCGTGCTCATGCCCCTGAGCGCACTAGACAACTGCGGGCCCTGGGAGACAGAGTAGGCCAGGTCCCTGCCCTCGGGCGTCCTGGGCGGGTGCCAGCAGGTCTTCAGCTGCCTGCAGGCTTTAAACGTAGGTGCGCACAAATAGCTGAGATACAGAGTTTATTGTGGTCAGGGCCAGGAAGGACCAGAGGGCCGGGAAGGGGGAGCTCAGGGTGGGCTTGTGGGGAAGGCGACGTTGAGGCTGATCCTCGAAGGACAGATTGGGACAGAAGGGGCTGTCCCTCTGCCTAGAAACTCGGAAATCTCTTTGCTTAGAATCACAAAAGCTGGAACAGAAAATGGCTATTGGGTTTAGAGCCCCTGGGCATGGTGTAGGTAGGAGAGCCATCAGTGAGCATCTGTTTGTTTAAAAGAAATAAAAACAAAGAAGCAACCAAAGACCTCTGGCAGTGCTGCAGAGACAGCCAGGAAGACAACTGCTGAAAGCAAAGCTTGTCCACACCAGGGGCTCCCACCACACCCCGGGTTCCTCCCCCCTCTCCTCTCTCCTCTCTCTTCTTTCTTCTTATCACTCTAAGTGCTTCAGCTCACGATTAGCTCCCTCCACTCTCGACTCTCGCAGTGACCTGTGACTTTGGAGGGAGCAGTCCCCTCTCTTTTAGCCCGGGGTGTTGGGAAGGTCTCTTGCAACCCGCTGTTCTCTGCACCGTACCGTGCGTCCTGGGTTCTTCTGGCTTCGTTCAGGATCAGGTTCCTGAGTTTCTCTGGTCTACTTGGTTGGGAAGCAGAAGGCACCGAATCCCAGCCGTCCTTCCAAAACCACCTCAAAGGCTTCTCCCTCGGGAAGCCTGCCTCGGTCTCCCCAACTCTAAGAGACTGAAGAGGCTCTTCTCCCACTATGTTCTCATGGCCTTAGTGTGAGGCCCCTTTTAACACCAAGTGCAATGAATGTCCCATGATGATGGAGGAGGAGGTTGTTATGGGAGGAGTGGGGTGGGGGGTCTGCAAGCATCTCTTCCCTTCTCTAGGTAAAACCCCCACTCCCCAGAACCAGTACCGAGGGGTTTGGTCTGAATACACGTAAACGCAGCATGGTTTAATCAGAAGAGCTGACCGTGCACCCGGCTCTCCCACACAAGCCTTGGGAACTTGGGAAGGACATTTAGGCTGACTTTACAGTAAATTTCCTCATTGTAAAATGGGGAGAATCCTCTGAGCCCTGCTTACCTGAGAGGCTATTCCAGAAATAAGAAGGTAGAGAGTGTGGAAGTGCTTTGTAAACAGTGCATGGCCTTACCAGGGAGAGGCCGGTTAGCGGCTGCTCTATCGTAATACCTGCTCATGCAAAGGGCTTCCAGAAGGCAGGCCGCCCTGTCCATCGAGCTGTGGCATCGAGGTCTTGCTTTCCTATCAAATATTTTATCAGAAACCATCGTGACAGGGGAGGCAGATGTGACTCAATTGATACAGTGTCCGTCTATCATACGGAGGGTCCAGGGTTCAAACCAGGGCCTCCTGACCTGTGCGATGAGCTGGCCCACACTCAGTGCTGCTGCCATGCCACACAGGGATGTCCCCGCGTAGGGGACCCCTACTCGCAAGGAGAGTGCCCTGCAAGGAGAACCGCCCCGCATGAAAAAAAACAGCACAGCCCACCCAGGAGTGGCACTGCACACACGGAGAGCTGATGCAGCAAGTTGACCGCAACAAAGAAGAGACGCAGTTTCCCAGTGCCGCGGGATAATGCAAGCGGACGCAGAAGAACACACAGCTGCACAGCAAGTGGACACAGCAGACAATGGGGGGGGATAAATAAAAATAAATCTTAAAAAAAACACGGAAACCATCACGACAGTGCTGACTATTAGCTCTTCTCAATATCTGATTCAAATCAATTTTGAACATAAAACTCTCGCCTCAAAAAAAGATGTTCAGATTGATTTTCAGGGATCCAGAGTCTACATGTTAATAATAGCTAATTAGGAGTAGGTCCTCTTAGAAATGTGTTGGGAAAAGCTAGATACAGAAGATCTGTAATTCCTTCGGGAAAGTAGACATTACATAAGATTCAAAATGTCATCCAGATCGCGCTGGCGAGGATGTTGCAATTTTTAGTGAGAAGCTGGGAATTCATTTCTATTCGGAATGTTTGCCAACATGCTTGAGGCTGCACTTCAACTTGAATTAATGTGGGAAAGAAGACCTGGGGTCTGAAATCTCGAGAAGGAGATGAAAATGAAGTTACGGTTCCAGGAAATTGAGAGCCGGCGAGAGCGGCTCAGGACGGAGCGAGTGAGCGGTGTGATGGAGAAGGCACTTATCCGAGCGGTGAGGAGCGATGACCCCCGCCTCTCGGGGTGTGAACTGGTGCAGCCTGGCCCCCGCACCTTGGGGTTTTGCTTTCCCACGATCGGGCCGCCTGCCAGTTGGAGGGTCATCTCCATGATGGAATCCCAAAAGAATGCTCTTAGACGATACCTCCTCTGCTTTGTCCCCAAGATAAGGTTGGAAAGAGCCTTTCCAAGTCTCTCCGTCCACCCGCCTCTCCCAGTCCCCACTCTTCCCATGGGGAAATGGATACCCTGAAAGGGGAGAGGCTGCCCCGGGTGGCACTGTGTCTTAACTGCTCCAGTGGACATCCAAGAGGAGAAGCGAGCCAACTCCAGCCTGATTGTGGGGGTTAGAGCAAGAAGGACCTACCTTCCTCTCTTAGTTATTCTCTCCAGCTGATGATTCGAAGGGCAGACCATTTCTAGCTGGAAATAGAGCCAAAGGGGAAGAGCCAGTTTCTACGGCAGAACTGGACGTGAGGAGAGCAAGTCGTGTCCCAGGCCCCTAACTATGAAGCTGATTTTCATTCCTGGATTTTCCTGACTGTTTGAAACAGGGGGTGCTGGCCTCTGGTGTCACTGGCCCACGCTGGATCTAAGATGGGACTGGTGGGCTCGCCACGGTGGGAGTCAGGGCCTCCCTTCTGCTCCTGTGACGGACCAGGCACCTGCTGGAAGGAAGCTGCGTCACTGGTTATTTGATGCATTGATTGTTTGGGGTGATTCCTGGACCACTGCGTGCCCCTCTCTGAGAGGAGCGAGTGGAGCTTCTGGGCCTGTCCCTGTGACTCCGCTGACGTCGCCACAAGTGGAAACCGAGGACACTACGTTGCTCCTTCTGTCCCAGATGAAATCCAGGCCTATCACAACGGGGAGGGAGCCGGGACGGTCGCCATGAACTAGAACTCTGTCGATCTAGACTGTCCAAGGGCCTCATTAGCGCCAACTTATGGGAATCCCTTTGTGGCTCGTAATCCAGAGCCGCTGCTCGCAGCCATCCACCTTCAACCAACTACCAAGTGGCCTCTGTAAACAAATCGTGGGCTGAGAGCTATGGGGGATGCAAAGTTTGAGGCAGAGCAGGGCTCCACTAGCAGAAAATAGAGCCATCTACGTAAATAATTAAAAGATAGAATAGAAAATGGTATTTGCCCCAAGACAGGTGCAGATATTCTAGCCTAGGGAATTTTTGTATAAAAAGTCTTCCTGGAAGGTTTCAAGGTGCCTTGACATATAGGTGGGACTTGTAGCTGCTGTGACAACACAAGCAGGAGAACAAGCACCGAAAAACAGGGGTGGTGGGAAAATAGCAAGCAGTTCTGTTTGCTGACGTCTCAGATAACCAAAGAGGAATCAGGGAAGCAGTGGAATTGGAGGCATGACTGGGGCTCGACCACAGAGGGCTTCGAATGCCAGAAAAGCCCCAAGTCTGGAACGTCGTGGATGATCTTCCACCTTGCAAAGCTCGTCAGGACCCGTGACGTGAGTGTGGGAGCCCTCGGAGCCAGTCTTTGTACCTTTTGAAGCAATACGGCTGCCGACCAAGTCAGAGAAGGCGCTTTTCCTTTTCTCTCCTAAACGTCTGGGACTCAAGGAGTCGAGCTGCAAGTGTCCTCCAGGATGGCTTAGCGGGAAGCGGACTTGGCTCAGCGAATAGAGCGTCCGTCTACCATATGGAGGGTCCGGGGTTCAAACCCAGGGCCTCCTGACCAGTGTGGAGCTGGCCCACGCGCAGTGCTGATGTGCGCAAGGAGTGCCCTGCCACGCAGGGGTGTCCCCCACGCAGGGGAGCCCCACGCACAAGGAGTGCACCCCATAAGGAGAGCCGCCCAGCGCGAAAGAAAGTGTAGCCTGCCCAGGAATGGCGCCGCACACACAGAGAGCTGACGCAGCAAGATGACACAACAAAGAGAAACACAGATTCCCAGTGCCGCTGATAAGGATAGATGCAGTCTCAGAAGAACACACAGCGAATGGACACAGAGAGAAGACAATGGGGGGGGGGGCAGGGAAGAAAAATAAATAAAAAATAAATCTTAAAAGAAAAACAAGAATGGCTTAGAGGCAGAAGTTGACTCCATCTAGTCATGAAATTCGTGTTGTTTGCACCTTGCGTGTCCAGCACACTTGGGAGGGGGCAGGTGAGACATCACAGAGGCTCCACGTCTTCTGGGGAAGTAGAGGCAGGGGCAGGCCAGGCCTCGGGGCAGTGAGGTCCCAGGGAGGCTGGACGTGGGCGGGTGGGGCGGGAGGCAAAGCTCTCTGTCCACACAGCAGGTGGTGAGGAGAAGGGCAGGGGGTGGGCGAGGCCCGAGAGCGCTGGACCCTGCGCAGTGGGCATGGCTCCTGTCCCCCAGCCCCCCAGCCAGGTCCTGGCTGTCACCCGTCATCCCGTGTCCGTTCCCAGCTACAGGCACCTGCCCCGGACAATCCACTTGCTCTGGGAGAGTCGGTCCCTGGGCCTCCACGTCTCCCTGTGTTGTTGTTGTTTTCATAATTAGTCTTTTTTTAAAAATTTCTCCCCACTCCCCCCCGCACCCCGGTTGTCTGCTCTCTATGTCCATGCGCTGGGTGTTCTTCTGTGTCCGCTTGTATTCTTGTCAGGAGCACTGGGAATCTGTGTTTCTTTTTGTTGCGTCATCTTGCTGTGTCAGCTCTCCATGTGTGCAGCGCCATTCCTGGGCAGGCTGCACTTTCCTTCGCACTGGACGGCTCTCCTTACAGGGCACACTCATTGTGCGTGGGGCTCCCCTACACGGGGGACACCCCTGCGTGGCACGGCACTCCCTGTGCACGGCACTGCATGTGGGCCAGCTCCACACGGGTCAGGGGGCCCTGGGTTTGAACCGCAGACCTCCTGTGTGGTAGGCGGACACCCTATCCACTGGGCCAAATCCACTTCCCTCCCTTGTGTTTTTGAGTGTTGATTTTTCATTACGAAGTAGTGCAAAGATGTAAGTCGTGTGCATTACCGTTTGGGGCTTGGATGGCGTCTTATCAGGCCCAGAGGAGAGCTGAGAACGCCGCTGACCTCCCGGCAAGGTGGCTGCTCCCCTGGAGCCACGCATGGCTGTGACCCTCGGCCCTGCCCCGGAGGAGCCCGGGGGTTCCGGCAGGGCATTTCTGTTCCCTTACTTCAGATTCCTCGTCCCCGGAAGTGCATCTTGCTATCCTCCTTACAAGGGGTAAAAGATGCTCCATCAGTGGGGAAGGTGAGCGCGGCAAGGAAACCGCCGCTATTTCTGAGGCCGCGCTCCGTGGACAGAAGCCCTGGCCCCGCTGTCCGTGGCTGGTGCCGTTACTGTCCCCACGGGGCGGGGAGACTGTTTGGCTTCATCCAGGCCAACAGCCCTGCCTGCCTTCCCCAGAACCCCCCTAGGTGGGTCCAGGTGTCAGAGGGGTCCCCCAGCGGCGGGGCGGGGAGGGGAGCTGGGGAGAGGGAGCAGCCGGTGGGGGAATCTCCCGGAGCCCTGGGGCAGGTGGTGACACCCGAAGGCAGCCAGGTGGAGAGCGGGGAGGGGGCTGGTGCACAGCCCCCCTGCAGGCTGACCCCTGGGGGGAGGGGCACGGGGGCACCTGCTCCCCTCTGGCGGTGGTCAAGGTCCCCGGAGGCTGCGGGGACGTCCCTGCCTGGGGGAAGTGGCACTGCCTTACAACGAACACGGTAGGAAACCTGGCCCCTGGAGTCCCTTCTGGAATAAATCAAAAGCTGCCTGGACGGGGATGAGTAATGCTCGGAGGATAATAATAGCTAGACCTGACGCGGTGGGGCCAGCCCGCCCCGGGCGCTTCCCGCGAGTTAACTCGTTCATCCTTGCGGGGGAATACGAGCAGGCGTCGTTACTGCCTCGATTTTACAAATGAGGAAACGTGTCACCAAGAGGTGACACAGCTTCACCGGGCCCCTGGGCACTCACGCTCACGGCCGAGCTCTTTCCCATGCCTGGAGAGCCCTGCTGAGCAGCCCAGGCAGCCCCGGTCGCCACCGACAAGAGCGGATTCTGTTCCTTGCTTTACATTTTAAAATTTCAAGTCAACGGCCTGGCGGTTCGAGGCCCGAGCCGGACAGCTGCGTCCCTTGCGCTGCAGGCCCATCGCCTCCCCTCCCCAGGTCCTCGCCTCGGCAGGCGGAACGGGCCTGCCTCACCTGCCTCCGGGGCGGTGGGGGGGCCCGGGTGGGGCGAGGGTCTAGTGTGGGGGTTCCATGGGCAGTGCTGGAGGCGGTCAGCCGAAGCTGGGGCGGGTGGGCTGTGTGCGAGGCCTCGAGGCTCCCGCCGTGACCACCAGTGAGGGGGCAGCCACAGTGAGTGCCCCCTGCCAATCATGGCCCTTGTGGCTGTGGCCTCCTGCCATGACCAAGGCTACAAATCTAGATGCATGCTTTCCCGGTCCACGAGGTGAGAAGGTGCATCTCAGCCATCACCCAATAACAAAAACCAGCTGGTTGAAAGAACCAATGCATAGATGAACAAAGAACTGTCTTCCAGCTTCCCTGAAATCCTATTCAAGGAAACAGCAAAAGTGTGCTATCCAGAGCAGTAGAGCTGCAGAGATTCACGACGAGCCATTCCATGTGGAATGATGAGATGAGTAGAATGCAGCACAACATAGCAAGTAACAGCACCCACTCCCACATCACGTGGTTAGCGGATTTCCTTGTGAGCGCGTGAGGCAGTGGCCAGCAAAAGAGAGTGGCCAATGGGCTTCTTTCAATGCTGTTTTCCCAAAGAGGAAATGGAAGTAGGCTAAAACGTGAAACTCAAGATGTCCAGTATGAAGAAGCTACCCAACAACTTGAAATTAGACTGCTTATATCGAGCTCCTACGAGGATTGTCCAAGAAAAAAGGTAGAAACTGAAAGGATTTTCCTTTAGAAGAAAGGCAAGGGCCACCGTAAGAGACATAGATGGTCTTTGAAAATAGATGGCTCCGTCTGCTCTCTAAGTCAGTCTCCCCGACTAGCCAAGGCAAGCCTTATTTGTATCCATGTTCTTTTAAAAAAAGGCGACATGCCTGCTAGGAGCTCGATGAAGGGTGACATCGTGTTAGAGCGAACGTGTTGAGGCTCCACAGCTCAGCCCCAGTCAAATCTCTCGCAGACTCAGAAGCTGGTGCCTGGAGACGTCTTTCAAGAGGACATAGCTGGGTTGCCAGGGTAACTCACGGATGGGGATCTCACCGGCTTTGGGAGAGATTACATAAGACAAGCCCAGCTGGGGATAGCCACGGAGGTCCTGGGGCTGCTTTGCATCGGCTGTCAGGGTGGTGTCGTGTGAGGAGAGCACCGCTAGACACTGGGTCGGCCACCTGACTGCAGAAGTCTCAGTGGCCAGACTGATGTCGCTCGGAGTAGCCGAGGACTCCCGTTGAAGGATTGGCAATTTCCTGTATCTTGGTATTAGGGACATGTGGTCATATGTGTTTATTGTTCAAATGGCCCTGGAAGGACCAATCTCAGTTAATTAATAACTTTCAATGGAGGAGACATGAAGCTCCAGCTGAGTGTTTACATCTATGTAAATTCAATTTATTTTTGTGGGTGTGTTAGTATATAAATTCAGCCGAGTGTGCCAGGAGCTCAGGTAGTTTCAGCAGGCCTGAAGATCATCTTTCTCTTACGGAACGCCCAGGCCAGCGAGGCAGCTCTGCTCTGGAGGCCCTTTGGGACTCAGGCTCCTTCTCTCCTGGTGTTCCCTCCAGAGGGTGGCCCTGATTCACATGACCCCAAATGTCTGGGTACAGGTCACATTTCCAGCTAGTGAGAAGGAGAAAAGGGAAGGAGTGGGGGAGCGTGCCCCTCCCTTGCATGCGTCACCTTGCCCCATATCCAGAGCCGGATCTCCTGGCAACACCTAGCTGCAAGGGACACTGGGACAATGGCCTTGCTTGGGAATGGCCATCTGCCCAGCTAAAAGTCCATTTCTATGGAAGGAGAGGAGACTAGATAATGAGCGAGAGCCAGCGGCTTCTTTCCAGTGGGTATGTTTTTGGAGGGGTCCTTTCTGTCATCAGCCTCTTTTTTTTTTTCTGTTATCAGCCTCTCTTCTGAAGGTCAAAGGCAGAATGTGCAGTTATTTGAGCTTCCCTGTGGGTGCGATATGAAGCTTTGACAAGGAGGAATGGACTCACTTCTGCTTTACTAAATATGATCGGTGCCAAGTGCCCCCTCTTGCTGCCGGGGCTCCTGCCTGACAACCGCCCTAGGGCTCTTCTGTGCGGGACGCCCTGGGGCCTGATGGAAACTTTAGCAGAGCAGAGTGAGTGAAACGTGGTCACAAAGGCCCACCGATGGTCGCTTCATATGCTGCTGGCATTGGGGTCTGTTTTAATACACAAGGAACTGTTGTCCATAACTTGAGAGAGTGTAAAGCCCCTCTGCCATCTCTACCCTCTTCCTGAGAGTCCACTCTCCCAGTCTTTATTCCCACAGGGGAGCCCTTGTGGGGTGTGCAGCTGGTCGTGTAGACCGTGACTAGTGCTTTTGTTCCTCTTCTGGCATCAGCTTGGCAGCAGAGGCATTTATTTACCTACCTGAACTGAATATCACATAAAAAGTAAGTTTGGGTGGTATTAGATGAACATGGCATCAAATGAGGCACAAGTAACCAGCAACTATTGAGAGAAGCTGAGGCACAGGGGCATGGACCCACAATTACACTCAGTAAGATTTCTTCATGCAGAGTGACTATTTGGTCTTTTTATTTCATCCATCCATCCATCCATCCAACTATCCAATCATCCATCCATCCATCCATCTATCCATCCATCCATCCATCCATCCATCCATCCATCCATCCAATCATGCAGTCATCCATCTATCCATCCATCCAATCATCCATTCACCCACTCATCCATCAATGCATCCATCCATTTATCCAATCATCCATCCATCCATCCATCAATGCATCACCCACCCATCCATCCATCCAATCATCCATTCACTCATTCATGCATCAATGCATCCATCCATTCATCCACCCATCCTTCCATCCATCAGTGTATCTATCCATTCCTCCATCAATGCATGCATCCATCCATCTAATCATCCATTCACCCACTCATCCATCAATGCATCCATCCATCCATCCAATCATCATCCACTCATCCATCCATCCATCCACCCACCCATCCATTTATCCATCCATTAATCCATTAAGCATTATTGAACATCTGCTTTACACAAGGCTGGAATTAAAAGCTGGGGATACTGAAATGAACCAAGAGCCATGTTCTCTGCTTTCAAGGAGCTCAGTCAATGGGGGGGTAGTCAAGGCAGTGATAATGCAGCGAGGCAAGTGTTGTGCTCAGTGCAAGCAATGTGTCATGAGAAATGCATAGGGCTGAGAGTCTAGACAGGCTTCCCAGAAGGCATCGTACCTGAACCATATCTTGGCAGAGTGAACCAGGTGGAGATGAAATGCAGGGACGCCGGGCAATGGGAAGCATTTGTAGTCTTTTGTTTTTCTTGCTGAGATTTATTTCTTCCTCCTCCTTGTCCACAAAATCATCTTGCAAGGCAAGATCCTAAATATTTCTAAGCCTCTCTAAAAATACACCCATAATCTAATGGAAACAAGCACGTTGGCAAGACGTCCCCTTCCTGCCCATTAGTCAGCCCTTTATCGGAACAGCGCGTCGAGGACCAAGAACATGACGCTGGATCACAATGTGTTAGTGACGTGGGGCTGGAGCGATCCGGATGCTCCCCCACCCTGCCGTGTGTTTCCAAGGAATCTTCCTCTGAACTCTGGCCAGGCTGGGACGGCAGCGCAAGACCCTGAACTCTGCTCGCTTTGATCCGGTGGTGCCAGGCTTGGCTCCATTTCTCAGGGACGATGGAAACCTTTATTCCACTCACGCAAGCTGTCGTGACGTCGTCCTGGTCCTGGTGGTAGTTTTGAGAAAGACAAAGGAAAGGGAAAGGGGATGGTGCTTGTGTTTATTGAGTTCCCACTATGTGCCAAGTAAATGCGAGAGAAGGAGAGGAGAGGAGAGTGCGTGGGAATCGTATAAATAGCAGCAGCCGGAGCAGCAGCCACAAAAGGGAAAACAAGAACAATGAAACGGCAAACATTTATACTGCACCTACTATGTGCTGGGCACGCTTCTAAGCAGGCGTTTAAATCACACAACATTCTTCGGAGTAAGTGCCATGGCTATCCCCATTTTACAGATGAGGCAACTGAGGCACCGAGAGAAAGCGGCACGTCCGAGGCCACGCCACTAGTGACTGGGTAAGAGCTGGTTTCCCAGCTCTGCCCTTACCACGTGGCCTTGAGCGAAGCTATGTAAACTCTCAGCCTCAGTTTCTTCGTCTAAGAGCAGGCGAAAGCAATGCCTCCCACACAGCTCTGTGGTGGGGACCAGGGCTCTTACTGCAAGACGTGGAACGAGAGCAAGACCTGCCACGCCAGTGATGAGCTGTGTCTTTTGCTTTTTCATTTTTATGCTGAGAGACCAAACTCAAATAGAGACGAGATGAAGGATGGTCATGCCTTGTAACCAGATGGGGTACTGAGCTTGCCCACGGCCGCTTTGGGGGGGCCAGAGGCCGGGCTTCTTCCAGGCCAGGTGAAGTTTGGATGATTACTCTGGGGGGATCCACCCAAGACTCCCCACAGGAGACACTGGCACTCCCAGGCTGAAGCCAGCCAGTCCCTCAGCCCCCTTTTCCTGTGTCTTTTTCCCTGTGTTCCCCAGTTCCTCACCCAGTGCCCACCTACACGCTGTCTCCCTCCCCTCGCCCAGGGCTGCGGCCCAGAAAGCCTTTAATCTGTTTATTTACACTAAATTAGCAAAGACTGATTAGGCTTAACGGGTACATCAAGGAACCCGAAGGAGTAGTGCTGAAATCTTAGGGTGCGTGAAGGAGAGCTTTACATTCTGAAATGCACATCACACTGGGAGCAAAGCAAAGCTAGGCTTTGTCCAGGGATGGGAATGTGACAAGCCGTGCCCTTCCCTCAAGGCAGTGGGTGGGGAGGCGGGGAGGGAGGTGGGCGTGCTGGAAAGCTGGCGCCTTCTGTGGCGTTGGGACCCTCATCACGATGGGACCCTGAGGTCGGAGGCTCCAGCCCCCTGCCTGAGGATGGCAGCAGAGGCTGCTCCAGTGGACGCTGGACCTGTGTGATCTCTGTGGGGCCGAGCAGCCCAGCCGCCTGGCAAGGTGCTCCCCACCCAACTGCCCTGCAGGGCGGAGGCCCCGCTGCCCCCGTGGCCACCCCAGCGGGCCAAGGGCGAGTGGGGGGGCTGGGGACGGTCAGCCCCATGGGACCTTACTGAATGGATCATGAAGAGAGAACGCTACAGCCCAAAGGAGAAGAGGCCAGGGAAGCAGGAAGCGGCTCCGGGAGCCGGCCCCGACCGTGTGCTGCATCTTTGACCTGCACGTGCCCGGTGGGGCCTCCCACTCCCCTTCTGGTTCAGTGGGAAGGAGCTGAGACCAGCAGCTGTACTTTGAAAAAGCTCCATGACGGCTCTGAAATGCACCCCACGTTCCCCCAAGCCGTGACGCGATGCTGAGCGGGGCCCGGCAGCTCTGGGCGCCATCGGTGGTTTCATCTCCCAGAAGGTGGACTTGCCCCTCGCGTGCTTCATTCATTCACTCACAGAGAGTTTCCTGAGCCCTCCTCCGAGTCGGGCTCAGTCCTCCCTGCGGGGACACGAGATGGATGGGACGCCCAGCCGTGGCTCGGGCGTGATGCCAAGCCTCCGCTCCCCTTCGCCCCATCTCCCCCTGCCTTCCGCTGACTCCCTAGGTCATCCCCCTCCTTCTTATCTCCCCTCTGGCCTCCCTCCCACTCCCTCACTCTTCCCATCTCCCCCCTCCTGTCCTGGGAGCTCAGATTTCCAGCATCTCCCCTCCCCAATCCATTGTCCATCACTGGCCGGGGAAGGCCAACGTAAGAGGACCAAGAAAACACGTGGCTGCATAAGTATCAGCTGCAGGTGTGACCTCTTGAATGAGGATTAGTTACTGAGTGCACAGAAAATATTAACTCAGAAATGAGGAACTGGAGAAAACAAAGAAATGTGTTGGAAAGAAGAGCGAAATTCTTGGGAGATGTCTGACGGCCTGCGCGTGTCTGTATTGCTGAGATCATCACGGCCACATCCGGGTGACGCCTGCGGGGTGGAGAGCAGGAGCAGATGAGCAGGGAGGGACATCAGGAGACAGGGCTTCTTGTCCCAGCTCGGCCACGGGCCCCCAGGGGAGCTCAGACCAGACAGCCTCACTGCGAACGGTGTCAGGGCTAAACAGTCGTAAGGACAATCTTCTCCAAACCAAGGTTTCTTCGTATTGAACACGCGTCACTTCTCCAGGCAGGTGGGCGCATACTCGGTAGGATGCCGGCTTCCTCCCTGACCTGCGCAGGGCTCTGCAGCTGGTCCAGAACTCATTCATTCATCCCAGTTTTCATCCCGTTGCCCATAAGATAAACACGAGTCGCTCCCGCCGCCGGAGGGGTTGTGTGTCAGGTGGTCAGAAACTGCAAATCTGCCAGACAAGACCCTGCCCACAAGAGCCCCCAGTCCAGTGCTCAGATTCCTGAAAGAGGGGAGCCACGGAAGGTTGAAGAGGTGGGACGAGAGCTGGGAAACGTGTCTGTGGAGGTGGCAAGTCCGAAGGGCTTCCTGGAGGAGGTGGCGTCAAAGGTGGGCTCTGAACTGGGATAGAATTCCAGCAGGACTTTGTGGGGAGGGCGTGCTGCTGGGCAGCCCTTCTCTTCGGGCGAAGCATCCCTGGGGAGCCTCAGTGGTCCCTCCGCCCCCTCACATGTGCCACAACGTGGTGCTGGCAGGAAGTCCTGCTTTCCTGTTATAAGGCTTCCCAGTGGGGGGAGCCATTGGCTCCCCAAGGCTGAGCAAATTACACATTCCCACTGAATCCTGTTGGCAGAGCTCCGCAGCCTTCAGCACCAGAGGGTGCCAGTGACGGCGTAATTACCCCTTGTTACGAGTTTCGCCAGTTGTCATTTTCCCGAGAGCTGCGGAGACGCCCGGCCTCTGCCTGGCAGCCGCCAGGGCAGCCAGCCCGATGCGCTCCACACGGGGCGCCCGGCTGGCTCTGCCTGCTGCCCAGCTCCTCCTGAGCCGGCCAGCGTGTCCCAGCTCAGCAGTGGCCGGCGCTCGAGGGGCACGTGGCCCGGGCCAGCTCTCCTGAGCAGGAGCCCTGCCTCCAGGGAATTCCCAGGCTTGCATTTGCCACATGAGACGGTTACAAGGGGCCAAGGTGAAACGCAAGCCAGCTCGTGGGTGCACCGAGAGCCCGGGGCTTCGGGGACAGACAGAACTCGGGTCCGATTCTGGTAATCTCGTGGAAGGGCAGGGACCATGGAAATGCCCTGCAGATGCTGGCGCTGGGCACGTTACCCCTGCCCCGGAGAGTTCCCTTTTCCTTTCAGAAGCAGGGGACGGGAAAGCAGACTTGGCCCAATGGATAGGGCGTCCGCCTACCACATGAGTATTATCTTAATTTGATTCAGGGACTGATATTATTTTAAGCAGGGGTTCAGCTCTATCAAAGGTTAGTTAGGGAAGCGGACTTGGCCCAGTGGTTAGGGCATCCACCTACCACATGGGAGGTCCGCGGTTCAAACCCCGGGCCTCCTTGACCCGTGTGGAGCTGGCCCATGCGCAGTGCTGATGCGCGCAGGGAGCACCCTGCCACGCAGGGGTGTCCCCCCTAGGGGAGCCCCACGCGCAAGGAGTGCACCCGTAAGGAGAGCCGCCCAGCGCGAAAGAAAGTGCAGCCTGCCCAGGAATGGCGCCACACACAAGGAGAGCTGGCACAGCAAGATGACGCAACAAAAAAGCACACAGATTCCCGTGCCGCTGACAACAGAAGTGGACAAAGGAGAACACGTAGCAAATAGACACAGAGAACAGACAACTGGGGTCGGGGGGCAGGGAGGGAAGGGGAGAGAAATAAATAAAATAAATCTTTTTTAAAAAAAGAAGAAGCAGGGGACGGTATGCCTACTGGAGTTCGTGCCCTGCTTTTGTCACTGAATCCATGTCAGCCTCCTCCTCCTTAACTGTAGGTCCCATGAAATCATACTTCTCCTCAAAAACCTCCCCTGGTGTCCACGTATAGCATTAAATGAAGAAAAGGTCCATTGCAAAATACGGAAGTAGAGATGTATCATATGATCCAACTTTAGCAAAATATCTGCACATTTCTGCCCTCCGTCCCTCTTGCGGTCTCTCTCCACACACACACGTCCTCACATCCTTAGGTATACGTGTATCTATAGATCTACATACGTATTCCTATCTGCGCGTCTGTCTGGATGTATGTCCCTGCAGAAATGATGACAAAATCCCCCACGCGGTTGCCTTTGAGAAGGGGAACTGTGAGGGGCGCCCTTCACTCATATGTGCTTTATCACTTGAGAGTTTTGGTTAGGCCTCGAGGCAGGGCCTTAGTGGATAAGCAGAGACGGCCGAAGAAAGCTGCAGCACGAGGGTCAGGCACACGCACGTTTGTTCCGTCTGCAGAGCTGAGGCGCCAAGGCCAGGCTGAAGCGGCTCGGTCCCGGCTCCCGCGCTGCACTTCCACTCTTGCTTAAACGCCCGAGTTACTGCTCAGCATTTGCTTTGATGATGCGTTAGTTTTTAGGCATATGGATGAACACACACAGCTGGGTATGTAACTGTAGGATTAGTATGTTCGGGAAATCACGCTTGCACATACATTGCATGATCAAGAAAGGGGCGGATAACTCCAACCACTGGTGGGAATTTTACTATATTAATCAAGGAAGTTGAAGTGAGGACAGCAAGGGGCTGCTTCTGCCCAGGTTTGGCCAGCCAGTTGAAGCTGGTTTTCATACTTCATTGCTTCAACAGGATATTCTCGACCACCAAAAGCGGAATTTGGCCCAAAGAGAGGGTTGCATTTTATTACCTTCTGATTTATATACAATTCTTTTCTTTGTATTCTAATAACATGGAGAGAAATAAGTTACTTTCAAGGATTCGGTCATCCTACATCCATCATTTTCACAATACACAAGTAATTCCTTTTCATTTTAAACTAATTTTTTAAAAACCCTCCTATGGCTTCCTTTCTCAGCTGGAAAAAGTACAAATTGTATTTCCTTGCACTGTTATCAGTGACTGTAAGGAACAGAAAAGCCAACTAATGGTCACTCAAACACACAGGAGTTTATTTTTCTTATATGAAAAGAGGTGTGGAGCCGGGCCTGTCTTGAGCACTGGGTTACGCCGTCTGAACGTCCTTTAGTTCCTCTTGGCCTTTGCCTCACGAGGCAGGATGAATGCTGCAGTCCCGGGCATCACATCACTTTTCCAGTCTGGTGGAAATAGGGAAAGGGTGTCAACCGCGTCCATCGCTTTTTATCAGAAAATCAAAAGGTTTCCGAGGAGTGCCTTCCACCCACCACCTCTAGCAGACTTCCTCTTCTGTCCCTTTGGCCTAAATTATATCCCATGGCCAAAAAGAAAAAAAGGAAGGAAAAACCACCACATAGATGGATTGTCGTGATGAGTGTTGGTCCCATCAGCACCTGCCGCCCGGGGTTGGGAGCAGGGTGGCTCGAACAAGGGCAGCTGGATCAGGAAGGAGGAAGTGGGGGATGCATAAAGATGGGGACGACGGGAGCCCCCGGGGCCGACAGCCCCCCTCTCCTTTCCCCATGCTTACACTTGCCGGGCCGTCCCCAGCCCTGCCCCTCCAGCCTGCAGGCGACGAGCCATCCCCTGACCTGTGACATCCGCCCCTGGGAACGGGGCTCACCTGCTGCCAGCACGGTCAGGAGAGCGGGCCGCGCGCTGCCTGGACTGTGGGGGCCGGCGCCCGCGGGGCTCCTTGGTGAATCGACGAGCTCCGGTTGGTGCTTTATCTTTCCTGACGGGCTAGGAAACGGCGGCCCGGCCCCCTCGCCTCCCTCTGCAGCAGAGGTGAGGCCTACAAAGCAGAGGAGGACAGAGCTGACTCTCAGGACCATCAAGCATTTCTCCAACAGCGACTTGCGGGCCGGCGCCGCGGGGGCAGGTGGCACGGGCTGATGGAAGGGGGCGGCCGTGCGTTCCAAACAGGCTGGCCTGGCCGGGGCTAGCTCGTTGTGCACCTGGCCTGCGGCTGCTGGGGTGTCCCTCCCGACCCCCCTCCTTGACTCGGAGCTGCTGGAGGTCAAGGGCTGGTTGAGCGTCCCTAGAAAACGGAACTGGCTAGTAGGGTCGGTCTGTGGCCCTTGCCCCTGTCCTAGCAGGGTCCCAGCGTCCATCCTGGCCGGTGGCTTCGCCCCAGGGAGGAGCGAGGGACCCAAAACCCTCCCAGGGCAGCAGCAGTGAGCCCCACTGGGCAGTCCTCGGGGTGAGCTCACGCCCGTTGTGATGATCAGGCTATTGTGTCAGCTCAGGCAGGTAACTGTGCCCAGGTGTGTGGTCAAGCAAGCCCTGGGCTAACTGTAATACAAGGGCACTGATGGACTTGAGTCACCAGTGACTTTACTGCAGGGTAAATCATAGATAGCTGATTACAATGACATCAATCAGGGAGATTGCCATCAGCCATGAGTGACGCTTAACCCAATCAGCTGAATGCCTTAAAAGGGGAAGTGATTCCAGCACTGAGAGAGAATTTCTCAGCTCCTCTTTGGACAACCAGCGTCTCCCAGAACTCATCCAGAACCTTCACTCAGCTTTCACTGGAGTGCCTGGGTGCACCTGCCTACGGAACCTGGACTTGTGCATCCCCACGGCTGCGTGAGAGACTCTGATAACTCCCTTACTATCGACGGATACCCCTCTTTGATTCTGTCTCCCTAGAGAGCCCTGACCAATTCAGCCTCCCCTGACTCACTTGTGCAGGGCGCAGGACGGGCCCTTCCCCTCTGCCACCCCCCATCCCTGGCGCTTTGCCCTGCTGCGGGGACGGATGGTTTCAGGACCCTGAGGGTAGCCGGCCCCTCCCTCACCCCTCAGCGAGTCCACTTCCCCTGACCTTGGTCTCACAGCTGTTAGAGGCCCCTGGGGGCCGGGGGTCGTCCTGGCCGGCCCCCTGTTCCTCTACGAAAGAGGAACGGGGCTCGGGGAAGGGAAGGGGCTTGGCAAGGAGGTCGTGAATCCCGCCTCCTCCCAGCCTTGCCCTGCAGCCTCTCTCCGGCTTCTGGGCCCGTGCAGTTAGTATGGGAAGAGGCTAAAGAGCAGACGTGCTCCGCCTCGGGTGGGCCTGCCCTGCCAAGGCGCGGAGCCGCGGGGGCTGGGTGGTGACGGGATGGCACCGCTGTGGCCGGGGCCCCGGGCTGCTGTTTCCACGACCACTGCCCTTCCCCTGGGCTGGCCAGCCCGGGCTCTCTGAGTTGAGCAGGGCTGAGCTGTACCACCGTGTGGAATTCTTTGCGTTTGGAACTGCCTCTGTCTCCCCACACACACACTCTTTCCCTCTACCTTTGCCTAGCGAAGGGCAGGAGGGGTTCCCAGCGGCACATGCCAGGCACGCCAGCACCTTCCAAGCCCTGGAGAGCATCACTGCCCTGGGCAAGGGCATTGAGAGGGGCGCTGGGGGGGTGCCAGGGGTCCGCTGTCGAGTGGCGCCCAGTAATCGGGGAGGCACGGGGTGCTCTCGGCCACTGGAGGAGGCGGTCGCCGGCAGGTGAGCTCCTGTGGCTGCCCGGACAAATCCCCACGAGCTCGGGGGCTCACAACCGCACGGGTTTATTATCTTGTGGCTCTGGAGCCGTGAGTCTGCCACGGCCGTGCTGGCCTGACATCCAGGTGTCGGCACTGCGCTCTCCGGTCCCTCCAGGGGAGCCCCTGGCCCTGCCTTCTCCAGCTTCTAGCGGCCCCCATCTCCTTGGCTCGTGGCCCCTTCCTCCTCCCTGAGCGGCAGCTTGGCACCTTCCTCTGCTTCTGCGGTGAAGCCCCCCCTGACTCGTCTAAGACCCCCTGTGGTGACACAGGGTCAACTCCCAGAGGAAGGGGCTCGGGTGGGGGAGGCAGCGGTGGCCCTGGGTGGTCGAATGCTTTCCATCACGTCACCCCCAAATTCTCCCGGCACTTTAGGCCAATGGACTGCCTTGTTCTCTCCTAAGTAAAGGAAGAGTGGGGGGCGGGTGGGGGTGGGAGGGGTCTGTGAGGAGGAGCTGGGGGTCAGGGTGCTCTGCAGGCCGACCAGGCCTCCTCACAAGCCCCGGCCGACGATGGCCACCTCAGCCCAGCCTCATGAGAGCCACCGCCCAGGCTGGCCGAGCGGCCTGCTGGAGTGACCCGCCGTGGGTGGAGCCGGGCCCGGCTTCTTGGAGGCCAGGGGCGAGTCCTCGCGCCTCCTCTGACCGCTGCCCCGTGGGGTGCCAGGGCTGGGCGGGCGGGCCTCGAGGCCCCCGTGCTCAGGTGCGCTCCTCCAAGCTTGAGGGAGCCTGGGCTCAGCTGCCTGGCGGGCGGCGGTGAGCAGCTTTCCCTTCTCAGAAGGGGCGTGGAGAGAGGGGAACCCCGATTTCCCGTAACTTAAATAAAACGGGGAGCTCCAAAGCAGCCGGCGCCCTTGGGGTCCCCAGGTGCCTCTGCTCCTAGGGCGCCCGGGTGCTCAGCCAGGCGGGTGGACGTGCTCTCTTCCGCTCTCCTGGAAGAGGCACCCCCCCGGCAGGGAAGCAGCGGACGCGGGCCCTGCCCTGCCAGTGCTGGCCGCCCCCGGGGGGCCTGTCCCCGCCTGGCAGGGGAGGACCCCTCACTCCCCCACTGGGTAAAATTCTGCAGGTGTCTGCCCTGGCTTGCAACTGGACTCACCACCAGGGGTTCTCAGATGTATTCATTTCAGTCCTTAGGAAAAACAGACGCAGCCCCCACTTTCCGGCAGCCGGCGGGTGGCACAGGGCTGGCACGGGCGGACCCCGGTGGCGCGGGGCTCCTGCGGTCTTGGGTCCCATTCGGGCTCTCGAGAGGACGGGAGGAGAGGCATTTGGCTTCCTGGAGTGAGCTGAACCCCGGGGCACGGCTGGGGAGGTGCCAGGGGTAGGACGGCCCAGGAGTGGGGGGCGAGGAAAGCCTGCAGGGCAGCGGCGCGTGCCATCCATTGGAAAGCACCAGGAGCGGTTCTGCTGGGGTAGAAGTGGGCGCAGGCAGGGAGGGGACCGCTGCGCGCGGGGGCAGAGCCGCAGAGGGGGCGGGAGACGGCGGGTTTCGGCTAAGGAGGCTCCGCGGGGCACCCTGGCAGTGTGGGTGCGGATGGAGGAGGCCACGGGGAGAGGGTCCAGCCCCTGCCCCGTCCCCCGGGGAAGCTCGGCTGAGGGCTCGGGGGGTGCCCTGCGCAGGGGTGTTTTCAGGACAGACGGGCCCCGGTTCCGCGCCAGCCTCGCCCACCCCCAGAGCAGGTCCTCGTCGCCCATGAGAGCCAAGGATCCCCTGACGAGGCAGCCGTCCCTGCTCCCCTGGGAAAGTGGGTGGTGGGTGAGCAAGAAGCTGGTCATGATCTTATGTTTTGAGAAGAAGAATTTCACACCCACCACTGTCTTTTATCTGGTGACATTACAGCTAGATTCCAAAGCCTCAGGGATCAAAGAGGGTACATAGTAATAAATAGCAAAAATCACACAGTCTTCACTTGCTGGTGTAAAAAAAGCCTAAGAGTAACCCCTGATAAAATCAGAGAAAAAACACAGTCGAGTGAGACCTCTCAATTTAGACTCCTTGGGGAAGGCTAATTTGAATTTTACGTTATTTCTAAGGAATGTAATTTTAGTCCTCTCACATTCAAACGGAAAACCTTAGGAGACTATTTGTGTAATCAAATGCTAATGAGTAGACTAAGGCAAGGTAAGAGGAGAATCGTAATAGACGTGTGTTACACCAGCGTTCTGGTCATTTTTCAATAGACAGGCGTGAACCTGATGCAGGAGAGCCTCTTTCAGCAGCATCCGGCACCGCACTTAGCAGGCAGCCCTGGAGAAGCCCACGCTCTCGGGGGGCTTTGGAAAGGGACCCGATTTGGGGATTGGATTTTTCTGGATGGCGAGGAAGACCCTGAGAGTCACGAGGGCGGGCAAGCTGGACGGTGAGGGGTCCTCACGTCCTCATCGCATTCCTCGACAACACTCGGTTGTTATTTTAATAAATGTTTGATGTTAACTACAACGCCAGTGTTGGTGTAAGAGCAAACCTTCCTCAAATGAAAGAATTTCCTTCCCTTAACAGATCAGGAAGTTTTTTCCTCTTTTAGAGTGTTGCTGGGGTGGGGGGGAGAGGTGGGGTGGGGGGGTGGGGATGAATGGGACCTCACATATATATTTTTAATGTAATATTATTACAAAGTCAATAAAATAAAAAAAATTAAAAAAAAAAAAATAACAACCGAGGAAGGGGCACACTTGATCTCTGACCACTGTTATTTAGTTTTGTTATGGAAATTGCCCCATTCAGTAAGATAGGAAATTAGCATAACTTTTGGAAATGAAGGGATACAGTTATCACTATTGAGAGAGGTGTCCAGAAAAACCCATGAGAATCAAAAGAAAAAAGTAATAAGAATTTGTTTAAAGAAGCTAGATATGAGTTAAAAATAGAAAATTATTAGTTTTTCTATATACCATCAATAATTAATCAGAAAACCTATTAGAAAAAGATAACACTTGCAATAGCAATAAAATGAAATACCTGAAAACAACCTTTACAAAACATGCATGGGACTTATATGAAGAAAATGTTATTGAGGGACATAAAAGACGACTTAAATCAATGGAAAGAAACGCAATGCTCCTGAATAATAACATTGAATACTACTAAGATACCAATTCCTCTTTAATTAATTTTGGATGTAATTTAATGTCAACTTAAAAGTAGCTCATGGTACACTTGGAAGAATATATAGCTGTGACCAGCAGCCATGTAAGGAAATGGGTTACTTGATCTGTCAAATATGAAAACGTGTTTTATAACTTCAGTAATTAAACAAATATGGCACTGGCGCCACAGCAGAAAAATGACCTGAGTAGTTGGGTCAGACAATCTTCAGTGTGTCTGAGAATGTCATACGTGATATAATGCCTTTGTAGCCTGATGACCAGTGGGGCACTGGGTTGACTTTCCATGGGGAGAGAATGGAAAAAATATTCAGATCCTCTCCTTCCACAGACACCAAACCTTGACAGATTAAACAGTTGATTGTTTAAATTAAACCAAGGAAACGAGAAGGGAGTGGAAGTTTGTTTATTAATTGTCCGGATGGAAGTGATATCTAAGAGCAAAACCACATGGGAGGTCCGCGGTTCAAACCCCGGGCCTCCTTGCCCCGTGTGGAGCTGGCCATGCGCAGTGTGATGCGCGCAAGGAGTGCCGTGCCACGCAAGGGTGTCCCCCGCGTGGGGGAGCCCCACGCGCAAGGAGTGCCCCGTAAGGAGAGCCGCCCAGCGCGAAAGAAAGAGCAGCCTGTCCAGGAATGGCGCCGCCCACACGGAGAGCTGACACAACAGGGTGACACAGCAAAAAGAAACACAGATTCCAGGTGCCACTGACAAGAATGCAAGTAGACACAAAAGAACACACAGCGAATGGACACAGAGAGCAGTCAACGGGGCGGGGCGGGGAGGAGGGAGAAATAAAAATAAAACTTAAAAAAAACTCCCCAATTATTAAACAAAAGCAAAAATATGCGGTAGGCGGAAGAGCTCTCCCACCCGGTGTCCACGTTCTCGTCCCTGGAGCCTGTGACGTGCCAGAGAGGAAGGCGGGGGAGGGCGGCTCTCAGCTCGCCAGCTTGCTGCCCTGGCATGGGGAAAGTGTCTGGGATTTTCTGGGTGGGCCCTTGAAAGGGGAGGGGGCAGAGCGATGTGCTGTGAGGACCCCACCCGCGAGTGGTGCTTCTGGGGCGGGGGACGGGGCGTGAGCCTCGAGGGGCTGGGGGCACCCTCCCCGGCAGCCCTGGGAAGCCCCTGATTTCAGCTGGACCTGGGCCCTCGGAACTGTAAGGTCATCATCTGTTGTTTTCAGCCCCCACGTGAGGTGTGCCTTACGGCAGCCAGGTGATATGCAGGTGATCCCCAGGTGATCCCCAGGTGATCCCCAGGCATGTAATTAAGATGTGGGGTCAGGCCCCACGACAGTGCCCGGCTGCCCTGGCAGTCGCGGCCGTGGTGGGAATCAACCCGAAGCCTCTACTCCCTGGCACAGGAGGGCGAGCGACCTCCTCCTCTTCTGCCTCCGCCCGGCGTCGCGCAGCAGCTCTGCCCGCCTGCCCCGACCTGTGCAGCAGCTGTTGTGGCAGCATCTTGGCAAGATGCCCCAAGTTTGCGGTCACTTTCGGGCACTGGCCATTAGAAGAGGCTCATTTCAGGGATGTACGACTCAGTCCTACTCACTTAACGAGTCCCGCCCCTGCCTCGAGTCCCAGCGCATCCTCCCGCCAGCACAGGTGACTCGAGCCCTGCCGGGACGGGCCGTCCCTCTCCCTCCCTCCCCCGCCGCCCTCCCCGGCACCTGCCAGCTCCTCCACCCCGTGCCCCCGGGGGTGAGAGCGGAGGACGGGCCCTTCCTGACCCCTGACCCCTTCCTGACCCCTGACCCGGGCGGCGCGCTGCGGCCCATTCCCGACCCCCTGGTCCCGCGCACTCTGGCCTTGGGGCAGGCTGGCCACGACCTCCTACCCGCCGCCCCTGGCGGGGCCAGCTGGGACCTCAGCTGGGGGGTTTCCCGCTGCACGTCCCTCTCCCCTCAGCGGCTCCTGGGCCAACTCCAGGATCCACTGTCCACCCCTCTTAGGAACTGGGAACTTCAGGGGGATGGGGCAGGGCTGGGGAGAAGCCCCCGCTGCCTCAGTGTCCTCTCCCACCCTGTGTCTCTCGGTTCTTTGCCCCCATCAGGAGCACAGGGGCTGACTAAGCAGTGCCAACCAGGCATCGCATGCCAGTCTCTTTTTGGAGGACTCTCCCTTCTTTTCCAGGGACGCTAGGAGCCCCCTGCTGTCCTCAGGGGATGACCCCCCCCCCACTAGCTTGCTGTCCTGGATGGAGGACAAGCTCCCGCCTTAGCAGCTTTTAGCAACCCTCCTGCCTGCCACGGCCCCCTGGAGTCAGTGTGCTTAGCCAGGATTTTAGGAGAAATCCCTGTGTTCCTGCCTCAGATGAGGCCTTGGGGACATCCCCTGATTTAATCACCCACTCCCAAGTCATGGCACCTCCGACCTGCACCCATCACCGGCCCCGTGGGGTGGGGTGAGCCCCTGGAGGATTTTAGCGGCAGAGGAAGCCATAAAGGACGTTCTGTCCCAGGTCCACCGTTCCTGGCCTCTCCCAGCAGTTCCACCCTCATTCCAACAGCAGATGGCAGGTGCGGCCGGTGCCTCCAGGGTCCCGGGCATGGTCACCGCTGCCCGAGCCAGCGCTCAGCCTGTTGACACACGGGCCAGCCCCTAACGGCTTCTGGGCCGGTCCCCGCCCGCCTTGTCCCTGAGCGCCTGTCCTGTGCCAAGCTCTGGCGGTCACAAAGCCAGACGGCCCTGCCCCCTGGGGAGTCACCCAGCAAGCGGGCCCAGGCGTAACTCCAGGACCAGCCTCAGCAGCTCAAGTGCCCTGAAAGAAGTACAGTGGAAGGTCAAGAGCACAAACGGGGGGCCCGGGGCCGAGGGTCCGGGCGGCGCAGAGCCCCGGGGCCCTGCCTCTGCCCCGTGGGCACTTCCCTGGCTCTCGCGGTGTCCGCCCGTCTTGGGAAGCTTTTAACTGTCCCAGCGCTGGAGGCGTGGAAGTGAGGGGGGCATTTGAAGATGACCCTGCTACCTGGCGCGTCCTCAGCATGGCGCCCGCAGGGGGGACACGTGTGCCAAGAGGGCCGGTTTTGAAGGCCGGTGAATGCCAGGCCACGGGCTCTGCTCAGGAAGGACCACAGAGAAGAGGGACCTTGTGAGAGTGGCACTGGAGGGCTGGGGCATGGGTGGCCGTTGGGGGCGGGCGCTGGGGCCGGTCATCTTGTCCATAGACACGTGTGAGGGTGGCGGTGGCCGGGACTTTCTGACGCCGAGTTGGTTTGTTGGACCGGCTCCTCCTTCTCACCCGGCCTTTAGAAGAGAAGCTCCAAGCCCACCAGTGCGCGCCCCGGGAGGGTCGGCGCCGGGTTCCGGCTCCGTCCTCAGGCAGGTGGCCCCGACCTGGGCATGGAGCCTCCGGCCAGCGTCCCGGGGCCCAGGGCTCGGGCGCGGCCCCCGCGCTCTCTCCCACCCCCAGACCCTCCGCCAGGGCCCATTATGGAAAGAACTGGCGTCGGGGCGGGTGGGAGAAGCCGGCGCTGCCGAGTGCCACCCACACGTCAGGACGCCCGCTCTGGGAGCAGCCTGACTCCCGGAGTTGCAGGTGCACTTGCTCCATTCCCACGTACGGGCCCAAGCAGGTGCCGGCACACGAGTCCCCGAAGCTCAGGACGGTCGGGGGCGAGGCTGGGGGGCTCACAGCCCTCGGGCCGCCCCGGCCTCTCGGGCGCGCTGCGGGTGCTTCCCAGAGCCCCTGCCCCCGCGGGGCACTCGAGTAGCAGCCGCCCGCTGTGCCCTTGAGGCCACCCCGGGCCGGGTCCCCCGCCGGCTCTCCTTACTCTTGCGGCAGGATTTTCCCGCCTCCCCTCCCCGCGCCTTCCCCTTCTGCGCCGGCAGCCGTGACCCACCGGGCAGGGGTTCAAGGGCCCGGGAGCCCCCCGGCGCTCCCCAGGGCTCCACTCCAGAGCTTCCGGGCGGGCAGCTCCGCTGAGCAAGGAGGAGGCTGTCCACACTCCCAAACCCGGCTCAGCTGGGCAGACCCAAAAAAGCAAAGAGGAGCCCCTTGTTCGCGGGTGGGAAGGCTGCACGTCGCCACGATGCCCGCTGTCCCGCGGCGGACCCAGCAGCTCCCCCGGGCTCCCCCGGGCTCCCCCGGGCCTTCACAGGGCCCTGGGTGCTCTGGAGCGTGACCTAGTTATTCGAAGCTCCTCTGCAAGAATATGTTTTTAATCATGATCAAAAAGAGAAGCGTGAGGGGGTACCCACTATACGTTAGTATAAATTATAAGTTTGCAGTAATTAAAACACGAAATAGAGGAATGGACTGGCAGCCAAAGAAAGAGCCTAGCAAGTTCAAACACAGGCCCAGATACAGAGGTCATTTGATCCTGGACAAGGCGGCATCTCAAATCAAGAAGGAAGTAACGGACTCTTCACTACCTCAGAGCAGCGGGCCCGTCGCTGGGGGAAGAGACGGGATCTGCACCCTACTCCCACAAGAGGAAAGCGAGTTTTCAAAGGTCAATTTGAAAGAGAGTGATAGGAGGGGAGCAGTCGTAGAAGAAAAGATAATGTGAATTTTTTTATAATGTGAAGATTTTCTTTGTCTCAGTGTGGAAAAGGCCTTCCAAAGTATGACACTAAAACCAGAAGCCATTTTGAAAAATGCTGATGGACTTGGCTACGTAAAAAGGTTGAATTCTGTAAAGAAAGAAAAAATCGTCACAAGTTTACTTAGGATTGTCTTCAAAGGAAATAGAGAAGATGTTCAGCCTCATTAAAAATCAAGTTTTCATCTATCAAGAAAGAGAGATTAGAAGGGCGCAGTCCACACGGGCACCCTAGCCATGGGCAGCTGGTGGCAACATGCCTCACAATTAAACGTTTGTGTGCTCTGTCACCAGCAGTCCATTTCTCAGAAAGGATCAGATCAAATTTTCTAAACAAAAATTCCCACTAAGGTATCGAGAACCATAAACACGTTTCCACCCGTGGTCGGAGGGTTAAGGTTTGGTTAAATAAATTCTGGAACAATTACAGTGGACTATTAGAGAGCCGGGTAGAAGGGGCACATACGGCGACGGCCAGTGACACGGGAAGGTTCTCACGACGCGTCGCTCGGCGACTGAAGCTGGTTAGCTGTTGGAGGCGGCGTGCTGTGTGCGTGTGTGCAGCAGCGTGCGTGAGCGTCGGCGCGTGGGGTCCCTAGAAGGGGGCTGGCCCCTCAGTGCGAGGTGCCGATTCACCGCTGTACCCCCCACGTGACACGGGGGCCCGCGTCGAGGGACGGACGCCTGGAATGGGGAGCTCTGTCGGGAGCGGCTCTTGCCGAGTGGATGGTTCTGGGGTTATTATTCCTTAATTTCCATGTTCTTAAAATTTTCTTCATGTTGTCCTTATAGTCAGAAAAAAGCATTTCTGTTTTCATTAAACGATGATAAAAGGGATTTTTAAAAGGAGAAACAAGAAGTCTCCTTCAGTCATGCTTTGAACAGGGTGCCCTTCGGAGAGGAATTAGGAAAGAAGGGCAGGAGCTGGCACGTTGCACAGCTGGCTCCTGGCTGATGGAGAAGTAAAAGCAAGAAAAGAATGCTGCGGATAGCGCTGGTGGAGCGAGAGCCGCTGGCCCCGGCACCAGGGTTTTCCTAAGGGAGGCAGGCACGGCCCTTCTCTGGAGGACTTCGTAGCCCAGTGTGGGGACAGACTGACAGAAGGGTAATTACAGTGAGGAGTGACAAGTGTCATTTTTTTTTTTAAAGATTTATTTATTTATTTGTTTTATCCCCACCCCGCCGAGTCTGCTCTCCTGTGTCCATTCACCGTGTGTTCTTCTGTGTCCGCTTATATTCTTGTCAGCAGCACCTGGAATCTGTGTTTCTTTTTGTTGCCTCATCTTGTTGTGTCACCTCTCCGTGTGTGCGGCGCCATTCCTGGGCAGGCTGTACTTTCTCTCACGCTGGGCGGCTCTCCTTACGGGGCGCACTCCTTGTGCGTGGGGCTCCCCTACACGGGGGACACCCCTGCGTGGCATGGCACTCCTTGCGCGCGTCAGCACTGCGCATGGGCCAGCTCCACACGGGTCAGGAGGCCCGGGGTTTGAACCGCGGACCTCCCATGTGGTAGGTGGATGCTCTAGCTGTTGAGCCAGATCCGCTTCCCCTGGAGTGGCAAGTGTCCTGATCACACCAACATGGCACCTGCGATGACCCAGAGGAGCAACTCACTCGGCTTACGCGTGGGAGAGGGCAGCCGCAGAGGTGAGAGGAAGGAGCATCCTGGGAAGACCGCTCGGAGGAGGCGGCCCTGCACTGAAAGGCCTGCCAGGGAAGGGCGAGGGGCAAGGGGACTTCCTGTGGGCGCAGCACGAGGGGGCACTGTGGGAGGCTCTCCTGTGGGCAGGTGTGGGCACAGCTGCCCCAGGCAGGAGGGGAGCGGGGCTGGGAGGCACCCACAGGGCCTCGTGTGACCGGTCAAAGGAGCGCGTGTGGCTGGGCTGCAGGGTGCACGGGGTGCTGGGACAGTTCCTAGCCCAGGGCAGCTCGCCCAGCGCCCCCGCCAGGAGGCCCCGCGCTGTCCCCAGGAATCCTGAGTGCGTTTGGAGCAGGGCACCCACGTTTGCACTTTGCACCCGAGCCCACAACTGCGAAAGACCCAGGCAGCGGCCCGGGGGGCTGCAGCAGGCTGTCCACGGGGCAGCGGCCAGCGCAGGGCAGCGCGGGGTAGCACCGCATGCCAGGGGCGCTGACCTGCAGGCCAGGAGGGACCTGCTTCCCTCCGCCCCTCAGATTTGCTGGGCGGAAGTGGGGATCCGCGAAGGTAAACTGAGGCTCTCAGGTGGGCTG
Organism: Dasypus novemcinctus; assembly: GCF_030445035.2. Classification (NCBI taxonomy): domain Eukaryota; kingdom Metazoa; phylum Chordata; class Mammalia; order Cingulata; family Dasypodidae; genus Dasypus; species Dasypus novemcinctus. The sequence continues at coordinate 7,625,624 of NC_080697.1, forward strand.
GGGAAGGGGGAGACGGGGTCTCATTTGTTTTTTGTTTGTTTTAAGAGAGTATTGGAGCATTTTATTTTATTTTTTATCCATTATTTTTTTTAATTTGTTATCTTTTTTTAAGATACATAAATCACACAAAACATTACAATAAAAAGTATACGAGGTTTGGGAAATATATGAAGTAGGGCGTCCACCTACCACATGGGAGGTCCGTGGTTCAAACCCCGGGCCTCCTTGACCCGTGTGGAGCTGGCCCATGCGCAGTGCTGATGCGCGCAAGGAGTGCCGTGCCACGCAGGGGTGTCTCCCACGTAGGGGAGCCCCACGCGTAAGGAGTGCGCCCCGTAAGGAGAACCGCCCAGCGTGAGAGAAAGTACAGCCTGCCCAGGAATGGCGCCGCACACACGGAGAGCTGACACAGCAAGATGATGCAACAAAAAGAAACACAGATTTCTGTGTCGCTCAGAAGCAGGCAAAAAAGAACACGCAGCAAATAGACACAGAGAACAGACAACTGGGGCCGGGGGGGGGGGGGGGGGGGGACGGGGACGGCGGGGGAGGGGAGAGAAATAAATAAATAAATCTTTAAAAAAAAAAAAGTATGTGAGGTTCCCATATACCCCGCTCCCCAGCCCCCCACTCCTTTTGTTGCAGGGTCACAGCGGCCAGCAGAGAAGAGGGTGGCGGCTCCCCAGGTCCAGGGAGCGCACCCCGCCCCTGCCAGGGCCCCCACCCCGCCAGGTCCTGCCCCGGGGGTCAGGTCTGGGGACAGGGCAGCTTGGCCCGCGCCCCCGGCCCCTGGGGTTGGTGTTTGTCGCCCGAGGGCGTCCCTGCACCCAGCCCCGCTGCCCGGCTGCCTGGCCACGCTCGGGGGAGACGCCCCTGGCTGCAGCATGGGCCCTCGGGGTGCCGCGGGCCGGGGGGCGCCTATGGGGATTGTGCCCCCCAAAACCAGGGCCGCGAGCGCCCGGGGAGCCCCGGGGCTCCCGATGGAAAAACGGGTTTGCCTCGGGGGGTCTGGGCTCAGGGCCTCCTCGGCCCCCCAAACCCGCCCTGGTCTGCGGCTCTTGCCCGTGCAGTCGGGGCCCCCGTCGGCCCCCAGGAGCCCCTTCTCTGTCACAGTGGGGGCCGCTCAGCCCCGGGCTCTGCACTCCGGGGTTCACACCTCAGCCCTGATACAGATGGGTGACCTTGACCAAGTTACCGTGCCTCGGTTTCCCCATCTGTGCGCCCCATCCTCCTAGGAATCTTGTGCGAATTATGGTCAAACGGGTAAAAGATTAAACAGCGTCTAGGGCGTAGCTAGCCCAGTATGCACCGGTGTGCGTTTGGGGCCACTTCCCCATACAGGGAGCTTGTCGCCGGAGGTGGCGCAGGTCTTAGCACAGGCCCCCCAGGAAGGCTGCTCCCCTGTGCCCAGTGTCCCCTAAACACCTGGCACCGGACGCAGCGAGCCGCTGCCTCGACCTCCCAGCTAGGCACGGCGGGGTCTTCTCTGACTTCTCGGAGGAGGACACAGGACGTACCTCCGCAGAGGGCCGGGCCTGCTGCCCCGAGCGGCCCCCCAGCCCACGGAAATCGTGGCCCACACCGGCGCAGTCCCTGTGGCACCCCGGGGCCTGGCTGCTGGGATGGGGAGACCTGTCCTGGGGTTTGGGGCTAAGGAAGCCGCTGCCGAGGGACGGGACTGTAGACAGCCGGCTCAGGAACCCACGGGGCCCACGCAAGCAGGACGCCCGTCTCTCCGGCCACCCATTGATCAACAAGACTGGGGCTGGGTCTAGGCGGGACAGGAACAGTGTCCAGGGCTGAGCAGCGCACGGCGTCCCCGCCAGCGTCCACTCCCGGTGTCCACTACACTGAAATTCATTTCCTGACGATGGCCTGTAGTCCTAGAATTTGGGTAATTAAAAACATTCTTTTTTTTCTTTATAGATTCATTTTATGTATTTACTCCCCCCTCCCTGTTGTTTGTGCTCACTGTCTGCTCGTCTTCTCTTTAGGAGGCACCAGGAACGGAACCTGGGACCTCCTGTGTGGGAGAGAGGCACTCAATCACTTGAGCCACCTCAGCTTCCTGCTTTGTTGTGTCTCTCATTGTCTTTCCTCTTCGTGTCTCCCCATTGCACCCTCTTGTTGCATCAGCTCGCCACACCTTCCCATGTGCCAGCTCAGTTTCTTGCTCCTCTTCTCCAGGAGGCACCGGGAACTGACACCGGGACCTCCCATGTGGCAGGCGGGAGCTCGATCGCTTGAGCCACATCTGCTTCCCTAAACACGTTCTTTTGCATTGTGCACACTGTTGAGAGCAGTGCGGTCCAACACAGTGGTCACCGGCCTCTTGTAATGTGGCTAGTCCAAAGTGGAAGGTTCTCTAAGTGCAGAGTACACATCGGTTTCAAAGACTTAGTCCAAAAATAAATAAATTATCTCATTAATAATTTTAATATTGAGTGCATTGTAAATGGGGTAGTTTTGATGCTTTTTGAGTCTAGTGGGTTAAATAAAATATAGTATTAAAATCGTCACTTGTATTTTTTACCACTTTTGTTGGAAATCTTCGAATCACGTACGTGGCTCGCATTCGTGGCTTGCGACACCTGTCTGCTGGACAGGGGGCTCTCGAGGTCAGCCGCGACAGGCGTGTGCTTTAGTTGTCACCGAGCCTTTTTCTCTCTTTCTGGTAGAATCGTAGAAGGTTAGATCTGGAAGGAGGACGCCCACGCCAGTTTGCTCAGGCTCCTGATTTACAGGCAGAGAAACTGAGGCACTGAGAGGAGAAACGATTCTGGGTTCAGGTGGCACCGTGGGCCCCCGCCCCCCCACTGGAGCTGGCTGAGCTGTCCTCGGCCCACCGTGCCTGCTGCCCCCTCCCCGGGGCGCCTGGCCTCCTCACGAGCTGGCGCGGGGAGCCCTGGGCCGGCAGAAGCTGCTCCTGCTCTCCTGCAGGCTGCACAGGGCTAAAGCAGGAGACACGAGGAGACGCCCCCCCAACGCCTGAACAAGTGGGGGAGCTCCTCAGGGTGAAGTCAGCCCCTCCCAGAAGCGTCTCTCCAGCCTCCGCCCGGCCCCCTCCTCCAGCCCCCCAAGCCAGGCTCCGCAGACCCCCTGGGCTTCTCCCAGGGCTGGGCCTTGTGGACGCTGCTCCCCCACCCCACAGACATGCCCGCACTGCTCACATCCTGCTGCCTTCGTGCCCAGCGCAAGCCCTGCCTCCTCCAGGGAGCCTCCCCTGATTTTCCAGCTTTGCCTGAGCGTGCTTCTTAGAACCCCAAATGCCCGCCATCCACCCTCTTGCTCCTTGAAGCGGGGCCCGCCGACCTGCAGCTTCGGTGGCACCTGGGAGGCTGTTAGAAAGGCACAATCGGGGGCCCCACCCAAGACCTTCAGAGCCAGAGCGTGCCTTTTAACAAGGCCCCGGGAGACTGCCCGGCGCTCCCTGGAGGAAGCAGGCGCCGTGCCAGGCTTCCACGGGGCCTGCTGCAGAGCCTGGCGTGGCGCGGAGGCCTGGAGATGCAGACCCCCGCCGGCCCCCCGGCAGCAGCACGTCCACAGGGGCCGGCCCGGCCCTCCCGCCACTGCCCAGGACACCGCTGAGCGGCTGCGTGGGAAGCCCGGCTTGGCAGGCTCCCGGAGCTCCCAAAGGTCCCTGAGAAGCTGCGCTGTGGCAGCTTTCACCCCGAGGAGAAGGGGGGACGGCCTTGCTCACGCGAGGCGTGACATCGGGACTTGGCCCGTTTGGGTGTGTTTGTTCCCATGTGTGTTAGGAGGGACCCTGCGGCTTGGTGGCTTAGAGTAGGGCCTCTTGGGCTGAACTGGGGCCACACACCAGGTCTGCCACCTTGGACGGGCCAGGGCTGTCCTCAGCTGAGCCGACTCGCTGGGAGCTGGGAGCTGCGCCTGGCACAGTCAAATGCTGTAAAGCTAACTCAGTGACTTTTGTGTAACGTTGAGATTCTAGAACGATAGGATCTAGAGCTCGAGAGCCAGCTCTGCCCCGTGAGAAAGCCGAGGGCCAGCCTGTCACGGGCCGACACACTGCTTCCTCAGAACCCAGACCCTGGCCTGCCCAGTGTGCCCCCGTTAGGATGCCCCTCAGGATGTGACTGGACAGGGAGCAAAGGGCCAGGCCCGGCGCTGGAGCCCGCGTGGCCGCTGCCCACTCGCTCGGCCCCTCGTCCTCACGGTAGGAAGAGCCCAGGTCTGGAGCCTCTGGACAAACCCTTGAGCCCTCCCTCACCCGGACAGCTGACCCCTCCATCCAACCTCTCCACCCTTGAGTCAAGAATAATTGCGAAGGGAAGCTGACATGGCTCAACGGATAAAGCATCCGCCTTCCATGTGGAGGGTCCAGGGTTCAAATCCAGGGCCTCCTTGACCTGTGTGGAACTGGCCCACGCGGTGCTGCCGTGTGCAAGGAGTGCCATGCCACGCAGGGGTGCCCCACACGCAAGGAGTACACACACAAAAAAAAAAGCTCAGCCCACCCAGGAGTGGAACCGCACTTGTGGAGAGCTGATGCAGCAAGATGACCCAACAGAAAAAGACACAGATTTCCGGTGCTGCTGCCAGGAATCCAAGCGGACACAGAAGAAAACACAGCGAATGGACACAGAGAGCAGACAATGGGGGGGGGGGGGTGAGAAATAAAAACTAAAAATAAGTAAAAATTTAAAAAAAAGAATAATTGCCAAAATTACTCTCCAGGGAGAGGAAGAAGTCAGGGGGTTCGAGCAGAGAGGGCGCGGAGTAGGGCTCCTCCGGGGTGGTGGGATATCCTGCCCCTGCTGCCCTGGAGGGGGCCTCAACGCCCGGGAATTTCCCACGTTGCGGGATTCCGTGCCTCAACTGCATTACTGGCTTTGAGCAAATTTGGCCTGGTGGACGCGGGCTTGAAGGTCATGAAAGGAAGATGGAGATATACCGCATCCCACGCCTCCAGCAAGACAACCCTGTGCCCCCACGCCCGCTGCTGGGCCCCCCAGCTGGTCCTGTGTTGCTAGTGACCTCTGCGGGGTCTCTGTGCCCACCTCCCTAAGCAGACAAAGTCCTGGGCACCGTGTGCACTCTTCATCCCTCCCAGCACCGAGCGCTGTGTGTGTTCAAAACTGCTGATGGTATCCTTAGAAGAGCGCAAGAAAATCACCTCTTCGGCGGGTGTTTCTGGCATTCCTCTGTTTTCCTATTCTGGGCACTTGGGGCATGTCTTGCTGAAATGGCAGGACGACGACGATGACGAGAGCAGCGTCTTAGGCTGGGCGCACGTCACCATGACCTCGCAGGGTCCTTACCAGGTCCATCTGGAGAAGAATGCCCACCGCCCCTGGAGACACAGCTGGCCAGCGGAAGAACTGGCACCTCCCCGTGACAAGAGCCCACCCCAGCAGCCAAGCCCCTGCCCCCGCTTTTCCTGTGAAGGATACAAGGCTTTGGAAAGGGTTAAACCCCTTTGCCTAAAGTCCCACATCTTGTCAGCTGCACATCTATACTCAGTCCCTGCCATCTCACCCCAAAGCTCCTGCTCTGGCCTGCCCTCCCACTCCTTTCCATCGTGTGTTTACTTGTCTGCTTCTTGGTCTACAGCCAACCTCGTCCTACACCTTTGGTAGCTGAGACGGAACTACAGGGGCCTTGTATATTTTGGGGAGAAGCTAAAGATACATCAGTCATGGTAGACAGTAATGGACTTCGGGGACACCTTAGAGTTAACAGGAAGATTCCTTCCTGCCAGGGGAGGGAGGACACGTATCCTAAGAAGCAGCCCTGAATATATTCATTTCTTACCGCCGTGTTCAGGTTCTGCAGGTAGAACTTTCCTAGCTCAGGCTGTCACTGCTGCTCCACCTGTGCTGTGCAGCTCTCTTCCCTGGAGGCCAGACCTGGTGGCCTGTGACAATTCTTGTTGAGATGCATTCAGCCTGACCCTTCTCATCGCTGTCACCATGATGTTGTGAAATGAGGAGGGGGGTCAGAAACGGGAATTGATCTTTAGTAGATCCTTTCATTCCAGGAGATGGGAGGTAGAGAAGGCAGGGAGCCAGTTTCATCTGCTCGTCTACCCAATTCAGTTGGAGCAACTGAAGAAAGTACCAGGTGATGGGGGACGTTTGAATTTTTCTCACATCAGCCAGTCTTTCACCAAGCACCTTCAAAGACCCTCACCCCTTCCCTACTTTCAAAAAGAGGTTCCTTCTTAAGTCTATAAAACAATCTTCTTTCTAATCTGGCTGAGTGTCCCTAAATGGAAATTCATGACAATTTCCAGAGTGTGTTCACTATTGACCTGCTTCTCAGGTTGGTAATGAGCAGACCGATTTATGCTGTTGGCTTAAGGTCAGTCAGCAAGGGAGGTGCTGGAAGAATCCCTCCACCCAAATCAAGATGTCATTGGTCCATTTCATAGTACAAATGGACAGTGGACAGAAGTTGGACAGACTAAAGAGAGAGAAATGATTTGACTTTTAAATGAGTAACCAATGAATGGTCCTTCATGGTCTGTGACACTTTAAATATATTTATATAAAATATACATGCTCACCCAGCAAAGTTTGAGCCTGCAATTAGGGTATATCACCACATGGGGGCAGTAGATGTTTGGGTCAGTGACAAATCCAAACTCATGAAAGTACCATCAATTTCCCACACCTCCCTGTTGGCTTTTTTCCCTTGAGATTTTACTTCCAGAATCAAAAAGAAAAAAAAAAAGTAAAACATTATAGCTATAAGGACTATTAAAATTTATTTAAATTAAGTCTTCATTTTGGAAGATGTTAGAGGCAAGATGGCAGACACCATGAATCTCAATCCAGCATCCTCACTCCTTCTACCCTGTTGCCTCTTTTATCCATCCGGATAGTGTCCCTAAAGCATTTATAAAGCACCTACTGTATACTGGCTTCTGATCTGAGCACTCTGTGCGTGCTCAAGGAGAGCCCAGCCTTTGCCTCGTAGTGGAGGTGAAGTGGGCTTTCCCCTCGGGAAGGTTCTAAATGAAGGACACCTGGGAATTTCCGTGCCTGTTTCCACTGCCCGTGTCCGGGAGTGCGTGGTCCTCAGGGCCTTCTCCTGCGGTTACTATGCCAACGAGACCGGCCTAGCACCTGAGTGAAAAGGGCTTGCCCTCCCCGGAGACCAAATGCTCTTCCCTAGAAGCCTAGTTCAGGCCTAATTTTCTCCTCGGGTGTGTGGCTCAGAAGCACCGTGAACTGAGAATAGTGGAGTCGTGGGATGAAGGGCCAGGGAGCTCGTAGGGGCTGAGAAGCGCCTCCCGGGGACCTGGGTGGTGGCTGTGGGGCCTGGGTGGAGGGGGCTGTGGGGTGGGGGGCGTGAGCTCGACGCCGCCCTGGGAGCACACGTGGGGCGGGCAGCACAGCCCCCCGCTGGTGGCTGTGGGCAGGGCCCGCCTGCTCCCAGTGTCACCGGCCCATGCTGCTTGGCAGCGCGTGCGGGGTCCGCGGGGCAGGTGGCCGTTCTGGCACTCGCCATGTCTCATCGGGGTACTGTCATCCCCTCGCCCCCACACGGGACCCAGTGCTGTCCTGCCCTGCCTGGGGTACTTCCCGGGTCACCCGCGAGGAGGGGTCGAGAGGTGGAGGAATGGCGCGGCCTCCCCGGCCTCGTGGTCTGCAGCGCTGGGGCACCCGTCGCTGCGCGGGGAGCCGCACCCACCACCGCGGGCCGAGGGCGGTGGTCCACCGGCCCCTCCCTGTCCCCGGGGTAGCTTCCGGGAGGGGAAGGGCGTCCTGGAGCCAGCTCCGTGGGCTCCTCCTCAGGGCTGTGATCAAAGCCACCCCGGAAGGGACACAGGACTGTCACGGGCTGGGGGGAGGGGGGGTCCTTGGAGAGGCCCCGCCTGAGAAAAGAGGACAGGTCAGGCCTGAGGGGTGAGCGCAGGAAGGGACAGGTCTCCAGTGGGGGGAGCGCGACCGCGCAGGCGTCCCAAGAAACGGGCAGTGGGGGAGCAGCACGCGTGGGGGGCTGGCGACACGGGGAGGGCCACCCCAGTCCTTGGGGCCGAGGAGCAGTGTTGGGGCTGCCGTGGGTGGGCTGGGAGTGGACATGGCCACACCAGGGCGGGGACAGGGGCCTGGGGAGGACTGGGGGTGGGTGCGTGGGGTGTGGGGGGACAGTTAGGAGAAAAGGTGGGGCCACCCTTGGACCCGGAATGGGGGTCCCAGACCTCGTGGGGGGCTTAGAGTAAAGCTCAAACCCGAACCAAGCTAGCCCTCCGGGGCACAGCAGCCCGGGGCCCCCAGCCGCAGACCCCTCCCCCAGGTGCTGTGCGGGCGGCCACTTGGGAACCCGCAGGCGCCCCCGCAGCCTGGAGGGGTCCACAGCCGGCCCCTCACGACATCCCACGACCCTGTGCAGTGGGTCCTCCCGTGCCCCGTTTTGTGGCTCAGGTGGGCTCTGACTTAGCCAAGGATCCAGCCCCATGGCGCCTCTCCTTTTGGGTCCCGCTTTCCGCCCAGGGCACGCACTCCTGCCCGGCGGGAAAGGGGCGCAGGCAGGACCGGGAGACTGCCCGTACCCGGGGCGCCCGCAGAGCGGGGCGCACAGCATGTCCCGCCTGCCCTGGGCCCAGCTCGCTGTCGCCTGGGAAAGGAGGACGGTGAGAGCGCGGGCAGCTTAGGGACAGGGCCGTGCCCCTGTTGCCCCTCGAGTGGGTGCTCCACGCCCCGTGGGCCTGCCGCCCGCACAGAGCCAGGGAGACGGGAAGGCAGGACACCCGCCTGCAGGCCCAGGGGACCCCGCAGAGGCAGGAGGAGGGCTGCGCGGGGAGGAGGGGCCTTCGGGACCAGCCCGAGGGGGCCTGGGGGAGGGGGATTGCTGCTCGGTGTGGGAGGCTGGGCAGGGACTGGCAGCACCCAGGAAGTGCACGGGGCGCGGCTCGCTGGCATCCAGGGTGAGGCTCGGGGGTGCGGCCTGGGCGCAGAGGTCGGGGGGGAGGCCGTCCCAGGGGGAAGCATTGGAGGGGGTGGCTCTTCCTGGACCCCGGTCCTCCGAGGGCTTCTATGGGAGGTGGGCAGTCCTGGCCAGGGGACCCCAAAGCTCAGGCTGACAGCGCGTGCCGTGCTTGGAGCCCTCAGGAACCCCTGCAGAGTGGCATCCCGCAAGGGGCGTGGAGAGCCCGGAAGGGCGAGTTGGCACCTGCTCTGCAGGGCTGGTGGGAACACAAGGGCGACAGCAGGTGGCAGGCGGTAGCGGGGAAGGGCCAGGCGCCAGGTCAGTGGCGCTGGGTGGCCCCGAGATCCCCGCCTGCTGCCGGCGCCTGCCGGCCAGCTCTGCCAGGGCCCGGGAGGGTGTGCACCCCCGCAGCCCCCGCGGGGCGCCCACTGTGCTGGCAGCAGGCCCGCAGGGGCAGAGGCCCCCGGCGGACGCCAGCGGGGTGAGGGGCTAGGCTGGGGGACAGTTCCCCTGGTGGGGGGCAATTAGGGGGCGCCGCCCTGGTGGCAGGCGCGGGAACCAGGGCCGGACGGCGCCCTCCCTGAGACCGGCCCCCCTCTGGGCTGTTTTGGGTGGACAGAGGGGCATCTGTCGCTTCCGCAGTGCGAGGTCTGCTTTGCGGCGCCGGGAGCCAGATCCTGGCAGGGACTGTCCCCCCGGCAGCCTCGCTGCCACCCCTTCCTCAATGCGCGAAGCCCCTGGCCCACCCAAAGGCGGGTGCGAGGACGTGCTGCCCCCACCAGGTCCAGGCAGGAGGGAGGGCTTCTCAGGCCCAGATGCTTTCTCTGAACTCAGAGCATCTTCCAGAAGGTGGAGGCCTAGGAAGAGGGAGAGATTGGGGCGGGGGCGGGGGGGGGGATTTCTTAATTCCCTCCACCCAACAGCCAGTGGGGAGGGGTGCCAGTAGGGGGGGGGCTGAGGAAGGGCCTGGAGCTGCAGGAAGGACGAGATGTGTATTTGGCCGGTGCTCACCTCTGGAGGGAACAGTCATTTTAATATTCACACTGGACAGATTACTGGGGGGCGGGGGGAGCGGGGGTGGGGGTGGGGGGAGTCAGCCCTGAGCCCATTATCTGTGGGAAAACACCTCTCCTGGGGCCTTGGGGGCTCTGGTTAATCCAAGCCAAAATGCTGCCATCTGCCCCAGGAGGCAGAAGCCACAAGCATCTCCTGGGGTCCCCGGTGCCTGGCCTGGCTGGGGTGGCGTGTGCGCAGGAGGCTGCGGGGAAGGGTTTGTGGGACCCCAGCCAGTAGCGGCTCCCAGACCCACACCTAGGCTTTGATGGAGAAGCTCAGCAGCCTGGATTTTAGGATGGCAGGAGGGGGCCACACTCTGATGTTTTAGGTTGAAAAGGCATCCTATTATCTCCATCGCTCTTGTTTGCGGTACTCTACATTTGTTAATTTATCAAATTTAATTTTACACCTATTTATGTTGGTTGACTAAGATCAACTTTCCCCAATATCGTTATGCGCCATGTTTTTTCTTCTTCTGGTTTAGTCCCAGACCTAACACAGTGTTTGACACAGAGGAGCTGCTCCTTCAAAGTGTGTTGAGTTAATGAACGAATGATTCATAAAAAATAGCCCTCAGGGGCATCGGAGTCATTTCCATGCAGTGCACAGGTAGAGCCAGGAGATGGCGGTAGAGATCCACAGCCGAGGAGGTAAAGCCTTACCAGGGAGGAATTCCATCGTGGAACAGGCCCATTTGTATCCTCAAAGGTGGATATATGTGGGTTTATTTCCTCAGCTAAGACATCAAAAGGGGAGAGAGCAAGGTGTGGTGGCACAGATCGGCCAGGCCTGCACGTAAGCCCCGACTCTGCCGTGGCCAGCCAGGAAACGGCAAGTCCCTCCGCCTGCGAGCTTCAGTTTCCTCACGCACAAAACAGTTTACAATGCCAGGTCTTGTTGTAAGGATTAAATAAAATAACCCGCTGCCCCATGCTCTGTGAGAATCAGGGACGCTCTTCCTAACACCCCGCCTTCTGCCCTGCCCCGTCAGGCCTTGGGACGTCTGGAAAGTCTTCTCCGTTCCAGTTCGAGGCCTCTTTTCCAGTTAGAGGGGCATCATCTCACATCGCCATCCTCACTGTCCCCATCAGCGCCCGCCCTCAGCAGCCTCCCCTCACAGAGCCACGGCAGGGCCCCGTTCCTCCAACGTGGCGTGCTCCCCCTCTTTGGGTGTCGTTCTCGGGAGGGAGAAGAGCTCTCCTGGCTCCCGGGCGCGCAGCAGGCTGAGAGCGGCTGGCGCTGTCCAAGCCCGGGTTTCCTCGTGCATATCGTGGAGCTGGTGACAGCTGCTCTGCAGGGACATTCTGGAGATGGACTGACAAGGCATAGAGAAGGCTGTTCAATACAGGAGCCCCAGCCACATAGCACGTAACTTACCTGTAGGATAAATAGTACTTTACATAGTTGGGTTCCTCAGACACACCAGCCACGTCTAGCTGGTGGCTGCCGCTTTCCAGCATCACAGGGAGGTCTTTGGACGGGGCGGGCTAGGATATAATAAATATTCAACCGACGTAGCTAGCAGCAGCAGCAGCGGTCGGCCGTCTGGGTCCCTTGACGTCGGCACTCAAATGCCTCTTTCGTTTGGTCATTCGACAAGATTCTATTGAGTATCTACCTGTGCAGGCCCTGCCATGGGTCTTTTGCAGACACATATGTTATGCTTTAGGCTCTGAGAATTTACAGTTCGATCAGAGGTGTTAAACAATCATCTGAATAAACATTAATGACAGGTGGCGCTAAACCTGCTGCTCTGTTACCAAGTAAGAATTAAAAAGAGCCGAACCGTCCCTTGGGTCATGAGGATGCTGGAAGGTGCTGAATGTGTCGTCAGTTGTAGCTGCACAATACAGTTATTAGGAAGGACAACAGGAAGGACGACCCCATTCATGCACTTAATTATTGCAGGGCATCTACTAGGTGGTGGTGGTAAAATAATCAGGAGCGCCAGGCTCTCTGCCGTCACGGAGCTTTCGTGTCTCCTGGAGGGAAACAGATGGAGAATAAATAAAATATGCTCGCAGTGAGCTGCTTTTTGTAGAAAAATAACACAGGAGAGGGGGGAGAGGTACACTGGGAGCAAGAGAGCTGCCATCCTCGTGAGTGGGATTTTAGTCGTTCTCGTCACACTTCAGCTGTGATGAAAGCTGCTCCCCGACTGGAGCACGGGTGGATCGGGGTGGATCGGGGTGGATTTAGCTACGACAGCGTTCGAGTCACAGGCGGGACTGAGTTGCTGAAGGCAGGGGCCCCGAGAAGATGGGAAGGCGTGAGGCACAGGCCTGGCTCCCCAGGAATCTCCAGGGCTGTCTCTGGGGCGCTTAAGCCGAGAGGTGACCGGCCGTCCCTGCCCTGACCGTGCCCCCGTAGGAACAGGGCCAAGAAGAGAAATCGCGATGACCTAAGCCAGCGCGTCCAGAGCCCGTGCGGCTCAAGCCAGGACGTTCTGCTCCAGAGGCGGAGACTGGTTCCAGTCCAGAAAACCGCAGGTGTCGGGGAGGTGACCCTTCCGAGCCGGACGTTGAGGTGACGAGGGAAGACGCATCGGCTGTGAAGACGAGGGGCCTCTTTGGTGACACCCCGGCACGCGCGGGCCTTGGGACCCAGGATCGTGCACACAGGGGAGACGCGTGCAGCCAGGTTGACATCGGAACGGGTCCTGCGCCCCCAGGGCCGAGCCTGAGAGCAGAGAGAAGCCGCGTTCAGGCGCGGGCCCGTCCAGGTGATGGTGCTTGCATGTCCAGCTGAGGACTTGGCTTTTGTCCCGCTAGTTGTTTCTGAGACGTGAACCGGCCCAGTCTGCCCTGTTTTAGGAAGGTTCCGCCAGCTCTGAGTGTTGAGCCTGGAGGGGCCTGGAGGCTGGAGGCAGTTAGCAGAAGGGGCGAGAAGCCGATGTGAGGCAGGCAGCTCGGAGGTGGCCAAGGGAGGACAGAGAGGGGGACCGAGGCGACAGCTCCAAGTAGAAGGGCACTGGGCAGCAGGGGGTGACTGGCACGGGTGTGTCCTGCCCAGCGAGCTGCAGGCGTCCAGTGGCTGTGCGCGTCCCGCGTGGCAGCCCTGCGGGCAGCCGGCCCAGGCTGTGCCTCCTCTGCTGGGGGCAGAGAGGAGGGGTCCGGGGGGACAGGCCCCCTGTGCCCTCCGCAGACCTTCCGGAAGAGGAGGCAGCCAGGGCAGCCTGCCGCGTGCCAGCGCCCCACTCGGGCGACAGCACAGTGGCCGCCGTGGCCGCACGCACAGCCCCCTGCTTGTGAGTCTGCAGGACAGCAGGTGCCCACACCAGCACCAGCCCCCCCAAACCCGCCGAGGGGCCTGCGTTCTGGGGCCTCCTGGAAAGCCTGCGCCCCGGCCTCTCCCCGGCGGGCACTGTGGGCTGCGCTCTCCTGCTCCTGTCCAGGCCTGGCCCAAGCCTGGGGGGACGCCAGCGCCGGGGCCTCCCCGGGAGGCCCTGGCCCCTTGTTCCAACAGAGACCCACCTGGAAATGGAGTATCTCATCAGGAGGAGGAGCACATCCCCGATGAGGGAAACCATCAGAACGTGACCGGAAGAATTTTCTAAAGGTATCTGAGGCCATCTGAGCACACAGCGTTTATGTTGACCATAAACGTCAGAAAAGACTTTCTGCAGGCTACGGGCAACTTTGCTCTCTCCAAGTTTACATCTGATTGTTCTTCTCAAGGGTTTTCAGATCTAAGGTAACTTTTAAAATATCGTCCTAAGGTGGCCAGGCACTTTTAAATAAAACCGTCAAATATACGCCATGAGGAAGGCGAAAGATAAAACATGACCAGAAACCAACACGCGTGAAGGGAATACCCGGCGGTCTCATAGCATGGCGCGGGGAAGAACGGCCGGTGGACAGCTTGGGGCGGCACAGGGGCCCGCTCAGCCTGAGACCCGGGACCCCAAGGCAAATGAGCCAGCAGCAAAGAGCACCCACCTGGAAACGGAGGCAGACACTGGGGTGCAGGGTGCACGAGAGCGCAGCTTACCTCTGTGGGAACTGGCAAGCTCCAAACTCAGCCCCTGTCCTCAGGCACCGTGCCCCGAGGGGCCTGCGGTGGACGTGGGGTGGGGGGGACATGCCGGGCAGGTCAAGGGGAGAGACGCCTTCTCCAGCCTCGACTCCCCGTGCTGAGACCAGCCGCTGTTCTGAGCTGCAGGCATGTTGAGTTAAATTTCAAGCTCCCCGTTAACCATGCGGTCTTGAGGGCCAGGGCATAGCCTCAGCACCTAAGATGGGGCCTGGCAAGAAATAGGTGTCTGTGATGACCCCCTCCTCCCCTCCCCCCACCAATGGCTCCCTTGTCTGTTTTAATTTTTTTAAATTTTATCCCCCCCTTGTGGTTTTTTGCATGCTGTCTGTTCTGTGTCCATTCGATGCATGCTCTTCTGCGTTTTTGCTTGTCTCCCTTTTCTCATGGCGTCACCTTGCTGAGTCGGCTCTCTGCGGCGCTTGTGGGCCGGCGGTTCTCCACGGCGTGTGGGCCAGCCTGCTTCACCAGGAGGCCCCGGGACGCAAGCCCAGAGCCTCCCATAGGGTAGATGGGAGTCCCACTGATTGAGCCATAGCCGCTTCCCTGTTGTTTTTGCTTGTTGTCTGCCCATTTTTTTCTCCTTGATGTCTGCTCGTTGTTTGTCTTCTTAGGAGGCACTGGGAACCGAACCCAGTACCTCCCATGTGGGAGGTAGGCGTTAACTGCTCGAGCTACATCCACTCCCCGCTCCATGGCTTTTGATAAATAATGAACCTGAAGGAGAGCAGAAATGAATCCTGTGTTTGGAATATGAGAGAACAAAGGAGAAAAGTGTCCCGCAGAGACTTAGAGGGATAAATGGTTTTTCTTTTCTTTTTTTTTAAAGATTTATTTCTCTCCCCGCCCCCCCCCCCAGTTGCTTTCTCTGTCCATTCGCTGTGCGTTTTTCTGTGTCTGCTTCTATTCTTGTCAGTGGCACGGGGAATCTGTGTCTCTCTTTGCTGCGTCATCTTGTGTCAGCTCTCCGTGTGTGCGGCGTCATTCCTGGGCAGGCTGCACTTTCTTTCGCGCTGGGCGGCTCTCCTTATGGGCGCACTCCTTGCACATGGGGCTCCCCTATGCAGGGACACCCCTGCGAGGCAGGGCACTCCTTGCACACATCAGCGCTGCACATGGGCCAGCTCCACACGGGTCAAGGAGGCTCTGGGTTTGAACCCTGGACCTCCCATGTGGTAGGAGGACACCCTATCTGTTGAGCCAAGTCCTCTTCCAGTGTTTTTCTTTTTTTAAAGACATAGTTCTCAAATATTTATTTTCTGAGATGAAAAAGGAATTGTTTGTCCCCCTAAGTTCTGGGCGGTTTGTGACATAACTCCAGTAACCTGGAGGATGCTGGTGGCTCAGGGTCGGGGGCTGAGATCAGCCAGCCTCTGCTCCCGGAAGTACCTGTTCTCCAGCCTCCTGCCTCGAGCCTTACGTGGAAAACACCCAGTTTATTTCTGGAGGGAAGCTTTCTGCCCTCCGGGGCCAGAGAAGGGCAGCGCTGCCTTCTCTCTGCTGGCCCAGAAGGCTCTGCCCGGGGCTGGTGCCGCACCGGGTGCAGGGTGCGGGGTGCAGGGTGCAGGGCAGCAGGGTGCAGGGTGCGGGGTGCGGGGTGCGGGTGTGGGGTGTGCGGGGTGCGGGGTGCGCGGGATGCGGGATGCGGGGTGCGGGTGCGGGGCACGGGGTGCGGGGTGCGGGGCGCGGGGTGCGGGGTGTGGGGCGCGGGGTGCAGGGCAGCGGGGTGCGGGTGCAAGGGGCGGGGCACGGGGTGCGGGGCGGCGGGGCGGCGGGGGGCGGGGTGCATGGTGCGGGGTGCGGGGCGCGGGGTGCGGGGTGCAGGGCAGCGGGGTGCGGGTGCAAGGGGCGGGGCGCGGGGCGCGGGGTGCAGGGCGGCGGGGCGCATCGCCCACAGACGGCCGCGGGGCCCGGGGCCCACTCTGTTCTGCCGCGGGCCTCCCTGGGTTTGTTCGGGGCTTGGATTCCGGGTTTCTTTTTTCCACTTTTCTTCCTGCTCTCTCCCTGGAGAAGGTCCCCCAGCTTTCCTGGGGGGACACGCGGCTGATTGTTAGAAGCCCCCGCCCCCGTGGCAGGTAGAGGGGGCCACACCGGCGCCTTCTCCTCCCTCCTCTTGGCGTCCGTCCCCTGCTCCACCGCCGAGGTGGCTTTGGGCTCTGGCACCCCCTCTTCAGGCCTCTCGGGAATAACCCAGTGAGTGCTACTTCCAGTGGGTCTGACGTGTCTGTCCTGCAAAAAAAAAAGGTCCCTCTAAAAGGAGGTCAATTCAAAGAATGAGCCACGACGATGAAAGAGGTGGTCGATGGGGGAGGAGTGGGGTGAGGGGGGGGGGTGGGGGGTGTATGGGGACCTCTTATAATTTTTGAATGTAACATTTTTTGTGATCTGTGTATCTTCCAAATAATACAATTTAAAAAACTGATGGGGTGAGGGGTGGGGAGTGGGGTATATGGGAACCTCTGATGTTTTTTAATGTAGCGTTCTGTGTGATCCATTAACTTTATAAAAAGATAATTAAAAAAATAAAGAGTTCTTCAGAATGAAAAAAAAAATAGAGGTCACCCAGGAAGGAGCTGGGCGCGGGCTGGGCGGGGACAGTGGCAGGAGAAGCTGGTCCTGGCAGCCCCTGCCCTGCCCGTGGGAGCCCAGCTTTTCACACCTACAGGGTGTCAGAGCTGTGTACCCCCCCGGGGGGGGCCTTCCCGGGGTGCTGGGCCTGGGGAAGCTGCAAACGGGGCGCGGCTCAGGCCCCCCAGGCCCTGCCCCGCCTCAGCCCCCCGAGGGCGGGGTGCCCGGTGCCCCCCCCAGGCCCCAGCCCGCCCCGCCCCTCCCTGCTCCCGCCTCCCGCCGCTGCGACTTCTGACCCGCCTGGTGTCCCTGTGTCCCTGCAGTTCTTCCCATATGGGGACGCCTCCAAGTTCGCCCAGCACGCCTTCCGCACCTTCGACAAGAACGGCGACGGCACCATCGACTTCCGAGAGTTCATCTGCGCGCTCTCCATCACCTCCAGGGGCAGCTTCGAGCAGAAGCTCAACTGGGCCTTCAACATGTACGACCTGGACGGCGACGGCAAGATCACCCGCGTGGAGATGCTGGAGATCATCGAGGTGGGCGCCCGCCCGAGCCCCGCCCCCGGGCGCTCCCCCGAGCCCGGAGCCCGCTGCCCCTGAGCCCGCTGAGCCCACTGCCCCCCGAGCCCGCTGCCCCCCGAGCCCTGCCCCCAGACACTTTCCCCCGAGCCCAGAGCCCGCTGCCCCCGAGCCCGCTGAGCCCGCTGCCCCCCGAGCCCGCTGACTCCGAGCCCGCTGAGCCCACTGCCCCCGAGCCCACTGCCCCCCCGGGCCCGCTGCCCCCGAGCCCACTGCCCCCCCGAGCCCGCTGCCCCCCCGGGCCCGCTGCCCCCGAGCCCACTGCCCCCCCCGAGCCCGCTGCCCCCCCGGGCCTGCTGCCCCCCCGGGCCTGCTGCCCCGGAGCCCACTGCCCCCCCGAGCCCGCTGCCCCGAACCAGCTGCCCCCCCGAGCCCACTGACTCCGAGCCCGCTGAGCCCACTGCCCCCCCGGGCCCGCTGCCCCCGAGCCCACTGCCCCCCCTAGCCCGCTGCCCCCGAGCCTGCTGCCCCGAACCAGCTGCCCCCCCGAGCCCACTGACTCCGAGCCCGCTGAGCCCACTGCCCCCCCGGGCCCGCTGCCCCCGAGCCCACTGCCCCCACAAGCCCGCTGAGCCCACTGCCCTCACAAGCCCGCTGAGCCCACTGCCCCCGAGCCCGCGGCCCCCCGAGCCCACTGAGCCCACTGCCCCCCAAGCCCGCTGAGTCCACTGCCCCCTGAGCCCACTGAGCCCACTGCCCCTGAGCCCTGTCCCCGAAGCCCACTGCCCCCACAAGCCCGCTGAGGCAACTGCCCCTGAGCCCTGTCCCCGGAGCCTGCTGCCCCCCGAGCCCAAGGCCCCCCGAGCCCACTGAGCCCACTGCCCCCACAAGCCCGCTGAGCCCACTGCCCCCGAGCCCTGTCCCCGGAGCCTGCTGCCCCCCCGAGCCCAAGGCCCTCCGAGCCCAAGGCCCCCCCCTGAGCCCACTGCCCCTCGAGCCCATGGACCCCGGACCACTGTCCCCTGAGCCCCCTGCCCCACGAGCCCGCTGTCCCCTGGAGGCCCCTGCCCCCTGAGCCCACAGACCCCCCAGCCCGCTGCCTCCCCGCCTAACTTGCTGCCCCCCAGCTCACTACCCCCGGAGCCCGCCGAGTGCTGCCCGCATCCCCCTCCCTGGCCCCCAAGGGGGTGGCCCTTCACCCCGCCAAGAGCAGGTGCCCACCTGCCTCGGGCACCCCGCTCCTGGCCACGGTGCTCCAGGGGCTGCCAGCTTTCCCTGGACACCCAGTCCTGCTTCTGGGCTCTTCACCCCCCCCATAGGCCCTCCCCAGCCCCCCGTGACTCTTATCCCACTCAGTCTGTGCCCCCCTCTCACCCCCAGCCCCACCCCAAGCCATCCAGCCTCTTACCAAGATTAGAGTTTCACAGTGGGCAGCACAGCCCCCAGGCTTCCTACCAAAATGCAAGCCCTCGGGGGGGGGGGGTCCCCAGAGCCTGGCAGAGGAGGGGGCCCGTGACCTCTGGTGTGTGCCCCCACCTCTGCGACCTGAGGGCAGAAGTGCAGCCCTTCTTAGGCAGGACACAAGCGCTCCTTCCCTACAGCTGGGGTGGCCGCCTGTCCAGGCAGGGCTGAGGTGGGGAGGGGCCCCAAGTGGAACGGGGGCGTGTGCAAAGTCTGAGTAGGTGAAAACCGAGGAGCCGAACCCTGCAGGTGTCCTTCCCCACTGCCTTGTGTGGGGGTGGGGGGTGGGGGGGCAGACAGAGGGAGAGAGAGGGAGAAAGGGAGAAAAAGAGAGAGGAAGAGAGAAGAGAGGGAGAAGGAGAGAGGGAGAGGGAGGAGAAGAGGGGGAGAGGTGGGGAGGGAGAGAGGGAGGGGGGAGACAGAGAGACCTTCCCTGGCCCTCCCAGTGCAGCCTCGCCCCTGGGAGCCTCGCCCTTCCCGCGTCCACCTTCTCTTATGGTGTCTTTAGTCTCTGCTCCTTGTGCCTCTTGCCCTCCGGTGGCCATGCCTACTAGCCTCCGGCAAGCCCGGCACGCGGGGAGCTCAGTCTTCTCTTTCTGGGCCATCCCGCTGCGCCGGTGCTTCCAGGCGGCGTGCACATCTAAGCGTGTGGGTGACGCGCCCGTCATCGTGCTCGTCTTTCTCACTCTTCAGTCTCAGCCCCTCCTCCACACTCCCCTTCCTACAAAAACGAGCTTCCCAAGCTTTCTGTCACTGATGACCGAGCCCCAGCCTCTCTCCTTCTTGTCCGTGCCCTTCGGCCAAGGGCCACCAAGAACACAGCTGCAGTTGGACAAGCTGAGTTTATTACTCACCGCAGGGACAGTGCAGTGAGAGGGCACTAACAGGAGTTGTTGTGGGATTCGGGCTGTTGGGGTGGCTTGGGGGGGGTTCCGGGAAGCGGGGTTTAGCTCTGGACTGGGTACCGTCAGAGTGTGGGGACAATTCCATGAGTGTGCAGCTCAGTGCGCCTTTTCTAGGCGAGGTTTCCGGAGGACTGAGCCCTGGGGCACGCCGGTGTTTAGAGCCAGGGCCCTAGCGGGAACCACGGAAGGAGACTGAGAAAGGGAAATCAAAGACAAAAATAAGAGTGAGGAGTCCTGGGAGGGAAATCCAAAAAATAATCCACAGGGAAGGACTCATGTCCAACGGTATTGATAGAAGTAAAACGAAAACTAATCATTGTCAATTGGATTTGGAAACCGAGAGGCCATGGGTGGACCAGCCGATGGTAACGTCAGGGGCAGGGCGGGGGCACAGTCCTAAAGGGGTGCCCGAGAGAACGGCGACGGTGGCGTCGTGGCGACGGTGAGTATAGAAACTCCTCCCAGGGAGCTCTTCTCGGAAAAGAGAGGAGCAGCTGTGGGTCTGGAGGTTGAGCACCCGCTTCCCACATGGGAGGTCCCAGGTTCAGTTCCCAGTGCCTCCTAAAAACCAAAAGCAAGCGAAGAACGAAGAAACCAACTCCGGAAAGCTGATGCAGCCCAGGGATTGAGCACCAGCTTCTCACATATGAGGTCCCGGGTTCACTGTCCGGCCCGGGACCTCAAAAGTAAAAGGGAAACAGGACTAGAGCCTGCTGTTGTGACCTGGGACCTCGAGGCCACTCCACTCCGGCGGTTAGAGCCGTAACGTCACCCAACCCGTGAGCGCTGGGCACTGCGCAGCTCTTTGCTCGGAAACTCCTCCGTGGTTTCTCCTCCCCTGAGCGCGGCTTGTCCTTCGGCCACGGGGCCCGGCCGGCCCCTCAGCAGCTTGGGAGCTCGCGCCCTGCCTCGTGCCCTCCTGGGGGACGCCTCGCGCCCTCCTGGGCGACACCCCGCCGTGGCCGGCCCGCACAGCCTCCCCGTTTCATCAAGTCCGCGGACCCCGTCTCTGCTGCGCCCAGGACACCCCTCCTGTGCCTCCCTTCCCCCAGGAGTCGCAGCCCTGCTCTGCCCGCTGTGTAGTCTGGAAGGACTGTGGCCTTTTGCGCCGTTTTCCAGCCTCCGGTGGGAAGGCACGGCCTGTGCTGGTCGGCCCGTCACGGCCACAGGAAGGGGAGCTCCAGGAGCCGGGCCCTGGCCCTGCTCCCTCGTGCTGTCGGCGCCCCCGTGCCCTCAGGAAGCGCCGGCCCACGCGGGGGTCTGTAAGCACTCTTCCTCTCAGCTCGCCTGTGCGCACGACCCGGCAGCTACTTCTCAAGATTTTTTAAGATTTATTTATTTTTAAAATTTCTCTCCCCCGTCCCCCCTACAGTTGTCTGCTCTCTGTGTCCATTCTCTGTGTGTTCTTCTGTGTCCGCTTCTATTCTTGTCAGTGGCACCAGGAATCTGTGTCTCTTTTCTGTTGCATAATCTTGCTGTGTCAGCTCTCTGTGTGTGCAGCGCCACTCCAGGGCAGGCTGCACTTTCTTTTGTGCTGGGCGGCTCTCCTTACGGGGCACGCTCCTTGAACATGGGGCTCCCCTACATGGGACACCCCTGCGTGGCACGGCACTCCTTGTGCGCATCAGCACTGAGCGTGGGCCAGCTCCACACGGGCCAGGAGGCCCTGGGTTTGGACCCTGGACCCTCCATATGGTAGGCGGACGTTCTATCCATTGAGCCAAGTTCGCTTCCCTCTCAGGACTCTCTGGGCTTCTGCCCAGTACCTCAGCCTCCGAGCCACAGTGCCGCCCGCCTCTCTCCCTCGCGATCTTCTCCCTTGGGCTATCACTTGGCTCTCCGTCTCACGGGCCCTGCTGGTGGGTTCCCCCTTCTCCACCCCCGTGATTCCCACCCAGGTTCTGATCACCACCTGCGCCCTCGGTATTTCCTGCCCCCAGGTCCCCTCTGCTGAGCCGCCTTCTCCAGGGCCACAGATGAGTGTTCTTACGGGGTCCCGCCATTCTCTCACGCCGGTGCATAGCCCCCAAAGCTTCTCATCCGCCCGGTGGAGAATTCTTTCCAGGGCATCATCGTGTTCACGGGCACTAGGCATGGGCACCTCCGGGCTTGCGTCGCTCCGCTCTGGCCCTCACCCTCTCTCCACGGGCCCCTCGCCCTGCACGGCCAGGGCTCAGATCCTTCTTTTCACCCTGGAACGTGCGTCCTAGCTCAGTGCCCGAGCAAGTCCTCTCGCCCTTCAAGGCCTAGGTTAGCTTGCCCTGTCAAGGATGCCTTCTGTGCCCCTCTCACCCCCGAGGTCCACACTCACCTCCCAGCGAGGTGGTGAAGAGACAGGAATGAAAAGACCTGCCTGGAGGGGGCAGTTTCCAGATAAGTGAACAGCCAAAACCCCGGGGCGGGGCAGGCGCTGGAGGGGGCCGGGGGCCCGTGGAGTGGGGAGGCCAGGCCACCTCACAGAGGGAGGCCTTCTGAAGGAGCAGAGGCTGAGCTGTCTCAGAGGACGCATTGAATCTAGCCCGGCATCCGGCAAGGGACAGACAGGCAGACAGAACTCAAGCTTGCCTCGGCCCCTTGGTGCGCCGTGTTCCTGCACAGCATCCGCCTCAGTGTTGGATGCTTTAAATGAGAGGATAGTGGCTTAATTATGTCTTCTCAGAGAAGAACGTGCAGTAACGTGTCCTGTTCTTGGAGACCATAATGCTAAACATGGCCTCAGCCTACACATTAGCGTCAAATGCTATAGGTTGCCTCTGGAACATTCTGTTTTGTCGTCATGTTCCTGACCCAAATTGCAGCGTTGCATCCTGGGGGGGGGGGAGGTTACTGAGACTGCCGTTTTCTGAGTTGTTCCGGGAGGTTCGGGGCAGATCTCCTGGGTTTGCGTTTCTTGTTGTCCTGGCTTTATTGTGTGTTTGTATTAAGGACTGTCATTATACCCATTGTCTCATTTGATCCCTTTTAATTTCACTTTTAAGGGTCAGATGAGAAGGACAACTTACAGAGATGACCCACTTGGCTCTATTTTAACTTCTAGGTGATACTCAGTCTCCCCTTTTCCCTCCGTACGGGACACTGGTTGCCAGGCCAATCTGGACTCCATCTGCCAATTGTCCACAAAATTAGAAATTTCAATACCCTGTTTCTTTCAGAGTCAAATTTCTTAAGATTTTCCCACCACAAATAAACACCTTCTTCCTACAAACATGAACAAGCAAAAAATATTTCATCTCAATGGACATTTTAACTCGTTAAATAAACCACTTACTTGTGGTTTACTGTCCCTAGTTGGCATTTTTAAAAACAACTTGAGATAGAATTTCTATCCCATAAATTCACCCATTTTAAGTGGACGATTCAGTGATTTTCAGTAAATTTGATGAGGTGTGCAGCCATCACCCAGTCCAGGTTTAGAACCTGTTAGTTCCCCAGGGAAGCCCCTTCGCTCACCGGCCAGTGCCCTTCCCACCCCGGCCCCAGGCAAGCCTGGACTTGGCCTCTGTGGCTCCCCCTGCCCCCGACATTCCACATAGATGGCCTCAGTGTCTGGCCCGCCGGGCTTCTTTCCTCAGCGTGATAAACTGTACTCCATTGCACGTATATATTTTACCTATTTACCAGTTGATGGACATTTGTGTTGTTTCCACTTTGGGGCTACTATGCGTAATGCTGCCGTGAATATTCGCATGCAAGCCCTTGTGCAGATGGGCAGTTACTATTTTAAGGCACTTTTTTGGAAAAAAAAATATTTCTACCTAGGAAAACCCATACTGCAAACTAATTGCATACAATTAATCAAACTCAGTAATTGGGATCTTCTCTTTATTCTTTAGCACATGAACAGAGCCCCTGACCCATGGCTCTCCCTAAACTCACCTCTTTTGGGGCTAAGTTTTACTGGTACATCTTCTTGGTTGTTTTAACAGATTGTAAGCTCTTTATTCAGTAGGGGCCATATTTCCCCTTTTCCTCAATCTCTAAGGGCTACGACTTGTTGACTATCACTTGCACCTTAAACTCAGGACGTTTAAAACTGAACTCATTTTATTCTCCCTAACTTTGTTTCTAACCCATTATTCTTGCCCTCACCACCCAGCTACCTTTCTACCCATTTCCTCTAAACAGAAATCCTGGAGTCGTCCAAAATTCCTAGATATCCAGTTGGTCACAAGACACCCCGCACACTGATTGCATCACTCTTTTTAAAAAATCACGTAAAAGTCCTTCAAAACAAATTTTTTTTTTTTAAAGATTTATTTTCATTTATTTAATTCCCCTCCCCTCCCCCGGTTGTCTGTTTTCTGTGTCTTTTTGCTGCGTCTTGTTTCTTTGTCCGCTGTTGTCGTCAGCAGCACGAGAAGTGTGGGCGGTGCCATTCCTCGGCAGGCTGCTCCCTCCTTCGCGCTGGGCGGCTCTCCTTATGGGTGCACTCCTTGCGCGTGGGGCTCGCCTACGCGGGGGACACCCCTGTGTAGCAGGGCACTCCTTGCGCGCATCACTGCGCATGGGCCAGCTCCACACGGGTCAAGGAGGCCCGGGGTTTGAACCGCGGACCTCCCATGTGGTAGACAGACGCCCTAAACCACCGGGCCAAAGTCGGTTTACCTCAAAACAAATTTAAAATCTGTCTTGTCGTAGAACTTGATGGTCTCCTTGCTTCCCTCTCGTGCTTCATCTCTTACCAGCACCTCACGTGGCCCACCTCTTGTCTCCTCCCCTCTCCCCACGCACCACACTCTAGCAAGTTAAATGGACTTTTTCTATTTAACCAGCATTTACTGAAGCCCTACTGTGTGCCAGGCACTGTGCCAAGCCTTGAGACTACAGGGGTGAGCAAAAGACACGTAGTTCCTGGCTCCATGGAATGTCCCGGTGGGGAAGACAAACCAGTTATTACAATAAAGCACACGGCGGGGACTTGCACGGGGAATGAACCTCTTCTGAGGAGAGAGCTTTCCCAGAGGCTTGGCGGGGACTCGGATCTATCAGGTGAAGGGCAGGCCAGGCGAGTTCTCCTTCCCCCTGCGTCTCACTAACACGTCGCGTGATGGTCTTCTCCCCAGGCTATCTACAAAATGGTGGGTACTGTGATCATGATGAAAATGAACGAGGATGGCCTCACGCCTGAGCAGCGGGTAGACAAGATCTTCAGCAAGATGGATAAGAACAAAGATGACCAGATTACACTGGATGAATTCAAAGAAGCTGCAAAGAGTGACCCTTCCATTGTTTTACTTCTGCAGTGTGACATCCAGAAATGAGCTGATGCCAACACTATGGACTGCTCAAGTCTCAATGTTCCATTCAGTCTGCAGCTACACACACACACACACACAGTGCTTGGACTACCTATAAACGGACTTGCTTCTTGTGTTTGAAACACTTGTGTGCATGAGAATGTCATTTGCTGATGAATTTTAAAAGTATATATTATAAAACAAACAACCTGCCACAATGTGATATGTGTAATATCATTTCATAAAAACCCTCCTCCTCCGAAGCCCAGGCAGAAATGTGCTGCAAGGAGTCCTGTGGTTTCCTGTTCATGTTTGGCTAATGCTGTGTCTCCTGGATTACCATCATGTTAGTGGCGCTAAGACCCCGTGGTAATGTATCTTATAAGCTGTGTCACCATTCTCCTGTAAATTAGTACTGGACAGAGGGGCCCTTCGCGTCCGTGTCTGGTCCACACAAAAGAGCTTGTATTATCAGTGACTATAAATGTAATACTTTTGCATGCCTTTTAGGTTTGCCTTAATTCTTACCTCATTTGCATCCTATCAATCTGGAAAGAGCTTTGTTGGATGAATGCAGTATAAAACTTAAAAACCCTGCTAAAATGACTCATTAATTAAGTATATTTATCTATAGACACAAAGATATTATTTATTGGAAGTGGGAAAAAAAAAAAGGTGGGAGTGTATGGCTTTCTGCTTGAATTTTCAAAGGCTTCCAAAGAAGTTGCAATAGATGTCCTGAATAAATTTATAACATTTGACTCTCCCCCCATTCTTATTTTATAACTTTTAATTTTAAAAAGATGTTCATAATGATCAAGGCCTGGCTAGCAACAAATAATGGAATTTGCCTGTAAACACACAACTGTGGGACTTGAAAGATTAATGACAAGGGAAAGAAAACAACTAACTCTTCAACTTGGCCTTCAGAAGAGGGACAATTGATATGATATGAGGTATAAATAAACCAGAAGACTTGTTCATCTTCAAAAGATGCTCCTTAAATGCCAGTAAACGTTACCTCAGTGTGCCTGGTGCATCACGCCCTACGCAGCTCTGGAGGCTGAGAAGGGTCCCCCAGGAGCCAGAAGACGACTTCCGTCTTTCCAAATCAAAAGTATCCTAGTTGTCACCTTTAATGAGGCAATGAAGCTCTGACCCCTTGACCCTAAGCTAGGAGGGCAGAAGACAGGCCATCAAGACCTCTGAAGGCAGGCTTGCATTTTCACAATGCCTGAGAAGTGCAGTTTCTTTAGGCAGTGCTGGCCAGTAAAGCTTTCTGTCATTATGCAAATGGACTCTGTATCTGCATTGTCCACTACCCACATGTGGCTACTGAGCACTTCAAATGTGGCTTAGTGTGACTGAGCAACAGAATTTTCACTTTAATCTAAATTTACCTTCCTAGCTGTGGCTAGCACTGTGGTGTCAGGCAGCAGGCTGTCCTTTGGGCTGAGTGCCCGCCCCGTTCCCCCCCGTACGGCCCCTGTGTCTGTCTTAGGGTCATTAAGTGGGGCCCGGGCCTGCTGATCCCATTCACTGTCCAGCAAGCCGCCCTCTGCACACTTGGCACCAGGGCCGCCTGCGGCACCGACAGCACCTCCACTCTCCCCGGAGGGCGCTGTCCCGGGCCCGCAGAAGGCCCTTCGCCGTGCTGGCGTCCAGGAGGGACGTGGGAGACCCCACGCCTCCCGGCAGCTTAGCCCTCGAGGAGGGCGGGCGGGGGCAGGCTGTGGCGGCCTGGTAAGTCAGGCCCTGGGAAACTCATTCACAGCCAAGGACCACTCATCACCCGCTGGGTGACCAACACCATTCTTGGGAGACAAGACAGGTGACAAAACACTCCAAATGTCCAACCATAAGAACTGAAGCAAGCACGGGAGGTAAGAGGGGCGGTGAGGGAGGGGGCCGTGGTGGCTCTGTGCGGTGGGCTGGCCAGTGGGCATTTGAAGGAAGACCTGGAGGCAGAAAGGGAGCCCTGGGGAGCCTTGGGGATATGTGGGGTGTCTGTAGATGGTACAGGGGAAAGCCTCCAGTAGACTCAACAGTTTTTTCAAAATCAAACGTAGAACTTGAGCCGTCCAGTGACACCGTCCGGCAGGGACCTTGGAGAACTGTCCAGCAGTACGTAGTGAAGCGCACAAGCGCCCTCTGACCAGCCTTCCCACTCGCGGGGGTACTGCCCCCAGGCACCCTCAGAGGCCTGTACGCGCACATGTCCCCGGGTGCCTCGGCAGCTCTGCTGCGGCTGTGGATACAGGGGGCAATCCCATGGCCCGCCACTAGAGGAATGGGCCAGTACAGTGGCTGTACCCTAGTGTACCACCAATCATCAGCTGGAAGCAACACTGATGTACACACAGAAACATGGGCCTATTATACACACAAAATACATAAATGAAAAGACATCCACATGAAAGAATTCCGAGGACACAAAAGGAAGCATCGCATTGTAATTTTTTATGGGGGTGGGTCATCCCGTTACTATTGCTCCATGAAAACTCACCCCCCAAATTTATTCTTAAAATAACAATCCGTTTATTATTTTGTATGACTTCTGTGGGCCAAGAACCTGGGAAGGGCTCACCTGAATGATTCTGGCCTGCGGTAATCCCTGCAGCTGCTGCAGTCAGGTGGCTACTGAGGCTGAAACGGGGCTGGATGGGTCTCTCTCTCTCTCTCTCTCTCCAAGTTTCATCGCTTGTTTTGACCTAACCTCGGATCACGAAGTATCACTTCCACAGCATTCTGCTGGATACAAGCAAGTCACAAAACCCTTCATGCTCGAGAGGAATTAGAACCATCTCTTGATGGGGCATGGCACAGCTCTATTAGAACACGTGGTGGGAGATATTGGCATGCTGTTGTTCAAAAACATCTGCCTGTCTGCCATGGCCACAATTTCACATCTCTTCCACGTGCAAAGTGAACTCACACCCTCCCAAGAAACCCCAAAGGTCTCACACCAATACTGCTTCAGTTCTGGCTTGAGAGCTAAGAGCTCATCACCCAAAGGTTCTTCAGATGTGGTTCCTCAAGCACAGCACCTTGAGGACCGTGCTTTGGAGCCAAAGGCCTGTGAACCAAAGGGATAATTTAGCCCCGCCTCCCCCCCCCCACTGAACATCTGATAACAAGACAGGAACAGAGTAAGTGTAACAGACACTCCCTTTCCCAAATGGGGGGATGGAAAGCACACAGCCATCTCTGGTCCACAGCAATTCTGAAACTGTCAGGCACATGTTACACGTAACTTGATTAAGGCCCAGTCCTACTCTTGGCGGTTGTTTTCAGTGCTCTTGGCTCTGCCCTTCGTGCTGCTTCCACCCTCTTTGTCCTTCCTTTTTCATTAAAAACATAGCCTGTTTACAGCTTAGCAGTTTTCTCAGCCTGCTGTCTGCCCATAAGCCTTCAGGAGTACAAAGGCCTCTTTCATATTGCACTTCTCCGTCCGCGAGTCTGTGCCTTCCTCACCCTTGCGTGACCTGGTGGGTTTCTTACCCATCACTGTGTAAGTCCACTCCACTGGAAAGAGCCCACTGGGGACTGCCGTGGACCACACCTCCCACGGCCTCAGGAGCCCCCATCGTGGAGGGCCTGCAAGGGACACCATAGGCCGCCTCGTGCCTGAAGTATCTAGCTACACTTCCTTCCACTTCCTGAGGTCCTAATAAGGGATTTCATAGTCCCAACCGGATCTCATTTTTGCATTTAAGTAATTTCTACACGTGAAAATCACTTGCCATCTGGAGAAGTCTGGGAATGAGAAACAATCCTGGTCCCTTTATATTCAATTGTTTATTCTTCTGCTCATTTCTCTCCACGCCCCTTTCGTCATATGCAGTAGGAAGCCAGGAGGTACTTAAGTATTCTACCCAGGAAACTCCTTGATTAGACCTAGTTGATTGGGTGCATTTCCTACTTTCCACATTACCACAGGCAGTTGTTCCCAAACTGCCCACCATGCCAATCCAAGGCCCCCTCCTCCTGCCTCCAGTCACGTGTTCTCCCCTTCCCTTTAGCCCTCACTGTGCCATGCTTGAAGCTGCTGCTAACACGGGGCTCTTCAGGCTTCACGAACAATGTCCTCAAGCCCTTCCAGGCAGTGCCACAAAAGCTGAGATTTTTATTACGGTTCTTCTACTTCCAGATGCCAAAATCTGTTCCAGGCACTATTACCAGGTAAAAAAATTGCTCTAAAACGTTGTGGCTTAGAACAATTACATTATCACTTATGGTTTCTGTGGGCCAGGAACTTGGGGGTTCCTTGTTGGGCCCTCTCACAGCTGCAGGGACATGGTGGCTCCCACACTGGAACACGGCGAGGACCGAGGCACGTAGAGCGGCAGGCCAGCTCTCCTCGTGCAGACTCAGGGCTGCTCCATGGGGCTGGCTTAGGCTCCCTCGCTGCACGGCAGCCTCAGAAGACTGCAGCACGGAGTTTCCCAGCAGTGAAGGGGCAGGAGGGTTCCTTTGCCTTTTCTGCCCTAGCCTTGCAAGTCCACCAGTGCCACCTGCGATGCCATCTACTGGCTTCAAGTGAGTTATACCTCTGCCCAGCTTTAGAAGAGAACCCAACTCTAAAGGCCAGGCTATGGAAGAACATGGGAGGGTACTAGGACTATTGTGGTCATCTTTGGAAAACACCATGTGCCAAAGGGAATGAGGAATGGAAACAAAAGTAAGTACTGCAAGACGGATAACTGAGGGAGTACGTTCAATCAGCGCTCTGCACCTGAGCTCCATTTAAACACACACCTCAGCGAGGGGCCTCACGGACCTCGCCGCGGGAACCAGCCGTTCTGCCTATGCGCAGCTGCCATTTGAATGACTGTTAGTAACACCTGCTGCCGTTCTGAGGGGGAAACACCCCCAAATGTCTTTTATTCCTAGCCCGTGTTTTCTCTTTTTATTTCTTGAATAACTCTAAACACTTGAAAAGGGGATCTCTATTGCTTTAAAGCTTCATGTTTCCCATAATTCACACATTCAGGATTGCAGTCTCTAGATGAATGATACCAGCTATTTCTAAGGGGCCAGATTATTTCTTCTGCACAGTTGTGGACCACGTCAGGAAGGAAAAACAGGCTTAAATACACATCTTCAGAGAGCCTTATAGCAAGAGATATGAAGGAAGAGGTCTAGCAAGATAATAACAGAGCTCCTAAATAAAACGGCAGTTTACTTAGCTCCTTTCTTGTAAGCAATTAAGCTTCCCAACTTGGGCATGCAAGTTGGATTTCCCCAGCATTTTGCAGGTGAAATCTTCATCTCTAGACTTTTAAGTCATGTTATTATTTTCCAAGTTCTTATACTTAACCAGTATCCAGAACCAATTAGGGTGTCCCACAGGTGTCCCACAAGTGTCATCTGCTTGCACCAGTTTTTCTTCTCTGACCAGTTGTCATCCCTCCCTCTCATTTCCCCCTCCTCTATCTCCCTCTAGTTATTTAGGCTCCAGGTCCAACAGAAGTTGTCCTGGGCTCCTTTCACAACCCCACAGCCTTCTCCCCACTGGCCCCGCACTTCAGATCTGAACACTTCTACTTCCACCATCTTCGTCCAAGCCACAACCACCTCTTACCCAAGCCACTGCGAGAGCCCCCAGACTAGTCACCGTCTTTGCATGTGTGCTGTACCCTAAACCCTATTCACACAGGGGCCAGATTCTTTTAAGAAGTAAACAAGGCCATATTCGAAAACCTACTTTGAATAGTTTTAGGACTCTCGTTACGGTATCTCACTTCTGCCTAACTCTGAACCTCACCCCAATCCCTTAAGCTCCCCTTTGGTGACTAAAGCACTCTGGCCTTGTGGTTCCTGAACGCTGAGTTCATTCTTACCTCCAGCCTTTGCCCCCACTTTCCTCTCGTTACTGTTTTCCCACATACCTTCCCATAGCTGGGTCTCACTTGTATTTCAGGCCTCTCCTCACAGATTTCTCGGAGCGGTCTTCCCTCACCACTCCATCCGAGAGCCCTCCCCCTCCTCCCTCCACTCCTTACTCTGCCTCAGCATTGGCAACAGGAAATACCATCACCTGGAAATATATACGCCATCGTATGTGCCTCCCTAAACTAGACTTTAAGCTCTTTAAGGGCAGACTTTATAGTACTCACTGCAGTATTCCAGTGCTTAAGAGTCCCTAGCACACGGGGGGAGTTGTTTTTGAATGACAATCTCCATATTCTCAAACTGGAGGAAAATCAGGCAGCAAAAGCCTTGTTAAGCTTACTAGGACTAGCGAGTATTTTCATGCTGTGTTCAGTTTCTATGAGGCTTCTATCCAGGTGTCACAGACAAAATTTAACAAGCTAGATATCAGTATTATATATAATTGAGGAAAAAAACTCACACCCTGACTCAAAGAAAGTGAATTCATATTCACATCACTTTACTGCTCCTTAAAGAACAAAAATCTGTTTCTGTTAAATAGTATTTTGAAATATCTTCAAGTCTATACAGCATTTAATTAAAATAATGAAATATCAGTAACTGTTTAAACTTTTAGGACCATAAGTTTCAAACCGATTCTCAAAAACTCTCAGGGATGGTCAGAGTGTGGGGCATCCATTAGATATACAAACAAGTCATAAATCCAACTAGGATATTACGGGCTCAAGACATTATAAACACATTGTCTTTCTGCCGGCGTCTGATTTGTACTCAGACCTTTTAATCAGACATTCTAGACCACTTGTTCTTCATCACAGTTCAACATTTCTAATCCAATTCGTGAGTCCCAACCAGTAATTTCTTACACAGAATTTAATCATTTTGGTCTCCAGATATAAAAAACCCAGACATTTTGAAGTTATGCAAGAAAAGTACTAGAGGATGGGAGAAGACATTGAAACTTGGAAATATTTTAAAAGGCATTTTCTGAATCTTTTAGTGTTCACTGTCAACTTGAGTAAGTATTATTTATACCATGGTTTACTAAAGTTTCATCACATTTGTCATTTTGACAATTACTGTCATCATTTCCACCCCCACCCCCCCAAAGATATGAGAAGGTAGGATTTAAGAATTCAAGGCATCATTTTCTTCCATGTTTTCTGGACTGTGTTAGTTCAGTCATAGCTGCACTGATGATAAATGAGAAGAGATATCCATATGCTGTATTTAAGCTCCATTCAGTCAATTAATACTACCTTTCCCATTTAACAAAAGCATGACCTCAACATACATAAATTTTAGGTTTTATTTCCAGAAGTTATATTTTAAAAGCATAATTTCTATTTATTCTTTTATTCTAATTAATATGAATAAATAGAATAGTGAGTGAAGATATTTTCACT
The DNA here is from genome assembly GCF_030445035.2 of Dasypus novemcinctus. Lineage (NCBI taxonomy): Eukaryota > Metazoa > Chordata > Mammalia > Cingulata > Dasypodidae > Dasypus > Dasypus novemcinctus. Next base: position 7,657,603 of record NC_080697.1, read on the forward strand.
TACGATGGTTGAAACCAAAACTCTGTGAGGCCCAAGACAATGACTTATCTTTGATTCAACAAGAAATGCTGGGATATCTGAGGTTTATATTTCCCATTTTGTATTAATAACCAAAACATTCCAAATTATCACAAAACTCAAGACACTGAAATTATTTCATTAATATGAGTTCATGCATTTGGTATACGCTACTTCATTTTCTATTTGAAAAAGTTCATGTACTTTAAAATAGTTTTGATACAATGAGTTATAAATGTAACTTAAAAATCACACTTTGTTGAGTCAGTGGGGAATGTTTGAAACATTTAGCCCACATCTTCTCTCTGTATATTAGTAAAGCACAAGTTTTTGGACTTCTCATTTGCCAACTGGTTCCAATTTAAGACTAAATTAGACTCTCTCCCCCAGTAAAAGCAAAAACAAAACAAAGCTCAATTTTCCTCAATAACCATCACCTGGCTCTTAAAATACTTCCTTTTCCATAAAATACCGCCTTTTCAAGTTCATATATAATTTAAAACGTACTTCCAGCAATATAAGGAATGCTTCTTGTTGGACACTCACATCTTTCTGAAAAGGTGAGTACCAACCCTAGTATCAAACACAAAGAGTTCAGGCAACAGTCCTCATCATACTCCTGAAGAGAGAACATTCAGAAATATCATTTCTAACACCACACTGTATTCACCACTCTAAGAAGCATAGTTTTTAATATCTCTGAAATCAGGATGTGTCTTATAGTGTATGTCAGCTCACAATCAATGGCTTGGCATCTGATTCCTGCAACCACCAGCTACTGCTTTCCTGCTCCATAAGGAGTGGAGCTAAGCAGTTGCCCTCCATCCCAATTTTCCCAGATCCCTGCTCAGTCTGGTCTCCGAGTCCCTCTGACCTGCATCCTCTCTCAGATGAGCCCTAAACTGAAGGACACTGGACTGAAGACCAAGGAATTCTAAACCCAGCAAGCATGCTGCAGGTCACAGTGAAAAACAATCACTATCCAATCCTGATATCAGTTACAGGCCCTTCTTTAAGTTGGGTGGAGGGTAGTTAAAGTATGGAAAGAAAGGCATTGTGCCATAGCTGGCAGTACTTTTTCTTTCCCAGTGCTCCATAAAATAGTCTTATAAATGGATGACATCTTAAATTTGATGAAATATGGTAATTAAAAGTTATAGCCCAAATCCATAGTTTTCTCTCTGGGGTTAAAAATGATCTGTAAGCAGTGATTTTGCCCAAGGTATAAGCACTAAAAGAGGTGCACTTCTGAAATAGTCATGCACAGTTCTCTCTCCTTGTCCACAGCCCATACCCCCTATCCCACCCCACTAGGAGAAATCCTTCCCTTCATCCATTTTTTATAATTTAACTATAGAAAGTAATATTCTGAAAAAGCAAAACTAAATATAATCAGTGTTCACATTTTTATTTTAATTCTTACAAAATACGGTAGAAATGAACCCAAACTAAACAGATATGTACATGTGCATATGTACAAAACTTTACCTCTGAAAAATAATATATAAAATTAGATGGTTAAAAAAACAAAACAAACTGAAGATTTAAAACCAGTACTACAAAGTTGATTTTCTCAAAGTAAAGTAACTGTTATTTTAAATTGCTAGTTATTGTTAATTTTCTAGACTTATTTACACATTTTATTGTGATCATAAACAAAAGGCAGGGTTTTTTTTACATTTTAGAAATATTTTCCATTTCACTTTATTTCATCAAATAGCCCTGAATTTTTTCTTTCCCTTTACAAATCTTTCAACATGAGAACAGGGTTTATTAAGTTATAAAATCAACTTCGATCACCTTCTTCCTCTTGAGTCACAGGTCGGAAGGGCAAAGTAGTTTGTCCTCTTTCAGGATCAGACATTCGAAGAATCCTAATCAGTTTACTTGAAGGAAGTGAGCTAGAGGAAACAAAATTACTCAAATTTCCAAGAAAGTTTACTCATATTTAAAAAATTCTACTACCCCAAGGATATATCAATTTAAATGGCTTTTATCTGCTAATTAGAGGGATACATCCAATATGTAGAGTTCTAGGAGAAATACAATTTGTAACAAGGAAATAATCTGCTTTCTTTTTAAAAATTAACTTCCTACAAGATGTCACGGGATTTCAGTACAGAGGAAAAATAAAATGAAGGAGAGTTTCCTATCTATTTTAACTCTTGTCCTTATCTAGCAAGGAAAGAGTTACCTGATTATTATTCCCAAACTCCTATTTATATCCCTATACCATCAAGTGATCACTCCAGAGACAGAGTAGCAACTCTAAGGGACACAGTGCCTGACACTGCAGACACCCCAATACAGGCCAACTGACAGCAGAGGAGAGCTCATTATTTAGAAAGACTGGTAGGGGGAAGCCACCCAGAGGGCAGCCAGACAAGGGAAATCAGGAATCGTTTTTATTCAGTTTTAGAATGACTAAAACTACTTTATCACAGTCAGTCATGAGAGAAAGTCACAGGTCAAATCAACTTGTTAACTTGTTAGGGGAGGGAAATAACAGTTTAAATAATCTGAAAAGGAAAAACCAGCTTTAATCTCAAACTAGTATAAGTGCTATTTTTCTCTTTTTACTGGTCTTTTATATATTTACATTTTTAAAAGATTACAAAAAATGTCTTCCCCTTTTTAAATATTTTATATTTTTATTTGTGGATGAGTGGTAAAAAGTTACCTCATACTTTGAGGAGTAAGCAAGATAAATTGTCTAAAACGCTGGGAATCTGCCATCTTAAGAATCATGTCCATTGCAATTCTCCTGTTAACCATATCCTGAAGAAAAAAGGCAAAAGTTAGGACCACTGTCACACCAGTCTTATTTCTGTAAATGAAGCATTCTGCTGGTTGAGCAAGACACATGGGCTGTCATCATGGCCCATCCATTACCTTATCTATGATGCCAAGGAATTCTTATGGGAAAAGATAATAGAGATTACTAAGGATAACTGAATAAATATATCTTCTAATAATTTCTATAATCAAAGTAGTTGCATGTATAAACCCCTTCTCTCAAATATACCTAGCAATTAAAATAACCAGAAAATATTCAAAAGATGCAACTGTTACAGCATTAATGTAATTTACACAATAATGGTTAACCACTCAGGACAATGATTGAAATACAGTTTCAAATTTATTAAGGCTCTCAAATTTTCCCTCAATGATCAAAGTATTTGAAAAACACTGCGCCCCGCCCCCATGACTGCAGATAAAGAACCACTAATGCTTAATTTTAATAGGCCTTGAAATTATCTGAACTAAACCTTGTGCTTATACTTTTTCTGGGTTAAATAACATAAAAAGAAGAAAATCAGAGTACCCTTCCTTGAAAACTCATGTAAATAGAAAACACACAAATGAAAGTATGTATAAAGGTTTACTGGAAATCACATGTGGCAGAACAGCCTAATGGTTAGAACATGGGCTCTGGCGGCAAATAGGGCACCTGAATCCTGGCTATACTGCTCAAGGGCTCTTATGAAATGACTTTTTCTACAAAGCTTATCTATAAAGTCATCTAACTTGAAGTTAAATATTACCAGAGCTTGCTCAAAATTAATACTGTCCTTTCAAAGCAACTGCTGCAGGAGTGCTTTCATTTATTTAATAGCAAAGCTGCCAATGAACCAAAAAGCCCTTATTCACTTCCTGTGGATTGGCCCTTAGAACTTGGGGGCAGTCTTCTGAATAATTTTAAAAGGGGAAAAAATCCCATTTTGATTGAGAAGCTCTCCATTTTTAAAAGATAAAGAAGATGTTCAGAATTAAATCTGACAAATAAGACAGGTAAGTACACTGAACAGTGGCATGTTGTATGGAAAGGGTGGCATGGCACGCTCCTATGATTTGTGAATTAGCTTTGAAATCAATTCTTAAGAATTTCAACCTATTTCAACAATGCTATCAGGAAAAAAATGACAACACAATCATATACAAAAAGTACACAATCATATACAAAAAATGACTGCATGGTTATACCACACTCACTTAAAAATAAAAATTCTGATTCCTATATAACATTTGCTAAATGCTTTTACAGGCTAAGAATTAGATGATATAACTATGATTAAGAGACTAAGAATTAAGACACAGTCCATAACTTCAAAAAGGTTGCAGTCTGGTAGGATATTCAAACAAGAAAATAAGTGACTAACAGGATAAAATTACTATTTTAGTATAATTTGCTATAAGGTGGTATCAAGGGATCTCTGAGAGCTTGCAAATCTTGCCTGACAGTGGATAGTGGCTGCAGCAATTTGATATTACTTATGAATTCCAAAAATAGATTTTGGATTATGTTTGTAAACTGGTCTGTTTCTCTGGGTGTCTTAGATTGTATTAACTTCAGAGGTTTCATTTTTACTTGATTAAATTATGATTAGGGCCTTTTGAGCCACTTCAGTAGGACATTGAGTCCTCATACCCTTGGTGGGCAGGGAGCTGGAGTGTTTTTGATGCTGGAGCCCCACAAGGTAAACACACAGGAGAACAGAACAGAGAGGAAGAGAGACACGGCAGACGTCCTGGGAAGAGAGGAGCCTGGTAAGTCTACAGCTGACCTGTGGAGAGAAAAGAGCAGCTAAGCCCGGAGAGATGAGACCCAGGAAAGAGGCAAGACTTATCCCAGCCTACAGCTGAGATCAGATGAAGCTGGGACCACGGAGTTTTAATAGGAGGAAGAAGGCTGAAATCTTGCAGGCGTTGGCAGCCATCTTGCTCCAACACGTGTCAAAAGATTTTGGTGAGGGAAGTGACTTACACTTTATTACCGGGGTAACTATAAGCTTCTACCCCAAATAAATACCCTTTTAAAAAGCCAGCAAATTCCTGGTCTTTGCATCAGCACCCCTTTGGCTGACTGACACATGGTCTTTCAAGGTTTCATAGAGTTTATGTGTGAATGAGCTGGAGTGAGACAACCCAATGAAAAAGGGGATTAACAGAAAGAAGCACAGGGGCATAAAAAGAGGAGGCACAGTGTGTTTAGGCAATCACAAATAGTTCAGAATGGGCAAAAATGTAGGCAGATGACATATAAAAAAGGGTCTTAAAGTTACCTTACAGTGCTCGCTTCAACAGCACATATACTAAAATTGGAACAATACAGAGAAGATTAGCATGGCTCCTGTGCAAGGATGACAAGCAAATTTGTGAAGTGTTCCATATTGTAAAAAAAATTGAAAATTGAAAAAAAAAAAGTTACCTTACAGGATTAAACATTTATCTCACAGAGTAGCTAATGATGGAAGAGTTTTTAAACAGGTGACTGACCACGAAACTTTTTATTTAAGAAATGTAAACCTGTCCAAAAGACAGACTGAAAGAAAGAGCAAGACTGACATCTGGGGGTGTGGACAGGGGGCCACCCCAACCAGCAAGAGGTGAAGGGACAGTGCTGAGAGCTAAGGAAGTTTAAATGAGGCTGGAAAAGAAGGCAGAGTTCAGAGATTAAACTTAAGGAGGGTGCAAAAAGGAAAGAAGATTCATGGATATTGTGAAGTTAAGTGATCGGGTTGGTAATGGCAATTCGACATTGACCAAGGTAAGGGATTCAGAAAAAGAAAGAGGTGTTGAGAAGATACATTCAGACATGCTCAGTGTGAATGGGGGTTTACCAGATGAGGTCCAGCAGGCAGCTAGGCACATGGGGCTAGAGTGCAACAGAGATCTAAGGATGAGATATTTCTTGCCAAGTATCTAAATAAGGGTTGTAGTTTTGGGGACTGTGTTTGTGTGGAGGGTGGGTGGATAGGGTACAGTATTCAGGAAAATCAGCAAGTGTAGAGAAAACAGAGAAGACCTCAAATATTTAAGGGCAACAAAATAGGAGACTGAAAAAAAGAGTAGAAGACAGGAGAACCAAGAAAGAAATGTGGACAACAGCAACAAGACACACATTAAGAAATGGATAGGCCTGTGGTGCCACTTCTACTTCAGGGAATTAAAGACAGAATAAATGCTCACTTTTCATCTTTATTAAAGAAGTTTGGCTGGAGCAGTGCAGTTTAAGTTTAAACTTAAACCCCAACGAGAGTGGATTTAGGAAGGACAGAGACATGAAGAAGCGAATGATTGCTAACTCATCTGTGAGGCCTGCCATGTGCCTGCACTCTAACTAATGCACTGCATGCAAGACCTCACTTGAACTTCACACCACGCTGTAAGGCAGGAAATGTTAATACCCTAGTTTCATAGATGAAGCAACTGAGACCCAAAAAGGTTAAGTCCTTTGCCCAAAGTCATCTGGGTAGTTGATGGCAAAACTAGGTCTCCAATCCTAGTCTTTCAACTTCAAAGTCAAATGCTCTTGCGCCCTTATATAAATACTGTTCTGAAAAGTGTGTCTAGGAAGGAAAAGAGAGATTGAAAAGCAGCTAGAGTTAGTCGAAGCAAGGGAGGATGGATTGGTTATGATTTTGTGTTAAAACACAAGAGCTGGAACATGCTTATAGGCTAATGGAGATAAACTAGGGAAGAGACTGAAGAACTGGATTATCTAATGGAAAGTAAGGATATCCACAAAGGGCAAAAGGGGATGGAGCCCAGGACAGGACCTCTAGAGAGTAAATGAAAGCAAGGGAGAGAACTGGAATTCTTTAGATTTTATATATTCCCTACCACAGACTGAAGAGTCAGGGTAGGATCTTTCCTGCTATGGGTAAAACTAAAGAAACAATTGCTTCCTTTCAAAATGCACATTTCAGACAAACAAAAAAATAGAGAATTTAAAATTCAACAATACCATGTAGACATCAAACTCATCCAGGCATCTGAAAGGAGACTCAGCAATGGACCACAGAGAAAGAATGAAGCAAACGGTGGAAAAAGAACGTTCACCTCCAGATAAGGCTCTCATGTCATTGAAAGCAGCTCTATTTCCCTCTCCAGGTTGAACCTTGAAGAGAATGATTTAACAAGGAACAAAAAAAATGAGTACAGAAAAAGTCAGGTTAAATTCTTTATAGTATCTGTTGGCTAACATTAGGAAGAATGGGTTCATTGCTTTATTTTTTTTAAAGAAGATAAAAATGAAATCATTTAGTGAAATGAAAATGTCATCAATTCCATCTAAAATATTTTACAATAAGAGTAGGTGATAAAATGACTTTTAAGTTTTACTGCAAGATTATCAAACTGAAAACTTTTCTCACCATAATCAAATCTAAAATACAAAAATTCCAAAGGCTTAAATATAAGTGTCAATGTTAGGTAAACATTAGTGATAAAAACGAGTAATTTAAACTAGCCCTTTTCAAGCTATTATAGTTTCAAACGTTTACAAATGCTGCAATAATCTTTGATACTTGGGTCACAGTGACATCTAGTGGTCAAGCAGCTTTAAAAGTAATTACTAAGTGGCCAAGGGACAGAGGGAGCAACCTTGAAGAGGCTCACACTAGCCAAGAATAACAGCAAGAATGGGCTGAAACACAAAGTATGTTTTTAAAAAATCGATGGTTTATAACAACTTCTTAAAAAAATACTTCTTTACTAAATAAGGACTCACAGGAACAATTAAAAAATTACCAAAATTTGTAATTTTTTCACACTATTTCCTGAGAATACAGAATACTAGATTTCCCCCCCACAGAATTCTAGCTATATATATTTCTCTAAAAGGTGAAAAAAACAGTGCACTAATCAATTTTATACCATTAGCAGAAATATCTCAAATATTTCCAATCCACTATTTGAAAAATTATGTAGCTCTCAAGTGAACATAATTTTTTAATATTCTAAGGGTTATAAATATTCTGAATTTTTAAACATACAATGAAATTTTTTCTTACCTATAAATCCGAATCCTCTATGAAAACCCAAATATAAAAGCAACATTAACCTAAGTAGTAAAAAACCAAACAAGCAAGCAAAAACATAACAGTAAGAACTAATAAATACTGGGATGCAATACTTCATCCTAAAACTGTACTTGATAAAAATCTAAGGAATGATGTCCTAGATAAATTGTAGAGATCTAAAATTTAGCCCTAACCTATTATTTATCATGGGACTTCAGTTTCAGTTTCCCTATTTGTAAAATGAAGACTAGATAACATAAAAGATTCTTAAAGTAAAAATACTCTTTTGAATAACAAGGATGATATCAGAAAGCCTAGCCTGTGTTTTCTTATACAGTTAGCCCTGCGGATATATTATTCAAAAACTACTAATACTTTCTTCTTTTCTTCATTTTTATTAAGATATAATTTATATCTAGTAAAGAGCACAAAGGGATACAGCACAAGTAATTTTTACACACAGAGACACACCTGGGAACCATTATCAGACCCAGACAGAATACTTCCTGCATCTTAGGGAGACCCCTTGTGTTCTCTCCCAGTCATTATGCCCCCTCACTATCTTCTACCTTCAAAAGGTAAGTACTGTTCTGACAATCACCATTCAGTAGTTTTACCATTTTCTGAACTTCATGTGTACATATTATACTCTGGTGTACGTACTTTACATATATATCCTGTGTATGGCTTTTACTCATATAGTGTCAATGAATTCATGTATGTTGGGTTCTTTTTCATTCCTCTCAGTATCCCATTATGTGAAACCACCATAATTTGATTTACCCTTTCAATTTTGGGTGGATATTTGGGTTGCTCAGTTTTGGGCTGTTCTAGACAAAGACCCTATAAATATTATCAAATGCATCTTTTTTGGTGGATATAAGCACTCATTCCTCTTGGGTTTATCCCTAAGAGTGGAAATCCTTTTAACAATTCCAAACAGGTTTCCAAATTAGTTTTACCAAATTATATTACTACCCCCCAGCTATGTATAAGAGTTATACTTCTACAACCACACCAACACAAGATAATGCTAGTCTTGTCAACTTTAGCCATGCTAATAGGTTGTGACAGTAACTTATTATGGTATACGTTTGTATTTCTCCAAAGACTAACAATTCTGAGCACTTTTAAATGTTATTATTTGCTATTTGGATATCTTAATTGATAAAGCTCCCGTTTTTGGTCATTTTTAAATGAGTCTTCTTTTTAATGTCAGTTCTTTAAATATGCTGGATATGAGTCTTTTATTGTATATACATGTTGAAAACATCGATTCCTGGTCTGTAGCTTGCCTTATTGTTCTTTTAATGCTGTTTTGAATGATCAGAAGTTTTTTGTTGTTTTTTTAATTTATTTTTTCTTTCAAAAAATTTTTTTAAATGTTACATTAAAAAAATATAAGAGGTACCCAATCTTTTCTTTTGGGTAGATTTTGTCTACCATTTGTCTCATTTGGAAAATCTTCATAAAAGATCATATTCTTTTTTTCTAAAAGCTTTATACTACATTTTACATTTAATTCTATATCCATTTCTAAATTAAAGTTTGCTGGTTTGCCTATTTATTTTGAACAAAAGGATATCCAATTTGACCCAACACCATTTCTTAAAAGACCACCCTTTTTTTTCATTAGCTTGCAGTATTTGCTGAAGGTCAGGCAGCCAACTACGTATGGTCTGTCTCTGGGCTCTTTACTGTGATGTGACATGTCCATCTTCATGTCACTAACACACTGTAGCTTCAGGATAAATTTTAATGTCAGAGAGTGTTCTTCAAACTGACTTGATTATCCTGGGTCCTTTGCATTTTTATACATATTTTGGGATGAGCTTGCCAATTTCTATAAAAGCCTCGTGGAGACTGTAACTGCCCTAAATCCAGAGATCAATTTAGTAAGAATTCAAATCATAATATTTAGCCTTCCATAATCCATGAATATGGTATAGCCCTTTCAGGTTAAAAAAATTCTTGTTTCTCAGAAATGTTTTGCAGTCTTCACTATAAATGTCAGTTTATTTCCATTTCATTCTCTTTAGTGCTATTTAATTTTTGTTCCCCAATTTTTTGGATAATATATACAAATATTCATATTTTTGAATAATAACCTTGTATATAAAGAGCTAAGTTCATTTATGAATTTTAATCATCTGTAGATCCCTTTGGATTTTCTATATACACAATTACATCACCTGTGTATAATGACAGTTTACTTCTTAATTTCCAATCTTTATTTTATTTTTTTGACTTTGACCTGGCTAGGTCATCAGTAAAATACTGAATTTCTGGTGACAGCAGATATATCCTTATATTGTTCCCATCCTAGAAGGAAAGCATTTAATATTTCACCATTAAAAATAATATTTACTGTAAGTTTTTTGTAGATACTGTTTATCAAATTAAGGAAGTTTCCTTCTAATATTGGTTTCCTAGATTTTTGACTGTGACTATTAAATTTTTCAAAACTTTTTCTGCAAAATTTTTCCAAAGACGATTGTACCAGTTCACATTTCTAGTAGCAATTATTGAGAGCTTCAGTGGCTCTATAACCTAACTGTCCACCCACCCAGAATTTGGAATTGTTAGTCTTTTTAATTTTAGCCTTTTTTGTAGTAGCCCAATATAGTGGATGTAGCTCAGTGTTTGAGCAGCCACTTCCCATGTACGAGATTCTAAGTTCAATCCCTGGTACCGCCTTTAACAAAAAAAAAAGCTGTTAGGATTTGTAATTTCTTTTTTATTCCTGATATTCATAACTTGTATTTTCTTCCTTCTTTTACCAGGGATTTATCAATATATCTCTTTCAATGAAAGTGTTAGCTTTGATTTTCTCTACTGTACATTTGCTTTTATTCTCCAATTTTAACTCTTCATTATTTTCCTTTTGTCTACCTGGGTTTATAATCAACTTTTCTTCTTTCCCACCTTCCTTATAGAACTTACTGATGTTCAAGCTTTCTTCCTTACTGATATATGCATTTAGAGCTAAAAATTCCCTCTCTGAACAATCCTTTGGCTACATATACAAGCACTGATAATTTTTTATTTTTATTCAGTTCAAAATTATCTTCTAATTCCCATTATGACTCCTCTGAGTCACAGATTATTTAGCAGTGTGCTGCATAATTTTCTAACATTTGGAAACTTTTAGGATACTTTTCTGTTTTTACTAATTTCATTCAACTCTGTAATGCAGTCTATTGGATTTCAATCCTCTGAAATTTGAGACTTCCATTAAGGCCAGGAAAATGGTATGTGTCAAAAGAATCTTTAATGTGGTAGTTCAGTACAGAGCTTTATAAATATGCCAATTAGGTCAACCTGGTTAAAAGTGTAATTAAAATCTTTTATATCCTCACTTTTAAAAAAATAACCAGACAAGTAAACAAGGAATTCATTTTTCAAAAGATTAATCCAAACTGAACAAATATTCTACCCTAAAACTTATTCCACCCCATAATTAGAATAAAAGCCTGTACTGATACATTCTCTTCTCAATATAGCAATGATCAGGATGAGCTCTTTTCTAAAGTACAACAAAGCAATGGTACTTCACCATTGGCCTTAATTCAAACACTGAGCAATTTCACTCCAGTGACGGAAGTCGATGCTGAATCAGGTACTTTCATGGGAATTCTAGTTCATCTCATCACAGACTCCTGTCTACTCTGTCAGAGGGGGATGACCCATGCAATCTTAATGCCTTTCCTTCCTTTGGCCCAGGCGTGCCAAAAGCTGGAAGATTGTGGGGTCAAACTCCTGCCTCTCCAGAGCTTCTTGAAGATGTTTTTGGCATCTTTCTTCCACCAAGTCAGTGCTTTAGGAAGGCAGCCTCTTCAAAACCCTCCACCTGAGTGTACGTGTGCATGTGGTGGTCGTCTTGGCCTCCTCTCCTCCGCAGGCGCACTGCTCCGGGCATTAACCTCCACCTGGACGGTCACCTGCCCTGAGGCTTCTGCCTCTTGTTTCCATTGCAGCCTTCCCTGTCCTGCTCCATGATGCAGCTCCAGGCTCTCATGTGGCCTCTTCCTCATTGTTGTCATTCCTCTGGCAGGCGATTCTTTCTGCTTCCAGAAGCATCTCTTCCCACTTTTGCCTCCTAGATTCTCTGTGATGTTCAAAATCATCCACAGTCCTCACCAACTTTTAATCTACATGTTCTGTCAATTACTGAGAAAGGGTTGTTACAACTCCAAACTATAACTACTGTCAATTTTTCTACTTTGCCTTTTAGTTCTCATGACTGTTACATGTATTGAAGCTATATTACCAGGTATATTTAAATGAAATTTATTTTTTTAAGATTTTATTTCTCTCCCCTTCTCCCCGCCACACAACCCCCCACCCCAACCCCCACTGTCTGCTCTCTGTGTCCACTCGCTGTGCATTCTTCTGTGTCTGCTTGCACCCATATTGGCACCAGGAAACTGTGTTTCTTTTTTTTGTTGTGTCATCTTGCTGCGTCAGCTCTCCGTGTGTGCAGCGCCACTCCTGGGCGGGCTGTACTTTTTTACTTCCACGTGGGGTGGCTCTCCTTGCAGGGTGCACTCCTTGTGTGTGGCACACCCCCACATGGGGGTGCCCCTGAGTGACACCACACTCCTTGTGTGCAGCAGCTCTGTGTATGGCCAGTTCACCACACCAGTCAGGAGGCTTGGGTAGTAAACCCTGGACCCTCCCATATGGGAGGCAGATGGTCTCTCAATTGAGCCATGTCTGCTTCCCTGAAACTAATTTTTTGAAATTACTTTTATCATTATGAAATGCTCCTTTTGCTCTCTAGTAATTCATTCTGCCTTAAAGTCTACTTTGTTATAAATATAGCTGTATTAGTGTTGTTCTGGCTGTTTCTAGTTTATCTTTTTTCATATTTTACTTTGAACCTTTGTCCTTATGTTAACATTTAAAAATATTTCTTATAAACAGCATAAAGCTGGCTCTTGTATAATTTTTATATCCAGTCTGAAAGTTGCTATTTAATCCAATTACTTATTCCATTTATGGGTCATTAGTAATTACTAATAGATGAGGTTAAGCTAATCATCTATTTATTTGTCCCCTATGTTCTTTATTTCTACATCTCTTTTTGCCTTCATTTAATTATTAAGATTTTTCTTTCTGTTCCTTTTATCTGGTCTCCATTAGCTTTTCTAAAATTTTTTTCCCCTGAGTTACTGGGGACAGGGATTGAACCCCAGACCTCGTACATGGGAAGCCAGCACTCCACCACTGAGCTACATAGGCTACTCTGAGTTGGTTTTTCATTTGTTGGCTTGTTGGGTTTTTTTTCGCTTTAAGGAAGCACTGGAAACTGAACCTGGGACCTCCCATGTGGGAGCAGGTGCTCAACTGCTGGAGCCACATCTACCCCCTCCATTAGCTTTTTATTTTTTAACTTATTTTTTATTCATTTTTAAAAGATACTTAGATTACATAAAAAGTTACATAAAAAAATATCAGGGATTCCCGTATGCCCCACTCCCCACATGTATTTCCGCAATAAAGCAGACTTGTTCCTGCGCTCAGGCTGTCTCTGTGGTTTTTACCGCGTGTCCCCCACGCCTGGAGAACCTAGGCCTACGCGCTGGCCTAGGGGCTTCCCGCCGAGCCGTGGAAGGCTGCCCGGACCTCGTGGGCCGCTAATCACTGCCAGCGAGCCCACACTTGGGGGCTCGTCCGGGATCCTTTCCTTCCACCGCCTTACGGCCCCTGTTGTCTGCTGTTGCTGTTGTCTACTGGCGACCATTTCAGCTCTCCAGGTAGGGACCCCGTCGCCGTCTTTTCTTCTCCCACTATGGGCACCTCCCTCTCTTCACACCATACCCCTCAGGTTCGGCTTTTAGCCGCCCTGCTTGATACCAATGGGGTTCGCGTTTCCCTGAAACAGCTCCAAAAATATTGGGACTTACTACTCCCCTTCAATCCGTGGCTCGCCACCTGCCAGCTCTGGAGCCCGGACACGTACTCACGGCTAATAGATCGAGTTACCTCTGCCATAGAGCATGAAAGGCGGTCTTTTCCGCCCGGCCTGCTGCCTACTCTTGTGGCCGTTCGTGCCTGCCTCCTTGGTGCACCATCCGAAGTCATCCGGGACAAATCGATCAAACAACCCAATGATTATGAGCCCGATGATCTTAGAGACACGAATTCTCTGTCTGACCAGCTCCCCGCTCGCGCTCCCCGCCGCCTACAGAAACCGTTTCTGTGGCTCCTCAGAATAGCGGACCTCCTCCTCCTTCCTCCACCCCTGCCCAAGATGGCGTGCTTCCTGCTTCTTCCTCACCCGGATTAGAGCCCGCCGGCGGGAACAAAGGCGCTTCCTCTCGCCTTTACCCGCCCCTTCCTGTCTCGTCATCCCCCGGGCCGGCCCCCGGAAATGATGTAGCTTCGCCGCCATCTTGGCCGGCCCCCGGAAATGATGTAACTTCGCCGCCATCTTGGCCGGCCCCCGGAAATGATGTAGTTTCGCCGCCATCTTGGCCGGCCCCCGGAAATGATGTAGCTTCGCCGCCATCTTGGCCGGCCCCCGGAAATGATGTAGCTTCGCCGCCATCTTGGCCGGCCCCCGGAAATGATGTAGCTTCGCCGCCATCTTGGCCGGCCCCCGGAAATGATGTAGCTTCGCCGCCATCTTGGCCGGCCCCCGGAAATGATGTAGCTTCGCCGCCATCTTGGCCGGCCCCCGGAAATGATGTAGCTTCGTCGCCATCTTGGCCGGCCCCCGGAAATGATGTAACTCCGCCGCCATCTTGGCCGGCCCCCAGAAGTGACGTAACTTCGCCGCCATCTTGGCCGGCTCCCGGAAATGACGTGGCTTCGCCGCCATCTTGGCCGGCTCCCGGAAATGACGTGGCTTCACCGCCATCTTGTCCGACGCTCAAAAGGGTCCCGCCACCAGCTTGTTGCCGCCTTGACGCTGCTAAGCTGCCACTCCCTCACTTGTTTCCCGCTACCGCTCATCCCTCGCCACCACCATATAACGGCGACTCCGGAAGAGCGCACCCTTCCACCCCTCAGCTTTACCCGCTCAACCCGCTGCCTACGCCACAGCGCCCTCAGACCTGGCTTCCCTTTACGGCCGAAGAGATCAAGACACTGCGAAAGGCCGTGAAAGAAGATGGTATAGGTAGCCCATATGTCCAACAATTGTTAGAAGAACTGGGAGTTCAACTTGCGCTCCCCTATGACTGGATTTCCTTAGCCCGCACCATCCTTCCGCCCGGTCAGTTTCTTGAATGGCGTGCCTATTATCAGCATGCTGTTGAGCAGCAAGTAGCAGAGAACGCCCGCATCGGTGTCAGAGATCCACCGGACGCCTACACCGGAATCAACGGCTTTGCTAATCCTCAGTCTTATGTCAATATAGATCCAGGGTTTTGGCAACGAGCAAAGAACCTTGTCCAGCGGTCATTTTCGCTAGTCTCCTCCAAGCAATCTACCAAATTTGCGCAAATGCTTCAAGACCCACAAGAGACCTTTCCTGCGTTTGTCGCACGCGTTCTAGAAGCCTGTCAGCGGAAAATCACCAATGAAGACGCCCAATTTATGTTAGCAAAAGAGCTTATTCTCGACGGATGCCTCGCACCCTTCCGGACTGTCATCCTCTCTCTTCGCGACAAGCAGATACACGAGTGGGTCTTAGCCTGCCGAGATATTGACCCTCAAACTAAAGCGCTTACTACTGCCTTCGCCTCCGCCATGGCTGTGTCCTCTGCCTCTGCTTCTGCCTGCTTTCGATGCGGTCAACCTGGTCATTTCATCCGCGAGTGCCCTCAACAAGCGGCTCCCCGCCCTGCCGAGGCACTGCGCCGACCGAGAGGCCCCCCCACACCATGCCCGCGCTGTGGAAAAGGGTACCATTGGGCTCCCGATTGCCGTTCCTCGCAACAGCCTTTAAACTTCCAACGGGGCAGGCCTCAGCCCCTCTCCCAAGAGGCCTTCAAGAGAGCTCCAAAGCCCTAATGTGGACAATGCCTATCACACGTCACCAGAAACCTTCCCTCGAGCTCAAAATCAACGGGCAGTGGCTTGAAGGGCTCTTAGACTCTGGTGCTGAAATCTCTTGTATTCCCTTTGAAATCGCTGCCTTCAACCACTGGCCCCTCGAAACCGGCCCTCAAGTCATTGGCGCCACGGGAGCTGCTACCTCCTGGAAGACATCACAGCCTTTGCATTGGAACGATCGAGAAGGTCACGAAGGCCAAATTCGTCCACTCGTCCTTTCTTCAGTTCAAACCATCCTGTGGGGACGAGATGTCCTCAGCCAGCTAAAAGCTCGAATCACCACAGAAGCCTTCTCAGCCGCGCTGCCCCCCCCCTTCTAGGGGCCACTGCTCCTGTCTCAAGACCTGACCCTATCCCTCTGGAATGGGACACAGAGGAGCCCATCTGGGTCGAGCAGTGGCCCTTGCCCGTGCACAAGTTACAGGCTCTCTCTGCCCTCGTCGAGGAACAACTACAAGCGGGGCACATTGAGCCGTCCACCAGTCCCTACAACTCACCAATCTTTGTCATTAACAAAAAAAACACTAGCAAGTTCCGCCTTCTCCACGACCTTCGAGAAATCAACAAGCACATCAAGCCGATGGGGTCACCCCAGCCAGGCTGCCCCCATCCTACTGCAGTCCCCCAGCATTTTCATGCGGCGACCATCGACATCAAGGACTGTTTTTTCTCCATTCCTCTTCACCCGCGGGACTGCCCACGATTTGCATTTACAGTCCCACGCACTAACAACCAGGGCGCAGCACGCCGATTCCAGTGGAGAGTGCTACCACAAGGTATGCGGAATAGCCCCACCATGTGCCAGCTTTATGTCAACTGTGCCCTCGAGCCGCTGCGCTCTCATTTCCAGCCTGAAGAAACATACATCATCCATTATATGGACGATCTTCTCTTAGCAGCGAGTTCTAGCACCCTTCTCAATGACCTGCTTTCTGCAGTGATGACCAACCTCTCAAGTCTCGGGCTTACCGTACAGTCAGACAAAATAAACCTCAAACCTCCTTTTCAATTCTTGGGTTTTCATTTCCATCACTTCATACAACCGTCAAGCCCTCAGCTGCACATCTCTCCCACTATGACACTGACTGAACTTCAGCAACTTTGTGGGCAAATCAATTGGCTTCGATCAGCTCTTCCCATCACGACAGCACAAATGCAGCCTCTCTTCGAGCTTCTGCAAACCAAAGATAGCCCACCTGCTGCAGTCCGGCAAAAGATCACCATCACCCGCGCTGCGCAAGAAGCCGTCCAACAAGTCAGTGATGCGCTTCAGCAATGCCGCCTCGAGCGATTCTCTCCAGATCTTCCAATCTTTGCCCTGGTTCTACCGACGCCGGTCACCCCGACAGGTCTCCTGTGGCAAGATGGTCCTCTTCTTTTTCTGCACACGTCAAAGAGCAAACTCCCAAAAATCTGCCCTTTCCTAAGGGCCTGGATTGCGTTGGCCACTGACTTAGTCTTCCTTTCCATACAAACGTATGGTATCCCACCGCACACTATTATTTGGCCTCTTGATGCCAAAGAAGTTTCTTCCCTTATTATGAACAATACCCAGATGCAGAGCTTAGTAGAGCTCTTTCGCGGCTCCTTTGATAATCACTACCCTCATCACCGTTTGCTGCAAGGGGTGTCTCAGTTAGCATTCTCTAACCCGTTCCGCCCGTTGCCTGCGCGGAACCCCATTCCATCAGCCATCACTGCCTTCACAGACGCCTCAAAAACAGCGTTTGCAGCCGTTATCTACACTCCTGGAAAACCTGAGCCCCAGCACTTAGTATTCGCCAATGACTTCTCTGTTCAAGTAGGCGAGCTCCTAGCGGTCGCAGCGGTCCTCAATCTCCACCCAAGCCAGCCTCTCAATATCTTTACAGACAGCCTATACACACTACAAGTTTGTCGCAGCCTGCCACTTGCCACCTTTTTGCCAGGCGATTCAAACATTGACCGAGCACTTGCCTTCATGCAGCGCTTACTTGAAACGAGACAGCAGCCCTGGTTCATCACACATTTGCGAAGTCATTCCAACCTTCCGGGGCCCCTTGCCCACGGCAACAACCTTGCCGATGCGGCGGTGTCAAGCTTTAGAGTATTTCCTTTAGCCTGCAAAGATTATGTTGTGGATGAAAATCTGCTTGGAGACCCCATCAACCACGCTAAGTTGCTGCACTCGCGGTTTCATTACTCAGCGCGGACAATTCGCAAGCTCTATCCAGAATTACCCGCTGAAACCTGCAAGCACCTAGTGCGCTCGTGCCGCGTGTGCGCCCCTCTCCTCCCTCTGGGGCCCCTGCAACCCCGAGGTGTCAACCCTCGCGGCCTCCGACCTAACTCGCGGTGGCAACTAGATGTCACTCATGTCAGCGCCTTCGGCCGCTTCAAGTATCTTCACGTAGCCATTGACACCTTTTCCCATCTGTGCTACGCGGTGCCCCTCGCAGGGGAGAGTGCCAAACATTGCATCAAGGCTCTTCGCCAAGCCATTCTGTTCATGGGAGTCCCGTGGGACCTCAAAACAGATAACGGGCCAGCATACCGCAGTGCTTCCTTTGCCAACTTTGTGCAAATGTATCACATCACACATCACTTCGGCATTCCGTATAACCCACAAGGACAAGGAATTGTCGAACGCACTCATCAACAGCTCAAGCTACTCATTCAAAAAGAGAAAGCCTCTTCCCCCCACAAAGCTCCAGCAGATGTTGTAACAGCTTGTCTCATCCATCACAATCTCCTAACTTTTGATAGTCAAGGACTCTCTCCCACGCATAAGCATTGGGGACCTATGTGGCCGCCTTCCCAAACTCCTGTGGTCTACTGGAAAGACCCAGCTTCCAATCGCTGGCAAGAAGAACCTGCCCCTCTGCTAGCACAAGGAAGAGGGTTCGCCTGTATTTTCCCAGAAACAGAACGACAGCCTCTTTGGGTCCCAGGAAGGTACATCCGGCCTGCAACACAGCAGCTTGACCTAGATGATATCCCGCGCCCACTAGCGCCAGACCCCGAAGACATCCCACGTCCTTTGATACCAGAACACAATGCTAATGGCAATGATTGAGACATCGGCCAAGCCCCCTCCTAAAAATGTTTCTATTCCAATAAGTGCTCTCTCTAAGTTTCTTTCTGCTGATTGCCCCTCCTCTATGGGGGCTCTTTTTTCCTTTTTGTCATTCCAGATCTTTCCAAAGACCCAACTCTGCACAAGAGAAGCCTCTGCTACCTCCGCAACCCGCCGTTGACAAGTGCCTGACCTTCACCAAAACGTGCCTTATAACCTATCAATAAAGGGAACTCACCGTGCAAATGCTCCTCAAGCTCCCCTCCCACCCACTCTTACTTTGCTTTTTTCTTGCAATTTTCATTTTTCTAACAATCTTTTCAGCTGTCTGTCTCGCAGCCACAGCCCCAACAGACTGGAACCTTCGTCAACGTCTTCTCCTCGCTATTGTCTGGTTGCTTCTAATTGCTATCCTCATCTCTCTTGTAGTCCTTCTCCCATGACCACTATGCGCCCCCAAGTACATTCATTTGAGCCTACTACCCCAACACCGTCGCCCATGGGGACCACACCAGCTCTCTCTCGCCGCGAACGACGTCGACAACGCTTCTTTGCCCGCCGTCTAAGCCGACTTTCTCTTGAAGATGATGACCCCATCGAACGCCAAATTCTTCAACTCCTCAGACAAGCCCGCTCTATCCAGACCCCTGCCTCCTGCCCCTCCACCCTCCCCCGTCTCATTCATCTCCTTATCCTCATGCTGTCTCTAGCCTCCTCTGCTACAGCCAACCTGAATCACCAGCCCTTCAATTGGACCCTCAGCCTCTGGCAGTTTGAAAAACTTCTCGCCTTCAACGTGACTGCTGGAGCCCCCTCCTTCACGCTGCACGTTTGCCGGCTAGCTGGATACGATCACACAGATACTAAAATCTCAAGCTCTGTTATAAATACATTTAACATGGGATACATCAGTAATAAGTTGCCACCCCGACCCAAGTGCTCAGGCACCCCTAGCAGTGGCCTTACTGGCCCCTACGGGAAAACTCTTTCCGGTTACTATATATGCCCCCCTTCAGTGAGAGGCTGTCATGATCCGACACATTACTACTGCCCATCCTGGGGCTGTGAAACCATAGCCTATGGCCTGTCTACAACCCCAAAAGACAAAGACCCATATCTCACTCTCAAGTATGGAAATCGATGGGACCGCGTCACACTTTCTGTCAAAGACCCTAATTCAGATCAGTGGTTCACAGGCCGCACTTGGGGGATCCGTCTGTATATGACCGAGTATGACCCTGGTGCCTTTTTTATTATAATGAAAAGACCTGTCTCCGCCCCACTCTCTGCTATTGGTCCCAACCACATCCTTAACCCTCCTCCCCCACCCACTGTTCACCTTCTTCCGTCCTCATCTACTCCCCTCAAAATCTCTTCCACCTCGACCGCCTTCGTTCCTTCTACTAGGTCCACTTCCCCCCCTGCTTCAGATTTACAACCACATCCTCTCATCTCCTCTAGTCCCTACTTCAAACTCCTAAACGCCTCCTATTTCTCTCTCAACGCCTCCCACCCCAACCTCACTCGCTCTTGCTGGTTGTGTCTTTCCCCCAGCCTCCCCCTCTATGATCCACTTGCTATTCCTTCACCACTCTTTACTTCCTCCACCGACGATTCCCCCTCTTCCTGCAATTGGAATCAATCTACTCATGTCCCACTCACTTTTACGCACATCTCTTCCAAAGGTTTATGCATTCACCCCCGTTCTTCTCGCACTCCCAGCCTTACAGCCTGTGCCAACTATACCTCCCAAAATATCTCTACCAAATACTTAATTCCTCTAAACACTACCCTATGGCTTTGCTCTTCCACCAGACTTACTCCATGCTTATCTGTTGCCACACTTAGCAAGACCAAAGAAACATGTGCTCTTATCCTCCTCACACCTCGAGTCATTTATCACACTCCTCTACATTTCTTTGAAGCCTTTGATCACACGCAAGAAGCTATTTACCTCCACAAACGCGAACCTATTACTGCTGTACTCACTGTCACTTCCCTCCTAGCTGCAGCTGGAGCTGCCACTGGTGTTGCAGCTCTAGCTACACAAGCATCTGCCCTCCAAAACCTCAGACAAGCAGTAGACTCTGATATCATCTACCTCCGTGATGCAGTCAAATACCTTAAAGACTCTCTTAATTCTCTCTCTGAAGTTGTCCTGCAAAACCGCCGAGGCCTTGACCTCCTCCTCCTTAAAGAAAGTGGCCTATGTGCTGCTCTAGGAGAAGAATGCTGCGTTTATGCTAACTATACCGGCTTAGTAGACTCTAGCTTAAAAGAACTTGAAAAAGGTCTCAACCAACGCCGACTTGAACGAGCCCAAACTGCTGGTTCCTGGGGCTTCCTGCAGCCCCTCCTCCCCTATCTCCTCCCGTTACTAACCCCAGTTCTGCTCATTGTCCTGGGCCTCACCGTCGGTCCCTGGGCCATTCGACAAATCATCCGCCTTGCCAAAGATCATGCTGACAGTGTATTCTCCTCATTTGTCCAAATTCATTACCAACGTCTCGTTGCTTCTGATTCCATTCCTCAATCTCGACCATGTCCTCGCCCCCCTTCCCACCGTACTTCCTGCCTGTAAGCTGCTTACTGTAGAACTCCCTGACCGTAGCCGCCGGCACGGGTTTGTTTCCCTCGGCGTAAAGGGCTTGGGTGCACCCCCCCGCCCCCCTTTATTGCTATACATCAGAGAAATTTTGCAGTTAAGTTAGCCACAGTGCTATCCACCCCAAAAAAGCAACATCAGGTTAGATATTTCATTTAGCACTAGCACGTACCGACTCTAAGGGCTATACATGCATCCTGATCAAATGCTATGTCATTTGCCCTTAGCCAGTCAATTCTGCCCCCTCACCCCTCGTCCTCCCCAGAGATACTCTGTTTTCATCTACTCTCCCTTATAAAACAGAAGGAGCAATTGTTGCTGCATCCCTTCCCCCAGCCTTTGTTATCTCCTTCCTCCAGCAGTTGCTGTCCTTCCCGCCAGTCCCGCCCACGTTGCCAATATATAATCTGCCTTCTTCCCTGGCTACTGCCTACCTCATAGCCGCCTGCACAACTCCGCCTATCCACTACCGCCCCGTAGTTAACCCGCCCCAGCTCCTGCCCCTCCCTCTAACCAACCCTATATAACCAAGTGTATTTCCGCAATAAAGCAGACTTGTTCCTGCGCTCAGGCTGTCTCCGTGGTTTTTACCGCGCGTCCCCCACGCCTGGAGAACCTAGGCCTACGCGCTGGCCTAGGGGCTTCCCGCCGAGCCGTGGAAGGCTGCCCGGACCTCGTGGGCCGCTAATCACTGCCAGCGAGCCCACACCCACACCTCCCCCATTCCGCACACTAACAACTTCTTTCATTAGTGTGGTATAGTCATTGTAACTGATGAGCACATTTTGGAACATTGCCACTAATCATGGATTATAGTTTACTTGTGGTGTATACTCTCTCCCACTCAATTGTGTAGGTTATGGCCGTATATGTAACAACACATATATGTCATTGCAATGTCACTCAGGACAATTCCAAGTCCTGAAATTGCCCCCATATTACCTCTTTGTCCCTCTCCCTGACTTCAGCACCTCCAGTGGTAACTGTCTCCACATTAATGACACAATTTCTTCCATAGCTAGAATCACAGTACATCTATAGTAGAACACCAAGAAGTACACTTTAGTGCATATTTTATTTTTTGTTTTAAGGAGGCACTGGGAACTGAATCTAGGACCTCCCATGTGGGAGGCAGGCACTCAACTGCTTGAGCTACATCTGCTCCCCATACTAGTTTTTTAATTATACAGTCTTTTATAATTCTTTCAGTGGTTACTCTAGAGATTGCAATATACACCTGTGATGTATTAGTCTATCTTAAATTAGTATTGGTATTATTTCCTGAACAACCAAGAATGTTATACAATAGTTAAACTTCACATACACCTATACCTTTTTTGTGCTATTGTTGTCAAATATTTTATAACTTATAAACTCCCTCTAAGACACTATTTTGTTACTTTAGACAATCAAAGCTATTTCATTTATTTACCCAGATATTTACTTTTTGTACTGCTCTGTTCCTTCCAGTAGTTCCATGTTTCCATCTAGAATAGTTTTTCTTTCATCTAAAGAATTTCTTCAGTATTTCTTGTGGGACAAGTATATTACAGAACACTTTTTTCAGCTTCTGTTTGAGAACAACTCGTTCACAAGGGGCTCTATATATACACCCCAGTCTACGTGAGAACAAGCAGCAACATGCAGTTAACTATCAGCATTACTCATAGTCTAAGGAATTCAAAAAACGTATCTCAAGGTACAAAGTCTACGTGTTCTATTTACTACAAAAATGTTATCTGCTCATCTTTTCTTTCAGCCTTTCACAGCTTCCTCCTGTTTGCCCCTGAACTCTTAATTACTGCATTCCTTAGGTTACAAGCATAGCCAAGGAAACAGCACATCTCCTTGCGAGACCACCGTGCCTCAATTTCCAACAGTAGGTATAAAATTATAGTTTTTGAATAATTTTTAAAAATTCCTTTTGACACTTTAAAGTCTGTACCTGACACTTAGCCTTTCATGACTTGTTTAAAAGTCTGCCTTCAGTTTATTGTTGCTCCTTGGAAAGTAATGTATATTTTTTCCTCTGGCTACTTGCAAGATTCTTTATCTTTCAGCCCCCTAGCTACCTAAGTGAGGAAATGGTTTTCTTTGTACTTATTCCTTTAGGGTTGCTGAGATTCCAGAATCTGGGTGGATGTATTGCAGTTTTGAAAATGTGAAACCATAATCTCTTCAAATATTTTTTCAGCTTTCTTTTTTCTATCCTATCAGGACACCAATTCCACTTATGTTAGACCTGATCATGTCCTTCCCATCTCTTAAGCTCTGTTCAGTGTTTTTCACTGTCTTTTAAAATATTGTTCAATTTGGATATTTTCTTTGTAACCTGCTTCAAGGTCATCAATTTTGTCTTTTTCTATTTCAGTCTTGTGTTAAATCCATTCAATGAGTCCTTAATTTCTTGTAATTCTAATTCTCTGTGGAAACTCTACATTTTTCAAAATCAATTCTATCAATTCTATTTTCTTTAACATAGTAATGATGTTTAAAATACTAGTCTGCTATCTCTTATAACTGTATCATCTATGGTCTGCTTCCATTGCCTACTTTTTCTAGTCATATTTATCTATTCTTCCTATGTCTGGTCAGTTTTACAGCTTTGAGATATAAACAAAATACAATAAATTGCATATATTTAAAGTATAAAATTTGATTAGTTTGGGCAAAGGTATACACCCATGAAACCACAACTCATAATAAGGAATGCCATTATCTCCAAATTTTCTCAGTCTCCTTTGTAATCTGTATCTTGGTCCACTGACCTATTTGTCTAGCATTAATACAACGGCATACTGTCTTTATTATATAGCTGTGTATTAAATTTTTATAGTCAGTTAAGTCTTTCAACTTAGTTATTTCTTTCCAAAGTTGTTTAGGCTATTTTAGGCCTTTGTATTTCCATATGAATTTTAGCATTGGCTCACTGACAGCTAGAAACATCAGCTGGCATTCTGATGGGTGATTGTGCTGAATCTATAGCTCAAACTGGCAAGGATTAAAATCTTAAAAATATTAAGTCTTCCAAGACACAAGCACAATACATCTCTCCATTCAGATCTTTAATTTCTTAGCAATGTTTTATAGTTTTCAGTGTACAGGCCTTGCTCGTCTTTTATTAGAATATTCCTGTTTTACATTTTAGGTTCTATTACAAATGATTTATTATTTAAAATTTCAATTTCTGATTGTTTTTTGCTAATATATAATTTAATTTACAATATACACAATTAATATTTGTATATTGTTTGTGTCAGACAACCTTAAATTCACTTACTAGTTCTGGCAGTCTTTTTTGGATTCCATCAGATTTTCCCTATTCATGTTGTTTGCAAATAAAGAGATCTTTACTTATTTCTTCTAATCTCCAGGCCTTTTTCAGTTCTTTTTCTTGACTTACTGCACTGGCTAGAACCTCCAGTACAAGGTTGAAGAGAAATGGTGGGTATGAATATTGTGGCTTTTCCTAATCCTAGACAGAAAGCACTCCATCTTTTTCATGCTCATCATTTTGTACATTTTGTATAAAAAAACAAACAAGTCTCCAGAGGATACAGTATTTCACCAAAGAGGGGTCTATTTTCTCTCATTAGGTTGGGGGAATGGCACAGCTATCAGTTGCTCAGGAGTAAACTGGGTTGGGCTGAGTTGCAATTTTAATAAAATTAAATCCACTTTCATTCATCCATTTCCTTGGGTCACCAAGAACTCAGCAAATGAATAGTTGGAAAATCAGCCACATGCCTGGAACTTACCAAGTTTTTCATCTCTTGCCAGTCCTTGACTACTAATCCCAGAATTGCCAAATGCCTCCAGGAAAGAAAACATCCAACAATTGTCAGCTTATCTTGTAAAGGCTCTCCCCATTCCCGGGGATATCAATTCATCTACTCCTTATGGCCACTACTGCTTTCTAGTTTCTTTAAAAATAGGACTTTTTAAATTTATCTGGCTTTAGTGTAGTTTTCAATGAGAACACTGCACTGCTGCAACACATATTCCTATCAGCAGAATTTCTCCCAATACATTCAAATCTGTATCTTTAATAATTATTTGGTGCCTTTAAATGGTGGGTGGGGAAGTGCTAACCAATGATTTATTGGCAGAAATTTAAATAAAGGGAAGGTAAATTTTTTCTACTTTGATTAAAATGCAGTGTTTCCAAGTAGCTAAATGTTCCAAACAACTAACATTTATTCTAAGTATTAAAATGGAAGGGTAAAATTTTTATCAACGGAGAGTAGGTAAACAAATTACTTGAAAATTTTGCCCCAGATAATTCAGAGTAGCTTACCTGCTCTGGACCTCCTCACTACCCAATTTTTAATGTCATATATCCCCATTCCCTCTTTTAAATGCATGTGATTATAAAAAAGTCCATTGCTACAGACTCTACAAAGTTGGATGTATTAACTTTCTTTATCCAAAAAAGGCCATATCTAGACACAATTACATAGAGTGGCACATTCTTTGAGATAACCATTTTTGGCTTAGTGAGACCAGAGAATATGGACTTTCTACAATGACCCACATACTTTAAAATGCTCATAAATTTTAAAAAGAAATCAGTGAGTGCAAAGAGAAGGTAAATACTTGTGACTTAAAATGAAATTCATAATTAAAATTATAACACAATAGTTTGCTTGTCTGGGGGAAAGAAAAAAAGCTAAACAAAACAATAATATATATAATATCAGTAATATCAATTTAATTTTCAACACTCTGGCAAAGGTTATCCTTAACTTAAAAATAATCAAAATTAAGTTCTTTTTGTCTTTCAAAGACAATGGGTTAACGTTTCATCAAAAGAAAAGAAACAGGTAATATTCCTAACAATCAAGATGCAGTTAAGATACTTACTGATATAGTAAGAGTTTCATTTTTGTGGTCAAAATTCATTTTTCCACAATAGGCCCGCTGAGATAATAAATTGTCGAAGTACAATTTACATCGTAAAGTCAAACATCTTGAAAAATAAAGAAATTAGGCACGTTAAAGAGGATAAAAACACAGAACTGTATATTCAATATGAACTAAGCATGTGAGAAGAGTAGACGAAAATATGCCAAAATGTTAATATTGGTTGACCACTTAATAAGTGATATTTTTGGAAGATTTTTCCCTTTGTGTATATCTATTCACTTACACATGTCCACATTTTTTTCAGTTCATTTACTTTTATGTTAATAACTATATATAAAACAAATAAAGATGTCATCCCACATTTAATTAACTATTTATATTAGTAAGTCAATACATAAGCCATCAATTAATTTGAAACCATTACACTAATGCATGTGATATCTAAATCTTGTCCTTAAAAGGCTTATACTCTAGTGTGGATAAGATAAATGGATACATTGCTCCTTCACCTGCCTGTCTCCCCAAAGTCAGAGTGAGCAATGAGGGTATAAGGATGATCTCTTATTATCCTATAATGCTATTTTATACATTGCCTGGCACAAGGTGAACTCCATCATTCCTTACCTATTTATTAGCTGGCATTCTATTTAAGGAGGGACTTTCCCTTATTCAATTGCTTTTTTACTTACTTACCTTCCTGTTTTTCAGTCTGGGCTCACAGATTCCTATTTTATTCATTGGGTTATCATCCACTACTGTCCTTATTTACTTTGATCCTCAAATTGTCCCCAACTTTGTCAGCGGGACTTCCCTCAAGCTGGCTCCTAGGTCACTTTATCATGAACCAACAATCTTTGTGTTTTGTATTTTTTGAGCCACGTCATTATTTGGCATAGCAAGCAGCATTATCTTGTACCATCCCTTCCCAGCTCTGGGATCAGAGAAGCCTTACTTCCTTTTAGTGGGGAGCGATATCTAGAAAATACATCTGGGTGATAGGTGACCAGGTATTTTTCTTAACATCTGTCCTCCTTAATGAGTCTAATGTTCATTCATTTCTTCAGAGTAACTAACACTTGATTCCTTTCCCTCCTTTATTCCTCAAACTACATTAAATCCCCACACTAGAAAATACTGACAGGCTTGAGGTTTGTTTTATTTTTATTTTTTTGCTGCCATATAAACCACAACTAATTGGTTTTCAGAACTTTTTGTTAAATTAAAAGCATGGAAATATATGCTTTTGGCTACCAGTAACTTTATAACAAAGGCTTTAACTTTTCTTTCTTTCAAAACTAATATGTACTCTTTAGCCCATTCACTGGACATCTAAGAGACTGTCCTCATAAAAAGGCAAGTTTCTCCAGGTTAAAGATAAAAGATTTATAACATTTGATCATCCTCATTGGCCTTTGAAAATTGAAGAAACATTATAATACATGTCAGTGGTGAGGAACCATAACAAGGTAAAAAGCTGTAAAACAATTATATGTGCAGAAAATGTAGTAAATAAAAAAGTTCTGGAAAACATTTTTGTACTGCTCCTGAAAAAGATGGAAAAACTAGAATTGGAATTGTACTTCTGCGTCTGGAAAAGATGGAATAATTGGAATTGGACTTACTTTTCTGCCTAAAACAACTAAAAAACTGGGGAAAATATATGAAGAGTTTTCAAATTCTGGATATCAGACAGTGTGCAGGGCAATGATCTCTGAAAGATGAGAAAAACTGAGATAAGCTCTAAGATTGCCCTGTATTATTATATGTAATAGTAATATTAGTAAACCCAGGCTGTGTCTGGCTGTCTACCTGCTTGAGGGCACAGACCTGGGAGTCCAGGGAGGGCAAGGAGACCCCATTTCACAAGGCAGAATACTAGAGAGGAGAGAAGTGCATCAAGAGGACTCTGAGCTCCCACAAGCAGTCCTCCTTGAGTCTTTGGTTGAGGACTGGTCACTGTGTATGAGGACACTAGTTGCTGGGACTGGGGAAAGAAACACCTGAAAGAAGCAAAGGGAATAATCCTTGAAACTCACACAGAGCCAGAAATAGTTCACATTTCCACCAGATAGAATGGAAAACCTTAAAATTTACAAGGTATCAGACAGAGTACTTAGAAAAGTATTGACTTAGAGGTAGGAAAAAAATTAGCCCTCAATTAAACGCTGCACTGGTTCCGCGCCTGATCAAGCTTAAAAGCAAATCCAAAAGGATAAAAATGAATATTATCTAATTTAAGTCCTAGTAACATACCTATAAAACTGAAAGACATTTCAAAAATTAATGTATAGTTTAGTTAAGGAATATGTAAAATGTGCAAAAGCCTATCTTTATGGCTTTATCTAAGTTCCTCTGTATTAGAGCCATATGCACATATATATGTATGTATATACGTACGTATTGCTATAGTCTTTTTTTTTTTTTTTTTAATGGTAGGCGAAGGAGTTTATTAAGAAACAAGAAAATGAGAAAAGTACACGGTCCAAGGCATGGACCACAGGGTACTGCAGGAAGAGTGGTGCGCGGGGAGCGCCAGGTCAGGGTTTTTAAAAAGTCTTTCCTCTCCCCTTTCGTAATGTTGGGGGTGGAGCCCCAGCTGTCTGCTGTTCAATTGGTTGCCACTATAGTCTTAAGATTGAGTATGAGCATAAAGACAGTTAAAATGCGTGTCACTGAGAGAATGCCACTGGGGGAAATTAGAGGAAAATGAAAGGAATTAGGATGCTTTACACCCTACTCTGTCAAAGAGCCATCTCTACCAAAGAACTGTCCTGTTTCTGTTTAGTTGGGATTACTCTATCCCTGTAAGTCTGCCCATCTCTGAGTATATTAACACTATCCAGGTTCCCTGGTTCTATATTCATTCATTCATTCATTAATATATCAAGTTCCTACTATATTTCAGGCACAAATTTAGGCACTAGAGGTACAGCAGGAAACAGAGTTTCTGCAATCAATGAGCTACACCATTTTAGAAGATGATGGTACATCAACTGAGATACTGCCTCAACAGGTCCAATAAACACTCATATGCCTTAAGAAGATGCAATGCCCAAGAATGAAAGAGGCTATTTTAAAATCAGTGAGCTCCCATCCAAAGGACCTATTTAAGCAGAGATTGAACATCTTTACTTGAGTTCTCTAGTAAAGGATATCTAGCAGAGAATTAGCTTACTACAAGGGTTCCTTCAAATTCAGAAATCTGATTATATTAATGCTAAGCACTAGCTGACAAAGCAAGCACTGACAGTTTCCTCAATAAATGAATCATAAGAAGGCTCTTTTAATTTAATGTGATTATTTATAAGGGATAATGTCAAAACAAAGAAAACACAAAAATACATAAGGTAATTTTCTAAGTCACTTACCTTCTAAACTGCTGATATGTTTTGTATCTATGGGTCATTATTTCTTCCAGTAATTTAATAAACCTTTTTAGAGTCCTTACTTTATTATCCAGATCAAGATAGGTCTCTCTTGCTTCTTGGTACTGCCTATTTTATGAACAAAATATTAAATAAATAAATCCCATTCAAAAGAACATATAGAAAAGTAAAATCACAAATATATTTAATTTAGGAGTGCTGAGGAGGCTGAGTAGTTAGTAGCAGATCCCAGAAACCTTGAGTCAAAACACACTCCCAGAATGAGAGTGCTAGTCTGTGTGGGAAGAACTATTCGTGAGGCTGTGAAGGAAAAAGCCCAAGCCCTGAAGAAGGCAAAGTATTTGAGGAAAATGCACTGGCAGAGGAGGCACACCTTAGAAAATGCCAGCAAATATATACCCTCTCAAAGTGAAGGGCTCAGAGTAGACGGCAAGAAATGCTTCCCTTGGTGACAGATGCCAATGAGGAAGCAAGGGAATGCAGGGTCACTATCAGAATCCCTCCTTCCTGAACAAGATAAAAGCAAAGAAGCAGAGGAGGCATGGCTATTCAAAAGTACAATGATGGAAAATAACACTCTGTTGTGAGGGAACAAAAATCTTGAGAAACAAATGAACAATAAAAAGGCATAAGCATAGCATCCATACATAGATACTTTTGGGGAAAAAAGAAGAGGTACAGAAGAGCTGCAAAAACTTTCCTTTACACAAAGAACACTTAAAAAGAATATTGCCACAAAGCAAACAAAAAGGCTAATTGAGCACCATGAATTAGGAAAAAAAAAAAAAATCATGAGGCAAGTAGTGCGAACCAGAAGGAATACCTCAAAGCCAAAATAAAATAACTCAAAGAACAGACAGGTAAACAACAGAAGGTGATAATCAGACAAGAGGAAGAGATTAAGGCAGAACCTGAAGAACCCAAGGAGGGGAAGCCAGGGTTAAACAAAAATATAATCACAGAAAAACCAGAAGATGTATGGGACAAACAGACAGCAAAGAAAACACATTAAGGAACAGAGAGAACAGAAACAAGAAAAGCAGACAAAATCTAAAAATCCAAAATGGCTGGACCAAATGATAATTAAAGGATGTCCAACATATGTATAATCTAAGACCCAAAAATGAAAAGACAAGCAAATGAATACTGGATTCTTTACTGGAGGAAAGGTAGTGAGAAGTGACAAAATTGCAATCGGACTGTATATTAACCTGCATTTTAAAACTGTATTATACAGCGTAAGAGATTGTTTTGTTCTTAGGAAATATATGCCGAAATACTGATATATAAAGGGTCATGATACATGCAGATACACTCAAATGACAAGCAAAAAAGGTGTATGTGTAGTTTGAATGGAATAGCCAGAAACAGCAGCTATGTATAGTGGGGCAAGCATAGAGAGATTGAGAGGTGTGGAATTTTCTTGTCTTTTTATTATTATTACTGAAATAATGAAAATGTTCTAATAATGACTGAAGTGATGAACACACAACTATATGATTATAGCAAATACTACTGACTGCACACTTTGGATGACTTGTTGGTATAAAAAACAACAAAAAATAATTAGTATGTTAACGTAAAAAAAGTATATCTGTGTATGTATATGTAGGCTACACACTATATATATGTATAGGCTTTCAATAATGTTTAGAACCTTATGAATTTGAGTATTTATAATAATGTAATGTAAGTTTATGTCAACCAAATCCAGGCAATTTCTCCATCCAATACAGTATTAATTCAGATGGGAAAATTCATTAGGACTCAAATTTCATCTGGGGCCCAGCTGCTTCTTACATTATTATTATAATTATTAATCTTATTTGACAACGGATAGGATGAAAAACATTATCTGTGTGCTTAGTGGAATATGAAATTAAAATAATTTTTTGCACAGAAAACTGAATGTAGCTTTTTTCCACAGGATAATTTCAATAAATTAGAAACAGAAAAAACATTATAAAGCCACAGTAATTAAAGTAGTATGCTTTTTAATAACTGTCTATTGAATCTACAATTATCTCAAAGAATAGTTCAACGTAAAAAAAAAAAGTATGCTACTGGCCCATGAATAGAAAGTGTCATAGACTTAGAATACAAGCCAAGTGAGTTCTTTCATAGTCTTAGAGTGGAGAAGACCTTTAAAACTAGTTTAAAATCTATAAGGCATAAATGAAAAAGTTAACACTGATTACATAAAAATTTTGGTATTGTAAAAACACACCATAGACTATTAAAAAAAAAAGACAAGCTGAAAAAAATACTCGTTACTTAGTTCTTAAAATCTGATCTCTTTAAATATATGAATAACTCTTAGTAATTAGTAAGATTCACAGAAAAATGAAAAAAAGTACATGAAAGGTTCACAGAAAAAAAAATGGCCTTTAATACATGAAAAGATGTTCAACCTCATTCAATATAAGAGAAATGCAAATTAAAAACTACACCAAGATCTGTTTTTTTGTTTTTGAAGATTTATTTATTTATTTCTCTCCCCTCCCCCCACCCCAGTTGTTTGTTCTCTGTGCTATTCACTGCGTGTTCTTCTTTGTCTGCTTCTGTTGTTGTCAGCGGCACAGGAATTTGTGTTTCTTTTTCTTGCATCATCTTGTTGTGTCAGCTCTCTGTGTGTGCTGCACCATTCCTGGGCAGGCTGCACTTCCTTTCGCACTGGGCGGCTCTCCTTACAGGGCGCACTCCTTGTGCGTGGGGCTCCCGTACGCGGGGGACACCCCTGTGTGGCAGGGCACTCCCTGCATGCATCAGCACTGCGTGTGGGCCAGCTCCACACGGGTCAAGGAGGCCCGGGGTTTGAACCGTGGACCTCCCATGTGGTAGGCGGACGCCCTAACCACTGGGCCAAGTCCCTTCTTCTTTACTATATTTATGCCAACATCAAAAGGGCATTTGGGGGGAGAGGATGGGGCTCAAGCAGTTGAGCACCTGTCTCTCACATGGGAGGTCCTGAGTTCAGTTTCCGGTACCTCCTAAAAAAGCAACAAGCAGACAGTAAAAAGGAGCAATGAGCAGACAATGAGAAAAAAACAATGAGCAGACAACGAGGAAAAACAACAAGCAGACAACGAGCAAGACAATCTGCAAAAACAAATGAGCGGGGAGTAGTTGTGGCTCAAGCAGTTGAGCATCCACCTCCCACATGGGAAGTCCCATGTTCGGTTCCTTGTGCCTCCTCAAGAAAAAAACAATGAGCAAAAAACAACAAGCAAACAGACAAAGGAGTTGCAATACCCACTCTTCAGTACACTGGTCTCACCCAGGACAACTAACAAGGAAGTGATGATGGAAAACCACCACAACAAAGAACTGAGAAAGTTTACAATTGGCTGTATGGGACTGAAACCCCTTCTGAATTAGAGGTGGAGTGGGTATCACCATTCCAGAATCCTTAGGATTGGGGAATAGAATAAGGACTAGAGTTGACTGACTGGCATTCTACTATAGACTTATTGTGATTCTAGCAATGGACGAACTTATATCACTGATGTGGAGGCAGTGGCCACTGAAGTTCTGAGGTCAGGGAGAGGGAAAATGGGTGTAATATACTGGCATTTCCTAGACTCTGCAATTGTCCTGACATTACAACAACAGATACAAGCCATTATATATCTTGCCATAACTTACAGAATTGTGTGGGAGAGAGTGTAAACTACACTGTAAACTATAGTCCACGCTTAGCGGCAACGCTCAAAATGTGTTCATCACCTACAATCAATGTACCACACTAATGAAAGATGTTGTTACACATTAACAACATGGGTAATTGTGCGCCAAGTGGGGAGTGGGGCATAGGGGAGTCCTTTATATTTTTTCTGTAACGTTTATATAGTCTAAATATATTTTTTTAAGAATTAAAAAATTAAAATATAAATTATATAAGAAAAAAAGGAAACAATTTGTATAACAGCTTATATAGGGTGCTATCTTTTGTATCTGCAAGGATGAAAAAGAAACCATATTCAAAACCTTACATCTGAATAAACACTGAATACATATTTCATAAATTAATAGAAATAAAAGGAAAGAGAAGAAAGAAGGGATGGGGATAATGAGAACAGGGAGGAGGAGAAACTTTTCATGGTTGCAATATTATACTTTATTTTTAAAACGTAAGATGTGTTAACTTGTTTCAAACAAAATAATTTCTCTTGCTATTTTGATGTTTCTTTCCACTGTTTCCATTTTGTATTACTTGGCTTAACTTTTTTAATGCATTAATTTTTTAATGCTTTTGAAATATATTACCTAAAATGCTTTCCAGAAAGATGTCAATAATAAAAACGTACTATGTTTTACCATTTATTATGTTTATTGTTAATTCTCTCAATCTTCAAAACATCCTCATAAGGCAAGTACTGAAAATATGACCATTTTATAAACAAGAAAATTAATGTTCAGAGGGATTAATTTGTTGAAGTCACACAATTAGGTAATGGAAAAATTACAATTCAAACCCAGGCATTCATACTTCAGAATCTGTGTGCTCTCATGATACTTTAGCAGCAATATATGAAAATATCCATTTCACTAACACCCCGCTGACAATGAGTACTGTATTCTTTTTTCCATTTTATTCAATCTGATGGATTTGAAAAATGGCTTCTAAGTGTTTTGATTTGCGTTTCTTTGATTACTTGTGAAGCTGGACAGTCTTGAGTCTATATGAATCAGACAGGTATGAAAATGGCATTTATGTCCAAGTGGCATTCCAAAATGAGAATTGTAGTAATTCAAAAGAGGTTACCTCTTATTGTTAATGACACATATAAAAGACAAGTTTGGTTAGAACTATTTGTAAAAATAACACTTCATCCAAATTTAAGATATACATATAAACTTTCATTATTTATATCTTGATAATATGAATTAATGGTATAATAAAGTAAAACTACTTACCTCATTATTTCCTCTCGATCTCCATGACTAGCATGTTCTGCCTGTATCTTTTGTCTTAATCGATTAATTTCTTTGTCTAGAATTGATGCAGATTTTTTTACTTCTATTCGCTCTGGGCAGATTTGTCTTGCTTGTGACATTTTCTCCTAAATTAACATATGTTAAATATCTTACATTAGTTAAGAGGGGCTGCCAATTTCTAAGTTACTCCAAAGCACTGTAAATGGCTGTTACTGTATTGTCTCAAGTCCTCTCTACATTGTCACCACACCCTGAGGGTCCCTAAGCTTCTTACTCTGAGGCTTTATTGAAATATCTGTAACTCTATAGGAAAGAGATATTCAGACAACGTTTCTGGTTTTGGAAACATGTCTTTCAGGAAAACATACTTTAATAATCATGACTAAGGCTGTAAACAAAACAAAGTGAAAGAAAAAAAATGGTGCATAACCTCTAGTTCTTTCTCTTTCATATCAAGTTCCCGTTTCTTTTTATTTAAAGTATCCAAGTGTTCTTTCTGTTTGTCTTCATAATGCTGCTTCCCTCGTTTTTGGTTATCCACTTCAGAATCAGCAAGGTTTAATTCATCCTGTTTGAAGAAAGCCAAATAATCTTTAAAGATTGATTAAAGCAAAACAAAACAAAAAAACCCCACCCCAGCATAGGTATAAAACTAATTAACAACTCTATAGTCTGATATGATTATGTTGCATTTGAAGAGGCCATTGCATAAATAATTCATATCCATATGAGCATTTTTAAAAAATTAAGATTCCATCATGTAGTCAAATTCTTATTTGAAGCCTTATATATTATGATGCTTTCCAATACTTTTTAGGGTATACTACATAGTTTTTTCTCTGGAAAACAAATCAGGCTTGAAAAGACTTAAAATAGTGCAAGTAGTGGATATTTATAGAGGTCATCAGACAAATAATTTTTTTTAAAAGGTGGGGTGGGGTGGAGTGGAGGAGGAAAGAATGTAAAGATATTTAACACTGACTTATGTAGTAATTATTTCTGGAGGTACCTCACAATTTTGAGGGCAGAATTAATTGTAAAGTAGCCTTAAGATCACTTTAAAAAATTGGTTGGTTTTTATAAAGGGTATTTACTTGGGGTAGGAGCTTACAGATACTAGGCCATAAAACATAAGTTACTTCCCTCACCAAAGTCTATTTTCACATGTTGGAGCAAGATGGCTGCCGATGCCTGCGCGGATTCAGGCTTCCTGGGACTGGCTTCTCTTTCCTCTGTGTGCTTACTTCCTGGGGCTCCAGCTTAAGGCTTCACCATCAAGCTCCAACTTCAAAAACCCCTAACTCTGTCCTCTGCCATGCCTGTTATCTGTGAGGTGAGGACTCAAGGCCCTTCTGGCACAAGAGGTTTACATAATTACTTAATCAAGTAAACCTATGAATCCAATATAATCTAATATACCCAGAGGAAAAGATCAGTTTACAACATAATCCAGTATTTCTTTTTAGAATTCGTCAATAATATCAAACTGCTACAACTATGATAAGGTAAAGATGCATAAACATTGTAGTACACAGCAACCACTAGAAAAATAAAATAAGAGATGTCCTAAGAAGCTAGGAGAGGAGATAATAAAGGAACATTGAAAATTACTTGGTTAATTCCAGAAGAAGGAAATAAGGAAGAAAAACTGAACAAAACGGAACAAGTGTAATGATGGCAGACATAAATCCAGTCATATTATATTCTAGTAAATGGAAACTGACTAATGATTCCAATTAAAAAGCAAGCACTGTCAAGCTGGATTTTAAAAAGATATTTATAAGAGGAAGATTGAAAATGAAAATATAGGAGAGATTTACTATTCCAACATTAATCCTAATAAATGCAGTGTGGCAATGTTAACATCAGACAAGTTTGACTTCAAGACAAGGAATCTGACCAGAGGTGAGACGGAACATTTTCATAGCCGTTAGAGAGTTAAACTATCAAGAAAATCTAACCATCTTGAATGTATATACACTTCATAACAGAACTTCATACTTGAACCAAAAATTGACAGGACAAAAGTGAGAAACAGACAAATCCACAATCACAGTGTGACTTTAAAGCCATGCCTCAGTAAATAAAAGAAAAAGTAAGCAAAAAATTCATTAAATGGATCTAAGTGATATTTGGAAGGCACTAACACAAGTACAGATCACATCCACATGCACATGAAACACTAAGATAAATCAAATGCAAAGCCATAAAACAAGTCAAAATATATTTCATAAAAAAATTAAATCACACAAAAGGTGTTTTCTATGAACAATGGAATTAAATTATAAATCAATAACAAAATGGTTCCTGAAAACTCCCTAAATATTTGAAAATTAAGACACTTCTAAATAAAGCAAGTTCAAATATATACTGACAGGAGAAATTAAAATACACTTTGAGTGAAAGATAATGAAAACACAGCATATCAAAAATGGCAAGATATAGCTAAAGAAGTGCCAAGTTTAAAAATGCAAACTCTTACATGGATATTTCAGAAAGAAGATTTAAAGTCAATAATTTAAGCTTCTGCCTCAAGAAACTAGAAAACTAAGGGCAAATCAAGCATACAATAGAAGACCAAAGTAAAAGAAGTCAATGAAATATAAAATAGACAAGCAATAAAAAAAGAGATGAAAGAAAAAGGTTTTTTGAAAAAGAAAATGGATAAATCTCTAGTAAGACTTTATGAAAAGAAGAGAAAAAAATTACCATTATTGGGAATGAAAGATGAAGCATCCTTATAAATACTAGAGGTTGCATTAGGTATTAGGAACTTGTTTACCATTAAATTTAAAACGCTTCATAAAATAGTCTTCATCCCTTGAAAAATACAACTTTCTGAAAATGATACAAAAAGAAATAGAGGGAAGCGGATATGGCTCAAGCAACTGAGCTCCCACCTACCACATGGGAGATAACTGGTTTGGTTCCTGGTGCCTCCTAAAGAAGACAGTTAGCTAGTGCAATGGGCAGGTGCAGAGAGATGATACAACAAGATGATGCAACAAGAGAAACAAGTAGAAAACGTAATGAACACAGCAATTCAAGGAATGGAGGTGGCTCAAGCAATATTAAGCACCTCCCTCCAATAATGAAGGTCTTGGGTTCGGTTCCTGTTGCCTCCTAAAAAAACAAGGAAGACAGACATAGCAATCTCCAACAAGGGGATGGGGAAAAATAAATAAATAAGTCTTTACCAAAAAAAGGCTTAAAAATAATAGAAGATATGGATATATCTGTACTTCGTAACAAAATTTAACTGATAATTAACATGCTTTTCACAATAAAAACTTGAGGCTCTGAGACCCCCATGGATTCACTGGTAAATTCTACCGAACAGTTAAAGAACAAATAATATCTAACAAAACACTTTCAAAAAACAAAAGAGAAAATAATACTTCCCAACTTGTTTTGTAAAGCCAGAATACTGAGGGCAAAACCAAAAAGATTATAAACAAAATGGTCCAGAAAGCTAGGTACAAATTTTATTTTTAATTAACAAACAGAACATAGCAATTTATTAAAAAGTCAATATATCTTGATCAAATGGAATTTATCACAGAAATACATGGCCGCTTATTAAAAAATCTACTATCCTATTATATGGAAATAAAATCATACTACAATCTCATCAGATGCAGACATATTTGACAGATTCACAACACAACCATGAAAAAAAAATCTCACTAAAGTAGGAATAGAAGTTTGAAAAGAACATCAATGAAAGGCCAACACTAACCATACGCTTCATGATGAAATACCGATTGCTTCCTTTTTAAGATCAAGTATAAGGCAAGGACATCTAATCTCATTGCTTATATTCAATACTGTACTGGACTATTTCAATTAAATTAAGAAAAGGATACACAGTTTGGTGTATATTCTTGCATTCAGACTATATCCTATAAATACACTAATTCATACAACATTATGGTTTTTACATTTTGCATATGGGATCATAATATATATTGCCTTGCATTTAAAAAAAAATTTAGAAGACATTACAAAGACAGATACAGAACATTATATATCCTTCCATAACCTGCAGAATGGCGTGGGACAGAGTGTAAATTACAATGTAAACTATAATCCATGCCGTGTGGCAATGCTCCAAAATGTGTTCATCAATTGCAATGAACATACCACACTGATGAAAGAAGGTTAATGTGGGAAAAGTGGGAGAACTGGGGAGTGGGGCATATGGGAATCCCCTATATTTTTTTAAGTAACATTTTATGTAATCAATCTATGTATCTTTTAAAAATAAATTAAAAAATATTTTTAAAAATTTACCAATAAAACTTAATTATCTTCCAAAAAGAAAACTGCAGGGTAAGAGTATACCCTAAGCAATCTGCTTTGCTCTTAGGAAATGAAACTAGGGAATCAGAGTGGCTGAGCCAGCTAGGAGCAAAGACAAACTGAAATGAAGCCATAAGTCAACTTGAAAAGGAAAAAGAAAAAAAACATCAATCTCAAACCAACAAAGATTACAAAGTAAATACAAATAAACCTAGCCACAAATGTAGAATACCCTTATGGGCTGAAAGTAAATGAAAGCAAAGATACAGCATGCAAACAAAAATAATAATAAGGCTTAGGCTAACATCTGATAAAACAGATGTCAAGACAGAAAGTATTACCTGAGATAAAGAAGGACATTTTATAATAAAAGGATTAATTCATCAAGATGACATAAAAAGCATCTAAAAAGATATACCTTTTGTGAGCTTCAAATTACACAAGAAAAAATCTCCAAAGTTAAAGGGAGAATATAAACAATCATAATTGGAGATTTTTAACATCCTGAACAATGCTACCAACCAACTTGACTTAACTATTTATCCAACAGTAACACATGAAGAATAGAATGCATATTCTGTTCAAATGCACATGATATGTTTAACAGGACAGATCAAATGCTGGGGCATAAAATAAGCCTCAAAAAGTTCAGAAAGACTGAAAACATAAGGAATATGTTCTCTGTCCGCATATAACAACTGGATATCAATAACAGTAATATAACCAGTAAAATCCTAAATATTAGAAATAATCCCCTAATCCATGGTACAAAGAATTCACAAAGAAAATCAGAACATATTTTGAACTGATCAATAATGAAAACAAATATAGTAACATAAGTGAGTGGCAACTAAAGCATACTTTAAATAACATGTTAGAAAAGGATGTTGAAAACCAAGTGAACTGGGTCCTCACCATTAAAAATGAGAAAGAGCACATTAAACACAAAGTAAGCAGCAAGAAGGAAATAAAAGATAAAAGGAGAAATCAAGGAAATAGAAAATAAACCTACAATAGGAAAAGTCAATAAAACTATAAATTGATACTTTGTCAAGGTCAATGAACCCAATAAGTTCTAGCTAGAGTGATCAAAAGAGAAGACTGAAATGATCAGTATCAGGAATAAAGCAGGAGACAAGATGAACAATTTCATGTGACATGACAACTGAGGTAAAACAGTAAAGTACTTTAAAGTAATTTTAATCAAATTACCAAGGTTGACCTAGAAGAACAGCTAATGTCAACTAAAGAAACTGAATTCATATTCAAAAAAACTTTTCAACAAGAAAACAGGTCAAATTGCTTCACTGGCAAATTCTATTATTAAGTATTTAAGGAAGAAATTTCACATCTATAAAAACTTTCAGAAAAGAGGAAACATTTCCAAACTCATTTTTTGAGGCCAATATAAGTCTAATACAGAAAAATAAAGACATCAGGGAAGAACAAGACAGCAGATGAGTAAGAAGCTCCAAGAGTCAGCTCATGCTACAGAGCAGTTAGTAATCTAGAGAGAGCTATCGAAAGCACCTGTCTGCAGGGCTTAGGAGTCCAGAAGAGCATCCTGCAACAACCCTGAAACAATGAAAGGGGGAGACAGACCATGTGCAGCACAGCTGTGTGAATAGAGCATTCCATGCTGTGAGGTCAGTGCTCATCTTTCACTGGGGGACAAGGCAACACAGGAGGTCTTCTGTGGCTAGAGTTGAGAGCTCCATTTCCCAAATACAGAAGAGGAATCGACAATTGGCCACTGACTTCAGCTGATTAGTAAATTCAGCTGGCTAAGTATAACCCTAAGAACAGTTAAAGTTTAAAACTGTCCACTTCAGAAAAAGGCTGGTGGCTGCCATTTTAACTCCATCCCTGACATGAGGGGAAGCGGGGCTGATTGAAAATCAGTGACGGTAGGGACTGGCTTCTTTCCACCCAGATCAGACTGCAGCCCTAGCCTAGGCTCCTGTTCCACCTCTAGCAAGAGGAAGCTGGCAGGACCTGCACCAGCCTTTCTGGATAACTGCAGGCACTTCCCACCAGCACAGAATGAAGGGTTGACACCTGGGGCTCTATCCCAACACCCAAACGATAGGAGAGGAGTTGTATATCCTTGGTCTCTCAGGGCAACTGCAGGCACTTTTGATTCACACAAACTGGTTTGTTGAGCGCCTTCAATTCCATCGCCTCCTTTCCACCCCTCTAGAATAAGGGGCTGGTGATTCTTCAGTCTCTCTGGCAACTGCAGGTGCTTTCAGCCCACACAAGACTGGATAGTTGGATACCTGTAGCTCTATACCCATTCCCCAATAGAATAAGATGGGAGAGGAGTTTCTTCAGCCTCTCTAGGCAGCTACAGCACACTTTGGGCCACATGAACTGGTGTGCTAAGAGTCTTCAACACCATCTTCACCCCTGCCCTCACCCACCACAGGACAGGCTACAACTGTGTTTCCTCAGCCTACCCGGGCAACTGTAGGTGCGTTTGGCCTGCACGAACTTCACTGTTGGGTCCCAGTGGCTCCACCCCAACCTTCGACAGCACAAGAGTATGATGGTGTTCCCCCAGCCTGTCTGGGTAACTGCAGATTCTTTTGGCCCACACACTCTGAATAGTCGGACACCTGTAGCTCCATCTCC
Source organism: Dasypus novemcinctus (assembly GCF_030445035.2). Lineage (NCBI taxonomy): Eukaryota > Metazoa > Chordata > Mammalia > Cingulata > Dasypodidae > Dasypus > Dasypus novemcinctus. The sequence continues at coordinate 7,699,216 of NC_080697.1, forward strand.
ATTCCCAATTAGGACAGGAGGGGGCTGGTGTTTCCTCAGCCTCTCCAGACAACAGCAGGCACATGTGGCTTACACATACTTAACTATTCGGCACCTGTGGTTCCATCCCTACCCCCTAAAGGGCAGAAGGGAAGGTACACGCTTAGTCTCTCAGGGCAACTGCAGGTGCATTCAACCCACATGGATTAGACTCCAGAAGGCCAATCCTCTCCCCTGGCAGGGCAGGAAGGGGGCCAACTACATAAGTCTACCTGGGCAACTGTGGTCATTTTGGTCCCACATGGCATATGCTCCCAGGTAGGGGAGGAAGGGGTGTGACACTTCATCAGTCTCTCTGGGCAACTACAGGCCATCTTGGCCTGCACGACTTGGATTACACATGGTTGCAGCTCTGTTCCTAACCCTGGCAGAGAAGAAAGGTGGGAGAAGCTTCATCAGTCCCTGGGGCCATGAGGCCAGTTTCAGCCTCCACGGCTTAACAGTACCAACTACATCCTTGGCTCCTATTATACAACCAGCAAGGGAGAAAGGGCAAGAAAGCCCTAAACTAAATAGAGAAACTACACTCAGAAAAAATACATCTAGGAAGCCAGATGTCAAGACATCAACAAAAAATTACAATCCATACCAAAAAACAGAAAGATATAGCCCACTGAAAGGAACAAGATAAACCTCCAGATGACATAAAAGGAGTTGACACAACTAATCAATGATGTTCAAACAAATCTCTTTAATAAACTCAATAATACGGCTAAAGAGATTAAAAATTATAAGACACTGGGTGAACACAAAGAATTTGAAAGCATACATACAAAAATGTGAACAAAAGGCACATTAAATGAAATTAAAAATACACTGGAGAGAGTGGATGTAGCTCAAGCGGTTCGGCACCTGCCTACCACATGTGGTCCTGGATGTGACCCCTGACCTCCTAAGAACGAAGCAAACAAATGAAAAAAACCAACAGAGGGGCACTGATGTAGTTCAGTGGCTGAGAGCCAGGTTCCCACATATGAGATCCTGGGTTCAAACCCCAACCCCAGTGCCTAAAAAAGAAAAAAATTACACTGGAGGCATCTCCCAGCAGATTTGAGGGAGAGGAAAAGATTGATGAACTTGACGATATGACCTCTGAAACATAAAAGGGAACAGATGAAAAATGGAAAAAATTGAACAGGATCTCAGGGAATTAAATGATGAAAAGAAATATGCAAATATATGTGTCATGGGTGTCTCAGAAGGAGAAGAGAGAGGAGAAAAGGGGCAGAAAGAATATTTGAAAAAATAATGGTAGAAAATTTCCCAGCCCTGTTGATGGACATAAATAACCATGTCCAAACAGGATAATGTACTCCCATCTGAATAAAACCAAATAGACCAACACCAAGATACATACTAATCAGAATGTCAAATGCCAAAGACAAAGAGAATTCTGAGAGCAGCAAAAGAGAAGTGACACAAAACATATAAGGGATACCCAATAAGATGAAGTGCCAATTTCTCATCAGAAACCATGGAAGAAGGCAGTGGTAAGATATATTTAAGATACTGCAAAAGAAAAACTGCTAGCCAAGAATCTTATATCCAGCAAGATTGTCTTTCAAAAATGAGGGCAAGTTTAGAATATTCAGATAAACAGAAAGCAAAAGGTTTGTAACCAAGAGACTGGCTTTGCAGGACATACTAAAGGGAGTGCTACAGCCTGGAAAGAAAAGACAGGAGGAGAGAGGCTTGGAAGAGTCTAGAAATGAAGATTCTATCAGTAAAAGTAACTAAAAATGTAAAAATAGTGATGAAAATCAAATATGACAGATAAAATTCAATGGTCAAAATGGGTGAAATAAGAACCACCTTTACAGTAATAACATTTAATGTTAATGTATTAAATTCCCCAATCAAAAAACACAGAATGGCAGAATGGATTAAGAAAATATGAGCCATCTATATGCTGTCATATGCTCTCCTCTTTTTTGACAAAGAGACCCACCTTAGACCCAAGGATACCAATAGATGGAAAGTGAAAGGCTGGAAAAATATACTCCATGCATGCAGTAACCAAAAAACAAAACAAAATCAACCCTGGAGTAGTTATATCGGATGAAAAAGGCTTTAAAAACAAAACTGGTATGAGATACAAAGAAGGACATTATATATCAGTAAAAGGGGCAATTCACTAGGAAGAAATAACAATCATAAATGAATATGTAGCTAACCAGGTTGCCTCAAGATACATGAGGCAAACATGGGCAAAATATAAGGGAGTAATAGATATCTCTACAATAATAGTTGGAGACTTAAAACACTACTCTCAGCATTGGAGAGAACATCAGGGCAGAAGATCAATAAAGAAACAGAGAGCTTCTGTAATATGATAAATGAACTAAACCTAAAAGACAGAGACAGGAACAGTATACCCCAAAACAGTAAGATATACATTCTTCTCAAGTGTTCATGGATCTTTCTCCATATGTTGGGTCACAAAGCAGATCTCAATAAATTCATCAAGATCAAAATTATACAAAGCACTTTTCTGATCATAATGAAATAAAGTAGGAAATCAACAAGAGGCAGAAAAAGAGAAAAATCACAAAAATATGGAGATTAAACAGCACACTCTTACATAATCAGTGGGTCAAAGAAAAAAAACTGTCAGCGAAATCAATAAATATCTCAAGATGAATAAAAATGAGAACACAACACATCAGAATCTATGGGAAGTAGCAAAAGCAGTGCTGAGTGGGAAATTTATAGCCCTCAATGCTTATATTAAAAAAGAAAGAGTTAAAATCAATAACCTAACTACACAGCTGGAGGAGCTAGGAGAAAAAAATAAAACAGCAAACTAGTCCCACAGCAAGTAGAAGGAATGAAATAATGAACATCAGAGAAAATACAAAAAACAATAGGGAGAATTAACAAAAATTGGTTCTTCAAGAAGATTAAGAAAATCGACAAACCCTTAGTTAGACAGACAAAAAGAGAAGATGCAAATAAGTAAAATAAAAAATGAAAATGGGGACATTACTATTGACCACAGAAATAAAAGAGATCATAAGAGGATACTATGAACATCTGTACACCAACAAACTAGGCAATTCAGATGAAATGGAAAAATTCCTAGGAATGTACAGATGACCTACACTGAAGAAATAGAAGACCTTAACAAACCAATCACAAGTAGGTGGATTGAAATAGTCACCAAACAACTCCCCAAAATGAAAAGCCCAGTACCAAATGGTTTCACAGGTTAGTTCTACAAAGAATTCAAAGATTTAGTACCAATCTTACCCAGCTCTTCCAAAAAATGAACAAGAAGGAATGCTACTAAACTCATTCTATGAAGCCAATATCACCCTAATACCAAAGCCAGATAAAGATATTACAATAAAAGAGAGAAAATTATAGACCCATCTCCCTAATTAATATGGATGCAAAATTCATCAACAAAATACTTGCTAATCAAATTCAACACCACATTACAAGAATTATTCATCACGATCAAGTGGGTTTTATACCAGGCATGCAAGCAAGGGTGGTTCAACACAAGAAAATCAATCAGCATAATACACCACATTAATAAATAAAAGAGGAAAAATCAGATGATCCTATCAATTGATGCAGAAATGGCATTTGACAAAATACAACATCCTTTCTTGATAAAAATACTACAAAGTTAGGAATTGAGGAAACTTTCTCAATACAAAAGGCCATATATGAAAAACCCATAGCTAACATTGTACTCAATGGGAAAAGACTGAAAGCTTTCCCATTGAAATCAAGGACAAGACAAGGATGTCTACTGTTACCACTGTTGTTCAGTTTAGTGCTAGAGGTTCTAGCTAGGGCAATCAGGGAAGAAAAAGAAATAAAAGGCAACTAAATTGGAAAGGAAAATATAAAACTTTTGCTTTTTGCAAAAAGAGATGATCCTGTACCTAGAAAGTCCCCAAAAATCTACAACAAGGCCGCTGGAACTAAAACGATTTCGGCAGAGTGACAGGATACAAGATCAATACGCAAAAATCAGTGAAGTTTCTATAAAGTAGTAATGCACAATCCAAGGAGTAAGTGAGTAAAAAAAACTCCATTTAAAATAGTGACCAACAGAACCCAATACTTAGGAATAAACTTAACCAAAGATGTAAAGCCACTGTATTCAGAAAACTACAATGTACTGCTAAAAGAAATTTTAAAACGACCTAAATAATTAAAAGAACATTCCATGCTCATGGACTGGAAGACTAAATATCATTAAGATGTCAGTTCTACCCAAATTGGTATACTGACTCAAAGCAATCCTGATAAATTCCATCAGCATTTTTTAAACCAATGAAAAACATAATTATCAAATTTATTTGGAAGAGTAAGGGGACTTGAATAGCCAGAAACATCTTAAAAAGTAAAAATGAAGTTGGAGACTTTTACTTCTTGACTTTAAATCTTATTATCTATCTACAATAGTAAAAAGAGCATGATACTAAAATAAAGATAGACACATAGACCAATGAAACCGAATCTATGGTTCAGAAACAGATCCACGTATCTATGGTCAAGTGATTTTTGAAAAGCCTGTCAAACCTGCCCAGCTGGGTAAGAACAGTTTATTCAACAAATGGCACTGGGAGAACTGGATATCCATAGCCAAAAGAAAGAAAAAGAACTCCTACCTCACTCTTTATACAAAAATTAACTCAAAAGGGATCAAAGACCTAAATAGAAAAGAACCCTAAAGCTCCTAGAAGAAAACGTAGGAAAACATCTTCACAACCAGGTGGTAGGTGGTGCATTCTTAAACCTTACCGCAAAAACACAAACAATGAAAGAAAACATGGATAAAAGGGACCTCCTCAAACTTAAACACTTTTGTGATTCAAAGGACTTCATCAAGAAGGTGAAACGGCAGTCCACTCAATGGGAGAACATACCTGGAAACCACATATCCACTAAAAGTTTAATTTCCATTTTATATACAGAGATTATACAACTCAACAATAAAAGAGCAAGCAATCCAATTAAAAAGTGGGCAAAATTCAAAGAGACATTTTTCCAAAGAGGAAATATTAAGGGACAAAGAGCACATGGAAAAATGTTCAATGTCACTAGCTATTAGGGAAACGCAAATCAAAATGAGAATGAGATATCATCTCATACTGCATAAAATGGCCATTATTTAAAAATCAGAAAACAGTAAGTTCTGGAGAAGATATGGAGAAACAGGTATTCTTTCACTGTTGGTGGATTGTAAAATGGTACAGAGCCTCTGTGGCAGACAGTTTGGAGTTTCCTCAGAAAGCTAAATAAAGAAATGCCATATGATCCAGCAATTCCAGAAGAACTGAAAACTGTGACATTACAGACAACTTCACATTGATGTTCACAGAGGTGTTATTCACAATTGCCAAATGATGGAAACAACCTAAGTGTCCATCAACCAATGAATGGATAAACAAAATGTATTATATATACGATGGAATACTATGCTGCAATAAGAAGAAATGAAGTTGGGACATATTTTGTTAACATAGATGACTCCTGAAGACACTATGCAAAGCAAAATAAGCCAGACACAAAAGGACAAAATTGCATGGTCTCACTAATATGAACTAAATAGGAAGCATAAACACATGGAGTCAAATCTAGAACAAAGATTCTTAGGACTTAAGAGGAGGGCTGAGAAGGAGTACTGATGCTTAATGTATGTAGAAGTTTTAATTAACTTGATTATAAATGTATGGAAATGGACTGAGTTGATGGTAACACATTATAGTGAGTAGCAGCTGTTTTATAAATGGGATTGTGGCTGAAAGGGTCTAGGGATGTACATGTCAATTGGAAGAAAGCTAGAGAATAATCTAGGGATTGAATAACAGAGTGAACCCAGCAGTGGATGAGAATTGTGGTTAATAGCACAAATCCAAGAATGTCCTTCTGTGAACTAGAATGGATACACATCTATATTGCAGGGTGGTGGGAATGTAGAAAAGTATGGGAAAAATACAATTACTGTAGCCTACATACTCCAGTTAACAGCAATACTATAATACTCCGGCACCAGTGTCAAGGATGTACTGTGTTAATAATGAGGGGGTGGGAAAAATATGCCAAATGTATGTTATGGTCCACAGTTAATGATAATAAGTTTGATGGTCTCACAGTCTGTGATAAATGTTCCACAATGGTGTGGTATGTTGAAGTGTTGTTGTATGGGAATTCTACACATGTGCATGATTGTTATGTAAATTCACAACTTCTATGATAAAAATATATTAAAAAAAAAAAAACCCCAACAAAACAATAAGGGCCTCCCATAGTTACAGAATGAAAGCACTAGATTAAAGGGGGAAAAACAGAGATATCACAAGGAAAGAGAATCACAGACCAATGTACACAGAATCAAAAATCCTTAATAAAATTGTGACAAATAGAACTCAATTATTTATAAAAAGGGAAATAATTATAACCAAAAAATAGACAATATTCTCCATAATAATAAAGAAGGAAAACCATGTAATTATTTGAAGAGTATTCCCACTTTTAGGTATTTAACCAAGAAAAATGGAAGCTTACGTTCACAGGAAAATCTATACTTCAATGTTTATGGTAACTTTATTAATAGTCACCAAAAAACTGGAAACCCCAAATGTCCTTTTGGTGAATGGATAAGCAAACTGTGGTACATCAATATAATTTATGCATATAATGATTTGGATAAAATTCAAATACTTCATGCTAAATGAAAAAAGCCAAACAACCCTATGCATTTGTCATATAAGTGTACAATAAATAGACTGAAATGTGAATGGAAACCAAGCAGTATTTCTTAATGTTAAATAGGCCATTTGAATTTTAGGCTTCTAAATTTTTGCATAACCTAAGTAACTTTTTTAAAAAAAGATTATTTATTTCTCCCCTTCCACCTCATTCTGCACTTGCTGTCTGCTCTCTGTTTCCATTTGCTGTGTGTTCTTCTATGTCTGTTCATCTTCTCTTTAAAGAGGCAGCACTGGGAACCGATCCTGAGCCTTTCCGGAGTGGAAGAGAGGTGCTCAATCTCTTATTACCACCTCAGCTCCCTGGTCTGCGGCATCTCTTATTGTCTCTCTTCTGTGTCTCTTTTTGTTGTGTCATCTTACTGAGTCAGCTCGCCACGCAGGGCAGCACACCTGCATGCTGAGGCCACCTTGCCACTTGGGCCAGCTTGCCATGGGGGTGCCATCTTCTTTCACCAGGCGGCCCTGGGAATCAAACCCTGGACCGCCTATATGGTAGACGGGAACCCAATCGCCCACATCCACCTCCCCAAAGTAATATACTTTATATCCTAAAAACACATTACATTATTTTATCTCATCTTATAATTTCATACATGAATGGTGGCCAAAATATATTTTCCCTTGTCATTGGGAAAAGAGGATTTTTAAGGTATATACAGTACACAAATTTCTTTAAAGGAGTTATAGCTTAGTAAAAAGATTTTAGAAGGTGATATATAGACTCATCAAATATGGCAGCTATTCACAAACACTGATCTATAGATTGACTGCATTACAATCAATTTGGAAACTTATAAACTCTGAGTTAGTAGATCTAGGATCACTAAATCTGAATTTTCAAAATGGGACTTGATATAAGAATCAACAAAATAAGATTTAGACTGCCAAATGGTTTACTCATTTGGTTTTGTTTACAAAGACCTGGACACAAATGTTCAGAGCAGCTTTACTAGTAATAGCCCTAAAATGGAAATCCAAATGTCTATCAACAGTAAATGGGATAAACAAATTAAATAAAAAGTAACAAATTCTTGAACCAAGTAACAGTATGAATATTATAATCCAAAGGATTATATTTTATTCTCTTCACTCCCTTTTTCTTTGAAAATATACTTGGTGAATATATTAAGTGCCAGACACTGTTAAGGTCCAAGAGGTCAGACTCAAAAGAAAAAGCAAGAATATGTAATATATGATTCCATTACATACAATTCTAGAAAATGTGAAAACAATAGTATTAGGAAGGAAACTGGTGACTGCCTAGGAACAATGGCATAGGGGAGAAGAGGAAACACATGGACTACAAAGGGACATGAGGAAACTGTGGGCCATGATGGATAAGTTTACTATTGTGATTATGGTGATAGTGTCATAGGAATATACATGTTTTAGCTTATCAAACTGTACATGTACACATGTATATTTAATGTATGCCAATAATGTCTCAAAACTGTTAAAATAATAAAAAGGCTGGTGATTTATTAACTATCAATTAGATTTTAGTCAATTTATTTGGTTTATCAGGTTTTAAAAAACTGCTTATTTATCTTAGCTCTCAGCATTTTCAAAAGCTCAGGTATCCTCCATCCAAAGGAACTCTATCCATGCCAAAAATGAGAGCCCCCACCATCACCACCGTGACGACAACACTGTGGACTATCTGCATAAGCTCAATGTGGGTCTCACTACTCCCTGTGCAAAATATTCAGTTTACAACAAAAGCATTAAGTCTGTAAACATAAATGAAAATAATCACCATTCAAAGTGAGAAAACTATTCCGTGCCAAGATTTCAGTGACAACATATTTTACACAGAGCACTCCATACCCTTACCACTCTCCCAGTGCGAATCTTAAAAGCAAACAGATTATATCTAGAGGCTGCTGTCAGGATGACAGTTTAATAGGAATTAAGTTATTTTCTTAGCCAAATCCTCTTCCTACTGTTATGTATCGATGCCTCGTGTGATATGATATTGAAAAGAAAATCTCCTGCTACTGAATGGCTACATGCAGTTTTACTGGCTCACCTCCTAGCTTTCAATTATTTGCGGCTAAGACAGAGTTAAGATCAAGAATTCTTACTGCCTTCTGCCCATATTCTCCACTCCTGAACTTATTTATGGACTCTCAATTCCAGGAATTGCTTTAGCCTAGATATCCCTAAAAGAACAGAACACAGCTTACACTTTCATCATTTCTTGTTTTTTAATTTAAAATTTTCTGGGATAAGTAATTTAGTTGCTTATCTTTCTTTCGCTATATTGTATTGGCACATCTTATTTTAAGTTAGCCAGTTACCCACTATTTTTTTTTGAACTTTCCTTTGTTATAAATTTACTGCTCTAATTCCTAAAATGAATTTTACCTTGTCTTATTCTTGACAATTTTAATATTTATTTCATTCCTTATTTTATCTTAAAAACTAAATTTTATCTTTAAAAAATCTTGGACTTTTTCATCTTTAATTTTTATTTATTTTAGTAACTATCATTTTCCTTATCTCTCACATTTCTTTCCTTCTTTCAACTTAAATAAATTTTATATTCTTCTTAATCAGTTAATTTATTAATCTAGTTTCCTACTTTTAAAATTCTTACCATAAATAAGTTAAAACAAAAACAAAAACACCTTAGGTTATGTCAGGCAGGAATTTCAGCTATATGAGATCAACAATAGAGAAATTCTATCCTATAAACTGGAAATGCAGTCTCAATCCAGCTGCTCTTCCAACTTCCTTTAATGTTTTCCCAACTCTCTGTTTCCTAAAATTTTCAGTAAAGAACTATATTAGAGTTTCTATGCATTCAAATTCAACTTCTAAAATATTTAAATATATTTTTATTCTGAGGATAATTTTCCTGCAAATTAAGAGTATTTATATACTATTAACTCTTCTCAGTGTCTTACAGATAAAATTTGAAGTTCTGAGAAGAGCTATTCATAAGAATACTACTAACATAAAGCTACCTGACAGTCATATTTATTAAATGATAAGGGGAAATCCACACAATTTAATTACTAAAAATATTTTACTTTCCAAAATTTAGTCTTTAAAAGCATTTATTAAAGTGTCAACCAATCTGCCTGGAATGTAACTGAGACTTGCTGATGAACAGTTCAGGAGCCCTTTATTTTAATTTGGCTTTCATAGCAACTAATCCTTGAGTATTAAAGGGAAAGTGGAAAAACAGTCAAGCACAGAAACAATGTAAATATACAAAATGTCCCTCCTTCTGGAAATTAAAAAAAAAACCCACAAAATAAAGAGGTAACAAAAGCTGCACTCTTAAGGAAACAGTAAATTGGTAACTTTATTCTCCTAAAGGCACAAGCAGAAGTGGTTTATTTCTAATTGTCTAATGATGAATATTTGGTTCCACCCATTCTTTACCTTCCATTTTTATATGATTATATTTACATAAAATTATAAATTCTTTTAGGGCAATATTCAACCACTGTACTGTGGATATAAAACTAAAAGCTAAAAGAATATATATAACAGAACAGCAACAATACATACCTTAAGTGGATCTGCTAGCTCTGACAGCTGATTAATTTTCAATTTAATTGCATCATACTTGTTTTCTGCATCTATTTTTAAAGTTTTAAGATTCTCCATATTTTCTTTTTGTTGCTCCATATTTTTCTCAACCAGTTTCATTTTATTTTTATTTTCTTGAGCTTCATCTTCCTGGTAACATTTAAAGAACATACAGAATTAATTAAAATACTAAAATTATCAAGTAGAAAAAGAGCATAAACAGTTCTAAGAGATATGTTATAGGCAAGTTAAGATAAAAGACAAATTCTAAATTGAAATTAGGCAATAGAAGGGACAGAAAAAGAAACTCAAAAAGTTTGAATAAAATTATTTCTAGTCAAGAAGTAAAACTTACTGAATATTTTTTTTTAAAGTTACTACTATTTTTAAAATCTAGATATAACAATGCAGATTGAAGTAGCAAAATACAAACTCAAAGAACAACAGCTAAAAAGTTTCATTAGAGTTATGGTCCATCAGAGCAGGGACTTTTTTAATCTATTTTTTTCATTGCTGTATCCCTAGCACTTAATACAGTGCCTTGGCCAGAGACACTCAGTAATTATATATTTTAGCAAGACTCAGCAATCTACCTAATTCACTGTTTATTGTAATTCTGCTTATAAATGTCATAAACTAATGTCCGGAAAAATTAAAATAAAACAATGTAAAGAGATCAACTACAACTGAGTGACAGAGGGCATTATTATCTCTGCCCTTTAACACTGATGATAATTAACCCTGAGAGTGCCTATGTGAAGAAACACTATGCTAGACAATATTGTTTGATGGACCACAGTCTTGAAGCACAATTAAGTTTTGGTAATGCTTTATTTTATATGGAAAAATTAAATTATTATGCATGCATCCTATATACAAAACAGTAAGCAATTTGAAAGCTATATGCCAGTTTTTACCAATTTGTAAATGGAGATGGCAATCCTAGCAGACTCAATGAAAAAGATTAAAAAAAAAAAACAACTGAGAGTAGATGCCATTACCCTAAATGACAGTTTTATCCTTTAAATCAAAGAGAAGCAACTTACCAAGGTCGCAATATCTACAGACTGGTGTTCTTCTATATTCTCAAGTTCCCGAATTTCAGAAAGGCATTTTCTTATTTTCATCTGAAACAAAGTATTTAGATTTTAGTAACATAGACATAAATAACAAAAATAAAAACCTTGGAAATACAATAAAGGTTTCCGTAATCAACAAAAAGGGTACATTAGAATTAGTAAACAAACTAAAGAAGGTTACGCATAATTCTAAATTCTGTCATGGATCGCCCACAGTGCTAATCCAAACCCCGTTCCACCCCCAAGTTGGGAAAAAAAAGGCAAGTAATCCACTTTAGCATTTAAAATCAGGACAATATTGAATCTATAAAGAAAATATTTTCTGAAATATCTCCAAAGTCTAAAGTTATGGAAAGCTTAATCCAGCAGTTCTCAAAGTGTGATCTAGGTACCCCTGAGATCCTTTCATGGGGTCTGTGAGGTCAAAACTATTTTTACAAAAACATCAAGACATTATTCACTATTTTTCTTATTTTCTGACAAGGGTAAAATTGTTTTATAACTATATGACATGTACTATCACAACAGATTAAATGCAGAAACTGACAGAATTCAGGTGAATTTTATTAAACCAGGCATTAAAAAGATTTACAAATACAAAAAATGCCAATCTTCTCACTTTTTGTTTTGTTTTTTATTGGGGAAAATACAGCTATTTTTGGGGCATAGTTATTTTAGATGAAAACTGTTATATTAACATAATTAATTATTGTTATTTTAAAAAGAATACATATTTTTAATTTTCTATTTCAATCTTTAGTAATGAATATAACTAACCCACATAAAAGCTTTTTTAAGTATAAAGGAGCTTGAAACCAAAGTGTTTGAGAACACTGCTCTACTTAAATGAATGGTAGAATCTTAAAAACAGCTTAGAAATGTTAAGTTGAAAAAAACGAAGTTTTTTTTTATTTACCTTTAAATCTTTATAATGTACTTGGCACCTTTTAAGAAATTCTTCATTGCGTTTAATATCCTTTTCAAGGGTAGACAAATGTTGTTGAAGATTTAATATCTGGGCCTTCTTATTTTCAACCTCATTCTCCAAGAGGCTTGATGAAGAGGATAAAAAAAATACTTTAAATCTATTTCTCAATATTACAAATACTTGAGACTTTAAAAAGAAGGGTTTGTAATAGCTTATATGCAAACCCTATTCCGCTAAACCAGTCCAGTAAGTTTACGCAGTTGTTAATCACATGAACAATATATTATAGAGATTTTTTAAAAACTAAACTGAGGTTTTACATGATATGCTTTCTATGTGCCAGGCATCATGCATAGTAGCAAACAGAGAAAGAAATAGTATTAAGAAGAAATTTAAAAATCAAGAAATAAACTTTAACAGTAAAATGTGAAAAGGACACTATACCATTCAGAGGTGACAACTGAAGTGTATTTTTAAAGTTTTCATCAGTTAGGAAAACTAGAGGAGAAGATGGAAATACAGCAAGGCATAGAGGATGAAAACGGAATGACAAAACTGAAAGTCAGGTCAGTATTTACTGTAGGCTAATAAAGCTCAGAATGTATGGGGAGTGGCAGGGAAGCAGCAGAGGACAAGGAAGCGAGATGGATAAAGCAGGAAGATGCCAAGGCCAGTAAGGGCCTTTTGTGTCTGCAGTGTCAACAGTCTTCAGACGCGACCTACTCTTGCCTCACTGATCCAAGCATCTATCTTTCAAAGCTGTGTGCTTGATGGAAGAGAAAAACATTTGAAGGTAATCTTCTCTCTGGTTAAAGTATATGCCCTATTTCACTAAGATGTGTATTTTTTCAAATTTTAACATTCCTAAACTCTGAAACTATCTTCCAGTCCATAGTTCAATTAATGGCATTTTTTATAGGTAGATAAAATAATAAAGCATCTTAAATTTAATGAAACATTAACCAAAAAATTTACCATGTAATCAAATTTGAAACCTAAAAGTCTAAACTAAAACTAAAAGCCACAGACTAAGCAAAGATATTCTATTACACAGTTTTCTAAATATTTAGAATAAATTTAAGCAATCAACATAATTTGCATTAATGAAATTGCTAAATTTACTTCAGCTTCTACTCTTGGAAGAACTAATTCCATTATACATCTTCATAGGGTGTCCCTCCTTATGTTTTTTTTTTAATAGGAGCTATCAGGGATTGAACCAGGACCTCGTACATGACAGGCAGGTTCTCAACCACTGAGCTACACACACTCCCCAAAGAAAGCTGTTTTTTTTTTTCATTTGCTGTTTTCTGGAGGTACCAGGGATTGACCCTGGGACTTTGTACATGGAAAGCCAGCACTCAACCAACTGAACTACATCTGCTCCCCTCCTTAGTTTTTAAATAGCTTTTACATGGAAAAAGAGCATTTGCTACCTAATGAAAGCTATATTAAACCTGCGATAATCAGTATGTGCTGTTTATGAGATGTTACCCCTTCCTCTACCTGCCCATCTGAAAGAGCACACACTTCTCACCCTTTAGCCTCTCATTCTACTTTACATGTCTCCATAGAACTTACCACCTGATCTTGTACCCCTTTTCTTAATATAAGTTCCAGGAGAAATTCTGTGTACTTTGTTTCCCACTGTATCTCCAGTGCCTAGATAGTATCTCCAGTGCATAGTAGGTACTCTTAAAATACTTGTTGTTTGAAGGAGCAAAGAATGGTTTAAAACCATTATATTAATATCCATAACTGCTTAATATTATCAAATATTAAATTGGAACAAAAATTATATATTAATAAAGTAGCCATCTGACAATAGCTATTGAAATAATTTTAAAATCCACATATCCTTTGATCTAGCATTTTCAATGCTTACCACTTACGACATGCACACATACTTTTATTAAGTATACCAAGATATTCATGTGTGTGCTCTCACTGCAGCACTGTAACAGAGGAAACAGCAAACAACCTCTATGTCCATCAATAGGAAATTGGTTAAATAAATTATGGAAAACCCATACTGAGAGGTAGGTCTAAATGTGCTGATATGGAAAGATCTCCAACATATTGTATTGAGAGGGATAGGAAAGCAACATGGAGAAATTACATGTAAACTGATACATACTACACAACATGGATGAAACCTGAAAACATTATACTTCATGAAGCAGCCAGACACAAAAAGCTAGATATTATACGATTCCATCTATATAAAATGTTCAGAACAGACAAATCCATAAAGACTGAAAGTTGACTACTGGTTGTACCAGAGGGTTGGAGGACACAGAAATCGGGAGTGAATGGTAATGGCACAGTTTGCTTTTCTTGAATTAGATAGTGGTGACGGTTGTACAACCTTGTAAAGAACTAAAAAAACACAGAACTGTATAACTTGAGAGTAAATTTTATTGTATAAAAATTATATCTCAGTTTTTATAACCAAATATATGGTACAAGCATAAAAATTACTGTTCTGGAAATACATGTAAGAAATTGTTATACTATTATCTTATTTTGGAAAGAAAGTTGGAAAAAGTTTTACTTCTCATTGAATACCTTCTGTACTGTTTAAATTTTCTCATCATATGCATATAATATTTTTATTTATTTTGAAAGTGTCAAGAGACTATGGATAAATGGGAATATAAGCTACTTTTGTTTTCCAATTTTTAAATTAAAAACAATAATGAGACTTGCTGACCTGAACTATTTACAGGAGCCCAAGAAAAGTGAACTGGCTTATGAAGAGCACCCACTGAGAATACCATTTTTAACATTCACTATTCTCAAACTACAAACATAAAATAAAAATAAAAATACTGAAATTACAGTCTTAAAACTATTTTGAAAAATCTGATTCCTTGATGCTACAAACAGCCAATCCCTTTCAAAACACATCTGTATATATCCAGGGACAAGAACAAAGGCAAAAGTGATAACAACCTGTCAAAAGTAATTAGGTGGATGGGAAGCAGACTTGGCCCAGTGGTTAGGGCGTCTGTCTACCACATGGGAGGTCCGCGGTTCAAACCCCAGGCCTCCCTGACCCGTGTGGAGCTGGCCCATGTGCAGTACTAATGCGCTAAAAAGGAGTGCCCTGCCATGCAGGGGTGTCCCCCGTGTAGGGAAGCCCCCCGCACAAGGAGTGCATCCTATAAAGGAGAGCCACCCAGCACGAAAGTTCAGCCTACCCAGGAATGGTGCCGCACACATGGAGAGCTGACACAAGATGACGCAACAAAAAGAAACACAGATTCCTGTGCCACTGACAACAACAGAGGCGGACAAAAAAGAACACGCAGCAAATGGACACAGAGAGCAGACAACTGGGGGGGGGGGAGAAGGGGAGAGAAATAAATAAAAAATAAATCTTTAAAAAAAAAAAAGTAAGTAGGTGGACCCTTACCTCACATCATATGCAAAAATTAACTCAAAATGGATCAATTTCCAAAATATAAAGGCTAAAACATAAAACTCTTCAAAGAGTTTAAAGGAGCTCTTAAAGTAGAGTTTATAAGAAGAAAATTTTAAGGAACTTGTATCTAGAAATGGATTCTTAGACAGTACATCAAAAGCATGAACAGTCAAAGAAAAACACAATGAATTAAATTTTCTCAAAATTAAAAATGTTGGTACATCAAAGGAAATTATCAAGTAAGTGAAAATACAATATACGGAATGGTAGAAATTAACTGCAAATCATATTAAGGGTTTGCTATCCAGAATATATAAAGAACTCCTATAAGTTAACAAAAAGACAACCAACCAAATTTAAATACAGGCAAAGGACCTAAAAGGATATTTCTCCAAAAATATACAAATGGCCAATAAGTACATGAAAAGATATTCAACATCATTAGCCATTAGGAAAATACAAAATCAAAATCACGAGATATCTACTTTCTGCCCACTAAGCTCGCTATTATTTTTTAAATGGAAAATAATTACGTTGGTGAGGATGTGGAGAAACTGGAACGCTCATGCATTATTGGTAGGAATGTAAAATGGTATAGCCACTGTAGAAAATAGTTTGGCAGTTCCTCACAAAGTTAAACATAGAATTACCTAGCAATCCCACCAAGTACTCAAAGAATTGAAAATAGAGACTAAACAGATATTTGTACAGCAAAATTCACAGCTTCATTCTTCACAATAGTCAAAAGGTAGAAAGAAATAGTCAAGTGTACATCTACAGATGACTGAACAGATGAATGAGGAATTATTGCTTAATGGGGACAGAGTTTCTGTTTTGCATGATAATAGCCAATGGGATGACGGTAGCACAACACTGTAAGTGTAATTAATGTTACTGAATCGTTCCACCAAAAATGGTTAATATGGCAGATTTTATGTTACATATGTTACTAAAATTTTAAAAATTGTTTTTTTAATAAGTAGGGGAAAGAATTCAGATGAATGGAACACATTGCCTAGTATTAACATGCAGAAAATCATGGTAGGCGGGGACTAAAACAGTCTCAGAATGACAAGTCCAACCAGCCACCCCAAGTACTTCTGTCCCACCTTTGTGGCAGAGCAACCCCATGCTGTTATTTAGGAGGAGGAGGCCACCAATTCTAGTGGGAATTTGAAGGACAAAAAGTGGGGTGAGGGGTGAGGAAAATGGGTATAGAAGGCAACCCTGTCCACCTTCATATAGCTATAGATAATGATGTATAATACCTACATTAATAGACCAATCCATTTCTGCCCACAAAATTCAGAAGTGGAAGACTTAAACAAAGAAATAATGAAAATGATGAAATGATGAAAAACCTTAAGTAGAGAAGATATAGCAAAAGTGCTTTAACAACGTGGCAAAAGAAAATTAGGAGGAAAACCACAATGTTAATTCCTTTTACTTCAGTGTTGCAATTTTAACACAAAGCAGAATGACCTGTTACAGGGTCCAGTAAAGGGACGTTTAATTGAATTGTTCCAGACACTTTTAAAAGAGTGGCTTTGCTTAGTGGCAATGCTCCAAAATGTGTTCATCAATTGTAACAAGTGTACCACACTAATGAAGTATGGTGTTAACGCGGGAAATTGTGGGGAAGCTAGGGAATGGGGCCTATGGGAATCCTCTATAATTTTTATGTAACATTTATGCAATCTAAGTATCTTTAAAAAAATAAAAATAAAAAAGCATATTAAAGAAAATAAAAAATAAAAGAGTGGGTTTAGAAAGAGCTGGTGAATGAAAAGAGAATGTCACCAGGGAGCAGATATGGTTCAAGCCGTTGAGTGCCTGCTTCCCACACAGGTCCACGGTGCCTCCTAAAAACAAATGAAAAAAAGAAACAAGCAAACAAACGAAAAAACAACTCAGGGGAGCTGGGAGCTAATGTGGCTCAGTGGCTGAGTGCCAGCCAGGGTCCAATCCCCAGTCCCGATACCTCAAAATAAAAAAAAAAAAGACAATGTCACTTGCTGTAACGAAGTCACTGTATTCTGATATGGTAAATTCAGGTTACCTATTAAGTACTTTGGCAGGATTTTTTTTTTTTTCAAATAAATGTGTCCTACAGTACGAGGTGTACTTTATATTTCTTACAAAAATAAGTATTTTTTTACCTTCCAAAAATCACACAACTAACATACTGTTCTGGTCCAAGAGATGACACAAAAATAATTCATATATCATCAGATCTTGTTTTAACTTCCGTCAAATAGGTTATCATTGTGGGAAATCATTTTTAAAAACCTTTTTTCACCTAATTTTTAAAACAAAAGTTTTGTCCACTACACATTAGTATGCATGCTTTTTAGCTGAAAATAAGGTCAAATATCAACCACAAACTTAAGTTTTTGAATATTTGTTACTAAAACACTAGAATCAGGGTCCTGATTTGCTTGTGAGATACAATTATAATCTCTTCTTAAATTATAAGAAAAGCGTACTATACTTTAGAAGATTTGTGAAACAAATGCATGAAGCATTCTGAATTACATAGAGTAAAACTACCATGATAATGTTTATACATTCAAATTCATATTTGTTTGAATACCACACAATTTTAGGGTTAGACAGTTAAGAATTAGGAAGGCCTGATTCAAATGTTACAATAGAGTGGACAAACATTTATTACCTATTCTAGAGGTCACTGTTATACAAATGCATTCAAACTTTTATGGATTCCCATCTATCATATCACAAAGGCTCAGTGACAATTTAAAATGTGTGCTGAATGCCATAACATCAAGTTGCTGGTCATTCAACTTTTTTCTATTGTTAAATGAGTTTTACTCAACTTTGTAGAATCCATTATGGTTATTTTCCTTCACAATCACACAAAATGAAAGAAAACAAGGTAACTATTTCAAGAAAACTCTTATTTCCCTTACACAAGTCACTTATAATACTTCCACTTTTGCTCAATTTTCTTAAATATTTCTTCTACTTAAATTTTAAGTTCTATTATTTAATATCTAAGTTACTAGCTCAGATATCAATTCATCAACTGGAGTAGTCCAGAAGCTCTGTTTCCTGGGCATGTATTTTATGTTCTAATTGGTCTTTCTTTAGCTGCTTTAGCTTTGTTTTTTGGGGTTTTTTTGTTTTTTTTTTTTTGAGGTACCAGGTTTGGGGACTGAACTAAAGACCCTCTATGTGAGAAGCTGGTGTTCAACTACTGAGCCACATCAGCTTCCTTGAGTTGTTTTTTGTTTTTTTTTTCATTTGTCTGTCTGTCTGTTTTTTTGATTTTAGGAGTCACCGGAACTGAACCCAGGACCTTCCACTAAACTGCGTGAGCCACATCTGTTCCCTCAGATTTATTTTTAATGGGAACTTTGGAGCTCAGGTCTTGCTGCTGCAGAATGTCCTATGGCAGTAGTCCCACAAGTGAAAGTAGTCTCTATATCCAAGGGAAGTAATACAAGAATTAGGGAGCGCAGCACATTCACAAAGGTATAAGGAAGACTTCTAGATTCTGTCTCTTTCCATACTGACAGCACCAGTTCAGGGAGAATGCTTGGCTATTAAGTTCCTTCTCAGACTCAGGGGGGCCAAGGGACCAAGTATGCTCAGGCAAGACTTCTGTTGACCTTTTTCCCAGGGCTCCAAGATTCACTAAATTCCAGCCTCTCCACCTAAGACTGATGCTGGCCTCCAAGCTTTTTCATAACTATCCTAAGAGAGAAAATACAGCACCAATACTGTGTGCTGAGATTATCACACAGGACAGAGTCTTATTTATGCGAAGATGTTCTGGGGTCACAAAATGAAAGGCAAACAGATTGGAAATGAGTAGTGAGTTGCCTCTAATTTGTTGTCTTTCTAGAATAGCAAAACTCAAAGTACCAGTCAGAAAAATACAGAACTTGAGACAAAATGTAAACCAGCACACTTGTTCCCTCACTGAAAAAAGTTAGCAGACAAAACCCTAGGCACAGTGATTTGGCTGATTTACATTTTGCGTTACCTCCTTACCTCTTTGCAGACAGTGAACAAATAATATTTTAAAAGGTGGCCTAGGAAACACATTTCAGTAGCTCTGTTCTAAAACACTCTCAGCCCAGAATACTGTCATCAAAGTGACAAAAAATATCTGTCAACCTAGAATTCTACATCTAGCTAAATGCTCTTTTAAAACTGAACACTGAGATGGATTACTCACAGTTCTTCACTGAAATGACTTATTAAAAAGAATATGAAAGAAACTGAACCCCAAAGGAAGCAGTGGGTATATTAGAGTAGAGCTAAACTTCACACTAACCTTATTTCAGAATCCACATCTTTGCTTAGGAACTTAGGTCTTGTATTTTCAGATGAATAGTAACGACCAGCAAAAACTTGATCACCATCAGCAGTAAAAGCTTCTCTACAGTTCTTGGGTGGCTTCTGGGACTGCATTACCTTACGAGCTACAGAATTATCCTAAAAAAAAAAAAAAAAAAAAAAAAAAACAGGGTAAAATACAATTTTTAAATTATGTCAAAGCATTCCTGATACATAAAATTTCACAATGTTACTTATCTTTATTATTTTAAGATAATCCAATTATCTATTTAAATGTTCCAGTGAAGTAACTCCATGACATTAATAAGAATTTCAAAAACAACCTTTAAGACTCAAAGAATTAAAATTATTCAGACATTCTTTAAAGCACCATAATGTTATAACTTTTCAAGTCATCTTTCATGACAAACCGATCAATTTTACATTTGAATTCTAATATTGCTCTTCATTTAAAATACTTTAAAAATTTATTTTATCTTTTCACAAGAAAACATTCATATAGACTAGCCCATACGTACCTTATTTATTTAAAATGACTTTCATTACCTAGAAAAGATATGAGTAAATAGAAAAATCCAATAAGCAATTAGTATTTTAAATTACATGAGGAAAACCTGGAAATATTTCAGCTCTGGAGGAAGTTAAAAATGGAATTAGGCTTATAAAAGGCCCACTCACCCTCTCTGGGGGACAGATCTTTAACAACAAGATTTCACCGTTTCAAGTATTGTTCTAAAATATGACAGAGCCAAACCCACAAATAATTATAATATAAACTGCAATACATACATCTGTATTATCAATACCACCACTTCCCTCTCTCCATTAATGAGGAAAACAGACTCTATTATGTTGTCTTAATTATAGACTTCTGTAGCTCCTTGTCCCTTCTCAGCATATTTTTGCCGATAGATGAAAACCCAATATGGTAGTCAGGTCAAACATGTACACTAAAATGTACATACAAATAAATATTTATTTTACAGAACTCAAAAGTTATAAGAAAAATAATTTTAAAAACATCAAATAAAATACATGTAAAAAGTAGAAATGAAATACGCATCTGCAAGGGCATATGCAATATGGATTTGCTAGCCAATCAAGAAAGAATGTACAAAAAGTTTTTATAGCACTATGCACCAAAAGAATAATATCCATTTATGAAATTAGTTTTACAAAGAATAGCCTGTAGGACAAAAAAAGCACAAACCAACCAGCTCTTTAAAGATTATTATATAGGTTTTCCTATGCGTAAAACTTCAGTGGTGAAACACAACAACTCTATAATAAAAGGAGACACAAATATACATAAATATCTTTGATTTTGAAAATTTTAAAATAACAAACATCAAACATTTGGACTTACTTTAATTAACAGCACTGTCTCTATTCCCCTCATGTCAATTAGACTATTGGCAACAACTGCATTATCAATTTCTAAAGCTGTCAGAACTGATGGAAACTCTGGATGATAAGCAGCTCTAGGAAACAAAAATACATAAGGGTTAGTTTACCAAATTTTAATTAAATATATACGTATATTTTTAAACGGGTGCAGAGTTATAGATAATAAGACAACCATGCAGAATATCTGATAACAAATGAAAACAAATCTGTAACAGGCTTCCTTGTTTTATTTACTTAGCAAACATTTATATAATACAATACTTTACTTCGTGCCAGGCACCGTTCTAGGCATATTACAAATATTAACTCATTTAATACTCACAACAACCCTGAGATAAATACTATTATTCTCTCCATATTTTTACAGGGATGCTAAGGAAGCATCAGAGAGTTTAGTAAGTTCCCCAACATCATAAAGCTACTTAAGTAAACAGGTTAGGACTTAAACCAGACAGCTCAGGTCTAAAATCCAGACTCATAAACTTTTTACTGATATCATATGTAAAAGTCAATTAATTAAAAAAAAAAACTTATAAAAACTTCGTTTTCCCATTGATGTGAAACAGGAAAAAAATGAAGTTTATTATATCATCACAGAGGAAGAATGAGAAAAGATATCCTTATAATTGCAATTGGGGTTCCCTAAAACACAATCTTTCACATGAAAAATTTAAACATTTGAGTTATTATAAGCACTAAGAATGTATACACCACGAATTATAGGTAGAGGAGCAATGACTATCTGTGGGGGCAGGGAGGGGAGACTTTCTTAGTCCTAGAACTCCAAAAAAAAAGAGGGTCTTTGGATATGTTTTACTCATTCATTAATTAATTCAACATGTGCTTACTCAGTACCTACTATGTGCCAAGTGCCGTTCCAGAGGATGAAGATACAGCAGTAAACAAAACAGCATCCCTTTCCTCAGGAAGTCAGGCAATAAAGAAAAAGGAAGAAGAGAAAAGTGGCACTCTATGTTTTATACCAAAAGGTCAGGAAAAGTCTCATGTAGATGACACTGAGGAGACACCTGAGATCTGGAATGCACACAGGCATCTCAAAAAAGAGCATTTCAGGCAGAAGGTAAAGCAATCGCAAAAGCTCAAAGGGGCAGAAGAAGGGCAAGAGGCCACCATCTGTTGCAGCCAACTGAGCAGTGAGTGAAAAAGCTTCTTGTGGTCATAAAAGAGATGGTTATAGGAAGGGAATCAGGATGGGAAAGTTTAGGGCACTGTGAACAGTGGAATGACATGACTCTGGCTGCTGTACTGAGACTGAGGGTGGCAGGGAACCAAAAGTGGAAGATCAGCCTACTGCAATACTCAAGTGAGACCAGAAGTGGAAGATCAGCCTACTGTAATACTCAAGTGAGACAGGACGATGATGGCTTGAACCAGGGTGGGAGCCATAGAAGTGTTTAGGTCTTGGATATACTTTCAAATACAGAATATATGATGTAGGGTTGCAGAGAAGAGTCAAGAATAATAGATTTTTGGCTTGAGCAACTATAAAATGAAGATGGAGAAGACTGGAAGAGCAGGTTTTAGGGAGAAATGAGGAGTTTGGCTTTTAGATATTAAGTTTGAAATGCCTATTGGATATCTAAGTGGAGAATATATTCTGAACACATCATATTCTGGAGTCCACAGAAAAGAGCAAGCTAGAGATGTAATGTGGTATCCATTAATGTATAAAAGGCATTTAAAGCCATGAAGCTAGATGAGTTCACCTATGGAAGAAGTGAACTGAGGAAAGATCTGGATCACTGGTATGTTTAGAGGTTCCCAGTTGAGGAGGAACAAGAAAAGGATACTATAGGAAGAATACCTAGTGTATTAGAAAAACCAAAAGTAAGATCCTAGAAGCCAAGTAAAAACAAGTTTTCAGGAAGAATGAGATGATCGACTGAGTCAAAACATTACTGATATATAAAGTCAGTGTGTAGTAAGGACCATTAAGCAAAGTCACTTGACTAGTGCCTTGAGTCACGAAAGTCTGATTGCAGCAAGTTCAAGAAAGAGTGATGAGAGATTAAACACATCACTTGTGAGTAGTACTTCCTGTAAACCAAAACAGAGAAATAGGATGGTAGCACCGAAACCAGCTCCTCAGAATAGAGTTCAAGGATAGGAAAGAATAGGAATGCTCTGGAAACAGAAATGTCCCAGAAGGTCAACAAAACCAACTAAGGAGTGAGGGTGAGGATGGGAAGGGTGTGGGAGTCTAAGAGGGCAAGGATGTGGTAGGAGATTCTGGTGAAAAGCAGATTCTAGCCAGTATACTGAAAATACAGGATCTGTGCTAAGAAGTAGTAGCCATTTTTGAGCCAACAACACCATCATATAAGATGAGATTTACTAACTAGCTTGCTTTAAAGCACCAAATCACAACCACTTTTTCCTTTTGATATACTTCTCAAGGATTTATTCTATATAGGTTTATATTATACTTATTGTATATTGAGAGATGCTATATGATCAGTCAAGAAAAACTAAAAGTAGAAATAGTAGCAATGAGAAGTCAGTGACAGGAGACAAAGTTAAGTAAAAAGCTTAAATAGGACAGAAGGGGCACCTAAAACCGAGGCATGCATAATTAAAGAGGTGATTTGGTGAAATTTCACAAATCCTAGTATGGATAGGATTAACACTAAAAAACTTTTAATTCCATCGGACATTCTACATAATTTAGCAAAACCAAAAACAGTATGCAATTATTGATGCATTCATTACCTGTGTCTTACATCATACATATCATTCCGAAATTCAGAAACTATTATCTGTGGCCGGGAAGTCCCTGGTGAATAAAACTTTTTCATCAGTGCCTGAAGTACTCTTTCGTCAGCATGATTATGGCAACAATAGGCTTGCAAAAGTCCTTTTAAGCAAGATTCAATAGCCAGAGCAAGCTCAGGGTCCCGAAGATGAATGCATGCTCCTGAGAGAGAGAAAAGTAGGTAAGGGTACACAAATACTTATTTAGAAATATTAATATAATTCTTGTAATAGTTCATGAATGACTTCAAAGTATTTCCAAATAAGGAGTTTAAATGATATTATAGTTCTTATTTCAAATAAATGGGAAATCCCAACATAGCCTCTCCACACATACTGGGGAGAAAACACCAAATGTTAAAATTCTCTAATAAAAATCACCAGTAAGAGAGATATTCAGCAAGATGGCAGTGGAGTAAGGAGCTCCTAGAGTCAGATCCTGCTACAGGGAAGTTAGTAAACACCCAGAGCTATCTTATCTGGAGATAGCTGAAGCACCTGTTTCGGGGATACAGGAGACGAGAAGAGCATCCTGCAACATCCTTGAAGGAACAGAAGGACGAGACTGCCCACTTGCAGAGAAGATTCAGAAGTAGAGAGCTCCAAGACCCAGGGGCCAGTGCCCATCCTCCACTGGAGGTACAAGCCACCTCGGAAGCGGTTACGGGGCTAGAATTGAAAGCTCCACTTCCCAAAAAAGCGGAAAGAAGAGACGATTGGGCACCAACTTCAGCTACAGATGAGTAAATTTGGCAGGTTAAAGTATAATCCTAAGAACAGCTGGTCTGAACCTGTTCAAGTCAGAAAGAGGCCAGTAGCCACCATCTTAACTCCGCACTTGGCAAGAGGGGAAGCGGGTCAGACTGAAAATCAGTGCTGGAAGGGACCAGCTTCTTTCCATCTAGATCAGAGTGCATCTCTAGTCCAGGCCCCAGCCTCACCTCCAGGAGGGAAGAAGCTGGGGGTACCTGTAGTTTCTCTCCGGGAAACTACCAGTCAAGCCGCGGAGGCCAGTGATTATCCTACTTTGGCAGCACAAGCTACCTCAGAGGCTATTCTGTGGCAGGAATTTGAAGTTCCAATTCCCAAAAACAGGGGAGGAAGACATGGTTGGCTACGGATTTCAGCTGCTGATTATTAAACTTGGCTGGCTAAAGTATAAAACCTAAGAACTGCTAGGGTATGAATCAGTCCAAATTGGAAAGAGGCCTGTAGTTACCATTTTAACTCCACCCGCAGCATGACGGGAAGCCGGGCTGACAGAAATCAGTGACAGTAGAAACCAATTTCTTTCACCCACATGGGCCTGTAGCCCTAGCCTAGGCTTCAGACCCACCTCTGGCAGGCCTTGCATGAGCCCATCCAGGTAACTGCGGGTACATTTGGGTGGTGTAGACTGAATAATTGTAAGTCTACCAGGGAAACTGTGGTCATCTTGAACCTGCATGCCATAGACTGCTGCCCACACCTGCAGCTCTATACCTATCCGAGGAGAGAAAGGGACGTGAAGCTTCATCAGTCTCTCTTGGCAATCACAGTCTAGACCTGCACGCCTTGGATTATTCCACATAGCTGTGACTCTGTCCCTAGCCCTGGCAAAGGAGAAAGTTGGGAGAAGCTTCATTGGTCCCTGGGGCAATGAAGGCAGCTTGAGCCTCCACAGCTTATAGCACCAACTACATCCTTGGCTCATATGTACAATCAGGAAGGGATAAATGCCAGGAAGTCTTAACTTAAAAAGAAAAACTACACCCAGAATAAATATTCTAGTAGGCCAGATGCCAAGACACCAACAAAAAATTACGATCCACACCAAGAAACAGGAAGATTTGGCCCAGTTAAAGTAACAAGCTTCCAGATGACAAAAAGGAGTTGAAACAACTAATCAGATGTTCAATGAAATCTCCTTAATAAATTCAATGAGACGGCTAAAGAGATTAAGGATATTAAAAAGACAATGGATGAGCACAAAGAATTTGAAACCATACATAGAAAAACAGCAGATCTTATGCAAATGAAAGGCACAATAAATGAAATTTTAAAAACACTGGAACTATATTAATAGCAGATTTGAGGAGGCAGAAGAAAGGACTGGTGAGCTTGAAGAAATGGTTTCTGAAAGTGAACATACAAAAAACAGATGAAGAGTGGAAAAAATTGAACACGGTCTCAGGAAACTAAATGACAGCAAAAGAAGTGCAAACATATGTATCATGGGTGGCCCAGAAGGAGAAGAGAAGGGAAAAGGGGAAGGAGTATCTGAAGAAATAATGGTAGAAAATTTCCCAAATCTATCGAAGGACATAAATATCCATGTCCAAGAAGCACAATGTACTCCCATTCAAAAAAATCTGAATAGACCAACTCTGAGACACATACTAATCAGAATGTCAAATGCCAACAACAAAGAATTCTGAAAACAGCAAGAGAGCAGCAATGCATAACATATAAGAAATACCCAATAAGATTAAGCGCTGATTCTCACCAGAAACCATGAATGCAAGGCAGTGGTATGATATATTTAAAATACTACAAGAGAAAAATTTCTAGCCAAGAATCTTATATCCGTGGCAAGGTTATCTTTCAATACTGAGGACAATTTTAGAATATTCACAAATAAACAGAAACTGAGAGAATTTCTAACCAAAAGACCAGATTTTCAGGAAATACTAAAGGGTGTTCTAGAGCTTGAAAAGAAAACACAGGAGAGAGAGAGGGGTCTGGATGGAAGAAAGTCTAGAAATGAATATTATATCAATAAAAGTAACAAAGTGTCAAAAGACTGATGAAAACAAAATATGACAGATAGAACTCAAATAGGAATAAACTTAACAATGTAAAGCACTTATATTCAGAAAACTGCAACTCAATGAAAAGAAATCAGTAAAGGTCTAAGTCACGGGAAGAACAGTCCATGCTCATGGATTGGAAGACTAAATTTCATTAAGGTGTCAATTCACTCAAATTGATATATTCAATGCAATTTTGATAAAAATTCTACCAGCATTGTTTTTTAAAAATTGAAAGCATGATTATCAAATTTATTTGGAAGGGTTAGGGGTCCTGAACAGCCAGAAACATCATAAAAAGGAAAAGCAAACTCTCAAACTCTCATCTCTAGACTTTAAATTATATTACCTAGCTATAGTTAAGAAAAACAGTATGGTACTGGTATAAAGACAGACACAGAGACCAAAGTAACCAAATTGATGGTTCAGAAACAGACTCTCACATGTATGGGCAAGTGATTTTTGACTAAGCCTGTCAAACCCACACAGCTCGGGCAGAACAGTCCCTTCAACAAACTGCTGAAAGAACTGGATATCCATAGCCAAAAGAAGGAAAGAGGACCCCTATCTCACATCTTATCCAAAATCAACTCAAAAGGGATCAAAAACCTAAAAATAAAAGAACCATAAAGCTTCTAGAAGAAATTGTAGGAAAATATCTTCAAGACCTGGTGGTAGTGGTGAATTCTTAAAGGAGATAAGAGGAGGACTGAGATGGACTACTGATGTTTAATGTATGTAGAAGTTTTAATGAGCTTTATTGTAAAAATGTGGAAATGTATAGAGTGGATGGTAACACACAGTAACAGCTAGTTTATAAATGGTGACATGGCTGAAAACGGTAGTCTAGGTATGTAAATGCTGACAAAATGCTAGAGAATAATCTAGGAACTGAATAGCACAGTAAACCAAAAGGTGGATGAGAATTGTGGTTGATGGTACAGATACAAGAGTGTCCTATGTTAGCTAGAGCAAATGTACATCACTATTGCAAGGTGGTGGGAACCTGAAGCATAGGAAAAATACAACTGGAGTGGTTAGCAGTAATAAAATAATACTCTTGCATCTATGCCAAAGATATACTGTGTTCATAATGGGGCAGTATGGAAAATGTGCGCCAAATGTATACTATGGACATGCTAACAATTGATGGTATCATCTTATTTGCAACAAGCGTTCCACCAGTGTGGTGTGCTGATAGAAGGATGTTGTTTGGGAATTCTGCACATGTGCATGATTGTTTTATAAGTTTCCAGCTTCTGTCATAAAAAATATATTTTAAAAATAATAATTGGAAGGGTTCAAAGAAAAATACACCAAATGTAAGATAAGGACTGTAATTAGTAGTAAGATTTTGACAATATTCTTTCATAATTTGTAACAAATGTCTCACAACAATGCAAGGTGTTGGTAGAGGGTTGATGTTTGGGACCCCTGTATGATGTTACGCATGTTTGCTTTGTAAGTTCGCAACACTTACTATACACTTATTGTTTATATATGTTCATATGTAAATGATATAAAGATAATAATAACAGGATAGGTTCGGGGAAAAATACTTCAGTTGGTAATGATGTTCTGACAATGCTCTTTAATTGTAAGTTAAAAATGTTTAGCAACAATGCAAGTGGTGGGATGAGGTACAAGAGTCCTTGTATGATGTCATATGTGTTTGTTTTGTAAGTTCATAACTATTACTGTACACTTATTTTTTATGTATGTTTAGGTATGAATGATATACTTGAATAGATTTTTTAAGAAAATCAACAGTAAGCTCTTCTACGTAAGTTTATACCACTCCAGCCTCTCAATGGTGTTCTGAAAAGTAAGTTTAAACATTACTATTTTCTGTAAAAGTGATTAATACTGGGATTTTAGATTTAGGAAGGGAAATGGATCTTTTTTTTTTTTTCAAGGAGTTACTGGGGATTGAAGCAGGACCTGGTATATGGGAAGCAGGCACAAAATCACTGAGCTACACCTGCTGCCCAGAAAATGGATCCTAATAATAGGTATACCTCTCATTTAAATGAAGTGGCACTACTACATACTTAAATATAGTACTTTACTAACAAAATATGTTTGTATTTATAGCATCATGTTAACCTAATGGACAGAATTAAGAGACAACTTCCCAGGACAACAAATTGACTAAATTAAAATATATATATATCCTATATGTATGGGATAATAATACATATAGGATAATAATTATATAACCACAGAATTTAAAGTTGGAAGAGGGCCTTAGAAATCCTGCTGTCCAATCTAAGCTGAAACTGATATAGAAAAGTAATTTGTATGAAGATTATACAAAACCCAGGTGAATGTTCTTTCAACTACATCTTGATGTCACAGGCTTTTCTAATCAATGATATTCAAATTAGTTCACTGATTCATTCAGAAGGAAAATCAGAACTAGATTATTCAAAACTCTGTAATTACTTTTCCTAACTTTTCATTCTTTTGACATTTTATACATAAAAAGTACAAAAGGAAAGCTATGAAGTTTAAAGTGATTTTTACCATTACTTCTTAAAATAGGTACGAATAAAGTCTATATATTATTAAATAACTCTTCAGTAATAAAGTTTTAAAATGAGATTCAACGGACCCCTTTCTGAAAATGAAAACATAATATTTATTATATCTTCATTAAATAATAATAAATACCTAAAGGGCCTACAGGTTTATAGGTAAAATGTCCTCGTCTATAAGCATCATCTATTGCTTCAAGAAGAGCTGGAACATGAGGGCCAAATCTTTTTAGACCATCAGTTTTACTATCTTTCAGTTCTTTCAGTTGCCTCTGATTATAGTTCAGTGTATTCTTCACATCTAATTCTTCTCTTCTAAAAAAAATAAAAGTAGAAAAACAAAATATAGATATGATACAGTTATACAAAAATATTCAGTTCTTGCCCATAACACCTGGATAACAACAATGACCCAGGCTACTCTAAAAACTAAGAGCAGATGGCTTTATTTGGAAATGTGTTACAGAGAAAAATAATTGAAAGGTCTCAAAACTTGGCATGAAAAGGGCAATGCAATAGCAATGGGCTGGGAAGGAGATGTGTGTGGCTCACGTAGTTGGGTGCCTGTCTACCACATGGGAGATGCTGGATTTGGTTCCTGCTGCCTCCTAAAGATGACGAGTAAGACAGCAAACTGAGGCGACAGGCTGCCATGGAAAGGTGACGCAAAAAGATGATACAGTGAGATAACAAGGAGACACAATGATGAAACACAATGAGAGACACAACAAGGAGGGAGAAGAGGTGGCTGAAGCAATTGGGTGCCTCCCTTCAGTTCCCAGGGTCTCCTAAAAGAAAAAAAAAAAAAGACGACACAGACAAAGCAAACAATGAACAGACACAGAGAGCAGATAGTGAGTGCAAACAACGCGGGGAAGAAACAAATAATATAAATCTTTACAAAAAATAGTGATGGACTACCAATCTCTGATAGTATCCAATTCTTTGAGTTTAAGAAAACTCTTGGATTAGAAATGATTTTTTTAAAAAGACCTCTTATGTAGAAGAAAAAAACTGTTTTCTTTCTTCATATAAAAAGCAAAATTATATAATGTTCAAGTAATTGAAAAGGATTATTAATTCTAACTTACTTAATTCTGTTGTGCTCCTCTTTGTCCTTTTCTATGGCTTGTTGAAACTGTTCAATCTCTTGATTAACTGAACTGTCTTGATTTTGTAGGGTCCTTATTCTCTCTTTTAACCAGGATATTTTTTTTTGCCTTTCCAACCGCTCAGGTTCCAAAGATTGATCAGTACTAAAAAAATAACCCAAAGTGGAAAATGTTAAATGAAAAGCCTAACATTTTAAAAGCATATGCAAATCAATGTGATAAAATTTCTTTACCAACAATACAAAAAATGTAATACTCCATTCACCTAGACTACTTTATTACAAAATGAGGCAATCATGGAAATTACAAAGTTAACTATCCCACCTTTTTTTCAGTTCCTCAATTCTTCTACAAAGCTGCTCATCATCTTTCTTTAATGCTTTATATTCATTTAGGGAATGGTTATATAAAACCTAACAAAAAATTAAATGTGCTTTAGTAAAATAAGAAAACATTCCATTCAAATCACTTTTGCCAAATCTTCAAATCAGATGCTAAATAAATGCAAATATCTTTTCTAAATCAAGTGCATAAATGGTCACTTGAAATAACTGCATTGTTTTTATGTCTTTCTGAAAGGAACACAGATTTCAACCCAGTTACAAAACCTATCCCTTATGAGATGTGCAGTTTTAAATATTGCAGGTTAGAAAATTTCTCTCACCTCAGCTTCGTTATAGGTTCTTTTCTTGGCAATAACATCTGCTTTCAGTATCATACATTCTGGTGCCCGTGCATTCGTCTCTTGACTAATTTTTTCTAGTTTATCTTGAATATCCTTGTATTTTTTTTCTGCTTCATTAAGTCTGACCTTTAAGAAAAGATTAACTTGTTGGAGTATATTTTATTTTTCTTCAGTAAACATAGAAAAATGAAAAGATAGTTATATATAGTCTATATTTCACTAATAAATTTAATTTCACCTGACTAAATAAACCCAAGACACTAGGTCAGCAAACATAACTATATGAAATGTCAATATATAATTTAACTTTAACTCCACATTTACTTATTCAACAAATGTGCTATCCTCTAATACAAAAAATTTTTCTTCAAAGAGCACAATTTAAGATAGTTAGATACAATTTAACCGAGAAACAGATACACAGACCATTATTAATAAAAAGAACTGCTTAAATAAGACATGACTACTGATAATAATGGAAGCAGAGAGAAAGAACCCATAGGTCTATAAGAAAGTCAGGAATACCTACAAAGAGAAAGAAGCATTTGAGGTAAAACAGAAGACAAGCTGGCAAAGAGTGTTAGACACAGATGGAAGAGCATGTACAAAGACATTAATACCTATTTTAGGAAATAAATATACAGCTGGAGCGTATGCTGAAAGGGTGGGAGGAGATGAAGTAAAGGGGTAGAAAGGCCCTGAATTCCATAATGAGCTTACCACTACATCATCTGGGCACTAGGGAGACAGGATATGTTAGGTCACTCCAGAAGCACTTGGAATGCAGGGCAGAATGGAAAAATCAGAGGGAATGAACCCAATAAGAAATTAATAGAATATTATGGGCCAAAAAAGGAATTTGGAAACAAAATGGAGCACTGATAATAGGGATGGATTAGAAGGGACAGATAAAAGAATTATTTAAAGCAGGGATCAGCAAGCTTTTACTGTAAAGAACGAAATAATATATAAATTTAGGCTTTGTGGGCCATGTGGTCTCTGTTACAACTACTCAACTCTACCAAAATGAACATGGCTGAGTTCCAAAAAACCAGGCAAAACCAGGCAGCAGGCCAGATTTGGCCCAATGGCCATAGTTTGCTGATCCTCGCTTTAGAGAATGTGATGACTAAATGGATATAGAAAATAGGGGAGACAGAGACCTAAGATAATTACCCAGATTTCCGGATCAGGCAATTGGGGAGATAATAATACCATGTATCAAGATAAGTAATGCAGAAAAAAAGAATAGAGTCAGTGTTAGACATGCTAAGTTTAAATTGACTGGGACATGTAGGTATAAGATGTGAAGAAAGATATTTGAGTCAAGTACACAGGACAAAAGTTTGCATAGGAGACAGATTAAAGAGTTGTTGGTATATAAAACATTTTGGAAATACCACAGAGTGGTAATGAGGTTTTACCATTAAAATACCTATATTATATACTCTGCATGTCTTTCATAAAATTGGAAGTAGGTCCAGGTGTTATACAAACTAAACACGTACTTCCCAGTTTAAAATTAGGTCAACACATTATTAATCTGCTTTAATCACTATTTCTTCAGAAACCTTCCAGTAAGTAGTCATTGTACAAACAACGATGAAATATATTTTGTGAAATATTTTATGCAAGACATAGTGCAAAGGATATAAATATAAAATAAGATCATCCTTACCTCCCAAATATTACCATTTACTACAGAGTGCACAAATTTTAAGTGGAGCAGAGGCCTACAACTAAATATCATTCACATCTGAGAGAAAGTTGAGCATCTACTGCTCAATTTGGATTCCATTTTTAGACTTGGAAATATCCAAGGAAAAAAGTAATTTAAGTTCTTCCCTATGATGAGCTGAGATATAAGGCTGAGAAAAATAATTTGGCAAAATTTTCAAAATTTTCTCTCAGAAATGGCAATGTGAGGTGAGAGATAGTTCCATTTACTACCTCAAGAGGGAGTTAGAAACTCAGCACAGAGATTACTAAGTAAATGTATCATCTTCACCATGCTTGCTATTTTTATATCCTCATCTACTACCTCAACAGAGAATTACTGTCTTTACCACTTAATCCTCTTCTAACTCCAGGCCCCAGAGGAAGACTTGTGTAGCTTTCTCGAATGTCACAAAGCTTCTAACTGGGCTCTTCAGTCCCCGGTTCAAACTACTTTAACTGAACTAGCAATTTATTCCAAGACTAAAAGCTTCATCTTCTAGGACCTCTAGTTAATTAACAAAGTCCTATTGCCCATATGCATGAATTTAGGGTTCTATATCCCTAGCTTTAGACAGATTGTACTATTTTGAAAAGAAAGTTGCCACAATAGTCTTCAGATACAAGTTCAAATGCAGATAATATATACAGGTTGAAACTGCCACTTCTGTGGGGTCAAAAATAGGAATTTCATAACCTAATAAATCTAAATGAAAAAAAAGAATTACCTGCTGTTCTTCCATTTTCCTATCAAGTCTGGCAGCACGATCTTCTCCAATTTTGATATTATCTCTGATAGCATTCAACTGTTTTTCAATTTCATTGACCTAAAAATAAATTATATTGCAAGTCACTTACAAGATTAACTGTAACCAAATATATTCAATACACTACAAAAATACTGGACAAGTAATTAGTGAAAATTACCACTGCCCAAGCCATTTCATGTTTTAAGCATTCTAAATTAGTCTTCATTGTACTTAAACCAGCTATACTTTGAAAGCGTTCCTCTTTCTCCAAACACTGATGCTTTAGTTCAGTAAGTCGCTAAAAAAAAAAAAAAAGAAGATATTTCTCACTAACATCAAAAAGACAAATCTTTTTGCAAATAAACTACTTTTGGAAGCAATGCCCAAATAAGTATTACATGAAGATTTGTTAGAAAATTACTTCTTTAAAGCGAAAATAAAAATATTTTTGGCTCTTTGGTATACCTGTGCTCAGCGTAATAATATAAATTTGTTAATTTCTGCACTACAAAAATGGCCAAATATTCTTAGGAAGAAAAGCAAAGTAATAAAATATTCAAGACCACAAAGGTATAGACAAATCCCAAAACTCTTTTTCCCATTTTCTCTTTTCTCTCTTGATTCTTTATCTGACAAGAGTGGTCTGTTCTTCCCAGTCAAGTATACACACTATTCATTTCAAAGATAATCGAAGTATCAATCAAGAAGTAAACATTTTTCTTACTTACGTTCTCTCAACAATAAATAAAATTACCAAACAAATATTAACAATCCTTGACATGAGTCTTCTAAAGGGCCTCAGAGTCCATATTCTATACACCTGGCTAGGCAGGGTCTCTTCTTCATTCATGCTTATTATACTTGACTAGGGCCTTAACACTGTGGTTCTTACTATGTTTCCCTATCCAATTCATTCTCCAGGATTATTTTGATCCATTATCACTTGCTTCAAACTTTCATACAACCCCACCACCCTTTTTTCACACTCATTCTCCCTGACTCCTACTTAAAAATTTAGAAACAAGGCAGAAACTCCAACTTTCAAAGCCTTCTCTACAAATCTAAGGCAGCAATCTCTTCTTCCTGCTGCAACAGAAACAGAGGCTTCATTATATTAAGTCCAATCCCCACTTACTTATCCCCCACTTCTGCCCTCTTAGAGGTCTAAGTCCACTGATTTCCCCATCTACCTTTTAATCTTTATATACCACTTCTCCCTTTTCAATGACTCCTTTCCATTATCAGGTTTAAGCTTGCTTATCTTTGCCACTTATAAACAAAACCACCTCTATCCACCCATGGAACCACTTCCTCCTCTACAATTCTTTCCCCCCTTCCATCCAAGTATCCTGAAAATTACATAATGTCTATCTCCTTTACTTCTTCACAATTTTTAGCCCCACAAATTTAGATTCTGCTTTCACCACTACTAAAATTAGTCTTGCCATGGTCATTAATGAAAGACTGTTGTCACTAAACTCAGTGAGTATCACTCCTTGTGTATGCCCCCTTGCTACTCTGATAGGCATGACCACTTCATTCTCCAATCACTCTTCCCTTCGCTTCTATGGCTTCTGTGAGCATTTCTCACATGCCTGGTGACCTGGGCCCACTTTTCCTCTCACCTGAGGTGATCTGGTCATCCCTGTGTCTTAAATAACAACATACTGATTATTTCTAACTTTTTCAATAAAGGTCCTACTTTATTTCTGTATCCAAAACTCATACATCCAAATTCCCACTTAAAAGTTACATGCTCATGAACAACTCAACATTACTGTGTTCAAAATGAAATTTGCCATTTGAAAAAAAAAAAAAAAAAAAACAGAAAAGAAAAAGAAAAAAAAGGAAAACTGGTTCTTCTTCCCAAGTCTCCTAACTTCCTCTACCGCCTGGGTCATTAACCTGGAGGTCATTCTGTCACCCTTGAAACCTCCCATGTCTTACTTTTACCCCTCCATCTCCCATGAAACACCTGCCCAAATCATTTCAAAGCACACACCAACTACTGCTGTCGCAATACTAATATCTAAGCAATCACCATCACTTTGGGCAATGACAAGACCTTCTTTATTGTTCTCTCTACATTTGTTATTTCCTTTCAGCAACTCTCTTCTCCAGCAGTCATATAGTGAAAATAAACACTTAATCAAGCCATCCACTTCGATAGCCTTCTCTTAAGTTTTACAAGGTCCTCCACAATCTGACCTCTTCTCTCACTTTTGTGTTTTCACTACAACCAATACAAGAATTCTCCCAGTTTTTCAAAATCACTGTGCTCTTATCCCTGAGGCTTCAGCCATGCTATTTCTAAGAACACCCTACTTCATCCTCATCATCTTTTCCCTGATATTAGTTACCTCGCAATTCTCACCTTAGACACCACTGCCTGAACAATTCCCTTTGTTCCCACTCTCCATGGTTAGAATGCTATTAGGAGCTTTTGGCAGCTCCTTTAGTTGTACTCACCATACCCAAATTATTTAACATCTGTGTTTCTTGCCAGACAGTTAGGTCTCTTTTATTATTTTATTACTCTTGTTTTTTTTTTTTTTTAAAGATTTAATCTCACCCTTCCCCCCCCAAGTTGTTTGCAGTTGTTGTCTGCTTTCTCTGTCCATTTGCTGTGTGCACTCTGTGTCTGCTTGTTTTTTCTTTAGGAGGCACCAGGAACCAAACCCAGGTCCTCCCATGAGGCAGAGAGGTGCCTCAATCACCAGAGACACCTCAGCTACCTGTTTTGTTGTGTCTCTCATTGTCTTTCCTCTTTGTATCTCTTTTTTTTTTTCCAAAGACTTCCATTTTTTTATTTCTCTCCCCTTCCCCCTACCCTGGTTGTCTGTTCTGTGTGTCTGTTTTGCTGCGTCGTCTTCTTTGTCCGCTTCTGTTGTTGTCAGCAGCACGGGAACCTGTGTTTCTTTTCTGCTGTGTCATCTTGTATCAGCTCTCCGTGTGGGCGGCTCCATCCTTAGGCAGGCTGCACTTTTTTGCGCTGGGCGGCTCTTCTTATGGGCACACTCCTTGAGCATGGGGCTCTCCTTCGCGGGGAGCACCCCTGCGTGGCATGGCACTCCTTGCGTGCATCAGCACTGCACATGGGCCAGCTTCACACGGGTCAAGGAGGCCCGGGGTTTGAACCACGGACCTCCCATATGGTAGGCGGAGGCCCTAACCACTGGGCCAAGCCTACTTTCCCTTTATATCTCTTTTCGTTGCGTCATTTTGTTGCGTGGGCTCACTGCGCCTGCCCACGGTGCCAGCTTGCCTTCTCCAGGATGCACTGGGGACCAAACCCGGGACTTCCCCTGTGGTGGACAGAAGCCCAATTGCTTGAGCCACATCCGCTTCCCTATTGTTTTTATTTGACACTATACGCCCACAGCCAAAACACAATGCTAGAGACATGGTAAGAACTTAATGTTTATTGTTTGACTAATTACTGATTTCTAATCTTCTCATATTATTTCTCGAAGACTTAAGGATTTGAATCATCAAGATTCAAATCCTGAATTTATTTTCAGAATATAGGACATTTAATTAGAATAAAAGTTCTTATCAAGAAATTCTGCCATACAATAAAGGGAAGTGCTTTTTTTTTTGTCTTTATTTTTTTAATATTACATTCAAAAAATATAAGGTCCCCATATACCCCCACCCCCCTCACCCCACTCCTCCCCCCATAGCAACATTCTCCTCCATCATCATGAGACATTCATTGCATTTGGTGAATACATCTCTGAGCACCGCTGCACCTCATGGTCAATGGTCCACATCATAGCCCACACTCTCCCACGTTCCACCCAGTGGGCCATGGGAGGACATACAATGTCCGGTAACTGTCCCTGCAGCATCACCCAGGACAACTCCGAGTCCAGAAAATGCCTCCACATCTCATCTCTTCCTCCCATTCCCCTCCCCCAGCAGCCACCATGGCCACTTTCTCCACACCAGTGCCACATTTTCTTCGATTACTAATCATAATAGTTCATGAATGGAAAGTGCTTCTTAAACTTCACAATCAAAATACCTTTAATCATTGAGGACAAAGTAATAAGGAAGTGTTTAACATCAACTTGCCTGAAACAAACTTCTTCAAAGTTCAGATGTATTATTTTTAAAAGAATAAATGTAGCATATGCTATACTGTCTGACTGTTTGAATATGTAATTACTTCCTTTCCCCACTAACACAAACTTCAAAAAAGTGTGCTGGATTGTGGTTTATAGTACTTCTTTATATTCCACCACATACCCCAGGGTTTGAAAAGATAACACAGACAATAAAAACAAATATACTTATCCTCGCTTTGAGTTTTCACTTAATGTACCATGCTGCTATAGACGTACGTATTTCTCAAAAACTTGAAATAACTTTAAAGGTCAATGTAATGCCTAATAGGGAAACGGACTTGGCCCAGTGGTTAGGGCATCCGTCTACCACATGGGAGGTCCGCGGTTCAAACCCCGGGCCTCCTTGACCCGTGTGGAGCTGGCCATGCGCAGTGCTGATGCGCGCAAGGAGTGCCCAGCCACGCAGGGGTGTCCCCCGCGTAGGGGAGCCCCACGCGCAAGGAGTGCACCCGTAAGGAGAGCCACCCAGCGCGAAGGAGGGAGCAGCCTGCTGAGGAATGGCGCCACCCACATTTCCCGTGCCGCTGACGACAACAGAAGCGGACAAAGAAGCAAGACGCAGCAAAAAGACACAGAAAACAGACAACCAGGAGAGGGGAGGGGAATTAAATAAATAAAAATAAATCTTTAAAAAAAAAAAAAATGTAATGCCTAATAAATATGATTGGGTCCCTCATTAATATGATAATATAAAAAAGGACAAGCTAAGGGAAACGAAGTGGCTCAAGTGACTGGGCTTCCGTCTACCACATAAGAGGTCAAAGGTTCGATTCCTGGGGCCCCCTGGTGAAAGAAAAGCTGGCCTGCGTGGAGAGCTGGCGGAGCAAGATGAGCAACAAAAAGGGACACAGAGGAGACAATAAGAGATGCAGGAGGCTAGGAAGCTGAGGCGGCACAAGAGACTGAGCACCTCTCTCCTACTCCAGATGGTCCCCAGGATCAGTTCCTGGTGCTGTCTGAAGAGAAGACAGACACAGAAAGCAGGCACAAAAACAGTGGGCATGGGGAGGGGAGAGTAAAGGAAAGTAAATCTTAAAAAAAGAAAAAAAAGAATGGATATAACAACAACAACAAAAAAAGAACAAGCAAAGTATCTGAATGTTAATCTGGCAGTATAAAATGGACTACCGAAATAAGATATGGAAAAACTGGTGGCACATAATGTACCAAATGGCCAACTAGACAAAAGGCTGGATCTTTTGGACTCTAAGAAAGTATTAAGAACAAAACAGCGGACTTAAAAACAAATTTAAGTAATTCATGATTGGCTTGAGTGATTTAAAATTCATGCAAATTTGCATGGCTGCCAAACTGGTAATGATACAACTGCGACCAAGCTATCAGTTACTTGAAGAATGTTAATATTAGTGTACTGAAAGAGTTATCTACTGGATGCAATTATGAATACATATTACATCTACTTCAGTATAAGGATTTTGTTTATTATCCCAGCAAAAGAAATGTTACAGTGTTTGAACTACTTATAGCAGGAATTACTGATATCTTATTGTGGAACCAATCAGTCATACACCAAGGGTAAGTATTTAAGATACTGCCCTGTCATCCAGAAGTTTATAGTCTGAAGAGGAAATAAGATATGTACATATCCATTACTACAGAACAAAAAAGTAAGGCTTAATGAATACCCTGAATATAAAAACCATTTCATACACTTCATAGAGTGCTATAAAAATGCTGTGTGTGTGTATCTATCTCATTTTACAATACCACTGACCTTAACTACTACAGGAATTTGGTTGGTCTCAAAAACATTGACTTTAACAGTTTACAAACCTCTTCTCCTTGATTTATCTGCTCCTTTGTTCTTTCCTTTGTTTCCATAATGTATGAATAATCTTCCTTCATTTGTTCAAGTTGGGTTGCTTTCATAAAGAACTGTATAGCAACAACAAAAACAGAAATAGGAGTTTTAAACTTCCGTGGAACTGGAAAAAAATTGGATTGGTCTCCAAAAAATAAACTTTAGACCAAATAAGGAAAATGACATTAAAAAGATACTTAAACAAGTACACATAAGCATAAAAGAACATGCATATTATTTCAGATCCAAAATTAATTTACTTATTAACCTCCTATGTTCACAAATACAGATTATTTGCAGAAACTCTTAACACATTTTTGTGTAATAGGAACCCCATTTTGAAAGTTTATTTTCACTGATTTTCCCATTCTTTTAGTGAAAATGAAAAACACCAACAACAGTATCTTTGATCTTAGCCCATTTTAAATTGCTTTTAGAATAGGAAATATCAAATTTCATTGAAAAGGCTAAGCAATAAATTTCAGTAAGTCAAATACTGTCAGATTTTTAAGTTTTAAATAATTTAAGATTTAATAATATTTAAATTGTGTATTTACAACCAACTGTTACCTTCTATTTCCTTAAAGATGAATTTAAAAAATAATAACCCATTCTCATTCAATATTAAAAGCCAGAAAGTGATAATAAGGGATTACCAAGAATATTACACTACCATCTTAACAAATTCCTAATTTAGTCCAATGCTCCACACCTATTATGTGAGCAAGAATAATGCTTAATATTTACACTTAATCTATAAATTAAATTCTTTTTGGTAGGTTTATATTTACTTTGGTGCCCCTTACTTTATATTTGTCACCCTCATTTTTAGACTGCAAGAACTGCTTGCTCATCTCTTGCGTTAAAACAGAAACAGGATTATCTACCTGAAACAATAAAACAAAGCAAAGATTATTTTATTAACATTTTACGTAAATGATTTAAATACAGAACTGAAATTTATTCATAATTGACCAACTATGGTGCCATTGGGAAGGCTAAGCACTAGCCAAAGATTTAGCATTAGGCGAAGTATACAAAGAAAATGAGAGATATGGTTAATGCAGAGAAATGTTTCATAATTCATACCAAGGAAGTAAATACTATAGTCAAAATAAATATTCTGCATTACATGAGAACCCAAGCACAAAAAACCTCTTAGAAAGTTTTTCCTTTCTTCTACCTGTTTTATATCACTTGTAAGGTACTAAAGCTATAGGACAATAGAGCAGGAAAACACCAAGCACTGGGGTCAGTCTCTAACCTCCTAGTTGCTCTGAGCAAGTTAACTGGTTTCTCCAACTAAATACAAAAAGGCGAACTTAGTTACTTCTAATCAGAATTACGGTAAGTACTGCTGTTTTTTTGTGTTTTTTTAACAGTAATTGTGGTGGTTTGATACTTTATATACCCCAGAAAATCATGTTCTTAAACCTAATCCATTAACTATTCTAAGTAGGACATTCTGATGAGGTTACTTCAGTTAAAGGTGTGGCCCAGGGTGGGTCTTAATCCTCTTACTAGCACCTTTTATAAATGATATGAATACAGGGAGGGGACTGGGAGAGAAGAGATGCAGAAAGCCCAGGAAGCAAGAAGCTGCAAGCAAGGAAACATAGACGAGGTCAGAGACTAGCAGATGCAGCCATGTGCCTGAATTTACTATGTGACAGTCAAGTCAGCAATCACCGGCAGCTGGTCCTTAGGAAGACAGCATTGCCTTAATCTGGACATTTTCAAGGCCTCAAAACTGTAAGCTTGTATGCTAAATAAACACTACCCCATTTTATGGTACCTGCTTTCAGCAGCTTAGCAAACTAAAACAGCAATTCAACAGATTCACATTTGTCTTCATTTCTTCAAGAGGATATTGTGAAACAAACTGAAATTTGGAGTCCTTTTTTTTTCTTGGAGTGGGAGTCATTTAAATAAGCCACTGCTTGAATTATGCTACTTTGGTTAATAAGTATAGTACAGCTGAAAAAGTGTAATAAAAAAATATAACTTGTTTCAAAAAGATTCAGGGTCACTACTGAATTTCTTAGTATGCCAATGGCTGAAAAATTTCTATTAAGTAAAATATTTGGACCTATCTTCTAAGATAATAAAAAGCATCTATGCAGGTATAAAGAAGTCTCTCCACTGACATTCTTCTTATTTTATAGGCAAAACAACTGTCTCCTGCAT
Source organism: Dasypus novemcinctus (assembly GCF_030445035.2). Classification (NCBI taxonomy): domain Eukaryota; kingdom Metazoa; phylum Chordata; class Mammalia; order Cingulata; family Dasypodidae; genus Dasypus; species Dasypus novemcinctus. The sequence continues at coordinate 7,741,198 of NC_080697.1, forward strand.
TTTTAAAAATTTTTATTTTAATTTATTTTAGAAGGTACAGGGATTGAACCCAGAACCTCACACATGGGACGCAGGTACTCAACCACTGAACTATACACATACCCTGTCTCCATTTCATAATAACACCTATCCTGTGTCTTAACGTCATACTGCATTTGCCTTTTTAAAAGAATTAATGAACTACCTTTAATGACAGGCATTTAACCACCAAATTTGAATTAACAGCTTTACCAAAGTTTAAATTCTTTTTTTCAATATCCCTTTGATTGTTTCTTAATGTTTTTCCTAGTCCCTAACTACTCTAGGGATTATTTGAGAAACTGGTAGCTTTACCTGTCAATACTGTGGAGCAAGGAAGCGACAAGCACGAACTGGTAAACTTTGGAAAAGGGTAAGACGAGGAGAAATGGAGCAATATAATCAGGTCCTTAAAGATATTAAATACTCTTCTCCCTCCTAGTAATCTAGATCAGCAATGTCTAATAGAAATATAATGCAAGCCAACGAATAATTTTAAATGTTCTAGCAACTGTTAAAAACATAAAAAGCAGGTAAAATTAGCTTTAATAATGTATTTTTCATCTAGTATATCCAAAACATTAAATATTCACCATGTACTCAATATTTAAAAATTCAGTTATTCCTTCCTAAGTCTTCGAAATCCAGTGTGTATTATACATTTAAAATACATCTTAATTTGGACTATGCACATTTCAAGTGTTCAACATCCAAAGGTGGCGAGTGGCTACTGCACTGGACCGTACAGCTCTAACCCTTCATATTTTGACCAATTAAACTGAGCCTTCTGTTACAGGTTAAATGAACTATGTGAGAAGAGGGCTAAAGGGGTTATGATAATAATCTTCAAATATTTCAAAAGAGAATAAGCCTGTTTTTCATTCTCCAAGGAATAGCAGGTCAAAGAAACAAGCTTTATTTTACTTTTCACATAATGAAAACTTTCTAATATAGTTGTCCAAAGGTACAATCACTAGCTGAAGGAATACCTGGTATGGATTCTCTACAGGGTAAACACAAGGTAAGATAAACATTCTATAAAGGTATAGAAACTATCTTGGATGCCTTTCAAGATTCCCCTTAATATCTATCAATCCATAAACTCTAACTTTTGATTTTCTTACTTTTACTTAACAATTTGAATTCCACTGTCCTGTGTTCCAACCTGCAATTTATTTGCAATTATCAGCTTTTCTCCAGATTTTCTCCAGATAATCGTTTTCCCAAACCTATTGTGATGGTTAGGTTCATGTGTCAACCTAGCCAGGTAATGGTGCCTATTTGTTTGGTCAAGCAAGCACTGGCCTACATGTTATTGTGAGGACATTTCATGGACTTAAATTTTTATTAAGTTGATTGCATCCATAGCTGATTACACTAACAACCAACTGATGAGACTGCCTTCAACATGAGAGAAGTCTCATCTAATCAGTTGAAGGTCTTAAAAGAAGTGATGGTTTCAGCAGCAAGAATTTCTACCTCTACTTCAGACAGCCAGCTTTGCCCCAGGAATTCATCAGGGACCTTCAACTGAGTTTCCAGCCTACAGGCTGCCCTGCAGAATTTGGACTCACATGTCCCCAAAGTACTGGGAGACAATTTTATAAAAGTTCCTAATATTTATAGATATCTCCTGTCGGTTCTGTTTCCTAGAAAAACCTTGACTAATACACCTAAGCTGTCCATTTGAAAGCCATTAATCACAAGTGGCTATTTTTTTTTTTTAAAGATTTATTTTTTTTATTCCCCACTCCCCAGTTGTCTGCTCTCTGTGTCCATTCACTGTGTGTTCTTCTGTGACCGCTTCTATCCTTATCAGTGGCACCGGTAATCTGTGTTTCTTTTTGTTGTGTTATCTTGCTGGGTCAGCTCTCCCTGTGTGCAGTGCAGTTCTTGGGCAGGGTGCACTTTCTTTTGCGTTGGGCGGCTCTCCTTATGGGTCGCACTCCTTGCGCGTGGGACTCCCCTATGCGGGGGACACCCCTGCATAGCAAGGCACTCCTTGTACGCATCAGCACTGCGCATGGGCCAGCTCCACACAGATCAAGGAGGCTTAGGGTTTGAACTGTGGACCTCCCATGTGGTAGGCAGATAAGGCACGCCTTATCCAATGGGCCAAGTCTGCTTCCCACACTTGGTTATTTTTAATTAATTAAAATTAACCAAAATTAAAAATTCAATTCCTTGGTCAAACTAGTCACATTTCAAGTGATCAGTAATGGCTACCCCAATGGACAGCAAAGACACACATTTTTACCAAGACAGAAAGTTCCACTGGGTAGTTTTATGGTGCACTGGATAGAGCACTAGAATGAAACAGGCATGCCTGGATTCCAACCCAGGTTCTACCAGTGACCACCCTAGACCATCTAATACACAAATAAATTCACTTTTCTTGTTCCCAGTTTCTCACTTCAAAATAAAGGGAGTGGAGTAGATGATTTCTAAAGACAATTCCTATCCTAATGTTTTAGGACTACATGTACCCTATTTCCAATTAACTCTGCTAAAACATCCTTGGCAGAAAGGACACAAGACTTCTCCCCCACAGGTATGATCAATAACTACAAAACAGAAACACATTGCCCTTTTAGAATAAATTTGCTTTCTTGAAGAATTTAGCAACCCAATTTAGGAGACTATGATGCTATTGTGATTATAGTAGCAGAAAACAATGAAACTTTATAGCCTTATTAACATAAACATTAGTACATACAGGTACAGACTCCACATCCTTGAAAGTTCTAGCAGATTAAGGGTGTTATATTACATACTGAAAATTCAAATTGAAGTAGTAAATTTTAAGGAACTTCACAACACTACATATCCATCCTGTGTCCAATTATTTATGAGACCATTTCAAATACTTTTACATTATACTACATATAAAATCACAAGAAAAAACCAGTTGCATGAATTAATCTGAAACTCAAATTAAGCAATTACCTGTATGTTAAAATGATCAAGAATTGCAATCAGCTCTTCTTTCCTAGTAGAAACTACAGCCCCTAAGGGTTATGAAAAACATAAATCACCATATTGTTTCTAGGGCAATAATAAAGAAAAAAAAGTCATTTATAAAATATAAATTTTCACTATGTCATCAAGAAAGGTACTACTGAATACACCTAAGTCTAACCTGGAGTAACATCCTAATGTTGGCACAAGTGTACAGAGTAGGAATAAGCACACAGGTGCAGTGACAATGCTTGCCTTCTTCCCACAGTGAAACGTTTTATATAAGTTATTCTTTTATAACTCTTTATGTCACCTTTATGTCCTTCCTTTGTGGAAAGGGTTCTTAACCTTTTTTGTTCCACAGACCCCTCTGCCAGTCAGGTGAAAACCACCGACCCATTACTAAGCCCACACTATACTGTGTGTTATTAAATAAATTTATCACCCCTGCAACAACATGTCCCCACAAGAAAAATGTTTTTTTGAATTTAAATTCAAGCTCATTGACCCCTTGTTAAGAATCCCTGGTTTACGGGCTTTTCCACCATTTGCTAACCATCTCTACATGCTATAGAAATCATAGGAGACAAAATAGGGTTTGCAAGTGAGAACAAAATAGTATATATGTTTCAGACTGACCCAAATCCTGTTAATCATGATTTTGTTACAGAATGTCTTGTTGGTAAAACTATTTGTAACTTATTTATGCATATATACATATAACCAATTATCATACAAGAAAGCAGTTTCAAGAGACAAGGAAGAAAAGCTCTTTTCTTGAACCAGCACAATCACATATTCTAATTGGGTATTCAGTAATATTTTATATGAAATGAAAATAAATTTACAACAAACCTGCTTCACTCTTTAGTTTGTAAGATCTACTTCCATCCATGCTGATGTGCTGCTGCACAATTATAGAGTCACCATACACATTTGCCCTGTATGCATCATCTCCTCTATTCCTTAAAGTTATTGAGATATCCGCTGAACTGAAACAATGAGGTTAAGCTAAATCACATGAAGACCTTATACAATTTTAAGAGTAGGGTACTAGAATTTTCAAAACCCTCCCCCTAGTAATTTGGCTAATTCATTTGAAAACTAGCATTACACCAGCAATTGATGCCTGCTAGACTTATATAGAATAATGATAAAGATATTATGGCTCACACAAAAAAAATAAAGTTGGGAATAAAAGAAAGCTTAGGAAAAGTACGTGACTATTCTATCCATAAGAGAATTACCACATTTGCACAAATCCCATTAAGTGTTGGTTCTTTCAAACACACAAGTAAATTATACATTACCCTGTAGGCGTTGTGTAGTTAATATTATGCTATTATGAATTATATAATAAAGCATCAAACGACAGTAAACCAAATACACTGATAGAATAAGAATCATGGCAAAGAAATAACATTTTCTAACAGGGAAGGTTAGTTTTCAATTACTTGGCAATAAAAAAGGAAAGTATTTAATACCAAGAAATGTAAAATAAAGCTCAAAATTTCTTAAAGCTTTATTGGCATACAAAGTAGTATAACACAGCTAAACACACATATGAATGCTAAGTGTATAAGTCTGCTTTAATCGATAGTCTGTTATAGTTTATAAGTTTTAAAGAATGTTAAGGCATTTATAGCTACATGTATTTTTAGATATTTTGAGGAACAAAAAAAAATTGGCCTTTACTGAATTTGTTTACATTTCAAGCTATTTTTCCTTTTCCAACTTCTGTTAAAATCAGACTTGCAGAAAAACAAAAAGATACTGATGAAGAACATTAATACATATTTATAATTTCCTTAAATATAAAAGCAGAAAAATTCTCTAGTTCATATGAGCAGTGATGCAATGCTAATCACTTATACAAAACTGTTTTATTTGATAATTAAATGAAATCAATTACTCCAACAAACTTATTTAGACGAAATCTGTAATAATGTTCCCATATGCAGGAGATTTAAAAAAAAACATTGAAGATGAACTTCATTATAAATATAATAGACATTATAATATATTATTATAGACACACTATATTATAGCAGACACACTAAGTGAGGTGTTTGCTCAGCTCTTGCTCTCTCAACATAGTCTTTGCAAGTGCCCTAGCAGAAAGAGAGGACTTAGCCACTTGAGTACTAAATATTACCTCCCCACTTGGCCCTCCAGGGTTTAAGTTACAGAAATCTGACCCTAACTAAACCAGAGTCTCTTTAAAAATTTAAATTAAAACAAAACAAAAAAAAAGGTAAAATCAAAACAAAGTATAAAATTTAGTTAATTACATGTATCAATGTTACTTAGCTTTGATAATACCCTGGTTATGTAAGATACTGACATTTAAGGGAAACTGCAAAAGGTATGTATATACAGGAGCTCTCTGTACTATCTTTGTAACACTTCTGTAAATTTAAAACTATTTCTAAAATGTACAGATGTTTCAAATTAAGCTACAATCAAGTCTAGGCAGTGATTCCCTAGAAACACAAAGCAATGAGACCTATGGGACTAACAAAATCAACTTGAGGCATGACACCCTGATGGACAGGAAGAATTTTTCTGCAGCATCTACAAAGAGAAGTCGGAGTAGAGAACAGATAAGCTCTTAGGAAACTACCCAAACAGACTAATAGATACATATGCCCAGAAATACTGGCAGAAAGAGCCAGAGACATAGAAAGCCTAAGTGTACTTCCCTACACACCCAAATGCTAAGACAGTAAGACATGAATGCTTGTACACAAGGAGACACAAAAACAAAAACCCAGCTAAAAAATAAGGCGTGTGCAGTCCAGAGACAATAAAAGGGAGAACCACATTCACATACCTACACATGTCATAAAGAGAGAAAGGAAGGGAGGAGAGTACACAGAAGTACAGCCAATTAAGCAAAGGGGGTAAGGGAAGTGGTACACAGGTAAAGTTGCAGGACAGATGGACAGTCCATAGAAAGGGAAAGAAAGAGGTTGTTGATGTGGGAGGAGTGGGGTAGGGGGGTGAGGAGGGTAAGAGGGTGAGGGGGGTAAGGGATATGTGGGGACCTCATATTTTTTTAATGTGACATTTAAAAATATATAGAGAAAAATATATAAAAAAATAATTTATTCAATCAGGTCCCTGTTGATGGATATTTGGGTTGGTTTTAGTATTTTGCTATATATTATAAATAATACTATAGGAACAAAAAAAAAAAGGGAAAGGGAAACAGAAACACAAAGACACCTAGAGAAAGTCAGAGGTACAAAGGAAGGACCCAGATACAAAAGGTACTTGGTTCCTGAGGCTCTCTTTCAGTTTTGGTCCCTCATGAGATCCAGCTGCACTTCCTCCCTACAGCTTCTAAGATATACATCCCTGAATCTTTATGGTAAATCTTAAACATTCCAGAAAAGGTGCAATTCATGGGTTTTTTTTAAAGCTTTGATTCTAATGAAAAATCAAGGTTGAGAACCACTAACCAATATATGATAGAGGAAAGGAAGCTAGTTTACAAAATAAAGCAAAACTTCTTTCATTTCACTAAGTAGTATGATTACCAGGTACTAAAGTGAATGCAAGCTGTAAAAAAAAAAAAAAATTTTTTTTAAATAAAGGATTTCCAAATATTTGCTCTCAATTACTAAACCTTTCTCTTGGTTACCAAACAGCAAATTTATTATCTTCATTCCTAACTACTTGCATTTGAGACCTATCTTTAGTACAGTGAGAACATCAGAGGTACTGCCATCATATTGCTACATGAATTTAAAAATTTATTTTAAAAATTAAGGCTTATGAAAAAAGTCTCATAATAACAAACTGCTCAAAAAATTTGTGCAAGAGGGGGACAAGTGAACTAAGCAATAACTCTGTTTCTCCCCATTTTGATATACCCTTAGCTGATGCTAAGCCCTAAAGCACAATATTTATAAATGCAGGCGACCTTTGAATGGAAAGACAAACTATCAATGACAGCTTTTCTAGAATGGAAATATATGTATGTAGTACCACAATAAGAATTCGGCTTCATTCTCAACGCTAGAAGAACCCATCTGTACAGAAGTTAACTGGCAAGAGCACATGGATGGGGACAATCAATAAGGAAAATTCATGTAAAAATGATACATCTGCTCCTCTCCAGGTAACCAGCATGAGTTCTGCATCCTCAGCTAAATAAAGGAGGAATGTACAGTAGGAGTGTTTCTTTATCCTTCCATAATCCTACAGCTGCTGTCAGAACCAGGGATGATGCAAAGCTTCCACTACCCCAGCCAGTATTAGGAAGGCTGAGGGGGAGAGTGAACTGAAACATTCAAGAACCTGAAGAGGAATGAACATGAGAGACCCTGGGTCATAGAGAGAGGACTTCATGGGAAGAAGTTTACCAGAACTCATCCACTGTTCCTGAACCACTGCTAAAGCACTCATGGTGGGCTGAGCACCAGGTCAGCAACCCAAGGGTTCTCTGGCTTCTCCTAACAGCATTAGTCAAGCCATTACCAAGAACTGAAGAGTCCAGACTGGACCAAAGCCCAGATGTCACAAATGGGTCCCCCACACTTTGACAGTGAAGACTACAATGTCAGGCAAGGAGGTTGGGAAGCAGGGGAGGAGTCTTTAGGACACCGTCAAACCTGGGTATGACTGACAGACCTTCTTCAGGAAGTGGGATAGCTGCATGGAGTAGAGATGTGGGTTAGAAGAGGAGAACTGAGCTAACTCAACATACAAGTGATGAGAGACTATTAAACAAGGGGAGTTTTACAGATACGAAAAAAAATTTTTAGAAGGTAATAGGGATTGACCCAGGACCTAGTAGTACATGGGAAGCAGGCATTCAATCACTTAGCTATGCCTGCTCCCCCCAAATGTTTTTAATGAGGGGATGATATAAGTAATAGATTTAGGATTAGAAAATCTGCTTTTAACTATATTTTCAGGCAAGCTCCGATTAAAGTTATTAACTGTTACCGTTTTAAAAAAAATTTTTCCCCTCTAAAGGCAGCTGTGTTTTACAAAGTCAGTGTTTTGTGAGAATTAGCTTTTATTTTTTAAGTGGTAATAAAAAAAAAAGAAAAGAAAAAATAATAACGAGTATTCATATTCAAAGGACAGGTCTCAGGTTCAAGGATATTTCCTGCTTTGGTCCAGGTACTTTCCAAACATTAAAAAAAAAAATTTACCTGAAACATAATGCATTTAATGATATATTAAAAAAATTTCTTCCTGAAGCTTCTATTTGAAAAATCAATGTGTTATCTGGAATAGATAAGACTAGGTGACTGTGTGAGGAGAAAAAAAAACAAAAAACCTGAGAAATAGATATTAAATATAATGAATCATATAATGAATTAAAATAGTTTTGAGAGCATTCACTTAAAGTGCTAAATAACTATTCTTGCCTTCATACATAATTTTCTTTGGGGGCTGGAAAGGGAGGCGAGACCTTGCTAAGACAGGACCCAAATAAGGTAAGTGGAGACAAAAGTATGTTGGGGAAATGTTATCAAGTAGTTCTTTTCCAAGATCATTCAGCATGGGAAATGATTTCCTGTATGTTTTTCCCCCAATTCTCTTGAGACAAGTTGGAACCTTGGCTTAGTTAGGATTCCTAAGCATCCAATACTGATGCATAACTTGTCTCCATTCATTTTTAAGAAAAAAAAAAAAAAAATACAGGGAAAGTTTAAATGAATAGAACACTGAGATGAGGGAAAATCTATTATGAGAAAAAAGATATCATTGTTAATTACAAAAGTTTGAAAAAGCCTGAAATATCCTGGGCACTGGATACATGAGAATATTGAGCAGTGGACATAGCCTCACCCTGATAGCTAGTATGGCAGAATTTGGGAAGTCTAGTTATTATAACAAACAAGGTCCCTTCAGAAGTATCTGGGGTAGTACTAAAAAAAAAGAGATGGAACTGAAGAGAGAGTGGCTAGTGGGCAAAAGGTTCCAAGTCTATGATGATACAAATTAGATATTAATACATAGCTATGTTAAGTCAACCCACAACAAAAAGAAATATAAATGTAAAAGCAAAGAGAACGGTTGTATGACCATTTGCCAAGAGTCAGAAGAGACCACAAATGGACTTGTGACTGTGGTTCTCTAATCAAATTCACTGGGATAAACCTGGTTAAGTGTCTAAAATCAGTCAGAGGGTGGAATGCTTTCTAAATTCTTAGAGAGCTGAAAATAGAAATTTTGTGCAGGGACATTGTGGTGGCTCTTGTCCCTATTATATGATAAGGACCTGCTGATGTTGGTTTGGGTCAAATGGCAAAAAAATCCAATATTCATAAATACATAAACCAACATATGAAGATTTTTCCAGAAAGACTGATATAAGCATGAATATAAATGAACAGTTACATGGCAATAATTTACATGAGCTATCTGCTAGGAGAGAATAGCAGGCAGCAGTGGACAGTGATGGCAATAAGGGCCAAGAGAAAGGAATGAAAAGATATGATACTGCTGCTCCTCTTCTGGAAAGCTACTTCATTTCCAGTAATGGCTACTTGAATTACGAATCTAAAAGAGGTGGAAAAAAGAGAAAGCAAGGCCTTGCTTCCCCTTTACTACTAATCCATAGTCGTTTGCACCACCAATGTACAAACTGTTTTCCTTTTTTTAACAGAGCTGACTCTTACTGAAGAACTGAAAGTACATGTAGAAACAAATTCTTACCTCTGTCCATCTTTCACAAAACCCTTTAAAGAAGATCCTCTATTAGTAGCAATTGCTTTTCCACCAAGACCAACTATGAGAGCTGTGAGCACGGCGCTCTTCCCACCTAAAGAAACAGGTGTTGAAAAATTACATTCATTAAAAAGACAGAAAAGGCTAATTTCTACAATTTCATGCAGTAGGATTTCTGAATGAAAATATGAACTGGTCTCACCATGAAATAAAATTTTATAGTACAATTGTAATTTTCTTCCAGTGACAAAGCACCAAATGTCTTTTAAAAGTTGAATATCTTGAAATACCTAACTGTACTATAAGAAAAAAAATTATGCATTTCAGTAATCAAATTTTTGCCACCAATAAGGAAATGGGAAAAACAGTTGTGATACCTTTCCAACCAGAAACTCTCAATATATCATCTTGGCCCATTAGCCTATTAAATAAATTTATCTCTTTATTTATACACAAAAACTTAACTCATCCAATTTTTATTGCATTCTAATTTAATTACAATTACTAATTACCTTTTCCATAAATTCTCAGAAGTCAGAAATTAACAATTCTAGAATATAAGTTCCATGTGGACAACAATGCTTTCTATTTTGTTCAATGCTGCATCTCCAATATCAGCAAATAGGCACTCACATATTTGTTTAGTAAATGAATACACTTCAATAAGAAAAAATTAGTAGTCATACAGATAGATGTTTTACGTATTCTAACAACTATTATTCCTACTCTGAACCTTGAAAATGTGTAATTTTTTCCTAGTCTATTAAGTATGTAGCATATTACAAGCTGAAATTCTAATCTCTATTTTTTTTTAAAGATTATGGTTTATTTTCCCCCTCCCCCCCCCCCCCCCACTCTGCTGTCTCTGTCCATTCACTGTGTGATCTTCCATATCTACTTTTCTTGTCTTCTTGTTTTTCTCCTCTAGGGTTCACCGGGATTTGATCCCCTGATGTGGAGGGAAGTTTCCTGTCACTTGTGCCACCTCAGTTCCAGCTCCACCTCGCCTTGACTTTCTCCTTTGTCTCTCTTCTGTTGCGTGATCATCTTGCTGTGGTATGACTCACTTGTCTGGGCACTGGCCTGCTACCCAGGCACTTGGCTCACCACATGGGCACTCATGCAGGCACTGGCTCGCTGTGCAGGCATGCTTTTTTTTTTAACCAGGAGAACCCAGGGATCAAACCTGGGTCCTCCCACATGGTAGGCAGAAGCCCAATCACATCCGCTTCCCTAATATCTCTATTAATTACCCAAAATATGATAACCATTTTCTGAAGTTCATGATCAACTATTCCAATCAACTCCTAGCCCATTATCTTCCACAGAATACTTCCAATTAACCAAAACACGTGACTGGGTAACCTAATTCAGTTCAAGTGCTTATTCTAACTTTCCTTATTTTCATTCTCAAATCCACTGCGTCCACTACTTGCATCATTTCCTCTTAAATTTTATTAACAAAATCATTTCAAAAGTTAAAGGGGAGCAGGTGTAGCTTAGTGTTTGAGTGTCTACTTCCAATGTACAAAGTCCCAGGTTCAATCCCTGGCACCTCATATTTAAAAAAAAAAAAGTGAAAGGAGAGGGAGGGAGGAAGAAAGGAAGGAACCACCTACCTACCAGCAGGACATATCAGTTTTTTTGCATTATTTACCCAACAGGATCTCTCTATAGCACTGACCCTTTAACTATGCCTACTTTCCTCCTAAAAAATGCTTTTGGGAAGTAGATAAGGCTTAAGGAATTGAGCTCCTGTCTACTACATGGGAGGTCCCAGTACCTCCTAAAAGAAAGATGAGCAAACAACAGACAGATACAGTGAATGCAAACAATGGGGGGGGGGGGGGGGGGGGAGCGAAGGGAATTAATAAGTAAAATAAAAAAACTAAACACTTTCTACTTAGCTAACTAGTAGAGTATGTAAAACAATAGCTAAATGGACTCTGTAGATACAGAAACCTAGTTTCATAGTCTAGAACTGACACCAGTTGGTAGACTCTGGCAAGCTTCTTCTCCATGCCTGGCCAGCCTATCACAGCCTATCACAGCCTAACTAGATTTTATGCCTCCTTTGTGTTCCCCTTCTAATCAATCCTTCACAATGTGCTCAGTTTATTTTACAAATCTTGACCTTGTCAACGCTCTATACAAAAACTTTAATTGGTTCCCCATAAACATCCAAACAAAGTTCCAAAATCTTTGACACTCAAGATCCTCAATAATATGACCAACAACATGGCCTACAATATGACTCTCCAGCGTAAGCACCTGTCCATCCCCACCACGTACTGTACAATAAGGTCATATAAAGCTGTTCACCATGTCCGATACACATCTGTTTGTACCCCTCCAAAACTTTCCTGATGAGTCATCTTTGCCTCGAACATCTCAGCTGCTTCTTCCTCAATGAGACCAAAAGAATTTGTAATTTTCATTTAAATACCAACACATTTGGTATTTGACACATTCGAACCACTATCCCTAAAAGTTTTCATTAGCCACAATCAGTGATAATTAGTAACTTTCACTTTTGGGTTCCCAAGCCACTTTATTTATTCTCAATTACAATATTTAATAGAGTGAGACAAAGGGCTGCCTCAAAAACAATAAGGATTTCTTGTCTACTCTTTAGTGGTATGGATTTAAAAAAAAAAAGGCAGGAGAAAAGCACATGTAGTTCAAGTGTTTGAGCACCTACTTCCCATATATGAGGTCCTGGTTTGATCAGTTACCAGATATCTCCTAAAAACAAACGAAAAATCCAACTCGGGGGAACTTAGTGGTCACCTGCTTCCCAAGAATGAGGTCCTGGGGTTCAATCCTAAAAAATCCTAAAAAACACAAACCAACCAAAAAAAAAACACAAAAAACTCAAGGGAGGTCAGTGGTTTAGCACCAACTTCCCACACACAAGATCACAGGTTCAATAATCCCCAGCCCCTGTACCTAAAAAAGAAGCAGGAAATATTTATCCCTACTACATAAATAACAAACCTAGAGTTAATTCAATATATTCTTAAAGCATAGATGAGCAGCAAATACCGAGAATAGTAGCAACCATACATAGCTACATAAATCAAACACTTACCATTAAAAGTCACCTATTTCAGGGAAGCAGATGTAGCTCAACCGATTGGGCTCCCGTCTACCATATCGGAGGCCCTGGGTTCACGTCCTAGGGCCCCCTTATGAAGGCAAGCTGACCCATGCCCGTGGAAAGCTGGCATAGTAAGATGACGCAACAAAGGGAGACAAACAGACAAAGAAGAATGTGCAGCAAATGGACAGAGAGAGCAGACAGAAAGCAAGCGGCTGAGAGGGGAATAAATAAAAATAAATCTTAAAAAAAAAATCACCTATTTTTAAAAACTAATGCGTTCTAATCACACTGAACTGTTCAAAGTCTAATTAGAGGAGGGGAAAAGCACTTACTTCCATTGTTTCCAACGACAAAGTTAACATTAGAACCAAATTTGAAGGGTCCAAGCATTGAATGACACATAAAATTTTTTAATTGAATACTCTCAATTATTCCAACTTCTGCAGCAGTCTATTGACAGAAAACAATTATGAAAATCAATCTAATTCACTCACTATAATCATTCAAACATTTACTGATAGAAAAAGACCAGCAGTATTACCAATGAAAAAAAGTACAGAAAATGAATGTTAACTTCAACAACTGAATGATATGCTTTTAAATGGTAAACGTATTAAAATACCAATTTAATATAACTAAAAACTTACTTCCCAGAGTCTAAACTTTCTAGAATTTTTAAAAGATCTAGTAAGCGTAGCATAATATTTCTCAACCTTGACAATACTGATATTTCAGGCCAGATTATTTTTTTCTTGTCATGTGCATTTTAGACAATTCAGACTCTACCAACTATATGCCAGTTGCACACACACTGCTCTCTAATTTCAATAATCAAAATTATATCCAGACATTGCCAAATGGTACCTGTGCAGTGAAATAACCCTGATTGAGAATCACGGTTTAGTAAAACTTACTGTGAATTATATTTAAAGCTCGTTAAGATGATTATCCAGCCATGGTTTGAACATGGAATTCACCGTCTGACATAGTGAAAGAGATGAACACTTCTGAACGTAAGAATACAGGTTCATCTTTTTTTTTTAATAGATCAAATGTAGGTTTTACATGCAGAAAGCAGACTTCACATATACCCTGCCCACACACTCAGATTTCCTCATTATTAATATTTTGCTTAAGTGTTGTACCTGTTATAACCGATGAAAAAATACTGTCATAATTATAGCATTAAATATAGGCCATAGTTTATACTAGGGTTCATTCCTTGTACAATTCTATGAGTTTGTTTTTATTCTTATTCTGATATCATATATACAAGTGTACAGTTCAGTTGTGATAATTACATTCACAATCTTGTGCTACCAACACACTATCAAAATGCTTCCACCACCCCAAAAAGAAACTCAGTACCAATTAAGCATTAACTCCCTATTCCCTCACCCACTCTACCCCTAGTAAACCTGTATTCTAATTTCTGGCTCTGTGAATTTGCATATTATAATTACTTCATATCTGTGAGATCATACATACAACATTTGTCCTTTTGTGTCTAGCTTATTTCACTCAACAGAATTATCTTTGGCATTCGACAATTTGATTATAATATGTCTGGGCATCAATTTATTCAGGTTTCTTCTGTATGAGGTTTGCTGAACTACTTTAATGTATATACTCATGTTTTATTTAATTTGGGAAGTCTTCTGACATTATTTCTTTGAATATTCCTTCTACCACTTCCTTTCTTCTCCTTTTGGAACTCCCATAATGCATTTAATGGTATGCTTTGATGGTGTCCCACAGGACTCTTTAGGGTCTGTTCACTTTTCTTCACTCCTTTTTCTTTCTCCTCCTCAATCAAAACCATTTCAAATGTCTTATCTTCAAGTTCACAGATTCTTCCACCAGCTTCAATCTGCTGTTAAACAGCTTTAGGGAATTATTTATTTCATTAACAGTAACTGTGGACTTCAGCTCCAGTGCTTCTATTTGGCTCATTTTTATAATTGCTTTTTATTGAAATTCTCATTTTCTCTTTTTCCTGATATCCTTTAGTTCTCTTCCTGTGTTTTCTTTTAGCTCCTTGAGAATATTTAAGACTTTCTTCTTTTAGGGTAGGCAAGGAAATAGCATATTAAGAAACAAAAGGGGAAAGCGGATTTGGCTCAACTGATAGAGCGCCTGCCTACCACATGGGAGGTCAGGGGTTCAAACCCAGGGCCTCATGACCCATGTGGTGAGCTGGCCCACGTATAGTGCTGATGTGTGCAAGGAGTGCCGTGCCATGCAGGGGTGTCGCCAGTGTAGGGGAGCCCCACGCATAAGGAGTGCTCCCCGTAAGGGGAGCTGTGCGAGAAAAGTGCAGCCTGCCCAGGAGTGTCAGCACACACATGGAGAGCTGATGCGGCAAGATGATGCAATAAAAAAGAGATACAGATTCCCAGTGCTGCTGACAAGAATCCAAGCGGACACAGAAGAACACATGCAGTGAATGGACACAGAGAGCAGACAACAGGGGGTAGGGGAGAGAAATAAAAAAAATAAATAAATCTTAAAAAGAAAAAAGAAGCAAGAGGGGAGCCAATGTGGCTCACTAGTTGAGCACCAGCTCCCCATATATGAGGTCCCGGGTTTAATTCCCAGCCCCTGGCAGCTCAAACAGGGGAAAAAAAACAACAAAAAAACTGTTAAGTTTTGAGAGCTCTTCATATATTTGCTACAAATACTTTGTCAGATATGTGGTTTGCAAATATTTTCTCCCAGTCTGTAGCTTGTCATTTTAACAAGGTCTTTGCAGAACCAAAATTTTTAAATTTTGATGTTTTTTTGTTGTTGTTGTCTGTTCCTGAGACGGTTGTCTTGTCTGTTTGCTCACTGTCTGCTTTTTTCCTTTAGGAGGCACTGGAAACTGAACCCAGGACATCCCATGTGGGAGGTGGGAGCTCAACTACTTGAGCCACATCTACTCCTGATGAAGTTTCAATTTACTCTCGGATTATGCTTTTGGTGACAAGTGTAAGAACACTTTGCCTAGCCCTAGATCCTGAAGATTTCTCCTATATTTGTTTCTAAGAGTTTTATAGTCTAATGTTTTAAATTTAAGTTCATGACAATTCTGAATTCATTTTCGGTAAGGTGTGACTTAGGTTGAGATTTTTAAAAATTTTTTTGCCAATGGATATTTAATTACTCCAATGCCATTTGTTGAAAAGGTTACTTCTCATTAAACTGTTTTTAGAACTTTGTCAAAAATAAGTTTGTTATCATTTGTAATGGTTTGTTTCTAGATTCTCTGTTCTGTTCCACTGATTCATTTGTCTATCACTACACCAATACTAGTCTTGGTTACTATAACTGTATCATAAATAATGAAATTGTATACAATGATTCTTCCTAATTTATTTTTCTTTTCAAAATTGTTTTAGCTACTCTAGGTCCTTTAGCCTTTCCATATAAATTTTAGAACAAATTTTTGTACATCTAGAAAAAAGTATGCTGGGATTTTGACAGGAATTGAGTTAAAGTTGCTTATTAGTTTAGCGGAGAACTGACATCTTTCCCATGTATGTTGAGTCTTCCAATTCATTAACAAAGACTATCACTCCATCTATTTAGGTCTTTGAGTTTTTTCATCAAAACTGTATACTGTATAGTTTTTAGCATTCAAGACCTATGCTTATTTGTTTTAGATTTATACCTAAATTGTTTTTTTCTTTATTTTGGGGGGCAACTGTAAATTGTATTATATTCTGAATTTTGACGTCCATGTGTTCATTGTTAGTATATTAGAATACAATTAGTTTTTGAATGTTTATCTTGAATCCTGAGACCCTGCTAAATGCAATTAGCATTTCCATGACATTTTTGTAGAATCCTGGAGATTTTCTAAGAAAAAACTGGCTAATCTGCAATCAGGAACAGAACCTGTATACCTTTTATTTTTTTTCTTGTTTTAATGCACTGGCTAGATCTTTTAGCAGTATGGTGAATAAAAGTGGTAAGAGCAGACATCCCTTGGTCTTGTTTTTCATCTTAAGAGAAAAGCATTCAGTCTTTTGCCATTAAGTACAATGCTAGTTGTAGTTTTTTTTAATCAATGCTCCTGATAATGTTGGAAAGTTGCCCTCTAATCCTAGTTTTCTGAGTTTTTTTAAAACTCATAAGTGGGTGCTAAATTTTGTTGAATGTTCTTCCTGCATATGTAATATGATCATGTGAACTTCCCTTTTTTAGCCTGTTTATATGGTAAATTATATTAATTGATGTTTATGTACTGAATCAGTCAAATGCCAGGAATACACTTGACTTGATGATAATGTATAATTCTTTTTATAAATTGCTGAATTCTATTTGTTAATGTTTTATTAAAGGTTCTTGCATTCCATATTTATGAGAGACATTAGTCTGTAGTTTTCTTTTTTTGGTACCTTCTTTGCCTGCTTTTGCTATTGAGGCAATGAATTGAGAAGTACTTCCTTCTCTTTTCTGGAAGAGACTGTAGAATTGATGATAATTCTTCTTTAAACATTTGGTAGAATTGGCCAATGAAACCAAATGGCTGGAGATTTCTTTTTTAGGGGTTTTAAAATTATGACTTCAACATCCTTAATAGTTAGAGATCTATTCAAATTATTCATTCATCTAACTTATCAAATTTATATAGAAAGACTTGTTAACAATATTTCCTTATTATCCTTTTGATATTTGCAGGGTCTATAGGTCTATCATTCTGTTTCACCCTGATATTGATAATTAGTGTTCTCTCTTTTTTTCTTTGCCAGTCTCAGTAGAAATAAGATAAGTTTATTGCTCTTTTCAAAGAACTAGCTCTTTCATGGATTTTCTCTAATTTACAGATAATTAACATAAACCTCGAAATTGGTCAGAACAGATTGTTTCACCTCAGCTTTTAAAATATCTTATTACTTTTCCAGATTGTGAATTATTAAAGGACACTATATATAAACCTGATATGAGAGAATACTAAATATAAACCAGGTATGAGAAACATACCAATCAAAAAACTTCATTTTGTACTTACCAAAGTAGAGGTACCATTAGTGAAAGAAACTGTACATTCATCTTCATCAACATCTTTATCAAAATCTTCCACTTCCTCTTGTCTTGGTCTTTTGGCATTTTCAGGAGACAAGAAATTTTCTTCCTTTCTTTTGGCCATCAGGTCTGAACAAATATTCATAGTAACAATGAAGTAAAGCAATTATAGCATCCCTTATTATTGTTACTTATACAAAAAATAAATCACAGAAAGCTTATTAAATTTTAAGTACTATGCTCATCCATTTTCACTTTAAAAATTAAAGTAAAAAAAATCATCTGCCTAATCTACAATAGATTTCTACCATATTCATGGACAATATTTTATCTACACAAGCTTACCTGTATGTTTTTAACTGTGAACACACAAAAGGCAAATTACTTTATTTGTGTTACTATGGTTTCCAGTTCCCTGGATCTATTAGTAGAGATGGCATAATGCCATCTGAAATTATTTCAGAGCCATCATCCAATTTTTACAAATTATAAAGCAATAGCAAATCAGATAAAACTTTTAATCTTTAAATTTTTCCCCCAAAGAAGCATATTTTGAAGCAGTGTTGCTAAAAACAGTATATATTGTCTATTTTTTGCCAATATACTGTAAAAGATGTACATAAGAAATTTACTTAAAATTATACAAAAGATTTTGCTAAGCATGAATACTGAACCTCAAGTCAAAGCTAATGGCTTATGACTATCCTGATTACTTTTAATTTTTTTTTTTTAAATATACTTAAGAGGGAAGCAGACTTGGCTCAATGGATAGAGCATCTGCCTATCACATGGGTGGTCCAGGGTTCAAATCCAGGGCCTCATGACCCGTGTGGTGAGCTGGCCCACGCTCAGTGCTGATGCGCACAAGGAGTGCCATGCCACACAGGGGTGTCCCCTGCGTAGGGACCCCACACGCAAGGTGTGCACCCCGTAAGGGGAGCTGCCCCACGCTAAAGTAAGTCCAGCCTGCCCAGGAGTGGTGCCGCACATACACAGAACTGATGCAGCAAAATGACACAAGAAGAGACACAGACTCCCGGTGCCGCTGACAAGAATACAAGCAGACACAGAACACACAGCGAATTGACACAAAGTGCAGACAATGGGGGGGAAGGAAGAGAAATAAATAAAAATAAATCTTAAAAAAAAAATACATTTATGACCTAAATAGGTACCCAATAATTGCTTGATGAATAAAGAAGAGAAATATCCACGACACGGATAACCAAAACCTTTTAACATACAGGAAAAGGATCTGAGGAACAGTTCTAGTCGCAACTTATGTAACTGTACGTGCGTGCGTGCGCGCACACACATACACAAACCCCACTGCCCCAATACTACACCATAACAATCCTGTCCACACCAAGCATCTGGCTCCCTTTCCCACCATGGCAAGAATCGACAGGAGATTTTTCCCTTCCATGAATATGGATCAAAAAAATTCTAGTTGTTTTTCACTAGCAGAGATCACACTTCTCCTTAATAACAAACACACAGGCCATGAGAGCCAATTTTAAGTGTTAGTAGGGGAGATGGTAGGGAACAGAATGGGTGTACTAAAAAAGGGAACATGAAGTCAAAGGGCAGGAAAATAGAGACTCTGGCTAAAGAATACCAGAGAAAGAAAACGAGAGTTGTTTTTGTGAACTACCTTTATCAGGTCTTCTTATAATGACAATGTGCATCTCATTAAGTGAAATGAGTAATTTTTCCATCATTCTTGTCTTCTAAAATCACTTCTACGGCATGACATTAGTAAAATTTTCTTTTGAGATTAAGGAAGAACCAAGTGTAAACCTATAACCTAGGGGTGACTGATTCAAAGTTAATTTTATGAAATCGTTTCTATTTCTTCCTTGTATATTGGTTTTTACAGGTCCACTACATCTTACAGAATCCATTGTTGTCATTTTCCATCTTGATAAAGCCTCAAATTTCCTACACAAAATTACCTTATGCTTTATAAAATCCCCATCAGTAGCCATGACTCCTTTCACACAAATTCTGCTTGAATAATTAAACCTGAGAGCAATTTTAAACATTTTATCCAAGAACTAGTGCTTTGGTTTGTCAAACCTAGTATTTTTCTTTAATAAGAATATTCTGATATTAATTCACATGTTTTCCTACAGTATTAAGCCCCAACAAAAACTCATTCTCTCCAGCCAAGCCCTGGTGAGGCTGTAAGGAGGAATCATCAGGGTTGAGTCAGTGGAGATACCCATGAGGTACTACCCTCTGTCCCCCGGGGGGGTATGAGAGGAGGCCTAGTGGGGAGGTAGGACTTTCACCACTGCCCAACCCATCCCCACCCAGCAGTCATTGTGACTAAGAGGAGGTCTGGTTATTTCCTCCAGTCTGCGTCCTTGGCTGGGCTAACAATGAAAGGCAGTAGTTCTCAAATGTTTTGGTCTCTCAAAAAGTCCTGAGGATCCCAAAGAACTTTTGTTTACATCGCTCAATATTTACCATACTGAGATTTTTAAATGAGGGAATGGATGTGGTTCAATCCCTCGTACGCCTGCTTCCCACATAGGAGGTCCTGGGTTCCATCCCCAGTGCCTCTTAAACACAAACAACAAACAAACAAACAAAAAACAACTCAGGGGAGCCACTGTGGCTCTGGGTGAGTGCCAGCTTCCCATATACAAGGTCCAGGGTTTAATCCCAGTACCTCAAACAAAATTAAAACTGAGAAAACTTTTAAAACACAGAACATACAAGTACACATTCACATTCCATTACTTCTCAGGGCAATGACATCTTCGTGTAATGGAACCTCTAGAAAACTCCACTGTACACAGGTGAGCAAATTAAAATGAAAAAGTAATTTAGAGGTAAGTAAGAAACAGAATATAGGACTTGTAAACTCCTAGAATTATGGTACATGGACCAGCAAACATCATCTATATCTGAGAATTTGTTAGAAATGCAGAATCTCAGGCCAAGTGAACAGTAATTTTCATTTTAACAAGCTCTCAGGTGATTCATATACACATTAAAAGTTTGAAAACTGTTGTTAAAGAATTTGGACTTAATCCTATTATGAAGACAATAGAGAACCTAATAAGATAAATCAAATATTGTTTAAAAAGTATATTGAGGAAGCGGACTTAGCCCAATGGATAGGGCATCCGTCTACCACATGGGAGGTCTGTGGTTCAAACCCCGGGCCTCCTTGACCCATGTGGAGATGGCCTATGCACAGTGCTGATGGTGCCCAAGGAAGGCCGTGCCACGCAGGGGTGTCCCCCGCGTAGGGGAGTCCCACGCGCAAGGAGTGCGCCCCAAGGAGAGCCGCCCAGCGCGAAAGTGAGTGCAGCCTGCCGAAGAATGGTGACGTACACACGGAGAGCAGACACAAGATGACGCAACAAAAAGAAACACTGATTCCTGGTGCTGCTGATAAGGATAGAAGTTGTCACAGAAGAACACGCAGCGAATGGAGACAGAGAGCAGACAACTGGGGGCGGGGGGGGGGGGAGACAAATAAATAAAAAATCAATCTTTAAAAAAAAAAAGGCAAAAAGTATATTAACATCCAGGAAGGACATTTAACCTAAACAAATGCCTTTCAAGGCAGCATTACCATTAGTCACCGCCACTTAGTATTCAACAGCTTTACACAAAAAAAAAGTTTATTTTGAATCTATTACAGAAGGCAAAACTTCAAAATCAAATATTTTTCAAATTATTTCATAACAAAAATCACTGCATAACAATTTCAGCTTAGAATACTAGACTACTACCCAAAACTAAATACCAGGCTATTATTCTCCCAGCAACACTTTCTCCCACCCATCTCATCCCATTCTCAATTACTGAGGAGTAATTTATCATAGAACAGTAAAAAAGAAAGCATTACTTTTTGATGGTTTCCCCAACATTAAATGTCCTTTTAGACATAATCTTTATTAGTTCCTATATTTTACCATAAGAAAACAGTTTCTGAAGTAAAACTGGGGGAAAGGAGGTACCCTAAGATAAATGTGATGAGCTTCTTACAATGAATGGGGGATTTTATACTACACAGAAGGTGGTGCCAGCAAACACTATAAGATAACGACGTTTTTATTTCCTGGGTGTAGCCTGGGATTTGCAGTATGCTATTAGGTTTCCATGGTAACTTACACCTGAAACTGGAGGATCCTACCTTTTAAAATGGGAAATCACTCTGTAATGATGGTGGAATTTTCAAAAATATATCAGTCCTGTGAGTCAGATACACATTAAAATTATTTCCCAATGCATATCTGACAGACCTGGAGCAGTTAAGTCTCTGCTAAGGTTTCCACTATACACACAAGAAAAAGAAGGTCCTCGACCCTTTCTGTCCTTTTGTGGTTGGTAACATTTAGCTGGGTAATACAGGAAATCCTAAAAATATGGGGAAGGGGAAATAATCTCCGCAACTCAGAAATGAACTTGTACACAGTGAATACCCTTTTTATTCCAAAAAATGAAATAAAATAATTTGCAAAAGGCTAAAGAGACATAATAATAGATTCCAAGAAAAATACTTTAAAAAATATTGGACTACACCAAAAAAGGAAAAAAGCATCTCTGCGATCTTCAATATATCCACAAAGCTCTTCATAGTTTTTAATACTTCCTAATTTACAATAAAAAGCAGGAATAAGGCACATTTTTTCCTTATAGGAAGCAAACTCCATCAAACCATGAATGGTAACAGATATGCAGATACCAATAAGTAAGTTTAAGAAGAAAAATCAATAATCAAGGGTTCATAACATGATGCAGGTGTATAGGAAATTTGACAGATTAAATGTATTTTCTAAATTTTACTGTGATTATCTAATAATCCACACTTTTCATTAATACCTACATAGGGATTAATGCCCGAGAGAAGTGACAAAACAGAATTAGAATTATCAATAAGAAAGTGGTTTAAAAAAAAGCAGGGAAGCGAATATGGCTTGAGCAGCTGGGCCCCCACCTACCACATGAGAGGTCCCGGGTTCGGTTCCCAGTGCCTCCTAAAGATGAGCAAGACAGTGAGCTGGCGTGATGGGCTGGCACAGCAAGCTGACGACACAAGGAGGAAAACACAATGAGAGATACATTAAGCAGGTAGCAGAGGTAATTCAAGCGATTAGAAGCCTCCCTCCCACATGGGAGTTCCCGGTTCCTGATGCCGCCTAAAAAAAAAGATGAGAACACAAAGAGCAGACACAGACAGCAAGTGAAAACAAGAGGGGGGGTGGTGGTGGTGGAGCAAATTACTGCTACTTCTGAATCTGCCCTACATTGTTTACCTCAGCTCCAATTCCACTCCTCTTACTACAGATATATTCATTCTAAATTAAGCAGTCTCTATAAAGTATTGAATTAATTAAGCACATAGCTTGGAATCTATCATGAATTCACGAGACACAATAAAAATAAGATAAATATTTAAGTGAAAATAATTCCTAAGTCCATCCATCAAAATTCAAGATCAGCAAAAGTGGAAAGTACGAAATACAGTATTTCTGATAAAAAAAAATTTAAGGAATTTGTTTTTGAAAACATCCCTGTGACAATGTTGAGAATGGATGAAACAGAATAAAAATGGCAAAAAAGATAGCAAATGATGAGGGCCTGGGAAGATGTTACTCAATCAGTTGGGCTCCCGTCTACCATATGGGAGGCCCTGGGTTGGCGTCCCCGGCCTCCTTGTGAAGACAGGCTGACCCACAACCGCAGAGAGCTGACCGCCCACACCCAGGGAGCAGGGAGAGCTGGTGCAGCAAGATGAAGCAACAAAGGGAGACAAGCAGACACAGAAGAACGTGCAGCGAATGGAGAGCAGACAGCAAGCAAGCGGCAAGAGGGGGGGATAAATAAAAAACAAATCTTAAAAAAAAAATTGGTGAGGCCTAAGCAGTGGTAATCAGGGATGAAGGGAGAGATTAAACCAAGAGATTTAAAAGACCAGATAAAATGGGAATTAACATTTGTTGAATAACTACCTCTAATGAGGTTAACTACTGATATAAATGCTTTATTTCCTTTCATCCTCAGCATCCTTACAAGATAAATGCCCTTATATTACAAAAGAGGAAACTGAGGCCCTTGCTAAAGACATTTTTCCAGGTTTATGCACTATAATTAGGAGACCCCAGATCCAACCTCAGGCTTCAAACCTCCTTAATCCCAAAGTTCTTACTGGCATGAACAAATGAGTTTGACAGTTTAGTTGTTCATAGGCAGTAAAACTGGCTATGAATCTGTTTCTCATCTTTTCTCATTAACGTATAAAACTGCTAAAAGGATTCTACTGTGATATGTTCCTCTAATGTTATTAAAGTCAATGAAAACTTTGGGCTTGCTTTATCAAGCTTCATTATGTGTTTAATTTTCAGAAATAATCTTCATACCTAATGCTAAATACCACTCTAAGTAGTAGGAGCGCATGTGACAAGAACAGAGGATAAAAAAAATACATTTATTTTGTTTGAAAACACTGAGTTTGAAGTGTTCCTAAGAGCCTGAGATGAAGAGGCCCATAGATAGTAAAATATACTTCCGTGGAACTACGGAAACTGGAGAAAGCAGTTTCAACTGGACTACCTGGGAAAGTATGTTGAGTGAGAAGCCTGTAACTGAATCAAAGATGTTAACGTTACTATCACTACATTGACCCTCAGTCATCAGAACTGCGGCATTTGTGTCTTAAATATAATGCATGTCAAACGTGAGCTAATCATTTATTAATTCCTGGAAGTAAAAGGCAGTTTCAGTTTTCCTTAGATCTGAAAATCACAGCCAAATTTTAGGCAGGTTTTATGTAACATTCTACGGACTAGGGACTCAGTAAAATAAACCTCTGTGGAATAAAACCCGTTTTTCACTTTGACATGCACATGCGCTTACTTTTGCCCAGCTCAATACTAAACCCTCTATACTGTCACAAGAATCCTGAGTCTGAAAGTTAGGTACTATGTCATTTCCTCCAACTTACAGAAGTGAAATTTAAAAAGGTGGTACCAAACTTGTCCACGGTCACACAACTCTGGTTGTGCCTGACACAGAAACATTTTTAACTTTTATGCTAGTGGTCACCAAACTGTTTTGTACTTGCATCCATCGGGGAAAATTTTTTTCAATACACATTCCAACATAAAAGTTTACGCACTAATAAAATGAATTAAAGAAAACTAGTAAAAGTTCTAGAATGCCGCTGTCCCACACACCCATGGGACTATCTGGAAGCTTTTTGCAAGTGTTTTTTGTTCTTTTTGGTCAGGAAACGGGGACTCTTTTCCCTTTGACTATACATGACAGTGTACTGGTCTCCACAGGCGTGATTTACAACCCTGGCTTTTAATCTCCCATGTATCACACATGCAGTCCTAAGCGTTCACCGCACACCCGCCTTGAGGGTTTCAACGCCAAGAAGTCCCTCTCTCTAGGAATTACCACAGCATCACCTCAAGTCCCTTAGGTCCCACTGCCCTTCCCTCCCCTTAAGTCCCGTCACGGCACTTCAAAGCCGCGCTGCTTCTCCCGTTCATTTCCACAAGAAAACATGAAAAAGAAAATGCCAGTAAAAGACCCTCACAGGGTTTAATTTTCCTAGGTAAGACTTTCCGTCTTCACGAAACAGATATAGATACGAACGTCGTTTTACGTATCTGCATAGAAACGCTTTAGAAACACTCTGGCTGCCACAAGCGACCAAGTGCATGGGTTACCCCCACTCGTGACGAGGCCCCGTCCCGAGCCGCACCCCGCGCGAGGCGGCCGCAGCAAGCCCAGGGCCCTTCGGGGGGCAGGCGCCCGTCCCCCGCGTCGCCCGGGGCCGGCGGGCGGACCGCG
Source organism: Dasypus novemcinctus (assembly GCF_030445035.2). Taxonomy (NCBI): domain Eukaryota; kingdom Metazoa; phylum Chordata; class Mammalia; order Cingulata; family Dasypodidae; genus Dasypus; species Dasypus novemcinctus. Next base: position 7,766,804 of record NC_080697.1, read on the forward strand.
CAGCGCACGCCGCCAAGTTTCCCGCGGCTGAAAAGGCGCGAAGGTTTCCGCCCGAGGGAGCCGCCCTTCCCGTCCCGAGCGCGGGGACCGCCCTGGGCTGCCCGCAGCGGCGGTGACCCTCGGCCTCAGGTGGGCGCCAGCTCAGGGGGCAGGCAGCCGGGGGAGCCCGAGGCGAGGCGGAGCGGCAGCGCGCGCCCTCACCCTACCTCGACCCCGTCGAAATCTCCCGGAGGAACCCAGTCCGCGGGGCCGGACCGACGCGGCCCGATGCCAGGGCCACCCCCGGGGAGTCTCGGCGTCCTGCGGCCGCCGTTGGCCCGCGGGAACCGCACGCCCGGCGCCCACCGCGGGCCACTCCGCGCTTGCGCCCCGCCTCCCCGCCCCGGGGACTCCAATCGCGCCTGCGCCGCCTTCTGGGTTCTTCGCGCCGCTCGCGTCAAGAAGGAGAGGCCGGAAGTGCGGCCGATTGGCGGGAAGCGGTAGGCATGCGCGGCTCTGCGGCGGCAGGGAGCAAGACAGGAGAAGGGCGGTGCCAAGTGCGCCGGCGGCGGGTCTGCGCATGCGTACGTCGGCCGCGTACGCGCGGGAAGCGGAAGCAAGCGGGAAGGCGCAGGGGGCGTCTCCTTCCCGGAAGGGGCGGGTCGGGGGGAGGCGGTCGGCGCCAAATTCTAAAGCGCTTCCGGGATCTTCTGCAGTGGAGCAGCAATACCTTGGGTGGGATTTGCTCGCGAGCGGAAAAGGAGGCTCCCCACCTTCCCCAGCAGAGAAAACTTGGAGGAAACAATAGTTAGGATCGAAGCGAAACTGGTAAAGACGGGGCTTGTTCCAAAACCAAGGAGGAGGGGGTCGTTCGGTAAGTCCCGCCGAAAGCAGGGGAGGGGCGCCCGCCGCACTGGGCTCTGACCGTCACTTCAGGAAAGCCCCGTCGGCGAACTGCCCTGCTCCTCCTCCAGCAAAACCTTCAGCGGCTCGCCTTGAATCAATCACTGCTTCTGGAGGCTCCTGGCGCCCCTACCCAAGCTCCGCCGGGCCGGCGACCCCCGCCCCCAAAGCTACTCCTAGGAAGCTGCCGACTCCCAGGTGCACACAGCCCGTGTTCCGTCTCCACGTGAGCGTTGTTTTGAAAAAACATTACATAGCATTTACCTTAAGGCGGCACGGTTGGTTGTTTACAGTGCCCCCTGTCCCCTAAACTGTAAACGTCCTCAATAAAAATCAGAACCAGCTCCTCTCAACCTGACAGCGACGTCTACATCCGGCCTTACACACCGCCATGCACATGAATGTGCTTCTCTAGCCTACTGACCTGCTTTCCATACTCCAAAATCTCTTCTAGATGAAAAAAAAAAATAGCATTTACTGCTCCGTCCCCCCGGTGCAAATAAAATGATGTTGAACCTCTGGTCTTCCATCAAAGTCACCCTTTGACTTCTAAAGGTAATCAAATATGTATTTTATTCCTGTTGTGGCCCTTGCCATGGAAAAATGAGACGCATGACATAGTCAAAGTAGACAAGACATGTGAAAATTAGAGACATAAGTGCTAAATAGAGTGGTATTTGAGACAGCACAGAAAGGTAAATATAATGCACAATTTAATGACTTAAAAAAAAAGGGAATGGTTTATGTGGCCTGGCTATCTCTTCAGAAAAGGTAGGACTGTTAAAGATGAGTAGGATAGCAGAGTTGAAGGAAGAAAGACCGAGTTTAGTATATGTTGAGGAGGGTCTAAAACATCTGACCTAACTGGTCCTTATTCATAAAGAGTGAGAAACACTGTTGAGAGGTCTCTGCTTAGGTGTCACTTCCTTCAGGAAGCCTTCCTGACGCCCAAGGCTGGGTAGGGGACCTCTGCTATGACTCCTATACCATGCTGTCTTGATGGCTGTACTTATCTCGTCATAAAATTCCCTTTTTATCTGCAGTCTCACCTTACTAAGGTCTTTAAATTAAAATACAGGGCTGGATATTGAGTTGCTGGTACATGGTAGGTGTTCGATAAATATTAATTGATAACAAGTAAGTTAAGCCTTAGTTGTATTATACTTCGTAGTTTTAAAAAACAAACAAAAAGGCTAAATTCATAAAAGAAATAATAAAGTATAGCATTAATTAGTGAGATTACTTTGATCCCATGTAATACTCTTGCCCTGAAATAAAGTTTACATCATTTACCACTGTTTATTTAAGACTCTAGTCATCTAAATGGGAATTGGGAAATTTGACGTATTCTTTATTTCATTGTTAAAATAAGTTTTCTTCCTAATGCTTTTGCTTAAAATTGAAAATTGGAAAACTGTTGGTTTAATAAAATGTGTCTGTATTTGTGTAAATCAAACCACTGAGCTTTTTATGTTCTTTAAATTTGATTCATTAGTGGAGTTAGCAAGGTACTGTGCTTTTCTCACCCCTTTCAGTTTTATAATTAACCAATAAAAGCGTATTAGCTTTTAAGGAAGTTTTAGAAACATAAATTGATTTATGGGTACCATATGGTTACATCAAAGGATTTGTTTTTGTTTTTTAAACTGATGTGGATTCTTAAGCTTTTTCTTAAAACTAGAAATTCATGGTCTTTCTACTAAGCAGTAACAGCTAAAATAGAGTGATTTCTTATAGCAAGCTATTAAAATTGGTCATGAGATTCAAAGGATATTACAATGTTAGGATTCATCTGGTTTAATCCCCTGATTTTATAGGTAAGTTAGTCTTCCTAAGGTTATACACCTTATTAGTGGAATAGCCAAGACTGAAATCCTAGGCTTTCTTTTCCTGGGTTCAGCCCCTTTTCAGTAAACTAAATAAATTGGAACCACTAATAGGATAAAGTCATGTGCTATGTTTTGTAATGCCTATGTTGATTCACATACCTTTTCTCATGCCGCAAACATTCTTAAGAATTACTACGTATGTCTTCTCATATGTAGTATATAGATTGAATAAGATGGAAGTCTATAACATTTTATATTATGGAAGGTATGAGTAGGTACTCACCAAATTCCACACCACAGAAATTTCAGATTCTTCTCTTATAAACTAAAAAGCATGACAAAAGTATACATTGTACTGAATATTACATTTAGGACACTTTTGGGTTACTCCTCGTTGCGTTTTATAACGGGCTATAAGATACCTACCATAGATGAAGATTAAATTAACAGAAGTTCATGTCACCTCTAAGAAAATTCGTTATTCATTACAAGGAAAATGATGGTTTTTAAGATCACTGGCTTCCAAGGGGAGAATGTGTGGAAGCGGGGTGAGGAATAAAGCAGGGAGACCAGGTAGAAGACCATTGCAGTTAAATACAGGCAAGAATAGGAGAGTAACTTTAAAGATGGGGATTTAGGATGTATTTTGGAGTTAAAGGACTTGGGGATCAGTTTGCTGTTGGGGTGCAAAGAGAAGAACTGAGGATGAGTACTTGGTTTTTGACCTAAACAACTGGGTATTTGGGTAAGATAACAGTTTTGAGGAAAATCAAGAGTTAATGGATGGATTGTGCATCCATATGGAGGTAACAAGTAAACAATTGGATATTCTAGTGGGCAGTTCAGCAGAGAAGTCAGATGATGTAGGATAAGTAATATTAAAAAGTGACAAGAGGGTGAAGAGAAATTTATTGTAGTCTTCAAAAGGGCCTCATCAGTAATGTCCTTTCCAAGGTAGTATGCCTCTCCAATTGACTCTAAAAATATTCTTCCTATAAATCTCTGCTCACTTTCATTCCCCACGCCTATTTTTTAAGGTTTTTTTTGTTATTTTTTAAGATTAAAAGTAGTCAAGTTTTACATGTCTAACAGACATTGATTGATGAGAAGTTACTAAAAGGATAAGCTCCCATAAAAATGTCTCCTTGATTCCCATCAGTCAGAGGAAATAATGGAAAATAAGTGTTTTACACAATAGCAAGTCTTTTGTGCTTATGGAAGAAATGAACATTACTACGTTACTGGACTGTACTTGCAGAGCAGAACTGAGACTAAACTTTTTCAGATCTATTTCAGTAAAATAGGGCTATAAATGAAAGTGTTAAGTTAAAAAGACTTTGAGATAGATTAAAGAATATGGTGATCAGGATTGGCAGTGAAAGAGACATATTCCTAGAAAATGTCACATAGTACATAGTGGAGGAGAAAACTCCAGCTCAGAAATAGTAACCTGAATTTTACTTTCTGGGACCAACAGACAATTCTGTTAACAGATTTCTTTTCTGCTTTTTACCTATGTTAATACCAGTTGTCTTTAAGTAGCCGTTCCTACAACCTTGTAGTCTTTACAAAATTGCTAATATCTGTTCAGCTTAATCATTGCTAGTTCTGTAATATATCATGAATGGTTATTTGTTAAACCTTGCTTATTTCTGAAGTTAATATATTAAAATTTAATTTTTAAGTGTAATAAGTCTCTTGTATCAGAGATATTATTTATGGGCTTAATTAAAAACCCTGTTTATCTTATTTAAGGGATCCAGTCTGTGGGAAACAATAATATGTTAATAGAATCCATTTTGTTCTTATTTTTTCCCAGGTATGACTGCCCTGGGAATAATGTATTCCATTAAAGTCTTTATAAAATGATCCTTATGTGCTTGAAATATTTAGAAAACAACAGTTTGTAAAATCAAGAGAAGACCACATCATTGTGTCCTTAATTTTTTTACCACAACTCTCAGAAGGAATACAATTGACATAACAATCCTGTACACAAATGTGTGCATATGTGTTATCATTAGAAATAACCCTGTCCTAGAGGTGATCTCCCTTCCTATTCACAGTTATATCTATGTAGTCAACTTATATAATGAAGCATTGCAGACAGGATATAAAGAATTGAAGCCCGGAGCTAGAGTTTAAGGAAGTCTTAAAGCTGGAAAGCCAGAGGAAGGATCCTCCTCGCCTCAAACCACAGGGCTAGTTTCTAGGCAGCCTGAAGGAAGCCCAAATGCGTGAATCTCTCTTCCTCAAGAAAGCCCAGCTCAAGTCAAATTTAATGTTCAGATATTTGCCAGTTTACCACAATATTGTCTTTTAATTTGACCCATGACCCATACCCATATTTGGTTACTTAATATTTGAGCAAGAAGCAGACCCCATAAAGATTTCTAGTTTTATTTCCCCAACCCCTTGCAGACAAGACCACATTTATTAAAACAGTTTTTAAATTTGAAAAGTAATATCATCCACATGGTTATTTTAAAAATTAACACAAAGAATTTTTAGGACATTTTAAATGAATAAAGACAACATCTGACATCGAGTAGAAAAAAAAATTAATACAAAGAGATAATACTTTGAAGAGTAAATCTTCCTCTCATCCCTGAACTGCAGTCATCTCTAATATGTTACCTCTTTTATTCCTTTTTCATTTTCAAAACTTAGAGAATTTTTTATCAGTACATATTTTTATGTGCTGGATCTTGCCTTCCATTTTTTCAACATAACCATAATTCACTAACTAGTTCACTATTGATGGCCGTTTGGTTCTTCCCAGTGTCTTAACTGTTACAGACATTCCTGCAGTGGCTCTCTATGCCAGTCTGCACAAATCCAAGAGCACATCTTAAATTCCTAGAGGAGGTCTTGCTAAATCAAGTTACCTGCATTTAAAATATTTGCATTTAGCAGCAGAACCACAGTTAAATGAAATAAGATCACTTGTAATAATGCTCCAGAGAGGAATTGCATCATTTCCTTCAGTGGCGTTCTAGTCCAGTTTCCAACATGAGCCACAATGTAAAGCAATGCTATCAACAAGAACTTCCGCCTCATAATTTCTTTCTGAGTTTTACACATTCTGATGATGAATAGTTTTTCTTTAAAAGTCCCATTTCATTCCTTCGCAATGGTGCCTTAGAAAATATGTGCCACCTCCCCTTTTATTTCCAGAATTAACCACAACTTTTCTAATTAACAGAGTAAACCTTACACTCTGTGTCACAATGCTACGCTAACCACTTGGGCTTCTTGATGTTAAATAGACAATATTAGGACTGTGCTGCCATTAATGCTATTTAGTGCTTGCGTTGTTTTACCTGTCATAAAGTGACATCTGAATATTTGTGCAGTCCTTCGTAAAAATTAGTTAGACTTGTGGCCATGATCACATTTTTTTTAAATAACATTCAGAAAATCACAGAAAATGACAGTAAGATTTAACAGCATTAATATTCTTTGCAGCCATACACAAATAAATATCGTTTTAGAATGGATTCTCTTAAAGGAACAGACAATACAGTACTTCTTACTCAAAATAGTTTTGTGTCACGGTCATGACTTCAATATTTTGGGAAGTTGTATTAAAGTCATTCAGAGGATGATAATCTGAGTTGTTTTTGTATAGTCAGACTGAATCTTTGTTGCTCATCATTTCATACACTCATCAAATAATAACCAATGAAAAAAGACATTTAGATGTTTAATAAGGAAAAGCTGGCTCCTAGAAAATACCAAAGTAAGTTACAATAGAAATGAAGCCAATTTTATTTTAAAATGTACATGTCCATAGGAAAGAAAAATTGCCAGTGCTTTTCTTTTGAGTGATGGAACTATTGGTAATTTTATTTCAATTTTTCTTATTTTGTAATTTTTTAAAACTGCCGCAAAGAACATTTGTTACCTGGCAATTTAAAAATCCATTGTCCTTTTTAAAAAGATAATGGCATAGTCCTTCAACTCCACATTTCCTATCGTTTCTTCTCCCCTCCCTTTCTTCATCATTTTTTCATTAACCCCCTTGTTTTTTTCTTTAGTTTTGTTTTAATGCTTTCTTGCTTTTGATTTGTTTTGTTTTTCCTGATTGTGATAGGACTTGTCCCCCTCTCTAAATATAAAATAGAGATTAAGTTCTGAAAGTAGACAATATGATTTAGATTTACAGAGTCAATGTGTTTTCTACCCATCTCCACATTTTTCAGTTCTTGTTATTAGCCAGTCACCAACTTTTTTTTTTTTTTAATGTTTTAGGTGTTTTTGGTTAATTTAGAAAAAGTGACTAATGGAAGAAATAAGGAGAATCTTCTGTTTATGAATATCCTGACCAGCTCATACATTGTTTAAATTCCTGTTCTGGGCTGTTTCTTTCAACAGTCTTTTTGAAAGTGTTTCACAGAACAGCGGCTAATCACCAGAATGGGAGTGAATGACCTGTGGCCAGTTTTGGAGCCTGTTAAGCAACACCTCCACTTGCAAAGTCTTGCTGGGAAAACCATTGCAGTGGATCTGAGTCTCTGGGTGTGTGAGGCACAAACAGTCAAAAGAATGATGGGAACAGTCATGAAGCCCCACCTGAGGTACGGTGAAAATTCTTAGACTAGAATGTGCAGATGCAAACCAACTAAGTTTTGTTCTCCTTTATGTCTTCTTTTACATTTGGAGGTTCTAAAATATATTAACATGTCGATATCTGCCATCTTAATGTTCATAACTCACAAATTTGTGCATCTTATCCTTTGAATTCCAGACTCAAATATCTTGCTGCCTGTTTAATAAATCTAAGATACTTCGGTTACTAAAAGCCAGAAATTTGGAAGTCATTTTCTCCCTGTTTTATCTCGCCCCCACATCCAGTCCATGAGTAAATCTCGTCAGTCCTGCTTCGGAAGTATACTGTGTTCACAAACCAGCCCAGACCAAGCCAGCAGCCTCTTCGGTCCTGCTGAAATGCCTTCTTACCTACTTGCCCTCCCTTTGCACTGTGCCTCCCCCCCAAACCGTTTTGCCTGTAGCAGTTGAAATAATCATGATGTCCACTCCACTGAGAATAAAACCTTAACCCTCTTGCATGTATGCTGTTTTCAGTCCTGTCGTGTGCCAGAGCACCTTGCACAGCAGCCACGGTGGCTGCCTCTCAATTTCTAAGGAATGCCAAGTGTCTTCCTGCCTCACACTGAGCCCTCTGCCCAGAATGTGCTTCCTAACACCCTTCAAGTGACTATTTAGTCACTTTCTCTGGTTACCACCTGAAACACGACCTCTTTGGAAAGCCTCTCCTGACCACCCTACCTTAAGCAGGTTTTCCAGTTGTTCGAGTCATTTTCTATGAGTCCTTTGTTTACGTCCTCCCAACACTAATTACAGTTTAAAAGACAAAGGATTCTGTTTTCTAAATAAATTTTCCTGTCTTGCCCTTAAATCACAAGCTCCTAGAGCACAGAGACCACATTTGTTGGGCCTATTCAGTGTTGGATCTCCAGTGCCTGACACTTGCCATTGCACCATACTGTTTTAACTTTTGCTCCTAATACGTGATGATTACCATGTTGTTAATTTGTATATTTCAGGAACTTGTTTTTTCGTATCTCATTTTTAACGCTAATGGATGTAAAACTGGTGTTTGTTATGGAAGGGGAACCCCCAAAGCTGAAAGCTGATGTCATAAACAAACGGAATCAGGTTCGGTTCGGGCCTTCGGGAAAAACCTGGTCTCAGAAAACAGGGAGATCACACTTCAAATCAGTCTTAAGAGAGGTGAGCATTTAGATTTGGCTCAGTTATTTTAATTAAAGTACATTTTACTCTGATAAAATTTATTGTTCAGTCATCTTTAAAACTCCTGAACCTTAATGTGGCCAAAGTGGAGAGAGAAAGAGCGTATGTTTTGGGATGAAACTGCCTGGGTTCAAGTCCTGGCTCTGGCATTTAGAAGCTCTGAGCCTTGGGCAAGATGTTTAACCTTGCTTTACCTCATTTCCACCTCTGTGAAGTGAGATAATAATACACTGAAGGGATGTGGTAGAAACTAGAGAAAGCATATCTAATGCATCTAGTGTGTAATGGGGACTTAATACATGTTACCTGTTATAACTTCTTCAGGGCTTCAGAATAACTCCCAGTGTACATGAGATCTTATTAATTCATACTTACACTCGTTCAGAATTGTGCTGGTTCATATATAGAATATGTATTTGGCTTCCTCCTGGGCTTTGCTATCTTTATAATTTTAAAAAAGTAACTATTGTCATATTTTAGTGTACTGTTATATATTTGTATTGCTTCTCAAATTATTACATAATATATTTTTATAAAAGTTAAGAGGATAAATCACCTATAAAAATGCAATATATAAAATAGTAAGGTACTATTCTGTTTTTCTCTTCAAATGTATGTATTTTTAAAGAGTTGCTGTAATAGTACACAAATAATTTTTATCTTGGACTTTTCATTGAACATAAGTATATACCCATACTTTCCTGTTGCCTTATTCTGTTCAGATTTCATAACTTGTAATGGTTGTACAAAATGTATGAAGCTGTTAATCATTCCTCGTGATGATATGTATTTGCTTGCTTTTCAGTTTTTCACTATTATATGTGAAATTATGATGAGCCTTTTTGTGTGCTTAGCTTTTTCTTGTGATTTGGGATTTGAAATAAAATGACCCAAAGTGGGATTGATAGACCAAAGTTTAAGAATGATTTTATAACTCTTGCCAGATTACTTTCTACCAGTACAGATAGGAGATAAGCAGTTTCAGCACAAGCACAAGACATTGGATGTTAGGAGGTTGATTTTTGTACTATTTAGAAAGCAAATAGGCTTATCTGCCTTTTATTGGTGAGGTTGAACCTGTAGTTCTAGTGCCTCTTGAGGGAATGGCCATCATGTCCTTTCCCCACTTATCTCTTGAGGCTTTAATTTTTCATTTTGTTCATGTTTATATATTACGGTTATAAACCTTTTATCATATTTGCTTTGAATTCATTTCCCTATTTTTCTTATTAATTTAAAATTTGCATTTCTGTTAAAGGCATTATATAAATTAATCATCATTTTTCTCCTCCTCTGAAATTTTGTGTTTGTTATTCTTGTGTGATTTTTAAAAATTGTCTTCAGTTTATGAATGTTCCATCTTATTAACTGTCTAGTTTGTGACCAAACTATCTGTGATATATTCTAACTATTTCTTGTATAATCAGTTTATGAAAATACCCATGGGCTCTCGTCCTGGGGCATTAATACCCAGTAAAAAGCAAAAAGACATCCATTTTTTCTTGAGAAAATTGATCCATTCTTATTTCTTTATTGCAGTAATTGTGATGTTCTCAGGCATTTGTGTGGTTTAGGTATCACCCACCTATTATTAATTTTCATGTTTCTGTACACTCAGGTTCTAGGCCCTGTTTCCTCCTAATCCATTGCTTTCTTTTAGGTATAAGTATGAAAAGAACAAATTAGTCCTCCTCCAACACTACCCCACGTGATACAGACTTAGGGTACAGAAAATTGCAACCAGCCTTATCGCAAATTCTGTGCTGGCTTTTTGAAAAGAGAATGACAAATGGTACTGAGAAACTGAAATAATGTTCAAACTCAGACCTTTTGTTTTGTTATAAAAGGATACTTCTCATCTAGGGGTAAGGTAGCAGCAGCCACAGTGTTACCATAAAGACAGACAATTCATCTGTCATCAAACTTCCTCTCTATTGTCATTCATTCAGAGTCCTCAACATAGTACTTTGTCTTTTTGAACCTAGTCCACCTTCAGCAATATCTAGCAGAGGTTTTCAGTATGTAATATAGTGTGAGCAATTAATCAGTCAAAGCAAGAGATGGTATCTATTCTTTGACTCTCTAGAAACCAAATAGCCTCCTTTTCTCAACACACTCAATATTCCCCAGTACAGAGAGCGAATGACATATGACTAAAAAGAAATGCAGTAAATTGTAGGTCTAAATAAACTACATCTCAGCTGGGTCGAAATCATAACCCAGAGAAAATCAGAATAGATGATGTGTGCATCAGCAGCTCTTAACAAGATAGATAAAAATAAAAACCACAATACAGATTTTATAATCACACCTAAAATTTTAACATTCTTTAAGGCCATCAAGTATTGAATTAGTGCTCAAATTTCCAATGTTAAAAAAATAACAATTTTTAAAACTAAACGAAATAGTTACTGTTAATGGTTATAGACGTAAGTTAAACACTGAAGAAATCAGCAGTGAAAACGTTCTTAGATTTCTCACATGTTTTTTTTATTTTGCAGTGCCTAGGTATGCTAGAATGCTTAGGAATTCCATGGGTTCAGGCTGCTGGGGAAGCTGAAGCCATGTGTGCGTACCTCGATGCTAATGGTTACGTGGATGGCTGCCTCACCAACGACGGAGATGCCTTCCTCTATGGGGCACAGACTGTCTACAGGAACTTCACTATGAATGCAAAGGTATTTTTTTCTTTCTCCTTTTCTGCATTTGTTTCTATAATCACCTTTTTTTTTTAAGGATTATTCGATGAGTAAATGAAATAATACATGTAATTTTGTTTACTGTAATGACTGGCATGTAGCAATTGCTAAGTAAATGTGTCAGGGAGTTAGATGTGGCTCGAGTGATTGGGTTCCCGTCTACCCTATAAGAAGTCCAGGGTTTGATACTGAGGCCTCCTGGTGAAGGCAGGTTGGCCTGTGTGGCAAGCTGGCCTGCGCGGAGAGCTGGCCCACGCAGAGTGCTGGTCTGTGCAGGTGTGCTGGCCCATACAGAGTGCTGGCCCACATGGAAAGCTGGTGCAGCAAGATGACGCAGCAAAAAGAGACACAAAGGAGAGACAGTAAGAGACACAGCAGACCATGGAGCTGAGGTGGCGCAAGAGAATGAGCACCTCTCACCCACTCTGTAAGGTTCCAGGATTAGTTCCTGGCACCACCTGATGAGAATACAAGCAGACACAGAAGAACACATAGCAAAAGGACAGAGAGAGCAGACAACGGGGGTAGGGGGACAAATAAGTAAATAAATCTTAAAAAAAAAATTCTTTGCTCTTTATTTTCTTCTCTCTGAAATGTAGATTTCCCTCCTGAAGTCAAGATTGTTTCACATGGTTTAAGTCTAAATAAATTTCAATAATATATCACAAAATTACATGTGAAATATATTGCTTTGACTCAGAAGCTCCACTGTTAGAAATTCCTCCTCAAAAACACCCTCCAAATATGCAAGGAGACATGTACAAGAACATTCCTTGTAGCATTTAAGTAATTACAGAAACCTGGGAAACCAAATGCCCATTGGTAAGGAAATCGTTAAATACTTCAGAATAGTGGTTCTCAATCAGGGAGGCCCAACTGGTGGGATTGTGGCTGTGACAGTTAAGGGTTGTGACATCTGGACTGCTCTTTAGATATTTGGTAGATTTAGATATTTAGTAGATAACAATTCTGTTCTCTCCCAAAATGCTAATAGTAACTGTACTGAGAAATACCATCTCAGAGTCCATATGGTGTAATCCTAAGCAGTCACTAAAAATACACGTGTAATTGACAAAGAAAGTTGCCCAGACATATTAGTGAAAAAATGTTCCAAAATGGTATTTTCTGCTTAGCCCTACTTTTACTTAAACATATAATAAATGTTTGTATATATGTGCCAAAGAAAATGTTTTTTGGAAGACTATGCGCCAAGCTGGTACTAAGTCAGCTTTAGGTGGTACAGTTTCAGAGAGTGTTTACTTTCTGCAGTGTATATTTTACAATATTTAATTTTATAAATTACAGATGTACTTTTTTAGACCTCATAGAGCGAGAAAGAGGAAATTGACTACTCTCATTTATTTTTCAAGGCCAATTTTGAAACTTTATTTCCTGTTGTTGAAATTTCAGATTCTATGTAGATTCTGGTGATCAGTATAGTTTTTCTGTTTAGGTTTTTAAGAATAATTAAACATTTAAAGAAAACTGTCAAATTATTTTTTGTAATGTTTAATGTATAAATGTTTGCTTTTCGAAGATGAAATCTGTACTTTCTTTTAGGATCCACATGTCGACTGTTATACAATGTCATCTATCAAGAGTAGACTGGGCTTAGATAGAGATGCTCTGGTTGGCCTAGCAATTCTACTTGGCTGTGATTATCTTCCAAAGGTGTGCTTAAATTATCCTGTTTATTTACTATGCGTTGTGTGTCTTTTTTGCTATCTTACATGTTGCATAATTAGGAATATAGTATGATAAAATGACTAAGAATCTGGTTTAAAATATAGTTTTAGGCTTTGTTAAATTTTCAGTAATTGAAATAATCAGCATTTCAAAGAGCATTAAAAAACTGACTTTGTGATACCGAATGGTATGAGCTAGAATAGGATAAGTCGTGCTGCAGCTTGAAGCTCAGTAAACCAGTACTCTTGCTTAATATTATAGATTTGCATTCAAGTTGGACTATGCTTTTAAAGGAATAGAGGGATTAATCTTTTATCATGCCATTATTAGTTTTTATTAGTTTTGTCTGTTTTTAGTTTTCAGTCTCCAGTGTAACTTTTGAATTGTGCACATGTTCAGTGTTATTACTATTGCTAGGCAACATGGTTATTGGGGTAAGCCATTTATCCTGCCCTGCCTCTCAGCATTGTATCTGATTTTGTCCAAGAGAACATTTTATTTTTATCTTAAGATGCACAATACAATACTCTAACAAAACAGGTATATGATGAGTTAAGAATTAAGATAATCCCATTTTCTTAAATATAATGTTAAAAAATATAGAATGAGTAATATTGTAGCTCTTACTATGCAGTCTTAGCATTATGTCCTTCCTAATAATCTCTTTATCTTTGGTAAATGCCTCTATCCCTAGGAGAATTCTAAAGAAGAATGGCATGATTTTTTTTTCACCTGTGCTTAGAAGAAAGGAAAAAATAGCAGCATAATAAAATCAATAACCCTAATCAATGGCCGAATAGAGAAATCAGCACTTTTTTTTAGTTAGTAAGAAAAAGTATTAACACAAAAATTGTTATTGTAATTCTCATTCTGAAACAGAAGATCTTATTTCCCAAATATAATTATATCATAATTAAAATCTATAAACCACTCAATGTTGAATTTAAGAAAAAATTGTAAACTTGAACTCAGAGAAACCAACTTTAGCTACAGTGGCTTTTACAATGACTTTTACCTTAGCTATTGCATTTACCTTAGCTATTTTGACCTTTTATATGTACCAAAATTACTATCTTTTTAAATTGTTCTGTGTAGATATTTTTTAAGACTATGCACTAATATAAAATTTAAATTTTCAAAGTTTAAGATATAGCTTCAAAAAATTCAAAAAGATACAGCTAAATGCTAATCCAAGAAGTGTGCTATTTCAAAATATCTCACAATTGGCATGCCAAAGATACAGGCTGTTCTATTTTGATGTCCAGGTGTTTGGATATTAAATTTCATCTAATTAAATGAGCTTTCTTTTTGCTGATAACAAATATAAAGTTATGTAAAGTTACAATATTACCATTATAATTAATATAGAAAATGAAAGCTCTCTAAAATTCTGTCCCTCTCTTCCCTAAAATAAACAGTTAGTGGGTCGGTATATAACTGTCTGACTTTTTTTGTTTAAATGAATACCAGTGTAACTGTTATTTTATTTGCAAATCTAGATCATACTATTTTCATCCTACGCATAACAGTGTATCTTGGACATCTTTTCCTATTATTACTTGAAGAGCTAACTCGTTTTGTTTCCAGTGGCATAATCTTTCATTGACTAGATGTACCATACTCTAACCATTTTCTAGTGATTAATATGTAAATTTTTTTCCCACTTTCTGTAAGGGAGTCCCCGGAGTTGGAAAAGAGCAAGCATTAAAACTCATACAGATTTTAAAAGGGGAAAGTTTACTTCAGAGGTAACTAAAAATGAGTTTTTCTTATGACATTGGGTTTTTTTTCTTGTTGAGCTTAATATTGAATATGATAAAAAGATTATGCTTCCCAAAAAAGGTTTTTATATTTTAAACTCACCTTTATTTTCATTTAAAAAATCATTTATTTTCACTTATTCTGAAGTTTTCCAGTGAAAAAATGAGAATATATGTTCTAAGCCATACTGTATATTATTTTTTATATCATTAGTTCACTACCAACACAATTATTATGTCAAACGCCTCTTTTCATAACCACAGGTGTTTTGTTACAGGCTATCGCAGACTAAAAATAAATATGGTTTTAAAATAATTTTGTATTTAATATTTTGAAATTGCATTTCTTTTGTTTTTTTCTATAAATGAAACATCTATACTGTTACAAGTTAATAATAAGCAACACTTGATCAGAAATTTTACTTGACTGCCTTTTTTTTCTATAGCTACACATTTAATAATATATTAATTCCAGTCAATTTAGTCTCCATAGTTTGAGAATTCAAAATTATTAAGATACAGGTTACATTGAAGTTTACAAACTCTGCTGTTTCATATCTAAAAAGCATATTAATTTAAAACAGTCTTTGCCCCCAGTAGGTTTGAGATGATGAGTACTTAAAAAGAAATGTTTAAGTGGTAGAAATGGAAGAATGGTCATGAAAAACATTTCAAGTCACTGTACTCTTTCCTATAATGCTTCTCTTTAAACTATAAAGCTATTGATAAAGCCAAGATTTTAAAAAAATCATTATTGACATCAGTGAGTATTGTGCCAAAGCAGGAAAGAAAAGGTATTCTTTGGCATGGGGTTAGGGTTAAGTAATCATTGGGAGATGTGAAGAATGATACAAACTGGCTAACTAGAAATTATATTTATTGAAATAGATCCAGCAGATTCATTCTTTTGGCAACTTTATTAAATGTTTGTCTTCACACTTGAAAATAATGAAATTATATTTCTTTTTTAAGTATAATTCTAACTCTCATTAGTTTAGACTGACTTTTCCCAGTTATTTTTAGTTTTTGGAGCTCTATCACTTATCTAGTAAAAATTATGCCAAGTTTTAGCAAACTTATACTTGGCATTTGCAGTAAATGAGTTAGAAATTCCAAGAGCTACATAATTACTTGAAGTACCAGATACTACACAATGAACAGAACACGTAATATAGCTTTCAGTTAGAATTGTAACTTGTGTAAATAGAGGAATATAATGAAAACATCTATATTTTATGATTAATACCTAACTTTCCTCTTGGTGGTTTTATATTAAACCTGGAACTTTAGCCAAAAGTGAAATTAACTTCCATTTAATAGAAATCCTAGCAGTATTATACATATTTAAAAAATATATTTCTTTAAAAAGTCAGTGGTGGTTTTGCTTGTTTGCTTAAGAGATTAAGAAAATGATCATTTTTAATGGTCTAGATTTTTTAAGGTTTTTTTACATAGAAGATTAAAGTGTTATTTAGAATTGTATATTACCCTTCACCTTTATTTCAGATATAGGGAAATCACATACATGATTCAGTTTGTTTTATATTCCAGCACACAGAAGAAGCCAAAAAAGGACATAACAAATTATTCTGCCCATATATTGATGACTTTTAAAAAGAAAAAGGTTGGATGAATATGTGTTGTGTGCACATGCACTTTCCCCTGTTGTAGTTCTGCTCTCTGTCCTTGGGCCACATTTAAAAATTGTAGGACACAGACTGAGGGGTCCCCAGAGAAGGTCGGGGCAGTAACTTTATCTCCTACCAAGGGGATAAATAAGTAGACAAGTGAAAGGGAACAGAATAGTTTGACATTTGAGAATGTGACATTTTTGTGAACTTTTTTTTTCTTTTTAAAACCATTTTCTATTAAAGGTTTAATCAGTGGAATGAAAAATCTTATTACTCTGATCCACAACTAGTTGTTACAAAACTGGCTCCTTGCCCTGTGTGTTCCCATCCAGGTAAGCAGACCTAGGGAATGATAGCTCCAGAATATTAGTGTCTGATACCCTTGTTTTCATTCCTGTTCTTATAGTCGTTTTGACAAATCTATAAATAATGCTTGGAAGCCTTTTGCATTGTCTTCCACACTGGCTTGTAGTCAGGAATTGTGTCACATGTATCTGACACAGTGCATTACATACACATAGTAAGCATTAGTAGGTGTTTCTTCAGTGAAATAATATGATCTAAATGCTAAAATATGGATAAGTACAGTTTCAATCAGTGATACCAGATTACTTAGATCTTAAAGTTTTCCATCTGTTTTCAATATAGAAATCTGTTTTAAGAATAAAAGATATGCCAGTAAGTCTCATGGGAAAATGGAACTGAAATAAGTTGTTATTATGTCATTGGTTTATATTCACATGCTTAAATGATTCTTGTCCCATAACGCGTTTTTATTGCGTGTAAAATAGTGACTTTAAACTCATTTTAACTACATGTCCACAATTACTGAAATTAGCTTGACTCCACTTCATTAGTCTTAGGGAAATAAAGATGTCAGTCAACATGTACTGAGAAAGTCCTTTCACTCCCACACGAGTTTAGGAGATCATGTCACCTCATCTTTTAAAAGAAACCCTGCTTTATGTAATTGTCTTAATATGTTTCATTAACATTGTTAAATTATAGGTGAAATGATGGAAGAAAAGAAATGCTTTTTTTAGATAGGATGCCATTATGTACCTAATAAATGACAGTTTTTACTTCATCTCAAGTATGCATGCTCTTCATATCCTCAAAACAACATTGAAGTTAGTTGCACTTTCGTTTTAAAGGGAACTAGGACCACAGTCATTCATTATGTGTTCCTCTTCCAATTATATAGTTCCAAATAACTGTATAGGTCATTGAGAGCTAGGCACTAGCAAAGGTAGTTAACTGCCCTATACTTTTAATATTCTCATTAAAGAAACCATTTCATGAATTATTCTATTACGTAAATCTTTTTATACTAATAATTACATTCTACTTTTCTTGTAGCTACCACATAAACCACAAAGTTTTCCATTGTTGCTTATTGTAAATATGTAATTTCAGATAGAATAGTAATTTTTAAAGTGTCACATGATAGTAATGACTCCAGATCTACTTGATCCTAAGAATTACTGAGGGGTTCATTTCTCTATTCAACCAAAATGCATTAAATGCCTTTATGCTAGGCACAGGTGCTGGGTAGTGTTATTTTTTGAAAGTTTGGATAAGAGCAGGAAAAAAAGTATGTAGAAGATAATTCTAAAATGTAGCGGAAACCATGGTTCACTGTGTCTCCACAAAGGTTCACCTGAGGATCATGAACGTAATGGATGCAAATTGTGTAAAAGCGAGCGTCGTGCACCACGTGGTGAGGATTCCTGCCCCAGCGAGGGGTGCTGTACCAAACATGATAAGCAGCTGACTGCAGTGGAGAACAGTGTTAAGAAGTAAGCTTTTCTCGTGTTTTTAAATCTATTTTTTCCTACCATGACCAATTTTATGGATCTGTGCTTGAATTCCACATATACATTCTCCCATCATCTGTAGATTTAGTAAAATGTCACAAAATCTTTTTCTATTTTCTGTTCAAAAATTAGGCTGTCTCATGAGATAGTAATTCAATAGTTAATCAGCAGATGCTAGATGACTGGGATTCTGTACAAGGACATCTTCATTAAATGGGAGGAGTTTGATGAGATGATTTGAGTCTCTCTAAAATGGCCTGATTTAATTGACGACACGTATGTAATTTATTTTCAGAAAAGCTTGCAGTTGTGAAGGCTTCCCATTCCATGAGGTAATAATCGGTATTTCACCGATGCATTTATTTTAAACACTCTTAAAAATTTAAATTCTCAATTCCTATATTTTTTTCCCTTCCTAGGTTATTGAAGAATTTCTTTTGAACAAGGATAAGTTGGTGAAAGTAATCAGATACCAAAGACCTGACTTATTATTGTTTCAGGTATCTGAAAATAAATTCTTGAAACTTTATAGAATGAAGTTACATACTGGGAAGAAAAGGAAGGATATTATTCACCTTTCTTGAGAGCCAGTTTGATTGTCCATATGGAATCCTTACTCCTTTGCCACATTAGACCATACTTTGCAGACAGTAAGACAAATCAAAGTTCTACTGTTCTTTAAAAGACATCTTAAATACTATAAACATATATATTGTATCCAGAGATATGTTGAGGGGAGAGGGGCTAAAAACCAAAGAATGTCAGAATATAGTATATTAATGTGGAAGGCAGTGCAGTTTACAAGTGTACTAGATTTGTAATCAGTGACCCAAGTTTAAATTTGATAGTCATTCACTTATAATTGAATGATCCTGGGTATTATTGGCCTTAAAATAGAAATAATATCCTGAGGATTAAATTCAATTATGTATATAAGCCCTATGACTAAGATTATATCAATATCTCCATTTTACAGATGGAAAAGCTGAGGCTAAGAGAGGTTAAGTAACTTACCCAACAGCTAAGAAATATCAGACTGAGATTCAAGCCAAAACCTTCACAGTCATTAGGCAATACTGCCTCCTTAGGAAACTCAGTGTTCTTTCTGGAAAAATTCACATTGAAACTACTTTAGTGTTAATTCTAAAGGAAAAAATATCTGAGAGTATATTCATCTCCAAGAGGTATAACAAAATCTTGTTTTATTTTTTTTCATGTTTACAGAGATTTACTCTGGAAAAAATGGAATGGCCCAATCACTATGCATGTGAGAAA
This sequence comes from Dasypus novemcinctus, assembly GCF_030445035.2. Classification (NCBI taxonomy): domain Eukaryota; kingdom Metazoa; phylum Chordata; class Mammalia; order Cingulata; family Dasypodidae; genus Dasypus; species Dasypus novemcinctus. Next base: position 7,786,161 of record NC_080697.1, read on the forward strand.
TTGTTGGTACTTTTGACCCACTATGACATGATCGAAAGAAAACTCGGTAGAAGGAACTCTAATCAACTACAGCCAATTCGGTAATATAACTTAAAGAGTTGTATGAAGGAGTCTCTGTGTTCTCATTTGACTATTCTCCTTAATATCATTAATAATGGGATATATAGCTTTTTGTTTTATAAAATGGTAGGAAGCCCTGTTACAATATTAAAGCTTATTCAGGACCTGCATAATAAGCTCATGCTTTGACATACTTCTCTGCTTCAAGCATAAAATAATGATAGATTATAAAAAGAAATGGGGAAGCGGATGTGGCTCAACTGACAGAGCATCCGTCTACCATATGGAGGGTCCATGATTCGATACCCACATGCAGTGCTGCCACGTGCAAGAAGTGCCATGCCATGCAGGAGTGCCCCCCGCATAGGGGTGCCCCACACTCAAGGAGTGCACTTTTGTAAGGAGAGCTGCCCTGCGTGAAAAAAGTGCAGCCTGCTAGGAGTGGTGCCGCACACAGAGCTGATGCAGCGAGATGACACAATAAAAAGACACAGAATCCCAGTGCCACCTGACAAGAATGCAAGCAGACACAAAAGAACACACAATGAATGGACACAGAGAGCAGACAATGGAGGGGAGGGGGAAGAAAGGGAGAGAAATAAGTAAAAATCTAAAAAAAGAAAAAATAAATATTCAAAGACATAGCCATTTCAATGGACCAGAAGAGGAACAAAGTGCAAAATGAATGGCGGGACTAAAACTGTGAGCTTTAGAGCCCTGAATCCGGAGAGCAGCAGCGTCCTCCAGGTGCAAATCCAGTAAGGGCACCCCAGAGCAAGGTGGCAGAGGAGTCCGACTTGTTGCTTCAATCCCAGAGTCTGGTGTGGAATTCTCCCATACCTGGAGGGAAGCTGGGATAGAGGATAAAAACTGACCAAATGCTGTCTAAGGTCCAGAAATCCTGCTGGAAATTACTCAGAAAGTACTGGAGAGGTAGAGGTGAGGACAGAGATAAAAGAGACTAGAAGAAAAAAAGGAAATGGCATAATGTGATGAAATATAATGTAAAAAAAATTGTAACAAATGCACTCAAGATTAAATTAACTTTTATAAAAGTCTCAAATTTTGGGGTGGGGCCCTTTCAGAATGTTGGGATATTCAATGAAATGATTGAAAGCATATATCCAAAAAAGCCAGTAGATGGATTAGGAAACAAAAGTGTATAGAAATCATTTAAATGGATGGCTATAAAAAATGAACTACTAGAGATCTTAATAAAAATAATCATTTAAATAAGACTCTAGTCTGAACTTGGTCAAAAACTATTAGTGAATTGAAAAACAGTACTAAAGTCACACAGAAGGCAGCACAGAGTCTCCAATAAACGAATACTGGAGTAGTTGTAACACAGGATAGTTTGATAGGTTCCAATTTATTTCTAGAAGCTAATAGAAGGAAACGTAGAGAAGTAATTTTTAAGAGATGATTTCTGAGAGTATTCCACAATTTATGAAAAGTTCTCAGATCCAGTTACACTCCAAGTATATACAAGGTAAGTAAAAATAAATCCCACACACAAACATATTGTAGGCATCAAGGATAAAGGGAGAAATCTTGAAAATTATCAAACCAACTGGCAAGAATCATCAATGGATGTTAAAACCATTGGGTGAAAAACTTCTGGACAAAAAGAATAGTCATACAGTCCATAGTATCACACTGCAGAGGAATTACAAAGGAAAAGTTATACCTTAAAAGGGGGAGAAACCAGATGGACTCACCATCGTCACAGTCTCAAGTATTATGTCACTTACTAATTACAAAGGAAAAATGGCTACCTTGAAAAGTGAAGAAATGGTCAATAGGACAGTAAACTGCCATGTACCTCTTAACATGGTACACTGAGGAAGACACCATATCATTTATGTCGTATTCCTGCCAAAACTGTTTAATGCAAATGTAATTACAAGAGCACAATAAGATAAAAGTAAGGAACAATCTACAGAACAGCTTTCCTGCAGTATTCAAAAATACGGATGCCATAAAAGATAATCTACAAAATGTTTCTAGGCTAAAAGACTACAGAGACATAACAAAGCCATGTGTTGTGGTCCTGATTAGATTTTTTTTTTCAAACCACAAAGGATATTTTTAGAACAATTGGGGAAATTTGAGTATGGACTATATATTAGATAATGATACTGTCAGTGTTAAATTTCCTCAGTGTGCTAGGTATATTGTGGCTCTTTAGGTAAATACCCTACCTTGAAAGGCTGCAATATTTAGGGGAGATCTGTCATGAGACATATCTGCAACTTATCTTCAAATGGTTCAGAAAATAAATGTATAAAGAAAGATAGCAAATGAGGCAGTGTTTTTTGTACTATTGCAACTTTTTTTAAAGGTTTGAAATTTTTCAAAGTGAAAATTGGAAAGTATCGAAGAAAAAAGAAAATCTACAAAGGAATGCCATTCTGATAGCATGCATCTTCCAGAATATGATGGAGTAATATTTTCCAAGTATTGAGCAAAAATAATTGGCAACCTAGAGATCATTTAAGCAAGCATCATTCATAGGTCAAACAGTTTCAAACATTAAAAGAGAGTTTACCACTCACAGAGCGTTGTTAAAAGCCCTGTTCAAGAATGTACTTCAGTAAGAAAAGTGAACTCAGGGAAGATGTTGAACTAATAATACATTTGGCTAATTTAATAAACTGGAAAATATTGCATATAAATATTTGCATAGTACTTGATATATCATAAATGACAACAATTAGAGCTTCCAAAGTATGCATGTAAACATTTAAGGTTAATTACTAAAATAGATAAATAATTTGTCTTCCAGTTCAGCAAATTTGACATTTAAAATAGATAAATAGGGAAGTGGATATGGCCCAAGCGATTGAGCTCCTCGTAAGAGCTCACATAGGAGGTCCCAGATTTGGTTCCTTGTGCCTCCTAAAGAAAATGAGCAAGACAGCTCACATGATGGGCTGGCACAGTGAGCTGATGCAACAGGAATGTCAAGGAGGAAAACATAATGAGATACAGCAAAGCAAGGAGTGGAGGTGGCTCAAGTGATTAGGCGCCTCCCCCTCACATGGGAGGTCCCAGGTTCGGTTCCCAGTGCCTCCTAAAAAAGAAAGATGAGCACACAACGAACAGATGCAGCAAGCACAAACAATGAGGGTGTGAAGAGAAATAAATAAATATTTTTTTAAAAAGTTAAAACCTTTAAGCCAAAAGAATGAATAACGAGTATGAAAATGCATAATAATGAAAAGAATGTATTAATAGAACCTAACAATTATAAGCTATGCACCTATCAAAAAATTATTTTTTGAGTGAACTAGTCAAGTGAATAGGAAATAATTCCTAACATTTTTTTAAATTTATTTATTTTGAGGTACTAGGGCCGGGGCTTGAACCCTGGACCTTGTATGTGGGAAGCCAGCACTCAACCACTGAGCCACATCAATTCGCCTGAGTTGGTTTAGTTTGCTTGTTGTTTGTTTTAAGAGGCACCAGGAACCAAACCCAGGACCTCACATGTGAGAGGCAGGTGCTCATCCACTTGAGTCATATCCACTCCCATAATATATTTTTTTAAAGATATATTTTTATTTGTCCCCCCCCCCCCAAGTTGTCTGTTCTCTGTGTCTATTTTGCTGTGTGTTCTTCTTTGTCCACTTCTGTTGTTATCAGCGGCACAGGAATCTGTTTCTTTTTGTTGCATCATATTGTTGCGTCAACTCTCTGTATGTACAGCGCCATTCCTGGGCAGGCTATACTTTCTTTGGCGTTGGGCGGCTCTCCTTAACCGGGCACACTCCTGGCACGTGAGGCTCCCCTACACGGGGACACCCCTGCGTGGCACGGCACTCCTTGCACGCATCAGCACTGCACGTGGGCTAGCTGCACACAGGTCAAGGAGGCCCGGGGTTTGAACTGCGGACCTCCCATGTGGTAGATGGACGCCCTAACCACTGGGCCAAGTCTGCTTCCTGATAATATTTTTACTTAGAAAGGCGGCTCTTGGGGATGCAGCTAGTATGAGGCTGACAGCATTGAGCTGCGTGTTGTGCCTTGCACTGCCCACACCGGCGAACAGTACAGTCAGGATGCCTAAGGTGACCCCCAGAAACCAAAGGGCAAGATGTCTGCTTACGCCTTCTTTGTGCAGACATGCAGAAGAACATAAGAAGAAAAACACTGGGGTCCCTGTCAATTTGGCAGAGTTTTCCAAGAAGTGCTCTGAGAGGTGGAAGACAATGTCTGGGAAGGAGAAATCAAAATTTGATGCGATGGCAAAGGTGAACAAAGTACGCTATGATTGGGAAATGAAGGATTATGGACCAGCTAAGGGAGGCAAGAAGGATCCTAATTCCTCCAAATGGCCACCATCTGGAATTCTTCCTGCTCTGTTCAGAATTCCACCCCAAGATCAAATCCACAAACCCTGTCATCTCTACTGGAGCCATGGCCAGAAAGCTGGGTGAGATGTGGAGCAGCCTGAGTGACAGTGAAAAGCAGCCGTGCAACAACAAAACGGCGAAGCTGAAGAAGTACGAGAAAGATGTCGCCCACTGAAGGTCCAAAGGAAAGTTTGATGGCACATAGAGTCCTGCTAAAGTTGCCCAGAAAAAGGTGGTAGAGGAAGATGAAGAGGAGAAGAGGGAGGATGAATAAAAAACTTGATCTCCTTGTGAATACCTTAGGGCAGGGAGCGCCGTCGTGGGCACACCTCTTATTTGAGCCGTGTCTGTTGCCTGCATTAGGTTTAATGACAGAATTGGATCGTCATACTGTAGTCTCTCATCGTGCGGTAGAAATTGTCAGTGGTTTACATGAAGTGGCCATGGGTGTCAGGAGCACCCTGAAACTATCAAAGTTGTACATATTTCCAAACATTCTTAAACTGAAAAGGCACTCTGGGGTTTCCTCTGCACTTTGCTGTTAGTGTGGCAAGACATTTAAAGGTGTTTCTGGCATTTTTTTGTTTTTTTAATTTGTAAGGTGGTGTTCACTATCGTTTTTGGCTGTACATATCTATGATTTGTAAAAATGAATGCAGCGAGGAAACTTCTTGGCTGGTCCCTGCTCGCTTGAGGCAGTGATGGCTCTGGCAGGGCAGCGGTCAGGTGTGCTCTGGGAGGCTCGACCTGTTTTTTTGTTGGTTTTTTTTTTAAAGATTTATTTTTATTTATTTCTCTCCTCTCCCTACCCCTACCCGCCCCCCCCCCCCTTGTCTGCTCTCTGTGTCCATTCACGGTGTGTTCTTCTGTGTCAGCAGCACTGGGAATCTGTGTTTCTTTTTGTTGCGTCATCTTGCTGTGTCAGCTCTTCGTGTATGCGGCGCCATTCCTGGGCAGGCTGCACTTCCTTTCCCACTGGGCGGCTCTCCTTACGGGCGCACTCCTTGGGCGTGGGGCTCCCCTACGCGGGGGACACCCCTGCGTGGCACGGCACTCCTTGCGCGCATCAGCACTGCGCATGGGCCAGCTCCACACGGGTCAAGGAGGCCCGGGGTTTGAACCGTGGACCTCCCATGTGGTAGGCGGACGCCCTATCCATTGGGCCAAGTTCGCTTCCCGAGGCTTGACCTGTTGACACTGCAGTGGCACCCATTTAGCTTCAGGTTGTCTTGTTTCTGTATATAGTGACGTAGCATTTTGCTGCCATTGTAGCTGTGGGAAAGGGGCAGGGGGATCAGCTGGCAGGAGAAGTGTTCGGATTTTTTTTAGTTAAATGCGGTAGTTTAAAAACTTTGTTCTTAAACTAGAAACTCTTCATTGTCAGCAAAGTGAAGAGCTACTGCATCAAAGTTCAAGAAACTTCTTCTGTACTTTAACACAATTTGCAATATTCTGTTGTAATTTTTTTGTATGTTTAGAATGCTGAAATGTTTTTGAAGTTAAATAAAATGGTATTTTATTTTTAAAAAACAAAACAAAACAGTGGAGGCAGGGTTATTCAGGTACACAAATTGAGACTGTCCAAATAATTTATGCAGTTAGACCTCATCTTAGGAATTTGTTTTTCAGAATTGTTAAGACCCGAATCAGAAATGGAGTTCATTGTTTTGAAATAGAATGGGAGAAGCCTGGTAGGTATTACCTTTAAGCAAAATGTTTAATTTAAAACATTTGACCATATATATTTAGCAAAGATTATACACACGTATACAATATGTATGTATGTATTAAAAATAAAGAATGTAAGCATATGTACCAAGGATAATTTCATAGTTTACTTGTATTATTTTAACTCATTTTGGTGGTAAATATGGCAACTTTTGTTTATTTTATTCTAATGGAAACTAACTTTCTTTTAATGTCTTAAATTGACTTTTCCTGGCAATCAGTATTTAAAATATGATGTTAAAATAGTTTTGATTCATGTTTTCTCAAGAAAATGTTTCTACAAATGGTTTGGTCATTGGATTTCATATATAGCTAGTCTACAGGAATCAAGGTTGCCAAATAGGGCCTGGGGTACTCTTTCTCTCCCTTGTTTATGCTATTTATTTATTTTCATGGGAATTTGTAGTTGTCAAATTACTCTTATTTTGGGTACAGACAGAGATAGAATAAACTCTCAACTATATAATAGGAGGCTCAGGTAATTTAAGGTGGAAAATTAGCTCAAATCCACTTCTGTTTGGGTTTGAAACTAGATTGTGTGATTATATTTGAGTTCGTGAGAGAGATTTGTTCAGTGAAAAAGTTTAAGCTGTATATAACTTTGAAGAATGGAATAGTAAAAATTAGATCAACCATTCCAAGCAATTATGGGAAGATAGAAGGCTGAAGAGTTTTGGAAACTATGTAGGAAGTGTTCTACTAACTGTAGTATATTTTTAGAAGGAAAATGCTATGAATCCAGTTTGGCAGTGGATCTCCCCTATCTAGAATTAAGGGTCTGGTATCCACTCTCACTCACTTCTTGTGGAGGCTATACTTTATGGGGGAAGATGTGCCCCAAGCTAGTTTTAACTAAAAAGCACTTTAAGATGACCTATTTCCTTGTTTCTGTTTTAAATCATCTAACATTTTCATTATTAATTGGCTTCTCATACAGTTTTGCCCACTTATGAATACAAAGATCTAATCTAATATGTTGTATTATTGTAAATTTGTGTTTAAGCATTCTCATTTAGCAGCTAAACTTGTGATAATCTCCGAAACAAAAATTCTGGAAAGTAGTTTTATGTATGTGTATATATATATATATATTTTTTTTTTTTTTTTTTAATTTCTCCCCCCCATACCACCGTTGTCCCCATTGTCTGCTCTCTGTGTCCATTTGCTGTGTGCTCTTCTCGTCTGCTTGTGTTCTCATTAGGCGGCTCCAGGCACTGATCCTAGGACCTTCTGGAGTGGGAGAGAGGCGATTACGCTCTTGCACCACCTCAGCTCCCTGTTCTGCTATGTCTTCTTATCTTCTCTCCTCCGTGTCTCTTGTTGCATCATCTTGCTGTGCCAGCTCTCTGCGTCGGCTGGCACTCCCGCGCGGGGTAGCTTTCCTGTGCTGGGTGGTATTCCCATGCAGGGTGGCACTCCTGCACGGGGTGGCATTCCTGCTGTGTGGGCCAGCTTGCCATCACAAGGAGGCCCTGGGCATCAAACCATGGACCTCCTGTGTGGTAGACAGGAGCCCAATTGGTTGAGCCACATCCTTTTCCCAGTAATGTTTTTTATTACCCTTTCCATTCTGTTCTTTTAAGAAGCCACCACAAAAGAAAGCTGATGTTAAAGTTTTAGAAAACTATCTATTCCCATTACTTATCCAGACTCGTAGCACTTATTTGACTAAATTAAACCAACCAATATTATCTAAACTGTTTTCTATTTTCTAAGCTCTTCCTTTCATCTTTGAAGCATGAGAATATATTTATTTATTTTTTTAAATTTCTCTCCCCTTTCCCCCCAGTTGTCTGTTCTCTGTGTCTATTTGCTGCGTGTTCTTCTTTGTCTGCTTCTGTTGTTGTCAGTGACACGGAAATCTGTGTTTCTTTTCGTTGCGTCATCTTGCTGCGTCAACTCTCCATGTGTATGGCGCCATTCTTGGGCAGGCTGCACTTTCGCGCAGGGCCGCTCTCCTTACTGGGCATACTCCTTGTGCATGGGGCTCCCGTATGCTGGGGACACCCCTGGGTGGCACGGCACTCCTTGTGCACACCAGCACTGCACATGGGCCAGCTCCACAAGGGTCAAGGAGGCCCGGGGTTTGAACCGCAGACCTCCCATGTGGTAGACGGACACCCTAACCACTGGGCCAAGTCCGCTTCCCATGAGAATGTATTTAAAGTTCTAATTTTAAAAGAATCTCCTCCCAGCTCTTCCCGTGGAAAAGAAAATCAATTTTATACTAGTATCAACATATTATTAGAATAGAGATATAGAGTAAAGCAAGATATGCAATCAGTGATCCATTGTGGGTGACTTAGTTTAATTGGTAAGCTTAGTTTCCTGGAGAAAAATTGAGTTTTTGAAATCTGTAATTGAAGCTGCTTTACTGTATTTTTAATCTTTTAGAACATTATGCTACAGAGGATAAACATGGAGAATTGTCTCTACAAACAATGGAAGAAGAATCATTGTTTGAAGCAGCCTATCCTGAGATTGTTGCTATTTACAAAAAAGAAAAATTAGAAAATAAAGGGAAGAAACAGAAAAGTAAGTATAGGGTTTGAAAGCTACTTAATGTCACAATTTCAAAGAGCCACCTGTTCTTTTGTAATGTATATTTTCTAAACTTTGTTGAATGTTTGATAAAATCAGTAGTAAGGATTGTACTCTTTCTTCTGTGTTCACTTACTTTCTTTCAAAGCTGAGAGGCCACGAGTAAACCATTCTGCTCTATGTCTACTTATTTACCAAGTGTAAATAATAATTAATATACTGGGAAGTGGTTGTGGTTCAACTGATAGAGTGTCCACCTACCATATGGAGGGTCCAGGGTTTGATACCCAGGGCCTCCTGACCTGTGTGTTGAGCTGGTCCACGCGCAGTGCTGCCACGCACAAGAAGTGCTGTGCCATGTAGGGGTATCCCCCACGTAGGGGCGCCCCACAAAGAGCCACCCCACGTGATAAAAGCACAACCCACCCAGGAGTGGCACTGCACACACAGAGAGCTGACACAACAAGATGACATGACAAAAAAGCTACACAGTTTCATAGTGCTGCATAACAAAAATGCAAAAAACACAGCAAATGGACACAGAGAGCAGATAATGGGGGAAGGGGAGAGAAATAAATAAAATAAATCTTTAAAAAATAATAATTAATATACTAACAAATTATTGGGCAACTACTATGTATAACATATTTTTGGTTCTAAGTACATTTTATTTATTTCTCAGAAATTGGTCAGGAAAAAAACTTCATTATAACATTCTTTCCAAAGGAAAATATTTTATAATATTGTGCTTTATAATACACTTTCCAGAATTGCATTGCAACAAAAAAAAGTGAAAACTTCATGTAGATTTCTGATCTGAATTCCTTAGTTTATTTTTTTAATTCAACTTAAAATAAAAATAGATTTTAAATGTTTTTTTTCTTCTTTTCAGGTAAGAAAATTAATCCGAAAGAAAATGACATGCCAGAATCAGATGATATAATGAGTTTTCAGTCACACATGACTTTAAAACCCGCATGTGAAATCTTTTCTAAGGAGAATTCCAAGTTAAATGTGGAAATTCCTGATCCTAGATTGCCCCAAAAAGATAATTCTGAGTCAATGAAGAGCTTGCTTTTGCCAATAGATGATTCCTGTTTGGATACACAAGAAGTGTTACTGTCTTCTCCAAGCCCTTTGGTTGTACATCAAATTAAAACTGTCAGTAAGTCTTTAATTTCAGAATCTAGTCACCCCAACATTTTATCTCATAATAGATCCGAGATTGCTGATCTACATTTGAGCACCATTGACTGGGAAGGTACTTCTTTTAGTAATTCTCCAGCTATTCTAGGGAACACTGTCTCTCACCAGGCAAAGTCAGAACCTGAAACAACCATCGCTAATAGCTTTGAAAACATTCCAGGACAATTGCCACGTGATTCAGAATGGTGCACCACAGGCATCAATAAAGCATTGGATTTCGATGGGAATTTTCAAAAGGCAAGTTTTGAAGAACATCTACTTTCTGGCATTACTGATTTACACCTTCAGGATTTGCCTTTAATGGAACGAATACGTATAAAATCATCACGTACTCTGGATAGTGTTCAGCCTGACGTTGACCTGAAAACTTTGTCCCTGTGTGAGATAAAAGAACATTGTACTGCTAACAGCAGTTCTGCATGTCCAGCACACTTTTCAAAGGATCTTCCAGGAATTCATTTGCAAAATGAATCCAGAAACTCTAAAGTTCTAAAAGGAGACCAACTGTTTAAAAAAAACTATACAATGACTACTTCTGCACATCAATCTGTAAGTAACCCGGTGGTGAAGACCTCCAATGTGAGACTCGGACCACCAAAAGCTGCTTTAAATCATGGTAGAAAAGTCGATGTCCAAACCGCTCAGAGAACTGCAACAAAGAAGACCGTGTGCCTTGACAGACATTCCTCTGATGAAGAAAGTGCCCCAGTGTTTGAGAAAGTGAAGTATGCAACTCAGAAAGCGAAGCAGTGCTCTCAGAAGTCTAACCCGTTCCAATTCAAGAGAAGTGACCCTCAGACGCATGTTAAAAAAAAGGAGCAGTGTGCCCAGGCTTCTAAAGTAGGTGGAAATGAAGAAAACTGTTTCCCTGATCCAGCACAACGTTCTCTGAATTTTCTGCAGCGTAATAAAGAAAAAGATGACTCTGGTTCTTGTCTGGATAGTCCTCTTCCTTTATGTCAGAGATTAAAACTAAGATTCCAGAGCACTTGAAACTAAATAAAAAATATTTAAAACTACTTTATTTTCCTATTACTGTCAGCGTTAGAAAGGGCAGAGAGAAGGTGTCTAATTAATGTTTGGTACAAAAGTGTAATGTACTTCTATATATCATGAAATACTTTTGCCATTTTAACCAAAATTATAATAAAAAATGTAACCTAAAACTTCAGTTTCACAATATGATCTTCTGTGGTGAAAACTTCAAATAATATATTTTTGCCACACACATTTACTGTTTTTTATATCCTTAGTGGTTACTCTTTTTTTAGCTTTAAATATTGTTACCATAGCACTATGGTATATATGTTTCATGTATTTACTCATTTTCATTCATTCCTTCCAAAAGTCTCTAAAGTATTTATGTATACTCTGGCTTGTTCACAAGAGGCTAACTCTTTCTAATTGCCTGCATTCTCTTACTGTCATCTGTTAATGCCTTTGCTGAGAGTTATGTTATGACTCAATGTGAAAATGCCTTTAGTGTCCTCTTCCAGGTTTGGTATTCTTATTCTCCTTTGTTAGGGGCATAAGTGGAAAAGGAGAGAGTGTAAATCATGGTTTTCAAGGTTAAATAAACTCAGGAAAGCTACTCTGTAGATGTCCCCACAAGTTCACAGGTATATCAAATGGAGAAAGATTAGGACAATAGAATTTAAAATTGAAAGAGGAGTAGAAACTTCTTCAGGGTAACACAGATAATAGTGGTGTAGGAACTAAAACCCATTTTTTGCTCCTAATTCTTGGGATTTTTTTTTTTCTTCTCTAGAACTTTATTTTTTCCCTGACATCTGTTCATAAAAAATGAATCTATGTAATATATGATATACTGACTTTAATGCCTCCAAGTACATTGTTCATTAATTTATCTAGCACTCAAAAACTCTAGAGGCATCCAAATTAGAAGTAAAACTGTCCCTTATTGCAGATGGTACATTCCTGTTTATAGAATATCCTAAGGAATCCACTAAAAAAGAATCTAATAAATGAGTACAGCAAAGCTGCAGAACATAAGATCAGTAAACACATAAATCAATTGTGTTTTATACACCTGCAATGAATAATCCCAAAATGAAATTTGGAGTATCATTTATAACAGCATCAAAAAAATTAAAATATGTAGGAGTAAATTTAACAAAAGCAGTGTAAAACTTACACTCTGAAAACTGCAAAACATTGTTGAAAGCCTAAATAAATGGTAAGACATCCCATGTTCAATGTTTGAAGACTTAACATTGTTAGGATGGCAATACTCTCCAAGTTGATCTATAGATTCAGTGCAATCCCCATCAAAATTCAAGCTGGTTTCTTTTCAGAAATTGACAAGATGAATCTGAAATTCATAAGGAATTTTTAGGGACTCAAAATACCCAAAACAATCTTGAAAAATTGGAGCACTTATCCACCCTGATTTCAAAAGTTACTATAGAATTCCAGTAACGAAGACTGTGTGGTACTGGCATAAGGAGAGACCTTATTCTAGTCTATTAATGGAGTAGAACTGTGAGTTCAAAAATAAGCCCTTTTATGGTCAATTAATTTTCAACCATGTGTGCCAAGAAAATTCAATGGGAGAAAAATAGTCTTTCAGCAAATGGTGCTAGGACAACAGAATATCCACATGCTGAAGAATTAAGTTTGAACATTACCTTACACCATAAACAAATATACTCAAAATGGATCAAAGATGTAATTATAAGAGCTAAATCTGTAAAACTTTTAGGAGAAAACAGGAATAATTTTTCATGAACTTGGATCAGGCAAAGATTTTTTAGATATACCAAAAGCACAAGTGACAAGAGAAAATATAAATTTGACTTCATTAAAATTCAAAACTTCTTTGCTTCAAAGGACACCATCAAGAAGATGAAAATACAGTTGACAGAATGGAAGAGAGAAAATATTTGCAAATCACATATAACGATTCTAGAACATATAAAGACCTTACAGCTCAATAAAAAGGCAACCCAATTTTAAATGGGCAAAGTATTTGAATATTTTTCCAAGGAATATGTACAAACAGCAAGTAAGCACCATGAAAAGGATTCTCAATATCATTAGCCATTAGGGATGGGCAAATCAAAACCAGAAGAGGCCACTTCACCCCTAGTAGGATGATTATAATCAAAAAAGAAGTGGAGAGGATGTGGAGAATTGGAACCCTAACCCTGCTTATTATTCCTGCTGGTAGGAATGTAAAATGAGCAACCACTTTGGGAAACAATCTGATGATTCCACAGATGATTAAACAGAGTATCAATTCCACTCCTAGATATATACACAAGAAATGAAAAAAATGTCCACACAAAAGCTAGTACGGAAATAATGAATGGATAGCAAAATGTGGTATATCCATACAATGAAATGGCAGCCAAAAAAAAAGGAATGAAATACTAATACTTGCTACTATGTGGATGAACCTGAGAACATTATGCTAAGTGAAAGAAACCAATCACAAAAGACTACCTACAGTCGTAAATTATATGGTTCAATTCATATGAAATATCCAGTATAAGCAGATCTATAGAAACAAAGTAGACTTCTGGTAGCCTTGGGTTGGGGGGTGGGTGTGGCAGGTAGAAGGGGAAAGACTGCTAATGAGTATGGAGGATTTGGGTGGGGGGTGGGGGAGAATGATTAAAGTATTCTAAAATTTGTGGTAATGGTTGCACAAATCTAAAATATACTAAAAGCCTTTAATTGTACAATTTAAATAGGCGATTGTATGAAGCATGAATTATGTCACAATAAAGCTGATTTTTTTTAATTGTAGAGAATTTTACCCATCCTTTTTTTTTTTCAGAAAGGTTGTAGGTGTACAGAAAAATTGTATTACCACCCTACCCCACTGCCATTATTAACACTTTGCATTAGTGTGGTACCTTCACAACTGATGAAAAAAATATAGTAATTATGCTTATAGTCCAAAGTTTATGTTAGAGTTCTCTGTGTTGTACGATTCTGTTTTTTCCCTAGTAACATGTATCAAACTAAAATTTCCCGTTTTAACCACATTCAGATATATAGTTTGGTGATAATTACATGCACAATGTTGTGTTACTGTCACCATCATCCATTACCAAAACTTTTCTATCACCCCAAACAGAAATTCTGTTCCAATTAAGTATTAACTCTCCATTCCCTATTCCCACCTCAGCCCCCAATAACCTGTATTCTAGTTTCTCTGATTTTGTTATCAGTGAGATCCTACAAGATTTTGTATCAGTGAGATTCTACAAGATTTGTAAAAATATCTGAAATGCATATATTATAACTTCCTATGTACACACTGCCAATCATCATTTTATAGATTAGAAAATAGATCCAAAGAAGTGAGTAGAGATTTTTCCAGAATTTCAGGTGAAATGTAGGCTTGTTATCTGGTGTTTATTACATTGTATTGTGTTGTAAAATTATACTCATATTTGGAATACTTTTAAATTTTTGTCATTTTTCTGAAGTAATCTTATTTTTTTCTAATAAAAATACATAAAATTATTTGAATCAAGTTTAACTTTGTTTAGAAAACTTTTGTTTGTAGTGCACTTACGATAAAATCCTTGAGGGGAAGGGGAATCCAAAATGAAGACAATCAGTTCTCTGCTCTCAATGAACTCAGCTCCTTGATGGAGCTGATATATGTTATTTGCATAAATTATTTACTTTTCAAGGCAATGCTTTCAAGTGGTTAATTGAAAAGTTGAAAAGAGTACCAATAATACAGAGTAAAAAAGTCTTCTTAATGCTCAGCCTCCACTCATTGCATCCCAAGGCAGCACCATCTCTGCTTGCCGGTGTATCCTTCCAGGGATGTTTAGTGATATATCCTAGAAACTGTTCCATGTCAGTAAATAATGTCTGTCTCTAATGGCTTCAGTGTTTCTGCGTGTATACCTTGGCACAAATGCCAATATAATCTAATAGATTTCATGTTTGATCTTAACTGTTGATAAATGTTAGTTCCTTTCCAATCTGCATGCCTTTTACCTATTTTTCTTGCCTTGTTGAATTGGCTAGGACTTTTAATTCAATACTGAATAGAAATACTGAAAGCATTTTGCCTTATCCCTTATATTATATAGAAAACATTAAGCTTTTTGTTATTGAGTATAATGTTGGCTCTAGGTGTTTTTTCTGTTTTGTTTTTTTAAAGATTTACTTAAAATCTTTAAGAGTGTCTGCTCTCTGTGTCCATTTGCTGTGTGTTCTTCTGTGTCTGCTTGTGTTCTCATTAGGCTCTGGGAACCTATCCTGGGACCTTCCGGATGGGAGAGGTGATCATTCTCTTGTACCACCTCAGCTCCCTGACCTGCTGCATCTCTTTTTGTCTCTTCTCTGTGTTTCTTTTTGCTGCATCATCTTGCTGTGCCAGCTCTCCGCGTGAGCCAGCACTCCTGCATGGGCAGCACTCTGCACAGGCCAGCACTCCGCGTGGGCCAGCTCGCCACACAGGCCAGCTTGCCTTCACCAGGAGGCCCTGGGCATCAAACCCTGGATGGGAGCCCAATTGCTTGAGCCATATCCACTTCTCTCTAAGTTTTTTTTTTGGTAGATGTTCTAATCAGGTCGAAGAAATTCTCTTCTTATTCCTAGTTTACCTACAGTTTTTATCATGAATGAGTATTGAGGTTTTTCTAATCCTTTTACTGTATCTTTTTAAATGGTGAATAGCATTGTTTTAAATGGAACAATCAAACCTTGAATTCTGAGATAAATTCCTCTTGATTACAATGTATTATCTTTTTATGTATAGTTGGATTTGATATACTTAATTTTTTAAAAGAGTTTTGCGTCTGAGTTCATGAGGTTGCTGGTCTGTAGTTCTCTTGTGATGTCTTTGTCTGGCCTTGACCTTATGAAATGAATTGAGATGTATTCTGAAGAATGTTTGTGGATTGGCATTATTTCTCCTGGAAATGTATAGAATTCACCAGGGAAAACATTGGGTCTGGATTTTTCTTTGTTGGGAAGGTTTTAAATTATCAATTAAGTGTCTTTAATTAATACAGAGCTCTTCAAGCTCTCTATTTCTTCTTGGATCACTTTTGATAATTTGTGTCTCTCAACAATTTTGTCCATTTCATCTAAATTGTCGAATTTTTAACATATCCTTTTATTGTGTGTGTAGGAACTGTAGCAATAGTCATCCTTAATTTCTGATATTGATAATTTGTTCTTGATCATTCTGGCTAGAGGCTTTTCAGTTTTATTGATCTTTGCAAATAACTGGCCTTTAGAGTCACTGATTTTTAAAAAATATATCATTGATTTCTACACTTATATTTATTATTTACTTTCTTATACTTCTACTTACTTTGGGTTTAGTTTGCTCTTCTTATTTCCTAAGGTCCCTGAGGTTCTGTTAATTTTTTTCAGATCATTGATTTTAGGTCATTTTGCTGTCTACTTAATATCATGTCAGCTTGCATAAAATGTAGAAATCTTGCAACCACATTGGACATATCCCTCTTTCCTTTATATTATAGTTGTGAAATGAATTACACTTATATATATATATCCTTAATCTCACAGGATAGTTATATTTTTTCTTGAAAGTTATATGGTTATAAGGAAATTAAGAGGGAAAAAAGCAAAGAATATCTTATCTTTTGCATCTACTCATTTACCATTTCCTGTGCTCTTTTTTTTTCTTTAAGATCTGAAATTTTAGTAATAATTTCCCATCAGCCTGAAAAGTTTTTGTAGTGCAGGCTAACTGGTAATGATTTTTAATTTTCTTAAACTAAACCACACTTCAATTCACCTCATTCTTGATGGGTATTTTCACTGGATAGAAAATTCTAGGACAATAGTGTTTTAGTTTTAGTTTTTTCCCACTAATATTTTTTTAAAGATTTATTTTTATTTATTTCTCTCCCCTTCCCACCCTCCCCACCGTTGTCTGCTTTCTTGTGTCTATTCTCTGTGTGTTCCTCTGTGTCCACTTGCATTCTCAGTGGCACCAAGATTCTGTATCCCTTTTTGTTACGTCATCTTGCTGCATCAGCTCTCTGTGTTTGTGGCATCACTCCTAGGCAGGCTGCACTTTTTCACGTGGGGCAGCTTTCCTTGTGGGGCACACTCCTTGCGTGCGGCAGCACTACACATGGGCCAGCTCACCAAACAGGCCAGGAGGCCCTGGGTTCGAACTCTGGACCTCCTACATGGTAGGCAGATGCTCTATCAGTTGAGCCACATCAGCTTCCCCATTAGTATTTTAAAGATGTGGTTCTCTTCTCTTCTTGCCTATATGGTTTCTAATGAGAAGTCAGCTCATAACTCAATCAATGTTCTTCTCTATGTAATGCATTGGGTTTTTTCCTGGTTGCTTTTAAGATTTGTTCCTTATGTTTGAATATTATATGCCTCAGTGTGGGCTTCTTGGTGTTTATTCTGCTTAATGTTCCATGAACTTCTTGCATCTGTAAATGTCTGTCTTCCATCAAATTTAGGAAATAAGCCATTATTTCTTTAAAAAAATGTTTTTGTTATATTCTCTCCTCTCCTTCAAGAATTACAAGTACATTTATGATGGTTCTTTTGATACTACCCAGCAGGTCCCTAAGGTTCTGTTAATGTTTTTCAATCTCTTTTTCTCTCTTCTCATTAGAAAATGTTAACCCATCTATCTCCAAGATTACTTTTTCCTCTATAATCTCTCATCAGCTGTTAAACCATCCAGTGATTTTTAAAAAACTCAGATACTGTATCTTTCAGTTCTGGAGTTTCCATTTGTTCCTTTTTCTTGTTTCTATTACTCTGTTCATATTTCCTATCTTTTCATTCATTGAAAGCATATTTTACTTTACCTCGTTGAGGATAGTTATAATTGCTCTTAAATTCTTTTGGAATAGTTCCATATATGGGTAAGCTCAGGGTTGGACTCAGATAATTTTAGTATTCTAATTGTATAGATTATGAATTTTGTTATTTCTCTCTGATGAGTGCAATTTCTTTCATTTCAGTTATCTTGATTGAGCTTGAATTGAAAACTGTATCCTGAGTGGCAGCTCCCGTCTCAGATGGGATGTTTTGACTTTAGCTGAGCTGCTGTGAGCTGCTCCAGGGGGTCAGTCAGCTTATAGGCGGGCAGAGTCTGGAGCTGCTCTTGGGGAGGGCAGGAGATCCTCTCTCTGATGACTCTTTCCTCGGTTTCCTTTTCTTCAGTGGCCACAGTTCTCCGCCTCATTGTTCTGGGTTCTCCACCTAGAAAGACTTGTTTTTCTGCTATCCCTCTGCTGCTACTGTGTCAACTGCATTTTAACTCTGGGCTATAAACCACAACACAGGGAACTTTGTTTTTATAGCCTTCCTTCTTCCTTCCATGTGTGTACTCACCACCAGAGTGTCTTCTTCTGTTTACTTTGTAGTCTTTTGGTAGCTGTTTTTTGTAGTAGCCCCAGCTATTATAGTTTTTCTGTGGTGGAATCATCCCCTAGGTTTTACTGTCATTACCCACAATATTTTTGTGTCCATGCACTTGTACAATCCTCTGTTACAGTAAAATCTTTGGGCCATTCAGTGCAACACGTGTTTATACAACATGATTCAACAAAATGACCATTTTCCAACTCGGGTTTCTCTTTACTAAATGAATTGGGATTTGTAGAAATGTTAAGCATTGGTATTATTTCTACAGCATTGTCTGAGGTGAGAATACTATGCCTCACAGTTGCCATTGTCTATACAGAGGCATCATTAATTTACTATGAACATCAAGCAGTAAGATAGCACAGTTACCTCTCCTTGCACTCATTGTATAATGCAAAATGAACTTTCAATTCATTTTCCGTTACAGAGTAACTTATAGGGAGAAAAAGTAGTGATTGTTAAATGGTGTCGTCTGTTGACAGTTATATTTTTAACTATAGATTAATAGGCATTTCGTTTGATTTTAAAAGGGGAAGGAAAATAAGGGAGCAGTGAGTAGAACACCTCACTCTGAAGTCATAACTCAGGAGTGCTAGGCTGCAAACGATCAGTATGGAAGTTGAGCGACATGGTGGCAGGATTTCCCTTTGAGATTTCAGCTTAGTTGCGAGTCACTAGCCTCACCCTTTCAGGTCCAGGAATTCCTACATCGTATCAGTGTCCGAACATTGATTAGGTTCAGTGGATGTCGACATACTTGAAAAATTGATGGGCTAAGAAGCCACTTTATTTATTACAAGGGTCACAAGCTCGAAAGTCTACAGTAGCCCATCAGTTGCTATAAGAGAATGATGCGGACACATCCACCAACTCATGGAGGGCACCAATATTTTCCACATGGTAATGTCAACTCAGGGTTCTGGGGTTGTCAGATCTTCCAACTTTTCAACAGAAATCAGGAGCATAGACTCTTAGAGGAAATACAAATTCTATGGGAAACAACTTTTAGGTGTTGACAGTTAATTAAAAAAAAAAAAAAACTTTTACCAAGAAAATTATGTCTGGAGGCCAGATCTGGCCCTTAGACTGTTGGCTTGCAACTTCTGAGTTCAACAAAAGACTTGGCAGACTCATTGACCAGTTATTTCTGTCCTTGTGAGAACACCTCCTAGAATTAGGCAGCTTATTTTTAATTTGGAAGTACAATCAAACATTGTGTTTTATTTATTCAGAATTTCACATTTTCCTTGATAATCTAATAACTATCTTTACACATTTTAATAGTTTATCTACTCTTCTATTCAGATAAAAGCTGAGTAAAAGCAGACAATATTTACAATATCTACTTCTAATGAACGCTTTGTTTAATGCACCTCCTTTAGTAGACAAATCTGTGTGAATTAGGAAATGAAAAGTATTTAAAACCTTATTTTCATGACTCCTGCTTCCTCTCAATTTGGAGGGGTGGATAGCAAGTCTAACTTTAGTGACATTTC
Organism: Dasypus novemcinctus; assembly: GCF_030445035.2. Classification (NCBI taxonomy): domain Eukaryota; kingdom Metazoa; phylum Chordata; class Mammalia; order Cingulata; family Dasypodidae; genus Dasypus; species Dasypus novemcinctus. The sequence continues at coordinate 7,805,920 of NC_080697.1, forward strand.
TATCCCTTTACCTCCTCTGTGCAAAATTAGCAAGATTGTCACTCTGGGATGGGAGGTGTTTAAAGGGAAGAACTTGGGAGCCGGGGTTTCAAATCCCCATTGGCATTCTCTAGAGCATTTAGCTCCCTCCCAGCTTCCCTTTCTTCACTTCTCTCAGTGACTTGCTGGTAAATAGAGGGACGAGGGAGGAGCCCTGACCTGTAACTTTTGCAGCATTTGCCAAATTCCATGGTGTAATTTCATCTATCATGGTCAATTTTAAGCTACCAATTGTTTACCAATTGGCTAGTATATTAGTCAGCCAAAAGAGTGCCAATGCAAAGTACCAGAAAGCTGTTGGCTTTTATAAAGGTTATTTATTTGGGGTAGAAACTTACGGTTACCAGGCCATAAAGTGTAAGTTATTTTCCTCATCAAAGTCTGTTGCAACGTGTTGGGGCAAGATGGCTGCCGGTCTCTGCGAGGGTTCAGCCTTCCTCTTCCTCCTAAGGCTCCGTGGTCCTGGCTCCTTCCTTTCTCAGCTGTAGGTCAGCATAAGCCTTGTCTCTCTCCAAGGGGTCAGGCTCAGCTGCTCTGCTCCCTTCACAAGATCAGCTGTAGATGATCAGGCTCATTCTCTTCCCAGGGCCTCCACCGTGTCTAATGGAGTCTTCTCTCTTTCCTCACCTATTTGCTTCTCTACACTAAAACTCTAACTGGGAAGCAGATGTGGCTCAACTGATAGAGCATCTGTGTACCACATGGGAGGTCCAGGGTTCAAACCCAGGGCCTCTTGGCCCATGAGATGAGCTGGCCCACGCATGGCGCTGCCACGCGCAAGGAGTGCCATGCCATGCAGGGGTGTCCCCTGTGTAGGGGAGCCCCACACGGAAGAAGTGTGCCCCACATTGAGCCACCCCATGCAAGAAAAGCGCAGCCCGCCCAGGAGTGGCGCTGCACACACGGAGAGCTGACGCAGCAAGATGATGCAACAAAAGAGATAAGATTCCCAGTGCCACTGGGAATGCAAATGGACACAGAAGAACACACAGTGAATGGAGAGCAGACAATGGGGGGTGGGGGGATGGGGGCAGCAAGGAAAGAGAAATAAATAGTAAAATAAAAGTCTTTTTAAAAAACTCAAACTCCTCTGCGACATCGTTTGCTCTGTGAGTGGGAGGCGGGGACTCAACGCCCTACTTACATGACCAAATCAAAACCTTAATCATAACTTAATCATGTAAAAGGGAAACCTCTGAATCTAATACCATCTAATATGCCCAGGGGAACAGACCAGTTTACAAACATAATCCAATATCTATTTTTGGAATTCATAAACATTATCAAATTGCTACAGCTAGCAAAATTCCTGAAAATTTCACAGTTGACTCTCAAGCCAGTATGAACTAGTCCTAGCACATCACTGCCTTTCACCCTAAATCCTGTGGCAAAATACTTTGAATAATTCTCCATAACATGATCAATTCCTACATACTTGTCTCCTTTTTAAATCTTCACTGTCTAAAAGAGTAGCATCTAACCATATGTGGCAACTGAGCACGTAAAATGTGGCATGTGTAACTGAGGAATTGAATTTTTTATTCAATTTACTTTTTTCTTAAAAATTTGTGTTTTGCGCTTGCTGTCTACTCTCTGTTTATTCTTCTGTGTCTGCTTGTCTTCTCTTTAGGTGGCACCAGGAACCAATCCTGGGACCTTCTGGAGTGGGAGAGAGGTGCTCAATCTCTTGTGCAACCTCAGCTCCCTGGTATGCTGCATCTCTTAATATCTCTCCTCTTTGCCTCTTTTTGTTGCATCATCTTGCTGTGCTAGCTCTCTGCTTGCACGGGCCAGCACTCCCGTGTGGGTCAGCACTCTGTGTGGGCCAGCTTACCTTGCTCCAGGAGGCCCCGGGAATCGAACACTCGACCTCCTGTGTAGAGACAGGAGCCCAATCACTTGAGCCACATCAGTTTCCCCGATTTACTTTTAAATTTAAAAATTGATACCTGATTTGGCTATTTGAGAACTTTAAAGAAGTTTGGAACTTGGCTTGGATCTACTTTTACTAATGTAAATTTATGAAATTCAAACAGAGATCAAGTATTGCTGATGAAAATTTAGTGTCTGAGTTGAGATGTGCTATAAGTGTAAAATACACATCAGATTTCAAGAACAATGAAAAAAAGAATATAAAATATTTGGAGTATATTGGGTTGAATAAAATATATTATTAAAATTAATTTCACTTGTTTCTTTTTACTTTTTAAAAATGTGGCTACCAGAAAAATTTCAGGTACACATTTGGCTCAATATAGATGAAATCAACATCCTTTTTTCTCTTTATCTATTTCCCAGAATTTATTGAAATATATCACTCATCCATAAATATACATAAACAATAAGTGTAATACGTGTGAACTTACAAAACAAACATATATAACATCATACAGGACTCTCATAACTCACCCTACCACCAATACCTTGCGTTGTTGTGAAACATTTTTAACTACTGATTAAAGAGCATTGTCAAAATATTATTATTAACCAAAGTATTTTCCCCCAACTCGCCCTATTATTACTATCTTTATAGCATTTATATATGAACATACATAAACAATAAGTGTATAGGAAAAGTTGTGAACTTACAAAGCAAACATGCATAACATCATACAGGGGTCCCATACATCAATCCTCCACTAACACCTTGCATTGTTGTGAGACATTTGTTACAAATTATGAAAGAATATTGTCAAAATCTTACTAGTAATTACAGTCCTTATCTTACATTTGGAGTATTTTTCCCCCAACTCACTCTATATTTTTTTAAATATATTTTTTATGACAGAAGTTGTAAATTTATAAAACATTCATGCACATGTGCAGAATTCCCAAACAACAGCCCTCCATTAACACACCACACTGTGGTGGAACATTTGTTACAGATAAAATAATACCATCTGATTATTACCACATCCATAGTGTACATTTGGCTCACATTTTCCATACCGCCCATTATCAACACAGTTCATCTTTGGCATAGATGCAAGAATATTATATTATTACTACTAACCACAGTCCATAGGTCACTCCACTTTTTACCCATGCCTCTCCACATTCCCACAACCCTGCAAAAGTGATTCATATCTGCTCTAGCTAAAAAAAGGACATTCCTTCATCTGTACCATCAACCACAACTCTCATCCACCTCTTGGTTTACCATATTAGATTATTATCTAGTATGGTAGATTATTCTCTAGCATTCTGTCAATTGGCATTGACATACCTTCAGCCACATTCCCATTTATAAACTGTTACTCACTATGTGTTACCATCCACTCTATACATTTCCACACTTTTACAGTAAAGCTAATTAAAACCTCTACATACATTAAACATGAGTAGTCCATCTCAGTCCTCCTCTTATCTCCTTTAAGGATCCACCACCTACCACCAGGTCTTGAACATATTTTCCTACAAATTCTTCTAGAAGCTTTAAGGTTCTTGCTTTTATTTTTAGGTTTTTGATCCATTTTGAGTTCATTTTTGGATAAGGTGTGAGATAGGGGTCCTCTTTCCTTCTTTTGTCTATGGATATCCAGTTCTTTCAGCACCATTTGTTGAATGGACTGTTCTGCCTGAGCTGTGTGGGTTTGACAGGCTAGTCAAAAACCACTTGACCATACATGTGAGAGTCTGTTTCTGAACCATCAGTTTGGTTCCATTGGTCTCTGTATCTATCTTTATGCCAGTACCAAGCTGTTTTTACCACTATAGCAAGGTAATATAAAGTCTGGAGATGAGGTTCACTTTTCCTTTTTAAATGCTTCTGGCTAGTCAGGACCCCTTACCCTTCCAAATAAATTTGATAATCGTGTTTTCGATTTTTAAAAATATGCTGGTGGAATTTTTATGGGGATTGCATTGAATCTGTATATCAATTTGAGTAGAATTAACATATTAATGGTTTTTAGACTTCCAGTCCGTGAACTTGGAATGTTCTTCCAGTTATTTAGACTTTTTTTTGAAGTCTTTTAACACTGAGTTGCAGTTTTCTGAATGTAAGTGCTTTACATTCTTGGTTTATTTTCACCACTGTTTTGACACTTTGTAACTTTTATTGACATAATCTTCATTTCTAGACTCTCTTCCAGGCCTCTCTCTCCTGTCTTTTCTTTTTAGGCTCTAGCACACCCTTTAGTATTTCCTGAAAATCTGGTCTCTTGCTTAGAAATTCTTTCAGTTTCTGTTTATCTTTGAATATTCTAAACTCGCCCTCCATTTTGAAAGAAAATCTTGCCAGATATAAGATTCTTGGCTGGAAGTTTTTCTCTTGTAGTATCTTAAGTATATCATACCCTTGTCTTCTTGCCTTCATGGCTTCTGGTAAGAAATCAGCACTTAATCTTATTGGGTATCCCTTATGTATTATGCATTGCTTCTCTCTTACTGCTCTCAGAATTCCCTCTTTGTCTTTGCCATTTGCTATTCTGATTAGTATGTGTCTTGGTCTATTTGGACTTTTTTGGATGGGAGTACATCGTGCTTCTTGGACATGAATATCTATGTACTTCAATAGGGTTGGGAAATTTTCTACTATTATTTCTTCAAATATTCCTTCTGCCCCTTTTCCCTTCTCTTTCTGGAAAACCCATGACATATATATTTGTACATCTTTTGCTGTCATTTAGTTCCCCGAGACCTTGTTCAATTTTTTTCCAGTCTTTTCTTCACCTGTTGTTTTGTATGTTCACTTTCAGAAGCCATTTCTTGAAGCTCACCAATTCTTTTTTCTGCCTTCTCAAATCTGCTATTATATGATTCCAATGTTTTCAAATTATCATTTAAAATTTAAAAGAAAATTTCTTTCCTATAAGATCTGCTATTTTTCTTTGTATGCTTTCAAATTCTTCTTTGTGCTCATCCAATGTCTTCTTAATATCCTTAATCTTTTGAGCCATCTCATTGTTTGAACATCTATGATTAGTTGTCTCAACTCCTTTATGTCATCTGCAGGCTTATCTCATTCCTTTAACTGGGCCATAGCTTCCTGTTTCCTGGTGTGGATTGTAAATTTTTGTTAGTGTCTTGGCATCTGGCTTACTAGAGTATTTATTGGGTGCAGTTTTCCTCTTTAGTTTAGGGCTTCCTGTCCTTTCTCCCTTGCTTGTTGTGCAGTAGGAGCCAAAGATGCCATTGGCGCTGTAAGCTGTGGAGGCTCAAGCTGCTCTCATTGCCCCAGGGACTGATGAAGCTTTCCCCAACTTTCTCTTTTGCCAGGGGTAGGGACAGAGCCAGAGCTGAGTGGAATAATCCAAGTTGTGCAGGCCTAGACTGTAGGTGCCCAGAGAGACTAACAAAGCTTCACGCCCCTTTCTCCCCTGCCTGGGGCAGGGATGGAGTTGCAGGTATGGGCAGCAATCTATGCAGCAGGTCTAAGATGACCACAGTTGCCCTAGTAGACTTCTGATTATTCAGTCTGTGCAGCCAAAGGTACCTGCAGTTACCTGCATAGGCTGGTGCTGGGCCCACCAGCCTCCTCCCTGCCAGAGGTGGGCCTGATGCCTAGTCTAGGGCTGCAGGCTGAACTGGGTGAAAGAAACCAGTTCCTACTGTCACTGTGATTTTTGGTCAGCAGAGCTTTCCGTCATGCTGGGGGTGGAGACAAAATTGTGGCCCCTGGCCTCTTTCTGAGTTAGACAGGTTCTGACTTTAGCTGTTTTTAGGCTTATACTTTAGCCAGCCAAATTTATTCATTTGTAGCTGAAATTGGCAGCCAACTGCTTCCTCCTCCCCTGTTTTGGGGAAATGGAGCTTCCAATTCCAGCCACAGAAGAACTTTTAGGGTGGCTTGTGCCACCAGAGTAGGATAATCACCAGCCTCCACGGCTTGGCCTGTAACTTCCCAGAGAGGCTGGCGCAGGTCCTTGCAGCTTCCTCCCTGCTGGAGGTGGCACTGGGGCCTAGGCTAGAGCTGCAATCTGACCTAGATGGAAGGAAGCCGATCCCTACCAGCACTGGGATTTTAAGTCCACCCCTCATGCCAGGTGTGGAGTTAAGATGGCAGCTCATGCCCTCCTTCTGACTTGGACAGGCTCAAACTTAGCTGTTCTCAGGATTATACTTTAGCCTGCTGAATTTACTCATCAGTAGCTAAAGTTGCTGCCCAACCGTCTCTTCCTCCCCCATTTTTGGGAAGTGGAGCTTCCAATTCCTGCTGCAAAACAGCTCCCAAAGTGGCTTGTGCCTCCAGTGGAGGATGGGCACTGGCCTCTGGGGCATGGAGTGCTCTACTTATAAGTCTTCTCTGCAGATGGGCAGTCTCCTCCTTCAACTGCTTCAAGGATGTGGCAGGATGCTCTTCTGGTCTCCTGGAGCCCCCCAAACAGGTGCTTCAGCAGCTCCTGATAGCCCTCGTGTTCACTAATTTACCTGTAGCAGGAGTTGACTCTAGGAGCTCCTTACTCTGCCACCATCTTGCTGGTTGTCCCCCAAATGTTGCCTTTTTTAATAGTTAGTAGTAAACTTCATACAAATAAAGCACTTAATACCCAGCACACTGGAATAAAAACAAACATATATAGCCCTAGCCATAGGCCAGGCACTATTTTAAGTTCTTTGAATAAATTAATTTGGTCCTTACAACAATCCTTTGAGGTGAGTTACTGTTATTGGTCCCATTGTATAGATGGGGAAACTGAGGCAAAGCACCTAAGTAAGGTGTCCAAGGTCACACAGTTAGAAAATGGCAAAGCAAATTCAAACCCAGCTATCTGTTTCTGGAGACTGTTTTAAATACCACACCTGCCTCCCTATTATTAAGTGCTGACTATTATTATATAACTGTGTGCATAGGAGTATGTGTTAGGACCAAATAAAATAATCCATGCTAAGTACTTAGGGCAGTGCCTGGCATATAATAGTCAATATTAGGTTTTATTACTATTAAAAAAAACATCCTCATTTGGTCTCCATTTGGTCTCTCTTATCCTTCACAGTTCAATTTTGTTAGTTTTACCTAGTTCACTATATTTTTCTTGTCATAGCAATGAATTAATCTCCTTGTTACTAAATCTAATTAACAATTTGTATCCCTAAATTTACTGTATTGGTAGTAGTAATTCTAGGGAAACAATGTACAGGAGATACACATATAGAGAAAGCGTGTGTATATTTTGAGATTTTTAATGGAATAGATTCACACGACTGTGGGCATGGGCAAATCCGAATGCCGCAGAGCAGGCCGCAAGCTGGAAACTCCGACAAAGGTTTCAATGAATTCCCCAGGAGAAGCTGGCTGCCTGAAGTAGAGATGAGCATTCCCTCTCTGACTGCTGAAATCATCACTTCTCCTTTTAGGACCTTTGACTGATTAGATGAGAAGCCTCTCATAGTTGAAGGCATTGTCCTCAGTTGATTGTAGGTATAATGAGCCATAGATGCCATCAACGCACTGATGATTTAATGCACAAAATCTCCTCACGGTAACAATCAAGCCAGTGCTTGCTTGACCAGACAACTGGGCATCATACCCTGACCACATCAACACATAAATTTAACCATCAAATTTACTTTTCTGCAGAATTTAGTACCACTTGAACTTCCTTTGCTTCAAAAATTCTCTTCGCTTGGTCTCCATGTCAACACTGCCTCTGGGGTTTTCTCCTACCTTTTGGCTGTAACTTTTAACTCCTCATAGGCTTATTCATGCATATGCATAAGCATATTCACGCTCCTTAAATATTGTTCCTCCTCCATTTCTCACGTTGGCCCTCTTATTTTATTCACTCTTTCCGGGTATTTTCCACTCTCAAGGATTTAACTGCTTGTGTGCTGATGACTCACATACGAATCTTTAGCAGAGACTTCTCTCCTGACCTACAGACCTGATAGTCAACTACTCCCTGGCATCTCTGGGCATAAGGGAGTGGCAGTAGAAGGTAGAGGCTCCAAGGTGCCTGATACACCTTCTAACCCTGGGAATAGGCCCAAGCCTTGCTGTACCTGGTTCATGGTTCCATGGGGAGTCATTTAGACAGTAGACACTCATTCATTCATTGCCCAGACATTGATTTAGGGTCAACTGGGTGCCGGGTTTTATGCATATCAAATGCAAAGATCTGCCAGGTGACACCATGAGGTCTAAATTTCAGTTTTCACCTTCAAGGAATTGACAGTTGAGAGCAAGGTAAGGAAATGGGTAATATTTACATACAAGAATAAATACGTACATTTTTCGTGCTTCATTGACTGTCTTGCTAAGGAGGCTTTGCTTCCCTCTAAATTCCTCTCTGCCTCTGGCTACAGAGGGTCCTGGCACTGAGTTCTCCCTCTGCCCTAACTGCTCCAGGCTCTGTGGCATTAGACTGAAGTCCTTGGGAGTGTTTCTTGTAGGTTTCATATTGAGGAGGCCTTTCTTTATTCCTTTGGGTAACATGCCCCTAATTTGGTTGCAAGACATGCCTGGCTTCAAATTCTTTTCTGCTACAGATTTGCTGTATGACCATGAGGACAGTACCTATCTTTACTGGCCCCATTTCCTCAAATAGTCATGTAACACCTATTATGTCCAGTCCTTGCGCAGGGCTCTGAAGATACAGTGGTGGGTAAATATACCTGAAAAGGCTGCTGGCCTGTCTAGAATGGGCCACTCAGTAGAGGGTGGGCATGTCAGCTACCATCACTTGGAAGGAGAACTATCTATCAGATTTGGGTTCAAAAAGAATATAGCCAAACACTTGCTTGGGGTAGAAATATGAACCCTAAGACAGTCTGTGTGGGGCAGTGTGAAGGTAGGAAGGGCGTTTTCAAAAAAAGGCAGCTCCTTCTCTAGGTTACATGATCAGAAAAGGGATCCTAGAGGATGTGGCCTGGGAGCTAAGGTTATAATATTTGATAAAGAGTACTAGATAAGAACGCTAGCTCAGGTATAATTTAGTCTTCAATGGATTCTTCATCCAGTCACCCAAAGTATGTATTTATTTTTCCCAAAGTATTTTTTGAGCACCTACTTTGTGCTTTTCTGTGTATAACAGCCAGCAGGGGACCCAGATAGTTAAAATAATTTTTCCAGGTCACCCAGATGGAAAAGGCCAAAGCTAGGGTTAGAACTCAGGTCTCCCAACTCATTAGTGAGAGAATTCCCTGTAGCTAGGTTTCTACGCTTTATTCAAATGTCACCTCAGAGAGTCTTTCCTGACCCTTTCATCTAATATAACTCCCATCTGTCATTACGCCCTTATTCTACTACACTTTTCTTCACACCGATCAGTACCTGACATTATACAACACCTCCCCCTTTTCAAATCGTCTTTTTCCCAAAATAAAATGCCAGCGTGATGAGGGCAGGGACATCGTCCCTGAGTGGTCCTTGGCACGACAGCTGAAGAAGGCGTGTCGTCTCCCTCCACGGGGTCTGGTGCCCAGGGGATGCACTTTGCTTGCAGAATGTGGTCTCCGCACTCCAGCGTGGAGCCCCGCCCGCGTCCCCAGCGTCTGACTCAGACCTTCACGGCCTCGCTCCGGGGCTCCTGCCTCCTGAGCCCTCCTCTTACCCCTGGGCCTGGGCTCATGAGTTCTCCCCACCTAACAGGATGGCTCCTCCCTTCTTAGCTAGACAAATTCCTCTTCATTCATCACAGACCTACTCAGATGGTATAATTTCTCTCACCCAAGAAGTAGCAGTTGCTCTGTCATTTGTGCTCCCCAAGAAGCTGCATACCTTCCTGATAGTAACGATTACCTTTCATGCAGTCATTCACTGCACAAATATTGAGTGCGCATCACGTAGTGGGCACAATAGTCTTATTTTCTTAACCACTCGTCCCCTTAGACTAAACTGAGGAATCTTTGAACATGGGGATCCAGTTCCATCTCTTCTTGTGTCCCGCTAGAATCTTGCACAGGGTTGCACCCATTTCTCTTTTCTGCTTCCCCGACTTTCACTTAACCTACTAAGACTTAGGGTGTTCACAGTCTTCTCTGAAAAAGATTAGATGCTTCTGAAGGGCGCTGGAGAGCTCTAAGAGCCCTGTGAATCGTTTGGCGTTTCACCAGCCGCCAGCATCCTGAGGCAGAGCCGCCATCTTGCATCTCCACAGCTACCACAGAGAAGGAGGCCCAGGACGCGCTCAGTGCCGCCTCACGGGTGGTGAGCTCAGGGTCTTAGCTCTTCCATAGCTGTGCAGGCTGGAGAAAGAAGAGCCGGCTGGACGGTCCCTCCTCGGGTTTGACGGCTCCCCCCTCAGCCTGGCCAAGAGGCCGAGGCGGGGCCTGCTTTCCAAGGTGAAGGAGCGGAATCAACTACTGCCTGTTCCTGCTGTCCCAGTAGCACCGGGGGTAAAACAGCTTGGATAATAGGCCTCGGGCCGCCTCCTTTCATCTGCAGATTAATGCGGCCCGGACGTTTATCACCTTCTTAGCCAGGAAGGGCTTTCATCAGGCTCAGCTAACAGCTCGCAGTAGCCTCTGAAAGGACTTGGCACCTTGTCTTGAAGCCACAGGCTGCAGCGGCACCGAGTCACATCCATGACAATCCCCGTGAGGATATCCCTGCTTGTCAGAAAGGATAGTTCCTGCAGCGCAGGGCAAGATCAGTTTAATCAGTCAACTGCCTCCTCGGCACTGGAGGGGGGGTCCTCGGCCAAGCGGGCCCCTCTGTGAGTAGAATCCCTTTGAACGTTTTGCTGTTTGACAAATTCCCTTTTGCAAAGCAGTGAAGCAGAACTTGTCTAGTGGGGATTGTGTCTAAACTTGCTCAGCATTATTCTGTGCCAAGACCCTAAAAGGGACAGGCTGACCTCCCAACATGGCAAAAACTGCTCGTATATTTAGAATTCTCTAATCCAAAACCTAGTGAAAGGATTCTATAGTTCGTCATAACTTAACATCTTTTCACCTAGGGCTCAGCAGTCCCCTGCCTTTCAGCTGGGGACAGTCTGAGAGGGTTGACCTTCTAAATGCTTTGAAATGCTCTGAAAACGAGAAGGGGCAATTACCAAACACCCCCGTGAAGGGAGATTACAAGTCCTTTTTTTATTTTCCAATTCGAGGGCCCCGCGACTTCGCGGCCGGGACAGTTCAGCGGGAGGTGACAGGGCTCAGAGCCCCGGGGCTGCACCCCGGAGCAGCCCAAAGCACCTTTTCTTAGCAAAGGCAGTGGTCTGACGATTGTCCTGATCCTGCTTTTCTCCTTCCCACAAACGGTACTTTTATGGGTTCCCTCCTCTCTCCACTTTAGGTTACGTTTTCAGAATAAACGACCTCTTGAGGGACATATTTTTATGTCTGAATTTATCATTTCTCAGTTTTATTTGCCAAATCCACTGTTGATCTGCAGACGGTGTCTTTAAAATGTGCCCCGCTATAATCTGTATAATTCGAAGGGAAGATTATCATCTCTAGTTTACACATAAAGAGAAAAGGTGTCACTAAAAAGGGCACTAAAGATTGCCTGTAGGCTCACACCGTTTCGAAAGTCTGCTGTGCAAAACATTAAGTGAATCTTGGGAGAAGTGAACTGACATGTTGAAGGCCACACACTTTGCTAATACTTCAGGTTCTTCAGAGATGCCCCACCAAAAAGTGAGAGGCAGGACTTTCCTCACCTATTTATAGATAAAGAGCTTATGGAAGCGGGCAAACTTATCCAAAGTCCACATTCAGTAAGCAGCAGGGCCAGGATTCGAACCCAGTGCTAAACTAACTCCGAAGCTTCCTTGCTCTCTCCTTCAGGCTTCTCTGGCCAGGAGCTACGGCTTCATGCTCCCTGTTGAGCCAAGTCCCCGGCACTTTTAAAGACGCCACTCTTCGGAGAGATGCAATCCCCTCTACTGATCTGATTTGTAGAAACTGGCTACCAAATATGAAGATTCAGAGTCCCGCTTTGTTTTCTGAAGTAGTATTGCAAACATTCAAGAAATTATCACAAAATTTACTTGAATTTTCAGAGTTAAAAAATAACCATTTCCAAGTCAACGTGGGTAGGATGGAGGATGTCGGTGTGAGGAGAGAGCTGGATGCGGGGACAGGTCGAGTACCAAATCGCCCCAAGCTTTATCCTCTTCCTTCAGAACTCCACCCGTGGGTGCGAGCAGAGCTTGGGACGGACGCTGGGGGAGCATTTGTTAGGGACATCTCCTTCTTAGCGCCCTTTCTGATTTGCATTGCCTTTGCACAGGGTGCCAGGCATGTTAAGTATTTTATTTTTAAAGATTTATTTTTATCTATTTCTCTCCCCTTCCCGGCCCTCCCCGCCACCCCTGCTGTCTGCTCTCTGTGTCCATTCACTGTGTTCTTCTGATCCTTTTGTATTCTTGTCAGTGGCACCGGGAATCTGTGTCTCTTTTTGTTGCGTCATCTTGCGGCATCAGCTCTCCTTGTGTGTGGTGCCACTCCTGGGCAGGTTGTGCTTTCTTTCATGTGGGGCGGCTTTCCTTGAGGGGCGCACTCCTTGCGCGTGGGGCTCCCCTACGCGGGGGACACCCCTGCGAGGCAAGGCACTCCTTGCACGCATCAGCACTACGCATGGGCCAGCTCCACACGGGTCAAGGAGGCCCGGGGTTTGAACCCTGAACCTCCTATGTGGTAGGCGGATGCTCTATCATTTGAGTCAAATCTGCTTCCCTTAAGTACATTTTAAAAATAACCTTGAAGGCAAGGCAGTGAAGTAAAGCAACATGTTGGCAGTCGCTCTGTTTGCACCAGGATCTCCTCCCACTTCTACCGCTCCCTCCCTCGAGCAGGTTCCTGGCACCGCCTTCTAACCGAGCTCCTGCTCCAGAGCACGCCCTGCCCTGCACAGTCCACACGACAGCCAGCAGGCCCAACACGAGCCACAGCCCAGCAGGCCCCGGTGACAAGCTTCCCACGCAGCGCGTGGCGCTCAGTGGCTGAGCAAACCAAAGGAGGAAAGCTTCCCGTGACTTCTCATCTCGCTCCAAGATCCACACTGAGTCCACAAGGCCCTGCGGTGGACCTTGCCTGTTCCCCGCCGTGACCTTCTCTTCCCCTCTCCTGCCCACGTGCCTCGCTCCCGCTCCACGGCTTTCTTTCCTGTCCTCCCACAGGCCGAGCTTGCTGCTCCTGCTGGCTCTTCTCCCTGCCTGGCCAGCTCCCGGGTCTCCTCCTCGCCAGGCAGGCCTCCGCCCTGCCCGGAGCACTTCTGGACTGTGCTCCCACCCCACCCCTCTCACCCACTTTCCTCTCTCCCTGCGTTATTTTCTCTACAAATTACTGCATTGCACCTGCTATTACTAGAGTAACAGCACAGGAAAAGAGACTTTGTCTTGTTTGCTGCATCCCCAGAGCTTTTAACAGAGCCTGGCATGTAATATGCCCTTGATATTTGTTGAATGAATGAATGACACAAACCTTTGAACCCAAATCTGTCTTGAGGCCAAAGCCCATGATCTGACCATCAGCACACTGAGGTTTTTTTTTTTTTTAACATGCTGCAATTTTAAATGGAATTCTTAGTATCCACTCAGTCCTGGGCCAGGCTTGGTGCAGAGTTCACAGGCTCTGGTTTCCCAAACTATAACTGACTGTGGTGCCACACTCACTTGTTTTTGAGATCAACTCTACAGCCCCGTGCTGGAGAAGGGAGTGGTCAGCGAGGACCCAGGGGTCCTAGGGACGTGTAACTTGACACAGCCTTCACCAGTGGATGCAACTTGGGGTGGGGAGGGGAGGCTGTCAGGTTCTTACATAAAACTTAACTTAGTCTGGTGAGTTTATCTAGAAAAGAGTCTACTAAGTTTTAGGACATTCCAGCCTGAGGCCACTTGTTAGAACCTTCTGCTGGAAAAAACTCCCTGGCCCATTAATACAAGTAGTTACAGGCCAGCGAGGGAGGAGAAAGGGGAAACCAAGGCAGTGGGGATCCCTGTTTCCAACTGAGGATGCTGGTGATCTCGGGGAGGGTGGGTGGTGAGGGGCCCGGAACCTGGCTCACAACGGGGTTCAAATCATGATGGCTCTTGTCCTTAATCTAAAGCCATTCCCATGTGTGTGTGGGCCCATTGGAAACAGGGCCTCTCCAAGGGGTGATTTTTAGTTAAGCACCAGGATGGGCCTAAATCCTGTCACTGGTGGCCCCGTAGAGATGGCCACAGGAGAGGCAGGAAGCCACGGAACCTGGAGGAGAAAGGGAAGGGCCTCACCGCGTGGTGGACAGGCCACGGGATCTCGAGGCTCGCGGCCACCGGCGCCAGGAGGCCACGGGATCTCGAGGCCGCAGTCCTCCAGGTGAGGCATCGCCTCGCGGATACCTGGATTTGGGACATCCCTTAGACTCATAGCCGTGAGCTAGTCAATTTCCATCGTTGAAGCCACACCCTTGCGTGGTGTTTGTCTTAGGTGGGCAGTGTGGACAGCTACCTTGGCCTGGAAAGTCTCCTTTGTGAATTCCACCCTTTTTTTGAAAACACACCCCTGACATGGGGGGCTCATGGCAAAAGGCCATCTCCTGGGGTAAGAGGTTAGGGCAAAGCTGCTCTGCAGCATCATGTGTGTCCAGGTTATGGGACTGCCCGATCCTGGGTCATCCAGGAATTCCACAGAGGGCCGTGGCTTCAGTCATCTGCTCCTCAGACACCCCCACCTCCACCCATGGCTCCCAATAAAGTGCTGAGCAGGTGATCCCCGAAGACGAGGTCACCAGCTGATGAGGATGACGTACGCTGCACAGGATTAGCAGCCTGTCATCCGTCCCTTCACTCATTCGTTCCTCCACCAAGCAATGCCAAGCAATGTTCCAGCTGCAGGGGCTGTATCCTAAGGAGTTAGACTGTTTCCCTCCCTTGAGGAACTCAAGGTCTATTCCCAGAAAAAGCGCTATGCAGCGAGTTTCTTAACTCTCCCCCACGCTGCCCGGTCTGGGTCGAATGGAAACATCCATCACATGTCCAGGTTTGGGCACAAAAAGTGCCCCAGGAAGGGAAAGCCTTTGCTTAACTCTTTTTTTTTTTTCCTCTCAAGCCCTTCCCAGAAAGGTGATAATGGAAGATTTGGTACCAACTGGGCCAGAGGCAGGGAATTTGCATTTTAAAGTTCGACAGATATTTATGAGCCTTTTGATCTCCTTTCTCTCCTCCACCCTTCCCACCTTTGCCGGCCTCTTCCTCTCCCTCTCTCCCCACCCCCAATTCTTCACCCTGGAACCAGGTATAGAGGGTAGATGACTCCAGGTCTAGAGGCTTCTGGGATATATGCCCTGCTGGGATGTGTTTATAGCCATGGAGCTCCTATTTATACAACACCAGCTACCATCAGGTTCTTTCTAATTCCTGATCCTTACAGCCTCCCTGCTTGTTTCATGTTATTTATCTTAATTTTTAGGAAGAGGAGAAAAGGGAGGCTGGGAGAGCTTCAATAACCTGCCCCAAATCACTGATCTGAAGTGGTAGAGACAGAAATAAAACCCAGCTCCGGGGGCCTCTGAAGCCCTGATGAACTTTTCGAGTCAGACTGAGCGGGAGGCAAGGCTGGGTGTTGTGGCCTCTCAGCTAAGAGGCTTCTTGGAAGAGCTTACCCTGCATTCCAGAGCCCTTGCTGGGGCTCTTCTGGAAATGGCCCAATAAATGTCACAGTTTGATTTACTTGAGGACAAGCTCACAGCTGTCCCTCCCTCCGCACTCTTCGAAGGCTCTGACGTTTTCCCTTCCTTCTGCTCGGTCTTGCACACAGATGCTGCGACCCAGCAGCTGCTTGTCTTGGTTTGGAACCGGGGTCTGCAGCCCCGTGGGATCTGAACAGCGCTTCTCTCTGAACCAGAAAGTGCAGTGGAAACAGGCCTGTATATTTTTGCAGCTGGAAGGGATTCTGAAAAAGGATCTAGGAAAGTGAGGCTCAGAGAATGACTTAGGCAAGGCAGCTGGAGCCAGAGCGAGGAGAACCCAGTGTGTTTGCCATGTTAGAAGATAAAGGAAAGAAGCCACAGTGAGGAATTCCTCAGTGTGCCACGCGCTTTGTCTCACTGAACCTCCACTGCCAGCCAGAGGGGCACCATTTCTTATTAGCCCTCTTCTGCAGCTGGTCCTGGATCACATTAATACCTACTTGGGCTCTACCATGTGTACCTCGGGTGATTCCACATCACAGGCCCGTCCCACCGCGTATGGTGGGGGACAGCGAGGAGCACAGCCAGTTCCTCGCTGAGGGGACTGCTCTGCCTCTGAAGAAGCCCACAGAACCACGGGAGGGATTCAGTCTGTAGCCCAAAGTCATCTGGCAGTCACCAACCCCTGCCCCGGGAACCACCTGCTGGCAGGGCACACTTGCCAACTAGCAGCCTCTCGCCAGATTTTGAGACTGAGTCAAAAGATTTTGCAAGTTCCCATCTTCTTCGGAAATCCATCCCCCTTCCTAAAAGACGGGGCCTTGGAACTGCCAGATGGGGAGCTGTAAGGCAGTCGCCGCTGGTTGCTGAGCCTTCCCTGTTGAGGTTGAGAGATCAGGTTCAAAGCTCAAACCACGGCTTCCCCACCCCTGGCCACCATCCTATTCCCCAGTCCCCATCCCATCCCCAATCCAGGGCAGGACGGCCTCTCCCTTCCCCGGAATGGGTCTTTCTGAAAGCCTCTGGACTGGGCCAAGCTGGAAGCCCGACTGGGAGCCTGAGGCATCTGTCTGTCCTCTCCGTCCCAATCTCAACCTCACAGCAAGGTTCCTTTCCAGGAACAAGAGCTGCAGAAGCAGAAATCACCCCTCTTTAGCACCCAGGGCAGATATTGGTGGGAACTGGGCTGCTCCTATAGGAGCTGTCCTCTGAACGGACCCCTGCCAGCTCTGCAGCGGAGGGTCCCAGCATTTAGAACAGCGCGGAAAGGAAGGGATGCTGGTCAAGTCTGTACATCTCACCCGGCAAGCCCTGGCCCACCCTCAACTGCTCAAGGGACAATTCCCACCATTTCTACCAGGACGTCTTCTTTGCCCATCCTCCCAGTCTCCTCAGGAATGAGGTATCCCCACACTTAACTATCTTGAAAGAGTTGTGCCTCGAGGGACCCCTTTGAACTCCCTACCTAAGGAAACTTTTCTTAATCTTCCCCTCCCTCCTGAGATGGCTCCCTCATCTGCTCATTGTTTTGCTTGTGTCTGCTCATTGACTATCTGCTTGTTGTGTCTGTTTGTTGTGTCCACTTATCTTCTCTTTAGGAGGCACTGGGAACTGAACCTGGAACCTCCAATGAGGTAGGCGGACACCCAACTGCTTGAGCCACATTTGCTTTTCTCAATCTTGATATTCCCGGTTCAGGAGCAAATAATTGACTCTAATGAGAGTGTCACTAAAGATCCCTTCTGGGCATTGTTTGCAAGCTTGCCAGTGATGACATTTTCTTTTCTTTAAAAAGCACTCATCATTTTTAAAATCCATCCCTCTGGTAGCTTTTGGCCTTTTTTGAGTTACACAAAGCCTTAAAACCTTATGAAATCCATAGAGCTCTTTCCTGGTAAAATGCACCTGGGCACAATGATTTTTGCATGCCATGTGTGACACCCTGAAGCCCATTCCACATCCCTCTCACATTAAGAACCTCTCCTCTCTGTAAATTGTATTTTTAAAAAAATATATACATCACACACACACAAATGTTACATTAAAAAATATAAGAGGTTCTCAAATACGATTTACAAAAAGGATGGGGTGGGGGGGGTGGGAAGTGGGGCATATGGGAACCTCTTATGTTTTTTATGTTTTTTTTATGTTTTTTAATGCAACCTTCTTTGTGATCTATTAACTTTAATTTAAAAAGTGGATGTGCCACAATGATGGAAGAGGTTGTTGATGTGCAAAGGGTGGGGTGGGTGGGGTGGGGGGTATACGGGGACCTCATATTTTTTTAATGTAACATTTAAAAGAAAATAAGGGGGAAAAAAGGAGAAAATGGTGTAAAATAATAATAATAATAAAAACTTTCATTAACTAAAAAAAAAAAAAAAGAACCTCTGCCCTTGACACAATTCCCCGGGCATCCCCGGTATGTACGTGGGCTTCTGGTACGTTATAGATACAGTACTTGGGAAACGTGTTTCATGCTGAATGGACTAACGACCCTGAAAGCCAGAAGTTTGCTGATTCTCACAAAGCCAGCTTGTTGATACCCTGCGAAGGAGGTAGTTGCTCTTCTCTCCCAACAGGGATGGCTTTGAGTGAGACCTTAGTGGAGAAACAAGAGGGTGTAGGGGACAAAGCCAGAAAGGAAGACATCCTGGGACGGCATGTGCTGGATCAAATGCCGGGTGGGTGATCCCGGGGTGTACAAACCTCTAAACCAATAGCTGCCAAACGTAGCCTTCCTAGGACTCAGCTGGAGAGTCTGTTATGAAGCAAATTACCCCCCCCCCCATCGATTCTGATTTGGTCATTAGAATACAATTAGAGAATCATTGCCACCGATCAGAGAGAGGTGAGGGGCCCTGGAGAAAGAAACGGAGAGGAGGAAAATCAGAGAGCTTTGAGGCACCGATCAGTCCTGTAGCACTGTCAGAAGAACAAATCTCTTTCCTCTCTCCCTCCTACCTCACTCTCTCTCTCACACACACATCGCGCCCTCCTCTTTTGACTCCACTGTGGCTGTAAAGTGCTTTTGAAAGCAGTCACTTTACGGAGTGGGGAAGTGATCAGCTATTTGCCTGTAGAGGTTTCCTTCTTGTGACAGTATTACTTCTGCTTCAGGCCTGTCCTTGCCTGGGAAGGGACCACTTGCAACAACTGAGGCAGCAACTGAAGCTGGAACCAGCTCACAAAATGTGGAGGTGGGAAGGCCAGCCCCTGCGAGGTGAGCTAGGTTTATTTTTAATTTTTTAAAATGCAGTTTTATTGAGATACATTCGCATACCATGCAACCCATCCAAAGTATATAATCACTGGCTTTTAGTATAATCAGAGTTGTGCATTCATCACTGCAATCAATTTTGGAACATTTTCATTACTCCATAAAGAAACACCCGTGTCCCTAGATGCTTCTCGGTAATTCTCTTTAAAGGACGTACCACAAGAATGACGGTCTCACAGCTACTCCTAGTTTACGGATTACAGAAAGGCTGGCCTCCTCGGAGGCCGAAAGATAACCAAACTGCACCGAGTTTTTCCCAGTGCAGTTCCCCAGACTGGGACTGGATAGGCTGTGGAAGGCTATGGAAGCTGTGGAAGGCTATGGAAGGCTGTCGAAGGCTGTAGAAGGCTGTGACAGGCTGTGGAGGCTGTGGAAGGCTGTGGAAAGCTGTGGAAGGCTATGGAAGGCTGTGGAGGGCTGTGGAAGGCTGTGGAGGGCTGTGGAAGGCTGTGACAGGCTGTGGAGGCTGTGGAAGGCTGTGGAAGGCAATGGAAACTGGAAGGCTGTGGAGGCTGTGGAAGGTTGTAGAGGCTGTGGAAGGCTGTGGAGCCTGTGGAAGCTGTGGAAGCTGTGGAGGCTGTGGAGGCTGTGGAAGGCTGTGGAGGCTGTGGAAGGTTGTAGAGGCTGTGAAAGGCTGTGGAGCCTGTGGAAGCTGTGGAAGCTATGGAGGCTGTGGAGGCTGTGGAAGGCTGTGGAGGCTGTGGAAGGCTTTGGAAGGTTGTGGAAGCTATGGAAGAGTGTGGAAGCTGTGGAAGGCTGTGGACACTGTGGGAGGCTCACCCGAGGAATTCTGTGAAACCCACAGGCCTGGGCCTCACACCTGTGAGTTTTGGCTCATTAGGTTTGGGCCGGGACCCAAGAAACTATACTTCAAAAAAAAAAAAAAAAAAAAACTCCCAGGTAGCTCTGACGGGCAATCAGACTTTGAAACCTCAGGGGGAGTCAAGCGCCATAAAATCAGTGTTGGTTCTCCAGCTGGCTGAGGACAAAATTCCCACCCAGGATCTAGGCTTTCCTGCTCCAGACCTTTTCCCCACAAGCCTGTTTCAAGACCTGGTTCTGATGTCACTTTTTTCCCGGAAGCCTTCTGGATCCCCTGACTGAAATGTCTGTCTCCCTTCTCTCTCCTTCCATAGCACATTTACAATGTCTGTATAGCATTTTATAGTATCATCCCTCTCCTCACGTGACGGTTATTTACCCACAGCTCTATCCACTAGAAATACAATGCCAGCCATGTATATAATCTTCAATTTTCTAGTAGCCACATTAAAAAATATAAAATAAAAGTCAACAGGTGACATGAATTTTAATAACACATTTGACTTGACTCAATATATCCAAAATGCTATTATTTCGATGGGTAACCAATATAAAAAGGAGTAAGGCTTCTACATTTTTAATTCATAGGAAGTATTTGAAATCTGGTGTGTATTGTACATTTGTCGCACACCTTGGCATTGACTAGCCACATTTCCAGGGCTCAGCGGCCACGTGTGGCCGGGCCCTGCTGTCCTGGACAGCTCCACACTGGGCTGTGGGCAGGTCTTTAAATTTCACCCGTGGGACCTCAGGCTGAGCTCAGCCTCTGCCCAGTATAGGTGCTTAGTAAGTATTTGTCTGAATTGATTAAAATGCAAGTTCCTCCATGAGAGAGAGCCCTTTAGTGTTTTTTGCTTGGTCAGTTGATTGTTTTCAGGTACAGCATCTCGGTGGACTCGAGTGGGTGACAGATACACCACCTCAAGGAAAGGAGAAGCCCTCCAGGGCAGGTTTCATCTGAGCGGAGCGGGGGAGCCTGGAGACGCAGGGTGTTGCGGGCAGCAGGAAGAGGCAGTGAGCTGAAGGGGCAGTAGCAGTGACTTGTCCATCATTGTGACTTGTCCGCATTGGACCACCGCGACGGCATCTGATCAGAGCAGATCGGAGGAGGTGGCGGCTCGGAACCCGGCTTCATGCTCCCCCATGCAGGACCTGACGGATGTCTGCGGCGGAAGCACTCCACGGGCTGTAATGTGAAGTCGCTAAAGAAAAGCTGCAGCAAAAACTGTTCTGCGAGAACGTCTTCCTAACACAGTCCAGACCCTGGCCAGGGCCTTCCCAGGAGAGATCTTTCGTGCTCCTCATAATTCAGCCACGGTTGGTTCAATGAAGAGAAGGGGCTATCACTTTTGTCAATAAAGAATTGCCTCCTTGGGAGTTCCCACCAACTTCTGAGGCTACCTTTCCTAGAAAGACGCCTCCTGAGGAATTCAGAGGTCTAGCCCCTTTCTCCTGTGCCCTCTGAGGTCAAGTACTCAATGCACAGAGGTCCAGGGGACTGGGGTCTGGAGCTCTCTGAGTTTGGTGGTCACTAGTAGTTTGATAAATTTCAGCCAAGCACCCACGGGGGGCCAAATCCTGGGATGGATCACTGTATCTCACGCAAGGCCTCAGTGGACGGTGGAAAGAGCTCAGCCTCTGGGCAGCGACAGCACATTCTCCAACACTAACCCGTCACTTCATTTAGAGCATCTGTTGCGTTAAGGCTCTTCCCTTGCACACTTCCCGAAAGGGCTTGAGGGTGGCTCGTGCAAGGCACTGAAGCAAACGGTAAGGACTTGGACCACTAGTAGGTGACCTCCAGCATGGCACCTTACCTCCTTAAGCCACAGCTTCCTCAACTGGAAGATACGGGCAGTAACAGGACCCACCCTCCAGGGTTATGTGATGATCAAACTGTAGATAAAGTGCCCTCAAAATGCATGGGAAGTGCTCCACAAAAGCTCATAACAATTAGAAAATTAAACACAAAATAAAATGGGGTGGTTTAACGTAGAAACAGCAGTAGATATTTTCAAACAGGCAGATGCTGACTATATGTGCACAGCAAGTGATGGACAACAGAGGGAGATGAGAAGAAAGACCATTCTGCCCATCGCCAGCTCATGGCCTGGTTGGGGAAACTATAACATCGTAGGAAAATCTTGTACTGGGCTGGGTAGCCCCAGCTCAGAGCCTAATGGCAGACACCGAGGGGTTGCCTGGTAGAACAGGCCTTAAAGAATCATCAGGAGCCAGGTAAGCAGTAGGAAGGGACCACTCACCTTGGTCAGAAAACGTCCATGCGTCAAGGCTCAGCCATGGGTATGAACAGCCCAACCTCCAGGGGCAGTGATAAGGGTACATCCAGACTGGAGGGAGAGAGGAAGGTGGGAAGGAATGGGGAGACTCAGGGACTGGGGAGATGGGCACTAACAGCATCAAAAAGGAAAACAGAGCAGACTCACCAGCAGGCACAGTCCCTGCAGCCCAGGTGACATCCGCAAGAGCCATAAAATGGCAACAATTTGTATTGAGGGGAAGGGGTGGAAAGGTGGGCACGTGTTGCTCCTCACCCAGGCACTCCTGGGGCCAGCTCTGCTCAGGAGTTCGGCTGCGGTGCCCACCACATGTGGCTGCCCTGATTCAAAGTGTCCATTCCCTTCTTAGGAATGTCTGGGGACAGCTATTTTAACACTTACCTTCTCTGCCTGGCTTCTCTCTCCCACTCCGCACAGCTGGCCTTCTCGTGAAGGATGGCTGGATTATCCCTTGGGGACATTTTGAGCTCTGGGCAGCGAGAGCACTGGGCTCATGCATCTGGGCACAGTGGCCCTGGCAGGATTGCCTCTCCTCTTGCTCTTAGAACCCACCTCCCGGCAACAGTTGTCGGGCCGCTGCCGGCCACAGCTGCAACAATGGGCCATCGTTTGAGCGTGGACGACAGACTCAGCCCCGAGGGGCAGCTGCTCCGTAGAGCCCCCAGGTCCCACCACAAGGACAGCCTTTCTCCAAGCAGCCACAGCTCCAGGTTTTCTAGGAGGATCACCTTCTCACAGTGGCAGGGTCTTGTAGTTGTGCCACTAAGTAGTAGCATCACCTGAGGCGGGCACCCAAGTCCTCCTTGCCCTTGGTTTCCTCAGGCCTCTAATGGAGAGAACGTTTCTCATCTCGTGAGGCTGTGGTGAAGCTCCAGAGACTTGCTAGAGCTGAAAATCTCTTACAAGCTGTACAGCAACGTTCCTATATTATTATTGAGGTCCTTCTCCCCGAGCCTGGTGAAATCATTTCCGATCAATATAGAACATCACGAGAAACGGACTTTGGCCCAGTGGTTAGGGCGTCCATCTACCACATGGGAGGTCTGTGGTTCAAACCCCGGGCCTCCTTGACCCGTGTGGAGCTGGCCCATGCGCAGTGCTGATGCGTGCAAGGAGTGCTGCGCCACGCAGCGGTGTCACCCACGTAGGGGAGCCCCACGCGCAAGGAGTGCACCCATAAGGAGAGCCGCCCAGCGTGAAAGAAAGTGCAGCCTGCCCAGGAATGGCGCCGCCCACACTTCCCGTGCTGCTGACGACAACAGAAGCGGACAAAGAAACAAGACGCAGCAAATAGACACAGAGAACAGACAACCGGGGGAGGGGGGGAATTAAACAAATAAATAAATCTTTAAAAAATATATATATATAGAACATCACAATAAAATTCCAAAATGGGTTTCCCAGATTAATGGTCAGGTGAATGAGGACTTGGGGAGGCAGAGGGGCTTTCTAGGGCAGACACTAGGCCGTGGTTGGGACTGGTGGGATTTGAGAGGTCAGGGGACACAGAGGGAAACTGCCCGGGGGAAAAGGGAGAGAGGAGGAAACCTGGTCTAGAGACAGTGAAGAGCCAGCCTGCAATGGGGGCCGGGGCGTGTAAAGCTGGGAGGGTAGAGGGTCAGACCCGGCCAGCCCTACCCAGGGGGCAGAGACGTGGTCAGGTGGGGAGGGCCAGTTGGTTTCCCTCCCTCTTGGTTAAGTGTGTGGAGTGGGTGTGTACGACTCAGTGTGTATGACTCGTGGGTGTGTGCAATTCACAGGTGTGTATGACTCATGGGTGTGTATGACCAAGACCCAGTTCTGGGCGCAGGCCCCAATCAGTACCGACATCCAGGTTGCGCCAGCCCAGGGAGGGTCAGCACGTCCTCTCCAGATCGACGCATTGGAGGCCACTGGCCTGACCATAGATCCCACAGTGAAGCCAGCTGCACAGCA
The DNA here is from genome assembly GCF_030445035.2 of Dasypus novemcinctus. NCBI lineage: Eukaryota > Metazoa > Chordata > Mammalia > Cingulata > Dasypodidae > Dasypus > Dasypus novemcinctus. The sequence goes on from NC_080697.1 coordinate 7,829,795, forward strand.
GGTGTAGCCAGCAGGAGCATTCTAGGGTGTGCTACTTTGCTTACGGCCTGTCCGAGAGCAAGTTGTATGGGCCTTGGAAAGGCCACCCTGCTCCAAGGTGCAAGAGGCTGAGCTGGGCAGCCTGGGGGCACTTATGCCCACCACATCCCCCGCCTCCTACTCTTGACGGAGCTGTGGGCTTTGGCACGCCCACTGATGAGGGTACATGGGTGAGGTTCGATTATTCTGAAAAAGGCAAGGAATTTAAAGGTCTAAGAGCATTTAGTCCATTCCCTGTCTCTCGTGGTTTCTTTGCTGTTCAAAGGTCAATACAAGTGGGCTGGGCCTGGGAAGTGCTCCTGCCATCTTGTGCCCTAGGGGTCACTCATCTGTGAAAGTCTGAGGCTCCTTACCATGAAAAAAGGAGAGGACCCTGGGAGCCCTGCTTTAAGAAGCAATTGTGTTCATGTTGTATTTGCTGCAGCTGATGTACAGATATTGAATCATAGCTACCAAGCATGGTTCCATTTTGGTTTTCATTATGGTTTATATAAAGATCATTGCTGAGCAAGGGGGAAAAGGGTTTGATGTTGGATATATAGGAGTCCCCTCTATTGTATAGGTGAGTTTACTATGATTTAAAACTTTTTTGAAGACAAAATTAAAAACAAAAAAAAGGATATGGACACTGAGGAATGAATGAAAGAGATTGTCTTGCCACTGTACATACAAGGCAACACCTGTTACAGTGATGAAAGGCAAAATATCAAAAACAAAGTTTTATGATATTTTTCATTTTTTAATACACCATTTTTTACTTTATTTTAGTTTTTCTAAATTAGTATTATTCTATTTCTAATCTTTAAACTTATCATTACTATTTCATTTACCCACTAATTGAATTTTGGAATATATTAGGCTTCATTTTTGAAGAAGTTTTGGACCACAGAAGGGTTCGACTATGGCAGGGGAGGAATACTGGTGTGGGGTTTCATTGATGGGTGACACATCGTTGGGAGGGAGTTCTCCAAGGCATGCATATAGGGTACATAAAAATGTTGAAATATTCATTGGGTATTTTCATAGTAGTTACAGTTACAAACGACAACTGGGGGAGTGCTGAGTTCCTAGCCAGGGGAGTTCTGTCACATCCTCCAATGGAAAAGCAACAATCCCCCAAGTGCAAGGGCAAAGACCATTGAAGAAGGGTGGTCCAATGATGAGCCCTTGAAACTGATGACTATGCTTATGAGCCTATGTGCCTGAAATTTCAACTAGGCCTAGAGCTGCAGGGTGCCTAAGAGTTACCTCCTGAGAGCCTCCATGTTGCTTAAATGTGGCCACTCTCTAAGACAAACTCAGCATGTAAATGCATTACCTTCCCCCCAGGGTGGGACATGACTCCTGGGGATGAGCCTCCCTGGTGCCGGGGGATTACTTCGAATCACCAGCTGGTGATGCAACTAGAAAAAGACCTTGAAATGGTAAAGACAAATGAGTTTATATGGCTAAGAGACTTCAAAAAGAGTCGGGGCGGCAGACTTGGCCCAGTGGGGTGGTGGACTTTGCCCAGTGGTTAGGGCATCCGTCTACCACATGGGAGGTCCGCAGTTCAAACCCCGGGCCTCCTTGACCCATGTGGAGCTGGCCCATGTGCAGTGCTGATGTGCGCAAGGTGTGCCCTGCCATGCAGGGGTGTCCCCCGTGTAGGGGAGCCCCACGCTCAAGGAATGCGTCCCGTAAGGAGAGCTGCCCAGCACAAAAGAAAGTGCAGCCTGCTCAGGAATGGTGCCTCAGACACGGAGAGCTGACACAACAAGATGATGCAACAAAAAGAAACACAGATTCCCGTGCCACTGACAACAATGGAAGCGGACAAAGAAGACACAGCCAACAGACACAGAGAACAGAGAACAGACAACCGGGGTGGGGGGAGAGGGGAAGGGGAGAGAAATAAATAAATAAATAAATCTTTAAAAAAAAAGAGTCGGGAGGTCATCAGAGGCATTGCACTTATGCACATCTCAGCAGGATCCCAGAAATAGCCAAAGGAGATACAACCCCAGGCACTGCTGCTCCTGAGGGCTATGGAGACACACAGGTTCTATGGTCATGGCAGATGGCTCTGGAGTTCAATGCCTTGTCAGTGGGCCCTACTTTGGAATTTGTGTTCCTGAGTGTGGTGGGGTGGGACTCAGATGTGACCTTTCTACACATGCGTCTTCTGTCACTTTTACTGAACCTGTGGTTGGCGCTGGAGTTGGCGTACACTCAGGAGACTTTAATCTCTGGACTGGCCATGTGCCAGCTGGAGCCTGAGCCACAGCAGACTTGCAACTCCTACTCTCTGGTTCACTGGACTTACCCAGGTCAGCTAACAGAGAGGTGAAGATGGTCAACTACCACACCAGGGAACCAAGAGTGCCTACAACTAAAAGCAGGAGAATCCCATCCATCAGTCATGTGGGACCTAAGTCCCCTTTCAATTTAGAGGTGGAGTGGACATCACCATCCCAGAGTCCACAGGATGGAGGAATAAAATATGGGTTAGAGTGGACTTACTGGTATTCTATTATAGAACTATTATGACTAGCAATGGAAGAAATTGTATCATTGATGTGGAGAAAGTGGCCATGGTCGTTGCTGAGGGCAGGGAGAGGGAAGAAGAGATGTGATGAGGGGGCATTTTCAGGACTTGGAGTTGTCCTGAATGATATTGCAGGGACAGATGCTGACATTATAAATATCCTGCCATAACCCACTGAATTTACTGGGGAGAGTGTAAAGTACAATGTAAACTATAATCCATGCAGTGCAGCAGTGCTACAAAATGTATTCATCAAATGCAATTAATGTACCACAATGATGAAAGACATTGTTGATGTGGGAGGAGAGAAATGGGATGGGGAGGCAGTGGCCACTGGAGGTTCTGAGGGCAGGGAGAAGGAAAACAGGTGTCATATGTGGGTATTTTTGGGACTTGGGAATTGTCCTGAATGACAGTGCAACAAGATACAGGCATTACATATCCTGTCATAACCTACAGAATTGGGTGAGAGAGAGTCTAAACTACAATATAAACTATAATCCATGCTTAGTGGCAATGCTTCAAAATGAATTCTGTTGCAGCGAATGTAGCACACTAATGAAGGATGTTGTTAATGTGGGAAAATGTGGTGGGTGTAGGGAGAGGGGCATATGGAAATCCCCTATTTTTTTTTAAGATTTATTTATTTCTGCCCCCTCTACCTCATTGTCTGCTCTTTGTGTCCATTTGCTGTGTGTTCTTCTGTGTCTGCTTGTCTTCTCTTTAGGTGGCACTGGAAACTGATGCTGGGACCTTCTGGAGTGGGAGAGAAGTGCTCATCTCTTTTGCCACCTCAGGTCCCTGGTCCGCTGTCTCTCTTATTGTCTCTCTTCTGTGTCTTTTTTTGTTGCATCATCTTGCTGCATCAGCTTTCCACTCGGGCCAGCACTCCTGCTCAGGCCAGCTTGCCGTGGGCCAGCTCACCTTCACCAGGAGGCCCTAGGAACTAATCCCTGGACCTCCTATATGGTAGATGGGAGCCCAATCACTTGAGCCACATCTCTTCCTTCCCCTATATTTTTTCTGTAACATTTATTTTATCTAAGCATCTTTAAAAATATACATATATGTGTGTGTGTATATATATATATATATATATATATATTTTTTTTTTTTTAAAGCAACCCAGCCCCTCTCCCCAGGTGCTTCTTGGGGCCAGGGGAGGATGGTTGTGTACGTGCCATGTGCCTCCTTGCACAGCAGCTGATTCGAGGCCCAAGGCGAGCACCAGCCTCCAGAGGACTGAGAAGGACCTGGGCACTGCCAGGGGCAGACAGAGCTGGAGCTCGTCTTCCAGAGCAACAACTTCGCCTCTCTTTCATCTTTCTTTTTTGTGCTCTGCTGAGCCTCCTCCCCATGTCTTTCTACTCCATGCTAGCCAAGCTGTTCTTACGAGGACTGAGCAAACCTGGTCAAATCCTGCATGTAAAAGTCTTTTGTCCTTTTATTTTTATTATTTTAAATGTATATGTATTAACCAGATGCTTTGATTCAACTAGAGGGCAACTGATTTTTGAGACTTTTTTCCATTTATACATGTACTTACTCAGGCAAACTTTACACAGTCACTGCTTTAAAAATTAGTAACTATTTAAAGTTTAGAAAAACATTCAAGGCTGAAACTCCTCCACTGAGCTAAACCCAGGTCCTACTGTCATGGCAGATGGTTCTGGAGTTCAGTGCCTTGCCAGTGGGCCCTAGTTTGGAATTTGTGTCCCTGAGTGTGGTGGGGTGGGACTAAAATATGCATGCTTGTCTATGCATGCTTCTTCTGTCACTTTTACTGGACCTGTGGTTGATGCTGGAGTTGGTATATGCTCAGGAGACTTGAATCTCTGGACTGTCCATGTGCCAGCTGTGTCCATGTGCCTGAGCCTCAGCAGAGTTGCAGCTCCTACTCTTCAGTTCATTGGACTTTACCCAGGTCAGCTAACAGGGAGGTGAGGATGGTCAACCACCACATCAAGGAACCGAGAGAGTCTACAACTGCAAGCAGGAGAATTGCATCTATGAGCCATGTGGGATCTAAGCCCCCTTTCAATTTAGAGGTGGAGTGGACATTGCCAACCCAGGGTCCTCAGGAATAAAATATGGATTAGAGTGAGCTTACTGGATTCTACTATAGAATTATTGTGACTCTAGCAATGGAAGAAAGTATATCATTGATGTGGAGACAGTGGCCACGGGAGTTGCTGAGGGCAGGGAGAGGGAAAAATAGTTGTGATATGGGGACGTTTTCGGGACTTGGAGTTGTCCTCAATGATATTGCAGGGACAGATGCTGGGCATTATATATCCTACCATAACCCACTGAATGGACTGGGAGAGAGTGGAAACTACAGCATAAACTATAATATATGCGGTGTAGCAGGGCTCCAAAATGTGTTCATCAAACTCAATGAATGTACCACACTAATGGAAGAAGTTGTTGATGTGGGAGGAGTGGGCGTGTGGGGTGGGGGGTATATGGAACCTCTTCTATTTTTTTTTTTTTTTTTTAAAGAATTATTTATTTAATATCCCCCCCTCCCCTGGTTGTCTGTTCTTGGTGTCTATTGCTGCGTCTTGTTTCTTTGTCCGCTTCTGTTGTCGTCAGCGGCACGGGAAGTGTGGTGGCGCCATTCCTGGGCAGGCTGCTCTTTCTTTTCATGCTGGGTGGCTTTCCTCACGGGCGCACTCCTTGCGCGTGGGGCTCCCCACGCGGGGGACACCCTTGCGTGGCACGGAACTCCTTGCGCGCATCAGCACTGCGCATGGCCAGCTCCACGTGGGTCAAGGAGGCCCGGGGTTTGAACCACGGACCTCCCATATGGTAGACGGACGCCCTAACCACTGGGCCAAAGTCCGTTTCCCTCTTCTATTTTTTAATGTAACATTTTGTGTGATCTATGTACCTTTTAAAAAAAAGATAATTAAATAAAAATTTTTAAAAATGTAAAAAGAAAAAAAAAGAACACAGCTAGCAAAACTGAGTGCTTACTGTCTGCGAGGCCAGGCGTCATGGGAGTATTTTACCGGCATTAATATGCACAGTTCTGTGAGGTGGGGACTGTTATTGTCCCTTTTTTGCAAATAGGGAAACCGAGACACAGAGAAGTTAAGCTACCTGCTTATGATCACATAGGGAGGGAAGGCTTGCCCCTAAGTACCCTGACTCCAAGTTTATGTACTGGAGCCTGACACCAGCTTGCGCCTGAAGAATCAAGTAAGACAGAGGAAGGAAAGATTACCCACAATTCTGCTTCCAGAGATAGCCGCTCTCAACACTTCCCAGCCATTTTTATGGGAACAAGTTTAATTGAACCAAAATGTTATTTTTATATATCTTACTTAAAAGCTCTAATATCGGATTATATTTCCTGCTAAAAGTATTCTTCATAAGTAAAGTTTTTGTCAGCTACCTAATAACTATCATATGAAGAGGGTATGATTTATTTAAACATTCTTGTTAGCTATTTAGGTTAAGCTGTTCCAACTTCTTATCACCATAAATAATTAAAACTAAAATACTTACCACAAGTAATACAAAGATGAACAATGACTGCAACTTTTAAAAATTCTGCGCAGTGAATTCCTTAGATCCAGGGTACCTTTAAATTTAAAACGCATTTCAGAGACTTAAAAAAAATTTAAACATGTCGCCAGCTTACCCTCCCACAAGTGTCGCATGGGAAGGACCGTTTCCTCACCCTCTTGCCAACTTTGCCAATTTGGGAGGTGAAAAACGGCCTCACATTGCTGGTTTCATTTACATGCCTTTGATTACTAGTGAGGTGAACATTTTCTTCTATGTTTATTAGCCACTCACTTGTATTTCTTCTTTTATGAGCTGTTTATTCACGTCCTTGTTCATTTCCTCAAAGGCAAGCTTGTGTTTTTTCCTTTTCTGCACAAATTCTCTGCAGAGCATCTCACATGCGAGATACATTTTACCGGGATTGTTCTTTGCCCTGTGTCTGATTTCTAGGTGCCAATTAACTTGCAAATATGGAAATCTGAATTAAAAGTGACCGAAAGAACACACCAAGTTTCTGAAAATAAGAGGGTTCATTACCCAGGTACCCTACGAAAGACATTTAGCATTCATTTCAATAACAGGAGTTTTCATATATTAATTAGTGGTGAAAAAGAATAAAGAAGTAACTTTGCACTGGTCTTCTCTTCGGGCTGGAAAAACAGAGGGAAACCTTAGAGAACAGCCTCTCTGCAAATTGCTTTCAACTTTTTTTGACATGGGTATTAAAGTGCCACCCGAAATACCCGTGGTAATAAAGAGTCCAACTTAAAAGGGGGCGAGGTGTAAATGTAACACCTGAGACCCTTCTTCATCTTGCTGGCCAGTTGCTGAAGGGTGAGTTGTGACGCCGTCAGGGTTGCCACCCCTCCCCAGCCGGCGGGGAGCCGCCCGCCCGGCTTCGCGGGCGAGTGTTGCCGTGGTGAGATTTTGGAACCAAGATGAAACTGCCCATATTCCCTTAAATAAGAATAACCCCAACTTTCTACCCTGATGCTCTCCAGGGAGAATTAGCCTCGCTTCCTGTTTTTATTGCCTCCTTGCTGAGGCTTCTCCAGCACACACACCGCCTCCTCTCTCTACCCCGTTCTCTATTCCGCGTGGCTGCCCATTTTGTGCAGATAGGGCGACTGGATTTTGTTTTTCAAATGAACACACAGGCCTTCCTCAGAGATCTTGCCGGTTCTGTCCCAGCCCAATGCAATTAAGCAAATATCACAGTAAAGCGAGTCACACGAATTTTTTTGGTCTCGCAGTGCACGTAAACGTTCTGCTTACACGATGCTTTAGTGTAAGTGTGCAGTAGCATTATGTCTACAAACGCACCCACAGTAATTAAAAAATACTTTGGGGAGTGGATATGGCTCAAGCGCTTGAGCGCCTTGCTTCCCGCGGGGGAGGTCCCCAGTTCAGTCCTCGGTGCCTCCTAAACACAGAAAAACAAGCAAAGCAAACAAACAAAAAACAACTCAGAGAAGCTGATGTAGCTCAGTGGTTGAGTGCTGGCTTCCCACGCATGAGATCCTGGGTTTAATCCCCGGCCCTAGTACCTCCAAAAGAAACAAAACCAAAACTAACAAGATTCCTTGCTGAGAAGTGATACCCATCACCTGCGCCTTCAGCGAGTGGCGACCTTTTAGCTGGTGGAGGGTCTCGCCTCGATGCTGACGGCTGACTGGTCAGGACAGTGGTTGCTGAAAGCGGGGGTGGCTGTGGCGATGTCTTAAAATAAGACAACAGTGAAGTTGCCACCCCAATGGACTCTTCCTTTCATGAAAGATTTCTCTGTAGCATCTGATGCTGTTTGACAGCATTGTACTCACAGTAGAACCTCTTTCATAATTGGAGCCAGTCCTCCCAAACCCTACCACTGTTTTACCACCTAAGTTTATATAATATTCCAAATCCTTCGAGGTCATTTCAGCAATGGTCACGGCATCGTCACCAGGAGTAGATCCATCTAAAGAAACCCCTAATTTTTTTACTCATCAGTAAGAAGCAATTTCTCACCTGTTTAAGTTTTATCATGAGATTGCAATAATTTAATCACTTCTTCAGGCTCCCATTCCAATCCTAGTTCTCTTTGCTATTTCCACCACATCTGCAGTTACTTCCTCCACTGATGTCTTGAACCCCTCAAAGCTATCCAGGAGGGCAGGAATCAACTTCTTCCAAACTCCTGTGAATGTTGGTATTTTATCCTCCTCCCATAAATCACAAATGCTTTTCCTGGCATCTGGAATGGTGAATCCTTTCCACCAGATTTTCTATTTACTTTGCCTAGATCCAGCAGAGGAATCACTGTCCGCGGCAGCTATAGCCTTATGAAATGTGTTTCTTAGATAAGACTTGAAAGTAAAAATGACTCATTGATCTGTAGGCTGCAGAGTGGACGTTGCGTTAGCAAGTGTGAAAGCAACATTCATCTCATTGTCCGTCAGAGCTCTTGGGTGACCAGATGCATTGTCAATGAGCAGTCATATTTTGATAATAATCTTTTTTTTCCCTGAGCAGTAGGTCTCAACAGTGGGCTTCAAATATTCGGTAAACCATGCTGCAAACTGATGTGCTGTCATCCAGCCTTCGCTGTTGCATTTAGAGACACAGGCAGAGTAGATTTAGTGTCATTCTTACAGGCCCTAGGATTTTTGGAATGGTAAATGAACATTGACTTCAACTTCACTTCACCACTTGCATTAGCCCCTAACATCCTTTGAAGCTTTGAAGCCAGGCATTGACTTCTCTTGTCTAGCTAGAAAAGCCCTGGGTGCCATCTTCTTCCGATAGAAGACTGTTCTGTCTACATTGAGGAGTGCAGCCACCTTCCTCAATGACCTTTGCTAGCTCTTCTGGGTAACTTGCTGGAGCTTCTACATCAGCACTTGCTGCTTCACTTTGTCCTTTCATATTATGGAGATGGTTTCTTTCCTTAAACCTCATTAGTCAACCTCCGCTGGCTTCAAACTTTTCTTCTACAGCTTCCTCAGCTCTCTTAGCCTTCCTAGAAGTGAAGAGATAAGGCCTTGCTCTGCATTAGACTTTGGCTTAAAGAGATGTTGTGGTTGGTCTGATCTTTTATCCAGACTGCCAGAACTTCCTCTATGTCAGCAATAAGGCTGTTTCATCCTCTTATGTGTGTGTTCACTGGAGTAGCACTATTAATTTCTTTCAAGAACTTTTCCTTTGCACTCACAACTTGGCTAAATGTTTGGCACAAGAAGCCTTAGCTTTCAGCTTAACTCAACTTACTTTTTTTTTAAAGATTTATTTTTTAAATGTATTCCCCGGCCCCCTTATCGTTTTTGTGCTTGCTGTCTGCTCTCTGTGCCTATTCATTGTGTGCTTATCTTCTTTTTAAGAGGCACTGGGAACTGAACCGGGGACTTCCCATGTGGGAGGGAGGTGCTAAGTTGTTTGAGCCACCTCCACTCTCTACTTGTTGTATCTCTCATTGTGTTTCCTCACTGTGTCTCTTCGTTGCATCATCTCATTGTGTCAGCTCTCCATGCCAGCTTGCTGTCTTATTCATCTTCTTTAGGAGGTACTGGGAACTGAACCCGGACCTCCCATGTGGTAGGCAGACACCCAACTGCTTGAGCCACATCCACTTCCCTTACCTTGACTTTAGACATGTCTTCCTCAATAAGCTTAATCATGTCTAGCTTTTGACTTAAAGTGAGAGACATGTGACTCTTCCTTTCACTTGAACAATAGAAGTCACTATAGGGTTACTAATGGACATAATTTCAGTATTGTCCTGTCTCAGGGAATAGGGAGGCCTGAGGAGAGGGACAGAGATGGTGGTATGCCTAGTTGGTGGAGCAGGCAGAACACATAGCTTTTAACTTTTCTGTCTTATAGGGGCACTGTTAGTGGTGCCCTCAAACAATTACAAATTAGGGAAACGGACTTTGGCCCAGTGGTTAGGGCGTCCGTCTACCATATGGGAGGTCCGCGGTTCAAACCCCGGGCCTCCTTGACCCGTGTGGAGCTGGCCGTGCACAGTGCTGACGCGCGCAAGGAGTGCCGTGCCACGCAAGGGTGTCCCCCGCATGGGGGAGTCCCACGCGCAAGGAGTGCGCCCGTGAGGAAAGCCGCCCAGCGTGAAAAGAAAGAGCAGCCTGCCCAGGAATGGCGCCGCCCACACTTCCTGTGCCGCTGACGACAACAGAAGCGGACAAAGAAACAAGACGCAGCAAATAGACACCAAGAACAGACAACCAGGGGAGGGGGGGAAATTAAATAAATTTAAAAAAAAAAAATTACAAATTAAAAAATGGTATCCCCAAACAAACAACATCAAAGATTGCCGATCCTGTAACAGATGTTATAAAAATGGAAAAGTTTGAAATATTTTGAAAATTACCAAAATGTGACATGGAGACACAAAGTGAGCACTCATTAGAAAAATGGGGGTGGCAGACTCGGCCCAGTGGTTAGGGCGTCCGTCTACCACATGGGAGGTCCATGGTTCAAACCCCGGGCCTCCTTGACCCATGTGCAGCTGGCCTATGCGGAGTGCTGATGCGCGCAAGGAGTGCCGTGCCACGCGGAGGTGTCCCCGCGTAGGGGAGCCCCACGCGCAAGGAGTGCGCCCCGTAAGGAGAGCCGCCCAGCGCGAAGGAAAGTGCAGCCTGCCCAGGAATGGCGCCGCCCACACAGAGAGCTGACACAACCAGATGACGCAACAAAAAGAAACACAGATTCCTGTGCCGCGATTTCAACAAAGAAGATGCAGGAAGTAGACACAGAGAACAGACAACCAGGTGGGGGGTGTGGAGAAATAAATAAATCTTAAAAAAAAAAAAAATTACTCAGCCTATGTCTATACCTACAAAAGTAGAGAACAAAGGCAATAAACTGGATAATTTATTAAAAAAAAAAGAAAAAGAAAAATGGCACCAATGTCGTGTAAAAAATGCAGTATCTGCAAAGCGCAATAAAACAAAGCACAATAGAATGAGGTATGCCTGTGTCGAGTGATGTTTTCAAAAGAGAAGGAGGCTTCTATTCTGATCAGAAGCCTTTGGAACCAGGGAGGCTGCAGATACATGGCTAGTGCAGATGGCTTCCTTTAGAGAAAACCACATAGCCTTGCTTCCGTCCATATTCCTCCAGCAAAGAAAATTCTCCTCGCACTGGACTGTGCAGTGAGCTTTCAATACGTGATCTTCAGCTCAGGTGGCCAAAACGCTTGAGCAAAAAGAAAGTCTTAATGTGTTTGGGAAGAAGGACGCTGCTTTCCTAGTGAAGGGGATAAACATAACCACCTGCTGGGGCGAGCTGAGAGCTGGGAAGTCCACAGGGAATTCTCTTCTCATGCTTTGGACTTTCTACAGTTCAGCACGTTTGTCTCTTGTCTCTAGTCTCTCCTATGAAGCAAGCTCCACAATTCCGTTCCTATTTTTCTGCTATTTTGTCCTTGCTAATTATTTAGCCTATGAGAAGCATCCGTTTCACAGGGCATGATGCTCCCCAGTGTGTTTTTAGGAGGGTTAAAATCCAAGCATTCTTATGACTTCCTGAATTTTTAATGATCCTACCGTGGTAGTAATGTGATGGCAAGGCTGCGAAGAACCCACGGAGGCTTTGCTGAAACTCTCAGTCTTGACAACATCGTTCTGAGACCAAGCCAGGGACGGCAACCTGGATTTGCCCTCACCTGCTCAGGGGCATAAGGAGACTGCCACGGGCACTTGGGTGTTTTAACACAAACACACACACTCACACATGCAAATGCACACATACACACATCCGTGCACACACACACTCACACACACTCTTCAAGAATGACCTCGTTCTGCTGAAGTTAGCTCGGCGCCAGGGCTGCGTGGTGGGATGACAGGGCCAGGGCTTGGGATGCAGTGACAGCCGTTCAAAGCTTGCCTGGCGGGGAGGAGTCTGCGTGGCCGCGGCTGGAAGAAGGGTCCACCAGGTAAGAGTGCACGGCGTGTGCGTGCCCAGAGCAGGCGGGGACCCCAGCGGGCAGAGGCAGCGATTGAAATCAGCCTGCACAAAGCCGGGGCTTTGGGGGACAAGGGCGGGGCCCAAAGTAAGCCAGAGGCAGCAAGGGCCGGCCCTGTGGACACGACTGCGGCTGCTCCTGGGTGTGTCAGCCCGGGAGCGGGCGTGCGGTGATGCTGCTGCCTTGAGAGGAGTAGCCGAGCTTGGGACCTCAGCACCCGAGCCACCTGAGCACCCGAGTGACCTCAGCATCTGAGTCACCTGAGCACCCGAGTGACTTCAGCAGCGAGGGACCTGAGCATTTGAGCCACCTGAGCATTCAAATGACCTCAGCCTCAAGGAACCTCAGAATCCACATCCCCTGAGCTTCCAAGTGACCTCAGCTTGGGAGGAGGAAGAGGGAGGCCTGCCTTGCTGAGTTAACTGAAGATCTCACAAGCTAATGTACGCAAGGTTCCTTATTTTTAGCTCCCGCCACATAGGAAGGTGTTTGTACTCAACCAATGACGTGATTGCTGCTCTATTGACATGGAGACATTTTTATTTAGAAAAGAACAAAAGTGACTTATTAATAATAGAACAAAAAGCTTCTTCCTAAAAATTTCAATGATAAGAAAACACATGTGAAGATCATCCTCACCCGCTGTTTGGTAGTGATCTTTGTGGGGTTCAAGGCCCAGGGAAGTTCTAGAAGGGATGGGTGGAGTGGGGGAGGGGCCAGATGTCTTCTGTTCTGGAAAACAAGCGCAAACCTTGCAAGGTGCAGCGAGGGCCCCTTCCTGACCCCTGTCTCCTCTCTCCTCCCGTGGGATAAAATCACTCCCTGGAGCTGGTGCCCGGCGAGTGCCACGGCCTGCCCAAGTCACGGCTCCCCCGCGGGCCAGGCTGGCGGGGTGGGGCGGCTTCTTTTCTTGGTTTCTTTCGGGGATTGACCCCAGGACCTTCTACGTGCAAAGCAGGTGCTCAGCCTCCGAGCCACACCCGCTCCCCTGCGCGAGTTTTTAACTTCCCTAAGCTGCAGTTTTTTTCTGATGTAAAATGGGGAACAAAAATGGTACTTTCTTTCGAGGACTTCTATAAGATTTCAACGAAATAACCCACATAAAGCACTCAGCAGTAAATGGAATTATTACCGTTATCCTCTTTGGGATCACTGTGGGTATGATCAAGACAGGGAGCCTCTGCAGGCCACACACACGCGCGCGCACACACGCACATACACACAGCACTTGCTGTGCCCGCTCAACAGGGCAGAAAGGAGGCACGCAGATGCTTTTCCTGTGTAGCCATATGATTTAGGGATGAGAAGAGAAAGTCCAAACCCACGCCCTCTTGTTAGCGTGGTACACTCGGGTGCCTGGGGAAGGCTGCCCGCTGACCGGCCTCGACCCTCCAGTGCGCTGGGGTTTGCAGGGACCCAGTCCAGCTCGGAGTCCACCCGGAAGTCGCTCTCACAAGGACGTGGCGATGCCTCCGACCTGCCTCTGGAGGCCTCGGAGCCCATGTTAGAGCCCAGGTTAGAAAGCCTGCCTGCCTCGGGGCTCAGACTGATGAGCTTCCTTTTTTTTTTTAAAGATTTATTTCTTATTTATTTCTCTCCCTTCCCGCCGCCGCCCCCTCCCCCCCAGTTGTCTGCTCTCTGTGTCCATTCGCTGTGTGTTCTTCTGTGACCGCTTCTATCCTTATCAGCGGCACGGGAATCTGTGTCTCTTTTTGTTGCGTCCTCTTGCTGCGTCAGCTCTCCGTGTGTGCAGCACCATTCCTGGGCAGGCTGCACTTTGTCACGCGGGTCAGCTCTCCTTGTGAGGTGCACTCCTTGCCCGTGGGGCTCCCCTATGCAGGGGACACCCCTGTATGGCTCCTAATCCTGGGGTGACCCCTGATGAGGAGCGGAAACCTGGGAAGTTACCTTAACCAGGGGTTCTTTTTTTTTTTTACATGCACAAATCGGCCTTTATTGATTGCAGCTGGATTAAAGAGAGGAGGGGCTATGCCCACTCCCAGCTCCAGGCAGAGTCCAGAAACCCCGCTGCCTCCCGGGAAAGCCACCAGGGGTTCTTGATAAGGGGTCCGTGAGCTTGAATTGAAATTTCAGAAAAACATTATTCTTGTGGGGACAGGTGGGTGCAGGTGTGACATAGTTATTAAATAATACACAGTATAGCGCGGACTTAGTAAGCGGTCTGTAGTTTTCACCTGACTGGCAAAGGGGTCCGTGGAACAAAACAGGTTGGGGTCCCCTGCTCTAACCCCTCTCTCCTCTATTTCTTATTAGTGAGAAAGGGTTGCTGTGGGCAATAGAACCTGCTTCCTAGGATGGCTGGAGGACTCATTCCAGTTAATCTGTCTTAAGCACTTAGAATACTATCCAGTATAGCCTCTGCTCCAGCCATGCTCCCCTCCAATGTATTGTCTGCACAGCAGCCAGAGAGACCAAAAAAGTTCCTTGGCGTAACTCTCATCAGAAGCTCATTGACAAGCCCGAGTCCAAGCTCCATATCATTATGGACAAGGCTGTCCCCGCCCCGGGACCAACTCTCCACTCCAGCTCCGGCTGCTGCTCTCAGCTCCACTGGACTGCTAGTAGTTTCATGGAACATGGAACATGGAACTGCTAGTAGTTTCTTGTACAAATCACGCTCTGCTAACCTTCACGCAAAGCCCAGAATGCTCTCCTACCTTCCACCTGATTCGCATCCTGAAAGAACTAGCAGGCGTGTTACCTAAAAAGCAGGGCAGTAGGAGTCACGTTTTTCAGAACACCTTCGAGATTCTTGTCCGTGTCTCTCAAGTGTGTTCCTCATTTGTGTAAAGGCATTAATAAGATTTGGCCTAGGCTCACTCTGCCTCCAAGGGCTGTCCTCTTGACACCATTATCACTTCCTATCTGTACACCAAGGTTTGGACAGCCCCCAAAGTATTAAAATTGCTCATATTTCAAAGAAGATACAACAGAGAGGGTGCCCAGGCTTCCACGTATGATTGTGAGGTTGAACCCGCAGGTTAAATTTACTGCAGCACTTATGGCTTGTTGTAAAAGTATTTTGACTTTTCTAACTTCACCTCAATATTCTGAGTGACTTGAAGTTTTGTGTTGTTTTTATTTTTTCTTTATTAGAGAAGCTTTGGGTTTGCAGAACAATCATGCATAAAATACAGGATTCCCACATACTACCCACCACCACTTTGCATTGATATAGAATATTTATTATAATTGATGACAGTACATTTTTATAATTGTACTATTAACTGAAGTCCATGGATAGTGGAGTTAGGGTTCAGTGTTAGTATAGTGCAGTTTCACAGATTTTCTTCAAAAATTTTTATTCTGTTAACATATATACAGTCTAACCTTTCCCCTTTTAATCACATTCAGATATATATTTCAGTGCTTTTACTTATATTCATAAAATTGTGCTACCATCACCAGTATCCATCACCCAAACACTTTCATCATTCTATGTAGGAACACTGTATTTTTTTTCCAATTTATTTATTTAATAATTAATTTAAAAATTTTTTACAGAAGATTTAGATTACGTGAATGTTACATTAAAAATGTTAGGGATTCCCATACGCCTCCCACCCTCTCCTTCCCACACATTCCCACATTAACAACATGCCTCATTGGGATGGTGCATTTGTTAAAATTGATGAACCCATATGCAAGCATTGCTACTAACCATGGATTACAGTTTATATTATAGTTTATATTCTGTACCACATAATTTTGTAAGTTATGACAAAATATACAATGGCTTGTATCCATCACTGCAATGTCATGCAGGACAAATCCAATGTCCAGAAAATGACCCCAAATTACATTTATTCTTCCCTTTCCCATCCCTCAGAACCTCTGGTGGCCACTGCCTTTACATTAGTCATTAAGAGTTCTTCCATTGCTAGAATAATAACAGGTCTTTAGTAGAATAATAATAAGTCTACTTCAGTCATTGTTCATTCCCCAATCTTGAGGATTTTGGGATGGTGGTGCTCATACTGCCTCTAATCGATAGGGGCTTAGATTCCACTGGGCAGGTGGATGGGGCTCTCTTCCTTGCAGTTGCAGACACTCTCTGTTCCTTGGGATGGACGTTGTCCATCATCATCTCCTTGTTAGTTGAGTTCAATGAACTGGAGAGTAGGTGTTGCAACCTGCTGAAATTCAGGACTCAAGTGGCGCATGGACCCTGTTCCTTATCCCTACTATGCCCCCTGCTAACGTATTCAGGATTCTAACTCTATGGGTTTGCTTATTCTAATTGTTTCAAGTCAGCAAGATCATACAATACTTGTCCTTTTGTGTCTGGCTTATTTCACTCAAAGCGATGTCTTCAAGGTTCATCCATGTTGTTGCATGTATCAGGACTTCATTTCCTTTTATGGTTGAATAATATTCCACAGTATGCATATGTTATATTTTATTTAACATTACCACCAGCTATGAACGAGTGTTTCTGTTTCTTCGAGCCCTTGCCAACACTTGCTATTTTCCATTTTATTTATTTATTTATTGACTGATTGATTGATAGCAGCCATTTTAATGGATGTGAAATGATATCTCATTATGATTTTGATTTCCATTTCCCTAATTGTTAATGATGCTCAGGATCTTTTCATGTTCTTTCTGGCCATTTGTATACCTCCTTTGGAGAGATGCCTATTCAAGACTTTTACCTATTTTTAAGTTGGGTTGTTTGTCTTTTTATTAATTTGAGAGATTTCTTGATATAGTCAGGATATTAAAGCTTTATCAGATATTTTTCCCATTATGCATGTTGTCATTTTACTTTCATAATAAAGTCCTTTAAGGCACAGACGTTTTTAATTTCGATGAAGTCTAATTTATCTATTTTTTTTCTTTTGTTGCTTGTGCTTTGGATGTAAAATCTAAGAAACCATTGCCTAACACAAGGTCCTGAAGATGTTCTAAGCTTTCTTCTAGGAGTTTGACAGTTCCAGCTCTTATACTTTTGTCTTTGATCCATTTTGAGTTGATTTTTTTATTTCGTTTGAGGTAGGGGTCCTCCTTCTTTTTTTTTTTTTTTGCAAATGGAGATCCAGTTCTCCCTGTACCATTTGTTGAAGAGACTATTCTTTCCCAGTTGAGTGAGCTTTCCTCACTGTCAAAACTCAGTTGGCCTTAAATGTGAGGGTTGATTTCTGAGCACTTGATTTGATTCCATTGATCTGTCAGTCCTTGTGCCAGTACCATGCTGTTTTGATTACTGTGGTTTTGTAATAAGTTTTAAGATTGGGAAGAGTGAGTCCTCCAACTTTATTCTTCTTTTTCAAGATGACTTTAGCTATCTGGGGCTCCTTACTCTTCCATAAAAATTTGATTGGCTTTTCTATTTCTGCAAAGAAGGTTGCTAGCATTTCAATTGGTATTGCACTGAATCTATAAGTTGCTTTGGGTAGGATTAACATTTTAATGATATTTAGTCTTCGAATCCACAAACACAGAAT
This sequence comes from Dasypus novemcinctus, assembly GCF_030445035.2. Taxonomy (NCBI): domain Eukaryota; kingdom Metazoa; phylum Chordata; class Mammalia; order Cingulata; family Dasypodidae; genus Dasypus; species Dasypus novemcinctus. The sequence continues at coordinate 7,847,307 of NC_080697.1, forward strand.
GTCCTTCCTCTAGGTCTTTGATTTCTTTTAACAATGTTTTGTAGTTTTTAGTGTACAAGTCCTTTACATCCTCAATTAGATTTTTTCCATAAATTTTAGGCCTTAATCTTGTACTCGGTCACTTTGCTGAACTCTTTATTAGCTCTAGGAACTTTGCTGTGGATTTTTCAGGATTTTCTGTATATAGGATCATATGATCTGCAAATAGGGAAAGTTTTACTTCTCACAAGACAAAGTCCTTCCAATTTAGCTTTCTGTTCTCAGTACCCAGCACAGTGTTTGGCATGCCATGGGCACCACACTAAAACCTGAGGACTGAATGGATGGTCACCTTCCTAGCTCCTTGCTAAGAAGCTAAGCATGCAAAGACCTACTAAAATATATCACCCGTGTCTTTACAGAACTGACAGCCTCACTGGGGTCATAAGCCATGTATATGGACATAAAGAGCCAGAACATCAAGCATAATACTAGTGTCAAATGAATGGAGCCAAATTTAAGTGGAGTCAATCAAACAAGGGAGAAATTCTGAAGGCAGAGGCAGGCAGGGAGAACTGCCTGGAGGAGGCAGAGTTTGAACAAAACCTTGCATCTTATAGATATTCCCAGTGATTACGGTATATTTATTACCCTGGGGAGGGATGGTAGCATGGTAGAAGGAGTCTGGGATTTGGAATTCATGCAGGTTGCTTCTTGTCTTTTCTATCTTCTTGCTGTGTTTGTTGGGTGCCTTTCTGAATACAAGTTGCCTCTTCTTTAGATTGTGGATAATAACCTGTACTTATAGAGTTGCTGTGATAATTAAGATGAACTGATACATCTAAAAGAGACGTTGGATTCTCAGCACATGACAGGAATGCAATAAAGAAGAGCTCTCATTTTAATCACAGTCAAGGTAAGATCTCTAATGTTACTGACCAGATTGTTCATCTCTTGAAAGCTTTCTGGAGTATCACTGCAGGTTGGCGTTCACTTGTGTTCTCCCTTTCTCTCTGGCATGACATGGGTCCAGGATTATGAGGGATATAGCCTACTCACTGTGACGTTTCTTGAAAGTCTGGAGGTATTTCTCCCAAAACAGGCTTTCATAAGCATGTGCCATTTCCACGCTGATTTCCCTGATGTTTTATAGCAGGGAAACACTGACAGTTTTAGTGCAGATGATTTCATTTTTGACAGTGTTTACTTTTTTAAATCTTAGAAATATAATAACATATTCTTATCACCCCTTTCCCTGTCTAAAGTCCATTCTTAATTTTTTTTTTTTTAACTGCACAGCAACATGAGACATGTAGGATGATCCTCATATTCACACAAGGAAACTGAGGACTGTAAAGGCTGAATGACTCACGCAGTGCTCCACTGGCAGGTCGGGTCAGAGCAGGAATTCTGGAGCCTGGATTCTGGAGTTCCAAACTTTGAGGCTAAGTTTCAAGTTTTCTTTGGCAGCGGTATGCCTGGAAGGGGGTGGTCATGGGGTGGCTGGCCCCAGCGAGGAGTGGTCATTTTATCATTGCTATTGGTCAGAATTGCCACGACATGGTGACGGCAGAAAACAGAGCAACCTTTTTGTCAGCTTTATCCTGGTTTTAAATGATCTATAGAAAATGCATCCTTTTATTGCCTGCCCAGGAGCTGGTGGCACCCACCTCCTGCTTGTTCACCACTGCTCTTTGGTAAGAAACTGTAGCCAAACCAGTTGCATTAAAAAAACAAAGGCTCCCTTTGAAGGGAGGAATTTTGATTCCTAAGCAGAAGTAACTTGAAGCCGAGAGGAAATGGGGTGATGTAATGTGGCTACATGGAACCTTGACTTTTCTTCCAAGAATCCACTGTGCTCAAGACTGATGCTTATGGTGATATCAGTCACTGTAATTAAAGCTTGCGTTGCAGAGACCTGATCAAAATGTGTACTATTATTAGTAGTATTTCGATTATTCAGACTAAGGAACTGAGGCTAAGAGAGAGCAGTTAACTTGTCCAAGATCACATTACTCAGCAGCAAAGGTAAGTGTTGACCTAGGTTTTGTCCGACTCCAATGGCCGCAGTCTTGCCACCGCTATGACTTGCCATCTTTCCACCCATGCTCTAGAAATGCTCATTTTGTAAAAGAGACCCACCCCAGAGCGTTCCCAGGGCTGCTGCTTGCGCACTAGGGCACCTGGCCTAGGAGGCAGGGGGGCTGGACCGAGCCCCAGGTTTGCAGGCTTCTCATCTGCACAGATGGGCTAGTGCAGGCCACGGGGGCACCAGTGGTTTCAGATTCCAGGGTCACAACAGCCTGTCCCTTCTGCTTCAATTCCTGATGGCGATTTGCCAGTGTCCCGGAAGTGGCTCTCCTGGAGAAAGCTTCCTGGCCGCTCAGGCCCAGAGTTTATGGTCACATCGGTCAGGGTGAAGGCCGAGCTCTCCACGCCTCTGTCCTGGGTTCCCGCGTGGATGTGGCTCGCATTCCCTCGGGGGCTCGTCCTTCTGAAAGGTGGGCGTCAGGCCGTGCCGTCGCCTGGGTCCTCCTCAGGGGGTGCAGCCACAAGGAGAGGGTCAGTACAGGCTCGGCTTCCGAGCGCCGGGGCCACCTGCTCCCCCACCCCATCCTTTGGAAAACAGGACCAGGAAATTTTGCAAGGCCTCCTGGGGTTGGGGGCTCTTGTTGCAATCATAGTAACAATAGTTTAGAAATGTTTGGTGAGGGAACAAGTTTTAGACTCATACTGAAGTATTTGCCTCTATAACTCAGTAATAGGGGAACTCGATAGTCTACCTGATGTGGTGGCCTTTCTACCGACAGCACATGGCTCCCAGGGAAGAAAAACGGCAGATCTCAGAGTCAGGAAACCTGGCTTTTCTATTCCCGTTTCTGACCCAGCCTTTTGGTGTGATGCTGAGCAGCTTGCCAGCCATCTCTGGAACTGTTCTTTTTTTTAATTAATTAATTTTTTTTAAGATTCATTTTATTTATTTCTCTCCCCTTTCCCCCATAGTCTGCTCTCTGTGTCCATTCACTGTGTGTTCTTCTGCATCCTTTTGCATTATCCGGCAGCACTGGAAAAATGTGTCCCTTTTTCCTTGTTGCATCATCTTGCTTCGTCAGCTCTCCATGTGTGCGGCGCCGCTCCTGGGCAGGCTGTGCTTTTTTCCACGCGGGGCGGCTCTCCTTGCAGGATGCACACCTTGTGCGTGGGGCGCCGCTGCGTGGCAGGGCACTCCTTGCGCGCACGGCAGCACTGCACGTGGGCCAGCTCACCACAAGGGTCAGGAGGCCCTGGGGATCGAACCCTGGACCCTCCACATGGTAGACGGATGCTCTATCAGTTGAGCCACATCCGCTTCCCTGGAACTGCTTTCTCACCTCTGAAAGGATGGACTCAGTGGCCACAAATGTCCTCCCTGCTGCCACATTGCTGTGCACTCTTCATGGCCCTGGAGATCCTAAAGGGGTCTCATTTCACAAAAGCTCTTCCTAAAGAAAAGACAGCCACATTCTCCCTCTTTTGCATGGTAAAACGAAAGTGCCTGAGGGCTAAGTTGTTTGCTCCAAAGGAGGTGAACTCTGGCTGCCTTTCCACCCACCAACTGCCGGAAGTTTTATTGGGCCCAGAATAAATCCAGCTTGTCCAGTTTGGTCTTGCCCCATCACTTGCTGTTTTATACCTAATGGAGCAGGATAACCCCCTAGCTAGTGTGTGCCCAACTACAGACCTTAAAAAGCAGGTATATTGTCTTTCACCTTTATTTTCCTCAGATTGAACACCGATTTTTTTTTGATGGACATAAACGGGTCTTACCAGACAGAGAGTGCACACTGAGGAACACGCAAACCAGGCCATCTCCTTGCTCTAAGAACACAGTTCTGGGGCCTGGCTCTGCCGGGTGAGTGCAGTGGGGGGTCCAGGGGTCACCTCACAATAAGTCATTCAGATACTGGTGAGCTTTATGGTGAGCACACAGTAGCAACAATAATTAAACCTACATTTAGGGAAGCAGATATGGCTGAAGCGATTGGGCTCCCGCCTACCACACGGGAAGTCCAGGGTTCAATTTCCGGAGTCTCCTGGTGAAGGCCAGCTGGCCCACGTGGAGAGCGGACCTGAGTGGGGTGCTGGCCCGCCTGGAGTGCTGGCCCGTGTGGAGAGCTGGCAAGCAAGATGACACAACAAAAAGAGACACAGAGGAGAGAAAATAAGAGACACAGCGGACCAGGGAGCTGAGGTGGTGCAAGAGATTGAGCACCTCTCTCCCACTCCAGAAGGTCCCAGGATGGGTTCCCATGCCACCTAAAGAGAAGAAAAGCAGACAAAGAAGAACACAAAGCAAATGGACACAGACAGCAGACAGTGAGAACAGAAACAATAGGTGGGAGAGGAGGGGGCAGGGAGGGAAGTGAGGAGGGAGAAATAAATAATTTTTTTAAAAAACCCTACATTTATTATATGTCTACAATGTTCCAAAAAACTTGGCATATGTTCTTTGTCTCCTTTACGTTAAATTTCTGTTTGGGGACATTCAAGAAATTAGTGAGCAATTTTAGAAAGAAGCTGTAGGAAGGAAACCATTTACGGAGTCTGAGAGCAGAGGTAGCGTTACACGGAGAACTGTGATATCTGAGAACGCAGGGGGACCGTGAGGCTCTGGGAACGGCCACCGAAGCCACCTGTGTTCCCTTCACCTGAGCCAGGCTCAGGCCACCTGTCTCTACCAAAGCTGAAATGCAGAAAACAGAGACACAAAGACATATCTTGATGGGGCGAAGCTAAATAAAAAATAAAAAGGCAGGCTTGGGCCTCTATTTATTAGTAGTATTATCAGGTTATATCTATCTTGATTTGTGTATTTCTTCCTTGATCTCTCAATTTCTCTGAGTGTAAAGTTGAAATCTGCAACCACTACTAAAAATATAGTACATGCTTCTGTTAATGGTTGCTTATATTATCTGAGGATTTCTATGTTTATGATTCTATTTATAGGTCTATTGTTTTTATTAATAAATATCATTTCTCATTTAGCATTATTTTGCCTTTACTTTTGTGTCAGATATTATAGCTGTTGCTATAGGTGCATCATGTCTAAATTAAACGACTCTTATAACTTAAAAAAAAAAGAAAAAAAACCACAGACTTGGGGGTCTGGGGACCTCAGCTCTACCACTTCCTACCAGGAAAACCTTAACCGAGTCTCTTAAACTCTTAGAACCTCAGTATTTTCATCTGTAAAATGATTTTTTAATGAAGATTAGTCACAATATATGTTAAGTGCATTGAACAGTTTCAGAAGATTCTAGAATTTTCAGTAAGAGCTCAAGGCACAGCAGGAGAGAGAGGAGGAGGAAGAGTCTTTGAACACATCTAATTATGTTCCCTGAATGTTCTTATTTTTCAAGATCTGGCTTAGAATAAAGGGCAAAATTAAGAGCATTCTTCTATAGATCAGCTTCCCTGAGACTATGTTAATTAAAAAGACCATAAATTTTCTAATTGGGCCATTGACATTTCTTTTCAATAATTGCAATGGGATTGAAAATAGCCATTCTAAAGGCCACACGGATATTACTCTAAAATGTAACTTGCTGTGTCTCTGATGCTAATAATAATTTGTAGAATTAGTCACAGGTAGAACAAGTTATGTTCGTGGGACAACTGGGGACTCCGAGAGCTCTTTTCCAAAACCCAGGGCCTGTCTCTCAGAGCTTGTAGGAAAGGAAGCAACCTAGCAAGGCCATCCAGCTTAACACATCCAGTGGCATTTGGAGCTCTGGTGGGGTAAACAGGCTCCCGGGTTCATTTCACACTTCCTCTATACATTTCAAAAACCAAGGTGTGACTCTGCAGCTGGATTTTAAAAAGACCTCCAGAAGGCTAAATCCCAGGGATGCCGCCAACCCGACACTCCCTGTCTTAGAAGAGTTTTCTGTTTCCTGGTATCTGCGACGGGGACTCCAAATCCACTCAAAGAAAGGGGCTGCCCGCCTCTTGCGGGACATCTGTGCACGCCGTGGCCCCGGGTCCCCGCAGCTGCCGGCCGGGCCTTGGCTGTGGGAGTGTGGCCCTGCTGGGGGCCTGTCTGCCTGTCCCGAGACCCAGGAACTTCGCTGCAAACGAAGAAAAAGGAGTGGCCTCTGCCGGGAGCGGCCTTGGGCCACCCTCACCTTGGGAGGGACACGCCGTGAGTGCTTGCATCTGACCCACCGGGGCATCCGAGCTCAGAGAGGTTGCCTGGTGCCTAGACCGCGCTGCACCCCACGGCACCCCACATGCTCTGTAACATCCAGGACGACTTGCCGGCAGGGAAGGGGAGGCTAGGGCCTCTGCGGCTCCCCCAGACCCCCAGGACCCCCTCCCCTCTGCCCATTGCCCCAGGTTTGTTTTCTTTGGCTCGACCTTTAATGAGTTCCACAGGACAATGCTAAGTCTAGTGACGTGGCCTTAATTGGTTTGGTTACAACGAGATAATTCCTTTTTTCTTCTCCCGAGGCCTCTCTGTTTAAGGACATTTTAGCTGCAAGACGCTAATTATCAATGAGGAGAAAGTGACACCGGAGGAGCCCATGGTCCCTCCCGCCCTGGCTTCCCCTTTGAACTGCCCCCACCGGGCCCCTTCCCACCTCATCCTTCTCCCACCCTCATAAAGGCGGGCCCTGCCGGGTGCCCCCGGGCCTCCCACTCGCTCTCCCGCAGCCCCGCAGCATGGACGAGCTGCGCGGGCCCTTCCTCGGCCTGGCCCAGGCCTCGGGCGCCCCGGACGGCCCGGCCCTGCTGGCGCCCTGGGACTGGAGGCGGCGGCCCGGGCCCCCGGAGCCGGGCCGGGCGTCCCCCCCGCCGAGCCTGTCCCCGGCCCCGTCCCTGGGGTCCTCGGCCTCCTCGCCCTGCCCGGCCCTGGCCGTGGGCCACGGCGGCACGGGCGGCGGGCCCGGGGGCCCGGGCCCGGTGGACCTCGGCACGCTGGCCTTCCAGCCCACGTACCTGGGCGGCCCGGGGGGCCCCAAGGCCCCGAAGGGTGCCAAGGTCCGGATGTCCGTCCAGCGCAGGAGGAAGGCCAGCGAGCGGGAGAAGCTGCGCATGAGGACGCTGGCCGACGCGCTGCACACCCTGCGCGACTACCTGCCGCCCGTCTACAGCCAGAGGGGCCAGCCGCTCACCAAGATCCAGACGCTCAAGTACACCATCAAGTACATCGGGGACCTCACAGAGCTGCTGGACCGGGCCAAGAGGGCCTAGCCGCTGGGGGGACCCGGCCGGGCCAGCTCCCCTGGGCAGGGAACCTGCAGCGACGCCGGGACAGTGGAGTAGGTGCCAGGAGCCTGTCTGCAAGGTGCTAAGGGAATTCCGTTTTGACTCCCTGGGAGAAGCCCCGCACGGAACCGCAGGGGAGCTAGTTCTTTTCCTTCTGCCCGCCCCAGCATTTCTCAGGAGAGGCGTTTTTGCAAAGAGACAGATACTTTGCCCTTCTCGGCCCGGCCAAGATACTTGAAAGGGACAGTGATTTTAAAGGCATCTTTAAGGATAACGGCCAGTCGCTGCCATTCGTCTCTGCCCGTTGGGTGCTGGGCTTCTCCGTTGCCACCGCTGTCTCTAGGGAAACATTCGTTAGAGATCGGCGCCAAGTAAAGGGCCCTAGCTCCTGCTTTTATTCTCTTTGTGTGTGTGTGTGTGCATGGTGCAAATCATCCCATTAGCTTCACAGGGCCCTGAATCATTTAAATGCAGAAGAAATGAGAGTGGTGGTCAGCGGACAGCCCCGGGCAGGCCAGCTGGGTTAGGCTGGTGAGGCTGCTGGAGGCACGGCCTCCTCCAAGCCCGGGGAAGCAGGGCCAGGCTGCAGGGAAGGAGGGCAGGGGGCATGGGGCTACCCCGGCTGGAGGGCAGCAGCCCCCTGGCCAGCCTGGGGTGGGTGGCACCTCACTGAAGCCCATCCCTGACAATTGCTTTTTCTCAAATGAAGGGACTGGCTCAAAAGGAACAGGAGGCTGTTTTTGCTCAGTAGTCACCGGCAAAAGGGTCAGGAGGAGAACCCACATCTGTCCCACCCTAACTCCTCCTTCCTAAGCGCCTTCCCCACGGCCTCCCAAGTCCCCCCAAGCCTGCATACAGACACACACTGCCCTTCACTGCACCCGGTCTTAGGGCAGGCACCTCAGCCTGGTGAACCTGAACGACACAGTCCATTGTGTTAATCAAGGAGATTCTCAAAAAGGATGGGCTTGTGAGCATGGTTAGAACACTCTCCTAAAATTGTGCAGTTCTTTACACTCCCCCCAGCGTTGTACAACGGAATCCGTTTCACCGTTAGGGCACTGGATATTAGTGATCTTCTGGCTTTCGATGGATAAAAAATGGTTGCCATTGTGTTCATTTTCATTTCCCTGTTATTCGAGGTGGAACGTCTGTATGTTTTCCCGCCTTTGATATGATTATTGTTCATTTGTGGGTCCTGTTCTATAACTTGTCAGTCTGTGTCCTCTGTCATTTTTTTTTATTGGGTTGGTTTTCTTCTTGTTAATAATTCGGAGGCATTCTTTGAACGTTATAGGTGATAAAAATGTTTCCTCCCAATTAATCCTTTTATTGTAACCTTTGTTTATGGTGTCATATATTTATACTTTTGATTGTGGAATCTTTTCTTCTTTGAACCTTTTCAGTTTTATGGGAACGAATGCCCCCACTCCCCCCACCCCCTAATCATTGTAGCTTTCGAGTCTTCCCTTTACTTAAGGCTTCCCAGTTTCAAGGCTATCCAAGCGTTCTTTGTCTAATACTTTAACTGTTTTATTACTTACATATCAATCTCTAATATACCTGTGATTTATCTGTGTCTACATTTTGTGGAAGGAATCTAACTTTATTTCTGATTAGTGTTTCTGTAATTGAAGAATGAGCTTATCTTTTCATCAGGGAGGAGTAGGGCGGTGAGGCACAGCTGCTAAGACCTTGTCCTGCGCATAAAAACCTTCACCAACATCTCATACCTGTTGTAGAAGAAACCAGGCAATGTGGAGTCACATCCAGTCTTGGTCCAAAGGCGCGTACCTTGCGCACGCACGGGCATCCATGTACACGCATCTGTGTGCATCGCCGTTTACGTGTCGGGGAGGAAGAATGGAGAGGAAAGTACTTGGAGGGGGTGTCTGGCCATTGATCAGCTTTACTTCTATTGCTATTTTCTTTGCTATTTTTAAAAGAGTGGGGCCCAAATGTTTTTGAAATTTTTGTTTTTATTTATATTTTTATTTTCGAAGTACCAGGGGCCAGGGATTGAACCTGGGACCTCGTATGCGGGAAGCTGGTGCTCAACCACGGAGCCGCATCGGCTTCCCTGAGTTGGTTTTTTCATTTGATTTGCTTGTGTTATCTGTGTTTGCTTTTTCAGGAGGCACCAGGGACCGAACCCAGGACCTCCCGTGTAGGAGGCAGGCGCTCAACTGCTTGTGCCACATCTGCTCCCATGGCTTTTAGTTTTTAAGTTCACCCCTGAGGAAAGCTCTCTGAGTGGCTAGGGTCCTTTGAGCAGCTGTGTGGACCAGATTCAGTGGCTGGGGTGGAGGTGTCTCCTATTTATTAAACTCTCCCTGAGCCACAGGCTCAAGCACTAGCTGGGCTTGCCTGAGGACTCCTGGGGGCCCCCTGGAGGGCAGGGGGAGGAGACAGTGTCCTGGGGGAGCCCCCCCCCCCCCCCCGGGCCCGTCTCTCCAACCCACCCAACTCAGCACAGATGCAGTCGCCAGGGCTGCCCGCCCACCGCCCTGCCCCTCGCAGAGAGACAACTGCCCGGAGCATTTGGCTCCTGCCACGGTCCCCGGCGAAGCCGCCTCTCCTGCAGGGAGGGGAGCGGGGCAGGTCCCCGGGTTCCTCTGCGGAGCCTCTGAAAGCCTTTGGCCTGGGCAGGCTCAAGAAGAGGAAAAAGCTGTTTCTGGCGCTTGGCAGGGAAGGGGGTGCAGGGGCACGGCCCGTGGGTGCCTACGTGCTGCGTCGTGTGCTCGTGGTGGTTATCCAACACGGTCCTCGTCACCGCCCTGGCAGGGGGGCATTCACACTCCCCCTCCGAGAACGGGGAAACTGAGGCCTAGGACGGCCGAGCAGCACCCGGCTGGCTTGGCAGCGGCTCTGCCCCCACAGCAGGCTCCGGCCAGGGAGCCGAGCAGCCCCCCTTCCCAGCCAGCCAGGCCAGGCGCCCCCGGGCTGGGCGGCCGGCGCGGGGGTCAGGGGAGCCCCCTCCTGGGCTGCTCCAGCTCGCCCGGGCCTCCTTGCAGAGGGGCCATTCATCTCGGCCTCTAAACGACTTCCCTTTGAACTTCGGCCTCCGCCCCCCACATTTCCTCGGGGCTTCCTTCCCGTCCTGGCTGGCGCCGGGGACCCCGCTTCATCTACAGAGGAAGGCGCACTTCTGTTCACTTGTGCTCAATAAAGCGCTCCACAATTCACACCGGGCTGAGGTTTCTTTGTTCTGCGGGTAGTTTCTGCCACATTAGCTAATTGGGAGAGGGGCCACAGTGGGGTGGGGGTGGGAGCACCAATCCACAAACCTGTGGAGTTTGACCGAAACAGATGCACGGGCGGCGTCTCCCGTGGGGCTGGGGCTTTTAAGGTCCTGTGACAATGGCCTGGCGTGCTACCTGCCTAAGCCCAAGCTTCTGCCTGCCCGCGCTGCCCGCTGCCGGAAGCAGGCCTGGGCCCTGGACCCTGGGCGAGCGGCCCTCTCCCCAGGCCTGCCGCTGGGAACCCCAGGGGGCCGCTGTCCTGCAAATGGAACATGGAACCTGAGGCTGTGCCTCTTAGCTGCAGCCCCGAGACTTGATCTCGAAGATCCTCCAACCCTGCAGATGGAAGAGAGCTAAAGAGAGGCTGGGAGAAAGGCCTGGCCTCATGTGTCTCGGGCGTGCTTCGTACTGACCTTCTCCTTAGCTCCTTCTTGGGTTCCTTTCCTCTCCACCTGGACTCCATCGACTTGTTTCTCTTCATGGATGAAGTGGGGGGATCTGGCTGGTGGGATGGCAGGAAGCCCACAGCAGGGAAGGGTTTCGAGAGGACGGCGGTGCGAGATCCAGATCCCCACCCCGGGAGGCGACAGTTGTGGGTGCATCGTAGGAGGTGCGGGCTCAGTGCCGAGGGCTGCACAGACGTTTTCTATTTACCCTTGACCGCTAACTCTACCGGAGCGGAAGAAACTTTGCCCAAGATCCCACAGCAAATGGCAGAGGCGTGCAGGGCAGTGGTGACCGACAAGGGATGGACGTCCCGCTGGTCTGCACTGTCGTTTGAAGGACCTTTGTGCTGGGGCCCAAACTACTTGTTAGAATCGATGCAGGTGAGGGCATATTTTAAACGGCGATGACCTTGCCACGCTCCTCCCTGTGCTACGGAGAGGGCTGCTTCTTTCGTTCTCTCTCCAACCTTCCCTCTGGCTTAAAATGGCGTTTGAGAAAGATGTGGGGGTTTTGTGACAACTTTTGAGTCTTTTTATTTACGGTCCAAGGTTATCAACTGCTTTCAGAAGCACCTGTTTCTAGGGACTACCGCATAAACACCTTTTTCTCTAGTTTTTCAGGTCCATGGCGATACAACTCTAAGGGGCAGTCATGCTACTAGCAATAACTAATATATACTGTGTGCTTGCACTGGGCGAGGTAAGATTGTAAGTGCTTTACTTGATTTAACTTCCATAACAACACTACAAAGTAATGAATCCCCATTTCATAGATGAGGAAACTGAGGCACAGAGAGGTGAAAACTTGTCAAGAACAGGCCACTTGAAAGCATCAGAACCCGGAATCGACTCTAGCAGTCTTGCCCTTATCAGGTGTGTCTTTAGAGAGGACAAAGCATTTTACATATCCTATACCTCTTGATAGATAAAGTGTAACAGGATGATTATGCACATTTTACAGATGAGGAAACTGAGGCTCCGAATGGCCAATACCACGAGATTAATAAGTGGCAGAGCTGGCGCCAGCCTCTAATCTGTTTTTTTTCTGGCTCGGCCGGGCTGTCTCTTTAGGAAGTCCCCGAACCCCCACCCCTGAAGGCATCTCGTAAAGGTGGAGCAATGGCAGGTGCTTCATCGTCTAAAGGTGGAACTGGGACCACTAAGGAGGGGGCTGTGTGGCGCCTCTGACGCTGGCTCTAAACAGTGTGCTCAGCAGGCTGCCTGCACCTGACACAGTGGGCACCTGGGGAGGGCAGTGGCGGAAACTGGCCCCTGCTCCAGCAGGTCACAGGTCAGGAATTTGTACCCTCAAGATCCCTACCACTACTTTTACTAATTCCTAACAGTGAGAGCAGGTGATAATTAAGTATTTCAGTGGCAAGGGTGCTAGGGAGCATGAGAAGGCTTGCTACAGTCCGTGGGCAGCGGGATGGGCTGGGGAGCAGGGGAAGCGGCACGTGGGAGCCTGGGGTCCAGGGCAGTGGGCAGGGAGGGAGACGGGAGGCAGCTGTCACCCGGTAAAGGCCTCGCAGGGACGAGGCGCTCACAGCCGAGCCTCGGACATCAGGTTCAAGGACACAGTGCCACAGGGTGTATGCCGCACGGCCCAAGGGAGGGAGGACCACGCACTCTTCTCAGGCCTTGGGGAGGGCTTCGCACGCTCCAGGCACCGCGGCCGAGGGCACCCCAGCAGAGGGGACAGCACCCGCATGGGCTCAAGCCTGGAGGCCTGCAGAGCTGGGCCCGGGGGCTCCAGGGGGCTGGTTTGGCTGAAGCACCTGGAGGCGAGGGGAAGAAAGGGCCGGCAGGCAGGAGCGCACGGCTGGGGCTTGTGCGTCGTCCTCGAGGCCTGGCCCCTGGCTAACGAGGGGGTCAAGGGTCTGCGTCCCAGTCCGGGCCCTGGTCTAGAGCAGGACATGTGGTAAGGAGCAGTTGGCGGTGCGGCCCAGCGGCTCATTTGCTAAGTGCATTCTCTCTTGTGTTGCTTCTTACCCTGTGGGGAAGCCTGGTCTTCAGCAATGTTTCTTATATATATATATATATTTTTTTTTTTTTTTCCCCTCTTTATTTTTTTTAAATGTTACATTCAAAAAATATGAGGTCCCCATACACCCCTCACCACCACCCCCACTCCTCCCACATCGACAACCTCTTTCATCATCGTGGCACATTCACTGCATTTGGTGAATACATCTTGGAGCACTGCTGCACCCCATGGACAGTGGTCTACACTGTAGTTTACTCTGTCCCCCAGTCCACCCAGTGGGCCATGGCAGGACACGCAATGTCCAGCATCTGTCCCTGCAGCACCACCCAGGAAATCCCCCCTTATCCCCCGCATCCACTTTCCCTGTATCTCACAACTTCTCACATCTTTCTTTCCCCAGACTTGACAAAAAAAGTTTGTCCCCAGCCCTACCCGCTCGGCTCTTGTCCTCCACCCCCTGCCCCATTTCTCCTACGGCTCCCCCAGTTTCTTGCCCTCTCTGTTCCCTCGCACCTGCCCAGCTCTGGAGCGTTCCTCCAGGGAGCGGAGGGGGAAACCGAGGACGGAGCAGGAAGTCCCTTTCACGGGCAAGCTGCCCTCCATTGCGTCGCACTGTCTTCGGGCGCAGTGGCGCTGTGCCACCTCTGCTGGCAGCCAAGGGCCCCTCTGCCCTTTTCCACTCGCTCCAACGCCGCCGGTGCTCAGCGGTGTCCAGAGGCAGCGCAACACCAGGCGTCGGGGGCCGGAGGGGTGGAGGCGGCCCGGAGGCCACACACGGAAACCCGAGGGACGTGGGGGTGGCTTTGTGGCAGCCTCCGTTGGCTGCTCAAGCAAATACGAGAAATGGCTGGGGCTTAAGCCGTGGGAATTTATTCACTCACGGTTTGGAGGCTAAAAGAAAGTCCTAATCAAGCTTTCTCCCTGAAGACGGGGGTTCCAGGGCTGGTTGCGGCCATCCTCGGTCCTTAGCGTGTCACACGGCAAGACACGCAGTGGCCTCTCCTGGCGCCTCCCTTCCCCGCCGGGTTCCCTGGAATTCAGCTTCTGGCTGGTCTCTCTGTGGCTTTTTCTCCCTCTGAATTTCATTTCTCTTATAAAGAATTCCAGAAATAGGATTAAAACCACCCTGACGGAGGTGGGTCCCCCGTAACTGAAGGAGCCTCATCTAAAGGTCCTACCTAGGATGCGTCCACACCCACGGGAATGGACCGAGTTTAAGAACAGGCTTTTCTGGGATAGATACAGTAACTTTAAACCAACCACTGCAGCCTCCTTTTCAGATGTGATATGGTTGAATCCTCTAAATAGCCTCATGAAGGCAAGTGTAGTCTTGTTCAAGACGTTTAAATGGAGTGCAGTGAGATAGATCAATACATAAATGAGAATAAGGGAGAAAAAAATGAAGGAATAAGAATGTAAATGTTTCAATTAATCACATGGCAAAATAGAAAAGTTCAAATGGTACAGAACTCAAAATGCAAAGTAAACAACTATCTTTTTTCATCTAGAACTTGCCTTATGATTTTAAATGATAAATGAAAGATGAAGAAACTGGCATTGACCCGTTTTCAAACACACCATCCCAATTATTCCTAGTTCTATGTTTTTTAACCCTGGCAAGATTTATCATAAATTTTGTTCTCTAGTTGCAATCAGTTGCTCGGTGCTTTATTGTGCTTTATTTTTGGTCTTGTCTAAATTCTGAAAAGCATTTACAACATTATTCAGTAATTTTTATACTCTGATAGCAGAACTAAGTAGCGTGTTTGTAGCCTACAGAAGCACTGTACCCAGGAGTCTACACCATGGGCAAGCTTGAGTTCAAATGTACAGCATGGCTGGGGGCCACCTAAGCCCAGAAACAGACATTTCTGGACCAGTATCCCTCGGCTGCCCAGAAGATGCAAATACAACCACGATGGAAGAGGCCTCAGCCCAGGTCCCATAGGCGCCCCATACCGAGCTCTGCGGAAGGTGGAAGAAACAGCCCATGAGCAGCAGTCAGCAAACAAAATCAATAGAATGAAAGAGGATTTAAATCAGTATCACGCTGCTTTCTGACCACAGTGTAATTAAATTAGAAAAGAATAAAAGGAAAAATGTTCAAGCAGCAGGAAACAAAATACCTCCCATCATTTATTTAAAAAACCAAAACATTCATAATCCAAGGAAGAAAACAGAGTGAAAGTTAAATATTACACTTAATACTGAACAGTGATATAAATACTGAACAGTGATGTAAATTCTGTTTATCAAAGTTGGTGAAATGTAGCTAACACATACAGCCTGAGACATAAACCTTGCATATGTCAGAAAACAAATGAATGAGCTTAGCTTCTACCTTAAAAAGTTGGAAAAGAAAAGCACATACATCCAAAGAAAAGAAACAAAGAAAGGAAACAAAGATGAGAATGGAAATGAATGAGCTGGGAAAGGATGAGACATGATCAGTGATGGCAGATGTTGGTTCCTGGAGAATACTAGAAAACAAAACCACGAGGAATAAAAAGTACAATATTAAAAGCTAAGATCATTCTACATAAAACTTGAAGCTCAGAGACTGGAAACCAAGAATATGGAAAAGAGCCTAGGAAAATGCAGCTTACCAAGACTCATTCAAGAAAAAATTCAAAACCCAAGTTGTTCTATAATCAGTAAAGAAATGGGTTCAGCAGTTCAACCAGTCCACAGCAAGCCCGAGGGATTTTTACATGCATGCTCTTCCCAGGACATAAGGAAGACACAATTCCATCTTGTGCACACTTGCTAGGAAGAGAGCCAACTTTCCATGAGGCTGAGTAGCAGGGTTGCCTATCTGAAGCTTACTCTCCCTTGTTTCCGTACTAGCACACCTTGGCTTTATTGGTAATAAATATGCCCTATACATTAGACCCATGTCTCCGATTCCCTTGCAGTGCCCTAAGACTCCAGGGGGCTCCCAAATTCATCTTACAACGGTGGCACCCTGTTAATAGCCAAGCCTGATGAACATAGAGTGAAACGGAAGACCATAGAATCACTTTACTAACAGAGCAAGCATTTAAAATAAACTCTAGAACATGCCCCCCCAAGCCTCCATCCCAGGGGTCTATCTTGCGGGGACGGGAGGGAGGCTCCTGGAAGGGGATTTCACACTCGTTGTGACAAAGGCTTCCTGCCCCACGTTTTGCGGCTTCCGTAGCTATAAAGTGGGGATAGTAGGAGGGATACTAGCGTTGTAGCTCACACTAGGTAGCAGCATTATCAGTGGGGAGCATTGTTCGAAAGCAGGTGGCAAATGCCACTGCCAGGCTAAACGCTGGCAGAGGTGGGCATTCCACCACGTCCGTAAAGCCACGCTGCAGAGGCCTTTCAGGGAGCTTCAGGTGTGACGTTGGCGAGAAGTTGGCGGGTAGAGTTCACACGGGATGCCCGCAGTGTGCCACCCTTCACCAGCAGCCCACAGCCGGGGAAGGGGTTTCTACTTCCGCCTTCCAGCCCTCACTAGGGTTTGCCTGCGCCCCGGGGCGAGCTGGTAACCCATCCAGCTCCGGGAAGATTGCTCTCCTGCTCGGGGAAGGCTGGTGGGTCCTCGACCCTCTACCCAGATTGGGCCTGGAACGGTGGCCAAGATCCCTGGCAGATCAAAGCCACAGAAAGCCAGCTTGGCAAGCGGAGGTAGTGAGTGAGCCATTTCCCTACGTTTTCTCCCACCTTGGGTGAAAAGGGCAGTTGTGGCTGGCTGGTGGCTGTCTTTGGAATGTGAACAGATGCTTCAGAATGAACCGAGTCTCCTTGGGAAGAGGCTCAAACCCGGAAGTGCCAGCAACAGGCACTCCACGGCCACGACTTTTGTACCTGTTTCTACTTCTAATCCTGCCCCTAGTGCGAGCCTCACCCAGCCTTGCCGGATGGGCGTGCCCCGCGCTGCCAAAATCCCAGAGCAGCCTTCCGCTCAGGTCCCACGCCTCTCGCCCTGCTCGGATCCGCAGTGGCCGCCCACCGCTGCGCGCCTTTTGTGCCTCCTGTTGACGGTTCCCTCCAGCCTGCCACACCCTGTGGGTTCAGCGAACACCCACCACTGTCCTGGCTCGGCTCCGCCTTTTTGCCTTCTTGAGGGCATCGAGTTTGTTTTGCCTGGAAAGAAGGTCAGCGCGGGTCAAGTGTCACGTCTGCTCGCTCGGTCTGTCCCGGCCAGGCTTAGCACAACTAGTTCACACTATTCATGCTGTTCATGATAAGGTCACCTGCGGTTGACTGGTCCGCCCCGTCCTAGCGGCTATTCCACACCTCGCCCAGCATGTGGAAACAGCAGGTGGAGGCACCTGCAGCAGCACCTGCCCCTACCCCCGCCTCCTCCTGGGGAAGGTCCAGATTTTGTTTGATCGCGCCTCTCTGCTGACTTCAGTTTCTTTGTCCTGGAAGTGCTATATATTCACTCCCAGCCACATCTGGTATAAGTAAAAGGTCATAACCGTTTGTTGTTTTTGCCAAAATGCAGTCTGATTGTTCATGTACTTGTCTTATGTTCTTCTGCTTCCTATTACCACACGGATACAACCTCCCTGACTTCGGGGGGCTCTAGGAGAGGACACAGCTGTCCCCCTTCAATAGCAGGTCCTCAGTAATCTCTGGTGAAAGAATAGGATTAACTTAGTTCCTGTAAATTTATTTTAATACCAAGTATGTGGTTTAAGGCAAGTGGAAGGCAAGGCAAAGGGGAAGTCTTACCTAAAGGCTCTTTCCCAGACAGATTCACAGCCCAGTTTAATGCTTGAAAGCAATGTATACGTGTGGAACTAGAAACTCTCCATCTAGACATCTCCTGAAACCTCAAGATAGAAGTAGGAACAAAATTTGGGAAAAGTGTCACTGTTTTCTGGGTAAAAGATGCTCAGTTTCTATTCAAAGTGGCCAAGATGATGGCTCTGGAAGAGATATGTTCTCTCGTGTGGTACAAGCCAGCACTTCCTGTAGATAAATAGAAAGGGGGTGAAAGGCACATCATTCCAAGGAAATTTGCTTCCAACCACCCTGGCCCAAAGCGACAGTACCTGGCTGATGTTCTAGTGCTCCACCACCCCCTTTTGTCTTCCTTCGGGAAAATTGCTTCAATTTCTGGATTTGCTGTTTTCCGGGAAAAATTCCTTCTGTAAAAGCTTTTAGATAGTTCCTGTTCAGATGTCTGCATTCTAGATTCTTACAGTCAGGTCCTTCTTTGAAAGTGGTTTTTAAACAGGGAGGTAGAAGTAGGTACATGTGATGTCCTATGTGAGTCGACTTTGTTTGTGGTTTCACAGTGAGTACCATGATAGTTTCTTGGGACAGAGGCAGCTGTGTTCGATTGTGCAGACGGCCCAGGAGCCCCATTACCCTTCTGCTTTGTACACCAAGGCCGGTTACAGTGGCACACAGCCCAAGTGACTTGCCAAGCCTCAGCTCGCCAGGGCTACACGTCCTTGCACTTGCACACGCTGTGTCAGACGAAAGCTCCTTTGCGTTGCACACGCCCACACTGCCGTGGGAGTTCAGCTGTGGAAGTGAAGACCTTTGCTGGTGAAGCTGAAGAGAGCCACGGGCGCTATCCCAGCAATTCCAGTGAAATCCATTTGGTCTAACACTGCTCGGTGGGATGGGCTCATTGACTCAGAGCCCCTCCTCGGATCCAGGCCAGGAGGCGAAGGTGGCCAAGAGGTAAGGCAAATTCCATGCTGAAGTTTCAGAAGGTGATGGACCTGCTTCATGTAAAGGTTATAGAGTTGAACATGCAAATGCTTATAGGGGCGCCCCCAGAATATAGGGAGTTCTAGATAAAGCACTGTGTTCCAGACAAAGACCTACCACGGAGGATTTGAAGTGAAAGTTGAGTCAAGACTACAGTTCAGGGAAACGGACTTTGGCCCAGTGGTTAGGGCGTCGGTCTACCACATGGGAGGCCCGCGGTTCAAGCCCCGGGCCTCCTTGACCCGTGTGGAGCTGGCCATGCGCAGTGCTGATGCGCGCAAGGAGTGCCGTGCTACACAGGGGTGTCCCCTGCATAGGGGAGCCCCACGCGCAAGGAGTGCACCCGTAAGGAGAGCCGCCCAGCGCGAAAGAAAGAGCAGCCTGCCCAGGAATGGCGCCACCCACACTTCCCGTACCGCTGACGACAACAGAAGCGGACAAAGAAACAAGACGCAGCAAAAAGACACAGAAAACAGACAACCGGGGGGAGAGGAGGGGAGGGGAATTAAATAAATAAAAAATAAATCTAAAAAAAAGACTACAGTTCAGTGCTCATCTCCTTGCTTGTCATCACCACGGCTTTTTAGAGTATGTCATAGACTCGAAAGTGAGGGCTCTAGCTCTTTTGAGTTAAGATTTGCTAATCCATTCAGGTAACCGCAATTAGATATGATATTCTAAATTAGCTTTTGCTTGCTTGGTTTTCACAAGCTTATTTGAGCCAAGTGCCAAAACAGTCTAGATGAAAAGCCTACTTACCACTTCCAACAATGCACTTTCTTCCTTCATGAAAGTAAATATTTTCACTTCAAATCTCTTCAAATGGGAAGGAAACATTATGGATGTTATATCCACAGGGTAAACACAATTTTATGAGAACTTTAAGCATTTGCATAGCTTATTAAACATTTTTTTTAAAAAAAGGGCACACTTGTTATGCACTCTGGGTTAGAGGGCATCAGTTAACATCTGTGGCAGGGATTGATTTCAATCCAAGTTGCATACCTTAATTGTTTCCTCTTGTTTGAAATCCCCACAAAGCAGATAAAGCTCATCATTGAGATACAGGGTCGATTTGTATGCTATGGGAATAAAATATGAACAGCTTAGTTCTTCTGTGGAGGGGGGTCTGAAGGTTAAATTTTATGTATCAGTATGTTGAATTGGAAAAATTTGCTTACCACAAATGTTGATAAGAAGATAAATAAAAAGGCTATGAAATAAAAAAGTGAAAGTGATTAAAAGAATGGGAAAGAGCTTAATCCCAGCTGATACTTCTAAACTTCCTAACAGCCAAGGCAAGAAAGGAAACAGTGTCATAGAATTCTTTGAAGACGAGAATGCAGAACAAGAACTAAGTGTTAAAATAACTGGTTTATAAGGACCAGCCCATTTTATTGCTCAATCTTCAAACATAGTTTTCTAGAAGATAGAGATGTGTTGGTGTTACATCGTTTCTCAGTATGAGCCCATGACACAATGTAATTTGTTCTTAGTGAGGACTGTAATCTTAGGGAATAAGAGGCAACTGGCCAAATTTCCACCTTTTAAGCAGAAGAGTATGTAAAATATTTTTATAACCAGTTTCCTGGGCATTTGAGGTAGCACATGTTCTTTGTGATAACTCTCACTTCTCAGGTCTCTGCTCAAAGGTCATTTCTGCAGGGAGTATAACTACCCCAACTAACTCGCCGGGTAACTCACTGGAACTCTTTAACCAGCTTCTTGTTCTTTAGAGTACTATCCTATGTCTATTTGTCTCTCCCAAAGAAAGGTTTGTTCACAGCTGTGTCTGACACACAGAACAGCACTTGCTACACTCTTGGTGCTCAATGAGGTTGAGTGAACAAACCTTGACCTCTATGACACCTTCTGCTGAAAGCGAGCCTCTGGAAGAAGTAGACTAAAAAAAAAACATCTTGTATTCTATGTGATTAGTCACCTGCTAAGTCAGGGGAAGAAGCCAAATACATGAAATTGAATTTCTACAACATTTAGGTGAAGGAGAAAATACAAGCAGAATGTGTAGAAATAGGTTAAGTTATGCAGAAAATGAATCAGGATTTTTAATTCCCTGAGTATTCTGTTCCATCAGACAACTCACTCCACTGAGGGCTAAGATCCCATAACAGCTGTTGCCAATTTGAAGTAGCCGCTTACCTGTTATTGATGATGTTCCACTGTGGGCTGCTCTTGGGATCTGGACCTGGAGTTGACCAGCAATCTTCTAGAAATAGCTCCAGCTGTGGGTCTTCAGAATCCAGATGCTGTATTTTGAAAAATACTGCTTCTCTTAAATACTTTCCCACAAGGTAGCCCCTATCCTTGTAGAATTCTGAATGAAATAAATCTATAAGAATCAGTTTGACCATTACTTCTTTGATCATCAGTTAAATGGAATATTTTAGGTTTAAAAAATAATTATCTTGACAGTTCAGCAACAGTGATGTAGTAATGAAAATTAAGTTAGAATCAGAAAACTTAGATGTGAGGACCCTCCCTAAAATATGTATACACAGATGAGGACTCCTAACACCTACCCAGGTAATATTCTATTCTACTATTTTATTATTTTTGAAGTACTGGGAGCCGGGATTAAACCCAGGACTTCTTGTGCGGGAAGTTGGCGCTCAACCATTGAGCCACATCAGCTTCCCTGAGTTGTTTCCCCAACCCCCCACTTGTTTTGCTTTTTCCTAGAAGGCACCAGGAGCCGAACTTGGGTCCTCCCATGTGGGAAGCAGGCACTCAACTGCTTAAGTCACATCATTCCCTCTTCATGTATAGATTAAAAGAAAACTCTCCTCCCACCCCCTGTTGTCAGCTCCCTGTGTGCATTCACTGTGCATTCTTCTGTGTGCTTGTCTTCTCTTTAGGCAGCACCAGGAACCAATCCTTGGACCTTCCAGAGTGGGAGAGAGGTACTTGATCTCTTAAGCCACCTCATCTCCCTGGTCTGCTGCGCCTCTTATTGTCTCTCCTCTGTGTCTCTTTTGTTGTGTCATC
Source organism: Dasypus novemcinctus (assembly GCF_030445035.2). Taxonomy (NCBI): domain Eukaryota; kingdom Metazoa; phylum Chordata; class Mammalia; order Cingulata; family Dasypodidae; genus Dasypus; species Dasypus novemcinctus. The sequence goes on from NC_080697.1 coordinate 7,868,918, forward strand.
TTGCTGTGCCAGCTCTCTGCGTGGGCCAGCTCACCGCATGGGCCAGCTCGCCTTCACCAGGAGGCCCCATGAATTGAACCCTGGACCTCCCATATGGTGGATGGGAGCCCAGTCACTTGAGCCACATCTGCTTCCCTCAATTTATTTTGATTAGAGCAAGTTATCAGTTTATTATATTAGTTTACAGAAGCATCATGCTGAAGTCTCCTTCTCAGTTTTCTCTCTTAACCTTTTGCATTTGTGTGGTAGTTTTAATTCATGAAATGTTATACTTATGCTATTGAACACAGTCTGATTTTATACTATCATTATATCCTCACTATTAAGATTTTCCCACTGTGACTAGTTATTAGGGCACTGTTCAAATTAATTTAATAGCTAAGACTTTCTATCGCCTGGATGTGCCATCATTTTCTTTTTCTTAGAAATTCAGGTCTCTCATATGTATCCCTGTATATTCATATATATATTTGCTGTTATAGGTAGTGAGAAGACTGCATATGTTTGAATAAGGTATTATCTCCTTTTGGAGCAGGAATATAAAAGATTAGTGCTCTTGAGGTATTGTGCCACGTTGCATTCTGGAGAGGTGATAATTTTATCACTGCCCTTAAGGAATTGACTTTGCTAAATATTAATTTGATAGGTAAGAAATTCTTTTAGTTTGTAATTCCAACTTTTAGTGATAAATGTTTTTATATAGTAAGTTTATAATTTTAGTTTTGGTGAATTGTATGTATCCTTTGTTGACTTTTCAGTGGGTATTAGCAAGTCATTCACTTTTTTTTTTCTTTATCTTTGAAGTCAGGGTCAGAGATTGGGACCTCGTATGTGGGAAGCTGGTGCTTCACCACTGAGCCACACTGGCTCCCCTGAGTTGTTTTTTTTCGTTTGCTTGTTGTTGTTTGTTTTTTCATGTTTAGGAGGCACTGGGAACTGAACCTGGGACCTTCTGTGTGGGAAGCAGGCGCTCACCTGCTCGAGCCACATCCCCTCCTTCACTTTTAAGATCTGTTCATTTTAGGGATGTTGACCCTTTGTCATTTATTGCAACATTCTCTCCTACCCTTGTCAGAACTTTGTCCTTCTCTGAGAAGTTCCCCCACTGTACATCTGGAAGAACTGATCCTATTGCCACACTAAGAGTCAGAGGCTGGTGTTGGTGGCTGAGGAGGAGGAGGTGACTACTGAATACGCTGCAGTTATCACCACCCGATTAAAAGGAGGTCAGACCAGGGCAGGCTGGCAGCCAGAAGGCCTCCCTGTTGAGAGTTACTGGCTCTTGGAAGTGCAGGGAGTTGTCACAGCTTTGATCGTGGTGTGCTTGGTTACTCCCCTGTTGTCTTCCTCCCCCTGGTGCTCCAGAAACAAGTTGACACCGTAAGTTATCCCACAGCACCCATTTCTCACATGACTCCAGGACAACAGTGGAGACAAGAGTGGCTCAGATGACAGGGAGCTTCTATACAACAAACTCAGTTTTCTACCACGCTAGCAGTAACCACGTGATGAACAAGCCAGTAACACACACATGGACTCTCGTCTTGAGGCCGCCAATAAGTTATCAACTTGTACAAACTCCAAGTTTCCTTCCCATCCTTAACTTGTATAATAATTCAAGGTGTATCCACATTTTTCTTCTCGAGTGCTAGAAACACCTAGTTGCTTCCAGAAAGTTGTGAACCACTGTGTTTTGGTAATTAGAACCTCAGATCCTATACTCAGGATTCTTGTTGCAATGTCACTTCATGTAATACAAGAAGGTTATTCTGCTGATAGCTGTGCTATGGCTGGCCATGTTAGAATGAGGTACCAGTGGATTGGATTCCATCTAGATCTCACTTATATTTATCTTGGTGTTCCTCTCACTGGATTGATGCCTAATCTTTAAGCTGTGATTAAATTACTAACCTTGTAATAACTACCTTCTGCACCAACAAGAACCTGAATGATAATCATGTTGCTATCACTCCTCAATCCACAGTTCCAAGAAACAATGTTGGCGGTGGACAGTTCATGGCGATTCAACCCCAGCTCTACAGAGAGGTCCTTGACGTGGCTGGCTCCAGCGAGAGAGGGCTGACGTGCGTGGGGATGGTCCTAGTAATAATGTCCTCGGAGTACTCCATGTCATCTTAGAGAGGAGATGTTACACCCTTCTTCTGTACCTAAGTACTAATCATGAAGTATTAGAGTCTAACTGCTGTGGAGAGAAAAACGCTTATGCCAGCAGTGAGGGTGGGAAGGCTACCCTCGAGGCAGCAGAACGTTTGAGAGACCAACTAAAATAACCAGGACAACGTGGTCATAGTGTTGTGTCGTTTGGTTACGGTGCAACAGAGGTATAATCTGAAGTGTTTCCTAGAAGTAGTAGGGACACTAACCAGAACTTTTTAGGTTGTATCCAGGGTAGGAACGGAGGGATGGAAGCTGGAAGATTTAGTGCAGTAGAGGCCAGAGAGACCAGGAGCAGGAAGCTAAGTGGAGGAAGACAGTGGGCAGACGACGGGGAGCCCTAGATTGTAGACGGCCTTGGAATTTAGGTTCTTCGTGACAGGCAACGCTTGGCTATCTGGGTGGAGACCAGTTTCATTCTTCCACCAGCCCGCCTCCCAGGATTCAGCCCCTCGCCAGCTGTATTTGCTGGGGCTGCCACACGACCCCTTCACCCCTGCTATGAGAGTGTGGAGGGTTAACAGTGGGGGTGGGTGCTGACCCCAGCCCACTCAGTATCCATGGCCCTGGCCATGCTAGTTGTTACTGGGATGCTTTAGGTGATGAGGCCGTGCTAGTTTGGTACCCTGGGGGTACTTTTGCTGCAACTATTGGGAATGCAGCATTTCTTCTGGGAACTGCCATAACCCATTAATGTACTGGAGGAGAGTGTAAACTACAAGGTAAACTATAATCCATGCGGGGCAGCAGTGCTCCAAAATGTATTCACCAAATGCCATGAATGTGCCACGATGATGAAAGCGGTTGTTGATGCAGGAGGAGTGGGGTGGGGTGGGTGGTGGGGTATATGGGAACCTCTTAAATTTTTTAATATAACATTTTTTATGATCTATGTATCTTTTAAAAAAGATAATTAAATTTCAAAATTCAGAAAAAAAAAAAAGAAGATAAGATAAGCTCGGGGTCATCACTGCCACAACAGAGAGGGTCTTTCTGAGAGTGAAGGGGATACAGAAAGGGCCAATGGAGCCATGCCTCAGGCCAGGGCTAACCCTGGATTTTCCCATTTCCTGAACGAATAACCTGTCCTGATTAAAACTGGGTGTCAGTTGATTGCAACCAAGAGTCCTAATGGAGAGAGAATTCCCAAGTGATAGAGTGGGTCAAAAAAAGCTAGCTATTCTCAAGTAAGTGCTACCCAAACTCTTCTCTTACCCACAGGGCAAGCCACAGCTCTGTCCACCATCAAAATCATCCAGTGCTGCTTGTAGAAAGTGCTTGATCTAACAGCAGTGGAAGTAATGCCTTGAATCGGTTAAGAATCATAAGTAGTGAGAATCCTGATGATCTGTTTTTAAGTTTGTTTCTATAATATCTAAGATACAATGCTGAGTGGTTATAACTCCATTTGCTTTTCTATGCAAAATTTGCCTTAGCATTTTATGTGATCTTATAGCCTGCTTATTGAAAATAGAATTCCCCTAAGTGATTTAAAAAACACTTTGAATAAATAGTGGGTTTTTCCCCAGAGATTTATTTTATTTATTTCTCTCCCCATCCCCGCTGTTGTCTGCTCTCTGTGTTGACTCACCGTGTGTTCTTCTGTGCTCCTTGCACCCTCGGTGGCACCAGGAAACTACGTCATCTTGCTGTGAAAGCTCTCCGTGCGTGCGGCGCCACTCCTGGGCGAGCTGCACTTTTTTCATGAGGGGTGGCTCTCCTTGCAGGGCTCACTCCTTGCGCATGGGGCACCCCCACGCAGGCACGCCCTTGCGTGGCATGGCACTCCTTACACACGGCAGCTCTGCGTGTGGGCCAGCTCACCACATGGGTCAGGAGGCCCTGGGTATCGAACCCTCCATATGGTAGGCAAACGCTCTATCGGCTGAGCCATGTCTGCTTCCCAGAAGAAATAGTATTTTAATGGCTGATGATGAAGAGGCATCATAGTTTAAACAAACTTCTGTTTAAAGGGTAAGATGTCTAATTTTTCCTAAAGATACTAAATTAATATTCATATATCCCTATTTTCCTCATCGCTATATACATATGTTCTTTCAAAGGGAGTCGCTAGGTCTTGAATTTCAAGATGAATTCCAAGTGCTTTGCAGTTAGTTTTCCCTCTAGCAAGAACCAAGTGTACACTAGTTTTAGGGGAGCAGGGATCCCCAGGTTCTCCTTTGGACTAGATGGATGCACTTAAGTAAAGGCAGCTGAGCTCACCTCCAGCTGCTCGGCCTCTGGGCCCTGCGCTCGCCCGCAGCAGGACACTGGCGTGGGTCGTGGACTCCGGAGCGGGCCTCGTGGGTGTCACTCCCCAGCTCACCCGCTGCCTGGGTGGCCTGCTGGGGTGTGAAGGACCAGCTGCCGCTGGAGGCCGCGCCTGGCCTGCCTGAGTGAGAGCAGAGCAACGAGGGCCCCGGGACTCAGTGGGAATCTCCAAACCCGGTCTGAACAGGCTCTTTCAAGGGCCCCGAATCTCCCATCCCAGCTAGAGGCAAGATTGAGCAACTCGGGGGAAGAGTCTGGAGAGTTCTCCAACCACACACCTGCCAGAGTGCTGCGGTCCTGGCCTCGGGCTCATCCTGGAGCAGGTCCACCGGGAGTCACGGGACTGCTCTCTTTTATTTTTAAAGATTTATTTATTTATTTATTTCTATCCTCCCCACACCCCGGTTGTCTGCTCTCTGTGTCTATTTGCTGCGTCTTCTCTGTCTGCTTCTGTTGTTGTCAGCGGCACAGGAATCTGTGTTTCTCTTTGTTGCGTCATCTTGTTGTGTCATTTCTCTGTGTGGGCAGCACCATTCCTGGGCAGGCTGCACTTTCTTTTGCCCTGGGCGGCTCTCCTTATGGGGCACACTCCTTGCGCGTGGGGCTCCCTTACGCGGGGGACACCCCTGCGTGGCAGGGCACTCCTTGCGCACATCAGCACTGCGCATGGGCCAGCTCCACATGGGTCAAGGAGGCCCGGGGTTTGAACCGTGGACCTCCCATGTGGTAGACGGATGCCCTAACCACTGGGCCAAGTCCGCTTCCGGGGGGCTGCTCTCTTATCAGGTGCGTCCCCCCACCCCCACAGGGCACTGTCTGCCGGAAACTGGGTCGGTCCTGGCATCTCAGCTCTTCCCTGGGTTACTGACATGTTAGGAATCCTACTTTGGGCTTCCCCTAAGCCTTTTCCCACAGAAACCTTTGGGATGAAGGTATATTCATCCTTGGTAATTTGTGGACACTGTAGGCCCCTGAGGCTTCGTAGACTAGATCTCCTCTTGGCCTCAAACCATCACGATGATCGTCTCGCTCCTCCTCGCCCTCAAATACTCGGCAGCCGTCCTCCAGGGCGCGTGAGCTCCCGTGCTTCTTAAACGCAGCTCCCACCAAGGAGGCCACGGGTCATTCCAGAGCTAGGAGGGACTGCGCAAGGCCCTTGCAGGAGAGAGCCCGGCATTCAGCGGACATCCCGTCAGACGTGGCCAGCCAGTCTCCATCGAGCAGGAGCGCGGGGTAAGCCAAGCAGGACAGGTGACTCAGGCACAACTGCCACGCTGAATAATCCACATCGATTTTCAAAAATCACAGGTGGCTCAGGCACAGCCTCTGATCATTGATTCGAGAGATTTTCATCCAGTTGTATACAGGCTTGAACAAAGCTGTGAAGCCGCAGAGCTTTACCTTAACTTTGTAGACCCTGAGCTGACTTCTTGCTTCCAGAAAAGCCTGCCCCGCCCCAGTCTCAGCAGCAGTGATTCTCATGTGTCCGTGCCTCCGCTGGCACCGCAGAACGCTAGGCTTAAGGATGAGGGTGCCATCCGCCCCGGAAGCCCTTGGAGCCTGGCTCCACCACCTGCTGCGAGAGATTTAGTTCCTTAAGCGTCTAAGCTCAGCATCCACACCTGTAAAATGGGGGTGATGCAAATGACCGCAACGCGTTTACGCTGCTGGGCACGTGTAAGAGGCTCGGGAAGGGACATTTCGGAATCTGCCGTCTGTTGGGCACTCAGCCACGTGGCAGATGACACCCTAGAGCCCCGCAGGGAAACGGAGAGCCCACAGAGGTGGCCTGGCTCACTGCCGAGGTGTAGCCAGAGAAAAGCTGCTAAAGACTAAAATCCCAGTTAAGGCCCCTACTAGGCCAGGTTCCTTGAAGGCAAAGCTTAGTGGCTCTGTGGACTCCCTAGCACCCCCCCAGGGACTGTGACACTTTCCCCTTCCTCTCTCCCCAACACTCGCCCGGCGGGCGTGAGCCGCGCACTGCAGCGAGACGGCACCTGGTGGTTTTGTTTTGTGGGTTCAATTCATGCCCAACCACCATACTGCATCAGCCCCTTAATACAAAGCACCCCAAACCACCCTCTTTCCAGGTGCCCTCATGAACTTGGGTGCTTGGAGAGTGACTTTCACTGTCCATGCCGTAAAACTCTGATGGGACCCTTGGGACCTGCACTTCTCAGAAAAATAAGTGCACCTGACTGCTGATTATCTCTGGGTAGATGCCGCACTTGCACTATTTGGATTCAACGAAACATTATCTTCGTACTGCCCACTTTCCATGAACTCTATTAGGGGGCTGGGTCTCCCAGGGGTCCCCACACAATGGGTGCCCTTATTTAAGTAGAGGTGGAGTGGACATCACCATCCCAGGGTCCACAGGATGGAGGAATAAAATATGGACTAGAGTGGACTTACTGATATTGTACTATAAAACTATTATGACTAGCAATAGAAGAAAATGTAGCATTGAGGTGGAGAAAGTGGCCGCAGTAGTTACTGAGGGCAGGGAGAGGGAATAAGAGATGTGATGTGGGGGCATTTTTGGGACTTGGAGTTGTCCTAAATGATATTGCAGGGTCAGATGCCGGACGTTACAAGTCCTGCCATAACCCACTGAGTGTACTGGGGGAGAGTGTAAACTACAGGGCAAACTATTATCTATGTAGGGCAGCAATGCCCCAAAATGAGTTCACCAAGTGCGATGAGTGTGCCACGATAATGGGGGAGGTGGTTGGTGTGGGAGGAGTGGGGTGGGGGTGGGTGCGGGGTAAACAGGAACTTCTTATATTTTTTAATGTAATATTTTTTTTGTGATGTATGTATCTTCAAAAAATATAATTTACAAAAATGATATGATGGGGAGGTGGGGGAGTGGGGTATATGGGAACTGCTTATGTTTTTTGTTTTTTTCTTATGTTTTTAATGTAACATTCCTTGTGATCTATTAACTTTAATTTAAAAAAAATACAAGCAATAAAAAAAAAATAATGCTCCTCACCAAGACACGGTGTGAGAAAACCACTCACGCGCCGTGAGATTTGCCTTGTTCCAAGTGAGTCCCTTGAGTAGGCTAAGAGTGGAGTTTTGGGGTCTGACTCATGTCCTTCCTTGAGAAAAGGCTTAGGGGAAGCCGGAAGTAAGATTCCTAATATGTCAGTAACCCAGGGAAGCTCTGAGATGCCAGGACCGGCCCAGTTTCTGGCAGACAGTGCCCTGTCAAGCAAGCCCTGTGGGGATGGGGAGACCACCTGAATAACCGGGGAGCAGCTGAGGTGGGAGCAGCTGAGGCGGGAGCAGCTGAGGCAGGAGCAGCTGAGGCAGGAGCAGCTGAGGAGGGAGCAGCTGAGGCGGGAGCAGCTGAGGCAGGAGCAGCTGAGGAGGGAGCAGCAGAAGAGGGAGCAGCTGAGGGGAGCAGCTGAGGCAGGAGCAGCTGAGGAGGGAGCAGCTGAGGAGGGAGCAGCTGAGGCGGGAGCAGCAGAAGAGGGAGCAGCTGAGGGGAGCAGCTGAGGCAGGAGCAGCTGAGGAGGGAGCAGCTGAGGAGGGAGCAGCTGAGGTGGGAGCAGCAGAAGAGGGAGCAGCTGAGGGGAGCAGCTGAGGCAGGAGCAGCTGAGGAGGGAGCAGCTGAGGAGGGAGCAGCTGAGGCGGGAGCAGCCGAGGAGGGAGCAGCAGAAGAGGGAGCAGCTGAGGAGGGAGCAGCAGAAGAGGGAGCAGCTGAGGGGAGCAGCTGAGGCAGGAGCAGCTGAGGAGGGAGCAGCTGAGGAGGGAGCAGCTGAGGAGGGAGCAGCTGAGGCGGGAGCAGCAGAAGAGGGAGCAGCTGAGGGGAGCAGCTGAGGCAGGAGCAGCTGAGGAGGGAGCAGCTGAGGAGGGAGCTCGCGGTCCACATTCCCCCAGGTCGGAGAGGACAGCCTAGCCCCACTGGATAGCTGGGGACTTGTCTATCTTTCTTTCCGTACCAAACTGGTACGGAAAGGCCCCCGAGACCCCTGACCCAATGCCCTCCCCCTCAGCCCCAGGTGCCCGCCAGTCCACCAGGCCCTGCTTCACAGGGGGGAAAAAAGAGCCCCCAAAATGGCGTTGAAGGAACTGAGGTGCACACGGCTGGGAAGAGCCTGAGCCAGACTTCCCGTGCAGGCTGCTGACTCCAGAGCCCCACTGGGAGCCCCTCTTTGTATCATCGGTGCTTTTTAAACAAAAGCTGAAGTTCTGTCTATTTTCCCATGGCTTTAGCCTCCAGGAAGGGCCTGGAGCCCCTTAGGGGAGGAGCTGACTCTGTGGAAGGAGTGATTGCGCGGTGGGGGGGGCTGTGCGGGTGCTTCACAGACGTGTCAGCCGCTCACCCCACCCTCTCTGTGAAATGTTTGACATTGTCTCCAACTTAGGGGGGACGGAGGACCCAAAAGGTTAAGTCCCCCCCGAGGTCAGGCAGGAGAGCATCAGACCATGTGCGACCGAGAGCCCAAGCCCCCAGGCCGCCCGCTGGCTCTGTGCCATGCGCAGCTGCTTCTTCACCGCAGCCATCAACTGTTTACACATCTCCATGCCCCCAGACGTGAAATCCCCACCATTGCCATACCTTCTGACGGCAAGGGGTTCTGGGTGGGGCTGAGCACAGGGGCCTCTGGGAGACAGTGGCATTTTTCTTGCAAAAGAGATAATCCTTTGACACGACTAAGGCCAGGAAGCCCCCACTGGATCGGGGCACCCCCCAGCTACTGCAAGGCCAAGAGGCTTGTCTTGCGTGGGCGGCCCTCAGGGCCACGGGCATGAGGTCCCACGCACATGCCACAGCCACGAGGTCTGCGTTTGTGGAGGGCGGCCGGGAGCCTCTGGACACGTCCCACCCCCCCGAAGACCACCTACCTACAGGAGTGGCCGCACGTCTGCGCCAAGGTCCTGAAGAACCAACCCGCACAAAGTCTCCCCAAGAATATCTGTACGGAGATAAGTCCACCAGACAGAACCCAAGAGGGGAGGGGGGACAGACAGACACCCTCGGTCCCTGTCATCAGAAGACCAGAGTCCCTGAGGCTCTGTGGCCTGCTCGGCGCCAACCTCCAGGGAAGGCCACATGGGACCCAGAGCCACGACAATGCAGGGCCGCCCCTTCTGCCTTTTTTTTTTTTTTTTTTTTAATTTTTAAACACTTTTTTATTAAAGTTAATAGATCACAAAGAATGTTACATTAAAACATAAGAGGTTACCTTATAACCCACTCCCCACCCCCCACCCCCATCGTTTTTGTAAACTGTAATTTTTTGAAGGTATATACATCTCAAAAAATGTTACATTAAAAAACATAAGAGGTTCCCATATATCCCCCATTCCCCCTCACACACTCTTCCCACACCAATAACCTCCCCCATCATTGTGGCACACTCATCGTTGTGGCACACTCATCATACTTGGCGAACACATTTTGGAGCACTGCTGCACTACATAAATAGTTTACCCTGTAGTTCCCACTCTCTCCCAGTACATTCAGTGGGTTATGGCAGGATATATAATGTCCAGCACCTGACCCTGCAGTATCATTGAGGACAACTCCAAGTCCCAAAAATGACCCCCATCACCTCTTTTCTTTGCTCTCCCTGCCCTCAGCAACTACTGTGGCCACTTTCTTAACCTCAGTGCTACAATTTCTTCTATTACTAGTCAATAGTTTTGTAGTAGAGTATCAGTAAGTCCACTCTAATCCATATTTTATTCCTCCATCGTGTGGACCCTGGGATGGTGATGTCCACTCCACCTCTTAGGGCTTAGATTCCACATGGATGATGGATGCAATTCTCCTGCTTGCAGCTGTAGGCACTCTTGATTCCCTGGTGTGGTGGTTGACCATCTTCACCTCCCTGTTAGCTGACCTGGTAAGTCCAACAAACTAGAGAGCAGGAGTTGCAACTCTGCTGAGTTTTTTTTTGTTTTTTTTTTAATCACTTAGGCATTTTTAAATTGTCTTTTTTAAAAACACCTATCACAAAAACGGTTACATTAAAAAATATGAGGGGAAGCAGATTTGGTCCAATGGATAGGGCGTCCGCCACCACATGGGAGGTCCAAGGTTCAAACTCAGGGCTTCCTGACCCCTGTGATGAGCTGGCCCATGCACAGTGCTGATACATGCAAAGAGTGCCCTGCCATGCAGGGTGTCCCCCGTGTAGGGGAGCCCCACATTCAAGGAATGCACCTCGTAAGGAGAGCTGCCCAGCGTGAAAAAAGTGCAGCCTACCCAGGAATGGCACCGCATATACAGAGCGCTAACACAGCAAGATGATGCAACAAAAAGAGACACAGAAGAACACGCAGCAAATGGACACAGAGAGCAGACAACTGGGTGGCGGAGATATATATATATATGAGGTTCCCATATACCCTGCCCCCCTTCTCCCACATTAACAACCTCTCTCGCCACTGTGGTACATTCATTACAATTGGTGAATACATTTTAGAGCACTGCTGCACCACATGGATAATAGTTCACATTGTAGTTTACCCTCTCCTGAGCATGATGCAGTTGGGCTCAGATGTGACCTTTCTACACATGCCTCTTCTGTCACTTTTACTGAACCTGTGATTGGCTCAGGGGTTGGTGTATACTCAGGAGACTTGAATATCTGGCCTGGCCATGTGCCAGCTTGGCCCTGAGCCTCAGCAGAGTTGCAACTCCTACTCTCCAGGTCGTTGGACTCACCCAGATCAGCTAGCAGGTAGGTGAAGATGGTCAACCACCATACCAGGGAGCCGAGAGAGTCTACAGCTGTAAGCAGGAGAATCACATGCATCACCCTCTGCCTTTTATCTGCACAAAAATGTGACTTCCCACGTGGCCAGGCAGCGTGGAGCTGGCCTTGTGGGGCTTGCAGTCACCAGGGGACTCCATCCCAGCTGCCCTTCCATTAGGACAGTGACCTGCCAGAGCCTGGGCAGGGGTGGTCCTGCCTTCCGCCCCCCTTCCCTGCTCCCTCAGAACGTTCCACAAACACTCCAGGAGTGGCCCAAGTGGGGCTGCCAGCTCAAGCTCACGATGCACAGTCTTGGTTTGGGGACAGCCATGACAACCACCACCCAAGGGGTTGGCTGGAACAGCGGGCTCTGAGGGGTCCGGCGGCTGGAAGGTTTGTTTTAGCCTGGGGCCTGGGGGGACCTGGGGCTTGGGGGCCCGGTGGGGGGGTCTGGGGGGCTTTAGGGGGGTCTGGGGGGTCCCACCCTTGGGGCTCCTTCCCTGCCTGCTGTCTCAAGGTGACATCCTTTCTTTCCTCTTCTGGTTCCTGCTTCTGGCTCTTTCCAAGGCCTCAGGTAACCTGGATTAAACCCTCATTCACACCTGAAGTAAAAAAAATCACATTTGTTTTTTCACGCAACTTTTCATTTTATTCCCCAGCATTTGTTTCCACCTTTTAAAACACAGCAGGATGCGGGCACTGCCTTTCCCGTCAAGGCCGGCAGTCTTCACCGCTTCACAACAGCTTCCTGAGCTTGTAATGGGGCTGCTCCACAGGCTTTTCTTTGGAAAACAAGCCCTGTGGATATTTGCTTCCACTGAATTGGTTAACGTACTAATTTCTAGTGGTCTAGTACATGCAAAGTTTTTAACTAGAGGGGATGGAAGGTTTAAAAAGTAGATCTAAGATAAAACTCAAGTCCGTAAAGCTTTCTTTCAAACATCAGCGTATATGCCTCAGAACACACACTTCAATGAGAGAAGATTCGGTCCACTAAAGGAATCGGCTTGCTAGCTCGACGCTGGTGGCCACAGAGTTAACATTAGGTTACATCCATCTCACTACAAATGCTACCTCAATCAGTAAACACAAGCCAACATGAAATGAGAAAAGAACCACGGGCTCTGCCTTGGTGCCGCAAGTATCACAGTACCACACTTCCAAGTAGAAAGAAATCTTTTCTCCCCCCTTAAGTAGTTGTCATGCCACGCAGATTTTTAAAATGTTAACAAAAACAAAAGAAAAAAATCCATGAAAATATATTACTGGTGGGAATGAAGAGACTACCGGACACGTGGAGAGTTGGGCAGGCAAAGCTCAGTCCACTTCCTCCATGCGCGAGGTGCCGTCATCTCCCTCCAGAGGTGGCGTTTCTTCCGACGCAGCAGCACTGCCGTCGTCAGCAGTAGGTCATCTTCATGGATACCCAGGCCCGGCTTGATCTCCCTGTACGTCTGCGTACGTCTGCGGGTCTTGCAGGATGAAGCTGGACGACAGGAGCGCGGTTTCGCAGAGTAAGTTGGCCAGCCCTTCACGGACTTGTCGTTCTTGTCGGTCTCTGCCTTTTGCCTTAAGGTTTCGATGACGGAATGACAAGGGTTGATCTGCAGGCGCTTCTTGGCTGCCATGTGGCCCGTGGTCGAGCTGTCTCTTAGGGCTCGAGCCTTCATGATTCTCTCCGTGTTTGCTTCCAGCCGTGTGTGCTCGTGACGGTGCAGCAGCACGGGGATGGGACCAAGTGGACTGACACCACCACCTTTTTGACTTTTTTCTCCAAAATGTCTTTCATGATTTTACAGAGATTTTCAAACATTTTTAAAGGGGCCCAAAGTACTTAAATAGGTTCTCACTCACAGGAATGCAGATTAAGAGCCGGTCTAAATCGGGGTACGTAATTCAGCCTACCTCATCCGGTTAAATTGGAATTTCAGATATTTGCAATGTTTGAAATCTCTTTGATAACCGGAACATAAAAATTATACATTGTTTATCTGAAACTCAAACTTGGCTGGACATCACATATTTTATCTGTTAATCTGGCAAACCTCAAAGATGTTGGTTTTGCTGAGAAGAAAAAGAATACTTTGAGATGAGCAGGAATATAAATATGCTTCCCACTAAAAAAAAAATTTTAACCACTTTTGATGAGCTACACACACTAAGTGAGTAGTTAGACATCCACTACAGAGTTGAGTGCACCTGAATCTGCTCGTGACTGCTGAAAGTCTCTCTCTCCACACCAAAATGGGAACTTTCCTTGGCACGAATATGTTGCTGGACACTCAGCTCAATGAGACTCAGAAAGCGACCAAAATTGCAGGTGGCAGCAGTTGATCGGCATGATGGGGGCGCAAGAGAGGACCTCAGCTGCCTCCGTAGAGCACAGGGGGCTGTGTTTACTCTCGGGCATGGAGAAGTACTGCTTAGCCTGCGGCTGACCAGGCGGTATGGGGAGGGTGTGGGACCTGCCTCAGGAGGCTCTTCTCTGAGGCAGGATGTTTGTCTGTCTTGCGGTTGGGTGTTTGGGGAAGAGGGAGCAGGTGTGGGTGGCTGCCCCCTGCGAGCGGGGCATGGGGTCTCTTCTACTCGGCTTCTACTTAGGATGCTTGACTATCTTGACCTACACATGTCATTCTTAAACATTCTCAAACGAGGACCCACTTCTCACCAGGGATTGTGCTGGAAGAGGGGTGTAGTGGTGTAGGGGTGTAGTGGCCAATGCAGAGACCAGGCCCTGCCCTCAGGGCCTGCAGGTGGGTGAATCTCTCCGCAGCAGCCTGGCAGGTGGTTCGCTCTTAGGAGGCAAGTGCCAGTGGGAGCGCCTGCCAATTTATTTATTTATTTTTTTAAAAAAGATTTATTTATTTTTTTATTTCTCTCCCCCCCCACCACCACGGTTGTCTGCTCTCTGTGTCTATTTGCTGCGTCTTCTTTGTCCTCTTCTGTTGTTGTCGGCGGCATGGGAATCTGTGTTTCTTTTTGTTGCGTCATCTTGTTGTGCCAGCTCTCCGTGTGGGCGGCACCATTCCTGGGCAGGCTGCACTTTCTTTTGCACTGGGCAGCTCTCCTGACGGGGTGCACTACTTGCACATGGGGCTCCCCTATGCGGGGGACATGCCTGTGTGGCAGGGCACTCCTTGCATGCATCAGCACTGCACATGGGCCTGCTCCACACGGGTCAAGGAGGCCCGGGGTTTGAACCGTGGACCTCCCATGTGGTAAGATGGACGCCCTAACCACCGGGCCAAGTTCGCCGCCACCTGTCGATTTATTTACCCACAGCTCATGCCGACGCTCCCTTACGAGAGCCCTGCAGAGGACAAGGGGTGCACGCCTGACCCTAAGAGGTTGACAGTCACAGAGCCTGGTTTTTAACTTTAACTTGCTGCTAGGGACGGGCCAAACAGTACGGTTAGCCCTTCCTCTGCGTTCACAGACACAGCCTGCCGGGTGTCCGCTCTGTAGAGCTGCCTCTCTCCCAGCCTTTGGAAGGCTTGGCCAGCCCCTCTGCTCCACGTCCTGGGAAGTAAAAGGAGCCAGCTAGGGTTAGACACTGTGCCACTTCCATCCAGTGGAATATTATGCACCCATTTAAAATGACAATCTAAAACACAGATTTATGTACATGGAAAGATATGCAGGATGTTTAACATTAAAAGTATATGTAAATGTGTGTATGTGATATTCACATAGAAAAAGCTTTATAAGCCACATGTCCAAGTGTTAATATTAGTTACCTTTGAGTAATGGGATTATGAATTTCATCTTTCTATTTCATTTTGATGTAATACAATTACTTAGTTTTCGTCAACAAATATGGATTTCAGGTACAATTTTTAAAAAAATGTTTTTAAAACAAATTTGAAGATAACATATTTTCAGAGGAGGTGAGACATTTACAACAATTTTAATATATCTTTGTTACCTATTTGCATGCTTACAAATATTCTGAAATGAATTTTCTTAACTTGTTGGACTAGAAACTGCTATAAACTTATTTTGTGAAAAAGAAAAAAAAGGAGCCCACTGGGGCTCCGTGTGCCTTTTGTTTGTTTTTTCTCTTTTCTTTTTTGTTTTGTCTTATTCTTTTCCATGTGCCTTCTGATTCAAGGGGTCCGTCTCCCACAGGGTTATGGTGGCTGAAGCACAACGTTGGACAGAAGCCGGGAGGGTCTGGTGGCACCACAGGAGCCCCGAGGGGTTTCTTCATTCTGTCGGGTGTCTGCTGCTGATGGCGGGAATGGCCCCCGGTTCCTCACTGACCCATAGAGGAGCGTTTGCTGGGGCAGGTGGAGGCAGGCCCAGCAGCGACTCCTGGGGGAGAGGGGGCAAGGCCATTAGGGCCAGCGAGGGGGAGCTGGAACCCCTTCTGCTGCTTGAACGTGTAAGACGGATCAAAAGATGCTGGACATATATCTCCTGCCATAACCCACTGGGTGGACTGGGAGAGAGTGTAAACTACAATGTAAACCATTATCTATGTGGTGCAGCAGTACTCCAAAATGTAGTCACCAAATGCAGTGAAGATGCCACAACGCTGAAAGAGGTTGATGTGGGAGGAGTGGGGGGTGGGGGGTGGGGTATATGGGAGCCTCTTATTTTTTTAATGTGATATTTTTTGTGATCTGTGTATCTTCAAAAATATACAATTAAAAAATTGATGGGGGTGGGGGGTGGGGAGTGGGGTATATGGGAACCTCTTATTTTTTTTAATGTAATGTTTTGTGTGATCCATTAACTTAAAAAAAAAAAAAAGTCACTCGGGAAGCTGTCCAGCAGGTGCCAGTGGACAGCCTGCTTCCAGGCCTGGAGGGATTCTGTTTGCAGGTCTAGCACCTCAGAGTCGGGCGGGGGGGCCATGGACCTGTGGCTGACAGCTGACCCTGGAGCTGACGAGCACCCCTAACCCCGGCCGGGCTCAGCCAGTTAACCCTTCCCGGCCTGAGGTTCTTTCTATGTCAGGGAAGGCTTTCCCGTGCCCCATAATTCTTATGAAAAAGCACCCAGCATGCCATTGACACACACTTCTCTTCCCTTCCACCTGGAAGAATGAAGAGCTCCCCCAAAATTGTGGGGAAGAGGGGAGAGAGGAGAGAGAAACCACTGCATGTAAAACAAGTGATTGATCCTCAGTGTTTGAGGTTACTTCACAGTTTTTGTGCAATTTTCTATATTAAAAAAAATCCCCAAGGGTAGGAAAATTAGAAGATTAAATGGTCTTGGGAAGTTAAGTGAAGAAAGAAGGATATCCAGCCGCATACTTCCTGTGCTCGTGGAAAACCTCCTGGAAATAAAAGCAATCGGGTGACGACACTGTTGTAGAGTAATGCGACCTCCGGAAGCCGCAGCGCAGCGCGGGCGCCATGGCACGGCCGGGCCACACGGGGGCGCCGGGCCCCCTCCGATGGCGCCCGGGAGGCGCAGCGAGCGGCCGGGCCGCGTCCTCCGCGTGGCTGGAGAGGGCTCCGCGGGCCGCTCCATTTCCGCCGCCGCCTTGCCCTCCTCTGCCCTCACGGCCTGGAGGGCCTCCACTCTGGCGCCGGGAGGCGGCGACGCGGCCGGGACGAGCGTCCCCCTGCCCTCCCGGGCTCGCCCGGCTCCGGCTCCCCGGGGCGAGGGGACCCCGAGGGCCTGGCCGGGCTGCCGGACGGTCGTGCTCCACCACGCGAGGCCCCTGCAAGCCCCAAGTGCCCGGAAGGTGGAAGCAGCTGCCCTTGGTCTCCCCGAGGTGATCTGAGGAGGCGTCAGGGAGGAAAAAGCCCTCCTCAGGGCGATTCTTCAGCCGCAGCTGACCTCCACGGCTCGGGCCTCCGAGGTCCCGCCTTTTCCAAAGGGGCTGCGCGCTGGACGGGGCTGAGGAGAGGGACGGCGTCCTGGGCGCACAGCGGCCCAAGGCCCGCCCTGGAGGGCGCCAGCCTGGCTGTCCCCGCCCTGCCCCTCCTCACCCACTCCCCGGCCGAGGTGACTTTTTGTAAAAATTTTTTTTAAAAAAAGATACATAAATCACACAAAATGTTAAATAAAAAATATCAGAGGTTCCCATATACCCACTCCCCCCCACTCCTCCCACTTGGACAGCTTCTTTCATTCATGTGGCACTGTCATTGCACTTGGCGACTACATGCTGGAGCCCGGCCGCGCCGCCTGGGTGGCAGTTTCTGTGGTAGTTGACACTCTCCCCCAGCCCGTGCAGAGGGTTCTGGACCCTCCTGGTTCCCTGGGAGGCTGTCGAGGCCACTTTTAGCCAGAACCCTCGAGCGGCATCCAGCCGGGCCCTGGGGCCTCAGGACGCGCAGCTCTTGCGGTGGCTGGAGAGGACGTGGGACTGCGCAGTCCAGGGGAAGGCTTTCCCGGACCCGGGGTCAGGGCGCGGCGCTCTTCTGTAAAAGCTCTGGGGACCCTGCGGTGGCGTCGTGGGCCAGGGCTGCGCCCGCTGGCTTAGCGGCAGGCACGTCGACTCACGCAGGCCTGGCCTTCTCCCCAGAGCCTGTCACGCCCTGGCGCTGACCGGCCGCGAAACTCGGGCCCCCGGCCCCCTGCCTCAGGTCTGCTTCTCCTGGTTCCTGCTGACCCCTGGGCTCCACTCCTGGGCCTTCTCTTTGGGAGGCTCCAGGAATGCTCCCTGAGCCCCCGAGGCAGCAGGGTCACCCCTAAAGAGGACCTTGGAAGTCCCGCACGCAGACGTGTCCACGCCGTCTCCAACCGGCCTGCTGACAGAGGGTCACACCACGGCGCGGGTGAAGACGGAGACCTGCCTTTCGTTGGGGTGCCTGAGTCAGTTGTGGGAAACACTCGCCACCGCCTCCGGGTGTGAAAAGCAGCCAGAGGTAAGGAGATCCCACGTAAAGAAATGAGTGCGCTGTGTTCTGTGTGAGCTTGTTTATTGTCAGCAAATCTTGAATGTATTATAATCTCCAAAGTGACTCAAAAAAGTATCCTTCTTTTGATTTCTTCAACCATTTATATATATATATATATATATAAATATTTTAAAGATTTATTTCCACCCTCCCGCTCTGCTGTTTTTGCTGTCTGTGTTGTCTTTTCTTCTCATTTTCTCTCCTCTAGGATTCACTGGGATTCAATCCTGGGGACTCCTGATGGGGAGAGAGGTTCCCTGTCAATTGTACCACCTCAGTTCCTGGTTTCCGCTGTGCTTGACCTTGACTTTCCCCTTGTCTCTCCTTTTTTTTTTTTTTAAATGATTTTATTTTTTATTTTTATTTTTTCATTTTTTTCTTTATTTTTTAAATATTACATTCAAAAAATATGAGGTCCCCATATACCCCCACCCTCCTCATCCCACTCCTCTCCCCATAACAACAATCTCCTCCATCATCATGACCTTGTCTCTCTTTTGATGAGTCATCCTCTTGCTGCATGACACACTTGCACAGGGCACAGGCTCACCGTGTGGGCACTTGGCTCGCCATGCAGGCACTCGCACAGGCACTGGCCTGCTGCATGGGCATGCTTTCTTTTCTTCTTTTTCACCAGGACGTCCCAGGGATCAAACCCAGGTCCTTCACTATGGTAGGTGGAAGCTCTATCACGTGAGCCACATCTGCTTCCCCTCAACCATGTATAAATGGGAAGACACATTCTTCACTCACTCCATGGGCTGTAGTCTGCAGATTCCTGCCCTAGACCTTGGCTTTAGTGGATTATGCTGATCCATAGCTTTAGCCTTGGGCGTTCCTTGTCAACAGTTTCCCTTGGAAACCCCCCAAATGGGACAGCAGAAGGTAGACACTGTTACAGCTCCCCGCAGATGCTAATCCGAACCCCTGGGGCTCCCAGCCTAGGGGACCTACTGGGGCTCTATCCCCCCTGCTCTCCCTCCGTGGTGGGGTTCACTGAGGCCGGGAGGAAGCTGACGACCCACGTGGCCTGGCAAGGATAGCACGCATGTGCTGCCTCCACAGAGGAGGTGTCCTCAGCCCCCCAGGCTCCCCGACCACCCACCTCTTGGAGGAGAAAGCTGAAGGCCTGGGAAGGACGGGATGAACCCAGGACCACCGGCACCCAGTGGCAAGGCAAGCACCAGGGCAGGTGACTGAATCCACTGGCTTAGAGACACGTGTGGCTCAGCGCCCCACCAGGAGTGTGGGAATAAACGGACCCCGTTCAGAAACACAGTAGTGTTAGTCTCTAGATCGTTGTCCCCAGGTGTGCTCCCACAAAAGCCCCTTCCCTACGTCCTGGGCAGGTTGCTTCTGTTCTGGTTACTTTCTTTTGCAAAAATTAATCCAGTCCCATGTGACCCAAAACTCTCCTCGCCCATCTTAGGCCCTTTCCATGCTACAAGCGCTTGGAGCTGGCAGGGAGGACTTCTCTCCTCTTTCTCCCCCCTCCCCACCCTGTTCTTTTTTTTAAAGCTTTATTTATTTTTATTTCTTTCCCTTCTGCCCACTCGCCCCAGTTGTCTGCTCTCTGTGTCCATTCGCTGTGTGTTCTTCTGTGTCCGCTTGTATTCTTGTCAGTGGCACCACGAATCTGTCTCTTTTTGTTGCGTCATCTTGCTGTGTCAGCTCTCCATGTGTGCGGCACCATTCCTGGGCAGACTGCTTTCCTTGCGCGGGGCGGCTCTCCTTACGGGGCGCACTCCTTGTGCGTGGGGCTCCCCTACATGGCAGAGCACTCCTTGCGAGCATCAGCATGGCACGTGGGCCAGCTCACCACACGTGGACCCTCCATATGGTAGGCGGATGCTCTATCAGTTGAGCCACATCCACTTCCCTCCACCCTGCTCTAGTTGTGGTCTAGTAACGTGCTGGAGCAAAGGAGTAAAGGTGAGTGCTGTGTGGGTAAATATTTAACAACTGGTTCCTTGGGGTTTAAGGAAAACGCCCTGTTGTGTTGTGTTTGCGGGTGTGCATGGGGCTAATCGTCCCACCACGACTGATTCTGAGCTCCCAGCGCGACGCCCCGAGTAGGGAGCTGGGAAGGAGCGCGCAGCAGCGTGCTGTCCCCAGCAGGCCTGGGCTGGTGGGCGCAGCACCTGGCGAGGGACGAAGGGTGGCCTCTTACCTCACCCAATGGCGCCCCTGATGTCCTCAGAGGGCGGGGGTCGGGTTCTCGAGGCTGAGCAGGGCCTCCCCCCTGCTCATTTCCCTCGGATGGGAGACCGACCTCGTCCACTCCTCAGGCCCGGCCGCCGTGGCGTAGTCCAGGGGCCCCCTGCCAGGGCAGCCCCCTTGTGGGGCGCCTTGGATGCGCTCAAGCTGAGCCGGCTCCACTTGACCCTCGGGGAAGTCACGCAGCCCTGAAACCTCAGGGCTCAGGAGTGCAGGTACATCAGCCCCTTGTCTTCCCCACCCACACCCCCACCTCTCTCCTACCTTCCTGGCCCTTTTGGGGTAAGCACAGGGACTGAGCAGCACATCTGTGGCTTAAGCAAATGTCCAACCAGGGGATGAGCTGCTGATCTTTCATTCTTGTAGAAGGCTGGGGGAGGTTGGGAAGGTGACACTGCCCTCAGAGAACATCCTTTATTTGTTTCTTCACTCAACAAGCCTTTTTAAAAAAATTTCTCTCCCATTCCCTGCCCTCCCCCCCACCCCCAGTTGTCTGCTCTCTGTGTCCATTTGCTGTGTGTTCTTCTGTGTCCACTTCTATTCTTGTTAGTGGCACCAGGAATCTGTGTCTCTTTGTTGTGTCATCTCGTTGCGTCAGCTCTCCGTGTGTGTGGCACCATTCCTGGGCAGGCTGCACTTTTTTTTGTGCTGGGCAGCTCTCCTTATGGGGCACACTCCTTGTGTGTGGGGCTACCCTACACGCGAGACACCCCTGCGTGGCACGGCACTCCTTGTGTGCATCAACACCATGTGTGGGCCAGCTCCACACCGGTTCAGGAGGCCCTGGGTTTAAACCCTGGACCTCCCATGTGGTAGGTGGACACTCTATCCATTGAGCCAAATCCACTTCCCAACAAGCTTCTCTTGAACACCTTCCTAGCACACTGCTAAGTGCAGGGCGGTTGGGAGGAGGGAGAAAGGCGGCTCAGACCCTGTTTCTGTCCCTGATTCACTCTTGGGGTATGCGGCAAACAACTGTTTTAAAAGCGGTCTGGCAGGATATATAATGTCCAGCACCTATCCTGCCATAACCCACTGAATTTACTGGGGGAGAGTGTAAACTATCATCCATGGGGTGCAGCAGTGCTCCAAAATGTATTCACCAAATGCAATGAATGTGCCACGATGATGAGAGAGGTTGTTGATGTGGGAGGAGAGAAATGGGATGGGGAGGCAGTGGCCACTGGAGGTTCTGAGGGCAGGGAGAAGGAAAACAGGTGTCATGTGGGTATTTTTGGGACCTGGGAATTGTCCTGAATGACAGTGCAACAAGATACAGGCATTACATATCCTGTCATAACCTACAGAATTGGGTGGGAGAGAGTCTAAACTACAATATAAACTATAATCCATGCTTAGTGGCAATGCTTCAAAATGAATTCAGTTGCAGCGAATGTAGCACACCAATGAAGGATGTTGTTAATGTGGGAAAATGTGGTGGGTGTAGGGAGAGGGGCATATGGAAATCCCCTATTTTTTTTTAAGATTTATTTATTTCTGCCCCCCCCCCACCTCATTGTCTGCTCTTTGTGTCCATTTGCTGTGTGTTCTTCTGTGTCTGCTTGTCTTCTCTTTAGGCGGCACTGGAAACTAATCCTGGGACCTTCTGGAGTGGGAGAGATGTGCTATTAATTACTTGTGGTTTGAGTCGTTTGTGGGCCCCTGAAAATCCTGGCCTTAAAGCAAACCTGTTCCTGTGCCCATAAACCCACTGTAGGTGGGACCTTTTGATTAGATCACTTCACTAGGGCGTGACCCAGGGTGCATCTTAATCCTCTTAGTAGAGTCCTTTTAAAAGAGGAATAAAAAGCTGCAGACACAGAAAAAAACTGCAGAGACAGAAACCCTGAGAGGCTGATAGTTCCCAGAGGCCAGAGGCAGAGAGAGAGGCCCCTGAGAGGCTGAGAGAGGACCTGTGGAGGGCAAGGAGCTGAAAGCAATGCAGCCTGGATAAGAAGGCAGGGATCAGCAGAGCTTCCATTATGCTCTGCCGTGTGGCAGGAGCCCAGGATCGCCAGACACGGACCTTCAGGGAGAGAGCTTCGCCTGATGCCCTGATTTGGACATTTTTCTCAGCTTTGGAACTGTAAGCTTATAAGTTAATAAATTCCATTGTAAAAGCCAACCCATTTCTGGCATATTGCTCCCAACAGCTTTTAGTAAACCAAAACACCACTCTTCTTCTAGCTCTATAAATTTGCATATCCTAGAAATTTCATGTAAGAGAAATCATACACTATATTCCTTTTGTGTCTGGCCTGTTTCTCTCAACATGATAACTTCAAGATTCATTCATGTTATAGTATACATTAGAATGTCAGTTCTTTTTATGGCTGAATGGTATTCCATTGTATGACAGACAACATGAGAACGATTCATGTGCACTTAAGAAGAAAGTGTATTCTTTTGTTGAGTGACATATTCTAATATGTTTGTTAGGTGTAGTTGATTTATTCAAGTCCTCTGTTTCCTTATTCATCATCTGTCTAGATGTTCTATCAATTATTGAATATGGTATATTGAAGTGTCCAACTTCAATCTGTCAATTTTTGCTTCATATATTCTGGGGCTCTATAGTTAGATGTGCATAAGTTTATTATTGTTAAATTTTATTTTATTATTTTATTATTACTTTTAGAAAGTACTGGGGATTGAACCCAGGACATTGTATATGTGAAGCAGGTGCTCAGTCACTGATCTACAACCGTTCCATAATAGTTGTTATATATTCTTGTTGGATTGAACCTTCTGTCAACTACAGTGTCCTTCTTTATCTCTTGTAAACACTTTAGACTTAACATCTATTTTGTTTGACAATAATATAGCCACTCTGGTTCTCTTTCGGTTACTATATGCATGGGATACCTTTTTCTATCCTTTTACTTCCAACCTCTTTGTGTCTTTGTATCTAAAGTGAATCTCAGGTAGACATTATATAGGTAGGTTTTTTCTCCATCCAATCTGCCAATATCTGTCTTTTAATAGGAGTGTTTAATCCATTTACATTTAAGGTATTAATTGGTAAAGAAGCATTTTCCATTTAGCTATTTGCTTTCTGTATGTCTGGTATGATTTTTGTTCTTCAATTACTCCATTACTTCCTTTTTTTGGTATTTAATTGATTTTTATGTGTAGTAGCTTGATACCCTTTGTATTTTCTTTTCCCTAGATCATTTTATTTTTTATTATTTTTTTTCTTTTCTTTTTTTTTAAATATTTATTTATTATTATTATTTTTTAATTACATTAAAAAATATATATGAGGTCCCATTCAACCCCACCGCCCCCGCCCCCCACTCCCCCCACAGCAACACTCTCTCCCATCATCGTGATACATCCATTGCACCTGTTAAGTTCATCTCTGAGCATCACTGCACCCCATAGTCAGTGGTCCACATCATAGCCCAGACTCTCTCACGTTCCATCCAGTGGGCCCTGGGGGGATCTACAGTGTCCCGTAATTGTCCGTGAAGCAGTATCCAGGACAACTCCACGTCCCGAAAACGCCTCCACATCTCATCTCTTCCTCCCGTTCCCCACACCCAGCAGCCACCATGGCTACCGTTCCCACACCCATTCCACATTTCCTCTGTGGACATTGGATTGGTTGTGTCCATTGCACACCTATGTCAAGTGAGGGCTTAGATTCCACATGGGTACTGGATGCACTCTTCCCGCTTCTAGTTGTAGACACTCTAGGCTCCATGCTGTGGTGGTTGACCTTCTTCAACTCCATGTTAGCTGAGTGGAGTAAGTCCAATAAGTCAAAGTGTAGGAGCTGAAGTCTGTTGAGGCTCTGGGCCTGGGTG
Source organism: Dasypus novemcinctus (assembly GCF_030445035.2). Taxonomy (NCBI): domain Eukaryota; kingdom Metazoa; phylum Chordata; class Mammalia; order Cingulata; family Dasypodidae; genus Dasypus; species Dasypus novemcinctus. The sequence goes on from NC_080697.1 coordinate 7,892,969, forward strand.
TCATATTATCAGTCCAGAGATTCAAATCCCCTACATATATCTTAAACTCAGCACCAAATACAATTCCAATAAAGTAGCATGCAAGTCTTGTGAAAAGAGATCCCCTCTGAGTCCATTTCCATCACGCAGAAACACCAGCTCCAAAGAAGGGCCATCTGTCATGGCAGTGAACCCCTTCTGCCATGACCATAGAACCCGTGGGTCTCTTTATCCCTCAAAAGAACCAATACCTGGGGTTGTATCTACCTTATCTGTCTCTTAGACTCTGTTCAGTTGTACATAGGGATATTCCTTCTGACAACCTCCAGACTCTTTTTTAGAGACTCACAGCCTTATAATCTCATTTCTCCTCTCCATTTCCCCCTTACATTAGGTCAAACCGCTTCCCGAAGTCATGTTATTATATGTAGACAGGTATATTCTGCTGTTCCGCATTGAATCTTTAATTCAAGGTCATTTTCTAGTTGCTTCTTCAGCTGGTATGTGGTAGTGATCCCTCGGTGCCAGGGAGGCTCATCCCCGGGTGTCGTGTCCCACGCTGGGGGGAATGCATCACATCTACACGCTGAGTTTGGCTGTGAGAGTGGCCACATTTGAGTAACATGAAGGCTGTCAGGAGGAAACCCCCAGGCACAATGCTACTCTAGGCCTTGTTCTTATTGCAGGTGCATAGGCTCAAAAGTGTAGCCATTAATATCAAGGGCCCACTGTTGGGCCCTCCTTCCTTCCTGGTTCTTGCCGTTGCACCTGGAGGATTGCCGCTGCTCTCCCAGGGCCCACAACAGTGACCCCCCGGCCAGGAGCCCAGTACCCCCCCAGCTGTTGTTTTTAATTGTTTCCACTATGAGTATATATAGACATTACCATATACCCTGGGCATATGCCCTGTATAACTCCCTGTCAACCATATATATCCTGTCAATAACATCCCATATCAGTATTCCTCCGCTGCCATTGTTGAACCACTCTGTGATCCAAAACTTCCCGTAAAGTGAATCCCAACATAATGTCAGCTTCAGAAGAGTCTTAGATCACCAAAATTCGTATATACAATATACAGTATTTCCCCAGATCCACCATAAAACCTTTTCCCTTCCACAGCAATAATCTTTTAACTTATTCATATCATATTTCCTGAAACTGATGTACAGATTCCGAAACTATAGTTTTCAAACAAGGTAACATTTGTGCTTACTATGTGGTCCATACTTTAGGTTGTACAGTTTTCTAAATTTTTTAGTTATCCTATGTTTTGTCTTATGGTTTTCATTATTAGTCTGTCGTCCCCTATATGTTTTTGGTGTAATATTAGCTGTTTTATATTCATCCTCGTGTACTCTCACATAACTCCTCTTTTGCCCCCTTATTTACCTTTGTTCTATCCATTGCACGTCCATTTTCCCCTCCCCTTAGGGCCCACAACGCCTGCCAATCTAATGCCCTGGGAGCCGTCCTTTCTCACGAGAGATACAGTTCTCTCTATTCGACGGCATTAGTCTTCCCCAGGATATGGGTCCACCCCACCCAATGGTAGAACGCACCTTGGCAAAATGAGCCTTCAGCTATTCCCTCCGGAGTCCGTCCTGCATCAGACCATACCCCCTGAGCGTCCTAACCAGGTGACCCTCCTACTTATACTTTGATACGTTTTACTCAACATTTAGTTCTCAACAAACTTCTGGCACTCTCCCATGTTTGTATGTTGCCCCTCCCTCCCACCTATTTCTTGGACCATATTACCCCTCTTCCCATCCCCAGCCCCCCTCAAACCCAGAAAACCCCACCCGAAGGTAACCCCTTGCCCCCATTTTGTCCCTTCTTTGTGCTCATACTTACCCCCAGCTCATCACAGATTCCACCCCTACAGACATTAACTCACATCCTTCCTCCACCCCCCGATTTCCAGTAAGCCACTTTTCCAGACTCTAGCTCTCTGAGGCAGTTAACTTATTTCATATCATTGAGGTCATATAGTATTTGTCCTTCAATGCCTGGGTTGCTTCACTTAACATAAGATTCTCAAGGTTCATCCATGTTATCACGTGCGATTGTAGTGTATTGGTTCTTACAGCTGAGTAGTATTCCATTGTGTGTATATACCACATTTTATTGATCCACTCATCTGTTGATGGACTTTTGGATTGATTCCAACTTTTGGCGATGGTGAACAATGCTGCTATGAACGTTGGTGTACATATATCGGTTTGTGTCCTTGTTTTCAGATCTGATGGGTATATACCCAGCAGTGGTATTGCTGGGTCATATGGCAAATCTATGGATAATTTTTTGAGAAACTGCCAAACTGTCCTCCAGAATGGTTGGATCCTTCTGCATTCCCACCAGCAATGGATGAGTGTTCCCCTTTCTTCACATCCTCTCCAGCATTTGTATTCTACTGTTTTTTTCATGGCTGCCAATCTTATGGGAGTAAGATGGTATCTCATTGTAGTTTTGATTTGCATTTCCCTGACAGCTAGGGATTTGGAGCATTTTTTCATGTGCTTTTTAGCCATTTGTATTTCTTCTTTGGAGAAGTGTCTGTTTAAATCTTTTTCCCATTTTTTAAATGGGTTGTTTATCTTTTTGTTTTCGAGATATATGAGTTCTTTATATATGCAAGTTATAAGTCTCTTATCAGATATATGGTTGCCAAATATTTTCTCCCATTGTGTGGGTTCCCTTTTTACTTTCTTGACAAACTCCTTTGAGGTGCAGAAGGCTTTAATTTTGAGGTAGTCCCATTTATCTATTTGTTCTTTTGCTGCTCGTGCTTTTGGTGTGATATTCATGAAGCCATTTCCTATTACAAGGTCCTGTAGATGTTTCCCTACACTGCTTTCTAAGGTCTTTATGGTCTTGGCTCTTATATTTAGGTCTTTGATCCATCTAGAGTTGATCTTTGTATAAGGTGTGAGATGGTAATCCTCTTTCATTCTTCTACATATGGCTATCCAGTTCTCCAGGCACCATTTGTTGAATAGGCCATTCTCTCCCAGTTGAGAGGGTTTGGTGGCTTTATCGAATATTATATGGCTATATACATGAGGTTCTATATCTGAACTTTCAATTCGATTCCATTGGTCTGTGTGTCTCTCCTTATGCCAGTACCATGCTGTTTTCACTACTGTAGCTTTGTAGTATGTTTTGAAGTCAGGAAGTGTGATTCCTCCTATTTCGTTTTTCTTTTTCAATATGTCTTTGGCTATTCGGGGCCTCTTTTTATTCCAAATAAATTTCATAGTTAGTTTTTCTAGTTCCTTAAAGAAGGCTGTGTTGATTTTTATTGGGATTGCATTGAATGTGTAGATCAGTTTTGGTAGGATAGACATCTTAATAATATTCAGTCTTCCTATCCATGAACAGGGAATATTCTTCCATTTATTTAGGTCTTCTTTGATTTCCTTGAACAATCTTGTATAGTTCTCGATGTATAAGTTTTTTACCTCTTTAGTTAAATTTATTCCTAAGTATTTGATTTTTTTATTTACTATTGTGAATGGTATTTGTTTCTTGATTTCCTCCTGATCTTGCTCATTATTGGTGTATAGAAATGCTACTGATTTTTGCGCATTGATCTTATAACCTGCGACTTTGCTAAACTCATTTATGAGTTCTAGGAGCTTTGTTGAAGATCTCTCAGGGTTTTCTATATATAGGATCATGTCATCTGCAAATAATGAAATTTTGACTTCTTCCCTTCCATTTTGAATGCCTTTTATATCTGGTTCTTGTCTCAGTGCTCGAGCCAGTACTTCCAAGACAATGTTAAATAGGAGCGGAGACAATGGGCATCCTTGTCTTGTTCCTGATTTTAGAGGGAAGGATTTCAGGACTTCGCCATTGTAAACAATGTTGGCTTTAGGTTTTTCATATATACTCTTTATCATGTTCACACAGTTTCCTTGTATTCCGATCTTTTGGAGTGTTTTTATCAGGAAGGGGTGCTGTATTTTGTCAAATGCCTTTTCTGCATCTATAGATATAATCATGTGGTTTTTTTCTCTCAATCTGTTTATATAGTGTATTACATTGATTGATTTTCTTATGTTGAACCATCCTTGCATACCTGGGATAAATCCCACTTGGTCATGGTGTATAATTCGTTTAATGTGTTGTTGAATACGATTAGCAAGTATTTTGTTAAGTATTTTTGCGTCTAGGTTCATTAGAGAAATTGGTCTGTAATTTTCCTTTCTTGTGGTGTCTTTGTTTGGCTTTGGTACTAGGGTAATGTTGGCATCATAGAAGGAATTAGGCAGTGTTCCTTCTGTTTCGATTTTTTGGAATAGTTTCAACAGGATTGGTGTTAGTTCTTTCCGGAATGTTTTGTAGAATTCACCTGTGAAGCCGTCTGGCCCTGGGCTCTTCTTAGTTGGGAGATTTTTAATGACTGATTCTATCTCTTTGCTTGTGATTGGTTTGTTAAGATCATCAATTTCTTCTTTCGTCAGTATGGGCTGCTTATGTATTTCTAGGAATTTGTCCATTTCCTCTAAATTGTCATTTTTGTTGGAATATAGTTTTTCAAAGCATCCTCTTATGATAGTCTTTATTTCTGTGGGGTCAGTGGTGATATCACCTTTCTCATTTCTTATTTTGTGTATTTGCATCTTTTCTCTTTTTTTCTTTGTTAGTCTCGCTAAAGGTTTGTCAATTTTGTTGATCTTCTCAAAAAACCAGCTCTTGGTCTTGTTTATTTTTTCAAGTGCTTTCTTATTTTCTATTTCATTTAGTTCTGCTCTTATCTTTGTTATTTCCTTCCTTCTTCTTCCTGTTGGGTTACTTTGTTGTTGTTTTTCTAATTCCTTCAAATGTGCAGTTAATTCTTCAATTTCTGCTCTTTCTTCTTTTTTGATATATGAATTTATGGCTATAAATTTCCCTCTCAGTACCGCTTTTGCTGCATCCCATAAATTTTGGTATGTTGTGTTATCATTATCATTTGTTTCAAGGTAGTCATTGATTTCTTTTGAGATTTCCTCTTTGACCCACTGTTTTTCTAAGAGTGTGCTGTTTAATTTCCAAATTGTCGTGTGAAGTCTGGGTCTCTGTCCCTTGCAAATTTCCAGCTTGACTCCACTGTGGTCAGAGATATTGTTTTGTATGATTTCGATCTTTCTGAATTCATTAAGCCTTTCTTTGTGGCCTAGCATATGGTCAATCTTGGAGAATGTTCCATGTGCGCTTGAGAAAAATGTATATCCTGCTGTGTTTGGGTGTAATGATCTATATATGTCTATTAGATCCAGCTCTTCTAATATACTGTTCAAATGTTTTGTTTCTTTAGTGATTCTCTTTTGAGATGGTCTGTCCAGAGTTGATAGTGGTGTATTAAAATCCCCCACTATAATTGTAGATGCATCTATTCTTTCACTTAGTTTTTCCAGCGTTTGCCTCACATATTTAGAGGCGCCCTTGTTAGGAGCATAAATATTTATGATTGTTCGATCTTCTTGACAAATTGTCCCTTTCACTAAAATATAGTATCCTTCTTTGTCTCTCACAATTGTTTCGCATTTAAAGTCTATTTTGTCTGATATTAATATAGCTACTCCTGCCTTTTTTTGGTTGTTGTTTGCTTGTATGATTGTTTTCCAGCCATTCACTTTCAACCTCCATGAGTCTCTGGGTCTAAGATGTGTCTCTTGTAGGCAGCATATAGATGGGTCGTATTTCCTTATCCAGTGTCCCAGTCTGAATCTTTTGATAGGTGAGTTTAATCCGTTGACATTCAGTGTTATTACGTTTAGAGAGTTATTTATGGTAGCCATATTTTGGTTGGATTTGTGTTTGTTATATTTTGTTTGTATTATTTTATTTTCCCCTTCTATTTTTGTCTTTCTTGTTGCTTTTACACTCTCCTCCATCTCTGACTGTCCTGTTTTTTCCTTTCTTCCTGCAGAATTCCCTTAAGAATTTCTTGAAGGGGAGGTTTCTTGTTGATATACTCTTTCAGTTTCTGTTTATCTGTGAATATTTTGAACTCTCCATCATTTTTGAATGCTAGTTTAGCTGGATAGAGTATTCTTGGTTGGAGATTTTTTTCCTTTAGTACCTTGACTATATCATACCACTGCCTTCTTGCCTCCATCGTTTCAGATGAGAAATCAGCACTTAATCTTATGGAGTTTCCCTTGTATGTGATGGTTTTCTTTTCTCTTGCTGCTTTTAGAATTTTTTCTTTGTCTTGAGCATTGGATAATTTGACAAGTATATGTCTTGGGGTGGGCCTGTTGGGGTTTATGACCAGTGGAGTGCGCTGTGCTTCTTGGATATGTACATCTGTCTCTTTCAGTAGATTTGGGAAGTTTTCATTCATTATTTCCTGCAACACTCCTTCTGACCCCTTTCCCTTCTCTTCTCCTTCTGGAATGCCTATAATACGTATGTTTGAGCGTTTTGCGTTATCATTCAGGTCCCTAAGTCCTATCTGGATTTTTTCTACCTTTTTATTGACCACTTCTACTATCTGTTTGATTTCCAATGCACTGTCTTCCACATCACTAATTCTCTGCTCTGCCTCTTCTAGTCTGCTGATATTTGCTGCAAGTGTATTTTTGATTTCTTGAATTGTGGTGTTCATTTCCATCATATCTGTTATTTTTTTGCGCATGTCTGCAATTTCCCCTCCAAGTGTTGTCTTCACGCTGTTAACCTCTTTCATTACTTCATCAAATTTGTCGGTGATAAATGTTCTGAGATCTTTCATTGCTTGTGCGAAGTCCTGCCCCCCTTCCTGATTTTCAGTTTGTTGATTGGATTCAGCCATGTTTTCCTGATTACTGGTTTGGTTTGTAGATTTTTGTTGCTGTCTTGTCAACATTTTTTCTTGATGGGTTTAATCAGTTCCTTAGCTTCTTTGTCTAGTCTTGGAGATTAATTAGCTGTTGTTTTTGCGTAAGTGTTATATCTTCTCTTTGTCACTTTGTTCTTCTTATTCCAATTTCTTATTGCTAGTTAAGCTCACTTTAAAGGAAAGTATTAGTGCTGGGGAAAGTCAATTGTGTAAGGAAGGAAAAAGTGTGAAGTAGTATTGGTGATATATGTTTACAAAGCAACAATATGAGTTCTGGGAGGATGGAGGTTAGATCATGTAAATTGTGTAGAGTTATAGTAGTAGGAAAGTACCTATAATGAGGTAGACGACTGAATATGGGAGGAATGTGGTACGTACTAAGAGGCTATTGTTTTCGTGAGAGAGGGAAAGAGAAAAGAAAGGTAATAGTTTCAGGGACGAATACCAGATGGAAAACTAAACAAAGGTATTAGAAATTAAGAGTTAGACACTTTGTGGATCAAAGAAAGGGAGATGGAATATAGGAGAGATAGCAGATGGTGGAGGATATCAAGTTGTAGGGGAAAGGGGATAGTGTAGATAGGCTAAATCTATTCACAGAGAAATGAGGCAGTGGAGGGTGAGGAAACCCAGCAAATGTGAGGTATTTCCTGTAGGACCTATTGTATTGTTAAGGTAAAATAGTATAAGAAGAATATTGGGGACAAGAAAGAGAGGATTGAAAAAAAAAAAGAACAACAAGAACAACAACAACAAAAAATTAAAAAAATAAATAAATTAAAAAAAAAAACAAAAACAAAGAACAGAAACCCCGCCGCCAGGCTCGGCTGGGCTCAGCTGGGCTCCGGTCCCCCGCCCGCCGCCCGCCGCGGCTCGGCTGGGCTCGGCTGAGCTCGGCTTTCCCGCCCGCCGCCCGGCGCGGCGTGGCTGGGCTTGGCCCCCCCCCCCCCCGCCCGCTGCGGCTCAGCCGGGCTCGGCCGGACTCGGCCGGACTCGGCTTCCCCGCCCACCGCCCGCCGCCGCGGCGCAGCGCGGCTCAGCTCTCCCGCCCGCCGCCCGCCGCGGCACGGCTAGGCTCGGCTGGGCTTGTCTCCTTCGCCTGCCGCCCGCCGCGGCACAGCGCGGCTCGGCTCTCCCGCCCGCCACCCGCCACGGTGCTAGCTGCCTCGGCTCCGCCTACCCAAGGAGGGAGTCCTCCACACGTAGCTGGGATCTCCGTGTATATTTCACAGATGGATCCTCTCTGTTACCTTCCCTCCAAATCGATGTCCAGACACCTCCAGACCAGGAAAAATCCCGAGACAGCCGGTCCCAAAGAGTCTCCGACGCCTCCCAGCCGATTCCCCCCAGGAACTAGTAACCGGGAAGTTCACTCAGCCGCCATCTTGCCTCCCCCTCCTGAAAAGTCCCAAATTATATCTTATAGACCAGTCCTTTCCGTTACCTTCCCACCAAATCGATGTCCAGACACTTCCTGCCTTGAAAAAATCCTGAAAAAGCCTGGTCCCGGAGAACCTCCAGCGGTGCCCAGCTGCCTCTTCCCAGGAGAGACGGCAAGGCAAGCTCACTCAGCCACCATCTTGCCGGAAGTCCTAGATCATTTTAGTTATTGTATTAATGGACACCTTTGTGATTACAATTAATATCTTAAGTGAATAACAACCTGATTGTATCACACCGTCTTAGTTACAGTAGTATACAAATGCTCTCCTTCTGTACATCGCTGTCTGGATTTCCTCTTTATAATGTTATTGTCCCATATTACATCTATATACATTGTATTTTCATTAACATAGATTTTAATTATTGATTTATCAATTTGCTTTTTAAGCCATATAGAGAAAACAAAAAGCAATTACAAACCAAAAGTACGATAATACAGGATTTAATATTTACCTTTGTAGTTACCTTTACTAATGTTCTATTTCTTCTTATGGCTTCGAGTTACTATCTAGTGTCCTTTTATTTCAGCCTGAAGGATTCACTTTAGAATAACTTGAACAGAAGATCTTCTGGTAACAAACTCCTTTGATTCTCTGTAAATCTCATATTTTCTCCTTTAATCTTGAAGGATGATTTTGTCAGATATAGAATTCTTGGTTGACAGGTGTTTTTTTCCTTTAAGGATTTAAAATATGCTGACTTCTGTCCTGATGGAAAATTGGCTGTTAATATTTTTGAGAATCCCTTTTACTTTACAAGTTGCTCCTCTTTTGCTGCTTTCAAAATTCTGTTTGTCTTTGAATTTTGACATTTTCACTATAATGTGTCTCAGTGTGAAGCTCTTTGCATTTATTCTGTTTAGAGTTCATTGAGCTTTTTGGATGTGTATATTCATATCTTTATGTTTGGGAAATTTTTGGCTATTATTTCTTCAAATGCTTTTTCTTCCCTTTTCTCTTACTCTTGTCATTCTGAGACTCCTATAATGTGGTTGATACAGTTGACGTCTGGCCATTATCTCACAGGTCCCTCGGGCTCTGTTAATCTTTATTTTTTTCTTTCTACTCCTCACAGTGGATGATTTCAACGGTCTTGTCTTCAAGTTCATTTATCCTTTCTTCTTCCTGCCTAAATCTGTTGTTGAATCACTCTAGTGGGTTTTTCATTTCAAGTACTTTTCAGCTCTTGTTTGGTTCTTTTTTATAATTTCTAGCTCTTTATTTTGTTCAGACAATATTTTCCTTATTTCTTTTACTTCTTTGTTCATGATTTTGTTTAGCTCATGGAACACATTTTAGGCAGTTTAACAGTTTTAATACTAGTTTCAATGTATGAGTTTCCTCAGGGATGATTTCTGTCACATTCTTTTTTCCTGAGAATGGAATATAATTTGCTATTTCTTTTATAATTTTTTTGTTGATAAACTGGAATTTCTGAGTATTTTGTTATTTTAACTCTGGAAATTGAATTGTCCCATTCCTTTGGGATTGCTTCAGCCATCACTTTGTGACTTTTTCAAACTGCTTTTGGTCTCAAAATGGAAAGGGAGAAAAGGTACTGTGTTTTAAAGACTCCTCTGTCACTTCTGCCTGTGGGGTGGAAAGAATGGTCAACCTCCACACCAACTCCCCAGGCATCGAAAGCAGTAACTATCGAATAGACCACACACTCCTGGTTTTGCCCTTCCAATGTCTTATTGCCCACCCTGTCACACAGCTGGGGGGTAGATGATGGTAGCTGCTACACCAAAGGTGAAATTCACCAATATTTACTGAACTTTACCAATACTTACTGAAATTTACCAGTCTTTTAATCCACTTTCTCTCTGGATGCTACAAACATTCCACTAGACTTCAGAGTTCCAATAGAGTTGATGCAGATAGTTCCTGCCAATTCACCAGCTGTTTTTGGCAGAGAGACTGAGTCTAGGTGCTCCCTACTCCATCGTCTTCCTGTAATCCTCTCTCTTGCAGACAGAGACACCTGGAATCTTCTTGTCTTTCTTTACTGCTTCTTCCAACTTCACGAATCAGAAGCCCTTTCCGTCCCTTATCTAAGGATAAAGATCGGTTAGAATGGAGTATCTGACAACTAAAGCTAAAGGCTTGGAAGGAAAAGAGGCAGGGCTGCATGGGCAGGGGAGCAGAGAGGTTGGAGGCTGAGGGGTTATTGGGAGAGAGGGGATCTATAGAAAGGGAAGCTGCTGGAGAGACAGGGGTGGTGGGCAGGTATGTGGATGGCCTTGAAAGTAAAAACAAATGCCTAGTGCATCCACTGAAGCAAAGGGTGAAGGAACAGACAGGGTGGAGAAGACAGTTTTGATTTCTCTTCAAGGTGGGTTCCACATGGATTGCAGTAGATGGCTTAAACTCAAATTAAAGCAGGTTCTGCACTTTGTCAGGCATCCATGTCTAAGTGAAACTTTTTTTGTTTTTTGTTTTTGGCGTGGACTTTTGTGTCTGACCTTTCCAAAGGTAAAGAAAGCTTATCTGTGATTGCTGAAACATGGGCAGTGTCCAGCCATCCCTGAATCAAAGCACACCACAGAGCAGAGGTAAGTGACCACTCATCTCCTAGTAGAATGGTGCCCAAGAAAATGAAAAGTAGGGGCTTATCTGGGAAGGGCTGTGTATCTCAGCACTAGAGCTTCTTTGAGAGTGGGTGATTCAACCAGGAGCCTGCAATTATGCTTTCCTTTGTGAATTTATCAGGCTGTAACCGTCACAGAACCGCCTGTAGGGGAAATTGCTTGATGGACAGGATCTTAAAAATGTGTCATTTAACATGGGATAGTTAAAGAAAATGGCGTTCTTTCAGGAGACAGGAGCTATCTCTAGCAATCTGGAAGAATTAGCAAAAGGACGTGAGGAGTCATCAGAATCAGTGGTGGGCACACAGGAAGCCTGGGCAGGTTCCAGGATGGGAGCGCATCTGGTTTTGGGTACTTCCAGGTACATAAGACGAAGGACGTGTGAGCGTATGCGGGGAGTGAGGGTGGGAAGGGCAGGGACCTGGGCAGGGGCACGTGGGGGATGAGTAGGTAGGCGGCAGAGTTGCAGATTTAGCAGGAAAAATTTGTTCTCTGTAATGCCCAGTTAAATTATTTAGTATAAGTATGTCCCAAATTTGGGGCATCTTCTAAAAGAACCATTCTGTTAGAGAGCAATGATTTAAGGGAGCATCTTAGAGAAATCAATAACATTATGTGCATCTCCGCTTGTATCGGAATGCAAAACGTATTGGAAAAATTAAGATCTGTGTGGATTATTGGACACTACGTAAATGGATTAAAATGGCCCCAGGTTTGGAATACCTTCATCTGGTTGGTAGTAGATAGGCAGTTTCTGGTATTAGAATTTAGACTTCAGTGCTACTAGATAAATCCACAGCTGAGGAATTAAAGAAAAGAGTAACCTTAATTTATTCAGTAGGATTGTTGCTATTTTTTTTTTCATTCTTATCCTCTCCAGAGTGCCAGCCCTGTTCTAGCAGCTGGTTGAGAGAATGCTTGGGAATATGAACTGTTTGGTAGTGCTTGCATGTTTTAGTTTACACAGCAGGCACTGCAGAGCTGCAGCAAATGACCCTCTAAGTGCTAGCCTGCCCAAGGAGACAGGGCTGGCACTTGCTTGACGAGGGCGCATTCTTCAGCATCTCAGAAACATGGGGCAGTTTTCCCCCAGGGAGTGAGCCCCGATAGGGAAGAGGTTTCTTCCCTCCCCAGGTGGCCTTGGCTCACCAACCTAGAGAATGACATAAATTGGGAAGGGTGGTCAGAAGACGGTTTGGGCAGTTTGAGAAGAGTGGAGTAGGGGCATAGGGTGGTCCCCAGCAAGTAGGCAGCTCAGGGCAGGGCAGAGGCAGAGGGGACTGTGGCCTCTGGACTTGCTCAGGGGAGATGTGGACCAGCCTGCAAGGAGGCCACCTGTCCTGTAGCAGAAGAGCCACACAAGGCTTCTGTGAGGCCCCTTCCTGTCCTTCAGACGCCCTTCACGTGAGATACTGCTGCCTGCTCTGAGGGCTTGGGGTGGTGCATCACGAGAAATGGGGACGACAACTCTGTGGCACTTGCTAGTTGGAACTCAGTTCAAGTCAGGCCCAAGGCCCGTTCCTAATGCGGGGCTTTTAGAAATCAAGTAGGTCCTTCCATCCCTGTCACGGCTAAGGGGATTCCACGAGGCACTCTGGGCTCCCGCACTGTAAATGCCAGCTTCAGCATTTGTCCTTATCGGCGTTGAGGTGGAGATTTCTATGGTCCTGCAGACCTTGCCCTCGTACCATCGATGCCCCTTCCCAGGCAAGGCCGTGGGCTGTCGGAAGGATGAAGGAGCTGGTCCTCCAAATGGGTGCTCAGCTCACTGCCTGGGTGTCCCCCGAGGTATGAAGCTGGATCCACAGCTGCCACTAATTCTGCCACTTAGCACCCCCCCCGAGGCTAGCAAAGAGCTCCTGGAGAAGACTGAGACGCAGAAAGAAACAGGCCTTTCTGTTGGTGAATTGGACCATGTTCTTGGCTGAAAGTAACCCAAAGTACCTGATGAATTTAATCAAAGAGAACCCACGGACCTCCTGAGGATCTGGAGGATTGCGCTTGGGAGTGGGCAAGATTGAGGGTGCTTTGGACGGTCGAGAGGCAAGAAGCAGAGGCTCAGCCCCGTGTCAGCAGTGCTGCCATGGGCACCGCTGCGTTCTGACCAACGGCCTCCGCTCGCCCTGCCCGTGCGCAAGACACATCCCCGGAGAGAATGGGGCTGACCCCACGTGTGTCTCCAGACCCGTGGAGTGAAATTGTCCCCCTTTCCTGAGGAAAAGCAGTCAGCCTAGCATTCTCCAAGACCCACCATGCTTTGCTCTGGACAGCCTTATAAATTAATACCTATATTTGTCAGCCAAAGAGGTGCTGATGCAAAATACAAGAAATTGGTTGGGTTTTACAAAGGGTATTTGGGGTAGGAGCTTACAGATACCAGGTCATAAAGCATAAGTTACTTCCCTCACCAAAGTCTATTTGGGGCAAGATGGCTGCTGATGTCTGCAAGGGTTCAGGCTTCCTGGGTTTCACATTCTTGGGGTTTGCTTTTCTCTGGGTTCAAAGTTCCTTTCTTTCTGGGGCTGGCTTCCCTTTCCTTTGTGAGCTTCCTTCCCGGCTCTTCAGCATCAAACTCCAACATCAAAACTCCAACATCAGATAAACCCCCCATCTCTGTCCTTTGCCACTCCTTTCATCTGTGAGTCCCCACCCACCAAGGGGTGGGGACACAATGCCCTAATCATAACTCAATCATGCCCAGGTACAGATCAGATTACAAACATAATCCAGTATCTGTTTTTGAAATTCATAACCATATCAAACTGCTACAGTACCCTTACATAAAACATGGATTCACAAGGTCTCAGGATGTAAGGACAAGGCAGACTAGGGGAAAAAAATCCAATGACTGGCAAATGGAGTCACAAGAAAATTTGTCTCATTCTGGATTCTGGGTGGAAAAAAAATATTTTTCTACTCTCATAATCAGAACTACCAAGCCAAGAAAGAAATTAACCTAAAAAGGGTCTCTGCCTAGTAACACATATGAGAAAATAAAAGCCTTTTTTATATGATATGTCCTGAAACCGGACCTTTAATACACCTGCTACATGGGAATGAGGCTTGTACGTGTGAGTTCAGCTGTGTGCACACGGAAGCGTGAGGGTCCCTTAGACTGATGGAAAGAGCCAGAATGGAAGGCTGGCAGGTCTGTAAGAAGCAGGGGCCATCTAGCAGTATGCTTGGGCTGGCCCCACAAATGTTAAGGATGGAGCTGAATTTTGCTAATTGCAGCCAATATTTGCATCTTATATGGGATCTAGTCAACTGATCTGACTCCACTTAGTGAGACGTTCCCATTTGATTGTGTACTTTTCAAGGGATGGGACTGCATGTGGCTAATATGTTTTGTGATTATTTATATGTATTATTTTTGCCACTCGCTTCTTTAATTGTTAAGAGCATAAAATGTAGCAGGCAGAAGGTCTGTTCTAAACAAATTAAAAAACTATGTTTTTTTAAGTCTCCCTAAGTCAAATATATATACACCCACAACGGTGGTGTGTGAAGAAGAAAGAGCTGTCATACGCAAGAATTCCTAAGAAGAGCAGTTGTTGAAAAAGGAATTAACACAATGAAGCCAGCAACAGGTTTATAATGTTAAAAACTGATTTTTTAAAATGCTGCATGGCACAAAACTCTATTACATAAAGTGCTGCTAAGATGAAAGAAGTAGTCCGTATGGCTTTTAGTAAAAGTTGTTTTCTAGGAAAGCCAATCAGCTGATCAAGGCTACAGTTAGACATGAGAGCTACAACTTCTCGTATCTGTGCTAGAAAAGCCTACTTATCCAGAACAGACTGAAATTTCAGGGCAAAGCAGGGCCATTTGTTTAAACAGTTCTAACTTTACTTTACCCATTTTAAGTTCTCTGCTTGATTTCACCCCCACCCCATAATTCAGCATGATCCAGCAGAAGGAAGCTGCTTTCACAATTGACTATCTGACTTTTCTTTCGATGACGAGACTGTGATGGAGCCTGGATATTTCAGGCTCTTTGCCATCCCTGACCGTGTCCTGCTGTGGTCAAAGAACTTAGCAGCGGACTTGGTGAATTAGGCTTCCTGCTATAGTTCATCTACTAGTGAGATCGGCTTCAGGGTGTATTTGTCCAGAACCTTTGAGACTGGAGGACAGTTGCCCAAGAGCATCAGGATCCGTCCCTGGAGAAGGTTTTCTATGGGCCATGGGCCAGGTACCCTTCTCCTCCTATGAGGTAGAAGTGACCGGGATCCCATCCTCACAAAATAGAATGTGATGCCCAGACCAAAGCGGGCTTGGGCTCAGGAAAGGGGTGCATGTAATCCCAAATCAAAGCCTCCGCGGCAAAAGCCAGGAGATGGTACAAATGGTGAGGCGACTGTCAATTAGACCAAAATTCTCCACATCCTTGTACTTTTCCAGAAGAACCTTTTTGGCAGAATCATCCGAAGAATTTTTCACGGCTAATCCATCCCACTTGTCAGTTTTTACAGGCTCACCATCAATCTTCTGCTTATGCAGCAAGGCGGCGGCTACTGCCCGTCCCACTGCCGGGGCCCGGCCGCCCTCCTCCGCCTCGCCCCCCCACCCCCATCTTGTCAGCCTCTGCTTCTTCCTCCCCTCTGACAGCTCTGGAAAAAAAACACATCACGATAATATTTTAAAATACCAATCAGGGTGCTTCCCCCTCCCCATATTTTTGGTATATAATCTTCCCCCATTCAGCCTGAGGTATCACCTCAGGGTGGGTAGGATTGTTACTAGAGGAATGCCGAGAGAGATGTCAGCGTTTCACTTTTGACTTGTAAAACAGGCTCTTTAAAAAATCTGTGTCCATGGAGACTCATCATAAAAAGATAGTCAAGTAACATCATGTGCTGCCTGTGCCTTTTAGAAACGAATTTGGGACCTAATTTAACTTTTAAAAAATTTAAAATATTTTTAGGAGGTACTGGGGATTGAACCCGGGACCTCGTGCATGGGAAGCAGGTGCTCAACCCCTTGAGCTACGTCCACTCCCCCTAAGTTAACTTTTTAAATGTAATTTTTAAAGTGAGAAGTTGTAGATTTATAGAAAAACCCTGCAGGAAATAGAGAGTTCCCGTCTACCTCCTTACTATCCACATTAGCCTCCTGAGGTCCTGAGGATGACTCTGAGGGAAAGGGATTTTTGAAGTGCCAGGTTCTGGCTCAAACAGTAAGTGGCAAAGAGACTCCGTGAAGAGCCAGTTTTCCTATCTCAGAGTTGAAAAAAGCTTGCAACGAGATGGTGGGGAGACCTCCCGCGGATTTAGACCTGAGAAGGGGAGGAGGGGGGAAAGCCCAGGTGAGTCTGGAAGGGTCACAAAGCAAGGTGGGCTGTTAAGCCTCTGTGCAAACCCACAGCATGCATTAGAGCCCAAGAGTCGAGGCAGCTGTGTGTCCAACGGCGCGTGGGCCTAGCTGCAGCCTTGCACCCCATGCAGTGCAGTGCACGGCCAGTGGGTGGTGGCCCGAAGCACGGGGCACAGGTCCACGAGGGAACAAAACGTGCTCATCAGGCAAGCGAGGGCCCAGAGGCCGTGGACATTGGCCCTGGGTGGTGGCGGAGGGAGAGTATCAAACAGCGTGAAAGCCTGTTCCTGGAGAGAGTGGGGTGGGTGGGCAGAGGCCACGACCCCCCTGCTGCGACGACACACAGCCTCCCCAGATCGTAGTTACTACAGGGATAAGGGAAGAAGGGTAGAGGGAGATCCTGAGTCCCAGAGTTTAATTCCAGGAATTACCAGATTTACCTGGAATTACCTGGCTGTTTTCTCATGCAGGACTGGGTTCTCAGGAGCCAAGTTCAGTATAGAGAAATAAAGAAAATAAAAGATTGTCATCCTTGGAAATGTCACCGAATAACCCCAGTTCCTTGCACGGAGCCTGGCAATCTTCGTGGAAGGGGGAAATGAGTGACTGGAACTGTGGCTCTCCTCCTAACGCCAGGGGGCGCCTCTGGGAGCCCCATGCCGCCCTCCAGCCTAAGGGGTCCTGTTTGGCATCAGGAGGCACTCACTGGTAGGCTGTGCCCTGCGGTGGCTTACATATGATGAGAATTTCGTTCAGCCACATTGTTTATTATCTAGTACTTCATAGTGAGAAAGGAAATGTTTATTGAGTATTTATGAACCAGGAGTTCATTTGCATGTGAGAAATTCTTCTTTGTATACAGGAAAGGGGCATGGGGAGCAAGGGCCAGAAAGAAGAGGGCAAGATAGTTTCCATTTATTTCTCCTTATTGTGTTTTGGCGGGAGGTGGGAGTGGGAGGGCGGTGGTGGGGATATGAAGCCTAAAGACCAGCCTGTGACTTAGCACGGTTACCTCCAGCTTCAGCGTTAAGTTGGCGCTTTGGTTAGTACCCCGATACACAACAGACCTTCAAATACAGGCTGAATAAACTGATGTCTGAAAATGAGTCAAGGGCTCAAGGTCATGCGGCCGTAGGTGGCAAAGCCTGGCCTGACCCTGTAACCTGTATATATAATTCACCGCTAGGGTATGGAGTGCATTTTAGGGTGGCGATGAGGCAGTTGGTGATTATCATTAAATCTGTCCTCACAGTCTCTTGCCCATCAGTATTTTGACTCTTCTACTTGCGTATAATCCTTCCTCAGAGGTGTAGACAACGGGAGGACATGTGAAGGCTCAGACAGCCTGCACGACGGACGGGCTGCACGTCGAGAGCCCCAGCGTCCTGCGGCGTCTTCTCCATGAGCCGGTGGCCAGGCCATGTGCTGAGGGGAGCTCCGGGCAGGGGCTGCGTGGAGACCCCCAGGGCTTACAGAGAGGAGCGGGTTTGGACGGGCTTCTGGGGGAAATGTCGGGTAACGTGGAGCAAAGGAAAAGCTCTGCCAAGCAGCAGAGAGACCCCTCAGTAATTAGCGGGGGCAGTTAATCAGCTCGCAAGTTTCTGAGCGCGGAAGTTACGACCCCCACCTTGTGGATGAGAAAATCGAGAATTTCCCAGGGTGCTGCAGGTAGTCCGTGGCATTTCAGATTTGTGTCAACCTCTGTAACGGCCCAGGAATTTTTACAGAGGTGGCTCTCCATATTTATGCCTCGACGGATTATCTTATAGACTGCACACCTCTCAAGAGCAGGCTGTGTCTCCTCCGTCTTTGTATTGTCCAAAGTCAAAACCCAATGTGCCCAGGACTGGGCTCGAGCCCGAGGTCCCGCTGCAGGCGACACGGAGGCAGCCGAGCCGGGACTGGGTCGGCCGAGAAGCTCCTCTGGGGGAGCATCCTGGAAGGAGAAGGGCAGGGGAGGGGAGCTCCCGCCACGGTGACGCCCCGTGCCCCCAGGAGGGTGGTGTCGGGGCGCCCACGTCGCCCGGGCTTTCTGCCCTTGGAGCCAGCAGAGTGGGGGAGGGGCCCTCCTCTGCCCCTTCTCCCCAAATCCACCTCCAGGGTCAGAGAATGACCTCTTTCTGGGCCAAACCTTGCTTCCAGCCTGGTGTGCGAGTGGCTGTAAACAAGACCTTTCGTACCTTAATCTACCGCAGTGCCAAGCACTTCTCGGGGCAGGGCCCTGCCAGCCTCAGAGCTGCCCTTGGGCACGGGCAGGACGTGTGGGCGGACATGAGCGCACACGACGCATACGCCTGGCTTCCTGGGAGTCACGTGCTCCCTGCGCGAGCATGTGCACACGTGCGTGGGTGAATGGGCCCCCGTCCTGGGCGGCTGTTCACTCTCCTAGAGATCTTCCTGCCGGTGCAGAAGAAGGCCGCATTTTCCAGTCTTTTCGGTCATAAGACTTAAGCCCAAACATGGATTTGGAATTCCTAAAGGTCGTTGGGAAAATACCTGTGGTGCCCACCACCGCAGTAAAACTTGAGTTTCCTGAAACTAAAAAGTTTCTTGGAGAGGCTTGGCTTTTAGAAAACCTCTTGAGATTTTTAGGAGCTAAAAAAGTGATTATGTGTACTGCTTATTGATGATAAATATTTGTTACATCCGTTGGGACTGGGATCAGTTACTTATAATAAACACAGACAGACACACACACGAGAGAGAAACACATTAGGCATTTGCTTCTCCTTCAGGTAAAAGAAATGCCGCCACATGGACTCAGACAGATACTGGAATGCCAGTGGTCATAGCAGCATTTTTTACTGTAGTGAAAAGGTGGAAACAACCCAAGTGCCCATCAACAGATGAATAAGCCAAACGGACAGCGGGAGACCCTTCAGCTGTAAGGAGAAAGGCAGTTCTGATAAAGGGGCACCATGGGTCAACCTTGAGAACATTACACTAAGTGAAACGAGCCGGACACAAAAGGACAAACATTGTACAATTCCAACTAGATGAAATTCCTAGAATAGGCAAATTCGTAGAGAGAGAAAGTGGAATAGAGCTTACAAGGGGCTGGAGGGAGAGGGGTGTGGGGAGTTAGTTGTATTTAATGAGTACTGAGTTTCTGTTTGGCGTAAAGAAAAATTTTGGAAATACATAGGGATGATGGTGGAACACCATTGTGAATATAATTTGTGTCAATGAGCGCACACTTAGAAATGGTTAAAATGACTAATTTCACATTTGGTCACTGACAGTGCAGCAATTGGCAGTATCCACCATTGACATAAGAGCTTTGTGAAGCGGCAAGGGTCCCAGAGCCCACGTAGCCCACACTCTTCCATTGCCCTTACTCTCATGGCCCCAAGTGGCTGCTAGAGCTCTAATCATCTCATCTGCATTCTAGGCAGGCAGCTGGAGGCAGGGAAGAAAAGGAGCATGCCTCTGCTTTTCAAGGAGGCTCCCTGGCAGTGGCCTAGAACACTTCGGCTTCCGGCTGTTTCGCAGTTAGCATTGTCACATTGGTTGCAAGAAAGTCTGGGAAATGTAAAGTTTTTAGGTGGGTGCTTGATTGCCCTGTAAAAACTGGAGTTCTGTTACTAAGAGAAAAGGGAGCACGGCAGTTGAGTGACAGCTGGCAGCCTCTGTCACATGCAGAGAGTGCTTTGATCTCGCAGCTATATTATCCTGCTATATTATCTTGACACCCTGCCTCGTGTGAGGGCAGATGGCATCACCCAGCTAAACTGTGAGCGCTTTCAGAAAAGGACTGTCATTTTGCTCCTGTCCCCTCCACCCCCTTCTTTGGCCTGGTATCTGGGCTCAATGTCCCCATTTTACAGTGAGAAAATGGAACCAGGCTGAAGGGTGACTTGCAATGCAGGCCAACAACAGCGCCGCTTCCTCCCCAAGCGCTCAGGAATTCGGAGGTTCGGCCTCTTTTTCAGGTTCTCGGGGACTTGAGGGGGAAGGCAGAACGGCGTCTTCCTTCGCTCCTGGGAGGCAGTGACGCGGTCAGCCGGAGCAGCCACCATTTGTTACGAATGGCAGAGCTTCCTCCCATCACGCGCAGCAAAAGAGAAATCAATTTCCGTGTGTTTTTCCCTTTTGGCGAGGAAAACCTGCAGTCAGTTGGCTGCGGTAGGTTTCTTCCAAAGCATGTGAGGTACCTCCTGGTTCACTCCCCCACAGCTGGAGAAGTTCTTTTATTTTTCTCCCTCCTGGCATGAGCGTCTACCAGAGGCGGGCACGGTGCCAGGGACTTTACTGTCTCTTATTCACCTTAATTTTGTAATTCTTGGGAGGAGTCATCCTAACCCCCATATTACACGGAGGAGCTGGATGCAGGGAGGGTCAAGGTGACACGGCTAGGTTTGACACCCAAAGATGTTTCCTTCCCGCTGTATTGCCTTACACAATCTTATTTGAACCCCACTTGCTCCCTGTGAAGGGGCATCTTATAAAGGAGGAGACCGAGGGTCAGAGAGAGGCAGTGTGCCCATCGCCCTCCCACTAGAGAAGGACAGAGCCAAGGCAGACAGCAGGGCGCTGAGTCCAGCAGGCTTCACCTGCAGGAACGGCTGCCTCTGTGACAAGTGGTCACAGCCTGCTGGCTCCCTGGCCTTGGGCAGGACATGACCTTGGCAATGCAGAGGGGAGGTCAGGGGGCTCTCTGCAGCTCCGAGGGCCCCTTAACAATAGGACAAGAGCCTGCACCTCTTCAGGTAAGTGTTTTTGGGTTTTTTTTTTGGTTGTTCTGTAAAGAAATAAGGATTGGGACAGACTTTCAGCTTGAGGCTATATGTTCAGGAGTGAGATTCAAAATGTTTCAACGACCGCTGGAAAGACCGCCAGTTCCAACCAGGCCGGACATGAGCCCTTTAGATGCTGTGTCCACTGGAGCGTGGAAGGGTTGGGAGGGGCGTGGGGAAAGGCCTGGGGGTGGGAGGGCTGCAGGGAGGCTTGGAGGCCTGGCTGTTCATCAACCAGGACTCCAGCAACTCCAAGTGGCCCAGGCCCTACCCAAGGATCAGAAATTCTGCTGCCGGGTATGTATATAATTTCCTCTCTCAAAATCTATCCAGGTCCATATGGTGATGCTTGCGAGGAAGCTCATCCCAGCTCTGCTGGTGAGAATGGGGAAACTTGGGTGCCTCTCTCTGGAGAGGGGCGGGCAAAATGTGTAGGGTGCACACAGGATAAAAAGCGCCAGCCCAGTGTGCACGGACCAGAGGGGAGGAGCTAAGAAACGCCACGCTGCATTGTGAGAAACAGGCAAGAAGAGGAAGGACGAGTTACCATTTACACCAGCCCTGCGGCAGGCACCCCAGACGACCCGTCATGCACTACCAAGGACACAGAAAACAAAGGGCTACCCATCGGTGTGTTAAAACGGTTGCTTGTGGATGGGAGAAATGGGGAAATACAGGAATAAATTATAAAATGGGAGAGAGGCTTTGCATGTGTTGATGATGGCAATATGCCATAACTAAGGAATATTATTAATAACTCTCTGCAACCGAGAAAAGAAAAAAGAAACAAAAATGAAATCAGTGGGTGCAGCTGACTGACTCTCCCAGGTAACCCAGCGGCCGTCAGAGAGGAAGGGTGGGGCACGCTGGGGCCACTGGCTGCCCCCCTTGCTCCTCCAGATGGACCTTTTGACTCCTTTCCACTACCATGTCTTGACGGGGTAAAATTCCCTACCATTATTTAGGTGGGGAAAGATGTGCTTTTTCAAAAGAAACTTCAATAGTAAATGAAATGACAAAACACGAAGAGCAGAAAGACATTTGGAGAACTAGTGCTACGGACTTTTTTAACCCCAAGAAAACAGCGTTTGGGGCACTGAGCTCGGGGGCCTCACCTGTGGACCCTGGTCTTCAGTCTCCCCTCCCTCCCCTGCTTTCCCCCTGCCTTCACACCCACTGCCCTTGAGGAGCACATCAGGGTAGGGGTTCCGGCCACCTCTGGTCTGGAGGGGATGGCAGATGGGGTGCTTTCCCACAGATAGAACCAAAGGATGCCTTGTGTGGCCCTGGGTTTTAGCGTGGGCCTTCTGGAAACCCCTGCAGGACTTTGGGAGATGATGGAGGACAGCACTTGAGCTTTTCGGGCCCTTCACATCACAATGGCTATTTATATTTCCTTGCCCCCGGACCCTGAGGTCATGCTAGGCCCCACGTTTCTCTTTATGTCATCACGGCGCAGGGCAGTGAGTTTGTTGGTTGTGCATTCAGGGTGAAGAAAAGCTCTATCCTGGAGCTACTGACTGACAGCACAGGGCAATTTCAGAATCTGAGGGACTGAGGAACACGTAGACGAAGGAGCTTCGTCAGCCACAGCCCGGGCGTGCGGGCCACGCCCGTGTCCTTGTACCTCAGGAGGCAGAACTCTGTCCCTAAGAAGAGGTTCCACCATGACAGAAACCCCCAAATAACAATGGCTTAAAGGGAATGCAAGTTAGTTTTTCCTCTCACATACATACAGGCAGTCCAGGACTCCTTCCATTTACTTGCTCTGCCATCCTGATCATGGGGTTCTACCTATGGGTTCAGGTGTCTACTCCAGATCCTCCACCTTCTCTGTCCTCCAGAGATCAGGAAGGCAGGAGCAGGAGGGGGGGGGGCAACCGTTTCCTTTGAGGACACTTCCCAGAAGCTAACTGTCATTTCCACTGACATCCCACTGGAAAGAACTGTGATAGGGTCTCCCCTAACTGCACAGGAGGCTAGGGCAGGTAGACTTTACTTGGGCAGTATCTGGTGGGATGGCTAACTGTTCTGGTTTGCCTGGGAATGAGGGGGTTCCTGGGATTTAGGACGTTCAGTTTTAAAACCAGACAGTCCAGGGCCAACTGGGATATGTTGGTCACCTTGGTATCCACACAGCTTTTGGCATTACTATTACTAAGGAAATAGAAGAAAGCAGGTCATGGGGTTGTGCCCAGCAGTCTCTGCCATGGGGACACTCTTCACTCTTCTAGGTGGAAATGCAGTTCCGTCATACGAATGAAGGATTACTAACGGGGTTCAGAATTCCTCCAAAGGGAAATCTATGAGGTTCACACATCTGGTCTGTCGTACCTTTGGGTTTGTTTCTCCACACCTTCCCATAGAGTCTAAAGGCCTTAGTTCATCCATCCACCCATTCACCCATCCACCCATCCATCCATCCATCCTTTCACCCATCCATCCAATTATCAATCCAACCAATCATCCATCCATCCACCCATCCATCCAGTCATCCACCCATCCATCCACTCATCCACGCATCCATCCAATCATCAATCCAACCAGTCATCCATCCATGCACCCACCCATCCATCCAATCATGCATCCATCCACCCAACTATCCATCCATTCACCTACCCATCCATCCACTCATCCATCAATCATCCATCCAGCCAATCATCCGGCCAATCATCCATCCATCCATCCATCCATCCATCCATCCACAGTTTCTCATTCCTGTTGCATTCACTGGGTATTTCTAATGGGCCAGGCTCTGAAGAAGAGCAATACCACATAGTTTCTGCCCTCAAGGAGCTCATAGCTTAGTGCAGGAGACTCCTTTGAAGCAAGTGATGGTAGTACAGGGGTATACCTGTAATTGGAGGCTTAACAAAGTATAATGGAACCCAGAAGCGAGATGAATGTAACGCTTCACAGAGCACATAACTTGATAGTGGAGGTTAAGTAGGATTGGCCAGGTGGGGAAGGGAAGCCTTAGAGGGACAAGACATAGGCAGCACAAAGGCTCAGAGAGTAAATGAACACAGCAGAAAGAAGAATCTGGTCTGTCAGGATGGGATGCAAGAAGGAGGGGTGGGTGGGTGGGAGGATGCAGAGAAGGAGTAAGGTAGAAAGGAGTGAAGAAGAGCTTGAAATGTGGTGGAGAAGGTAAATTGTGGCCAGAATATAAGCAATCTGGAATGCCAACCTTTGGGGATATTTTTATGGCGTGACATCTCTGACAGCACCTTAAATATGCTAATATTCATCCACAAGCAGGATTTATAATAGTATGCCTTTGCCCAAAGCCTTTGCGCATGGAGCAGGTGCTCATTGGAATTCACCTTGAGAAATGCTCGAGGGTCCTCAGAGAGCACCGCCAAGCTTCCCAGGAGAGAGTTCCTTCGCGCCTGGAGACATAGACTATACTCTGTCATATGTTTTTCCTTTCTTTAATACTTTAGAAACTGTCTCTTTTTACCTATAGGAATGTAAAGCTTTTAGGGCTGGCAAAGACCTTAAAGCTCATCTGGTCTTGTCTGAGACAGAGAGCAAGAAAGGGGATGTCACCCCGCTGATCAGGGCAGAGGTGGATTACAACTCAGGCTTGGACTTTGAGACCATAAGGATTTACATAATACAACAGGGTCGTTAAAGTGAGCATACTAGCAAGTTTGGGAAAGGAGAGTGATCACTGCAGCAATAATCAGGAACAAAAGCATTGTGGCTAACTAAGAATAATTTAAGTGTTGAGCAGCCTGGTATCCAAGCAAAGAGAGAAGCCCAATGGCTTAAATGATTTCTTCTCTTTGACAAAAGATAGCTCCAAAAATAAAAGGTTTACGTGTGGAGCTGGCCCATGTGCAGTGCTGATGCACACAAGGAGTGCCGTGCCATGCAGGGGTATCCCCCGCGTAGGGGAGCCCCATGCGCAAGGAGTGCGCCCATAAGGAGAGCCGCCCAGCGCGAAAGAAAGTGCAGCCTGCCCAGGAATGGCGCTGCACACACGGAGAGCTGATACAACAAGATGACGCAACAAAAAGAAACACAGATTCCCGGTGCCGCTGATAAGACAAAAGTGGTCGCAGAAGAACACACAGTGAATGGACAGAGAGAGAGCAGACAACGGGGGGGGGAATAAATAAAAAATAAATAAATCTTAAAAAAAAAAAGACACAAGTTTCCCAGTGCCGCTGACAAGAATGGAAACGGACACAGAATGCACAGTGAATGGATGCAGAGAACAGACAACTGGGGCTGCGGGGGTGGGGTGGGAGGGGAAGGGGAGAGAAATGAATACAAATAAATCCTTGAAAAAAAAAAAGGGTTTGAGAGTCCAAGAGGAGCACGTGGACCTCAGCAGTCCCATGGCAGAGTAACTGACTTTGCAAACATGCAGGTCCTATTAGAGGTCCTAGAAATTTAGTTTCTAGGATGGTTGCTGTACTAGTCAGCCAAAGGGGTGCTGATGCAAAGTACCAGAAATCTGTTGGCTTTTATAAAGGGTATTTATTTGGGGTAGAAACTTAGTTACTAGGCCATAAAGCATAAGTTACTTCCCTCACCGAAGTCTATTGCCACGTGTTAGAGCAGGATGGCTGCTGACGTCTGCCAGGGTTCAGGCTTCCTGGGTTCCTCTCCTCCTGGGGCTTATTTCTCCAGGCTCAGGTCCTCTGTTTACTCCACAAGGTCAACCATAGACTATCAGGCAACCAGCACTGTCTGTCTCCCTGGGGCTAGATTCTCTCCAGCCTCAGCGGCTTTGCTCCTCTGTGTGCTTACTTCCTGGGCTCCAGCTTAAATCTCCAGCATCAAATCTCTTACATCAAAACTCCACCTAACTCCTCTGCTCTGCTGTGTAGTAGTTTTCTCTGTGAGTCCCTGGCCACCAAGGGGACATGGATGCAACGTCCTACTGACGTGGCCCAATCAAAGCCCTCATCATAACTTAATCCCACCCAGGTACAGACCAGTTTACAAACATAATTTAATATCAATTTTTGTAATTCATAAACCATATCCAACTGCTACAGTTGCCTAGTGGAAGGCAGAGACAAAGAATTAAAGTACAATACGGTGGTGCTATGAAGAGGGAAGTGAAGGATGCTGGGGGGGGGCGGATACCCCAGGATGGGAGAGGGGCTCCCCAGAGGGTGATGACTTGACTGAAGGCTCTCCTACGGGAGAAGGCGTTTGCTGAGGAGAGAAGGGCTTGGAGGCTGGGAGGGCTTTCCGAGCAGAAGGAGCACAGCCGCGGACCTGTGGTAGCAGGTGGGTTGGGGGAACTGCCAAGTGTTCTGTGAGTCCAGCCTGGCTGGCGTGACATTCGGCTGCCGGGTAGAGAGTGGTAAATGCGAGGCCTCCACGGTGAAGTGGTAACCACATCACCTGGGCTTTGGTGAGAAAGGAAGGTCCAGGGCAGGGCTGGTGGGAGCGGGGAGGGAGCACATGGAGGAGGGGCTAGCTGGGTGGGGGAAGACCGCAAAGAGGGGAAAGTGTGCAGAGCAAGGGGGTCCCGGAAGCCTGGAGGGCAGACTGCAGCCAGCCCACGTCTGCAGGCCTGCCGGGGAGTCAGCTCTCTTGTTGAGATGTTTTTCTCTTTTTATTATTTTTTAAGAAAGGATGGGCCATCCCAGCATGTGGCATAGAGACGTTTGGATGGCCGAGGACGTAGGTGTGTGTGGGGAAGGAGGCAGGTAGGTCGGAGCATGCTGAGGTCAGGGGAATGAAATAGAGACAGAAGGACCCCTGGGTGTGCAGGAATTCACTTTTCCTGGGAGCAGCCTAGACAGACTTGCAGAGAGCAGACGTGCTTTACGGGACTCTAGGGTGCTTTGAGGCTGCCCCCAGGGTACAGCAGGATAAGCCCCGTGTCTCCCTCACCCCTGGGGCCCTCTGCTTCCGTCCTCCATTCTCACAGAGGCCAAAAGGAGCCCCTTTTGACCCCCCCTCCAGAGCCTCCCCACGTTCTTGCACCACTCAGGCCCCAGACAGGCCCTCACCCCCCGCTCTTCTGCACTGCAGATGCACCTGCAGTGCTTAGAGATCCTGGACACATTTCACTCAAGTAAACGGTGCTGGACTTTTCAGATAAACTCAGTGATTTAAAAATGATGAAACGGCTAACTGCTGGGACCGATCTGGGAAGGTTTCTTCTAAGATGCTGATAAAATGCAAACATATTTTTAGAATCATTTAGATCTTATGCTAAGATGATGAATTGTGTATGAAAATTACCTTCTTCAGCCCCTTGAAAACAGCAGTGTAGACATATACTTTGGACCCTCTTCGACAGGAGAGGGGGCAGGCTGGGTCACCAAAGAGCCATGGCATTGGGGACACAGGGCAAACACCTGTTCTCCAACCACCTCCTTCCCCTCCCCTGGCCTTCTAGAAGCCACGTGAGGCGGGCCTGGGGGGCAGAGGGTGGAGGCCCCGACTTCGCCCCCGCCCCTCCGGCGGCCACCACCCTCTCCTCACAGCCCGGCCCGCTTTAGGCGCAGGTGTCAAGCCCAGCAGACACGCAGGCATTGCCTGGGGGGTCTCGACCCAAGAACGATCAGAAAACCCCAAGACACCTCCGGGTACCTGAACAAGGGCAGCGAAAGCGTCTCCCCGTTTCACTGCACCCCCTCGGCCCCCGTCCACCCACAGGGGTCGGCAACTTAAATCCGGGGGTCTGGGCGGGGCTGGGGGCAGTGGGCGGGGCCTGCGAGGTGAGGCGGGGACCCAAGGAACCGCGGGTGCCTCGGGCGGGGAGGCAGCTGGCGCCAAGAAATTATTGCAAGTCTGCACAACTTGAAGATCCGCAGTTCGGGGGCGGGCGGGGGAGCGAGGCGGTGGGCCCAGCAGCCCGCTTCTCTCTCCTCGCGGCCCGCGCGTCCCCGCTCGGCGCAGAGGGCAGCCGGGCCCCCGGACCCCGCGCCGCGCTCGCCGAGGTCCGGGTTCGCCTCCCGGCCTCGGGGCCTCTCCCGCGGGCCCCCTCCCGTCCGTCCGTCCTGTGGCCCCACTCGTTGCCCTCTCGCCCGCAGCACCTCTTCCGGATGGGTAAGTCGAGGAATGAGCAGAGACCTTGGTGGCGCGCGGCGCGGTGGCTCTCCTGGCGGCGGGCGCCCCGGCGGGAGCTGAGCCGTTTCCTTCTCGCACTTTGTTTCAAACCCGGTGGCGGCCCGTGGGGGCCGAAGGGAAGCGGCCGGGGCGCACTTGTGTCCTGGGCCGCGACTTTCGAGACGCGGCCGAGCAGGGCGCGCAGGTGGCGGCGCGGGGGGCCCCGGCCGCTCGCGGGGTGACTCTGCACTTGGGCTTCGGCGGGGGCGCGCGCCCCGCGGCGCCGCCACTCGGTCCCGCCAGCCGCCCGCCGGCCGGCCTGACCCCGCCGCCACCCGCGCCCGGGGGCTGCGGGCCGAGCGGGGCGGAGAGCCGAGCAGGGACCAATGAGGCGGCGCCCCGCCCCGCCTCGCCCCGCCTGCCGCTCCCGGGCGCGCCGGGCGGGACCGACCGACGGACGCACGCGGGCCCGGCGGGTCGTCCTGGCCGCCACCGCGGCGGACGCGGGTCCGCGCGGGAGGCCTGATCCCCGCGCCGCGTCGCAGAGCGGAGGGAGCCCGGCGCGCCCGCCCGCCCGCAGGTACCCGCCGCGGCCCCCGCGGCCCTGCGCGCCCCGGCCACTTCTCGGGGAGCCCCCGCAACTTTACCGCCTCGCCCTCCGCCTCCTGCTGCCCTGGCCGCCCCGGGGTCCGCGTCGCGGTGCACGGCCCCGCGGGGGACTTGGCATGCCGCTGGGCGCCGGGATGGCGGCCGCCCCAGGGCTCGGGACCCCGCGCCCGCCGTCGCTGCAGCCCCAGAGGCGCCGCCTGTTGCACGAGCTGCGGGCCGCGGAGGCGGTGCCTGGGTCCCCCCGCCAGCCGCCTGGAGGGCTCGAGGGTCAGCTGCCAGGGGTAGGGGGGGAGGAACGGCTGGAGGTGGGAGAGGCGAGGACCCCCGAGAGGCCGCCCCGCGCGCAGGGCGTCCCCGGGGCGTCTCCCTGGCCCGCCAAGCCCTTCGTTCTTGTCCTCGAGAGGAGGCGTTTTCCTGGCGAATGTCCTTGCTTCCCTGGCCGCTGCTCCGCCTCCTTCCCTGCCGGGCCTCCCCTCCTCTGTGCCCCGCAGCGGCGCCGGGCGCCCCGCGACAGCTGCCGGGAAGAGCGCACCCAGATCCCTGGTCCTGGGGCCGCGGGGCGCCCAGGCGCTGAGCGCGCGCGCGGGGCGGCGGCTGGGGGCTTGGAGGGCCTGTGTCGGGCCGCCCGCGGGCTCTCCGCGTTGGCATACGTGGTCGCCGTGGGGGTGGGCGCCCCGGGATCGGGGGCTCCCGGGGCGACTGGGCGGGCGAGCGAGCCAGACTCGCCGGCAGGGGCCGCGGCGCGCGGGGCCGGAGCTTTCGCATTGCAGGGCTCCCGCCGCCGGCCCGCGCTTGCCGCGCCGTCCCTAAAGGGACGAGGGCTTGAGCCGATCGCCTCCACCCGTCTGGATGACCCAAGTGCCCTGCTTGGATACGAGGGGTGGACGGTGACTCTTGCCTCCTGCGGGCGCTCAGAGAGCGCTTGGCTTTTGTCTTTCAGGTTATCCTCTAAAGAGAGTGGGGCAGGTGAGGTCACCGCCATCAGAGCGGTCCCTTTCATTTATGGGCGTCTGTGCTTTGCAGGACCGTTCACTTAGAACTGGGTTACCCCTGGTTGCGCCCCTGTTAAGACTCCTTGCAAATACCTGACCAGGTAAACAGGAAGCAAGCGTTTTCCTGCCCACCTGCTCCCTTGCAGAGGCAGATGACCTAGGGCGCCTCCTGCCTGCGCATCTCAAGCTGAAAGAGTGGCATTGCTTCTGCAGTTGCACTTGGTGTAGTGCGCAGGTTCCACTCCTCACCTGGAAGGCACCTCCTGGAGGCCAGGGATTCTTTCCTACCGGGTAGCTGCTTTCACTGCCCACCCCCTGGGGGCCAGGCCCTGGGGACACCTGGTGGAAGAGACACGGTTTCTTCTTTCAGGCTTTCCTTCTCTCTCTTCAGCTTCTTTCCTTTTCCTGCTCTCATGTTAAATTTGTCCTTTGAAGAACGTGGAATTGTCAATATTGGGGTAGGGAGGAGAGTTCTTAAGAACTCGGGCTCCAAAGCACATTGTGAATATTCTAGAGAGACTTGTGGGATCTGTTTAGCTGTAGCTGTTCTGATAATCAGCCCCTGGATAAAGCCATCAGCGGCTGCAGCCACGCTAGGCTTGTGCTGGTCAAGTTCATGAGAGCTGACTGGGAGATGGCAGGCAGCATTTGCTCTGTTCAGAAATATTAAAATATTTAATATTTTATATTTATTTATTTTATAATATGCTCTGAAGCTTGGGCTTGCCAGCAAAGCACCAACTAAGTATTGCTGTGAGTTTTTTTTAAGGGAGGAGACTGGGGGCCCTAGCCCCTCCCCTGTCTTCCGTAGTGTTGCCCTTAGCCGCAGTCCTTCCAGGCTCTCCACCCCTCTGCCCCGCAGCACGTCCCCGCCTGCCCCGTAGTTGGCATTTGGGGACCTGGGCGCTGCAGTGTGCTCCAGCTTGGAGAGAGCAGGCACTGTGGGGTTTTCCACCTGCTCCCCCTCCTTTTAAAATAGATACCATTTTTTGGCTGCATCCTCTATTCCAGATACTCTCCTAGGCACTTTTCCAGCCATTATGTCATTTAATCCTCGCAGGAGCTCCGTGAGGAAGCCAGGCGCGGCTGGAGCCGGCCCCTCCCCTTCCTGGGTGAAGGATGGGAGGCAGAGGATGGGGGGGCAGCGGTCCAGGGGAGGTGGAGCAGTGGGCAGTGGGGCGGGTGGGCCAGTTTACGGCTCCCGCCCAGCAGGGGTCAGGTGGTGGAGTGACCAGGGCGCCCCCTGGCCCCATGCACAAGGAGGAGTGGTAGAGGACAGCCTGGCTGTGGGCCTGGGGTCCAGCCTGGCTGTCCCCTGATGGCCTCTCGACTAAGCCACTTTGCTTCTTCAGGCCTCAGTCTGCTTAGCTGCCGGATGTAGACCTCTAGGGTCTATCATCAGCACAGCGCAGGTAGCAGGTGCTGCGCCGAAAGCTCTCTCTGTATCCCCTTGTCTCACCCTGGTGGCAGCCTTGGACAGTGGGTTCTATTGCTGCCGCGTTTTAGATGAGGATAAAGGGGAGATGGCCCGAGTCTCTTGAGCAAGGTCATACTGTGAGGAGAAAGCAGAGCCACAACTCTGGCCCTCGCGCTGCAGTGTCTGGCCTCCTTGTGATCCCTCCAGCTGTCCCTCTGCTTAGTAGGACCTCAGGCTGACTTTACTGATCAATGACACACAGAAGTGGCCTGCAAGGACCAAGCGACTTGCCGTCCCGTGTCTCAGAGACCACACTAGGAAAATGTGCTTTTTGCTTTTGCCAAAGCAGTCTGTTGTCTGGTGGCATTCTGTCCAGCGGGTTAGGAAAGAGGGAGACTGACCATCAAGACCGTGGACTCTTTCTGGAAAATGTGTGCACGTTTAAGTCAATATGAAAATTGATATTCCTACCAGGTCTCCCAGGCTGCGAGGACAGGTTGGCGAATAATGGACTGGGAACCAGTTACGAGGCATGTTGGAGAGGAAGGACCTAAAGTCAGATTGGACTGGATTGAGAGGCGAGTGGCAGGTGAGGCAGAGGGCTGTACACGGATGACCTTGGCCGGAGGTCAGGGAGCAGTCCTCCTCGCGGGCAAATCGACGCGGGGATAGCTCTGCGTGGAGCGTCATCTGGTACTGGCGCTTCTAGAAGGTTAGAGGTTTGAATCCCAGCTCTGGCTCTTTCTCCCGGTCACTTGGGACATCTCACTTACCCTTCCCTGTGTCTTTTTCTATAGCCTGTGATTTTGTGAATTTAAAAAAAAAAAATCTCCCTGCAAAGATTCTTCTTTACTAGGACTGTGAAATGTGGTGGGTTCTAAGCCCTTGCTCTTCGATGATCACCGGTGAGCTCCTTTGGATTGGCTTCAGCGCAGAGACACTGGTGACAAGGCGGTGAGGGGACAGCAGGCCCCCCAAGGCACGTGGGATGGGACCCCGATGGAGAACCCGGGGCAACTGCGTGGCTCCCAGCCAACTAGCCGAGTTCCAGCAGCATCCTTCCTCACCTGGCCTTCGCCATCACAGCAGACTCTTCCTCTGTGCCTGCAGCGTCTTGGAGAAAGAGAGCTGGGTCTGGTTTGTCTTCAGGGACCCCACGTTTTAGCAGAACACGCTGGCTTGTAGATCAGCAGTGCACATCGCAGGTGGTCCGGTAGGGCCTTAAAGGAGGATCGGGTGCCCGGCGACCACCTTACACTTCCAGGGAATGAGAGTTAAGTAGGACTCTCGAAGTGAAAGTTACCCAAGGGTCGTTAAGCCATTTGCTGCCTCTGGAAGACTTCTTTCGGAAATGCTGACTTACATCCTGGCAAATAATTAAGTGTGCCGAGATACGAGAATGCCAGCAGATTAAACTTTTAGGCTTGAGCATGCTGACATTTTTTTTTTGCTTTCATTATGTCCTGGCTCGGTTTGGCTTTCCTACGCCCTGATTGATGTGCCAAGGTGAACCTAAAAGCATTTCCTCTGATTTACTTGAGGTAAAGAATTTAATTGGCCGAAGACGTGGGAGACCATCGTGGTTAAAGACTGTGGTTTGGAGTCTTGGGCTGGGCTCTGGCAAGGTTATTTCAGCATTCTTGTCTCTGAGGTCACTCAATCATCTCTTATCTGGGCCTTGCTATTCTTGTGGGTTTTTAAGATCCCAGGTTTGTAAGTGCGGGGCTGTTGTGGGGCCGCTGACGAAGGACCTGCCCAGTTCCTCCCTCCGGGACTGGCAGTTGCATGGCAAAGATATTCAGACCTGAGCCTCCTTGGCAAAGCGGGTCTCCTCTGGGCTGAAGGTGTAATTGGGAAGTGCTGTTATGTGGCAGTGAATATCTGTCTGCCTATCGATCCATCGATTGACCAATTTATCTATTTTTACCAAATCGTAAAAAGCTGTTGATGTCCCCACAACCCACCATCATCTCCTTAAATCACAACTCCTGTTAAGTAGGTTGCCTCGAGGTGTGAAAATAGGAATGTCAATGAAAGTTCTCTGGAGGCCTGAGAACTTTGCCCTGTTCAGCAAATTTCTCCCTACTTCTTCCTTTTTTTTTTTAGAGATTTATTTATTTCTCTCCCCTTCCCCCCCTATTGTCTGCTCTCTGTGTCCATTCACTGTGTGTTCTTCTGCGTCCACTTGCATTATCCGGCAGCACTGGGAAACCATGTCTCTTTCTCTTGCGTCATCTTCCTGCGTCCGCTCTCTGTGTGTGTGGCGCCACTCCTGGGCGGGCTGCACTTTTTTTCACACTGGGTGGCTCTCCTTGCAGGGCGCACTCCTTGGGCGGGGGACTCCCCTCTGGGGGTGCCCCTGCATGGCACGGCACTCCTTGCGCGCAGCAGTGCGCGTGGGCCAGCTCACCACACCTCCCTGCTTCTTTTTTTAAAAAATTTTTTTAATTTTTTTACTTTTTTTTTCCTCCCTGCTTCTTGATCCAAGTCGAAATCAAAAGCCTGGGTGGTGTATCTTTTTGGTGGTGAGCCCTGAGTTTTCTTTTCCCGGCTCCTATGGACTTAAATTTTGGACGCCAAAGCACACCTTGCCGTCTCACCCAGCAGCCTTCCTCTTGGGGCGTTGAAATGAAGAGTACAGGGCGTCCCGCTCTGTGCCCAGGCCCTGAGCCGCGGACTTGCTTTCAGCTGTGGCGCTCCCCTGCACCAGCAGCTTTGAGCATGCGCGTCAGAGCGTGAGGCGAGCCCCCGCTGCAGCGTCCTCAAGCGTTGTCAGACGTTGAAGCGTTCTCAGACCTCGGGTCGAGGTTTTAGACTAGCCCAAGACAGGAGATTTAAATCCCAAGGAGGCGGGGGCGTGGATAGCCTTATTAGTCCTGGGACCCAAGGGCTGTGTGTGGACTCTGAAGGAGGAGACGGAGTTTTCTCTCAGGACCAGGGCCATGTTGGCTTCCGCACACTCGCGCGCAGGCGCACCCCGGGGGGACAGCGCGTCGGTACTTCCCACTGTTTACCTGATTCGATGTAAAGACACGAACCGCAGACGCGTACCATGTTGTTTTTTCCTGGTTCCCAGTGACAGACGACAACACCCCACCCCCCACCCTGCTTGTACTATTTTATTATTAACGCCCTCAGAACCTACCCAGCTGACCGAGTGCGGAACTATTTTAAATTTCCTTCGCTGAACTGACTTGAGTAGGAAATGCACCAACGTGGAAATGGGGACTGGAAATCCGGTGAAGAAGCCCATTTTTACTCCAGGGCACGTGACGTTTGTTTTTTTCCCCCAAACGTGCCTTCCTGCTCGCCACAGCTCCTCAGGAGGGAGCAGAGCTTTTCCAGGGGTGCCCTGAGCTGCCCGAGGCCGGGGCGGGCCTCGGTGGCCTCTGCTGTGCTCCCTGGAGGATGCGGGTCCTCGGAGGACCTCGCTGCTTCCTTCCGGCACCTTCCACCTGGTGTTTTCTTGTGTGGAGAACTTGGAACCCCGAGAGACGTGGGTACATTTAGGGAAAGGACTGGAGAAAGGAGAGGTGTGTAAACTAATTTTAATAAGTCAAATAGAAAACTCTTTTAACTTCCATTGCCTGGGGAGCTCACTGTTTTATAATTTTTTCCATCTTGATGAAGTATGGATTAAGTCATAGAAGAGAGTTCTTGGCAGAGTTAAAATTCCTCTTAGGATGACTTCCAGGAGCTGGAGGTGGGTGTTTAAGGAAGCATAAAAGTCTTATTTTCTACCTTCCAAATAATAGGCTAGATGCCATCTACACCACCACAGTTATTTTATTATGTCTTTTAAAAGGTTAAGTAAATATACCCCAAAGAATTGATAGAAGGGTCTCGAACAGATATTTGCACACTGACGTTCATAGCGGCATTATCTGCAATTGCCAAAAGGTGGAAGCTACCCAAGTGTCGCTCGGCAGGTGAATGGATAAACAAATGGCGCTCTGGGCATGCGATGGGGCAGGTGAATGATAAACAAATGGTGCTCTGGGTATGCAATGGAATATTATTCAGCCGTGAAAAGGAATGGCGTTCTGGTACAGGCAGCACCGTGGATGACGCTTGAAGGCATGTTGAGTGAAATAAGCCAGACACAAGAGGACACACACTGTGTGGCCTCACTGATTATAAATGACTAGAATAAGCAGACTCACAGAGTCAGGATCTGAATATAGGTTACTGGGGGCGGGATGGGGATAAGGACTGGGAAGTGAAGGCTTCAAATGTGCAGGGTTCCTGCGTGGAATGGTGGAAATGGTTTGGTGATTGGATGGTGGTGATGCAGTGAATGGCACTGAAATACGTATCTGAATATGATTAAAAGGGGAAATGTTAGATTGTCTATAAGGTGACAGAATAAAATGAAAAAAAACTCCATGGGACAGCACTGCACAGTGATCCCTAAGTTAAACCACGGGCTGTGGTTCATAGTGCAGTTCTAGAAATGTGCTTTTCTCAATTGTAGCAAATGCACCACACCAATGCAAGTGTTACTCATTGGGTGGTATGTGGGAATCCTGTGTTGTATCCGTGATTGTTCTATAAACCCTCAACTTCTCTAAAAGAAAAGAGTTGAAACTCTTTTCACCCCATGATGTAAATAGTCACGGTGACAGTTTACTATGGCAGTAAATACTGGGCTCCCCGAGGATTTCGTTGAAAGTATGCCGAGGATTTATGATTTGGCTGAAGATGGCACTCCGTTGCTGGTAGCAGCAGTAGAGGCTTTTCTGAAATCCTTTGGAAATTGCCGCCACGTCCCGTGGGAGCCTCAGACCGGCTCCGCCAGCCCTTCTCATCACGGGCTCCTGGAGCCCCGTGGAGAGGAGGTGTGACGGGAAGGTGCCTCCCAGCAGGGACTCCTGGCTTTACCCTTCCGTGGAATTCGTCGATTCGTTCTTCCGCCGGCGTCTCCCCCTTCCTGGCATCGAGCACGCAGAGGTGCAGGGTGGTCTGAGGCGAGCTAAAGTAGGCCGGGGGGGGGGGCTCCTCTGAGCACAGGGGAGGGGTCCCTCCTGAGCTGCGTGGGGAGGCTTCCTGGGAGAAGTGGCCTGTGAGCTGGACAGTGGAGGACAGTGCCAGAAGAGCCTGGAGAAGAAGGGGACGGGCCACTCCTGGCAGGGGGGACAGCACCTGCGAGCTCTGGAAGCGAGAGGGCGAGGTCAGGCTTGGGATGGTAAATAACCACAGCGCTGCGGCGGAGGGTGTGACGTGGGCTGGGGACGGCGGGGCCAGAGAGGTGGGCAGGGATGTCCCTGCGTGACGTCCCGAGGCGCTGGCACCGCGTCCTGAGGGCGCTGGGGAGCCAGTGCGGGTTTTACGGGGTGCTGGCGTGTGCTGGCTTGAGGTTTAGGCGGGTCGCTCTGGCCGCCGGTGGAGGCCAGGGGCTGGCCCGGCTCGGCTCCTGGTGTGATGTGGGGCCAGTGGACAGGGGCTTCAGTCTCACCCCGAGAGTTAACTCAGCACGTTCCCTGATGCCTGAAATTCCTTAGACTTTTACATTTCAGGTTTTTTTTTTTTCAAAAAGGTCCAGAATGGAGAATTCCCAAAGGCGATTGAGGGGAATTTTTGGCCATGCTTCCATTCCCTGTTCCTGCAGGCCCCTCGTTTCCTTTGCATGGCGTCTTGATGGGATGGTAAATGCCCAAGATGCCCCGGAAGTTTCCTCTGCCACCTCCTTGCTGTCCCTGCCCCGCACAGCCACTGGGTGGGCCGTGGTGTGGGCTTAGTCCACGACCGCCACGGTGGCTCCCCGACCAGGTTCCTTCTCCCCTGCGCCTTTTCCGACGCAGCTCCTTCCTGGGCCTGACCTCACTGATCCCGCGAGGCCAGATGCGTTCCGGAAGACACGGCGCTTGTTTGCGTTAGCCACCCCAGTTGCTACAGCTTGTAGCCAAAGAACCCTAGTAGCTGGGAAGGTCCAAGAGTCCCACTCACACCAGGGCTTACGAAGGCGAGCGTTGTAGCCTTTCCAGCTCGCTTTGAAAGGGAAACGGTGTGCACACAGGGACACCGGCTTGCTGATGGGGAGGGGGTCCCCGAGAGGCCCGGGCTGGGCCCTGCAGACCAACCTTGGAGCACCCGGTGTTCCTGCTTCTGAATCCACCTGTGCAGGCCAGAGTGTCATCAGCCAGGTGGGGTGATTTCTGTGGACCTACAGAGCTCTGGTAATACTGGATAAGAAGAGTTTAATACGTGGCACTTAGGGCTATGTGCCAGGCCCTCTTGTCAATGGCATTATTAACATTATGCAAAATGGCAATGTATTAACCCATGTCATTACCATAGTACTTTGAGGCAGATGCTGTTGTCATCTTATCTGACCTTAAACTGCCGTGTTTTATTATGCTGATGTACATACTTGTCTTGTCCATCCTTTACCTACATATAAACAGATGAGGAAACTGTGAGGACTGATGTGTTATTTTTTTTAAAGATTTACTATTTTTAAATTATTTATTTCCCCCCTGCCTTGCCACTTGCTTGCTGTCTGCTCTGTGTCCATTCGCTGCGTGTTCTTCTGTGCCTGCTTGTCTCCCTTCGTTGCATCATCTTGGTGCACCAGCTCTCCGTGGGCATGGGCCATCAGCTCTCCTAAGACGTGCGCCAGCTTGCCTTCATAAGGAGGCCCCGGGACATGAACCCAGGGCCTCCCGTATGGTAGACGGGAGCGCAATCGATTGAGCCACTTCCTGAGGATTGGTTTTAACTGTTTACTTGAGTCATGCAACTGGGAAGGGGCAGACCTGGGATTCGGATCAGGGCCGGCCAGCTGCAGAGTCTGCCCTTCAGCCATGGGCTCGAATCCTAGCTGGGCAAGAGACTCCACCTCTCTGGCCTCAGTTTCCCCATCTGCAGAATGGCAGCGATGCTCACCTCTTCTTCATGGGGCTGTGGAGGGGATCAAGGGGCTCACTAAATAAGGGTCTTAAGGCAGGGCCTGGTACAAAGCCGGCTCTACCTAAGGGTTTTCTAGAAAATCATTTTGTGAAGACACTCTAGAGAGGGCTGAAGGCACATCCTTTGCAAAAGTAAGCTCAGAAGTAAATTGTGGCTCTCCTGTTACTTGTTACTTGTGTGCTCTCTGATGTCGTTTGGAGATGTTTTTTGTCGCGCTTCCCAGAATGGACAGGAGATGATAAGAAGCCATTTGTGTAGTTCCCTGCTCACTTAGGGAGATAAGGCCAAAGTAACAGTTATTTAAGGACATGAGCCTGGCAGGTAAGGACAGACTGCCACCACCACGGACGGGAGCAGCCTGGGCTCACCCAGTCGAGGCCTCGTGGGAGACGCAGGCTTGGGCTGGGCTTGCCACCCCTGCCCCCTGCCCCTGCTTGTACTTGATCACTTTGAACCTCAGTTTCCTCATCCACAAGTAGCAGATCCCAACAATGCCTGCCTCTCTGGGTTGGTTGGGATTAGATAAGAGCCTTTATTCATTCATTCATTTTTTGCTGGATATTAGGAGTACAAAGATTAGGGAAAAAATAGCCCCTGCCTTTGTGGAGTGGTGCAGTGGTGTAGACAGTGGACTAAATTGTTCTAGTGCAGTTCAGCAAGTTAAATACTTGGAGGCAAGCCCTGGGAGATGGGCAGGGGTCAAGCCTGGGGGGCGGGAGGCCTGGGGGCAAAGGTTTGTTCTGGAGAGTGTAGTAGAGCTGAGTCTTGAAGGGCATTCTCACCAGGCAACACCAGGGCAGGGGCTGGAGCTGGGAGAGCAGCTGTGACACTTCTGGAGAACTTCAGGCAATCCTTCACAGCTCTAGCAGTCGGGATGGTGAGGAATAACCCCCAACACAGCTGCCGTGGTACTGGGCGTTTACTGTGTGCTAGACGCAAAGGCTTCATTTTTATTACCTCGCTTTGAATCCTCCTAACTGCTCTATGTGGCATGTGATAGTTATTATCTAAGTTTTACGAAGAAGGAAACTGAGGCTCAGAGAGGTTAAATGTCTGCCCATGGTCACACAGCTAGTGAGTGGTGAAGCTGGGATTCAGAGGGAAGTCATCTGAAGGCCAGAGAAGCCATCAGAGGGATTTAAGCTTGACTGGGAAACGGGGAGAACGTGACCTGGCGTCCATCCTAGAAGATGACTTGAACTTGGCATGAGGATGAATTTGAGGGCGGGCAGTTGGGTTAGGCCTGGGCAGAGAGGACAGTTAGGGCACTACCGTAGGGAACCCGGAGCAAACACCCGGCATCCAAATTGAAGCCGAGGCAGGAGGGACAGCAAGAGCAAGGGGCTGGCGAGCCTTTGGGACATCAGCCTTGGTGGTGACAGGATGGCCTTGAGCCTCGTGGGCAGCGAAAGGGAGGAGCCCGGATGATCTCCAGGCACCCGGTCTGGGAATTAAGGAAGAGGGGGTTGGCACGTGTGCCCTTCACGGTCCCAGTGGACGGTCAAATGGGCGTGCCCAGGAGCAGCTGTGAGCCTGGAACGTGCAGGGGGGTCCGGGCTGGGGGTCCACGTTGGGGCTCTGCCACGGGAACTTTGGGCTAGATGAAAGCAGAGGGATAAGGATGGCGCAGGGACCGTTCCCAGGCTGTGGGTCTGTTTGCTTTGTCCTAGGTGTTAAAAGCATTGAAAACAAGAGGTGCCGACATCAACAAGGTCAGGAGAGCTCCCATGAATATGAAGTTTGTGGGTGACAAATTAGGTGACCTGATGCCCACGGGGGAGGGGCGCTGTGGCCCCTTCTGGCAGGGCCAGCTGCAGGGTCCAGGTGTCCTCCCGGTCTCCTTTTGGGCCCCTGGCTGGCCTCTGTGGGTATATTATTTTGTGATCTCAGACTCGGGCTCCAGAAGAGGAAGTAGGATTTCATGGGAAACTAAGAACGAGTCGTCGGAGACCTGGAGGAGCCTGGAGCAAGTGGCCTTAGTGACTTGCTGGGCAGGGCAGGGACAGGGGCCTTGGATGGGCAAGTCCGCAGTTGCCTGAGAAGGGCCCCTGGGTTCGGTCGCCCACGT
This sequence comes from Dasypus novemcinctus, assembly GCF_030445035.2. Taxonomy (NCBI): domain Eukaryota; kingdom Metazoa; phylum Chordata; class Mammalia; order Cingulata; family Dasypodidae; genus Dasypus; species Dasypus novemcinctus. The sequence continues at coordinate 7,932,874 of NC_080697.1, forward strand.
ACCCTTAGCAGCAACCCTTCGTGGGGTGTCAGGGCAAGAATGTGGCGGGGAAGGAAAGCTGGGTGTAGGAAACGATGTCTAGAAGCTTTGCTGCAAAGAGAATTTGGGGTGGGGAGATGTTGTTTTATGCTGTTTTAAAATGAGTGTCTTGAGTATATCTAAAGAAGGATTAAGGGAAGCAGACTTGGCCCAGTGGTTAGGGCGTCTGTCTACCACATGGGAGGTCTGCGGTTCAAACCCCGGGCCTCTGATGTGCGCAAGGAGTGCCCTGCCATGCAGGGGTGTCCCCGCTTAGGGGAGCCCCACGCGCAAAGAGTGCGCCCCGTAAGGAGAGCCACCCAGTGTGAAAGAAAGTGCAGCCTGCCCAGAAATGGCGCTGCACACATGGAGAGATGACACTACAAGATGACACAACAAAGAGAGACACAGATTCCTGTGCTCCTGACAACAACAGAAGCAGACAAAGAAGAACACGCAGCAGATAGACACAGAGAACAGACAACTGGGGCGGGGTGGGGGGGAAGGGGAGAGAAAGAAAATAAATCTTAAAAAAAAAAAAAGGATTAAGAGAGCACTGTGTTTGTCTTCGACTTATATTTGAAAAGAATCACGTGGGCTCTGGTCTTCGTTTTGGTTGATACAGAATCTCCCATAAGAAGGGCCAGCGTGAGCCTGAGCCCTCCCTGCTTGTCACGGGGCCGCCCTCTATGTGCCTCTGTTCAACCAGTCTTGCCCATTTTGGGCCTCAGAGGTAAAAGGGTTTTTGCTGTGTTCATGTTTAAGCAGGTGTGCCTTAAAATGGATAATGCTGCATTTTAGAAACGAGGCTAAGCTGAGGCGTTTCCGCGTGCTGATTTACTACCCGCTGTACTCATGCATAGACTGCCCCTTTCCTCTGATCCCTGGCCAGGGGCGCCTGTGACGACCTCGGCGATTGGCATCCCATCTGCTGCGTCTGGGTTAGTGTGCTCGTACTGGTGTCAGCCCTGGCCCCTATTTTTCTATTTACTTTTTTGAATTTGTTATGCTATAACTCGATCCAATAGCTCATGTTTGTTTGTGTGTTAGAACTGCTGTCTTGATCAATCAATCAATCAATCAATAAATCTTTAAAAAGAAGAGCTCCTGTTTACACCTATGGGAATGGGATCAAGATTCGCAACGGTTTTTTTTTCCTGGGGCACGTAACTCAGCCCGCAGATGCCAAGGAGGTCCTGAATAGACACCTGAGAGAATGGGGGCGCGAGCCAAGGAGTCACCTGGGGAAAGAGTGAGCATTTCAGGTTGGAGAGCAGCCATGCAAAGGCCCTGTGGTGGGCCAGTGTGGGGAACAGCAGGGAGAGGAGAATGCCAGGTGGAGGGAAAGAGAGGATAGGGGGACACACCATCAGGCAAATTCTGGGGAGAGGGCTTTGGCTCTTAGAGGGGAACCCCTGGAGGCAACGGACTTTTTAACAGGCTCTCTAGCTAAGAGATTCTTAACTCTTTGTTTGCCATGGCAGCTTTGGTGGTCTGGGGAAACCTATGGACTCCTTTTCAGAATGGTGTTTTTAAATGCAAAAAGTAGGATACGGAATATAAAGGAATCCAATTATAGTGAAATACAGTTATCAAAATATTAAAACAAATTTGCTATTTAGTAATGTGCTTCTTTTTTAACTCATTAAGGTCTAGCAGGAGGTCTATACTGAATTTCAAAGTAATGAGCCTACACGATACTTTGAAATTTCTGAAGCAAGTCAGATACGGGAGGAAATTATCTGATATTTCTACTAGTGCAAAGTCATTGGTGTTTCTGATACTGCTCTGGACCCAGGCTGGCATTTTTAATGGAAGGAATTGCTGAATTTCAGTAAGAGATAAGGGAGAAATAAAGATTTTTTTCCCTCTCATCTGAGTTCAAGGACCTGAATTCTTTCTGCAGATGGAGGATAGATTAAATGGAGTCAAAAAGAGATGTGGGACGAGCCAGTGACCAGTGTTCCTGTGCCTGACCTTGTCTGCATTTCCGTGGGCTCTGCTGGAATTCACCGGGGCCGTTTCGGGTGCCTGGCACTGCAGGCAGGTGGCGTGCCCAGTGGCCGCCTCTCATTTTCAGAAGCTCTAGGAACAGCAGTAAATAACTCCCCAGGAGGTTTTCTGCTGCTCTGACTGGTTCCTTGTGACTCTCGGGGCCCAGAAGGCTTGGGAGAGGGTTCCTTCATTTCAGCCATTCTCTCTGTGGCCACAGGAAATGCAGTCTCCTCTGTGACCTCTGGTATACCTGGTACACCTGGCTCACACAGGTATGGGGTATGATAGCAGAGGCAACGTCTTTATATCTGAAAAGAATTATTTTATGTGTATGGCTTTAGGTGATAGCCCCTCCTGGCTAGATGGAACGGTACTCCGCGCCCTGTGCTTCTGCAGGCCCCTGCGCCCATGCCCTTGATGCGTTTCCGCCTCCCCTGGAGAGCCCCCTTCACCCCCTTCCTGGTCTCCTTTCCTCCATCGTATCTGACCTTGCATTAGGCTTCTCGAGGGGCACAGCCGGCAGCAGATAGCTGTAGAGTCAGTGAGAGTTTATAAAGGGGACTCCTGAGACCGTGGGGACGCACAGTCCAAAGCGCACACACAGGGCAGGCTGCTCGCTGGGTCCTGGACGAGTCCTGGGAGGAGCTGGCTGCCTGGAAACTCTCCTCCGGCTGCTGAAAGCATCACTTCTCCTGTGAGACCTTGAGCTGCTCTCCTGGCTGAAGGCAGCTCCTCGGTGGGCGGCGGCGGGATTCAGCCGGAGGCGCGGTCAGCTCACGGTCATGTACTTCCACGAAATATCCTCGCGGTGGCCATCAGGAAAGCACGCAACCACCCACCTAGGCCGCAGCACCTGGCCGAGGTGACACACAGGCCTGAGCCTCGCAGACCTGACCCCCCGGCTCAGCCAGACGCCATCTGCTCCCGTCGTCGTCCCTGCTCGCCTTTCTCGGGGCGACTCCTAGCTTCTTCCGCACCTGCGGGCCTTCTCCCCCTCTTCCCCCGTACCTTGAGTTGCAGTTATTTATTCACCTTTTCACCTTCTTCTGCTCTTTTAGGGCAAGACCTAAGCTGACTTTTGTCCTCCGTAGTTCCAGGACGGTGCCTGCCGCGAAGCAGAGGGGAACGGACGACAGAAGCTGGTGATTCCTGCGGGTGACACAGAAGTGCTTCGGCCGGGGATGCCACCGCTCGCACACCTGGGAGTTTTCCTGCGTGTCCACGCTCCTCCTGCCCAAACACTCGCCAGGGCTGCTCCTCACCTTTCATTTTTCCTGAAAGAAGTAATTATTTTTACAATGACCTTATCATACCTACCCATTTATGGAAACTCATGCCCGGTTGAGAGGCACAGAACGGAAGGCAAAATCATCCCAGATCCAAACTCCGGAGAGTGCATTTACCCTTTCCAGGGATATTGTTTTGTTTTTCACTCTATACGGTCAGGCATAGTTTACAAATTTAGGATCATACCATCAACTTTACTCTAATTTTTAAACAGCGTATTGAGACACTCTTTTCTCGGATCTCCAGGCGGTTGGGCACAGGGTTCTGGGAATGGTCTGGAGAATGGGCCTTAGGGCGTTACCATTTGGGCTCAAACCCTGGAGCTATCACTGAATAGCTGTGGGCTGGGGAGACGTAGTTCTTGTCTCAGTTCCTCGCAGCCCCCTTTGCAAAACGAATACAATGAAAACATTGCCGAGAGGGGGCGGGGTGACTCGGTTCAGAGGAGAGAAGACCCGGGCAGGACCTGCCTTTCTTCCATACTGGTCACAGTAGTTCCATGTAGAATATCAGCAAGTCCACTCTAAGCCACACTCTGTTCCTCCATCCTGTGGACCCTGGGATGGTGATGTCCACTCCACCTCTATATCGAGAGGGGCCTTAGATTCCACATGGGTGATGGATGTGATTCTCCTGCTTGCATCTGTAGGCAGTCTTGGCTCTCTGGTGTGGTGGTTGACCATCTCCACCTCCCTGTTCTCTGGCCGGGGTAAGTCCAATAAACCAGAGGGTAGGAGTTGCAAGTCTGCTGAGGCTCAGGGCCTGGCTGTCACATGGACAGTCCAGGGATTCAGGCCTCCTGAGTATATACCAACCCCAGCGCCAACCACAGGTCCGGTAAAAGTAACAGAAGAGGCACACGTAGAAAGGTCATATCTGAGTCCCACTCCATCACACTCAGGAGCACAAATTCCAAAGTAGGACCCGCTGACGTGGCACTGAACTCCAGAGCCATCTGCTGTGACCATAGGACCTGTGTGTCTCCGTAGCCCTCAGGAGCACCAGTACCTGGGGTTGTATCTACTTTGGCTGTCTCTGGGACCCTGCTGAGGCGTGCATAAGCATTACCCCACTGATGACCTCCCGACTCTTTTCTGGAGGCTCATAGGCCTTTGACTTTTTGCGCTGATGAGTAAAGAATGGTGCAGCGAACATCCGTGTCCACGCTTGACCCTGGCACGCTTGAGTGCCTTGTTTTCCCACGACCCATTCTAAAATGCGAGGCTGTGGGATTTTGCAGAGCTCTCCAGAAAGGTTTCCTGTTTAACCAGTTTACACCAAGGCTCTGGTTGTGGAATGCACTTAGCTCCCGATGCCTCTGAGTGCCTGCTCCCGGGGCCTCTCCTGGGGCCTCTCCTTGCGGGTGTGTTAGTGCAACGCTGATAGGCTCTGCCTTGGAAACAGGGCAGGAGGCCCCCACAGGGTCGCCGCCTTGAGCTGCTGTGGCTTGTGGCACCTGCCTGCAGTCCGGAGCCCTGCCCTCGGCCTGCCGTTCTGCAGGGCTGGGGCAGTGGTGGCACCTGGGCCACACGGCTCGCGCGGAGGACCCTGTGGGGCCCAGTGGCTGTGCGGCTTGGCTTCTGGTCCCACCGCTCTGCTTTCCTCTCCTAGGCTGAGGTGACTCAGCAGTAGCCCTGCCTCCCTGGGGGAGGGTGCCTAGGAGCGCAGAGCAGGAGAAGGGAGCGGAGCGGAGTTACCCCCACTCCAAGCCCTGGGGAGTTCTGGAGATGGCGTTGCAGTCTCTCGCTCCTGCCGAATGGCCCAGGGAAATAGAATTTATATTAGCCTTTCAAATATAACTTAGGGGCATTGCTTGAGAAAGCATTGACTGGTTTTCTCAGTGAAGAGCAGGCTTTCTATAATTTATTTTTAATCTCCAAGTACGTTAGACTCAGAAGTTTTCATTTGCTTCTTAGGACAGAAAAACCCCCCACAAAATCATTGTTAATTCAAGGATTTCTTATATTCTTGAAATTTGATAATTTGGAAGAAGTAGGTAGTTCAGGGATGTTCTGAGTAAACCCCTGAATCACCTGGAAGGTGTATTATTCTGAATGTTTTGGATTATAGAATTTAAAGGTAAGTCCATTTCTTTTGATATCCTAAATCCACTTAAAGTGGCTTGCATGTGATAATTTTATTTAAGCAAAATGCTGGACTACAGGTCTCTGTCGTTAAGAAGATAGAGGTGAGGTCAGATTTCACCTTTCGATATTATTCTTGTTACCGCGTTGTTCTCCTACTTTATGGGACGTGGGTTGTGAATGGTGGATAGCGGCAAGACTTCAAACCTGGCGTGCGATCTCGTTTTCCCTGGGACGGCGGGGCGGCGGGCTTATGGGCAGGAATGGACGTGCTCAGCGGGAGCACCGCCAGCTGCAGAGAGCTGAGCAGGCCGAATCTTTGAAACTCTGTTAGCGCGGGAGCACGGCGGTTCCTTCCGGTTGCTAAAACATGAGCGACGCTGTCCTGGAGAAGATCGCTGCTGCTAACCTTGACTTCAGGCTCAGATTGCGGGAGGCATGATTTGGGTTTCAACAAAAGGTTAAACTTGCTTTGATTGTTCCATGGTTTTTTAAGTTTTGCTTGTCTGACTGGAGAAGTATCATGGTGGAATTCTGAAAGAGCATGTTTTTGGGGAATTAAAGTGTCCAAACAGTCTGTCTTCTGAGTTTTCGGACCCCCTCTGGTCTCCCAGCTTCCTCGGGTGGTGGAATTCCCTTCTGTCTGCTTGGTTCTCTGCCTGGGGCGATTGTGCTCCATAGGGGACATGTGACATTGTCTGGGGACATTTTTGGTTGTTACCGCCTGCAGGTGGGTAGGTGTCCTGCTGGCAGCCAGTGGGTGGAGGTGGCGGGGATGCCAGGACACATCCCACAGTGCACAGGGCGGCCCCAGAAGAAATTCTCTGGTCCCAAATGTGACTAGTGCCAAGGATGGGAAACCCTGCTAGTGGCGCTTGACAAGGCAGGATGGCACCAGGGAGGTTGGCTGGGTGCCAGGAGCGGCTCGAGGGGCCGCAGCCCAGCTCAGGGTCTGGGCCAGTGTCAGCCTTACAGCTGAGACTCACCCACGTGTCCCGGAGCTGACCAAGCCCCAGGAGATGGGCGGGCTTCGCAGCGCACAGGAAACGGGGTAAATAGCCCTATGCCCAGTTACCATTACACAGAGAACTCACCGGCTTGGGCGTCTGCGGTGGCTGGCGGCTCCCGTGCTCCCCGTTGGTGGGACCCGGCAGATGCCCACTGTCCTTTCCTGTGGAGAGGCCAGGCTTAGCGTGCGAACGCACCAGGAGGGGTGTGAAGTCACACACACTTACACCACAGGGTGTTGGCTGGTGTCACCTCTTTAGTAAAGATGCAGTTTTTTTGGCTAAGGGTCATGGTGGAGAATGGGTCGAGGCCCAGGAATTCTGGATTTGGGGGACAGGGAAAGAGAAAGTGGCAGCCTGGCAGCGCTGGGTTTCTTAGAAGTTCTGAATAGCCTAAGTACTTTATTATTATTATTTTTCTTTAGCAATTAGTATAATGGTGTCAAAGCTTTTGGCAGTTAATTATCTCCTAGCCAGATTCATCTTACCTTGCCTCCTTTTTAGAAGTATCTGCCAGGAGGGAAGGAAGACTGGCGTGCTGAGACCAGCTCAGCAGTAGGTTTGCTTGAAGGGAAGGCGACGCAGAACTGAAGAAATAAAAGGACAGAAAGAAAGACGCAAGAGAAGACCATGTGGCTCAACATCTTCTGGAACTGAGAGCCTCGACCCTAGTTTCCACATTGTATTTGTGAGAAATTACAAAGCAGTAGTCATCTATGTTTACTTTCAAGGCTGCTTGTTATTAAAGCTGCAGCCCCTGCAATGCTGGGGAGCAGGCCGTACAAAGTCCACATACCTCCGCACGCACACAGTTTTCGTGCTGACCAGACGGCGTTCCATCTAGTCAAGGCTGGTGCTCCTCAGCCCACACTTCTCGTCTGCATTATGGCAATGTTTCACCTTCAAGCCAGGTTCCCACATTCAAGTTCAAGCTATTTTCCCACACTGCGCTCCTCTTTCCACAAGTTGTCGCAGCATTTCTGCCTGTCCTTGGTGCCCGGGTCTGAGGCTGGCCCAGGGCTGTGCCCCTGGGAGGCTGGGGAGGCTGGGAAGGCGGACGGGAACTTTAGCTCCTGCATTTGTTTTGTCCTTCCCTGTTGCCAGGTCTCTGTCTTCTGCCAGGGATCGCATCTCAGGGGTTCACATTTGGGCAGGCCAGCGGCTGGCTGCTGGATCCTTCCGCTCTGACCTCTCTGCTGGCGTTGAAAATTCACCCCTCTCCAGAGCCCTGGGTGCTTAGAGATGGCTCTGCCCGGGAGCGAGCCTGGTTCTTGTGCTGGTCCCTCTCGGTTTCGCCCTTCCTCTTGTGGGGATGCTGCTCCTCGTTGGCGAAGCGTTTGGGGCCTGCGAGCTCCGGGGGCCGCCCGCCTCTGGCCTGGCGTGGTGCCCGCGGTGGGGGCTCTGAAGCGCAGCAGAGGCGCTTCTTCCAAGGCTCTGAGGCTCAGAATCAGCCTTTCCTTCTTCTCTTTTGGGCCCTGGTGCTGATTGGAAAACATGAAAATCAGCGGATGTGTGCTGAGTTGCCAGCGCACAGCTGTGGGAATATGTCAACAGAAGGCAGCGCTTACCTGATGGGGAACTGAGAGCTCTGCTTTCCTTATGTACTCAGAGACTGAAATCCACATTTGGCCTGTTCTCGGTGGTGATGCAAACCTAAACATCCTCTCCCCAGCCCCACTCACATCCACGGCGCACACCCCGTAACTAGGACCCTGGGCTCGGGCCCCTCCGGTTGTCTCTGGTCTAGGGGATCTCACCGTGGGCAGAGAAGGCAAAGGTGAAACTGGCCGGCCCTGGAGACCTCTTGATTTCAGGTTAGAGCAGCGGGGTCCCTTCTTTTAGGGCACAGCACACGGAACATGGTCTCTGAAAGGAGAAAAGTGCGCTTGCCGAGCAGTTTGTAAGCATGGCCTCGATGCTGACACTCCTGCGGGGAGGCGAGCGGGAGCTGAGCGGTGGCGACCCCAACTCTCGAACCGGGTGTGGGCGTCGTGTGGGTCGGGGACCTCGGGTCGGGGGCCCCCTCCCAAGCCTTGCTCTGCAGCCGAGTCCTGAGCTTCTTGAGGCTGGAGCCGGGCGGGAACCGGGCGCCGGCCCACTTCTGTCCATCCACGTGTCCAACGGGAGTGGGGGTTCCACAACGGGAATTGGGGGGGGTCTTACTCGGACAGGGCCACGCAGGAGTCTGAGCTGGGGTGTCTTGAGTGTGTGTCCTCTGTGGGTTACAGGTGCCTGTGGTTCCTTCTGCAGGTGAGAGCGAGCCCCCACCGATCGCCGTGGCGGGCGGAACCAGAAAGCAGGTGTCTTCTCTTCGCTTTGGGACGCTCCATCCCTATGTGCACCGCAGAGGCCCGTGAGGGAGGACGGGCGGAGCGTGTCGGATGAGGATGGACGTTCCGCTGGACAGGATGAGGGCAGCGGGCCTGGCCTCGCCACCCCAAGGGTAAGAGCTGCTTGCGCTCCTGGGCTCCCTCACCTGCCGTTTATCAAGGGGAGAGGAGGAGGGACCTGGGGAGCTAGGGACAGAAGAGGAGCTGAGACCTGGAGACTGTTTTGGGTGTAAAATCCACTGGGCAGGTGGTGTAGACAGCTCTAGTCAGACTGGAAGGGTTCGCTGGGCGTTGTATTGGGGCAGGGTGGGCCCATTTTGGAAAATTCTGTAGTTCAGGTCTTTTTTTTTGGACACGGTATTGTTGAGTCTTGAGGGAGCAGCACCTTGTTTTTATGACAAGACTCCGTCTGTTTGAGTCAGTCTGGCTTTAGGTAGGTCCTGTGGAGACGGGGCTGGGGAGCAGACGTATCGATGGGCCTGGCCTGGGCAGACCTTTCTATTTGCTCCACGTAACGTTTAAACGCAGGGGTTCTGAACCTTCCTTGTTCCACGGACCCCTCTGCCAGTTAAGTGAAAACCACGGGCCCTTTACTGAGTCCACACTGTACTGTGCATTATTTAATAAATACGTCACACCCGCTCCAGCATGTCCCCATGACAATAATGTGTTTTGGAACTGAAGTCAAGCTCACGGAGCCCCGGTCAAGAGCCCTGGTTTAAAGCACGTTGGGTTAGTTCTAATTAAAACTCGAGCCATCCCGCATGCAGATCAGGATTTGGAGGTTCTCCTGGAACGCGGAGCCGGGTCCCCTGTTCCCACAAGGACTCGGGCACCGAGCAGGGCAGCCGCCGCCTCTCTGGGCGGGCGTGGGCCGTTCTCCACAGTCCCTGCCAGCCCGCGTCATTTGGTTAATTTTCTTGTTTGGCCACTGACGGCATTTGGTTCCCTAAGCCTGGCCTGGGTGATTTGGCTCGGTCTTTGACGAAAACATTGATCACTTTGGTTAATTCCTCCTGATAAAGACGAGTTTGTGTTACTGCACTACGGAAACGCCTAGAACGAGGGGCTGGGGATGGCCACACATAGTCTTTCCCACGGAGGAGCGTGGAGTGACACGGGCTCAGGCAACGCTGCCGTGACCTGCCTTGGGAGGCGGGAGGAGGCGCATACAAACGCCTTTCACCCTTTGTGACATGTGCTAAGTGAAGGTGCACCCAGAGCCTGTGGGAGAAGGAAGGAGACACAGGACACTGTTCACCTGGCCGAGGGGCATTCAGGTTCTCTAAGCTCCGTCCCTTTGACCCCAGAGCTTTCTCGTTATTTGCCTGGGAGTTCCTCCAGGTAACGGGGTTCATTTGGGGCCATGATAAGGTCCTGTGGCAGGGCTAAGGCCCCCTCTTGTGGCAGAGTCCACACTCTTCCTGCTTCTGTTTGAAAAGCTATCATCCGAGAGTCTTTGCTTTTTACAACTAGAAACCCTTCTAGTCATTCGGTTCACTAAACCATTCAGCCTCTTGAGCAGGCCTCTGCTTGGAGATGAGCTGCGTAAATTACAGAGCTCCCTGGAGCTCCCAAGGGGAGCAGCCACGCTCAGTGGAGATCTGGGAAAGTGAGTGGAACTCTGATGATTGTACCAGCTGGGGGTGGGTTGGCGAAGAAGAGAGCTGGATTAGGGCAGGAAGAGGGAAGGAGGGAGACTTACCAGAATGTATTATTTTTGGAGTTAGGTTTTACGTGTGTGTTGTGCTTTATGTTTTCAAGAGCTTTTGTTGTTTCATCCTCAGTGAGTTTTTCACCTCCTTTCTGAGATCAAGATTTTACCCACCCAAGCTCACATAGCTGGGAACAGACTGCTCAGACACAAGTTTTCTGAGTCCTAGCCTTTCTCCCTTTTGTGAGCGCCTCTGAGAGTCCAGCATGAGTAAGGTGACACGGTGGGTTTATTTTGTGTAGGTCCGTGTTGAAAAGTTGGGTTCAGGTTATGAACACTCTGAAAGAGGCCCCCTGGCTCCCCAGCGATTCCCTGGTGCCTTTGGGGTGGTGTCGGCCATGGCACGTGCTGCCGGAGCACGTCAGACGTGGAGCAGACCTGGCAGGCAGTTGCTTTTTCTGTGTCCTCGGCCGTTGGAGCAAATGTTTACGTCAAGGCATCGTCTGGACGTGGCTGAACCATGTACTGGATGGGATGGCTTCACGTAGGAGGCTGGGTTCCCAGGAAATGCAGAGCTCAGGGAACAGGGACTCAAATCCAGAAGGTTCTTTGAAGTTTGACATGGTGTTCGCTCTAGCTCTACGCATATCCATTTGGATCTTCACAGTTGGTTTCTGAGAATGCTGCTCCGTTAGCTGTGGTGAACGCCTGGATTACCCACAGGCCTGAACCCAGCGTCTCCATTCCCACATCCACACTGATGTTCTGGATCTCTCGGGACCCCTGAGCTGCTCTCTGCTCTTCTCCAACCGACCCCGACTCCTGATTTTCCTTCCCTTACACGTCGCTGGTACCGCAGCTTGAAGGACTTGCTGTAAGAAAATCACCACCGAGAAACCTGCCTGTTGGGAGGGTTCCGGGATTTGGGAATGGATGGAGGGGAGAGTTTCACTTTTATTTACCTTGGAATACTTATATTGGAATATTCTCACCTGGCATGACCAGATTTTGCTTGACCCACCCTTATTAAAAGCTGGAGCGATTTTTCTTTTAAATATAATAAAGTGGAATGAGGGTTTCTGAAGAATGTTCTACAAACATGGCAGAATGAATGCTGACAAGTGCCCTCGTTCTTTCTTTCTTGGATGAAAGGGCCAGTGTAGATTTTGGACAAGTGGGGAGGAGAAAGTCGTCCAGCTTTTTGTTTATTTTGGTGGAATTGGTTTTTAAAAGTGACCCTGCCCAATAAGGGCTTGTGTTTCTTAAGCTGTTACTTTCCGAGTGAAGCAACCACATTATCAAAAGCCCCCAGCCGTGGCCATGGGTCAACGCCCGCCCCGAGAGGCCACGGTCCTGGGGTGTTTTTAGAGGGAGGCTGACAGCTTGAAGGAAAGAAGAGGGCAGTGGGCCAAGAAGAGGCTAGCAGGGGCTCGAGGGCTCCAGAGCTTGTGGGGTGCACCCGCGGGGGCTTCTTTTCAGCTGCCAGGGGCGCGCTTGGCCTCCTGACCCTGTTTTCTCTCTCTTCAATCTGACCAACGCCAGGAGTGTTCCCTGTGCTTGGGACATGCGTGGGAGCTCGCTGGTGGCCGAGCTCCGCGACAGGAGGGTGGCAGGAGCCAGGCGCCTTCTCCCTTGTCTCCAGAGGGGCCTGAGTCCAAGACCCCCAGGGTCCTGGGCTCCCCAGCGCCAGCACCCCTACCGAGGCCGGCCGACAAACGTCCTGACGGCAGCCTGGGGCCCGTCTGCCCCCGCCGTCCTCGGGTGCTCTTATTTGAGGCAGGGGCCGGGGACTGAGTGCTGTTGGGCAGAGGCTGCGCTCTGGTTTCACCATTTGCAGCAGGGGTGTAAGGTCTACGCCTTTTTCTACTACTGCTTTCTACTCTTGCTGAGAGAAGAAAAAGAAAGGACATTTCATCAGCTGATGGGGATAAAAGGGTGAAAACGTCCACATGAAAGTGCTTACCACAGTGTTTGGCCCTGGAGAGGTGCTTGGTAAAGGTTTCTTAAAACTTTTTTTATGGAGAACTTTAAATATATACAGAAGTAGACCTCCTGTGTCCCCATATCACACGGTTGCAGCAACAACCAACTCATGGCCATCTCGTTTGATCTGTGTCTTCCTCCAAACCCTCCCCTACCCCATAGATTAAAAAAAAAAAAGAATCCCAAATATCATATAATTTTATCCATTGATATTTCAATATGTATTTCCAAAAGATAAGGACTATTTTTAAGAGTAAAATTATAATACTTTTAGCACACCTGAAAAATAAGCATAATTCTTTTATACTGTGATGTATAGTGTTAGGGCTCAATTATGATTGTCATAATTTTTAAAAACATCTGGTTTCTTAGAATCAGGAACCTTACAAAGGCCACACATTGGATCTGTTTCATGTGTGTCATTTTACGTATATGGTTTTCACTGGTCTAGTGTCTTGCATCCCCATGATGTGACAAAAACATGTTCTTCTGAAATGTGTATTTTATTTCAACTGGTAGTTACATCCAGAGGCTTGATCAAAGTCAGGTTGATTTTGTTTTTTTTGGGGGGGGGTGCGGGTAGAACAAAATTCTCCAGAAATAGCATGTATACTTTCATAAAGAGGCACATTATCATGTTTCTTTGTTCCATTAGGATTAATCTGTGGATGGGTTGAGATATTGTTACTCTCATCTATCTGTTATGATGTATTCCAACCATCAGCTTTTTATGGCTAGTTTTCCAAAGCAGCTGCACAATTTTATATTCCTACAGCAGTGTGTGAAAGTTCCAGTTTCTCCACATTCTTACCACCACTCGTTACTATCTATTTTTTCCTAGCCATCCTGGTGAGTGTGAAGTAGAATCTCATGGTGGTTTTGATTTGCATTTTCCTGACAACTAATGATAAGCATCTTTTCCAGTGCTTATTGGCCATTGACTTACCTTCTTTGGAGAAATGTCCATTTAAATCCTTTGCCCATGTTTAAATTAAGTCATTTGTTTTTTTATTGTTGAGTTGTTGATATATTCTGGATACAATACCCTTATCAGATATATGATTTGCAAATATTTTCTCCCATTCTGTGCAATGTCTTTTTACCTTCTTGAGTATCTTTTGAGGTACAAATGTTTTATTTTTGATGAAGCCCAGTTTATCTGTTTTTCTTTGGTTGCTTCTGATTTTGGTGCCACATCTCAGAAATCACTGCATAATCCAAGGTCACAAAACTTTATGCCTGTGTTTTCTTCTAAATGCTTTATAGTTTTAGCACTTTCATTTAGGGCTTTGATCCATTTGGTGAATTTTTGTACATGGTGTGAGATAGGGGTCTGTTTTCATTCTTTGTGTGTGGCTATCCAGTTGTTCCAACACTATTTGTTAGAAAACTATTGTTTTCTCATTGAATTGTCTTGGCATCTTTGTTGAAAATCACTTGACCAGAAATGTATGAGTTTGTTTCTGAGCTCTCAATTCTGTTCCATCGATCTGTATGTCTGTTCTTATGCCATTACCACATTCTCTTGATTACTATAGCTTTGTGAGAAGTTTTAAAACTGGGAAATATGAGTCCTCTAACTTTATCAAGATCATTTTAGCTATTCTGGTCCGTTGCATTTCTATATAAATTTTATGGTCAATTTGTCAATTTCTGCGGCTAAGGCAGCTGGGATTTTAATAGGGAGTGTGTCAAGACTAGAGATTAATTTATGGAGTATATACATCTTAACAATACTAAGTAATCTAATCCATGAGCATGCTGTAACTTCCCTTATTTTCTTTTAGGTCTGCTTTAATTTCTTTCAATAATTTTTTGGTACCTTTCAGTGTACAAGTAAATTGGCACCTCTTTTATTAAATTTACTCCTAAATCCTACATATTTCATTCTTTTTCATACTATTGTAAATGGCTTTTTAAAATTAATTTCATTTTTGATTGTCTCGTCACTAGGGCTGAGAAATACAATTGTTTTTTTATATGCCCTTGTATCCTGTACCTTAAGTGAACTTATTTAATAGCTCTAGTAGCATGTGTGTTGTAGCCTATATACAACCTAATTTTTCCATCTTTTCCCTTGTCTCATATATAATTCAGTGGTGTTAATTACATATGCAAAGTTGTGTCTCCATCCCTATCATCAGATTACCAAAAACATTTCCATCACCCCAAACCAAAACTCATACCAGTTATACCTTAACTTCCCATTACCCTCACCCATGTAAATGGAAATGGTTCTACTTCTTCCTTTCTTTTCCAGATAGTTTTAATTTCCTTTTCTTGCCTGAGGCCGGGCTTTGAACCTCTGGGACTAGAACTGCCAAGAGTTGAGATCCTCACCTAGTTCCTGCTCTTAGGGGAAGAGCTTTAAGCCTCTCGGCGTTACGCCTGATGGTGGCTGTGGGGTTTTGAAGATGCCCTTTATTAGGCTGAAGAGGTTCCCTTCTATTCTTGGTTTGTTGAGTGTTTTTATCCTGAGAAGGTGCTGGGTTATCTCAAGTATATTCCATGCCTTTGTGGGATGATCGTGGGGTTTGGAATCCACTCGTTGGGAAGAGAAGGAAGTTGGATTGGGCAAAGGGAGATGAGGTTGAAGCTGACCGGTGGGGAGTTCTGGGGCTGGGGTGTCCACTTTGAGACGAGAGGGCTGGCCTTTGAATGTGGGCGGCGCTGGGGTGTGGCCTTGGGCGGGGCAGACCTCCTTGGCTGAGGGCATGTCACGTGGAGGCAGTCACTGCGGGCCCCTTCCCTGGGGTGCCTGCCCTGCAGGGGAGATGCTGAGCTGCTCCATCCACCACAGCAGGCCATTTTGTTCTAGGTCTTTTCAGTGCCAGAGCTAGAATATAAGTTGTTTCTTAATGAAAATTAAATCTTGAGATCCTACCAATATTTCCAATTCAAATTTAGGACCATGGGTTTTAAATTTTTCTTTGATTTTATATTTGTATCACTTATTTTGTACCCATGATCTTGGGGTTCCTAATGATATTCATATAATAACATATTTGCTTTATCCTGTGAGTCTGTATATAAAGTTTCAGAGTAGTTATACCAGTGTGATTACAAATAATAGTTTGTTTTTCTGTCCTAAGGTATATCTACCATTAGGGATGTACAGTAAAGTATTACGTTTTAAAATATGTTGAAGTAATTAATCTCTCCAAGGCTAAGCTGCCAATTTGATGCACAGTAAGTTCAATTTTTAGGAATTGCCTTTTTCGTTTTCATTTAATATTGTGTCATAATTATGTAAAACATTTACATGATTCCCAACTGTAGCTTCTATCACTATCTCTTATAACCTGTTCCCTTCCTACCCATATAGGAAAGCATTTGATTAGCTTTTTGTTTATCCTTGCACTGTTTATTTTCTTTATATATGCAAACATGTCTGTGTGTCAGAACTCCCCTTTCTTAGATAAATTTTAGCATCCTATATGCATTTCGCTAACTTGCTCTTTATTTTGCCATTTAATACATCCGAGAAATTACTCCATTGCATTATTTAGAGATAGTCTTCATTCTTTTTTAAAGCTGCATTACGTTCTCTTATTTGGATATGCCATAGTTGTACTATAGTTTATTCAGGCAGTCGTCTGTGGATAGGCATTTGGATTATTTACAGTTGTGCAAGTTTTTTGAATTCTGGCCCCTTCATCTTCGGGAGAGGTTTCTGGAGTAGAGATTGCTGGGTGAAGGGGCAGGTGCCTAAGGTGTAGTAGTAGATGTCACCAGCTTCCCCTTCAGGAAGGTTCCTCTTCATTTTCTATTTCTGCTTGCAGTGTGTGAGAGCCTGTTTCCCCATAGCCTTGTTGATAGAGTATGTCATCAAACTTTTGGAGTTTTTCCAATTTGAAAGATGAAAACTGGTATTTAAATATAGTTGGTTTTTTTAAGATTTATTTTATTTATTTATCCACACCCCCCCTCATTATTTGTGGTCACTGTCTGCTCATCTTCTTTAGGAGGCACCAGGAACCGAACCTGGGACCTCCCGTGTGGGAGAGGGCACTCAGTCACCTGAGCCACCTCAGCTCCCTTTAAATATAGTTTTAATTTGCATTAACTTTTTTCTTTTTTTAGATACATGAGCATACATAAACAGTAAGTATATAGTAATAGTTGTGAACTTACAAAACAAACATACATAACATCACACAGGCTCTCATACCTCACCTTAACACCAATAACTTGCATTGTTGTGAAACATTTTTAACTAATGATTAAAGAGCATCCTAAGAATATTACTACTAACTAAAGTATTTTCCCCCAACCCACCCTATTATTATTTTTATATTGTTTATACATGAACATATATAAATAATAAGTGTATAGTATAAGTTGTGAACTTACAAAGCAAACATGCATAACATCATACGGGGTCACATACATCTACCCTCCACCAACACCTTGCATTGTCATGAGATATTTGTTATAAATTTTGAAAGAATATTGTCAAAATCTTACTACTAATCATAGTCCTTATCTTATATTTGGTGTATTTTCCCCCCAACCCATCCTATTATTATTTTTTTATATATTTTTATGGCAGAAGTTGTAAATTTATAAAACAGTCATGCACATGTGCAGAATTCCTAAACAACACCCCTCTATCAACACACCACATTGTAGTGAAACATTTGTTACAGATTATGAGATAATATCCAATTATTACCAGGTCCATAGTGTCAATTGGACACACATTTTCCATGCTGCCCCATTATTAACACAGTACATCTCTGGCATAGATGCAAGAATATTACGTTATTACTGTTAACCATAGTCCATAGGTCACTCCAGTTGTATTTTTCTCGTGTTTTCCTGTATTCTCACCACCCTGCAATAGTGATGCACAGCTGTTCTGGCTCACAAAGGACACTGTTGCATCTGTACCATCAACCAGCATTTCCATCCACCTCTGGGTTTACTGTGCTATTCAGTCCCTAGATTATTCTCTAGCATTCTGTCATTTGTAATGTGCAAATTACAGATTCATTTTTATGAGCAAATTTGAACATTATTTTTTTGTACTCAAGGGCCATTTGCATTTTTTCCTGTGAACTGCTATATCTCTTGCCCATTTTTCTATATCATTGTTGCTCTTTTCCTTTTCCATTTTTAAAGCTCATTATATGTTAGCCTTGTTAGCCCTTTGTGACATAAGTTGCAAGTATTTTTTCTGTATCCTCTTTCTTAGTTTATAGTAAATTTTCTATGCAAAAAGATTTTACTTGTACTTAAATAATTTATGAGTGTTTGTTATTTTTTTCCTGTATTTTGAGTCATATTTAGGAAAGCTTTCCCCACATCTGGTTTATGGAGCAATTCACCCGTTTTTAAATTTTAGTACTCGTGTGCTTCATTTTTTAATAGACATACCTCTGCTCCAGGAAATGTTTTCTGAATGGGAATAAATGAGTGGTTGTTATATACACGCTTGCTTGACGACAGGAAGGGTGGCTATCATGACGTTGAAAGTCGTCCTTTTTGCCTGCCACCCCACAATTGTGTGCCAGCCTAACGCGGTGCAGTCCCGGCCACGGGCCTCTGCGCGCTAGCCCTGAACGGCGCTCCGTCGCCGCCTCTGAGCTGGCTTCCTGGTCTGCACGGCCCGTGTGGTCAGGGTGACTGTGGGGAGCAGCTGCTGTGAGGAGTGTTTGAGATTGATGAGGGGCTGTCTGCATAAAGAGGGGCTCCCCTTCCTGCCCCAAGGCAGCAGCTCTGGGCCCGACCCCGCCGAGGGGCCCGCAGTGTGCTCTGGCCGCGGCGACTCCGTGGCCCTCAGCGTGGCCTGTGAGCGGGAGCAGGTGCTCTCACCAGGAGGGGCTTTGCGCTCTTCTGAGAGGCCCGCAAGACCAGCCCTTATGGTGGGTGCTGCTTTCAGGAGACCTGTCGAGGGGGAGGGGCTCGGCCTTGAAATGGGCTCGTGAATAAAAAGCACGGGAGAGAGCCGGAGGACTGGCTTTATGGAGGAGGCCAGGGAAATGTTTTTAGAGGAGGGACTGCCAGGTTGGAGTGTGCGGTACACGCCCTGTGAGCACGCACAGGGGCTGGGCTGGGTATGTTGTACACACCCTGTGAGCACGAACAGGGGCTGGGGGTGTGGGACACGCCCTGTGAGCACGAGCAGGGGCTGGTGTGAGCACGAGCAGGGGCTGGTGTGAGCACGAGCAGGGGCTGGGGGTGTGGGACACACCCTGTGAGCACGAGCTGGGGCTAGGGGTATGTGGTACCCTGTGAGCATGAGCAGGGCTGGGGGTGTGGGACACGCCCTGTGAGCCCGAGGAGGGGCTGGTGTGAGCACGAGCAGGGCTGGGGGTGTGGGACACGCCCTGTGAGCCCGAGGAGGGGCTGGTGTGAGCATGAGCAGGGCTGGGGGTGTGGGACACGCCCTGTGAGCCCGAGGAGGGGCTGGTGTGAGCACGAGCAGGGCTGGGGGTGTGGGACACGCCCTGTGAGCACGAGCAGGGCTGGGGGTGTGGGACACGCCCTGTGAGTACGAGCAGGGGCTGGGGGTGTGGTACATGCCCTGTGAGCACGAGCAGGGGCTGGGATTGTGGGACACACCCTGTGAGCACGAGCTGGGGGTGTGCGGCACCCTCTGAGCACAAGCCTGACGCAGGCCGCGGCACCCGAGACCGGCCCTGGCTTCTAGGCATGTGGGTTTCCCGTTCGACTGAGGAGACGAGCGTTACCCCCAGAAGGGAGCTTCCACTGGAGTCTTCGTGTCGGCTCAGCTGAGACGAGCCCCTGGGGACCTTGTCCGGCTCTGCTTGCCGTGAGCATGAGCCGTGTCCGAGGTCTGGAGTTCCTGAGACCTAGGACCAAGCCAGGAGCTTGCTCGAGGCCCTTGGAAGATGCTGCGTAGCTACACGGGGAGGCAGAGGGGCGAGGTGCCGAGTCAGCTGAAGGGGTCGGCGCATCTACCGATCGGCCTGTCACACTGTGCCGTGTCTCTGGTTTTGGGGAAACACATTTGTCGCTGGTGTCTCGAGAGCAAATGCTCGTGTGTTTATTTTTTGTGACGTAGGCGTCCTCCTTGGGCGCATGGGTAGAGGGTTGTAGTTTTGGGCTGGGTCTCACCAGGAGCCTTGGCTTTCCATGGCACAAGGGGAAAGGAAGCTCTTTGTGGCCCTTGTGCTTCCTCCAGTGCCCTTGCCCTCCCTTCCCTTCTGCAGGCTGGAAAGCACCCTCCTGGTGCGTTTCTGTGTTTCCGTCCCTTCTTTCCAGGCAGTCACCAAGTCGCCTCCTGCCTGTGTCACTTCCTCTTCACACATGCCGCTGCTGCCTCAGTTTGGGGCTCACCTCCTCTCGCCTCTTCTGTTCGCAGCCCTGTCACCTCAGCCCCAGCCTTCCCCCTTTTGGAAATCCTCATCGGGCTGTTAGAGGGTCTCTCTAAATACAGGCTCAGGTACTACCGGGTGCGCTCGTCGCTTACAGCCCTTTAGTGGTCTTGCCTGCAGGTTAGGGTTGGACTCTGGCTTGACGTGCCTTGCTCTTCCCACTCTGCACTGGCCACCTTGGTTACTCTCTGTGTGAAGTCTTCTCCTTTCTGTTTGGTCAGCTCGCTGGAACCTTCAGGGCTCGAGCTGAATGAACCTCTGCTCTGCTGCCCTCTAGACAGGCCGCTGCTCTTTCCTTAATAGTCCCAAAGGCCTGGATTCCACCTCTGTTGGGTCACGCTTTGAACCACCGCTGTTGGTTCACCTTGAAGTGATGGCCCATAAGCAGGAGGAAAGCAGGGCGGCAGGGCCCGGGCAGAGAGCATGGGCCCCGCGGTCCACAGGCCCCAGCGTGCGACCCCGGCACGCCTCCCACCTCCCTGCGGGTCTCCAAGGAGTGGACGAGGCGCCTGCCAAACCTCTGATGGGCCCCGGTGGGAAAGCAGCATGCGGCGGCCTCCTCTTGCCTGTACCGTCTGCTCTGAGGACGCGTCACCATCTTGCACGAGGGTGAAAACCTCTGCTTTCCCGTCCGAGACGCGGGCCTGGCGCGTGCTGGTTGGCGTCAGCCCCCGAGCAGCCCGTGTGGAGGGCATGTGCGTCTGAAGAGGTGCCCGTAGACTGGGGCTGTGGGGGGCCTCTGAAGGTGGGGGAGCAGGTGGGGGAGGAAACCGATAGTGCAGTTAACTTAAAGGACTCGCAGATCCGCTCCTTCCCGTGCGGATGGGCCTGAAACACCATCCCGCGAAGTGTAACCGATTCTCGAAGATGCAGAGCACTTAAGGAGGGGCAGGTAATTATATCCTCTGGATTGTCTGCACCTTAGGGACTAAGACCTCGCCTCAAGCAGCGAGACGCTGGGGAAGCGCCGTCCTTGGCAAGGGCTGAGCCGAGTCCCAGCCATGTGTGGGTGGGGGTAAGGTACTGAGCAGCGGAGAGAGCTCCGGGCGGCATGACCTGCTTCTGAAGGTGCATGGCCCGCCCCGGAGAGAGGGAGAAGCCGCCTCCAGCCTGGCAGCTCCTGGCTTGTCCCATCCCAAGCACGCGTCACCTTAGGCGAGACTCTGGGAATGCCAAGCTTGCGTAAGTGCTCCAGAAGGCCCTTTTGGGGGGTGGAGGGATGGGAAGGTAATTTTGGATGCTGTATTGAAGACAGCACTAGAAATTAGCATTCATAAAATTTAACATTATAGTCTTTCCTCCTTCTAGAAAATGGATCTATAAACGCACAAGCTTTTGAAAAGAAAACCTGTTTTAGATTGATTTTCGTCTAGTCAAAATGCATGCAAGTGTACTTATTATTTACTCCACTTCCTGCCTTGCTTTTAATTGAGCCCCTCTCCCATCCAGAAACTCCGCTGGGGGGCACGATGGGCTCGGGCGCTAACACGCCTCTGCTCCTTGCAGGCGCAGCGTGTGGGTCTCCGGCTCCCTTCCTGGCCAGCGCTCCACCTCCCGCCGCATCCACCATGGTGTTTGGTGAGTTTTTCCACCGCCCCGGACAAGACGAGGAACTCGTCAACCTGAACGTGGGAGGCTTCAAGCAGTCGGTGGACCAGAGCACCCTGCTGCGCTTCCCTCACACGCGGCTCGCCAAGCTGCTCGCCTGCCACTCCGAGGAGGCCATCCTGGAGCTCTGCGACGACTACAGCGTGGCCGACAAAGAGTACTACTTCGATCGGAACCCTTCCTTGTTCAGATACGTCTTGAATTTTTACTACACGGGGAAGCTGCACGTCATGGAGGAGCTGTGCGTGTTCTCCTTCTGCCAGGAGATCGAGTACTGGGGCATCAACGAGCTCTTCATCGACGCCTGCTGCAGCGGCCGCTACCAGGAGCGCAAGGAGGAGGGCCACAGTAAGGACTGGGAGCAGAAGAGCAACGACGCCAGCACCGACTCCTCCTTCGAAGAGTCTTCCCTGTTCGAGAAAGAGCTGGAGAAGTTCGAGAAGCTGCGGCTGGGTCAGCTCCGGAAGAAGATATGGATCCGGATGGAGAACCCCGCCCACTGCCTGTCGGCCAAGCTCATCGCCTTCTCCTCGCTGAGTGTGGTGCTGGCCTCCATCGTGGCCATGTGCATCCACAGCATGGCAGAGTTCCAGAACGAGGACGGGGAGGTGGACGACCCGGTGCTGGGAGGGGTGGAGATGGCCTGCATCGCCTGGTTCACCGGGGAGCTGGCGCTGCGCCTGCTGGTGGCGCCCAGCCAGAAGAAGTTCTGGAGGAACCCGCTGAACATCATCGACTTCGTCTCCATCGTCCCCTTCTACGCCACGCTGGCCGTGGACACCCAGGAGGAGGAGAGCGAGGACATCGAGAACATGGGCAAGGTGGTGCAGATCCTGCGGCTCATGCGCATCTTCCGCATCCTGAAGCTGGCGCGGCACTCGGTGGGGCTGCGCTCCCTGGGCGCCACGCTGCGCCACAGCTACCGCGAGGTCGGGCTTCTGCTGCTCTTCCTGTCCGTGGGCATCTCCATCTTCTCGGTGCTCATCTTCTCCGTGGAGAAGGACGAGCCCCTGTCCGGCCTGGCCAGCATCCCCGTCTGCTGGTGGTGGGCCACCATCAGCATGACCACCGTGGGCTACGGCGACACCCACCCGGTCACCTGGCCCGGGAAGCTCATCGCCAGCACCTGCATCCTCTGCGGCATCTTGGTGGTGGCCCTCCCCATCACCATCATCTTCAACAAGTTCTCCAAGTACTACCAGAAGCAGAAGGAAGTGGACGCGGACCAGGGCGGCGAGGCCGCGCCCGAGAAGTGCAAGCAGCTGCCCTACTTCAACATTCGGGACCTGTACGCGCAGCGCGTGCATGCCTTCCTCTCCAGTCTGTCCTCGGTCGGCATCGTGGTGGGCGACCCGGACTCCATGGACGCGTCCAGCGTCGGAGACAACGGGGCTCTCTATAAAACAGCCTCCCCAGAGGACCGCACGGAGGAGTGAGCCGGGGCACGCGTGCCTGCATCTCGTGGCCCTTCCCGAATTAGGTTGACAGCTTTATAAACCTCAGAGGGTTCGTTAAAGTCATTTAATTCTCAGGGTGTACCTTTCAGCCATAGTTGGACGTCTGCTGCTCTAAAATGATAGAATCGACTTTATTTTTCTCAAGGAGGTGAATTAAATGCCTTGTTCTGAAATTTTATTTTTTACAAGAGAGAGTTGTGATACAGTTTGGGGGACAAAAGGGTAAAGTCCTCGGGTGGGATTTGTCGCTCCGGCTTACGCATCCTCCTGTGTTTGTCATTTACTCACATTGAGCTAACTGTAAATTATTGGCAAGTAGACTCAAAGGCCCAGCTTTCTGAAGACACTACATGCATGTAAGATCTGAAAAACAAGACAATGCATGTGAATCTGTGTTCACGTCCTCAACATGGAAATTAGGAGCCTAATAAATTTCCTCTTTCAGTGCGAAGAATGTCTTGCTCTTGTGTTTTGGTACCAAGCATGTGCATTTCAGAAATCTACTAATTCAGTATGGAGAATGTCTTGATTGTCTATTTTGGTGCCAAGTACATGCATTTCAGTACTTTCAAAATAAGTGTGGAAAACAAATGTTCATTTTGGAGCCTGGAGACCTGTCTTCATGCTTTTGCATTTCAGATGTGCACCAACAATGCACTAGTTCTTTTTTCTAGTGTCCTTGGTTGTGGTTGGCAGACAGAAGGTTCATGTCTGTGCTTAAACCGCACCATCCAGTGGAAAATGATTAAATGATATGCTTAGGACACGCTGGCAAATACGAATGAAACGTGCGCCCTTACAGATACACTTCCAGTATATATTTTGAATTTTATCATTTCTCCTGCTAGGATAAAACCTCATCACCTGAGCATTAGTCAGAGCAGAGTAAACCTGTGTGCTCACAGACAGAGATACATCCAGTGAATGGAAGAAAGGGAAATACTGTACAAACACACAGAGGTGATTCATTATAGCTAGAGGAATGAAACTTAAATCACTGAACAAAGCTATGCCAGCAGCTGTAAAAGAAGGCAACATTTTAAAATAGCATTAGAGACCGCAACGTCTGCATCTCATGCACAGCAAAAGAAGGCTTCCGTACTTGTTTGAGGCAGTGACGGGGCACTTCTACCCCGTGCAGAGAGGATTTGGCTGAAATCTTAATTTTGGAGCTGTGTGACGACCAGCTCATGCTGTCAGTTGCTGCAGGCGTCTTTCACTGAAGTCTTTCGAATGAAAGGGCCAGGTGGATTTATTTACTTATTTATTTAAATTTTATTATTTTTAATTTTTCTAGAGATGCTTAGATTATACAGATGTCACTTAAAAATATAGGGGATTTCCATATGCTCCGCTCCCCACATTCCCACATTTTCCCACATTCCCAAGATCCTTCATTAGTGAGGTACTTTCATTGTAATTGATGAACACATTTTGGAGCATTGCCACTAAGCATGGATTAAAGTTTACATTTTAATTTACCCTTTCTCCCAAGTAGTCCTGTAGGTTATGGCAAGATTTATAATGGCCTGTAGCTCTCATTACAGTGTCACTCAGGACAATTCCCAAGTCCCTAAAATGCCCCCATATTGCCTCTGTTTTTCCCTCTCCCTGCCCTCAGAGCCTCCATGTGCATTTATTATCTTGCTTTTTATGGTCAGCGATGCATCTCACTGAAGGAGGGATTTTCCTGTAGGTTATCTGGGGAGGTGTCTCTGACTCAGGATTTTCCCCAGCATTTCCACAGCCTCTGAGGTGGCTGTAACTCAGCAGTGTCTAAATTCACTCTTGCATCTGGAAGTCCATTGTTTGCCTGGGTGACATCCCCAGCCCTGTTTTTAAAAATCTTTTTTCCCCTAAATGCGTTTTTTTGTTTGTTTTGCTCCCCCTTTACCCCCATATGGCTCCTTTGTCTGTTTGCTTGTTTTTTGGTCATTGTTTTTTTCTTGAGGAGGCACAAGGAACCGAACATGGGACTTCCCATGTGGAAGGTGGCCGCTCAACTGCTTGAACCATAACCGCTCCCTGCTCATTTGTTTTTGTGCATTGTCTTGCTCATTGTCTGCTTGTTGTTTTTCCTCGTTGTCTATTCATTGTTTTTTTTCCTTATTGTCTGCTCGTTGCTCCTGTTTACTGTCTGCTCGTTGCTTTTTTAGGGGGTACCGGGAACTGAACTTAGGACCTCCTGTGTGCGAGGCAGATGCTCTACTGCTTGAGCCCCATCCGCTCCCCCCAAATGCCCTTTTGATGTTGGCATAAATATAGTAAAGAGGAAGCGGACTTGGCCCAATGGATAGGGCATCCGCCTACCAAGTGGGAGGTCTGCGGTTCAAACCCCGGGTCTCCTTGACCTGCGTGGAGCTGGCCCAAGTGCAGTGCTGATGCGTGCAAGGAGTGCTTTGCCTCGCAGGGGTGTCCCCTACGTAGGGGAGTCCCATGCGCAGGGGGTGTGCCCCATAGGGAGAGCCGCCCAGTGCGAAAGAAAGTGCAGCCTGCCCAGGAGTGGTGCTGCACACAGGGAGAGCTGACACAACAAGATGACACAACAAAAAGAGACACAGATTCCCAGTGTTGCTGATGAGGATGGAAGCGGTCACAGAGAAACACGCGGCGAATGGACACAGCAGACGACTGGGGACAGGAGTGGGGTGGGGAAGGGGAGAGATAAATAAATAAATAAATAAATAAATAAAGAGGCATGGCAATAGAATTTGGGGTCCTGTTTTACTAAAGATTTGCTGCATTTACTAAAAATTTACTACTTGGTAGTGAAGTAATTGACAACTGCTTATATAGTGATAGTATTAATACTAATATAGTATTAGTACTACCACTCTTACTAATAAAAAGCAGTGGCAGCAGCAGCTACTTGTGTAAGTGCTCTACCTCCACACTCTCATTTACTACTCATAATATCCCTAGGAGCAAGGGCTTATTTCCACCCCCAGTTTAAGATGAGGAAACAGAGGCACAGAAGAGAAGCGGCTTGGTTAAATTCCCATCGAAAGTGCTGGGGTCAGGCCCGGAACCCGGGGGCCGCCTGAGCCTTCAGCCTGGCACAGCCTCCCGCGCCGCTCTCGGGACGGATTTGGGGGTACGGGGGACAGCATTCACCTGGAGAGAGGAAGAGCCACACACCGCCAGGCTGGGGTTCCTGGGCCCGAGCCGCAAGGGGCGCCGCTGGCCCGGCAGCACACCTGCCTGACGCTGGCAGAGGGCACGCCAGCTCGCGGGGTTCTCCAGGGCACCTGAGGGGCCTTCCGCTCGAAGACAGCGCGTGGCAGATGCCCTGGGGAAGCCGGGGCTCCGAGACGTCGGGGAGCGCCCCTGAGGGGGCCCCAGCGCAGGGCCTCTGGGTCTGAGGCTTACGGTGGAGACTGCGTCCCTGTCGTCCCTGCCCGCGTGGAGGGGAGCAGGGCCCTCGGCAGGGCCCTGTGGGCCTGGGGGCTTCGCCGTGGGCCTGGCCGGCTGGAGCCCGGCGCCTTCTCACCTGATGCCCGCTCTTCTCAGGCCTGGGCCTGGCCCGCCCCGCCTCCGGGGACGCAGGCTGCTTCCTGCACCCGTCGCGGCCTCTCGGCTCCCCAAGCCTGGCTCCCCAAGCCTGTGCCCGTAGTTTGTTGCCACCTGGCGTGTGGGGTCCCTTCTCGCTGGGAGGGTCGAGTGGGTGGCTCAGCGGCCGCTCCACAGGGGTGCCGGCAGGGGGCGGCCTTGGGCAGCAGGGGACGAGTGGGCTGGGCATTGGGCTGGTGGTCGGGGGTCTCCTCTGAGCTCCTTCACACTTCTTGCCCCTGTCTGTCCTTCCTCCTCCCACTCGCTCGGGTGTGTTTCCTCATCTTCAGCAGCTGTCCTGGTGGGGGCTTCAGCCGTCGGAATCGCCCCGGGCCCTGTCCCCACGTGCCGGGCTCCCCCCTTCCCGGCCCCGCGCCCCCTGGAGATGGTCTGAGCGTCTTCTTGCTTCACGTCATGCTGGCTGAGTCCTTCCTGTGACGGGCTCAGGCAGGCCCTGGGGGTGCAGAGAGGGGCGAGACGGTCCCTTCCCTCCAGTGTCCTTTCCTACAGCCATGGGCAGGCACTGACTCGGTGACGGGGGCTGTGGCGGGGTGAGCACGGGGTGCTGCGAGGGCTGCTCCCAGGAGAGCTACCCGGCCCACTGGAGTGGGTGTGTGGGCCGGGAGGACTTCCTGGAGGAGGTGACACCTGAGCTGTCTGGGCCTGGGCAGTTCATTTCAGTCTTGGGGCTCAGACCTTCCCTGGGACGGGGGGAGGCTGCCACCTCGCCCCCCTCCCAGCCACGGGCACCGTGCGTCCCCGCCTTCATGACTTTCCTTCTGCCCTTTGCAGGCCGTCTGTTACAGGTGCACCTTCCTCAGGTGTGCTGACACCATTGTCTGCCCTGCAGAGGTCTAGATACGCCGACACAGGTGGACTGTGACTCTCCTTCTCTTCCTGTTTGGTTGTGACAAAGATGTTTGGTCTCTCCCTTGCTTTTTTTCGGGCTCACTGCTGCGTGTTGGTTTTATACTTGACTCAGATGTGGGAGCACTTGTGGTTGTCCCTGTCGAGAGGAGGGTGGCAGGGCATTGTCCTGGGGCTTCTGGACGGCCTCACAGAGGCTGATAGATGCCACTGGAGAAACCTTCCCGAGGGTCCAGGACAGAGCTAAGCGTACCCCGCGAATCTGCCATTTTTCTGTCATTTTTGACGTAGACTAACAGCGGTTTCAGTATGGTTCAACTTCATGATAAAGGTTTGTTTCTTGTTTACAAAAAGGTGTTTCTCACATTCTCAGAAGAGCTCGTGACGGGTCCTGTCCATGTGTCTGCTTTAACGCAGGGGCCTCAGGAGGCCGGGGTTTAGGTGTGCACCGAGCCAGTGGCTGTGTGTCACGGGCCAGGTGGCGAGCCTCTCTGAGCTCGTTCACACACTGGAGGAGCGTGTGCTAATCCCCGGGGGCTTTCGAACGCTGACACTTATTTGGTCCTGAAATCAGCTAGTTCCCCTCCAACTCTATTTACAGTACGAGTTTGCATAGCAAACGCTGATTTTAACCTAATTTTCCTTGTATTCTCTACAAGTCGAGTCCTAACCCATGGGGATTCATTTCTTGTCACGCGGGGCACGGGTCTTGGCTGTTTTAAAACTTAGGTTATTAAAAGAAATTGCAGGGAAGTGGATGTGGCTCAAGCGATTGGGCTCCCGTCTACCATATAGGAGGTCCAGGGTTTGATTCCTGGGGCCTCCTGGCGAAGGCGAGCTGGCCTGCGCAGCGCGCTGACCCGAGTGGAGAGTTGGTGCAGCAAGGTGACGCAACAGAAAGAGACACAGAGGAGAGGCAATAAGAGACAGCGGACCAGGGAGCTGAGGTGGTGCGAGAGATTGAGCGCCTCTCCCACTCCGGAAGGTCCCAAGGTTGGTTCTCAGTGCCGCCTAAAGAGAAGACAAGCAGACACAGGAGCACACACAGTGAATGGACACAGAGAGCTGGGGGGGCTGGGGGGAGCGTATGTAAATAAATCTCTTTATAAAAAGAAAGAAGTTTCAGAGCGTCCTTGCACCCCCTCATCTGGTGGTGGGCGCAGGCCGCCTGGAAGCCGGCAGGTGGTGGAGTGGCGCACCTCTGGGTTTGCTTTCAAATCGCTCGGGGCTTGGCCTGGGGCCCTTCTCGGCATCTGCTCCTCTGCCCGCCGGAGCGTTCAGGAACGTGGCCGCCGTGAGGGCTGAGCTGGCGTGAGAAGGCGCACAGGACGCGGTGGCCGCGCTCCGCCGAAGCCGGGCTGGGGCAGCCCAGGGAGGGGCGGCCGGCCGAGGCCCCGCGGCAGCACGGGGGCCAGCCCCGCGCCGGGTGCAGGCTGACCGCAGCGTGCGCTGGCCTCCCGCCTCCCTGCTTCCCTTCCTTCTCACCTGCCAGTCATGATGAAGCTTCACACCCACCGGGCGGAGTGAGAACGGCACCCACCACCCAGCCGCGACCATCGTCAGCTCCTTGGGAAGCTCTTTCACCTTTTTCCCTACCTGTGTCCTCCATCCTCAGTTTTCTTTCAAGTCCAGTCGTATCATTTAATCCATAAATTTTCAGTAAATATTTCCAAAAGAGAAGTCATTTTCTAAACACAACGGCAGTGCCTTTACTAAACCTGGAAATTGACAACAATCCCTTCGTACTAGCAAGTGCCCCGCCTCCGGAGGTGTGGCACGGCCATTGCTTTCCTGTTACGTGGCGTCTCTAAACTCCTGGTCCAGGAAAGAGTTTCTAGAAAGCATGTTAAGGAGTTACAGGACTGGAGGGAGCCTTAAAAAGTACTTGAAATGATTTCTACTTAGACCCAGATTATCAGAGATGAGCGACTCTTTTCTCAGTTTTTGAAGGCCTCCAGGGGCCGAGAGGACACACTGAGGGGCTTCCATCTGACCTAAACGTTGCTCACGGCAGTTAAGGTCCCTTTGTCCTTGTTTCCCCCTCACTGCAGATGGTACCAGCCACTGACTGCCGGTTCCTCCAAATAACCCAAATAATAAATGCCTTTGTTCTTCAAGTTATTTGGTTTCCATTCTGAGCGCTTTTCTCCTGCTATCAAGAATCCCAGGTTGAAAACCTTCATTCACGTATTTTTCTCCCCCCAGGGAAATGGAAGTGTGTCCAGAAGAAAGAGGATATTTGTTAGGTGGCGGCAGTTACATCCGCATCCAAATCAAGTGGGTTTCAATTCGAGCTTAAATGATGGTCCCAGGACTCAGAGTTCAGAGGCCGGAAGGCCGAACCGGGCCTTGCAAGACTGAAAGCGCGGCGTCGGGCGGGGCTGGGTTCTCCCGGAAGCGCCGTGAGGCTCGGGTCCGCGCCTCTTGAGCCCTTGCTGGCCCCCGCAGCCCTTGGCTTGTGGCCGCGTCGTGGAGGTCAGTCGCCCTCTCCCCCTCTGTGTCGGGTCTGCCCGCTTTCCTCTTCTGAGGACACTTGTGATTACGTTTAGGACCCACCCGGGCCATCCAGGGTAGTCTCCCCATGTCGAGATCCTTACTCACGGCCGCAGTGCGATGTGCCTTCTGCCCTGTGACGTGACATCCACAGGTTCCCATGTGCCCCAGGTTTCGTCGAGAGCCGTTCCTCAGCCACCACGCCGAGGGCGCAAGCGCTGAGCAGCCCTGCCCTGGACGTGCCTGATGGGTACGCATCTCGTTGTCGGGAGCGGCAGCATGTGGGCTGATTCCAGTCCAGGCACTGAGATCGCGACGAGCTCTGAGGTGTCTGAGCCCCGGCCTTCCCTTCCATCTGTGGGGATGATCTCCAGCCTTTTCCTGGGGATAGGGCAGGGGTTAAATCAGATGATCTATGTGGAGTGACGGGGCTAGTGCCCCCCACACAGTGTGCACGCCCTAAGTGAGCTTCCGCAGTTATAAAGCAAGGGTGCCTTGGGCTTCTCTCAGGTGACACCAGGCAGAACTGGTGATTATAGTACATCATTAAACCCAGTTAGACTGTTAAGACATGGATTGGTATCCAAGGTAAATTATAAAGTAGTATTCTGTGAAAAACCACTGATGGCAATTTAAAAGTAAGACATAGAAATCTGAACAGAATCACATCTGTTAATACAATTGGAACAGCTTCTCAGTGGATGGCAAGGGCTTCTGGCAAACAGAAGACGTCGCTGAGCTGAGTGGGCCGAGCCGGGGCCTGGGCAGGCGGGCTGGACCGAGCGTCCAGCACCTCCTTTCTCTCCGCATGAGCCTGGCTGCCAGTTCACCTGCCGAGGCCTCCGCGCCGTCCTGTGCAGAAGGAAGCAGTCAGCGGGATGTGAGGCTGTGCAAATGCTTCCAGCATCTTCTACCAACACCTGATAGAAGAGGAGCCGTCAGGAGGGCCTCTCGGATGAGGAAGACAAGGAGAGACCTCGCGGGCCTGAGCTGGTTTTACTGCAGCATTTTCAAAGATGAGTGAAGGGAACGTCTGGCAGCTGAGGCGTCGCGCACGTTCCTTGCTCGCTGCTTTCTTTCCCTGAAAGCCCAGCTCTGAGCATCCATTTTCCTGACAATCTCCGCCGAGCTGGGAGGCCACATGGGAAGTGGACTCCGAGCTCTCCTTCCAGTGCGGGTATCTGCTGAGACCGCGCCTCGTCTGCAGCGGGCGGATGTCCTCCCATGGGGGTGCGGGCACGTGCCTTGGTATTTATGAACTAAGAGCCGCTCGTCAGCATGCACGGTCCGTGCCATCCTCCCTGAGCACTGGCGAGGAACAGATGAATCTGTCAGTCCCTGCAGCACGTCTGTGGCTTGCAAGGGGTTGTCTCCATAGGTGGTGACCCTGGCGTGCACCGCTCACATCATGGACAGGACAGGGGCCACAGCCCCGGGGCAGGTGCTGGGCCCTTCCTTCCGGGCCACCCCACGAGATCCCATAAGCAGAGGAAGGGCCGCGGTGCCCGGCGCGTGGTGGCAGGGAGGTGAGCCAGGGAGCTGGCAGGCGTTGGATGGCATCCCTGCCCGGCAGGGGATGGCACCCGCAGCGCCATCGCAGACCCCGTCCCACTGTGGTCTGCAGAGACGAGGACTTCTGAGCCCTTTCTGGGCTATCGGGGACAGGAACAGCTCCTGCCTGCGCCTGCGTTGTGCCCCGAGCCAGCCTGACGGGCTCGCCAGCCCCCGGGGTGCCACCAGCAGCTGCAGACCCTCGTCACGGGCCCCCCTGCTGCTGGGGCCTGGACTCCAGCCGGCTGCGGGCTCCGAGGTTTGTCCTTTGTTCACCAGCTGCCCTGGGGTTGGGGCAGGTGGTCTTTCTGTTCCTTATTCCTGTCCTGTCTCGTGCCCTCAGGTTGAGTCTCACCACCTCCATCCCCCCTCCCCCCCTTTATTTAGGTACTGGTGACGAGTATTGAACCTGGGACCTCAAAGCCGGAGCGCGACCACTGAGCCACACTGGCATCCCTGAGTTGGTTTTTGTTTGTTTTGCTTGTTGTTTGTCTTTTCAGGAGGCACCGGGAACCTAACCTGGGACCTCCCGTGTGGGAGGCAGGCACTCAACCACTTGAGCCACAATCTGCTCCCATCGTCTCCTCATTTTAGACCACTCCAATGGGTGCTTACCCCAGCCTCAGGGCGACCCCAGGCCCCAGGCAGCCCAGGTCCAGCCCAGATGGCTGGGTACCTGTGAGGAGATACCTGGGCGTCCCAGCTGTAGGAGTGTGTGGTGGCCTCAGGTGGCCGTCCAGCCTTGGCTGGCCACCACTCCAGGTTTCACAGCCAGAGTCAACCGGCCGGTACTGGGAGGGCACAGCCACTTCAAACCCAAGCTGTTGCGTGGGATGTAAAAGGGTCTTAGGTGAGCCTCCTTCCCTTGTATTCCTGGAGCCTCCAGGATACCTCGTGCTGTCCAGAAGGGGCTTCGGAAGGTGTCCGTTTGTGGTGATTGACCAGAGAGCTGGGACAGGACCCTGGAGCTCTGGGTTCTGGTGCATCGCCTCTGAGGGCCCCATGTCTAGTTGACCAGGGGCTGCTGGATGTTATGCTCTGCTCTGGGAACCTAGCGGTGAACAGAACACAGCCCCTGCCTACGGAAGCCAGGCTGGGCGGTGGTCAGCTGGGGCTGCTGTGGCCGGGACGGAGAAGGAGAAGAGCCCAGGCCGCAGAGCGTCCTGACGGCAGCGCAGAGCCTGGCTCGTCACTCACTTGTTCTCTGACCACGGTCAACTTAACCTCCCTGAAGTCCTGTGTTCTCAGCTGTCCCTGGGGGGCTAGTAAAGCCCCTCCCACAGGGTAGAGACAACACACATCATAGACACGTAGTAGGCTCTCAGTAAATGCTGCTGTCCTCGTTGATAGCCGATGGTACTTCACTCTTGGCTAGGGTTTCAGTTACACGAGCCAAGCTGGAACCTTGGCACCTGTTTAGTGAATCTGAGTAGTGTGGACAGTCAGCTAGGTGATTCCAGCTCACACACTCCTTCTCCACCGCACCCTCAGCCTGATGAACTCGTGCTCTCTCATTCGTGTTTACACTTGCAGTGCTGCTCCACGTTCAAAGCAGCTTCTTCCTCCTTGACTGATGGCCGGTGCAGACCTTTGCTCTCTTCCCCTGAGGCTCACACGCGCCCCGAGGCAGGGGACCCTGAGCCTGAGCAGCTTCCTCCAATGGCTACGGACTTGCTGACGTTCCTGCGTCCTATATTGTCTTGTCACATGCCGGGGGCATCTCAAGACAAGGTCGGCCCCGAAGGACTGCCTCACGACGTGGTATGTGAGTGCATGCACTTCACCACAGCCCGGATGTGTTCTGGCAGGTGTTCCTCTCTTGAGCACCAGACTCCTGCAGCGGAGCTACGCAGGTTTGTCTCGGACGAGCACCTTCATTTCTGACGGCGGAATGTTTTAGTCCAGCTCAGGAAATGGCCTGCGATTAGTAGATGAGTAAAGCTGGGGGAAGTGGACGTGGCTCAACTGATAGAGCGTCCACCTACCACATGGGAGGTCCAGGGTTCAAACCCAGGGCCTCCTGGCCCGTGGGGTGAGCTGGCCCACGCACGGGGTTGCCACACGCAAGGAGTGCCGTGCCACGCAGGGGTGTTCCCCACGTAGGGAAGCCCCACGCGCAAGGAGTGCTCCCCGCATTGAGCTGCCCCCGGCGAGAAAAGCGCAGCCCGCCCAGGAGTGGTGCTGCACACATGGAGAGCTGACACAGCAAGGTGACACAGCCGAAAAGAGACACAGATTTCCGGTGCTACTGAGAATACAGGTGGACACAGAAGAACACACAGCAAGTGAACACACAGAGCAGACAACGGGAGGCGGGGGAGAGGGGGAGAGAAATAAATCTTTAAAAAGAATAAAAAAGAGGTAACCATTAAAAAAATTAAAAAGCT
This sequence comes from Dasypus novemcinctus, assembly GCF_030445035.2. Lineage (NCBI taxonomy): Eukaryota > Metazoa > Chordata > Mammalia > Cingulata > Dasypodidae > Dasypus > Dasypus novemcinctus. The sequence goes on from NC_080697.1 coordinate 7,966,487, forward strand.
GGGTCTTCAGAATCGTTGGGATCCCATTGGAAGACCTTCTTGCACTTAGACTGAGGTTGCTCATTATTTCAGGCCCTTGCTGTATTTGTCGAGGTTCTGCCATGCGACGAGGACGTCCTTGTATTGAGAAGACTAGAGGACTGAGGACCTGATCCTGTCTAGAACTGGGAAGGGCCTGAAGTTTCACCCCAGTGTGCAGTAACCATCCTCCCAGGCTGATGGATGCTGGGAGAAGACGTGATTCCTGGGTCAGAGGGAAAGGACAGTTGACCAGTCACAGCAGGTGGCAGTACCCAGGGTACCAGCCTTTATGCCAGCTCCCTGAGCCCCAGTTTCCCCAGGGTGATGCAAACCAGGCCTGGAAAGGAATTCTGAGCTTTCCAAATGGGAAGTCAGCATGTCTGCTTTGCCCAGGGGTCACGTCCCTTTCTTACACTGGACAGTGAGCACACCTGCCCTTTGCTCGGGGCAGAAGCACAATCTCTATCCTCCAAAGCTTTCAGGACAGATGTCCTTGAAACGATGGCCCAGGACAAAGCGATTCATGGGTCTCGTGCTTTTTCTCCTGGGAGCATGAATTAATCGTCTGTGTGCCGCCCCCCCCCCACCCCAAGAGCCTAGAATTTCGATGTGGGGATAGAGGTAATGTACCTGAAACAGCACAAGACTAATTCATGGGGAAGTCCAATTTAAAGGGGCTCTTGGAGAGAAGAGCCTGCTGTGAGCTGGGGTGGGCAGAGAAAATTTCCTGGATTAGGAGAGGTCTAACTGAGTCAGAAAAAGCTGGAGAGTTAAAAAAGGTGGGCATTCCAGGTTGTGCCCGGGCTGAGCCTGCGGTGGAGAATATGGGGCGTTAGACTTGGGGTCAGGCTTGGATTCAAGTCATGGCTGGTTGTTTGTTAGTTATGTGACTCAGGCAACTTCCCCGCACCTTCTGTTGCTGTTGATTGATCTTTTCTTTTTTTACAGGGTATGGACATCTGATTTGCAAATGTAGAGATCTGAGTTTTGGTCAATATCATAGTGACAAAAATAGCAAGACCTTTGCTGTGGCTGCACTCTCAAGGCAGAGGGGAGAGCTGAGAAAATGAGGGGGACACGGAGCGGCAGAGAGGCTTCGGCCCCGAGGGAGACTTTGACCTTGGGGCTCCCTCCCTGGAGAAGCCAGGGTGACTGCTTTCGTTTGGTGACACATTCCAGACCTCTCCACCATTTGGCCTCTGGGGAGGGGGATGTGTGTGTCAGTGAGCCCAGTGTGCACATTTCTATACATGGGGGCGAGTTAGAGGAAAGAGCCAGAACTCGGGAGGCAGGTGGTTTTGGATTCAGATCCCGGCTCTGGGACTTCCCGGTTGGGTGACCTGTGCGACCTTTTCCATCTTCCTTTTCCCTAAAGCAGGGTGGGGAATTTAGTTCTCGTGAGGGTTATGTGAAATAACGGACGAAGAGAACCTGGCAGGTAGCAGGTGCTCCACAAGTGGGTTCTCATGTAAACTAGTGGATTAACATTCCTTCCCATCCCAAAAGCGACTGGGGTGCCATGGAGAGTTGAGAGGGATTGGTTCCCCAAACGTGTTCTCAGCCCAGCTACCAACGTTGACTCTTTGGAATAGAGATGAGACAAGCAAGACGATGAGAACGAATTCCATGAGAAAATGGGGCAACTGTAAAATAAACAGGAAATATGCATAACTATGCATTTTAAATACGTTACTCAAGTATTTTTGCTTTGACTTGTTTTAGGAGGGGTTTAAGACATTTGCAAAAAAGATATGAGCATCTAAGCTGACAAAATTAAAATAACTGCAGCATATGCATCTGTGCCCCGACTGCTTCCCAGAGGATTTTATTTAACTTATAAATTTAAAACCAAGGAATGTCCAGGCATTAAAAATAATAAAAAAGCAGAAAAAATGGAAAAAGAGCCACGATTCTAGGTGTGAGCCCCTGGTGCCTGGCCCGGCCCTTGATCTCGTGCGTGAAAAGCACCTGGGGCAAACCGGCACAGGTGGGCAAGGTGTTCTGCGGTCGTCCCGCCCCCTTCTCTTCCGGGCTCCTCTGCTCTTGGCCTTGGCTTTGCCTCCTCTCCAGGGCTGCCCCTGCCCACTGCCTTCTGCACTGAGCATGGTGCTCCCGGCTGCACTCGGCCAAGGGGCTCTCGGGCTGTGGCGCAGCCCCTGGAGCTCCGTGCTCCCAGCTGCCCGTCCTGGGCTTGTGGACCCCAAGTCCCGGGGAGAGGGTCTGCCCACGCCACGCCCCGGGTCTGCCTCTCGGTGGCTGTCTTCCGTGTCTCCTCTGACCCCTTATCGGGCATCGGGCTACTTTATTCATGTCCGGTGGCTTAGCTTGCTGAGGGGGCACTTGCAGACTCGGGGGCAGTCGTTCGGTCCTTTTCTTCCTGCAGTTCCTGTTACATGGAATATTTAGATGCAGGACAGGCTGCCTCTGGGCCGCAGAATAACCACAGGCAACACGAGCGGGAGAACGTCACCCCCTGGCTTAGAGCCCGTCTGCGTCCCCCATTAGGCCGAGCACTTTGCACTTATTCCCCAAGAAAACCCTGTGAAGGGAGAATACGGACTAGCCCCGTTTTCTAGAGGGGGAGCCAGGTTCAGGGGTAGGTGGTTCTCTCAAGGCCAAATGAGCTGCACGTGGGAAGTGGACTTGGCCCAGTGGTTGGGGCGTCCGTCTACCACATGGGAGGTCCGCGGTTCAAACCCCGGGCCTCCTTGACCCGTGTGGAGCTGGCCATGCGCAGCGCTGATGCGCGCAAGGAGTGTCGTGCCACACAGGGGTGTCCCCGTGTAGGGGAGCCCCACGCGCAAGGAGTGCGCCCCGTAAGGAGAGCCGCCCAGCGCGAAGGAAAGTGCAGCCTGCCCAGGAATGGTGTCACACACACGGAGAGCTGACACAGCAAGATGACGCAGCAAAAAGAAACACAGATTCTCCTGTTGCTGACAACAGAAGCGGACAATAACAGAAGCGGACAGGGAAGAGTGCCCAGCGAATGGACACAGAGAACAGACAACTGGGGGGGGGGCAGGGGAGAGAAATAGATATTTAAAAAAAAAATGAGCTGCACGTTTTAAACAGGCTTAAATTCCACATCCCGCTGAGCTCTATGACATACGCAGGAAGCCCCGGGACTCACCAACCCGAGCCGGGGGGCTGCTGTCCTGGCTCTTCCGGGGCCTGGCAGCGCCCTCGGCCTGCTCGCTGCAGCGAGGGCTGGGAGGCGGCCGCACTGCTGTGCTCGGCCAGCCGGTGCCCCCCATGCTCCCTCGCCCGCCCCATCCCCTCGCCTTCCCTCCGTGCCTCCCCCTCCTCTCCTCTCAGTCCTTCCCAGGTGCCCTGTGCCTGGTCCTGGTCAGTAGAAGACAAAGGTCAGCAGCGAAACGAGCCCCCAGGCTCGGCTCTCGTGAACTCGTGCCCTGGTGGGAAGGACTGACTTCAGGCAAAGAAGTGTCAGGATAAACGGAGATTGCACTTGTGCAGCCAGGAGGACGAACACTAAACCCCACAGGGAGTGGGGTTTAAACTGAGATGAAGGAAGACTGGTGTTGACGACTTAGAGGGCAGAGGGTGGGCGCGTTGTCGGGCACGCAGAACCCTGGGAGGGACGCCGCGCGTTGAAGGAGCGGAGCATGGCTGGCGTGGCTGCCTGCTTGACCACTCTGGCTGCTAAAACAAATACCGCACAGCAGGGATTGGGCTGGACGACAGGCATTTGTTGGCTGCCGGTTCAGGTCCTCGGGGTCGGTGCCTTCTGGATGGCCGGCAGCCTCTGGTTCAGGTTCCTTGGCTTTTCTATCACTTCCCAGGGCGTGGAATCGAGCCCCCTCCTTTCGCCTCCAGCTTCCGGCCTCTCCCCGTGGCTTCCCCATCTGGCTTCCGTCTCCTTCGAAAGGGCTCTAGGAATCCTGATCAAAGCCAGCCTGGTCCAGCGGGGCCACCACCGAACTGCAGGAATACCTCGAAGAGGTCTTCCTTGGGGACCAAGGCCAAGAGCACGTCCCCCGGGGTGCACCATCCAGCCCACACCCCACTCGCAGGCACAGCGGGAGCGCGGCGTGGCGGGGCCTGCTGCTCGGGTGGGGGTTTGGCGCTGCAGCCTGGGAGCACGTGGGGCGTCGTGTAAGGGATTTGTGCAGTGGGATGAGGAGCTCAAGTCCATTTTGCCTCATCCCCTGGAGAATGGAAGGGAAAGGAGAAAGGGTGGACAGAGACAGAGATGCCAGTGCAGGGGCTTTGCACGCGGCTTGGTGGGGTGACGTCCAAGGACAGAGCACTCTGCGCTTGATGGAGGCCCACGCATCTGGCCTGAAGTGGCGGAACTCGCCCCTCTGAGGGCAGTGACGTGACCTCTCAGGCGTGAGGTCTGATCTCGCAAATCCGCAGTCCTCCCACAGAAAAAGGCCCTTTCTTAGGCTTTCCAGCTTGACCCTCCTGGGGAGCCGCTCTGCTTCTCTGCAGACTCCCACGTCAGCGCTGCGCCACGCCCTGGGCAGCGGGGCCGGCGTGCCCACCCCCCGTGGCCTGGGGAAGCTCTCTGGTCAGCCGCAGCGCCCTCTTTCTTCTCTTTCCAGTCACGGCCGATACGGGGGCACCGGCCTGTGAAAGGCCACGCGAGCACCAAACCTCATGGGGGAGTTTTTGTAGAGAGAGAGAATGCCAAGATTGTAGCAGCGGAAGAAATCATATCGTGGATGTGGAGACAGTGGCCACTGGAGGTGCTGAAGGCAGGGAGAGGGAAAAGGAGGTGTGACACGGGCACTTTTGAAACTTGGAATTGTCCTGAGTGACATTGCAATGACAGATGCAGGTCATTGTAACAATGGCCATAACCTACAGAATGGAGTGGGAGAGAGTGTAGACTCCATGTCAACTATAATCCATGCTTAGTGGCAATGCTCCAAAATGTGTTCATCAATTGCAACGAATGTACCACAGTAATGAAAGAAGTTGTTAATGTGGGAGGTGTGGGGAGTGGGGCATATGGAAATCCTTTATTTTTATGTAATGTTTTATGTAATTTAAGTATCTTTTAAAAATAAATAAAAAATACCTTAAAAAAAAAGAGAATGCCAAGAAAATTTGGATGGAACTAGGGTTTTGACATTTTCTGAAACTCTTAAGTATATACCTTGTATATAAGGTAAGTATGTACCTTGATTTTTCATATTTTTAATTTGTTAACTTTTGAAAATTAGAAGCACACAAAAGTTCCCCAAATTACATTCCAGCAACCGAACTGCAAATAAAAGTGTCACTTCTCGCCAAGTCACTTGACTTTTTAACTCCTGTACTTCATTTATAATACTGAGTCCAACCAGACAGAATGAAGATGTCTCTTATTCTTGTCATATGATGCCAATAAGTTGTGTATCACAGTGCCCTTCACTAGATTTTGAGCTTCTTGAAGGCGATTTCCTACCCTGAGAAGGTCTTTGGTGTGGAAACGGCATCCTCAGGGGAAGCGGTTCCTTCGGAGGCTGGACGCGGCTTGCCGGTGGAGGGAAGGGCTGGGAGCTGAGCTTGGGAAAGCACACGTGTTCAGGCTGGATCCCTCTTGTTTACTCCAGAGGGCCCCACACAGCGGGGGTGGCAGGTGTGGATGGCTTTGCTAAGCCTCGCTCACCTCTACGGGCTGCACGTGCAGGTCTGGCTGGTGTGAGGAGGGGCGCAGGCGGGGTGTCCAGGTTTCGGTCCTGCCGCCCCCGGCGCCCTCAGAGTGGAGGAGAATGGCGGGCGTGCCAGGTGGGCACCTCTGAGAGTAGATTCACGCCCGGAACCAAGAGTGAAGCGCAGGCTCCAGGATCTGCCCGTGCAGCCCCTTTGCCTTGACCCCAGTGGGACGTCCCACATGCGGGAGCGTGGGTTCTCTCAGTTGCCCTGGTGCAGAGCAAGGCACAGAGCTTTTGCCAAGGACCTTCAGCCCTGCTGCCACCTGCAGGACCCTCGGCGTGTGGTTCTTCCCCCCCTCACTCATTCCTTCGCTCGTTCACAAGCATTCTGGGGACTCGGCGGTGCCAGGCCAGTGCTGGGGGGTGCTCTGGACAGGGGCGGCCTCAGGAGTGGTGGGGACACCTGGAGGGGCACCGACTTAGCTAGGGTGGGCCCCAAGAGGCCACGCTTATGGTGTCAAAAGATGTGTTGTCGTTAAGAGGGCGAGGGCGGCTGGGCACTGGGGAAGCTGGAGAGTGTTCCAGGCAGAGAAAGTCTGCTCAAAGGCCAGGGTGGAGCGAAGGGGGCTGAAAGCAGGGGAGCAGAGCCCAGAGGGGCCTTTGGGACCTGGTGCCGACTGCTTGGGTTTTATTCCGTGTCTTTGAGGTTCTCGAAGGAGCGTTAGGCAGGGAGCAACGCTGTGAGATTTGTGTTTAAAAAGTGAATGGAGGGAAGCGGATGTGGCTCAGATGATAAGGCCTCTCTGCCTACCATATGGGAGGACCTGGGTTCGATCCCTGGGGCCTCCTGGTGAAAAAGAAGAAGAGAAACTGTGCCTGTACGGCGAGCCAGTGCCCACGAGGTGAGCCAAGTGCCTGCGCGGTGAGCCAAGTGCCCACACAAGTGAGTCAAGCAGCAAGATGATTGTATTAGCCAAAGGGGTGCTGATGCAAAATACCAGAAATCTGTTGGCTTTTATAAAGGGTATTTATCTGGGGTAGGAGCTTATAGATACCAGGCCATAAAGCATAAGTTACTTCCCTCGCCGAAGTCTATTTAGAGCAAGAGGGCTACCAACATCTGCGAGGGTTCAGGCTTCCTGGGTTCCTACATTCCTGGGACTTCCTTTACTCTGGCTTCAAGGTTCCTTCCTTCCTGGGGCTGGCTTCTCTTTCCTCTGTGTGCTGACTTCCCAGGTCTTCAGCATCAAACTCTAACATCAGAAACCCCCGCATCAAACTCCAACTCTGTGCTTTGCCATGCCTTTTATCTGGGAGTCTCCACCCACCAAGGGGTGGGGGCTGGGTGGGGACTCCACGCCCTAATGATAACTCAATCATGCCCACGCACAGATCAGATTACAAACATAATCCAGTATTTCTTTTTGGAATTCATCAAACTGCTATAATGATGATGCAACAAAAGAGAGATGAAGGGGAGAGTCAAGGTGAAGTGCAGCAGAGACCAGGAACTGAGGTGGCGCAATTGACAGGGAACCTCTCTCCCCCTCAGAGGCCCCCAGGATGGAATCCCAGTGAGTCCTAGAGGAGATAAACGAGAAGAGAAGACAAAAAGAGAAATAGATACAGAAGATCACACAGCGAATGGACACAGCAAAAAACAGTGAGGGGGGGAGGGGGAGAAACAATAAGTGGAGAACGGGTTGAGCGGTGTGGACGGGCATTGGATTCAATAGGAAACAGGAAGAGCCGGCGTGGAAACGAGCTGGCCAGTGACTGTGGTCACCTCCCAGCAGTGGGCTGGTCCATTCCAGCCTGTCCAGCTGGTCCTGGTAACGCCAGAGGCACAGAGGCCTCTCCTCACTGCGTCCTCCTGACCGTGCCCAGGCAGGGGGCACCTGCGGCGCCGGGTGCCCGTCCTTCGCTGGCTTGGGAACGGGGCCACCTGCTGTCCCCTGACGCTTTGTTTCGGCCTCCCCGTGCAGGAAATGCTGTTTAGGCTGCCAGGTTCTTCATCCTTCTGACCATGCCATCCCGTGAAGAAAATCCCAAGCTCTGGGCCCTCTCCTTGCCCTCACCCTCGCCCAGCTATGGACTGTCCACAGGGCAGGGCTGCTCTCTGCTGGGCTCCTCCAAGGGGACTGCAGGGGGGCTGGTCGGCAGGCCCTTCCGTAGCCTTTCCACCAGCGTATGGGGTCCTCTTCCTCCTCTACCCACAAGGCTTGGGAGGGGATCCTTTGCCAAGTTTTTCAGTAAGATTTGCCCCTCGGCTGCTTCTCCACTGTTGGCTTCTGAAGGATGGAGTAGGAGCAGGGGAGGTTGTACTGAGAGGGAAATAAACGTTCCCCAGGGGTCTCTCAGAAGGAAAGCAGCAAAACATCAAAACAAAACAAAAACTACCCTGCCAAGGAGGATCGTGGCTTCCCAGGGTGTGGACGGGGGCTGGGGAAGCTTCTCGCCCCTCTGTGCTGCTCTCTTGGAAGAGTGCGGCGGTGCTGGGGAGGGAGGGTCCGGGACGGGCTTGGCCCAGGAGCCCGGCACCTGCCACGCAAACGCGGGGGAAGAAGGGGCAGGAGAGGGCAGCCCGGCCGGGCACGAGGGAAGGATGCTGGCTGGTGTTCCCGGGAAGGTTTTGGGTGCTCAGTTTTCCCGGGAAGGTTTTGGGTGTGAAAACCCTGGGACCGTCCCCCTTTCAAGACCTGCTTTTCCCCTTCAGTGCGACTGAGGTGATGACACTCCCTGTGAATGTGGCTGCCTTCCCTGCCAGGCCACCTGGGGCTCCCCAGGATTTAGTAAGGTCAGTGTTGATTTGCGCTGGGCTCTGTCCCGGCTTCCTTAGTTAGCATTTGGATGGTTGCTTCCTGCTTTTTTTCCTCTTCGATTTAGAATGAGGGTAGTGTGTGATTTTATATCTTATCTGTTATCTTTCTCTACGACCCAAGAAAATTGAAATGGCATCTTTAGAAAAACACAAGAGGAAGGCGATTTCGTTCTTTAATGGGAGTTCCAGGTTTAAAGGAGAAAAATTTCCTTGAGGAATGAATGCTTTCCGGAAATAACGGAAAACGCAGTTTTGTCCAGGTTTTCCTATGATATACTTTATAAACATATTCATATTTGTTCTAATGGTAAAACATAATTATCATATTGCCCTTTAGAAGCACTTAGCTTGAGGGGGATTTCCTCACTCTTGGGTGGGCATTTGTGGTCACATTTACCAAATGCTCTTAAAGAAAAACTGTTCTCATTGGCTGAGAAGCCAAGGCAAGATTTATGAGAAGGATGGAGGCTACAGCTGATAATAACCAGGGGAAGTCCTGCCTTTCACGCAGATGTCAGTTTTTCCTTCTGAGCAGTGCTTCCTTCAAAAGAGCCACAGGGCATTTCTTTGCAAGGATGTATCCACGGATCAAACTCCAGCATTCATTCATCTGGATCCTGCCATGAATTCCAATTAGTATCGGCCTAATTCTAGCCATCATTTTCACCTGTTTGTTTGATTTCAGGGCCGACTGGCTCCTGGAAATGTTTCCAGTTAGAGAAAGTAATTTCAGGCTTGCAACAGAGAATAATTATGGGCTTCTTCCATTCAGAAAAATCTCTTTAGGACACACGACTATTAGATTAGGAGGAAAAGGCTTTGGAAAGGCTGACATTGATAAAGCTGTGTGTTTGTGGGAGGGCGCTGGCGTTGTGAAAGAGCTTTGAAAGGGATGCACATAACTTTCTCACTTGGTGTTTTAGATCCAGGTTTAGTCCCTTCTTTCTATGTTGTGCTAACCCACACATTTTCACTTGGTGGGACCCTGCAGTTGCTTCGTTTTCTGTTATTGCCCAATAAATTTGTGGAGTTTTTTCCCACTGGGGGTTCACCCTCATGTCAAGGAGACTCTGATGAGAGCTGGTAAAAGTGGTTTTTCGTGTTTCATTATTCCCCTGGGCCTCCCCGACTTAGACGTTTGTGGGCCGACAGACACTCACCATCTGCCCTCGTTGAATCCTTCCTCTGCCAGTGCTGCACAGTGGTCATAAGAACCCCTTTTGTTCCTGGAGCTTTGACTGATTAAAAACTTGTGTTGACAGACATAGTCAGCTGCAGTTTTGCTTTCCTACACGTTTTTCTTTTCCCAATTCTTTTGGTGGCCCAGATAGTCCCTTTTCTGGGAAACCCGCTCGTGCGGCCTCTGGCAGGGTTTGGCAGTTCTTCCCACTCCTCGTTCCCAGGGTGGGCAGTGGCCCAGGCCCTCCAGAGTCCTTCTGGAACTTTTTGCTGAAACATGCGAGAGAGAGGCGGAGTGCCTTCCCTGCCTGGGATCATCAGTTAGGAGAACGGGATCAGCGAGGGCTGCGGGTTGCCCTCCTTGCCACTGCGTGGGGAACAGAGCCAACACAGAGAGCGCAAAGTTGAGGGACGGGCAAAAGGAGTGTTCTCCCCGACTTCATAGTTGACCTCCATGTCCACACACCGAAGCTAGCTTTTCACACGGGGCCAGCGCATTCTGATGTGTGTGTCCACCAGGCTGAGCTGGGTTTCATCACTTACTACTGAAAGACAACTGAACGATACAACTACCAAGCTTTTCTCTATGGAATTTTCTCTTCATTTGGTTTTAAGTGTCTACTTAATTTACTTCTCCTGTATCCTCCGATACCAGCTGGTCCTCTGGTCTGTACAGAGTGGAAAATGGCAGGATACCCATCTGATAGAAGGCAAGTAGGCAGGTGATTTTTTTGGGGAGATAAGGAAGTCCCCAGCTAGAATTGCCGGATAAGATACACATAAATTTGAATTTCAGATAAACAACCAATACTTTTGTAGTTTGAGTCCCATACAATATTTGAATCTCAAAGAGTTTTTAGCAAAAGTAGGTCCCATGCAAATTTATGACCTCCTTATACTAAAAATTGTTCTTTTGATCTGAATATCAAATTTGGATTTCTGAAATTTTATCTGGCAACTTTAGATCTTATGCTAGTCTCACCAAATAACCGTATTTTATGAACGTTCTTAAAATAATATGAGCATTTAGGATAGTGCCCTACATGAGGAGGCTTCATAAATAGGGTCTAAAATCAAATTTAACTGGGAACCTGGCACTTGTATTTGCTAAATCTGGCAATCCCATCCCTTACTCATCCCAGTTATCTTGCAGATACAGAGGACAGCGTGCTTAAATTCTAGCATCCGAGAGCCGTCTCGTGTTCCTGCTCCACAGTGGAAGAAGCAGCAGCATCTTCAAGCCTCGTGGGTGGCTGCTGCCCTCTCAGAGGTGACCTTTTAAAGCAGGGGCAGTGACGCTAAGGAAGGAGTCGTTGCTGGCCTTGAGGAAGGAAGGGGAACTCAGGAGAAGTGGCGTTTCCTCAGGGTCTCTTACTTGCTAGGCAGTGGGACAAGCTCTGCGTTACCGACTCACTGGAACTTGGTGGCCGCCACGGGAAAGACAGAGAGTTGATCTTTGCCCGTTTTAACAAGAAGGAAGCTGAGGCCCAGGGAAGTGACGCAATTTGCCCCAAACCGTACAGCTTGGTTGGTGTGGCCCCAAGGCCATGCTCTTTCTATTTTTTCCTGTTTTTCCCCTTAGCATGCCCTCCCGACCATGCTTTTTCTTTACATTCAGTTTCTTGGGGAGAGGACAGTGCCCTTGACACCTGTGAGCAGAGCTGGGCATTCCCGGGTCACTGTGACCGAGAACCACGAGAGGGACAGTGGCCCCCGAGCCTGCGGCCTTCCGACGGGAGAATCTGTGACCTTCACCTCTGCTGCTCCCAGCAGGGATGAGCAGGTGCTTTGACCGAGTTTATCTTCTAGGCCCTTCCCTGGAATAGCCATTAAAACAAAGCAGATGGCCCTCGAACATATGAAAAATGTTCAGACTTCCTCGTGATTAGCGAAATGGAAATTAAAATATCACAGGATACCAGTTCTCACCTGCAGATTAGCAAAGATTTAAAAGCGTAATAACTCATCCTGTTGGCAAGTCTGTGGGGGAAACACGTTCTTGGTGGAGATGCAAACCGATGCAACTGAGGATTTCCCCTGTGGGGAACCTGGCACTGCTGTCAGGGCTGCATATATCACCTTTTCACCCAGCAATAGCGTTTTACAGGAATCTATAATGACTCCTATAAATGACTGAGGTGAAGAGACACCTCAGCAATATGAAAATACACATGCACGAGGTGATTCCTTGCAGCTTTTTTTGCAATTGCAAAATGTTGGAAACAACCTAAGTGCCCATACATAGCAGAGTGGGTGAGTAAATGGTGGTATGTCCACACAGTAGAGTATCACGCAGCAGTCAAAAAGAGCACAGTAAAATGAGCAAGGACACAACTGGCCACATACTTTATAATACCATTTATAAGAAATGTCCAGAACAGGCTAATCTGTAAAGACAGAAAGTAGATTAGTGGTTGCCAGAGGCTAATGGATATGGAGTTTCTTCCTTTTTCATTTTTACATAAGAAGCTTTTTATTTTGCAATAATTTCAAACATATAGGAAAGTTGCCAAAAGTACTATAAAAGCAGTACCAAGAACCCCAATATAACCCCTACCCAGATACCCAGATTTACCAACTTTTAGCATTTTACCACATTTGTTATACCATTCTCTCTCTCTTAGCTAATTTCATGTGTCAACTTGGCTAAGTGATGGTATTCATTTGTTTGGTCAAGAAAACACCAGCCTGAATGTTACTGGGAGGGTATTTTGTCGATGAATTTAAATACTTAGTCAGTGGGTTGCATCGATCTCTGATTAAATCTATAAATAAGAAAAGAGATTGCCTTCGATAATAAAGAGTATCCTTATCTAATCAATTGGAGGCCTTACAGGGAGAACTGAGGATTTCAGTGGTCAGAAAGAAGAATTTCTCTCTTCTCCTGGGAAATTCATTATCACCTTCCACAGTGTTCTCAACCTTTGGCTTCTCCTGGGGAGTTCAAGGTCACCTTCAGTGTGTCTCCAACTTGTGGCCTGCCCTGTGGCGTTCAGACAGAACAAGGATATTCGCTTATGTAACTACATTAACTACAATTATCAAGTTCAAGAAATTTAACATTGATACAAAGCATGTAGTCTATATTCCATTTTTTTCTCCAATTGCCCAATAATGTCCTTTGGGTATTTTCTCCTCTATTATCAGGTCTAGTCTTGGATCATGTGTTCCATTTTATTGTCATCTTTTTAGTCTCTCTCTCCCTCTTTTTAAAACTGTGGTAATGTGTCTACAACACAAAATTTCCCATGCCGACCCCTGCTGAGCTTACAGTTGATGAAATCCATTCACCATGTTGTGCTACTGTCGCCACCTTCCATTACCCAAATTTTTCCATCATGCCAAACAGAGACCCTGCACCCATTATGCAGGAACTCCCCACCCCCTTCTCCCCTGCTGGGGGTTTTTCAGGGTGATGACGAATGTTCTGGAAATAGATTGTGGTGATAGTTGCACAACTTTGTGACTATGCTAAAACTCACTGTACTATACTTAGAGTATGAGTTTTATAGTGTGTGAATTATATCTCAAATTAAAAAATAAGAAAAAAGAAAAAAAGAATAAGGAATCTCTCTAGGAAGAAGTCATATGGAGTGATTTCTAGAATATAATATTCTGTGAGAAAAGGAACATGTAAAAGAGTGCTTACAATATGCTAGCTGCCCTTTATGTAAAAAAGAAGAGAATATAAGAAAATGCCCATGTGTCTGCTTATTTGTGAAAAAAAAAAAAAAAATACAAGAAGGATAGTCCAGAAATGAAAGAGATCAGTTTACCTAAAGTGGGTGGATGGAAAGAGTGGGAAGGATGGGGGATTAGAATGAGATGGAAAGGATGAGGAAGAAGTGATACTTCTTTGAATATATGTTTTTAAAAAATATCTTAGAGTCTTTGACACATAATAATGTTTTATATACCTAAACAATAAAAACATGCAATTAAAAGGAGATAGGATATTTGGGGAACTTGCAATGGAAAACAAACAGTAAACAGGAAACTTTCCCTATTACAAATAAACGACAATTGTCACACTGAAGACAGTGGGGGTGAAAAGAGCTAATCTAAATTACTTTGGAAAATAATCTTTTGCCTGGATGTTCTATGGGTAAAGATGAAAAGACTTGCATACAAATACCATAATCTAGTCAGTAAATTTGTTTCTTCCTTGCATATGGTTTAGCAATTCTGAGTATTATTGATACTATAATTGAACACATAAGTAAATATATTGTTGACAAAGAGAATCTGGTTTTTCAATGTGGAAGGAAGAAGTTACAAAAAAGGAATAGCAGAAAGTTAAATGAACCCTGTGGTTTTGGATTGGAATCAGAGGTAGTACACACACATAAATACACATGCATGTATGGAGATTTATTAAATAGACAAACCTATTGATAGATTTAGGAATAAATATAGATGTGGATGCATATATTTTCTAGATCTGTCTGGGAGAGCCTCAAAACAATGAAACTAAGGAGTAAGGGCCAAATCTTGGTTTCTAGAAATCATTCTCCAGTGAAAGGAACCAGGGATCCTTGGAGAAGTGGTAATTCCAAGACTGGGGCACGGAAATACAAAATAAGCCTGGAGCATGTGTCGGTGCCAGAAGTAATCAAAAATTCTGAAAAAGTTGGAGCTGTGTCAAAAGGATGCAGGAGGCAATCTGAAGATGTTCCTAGTGGCCGTTGCTGGAACAACTGGACAACAAAATTAACACTAACGTTATTGGCTTCTTGGATTATAACCCACAGAATAAAAAATAAATATCCCTGAGTCCATTATGTAAATAAATAATTGAATAAGAAAATAAATAAGGGGGGGGGGGAGAAGGGACAGTTCTTTTACAGTTCTTTCTTACAGAAGAATTCCAGTTAAGAATTGCAGAAGGAAAGAGGAAAATGGAAAATCAACTTTAGGCAAATATAGGAAAAGCTGTTGCAGACAATGGTCCATTAATAGACGTGGAAAAAATGAGACCTGGATGAGAAACAGGACATTTTCATGGTCTCACAGAATCTCCCTCAAGATACGTATTCACTGTGAAGAGGAAAGTAGCACCTCCGGGGCAGAGAAGCCCCAACCAGGTGATGAAGGCTCTTGGCTCCTAGGGATGCCAAAGACAGGTCCTGATGGTGATGCGCCCGCCGCGAAGGGCACGCTCAGCGCCGCTGTGTGCTTGCTCACAATGCGTAGCTTCCTTCCAACCCTGTAACTCTACCGGGCAAGCCCACATTGAGAAATAGTGGGCAAAATAACCAACCAGGTCTTTTCAAAAGTGTCAAGGTCAAAGGGAAAAGGATATGGGGTTTGGGATTGTGAGAGATGAATATGATTAAGCATTTCCCCCCTCTTATTAGTTGAACTGCTCCTTTGGATTACGTGAGTAGTCTAGGGAGATTAATGTTAGCCGGAGGACAGTTGGAGGATAATATTGGGCATGTACACCAATGATTTTGGCAGTAGACAATGATGCTTGTTAATAATATAAATACAGGAATGTTGTTTTAACATTGTGTTAAGAATGTGGTAATATGTGGCAAAAGAAAACTAATGTAATTTATAGATTATAGTTAACAACAATATTGCAATGTTTTTGTAGCCAAAGCAAAGTTGGCACTGTATTCATGCTAAAGGTCAAAAGTGTCAAGGTCGTGGAAGACCAGTCAAAACTCTTTTAGTTTCCTAGCTCTAAAACAAATACCATGCAGTGGTTGGCTTGAACAATGGGAATTTATCAGCTCATGGTTTTGAGGCTAAAAGTCCAAAATCGAGGTGTCACCGAGGCGATGCTCTCTCTCCAAAGACTGTAGCATTCCGATCTTTGGTCCCTGGCTTTGCCATCACTTGACAATGACATGGTGGCACCTTCTCCTTTGCATTCTGGCCCTTGGTGTCCAGCTTCTGGCTGCCCCCTGGGGCTTCTCTCTCTGTCTGAATTTCATTCTGTCCATCAAGGGCTCCAGCAATCAGATTAAAGCCTCACCTTAACTGAAGAAACCCCCTGAAGAGCACGTTTTGACAGTGGGCCCCCCACCAGAAGGCGGACCAAGATGAGAACTGTCCAAACGGGGTGCACGTTTCCATCCCCCCATGGCTAACAGGGCGTGGAGGAGACCTAGTAACGAAATGGATTGATTGGGAACAGAACAAAGAAGAGTAGTGGAAAGTGGTCTCTAATTGACAGTCAGGTACCAATGTCCACTTCCTGGCTTGCTGATTTGACTCTCAAGATGGTAACATTAGGGGAAGACGGGTGAAGGATAGGTAGACATCCTCTGTATTATTTCTACAATGTTTTTTGGTAAATCTAACATCACGTCAACATAAAAAGTTAAAACAACAGCAATCACAGCCAAGCAGATTTCTCACCTTCCGACTGGGGCACGAGGTCAGGGTGGAACCCACAGTGAAAGGCCACGGCTGCCCAAGTCCTCTCCTCCTCAAGCAGAGAACATTCTGGAGAAGGCCAAGCCTGCGGGGGGGGGGGGTCTCAGGCCTGGGTAAAGAGAGCAAAGGGGGCAGAGGGCCGTCAGCGCCTCCTTCCTGGGCCTCTGAGTAGCATGTGTCCTTGGAGGGGGATGCCAAAGGCAGTGAGCCTTCCTGACAGCTGGCATCGAATGTCCACGCTCAGTCTGTGGAGGGAGGCCCTCGGACACGCTTCCATTCCTTGGAAGTCTCATCCTGCGTGGGTGAGGGATTGACTGTCCTTTCGCAGGTCACTGGCTATTTATGTTGTATCTCCAGATGCCTTGAACCGTTAAAACAATATGCAACCTCTCTCTTTACGTGACATTTTCAGTCCTGCAAATAGCAAAGCTCTGAGATGCTCAAGATGGGGAATGACTTGCCTGCAAATGCAGCCTCCTGTTTTTAAACGGCGGTGAAGTTGACAAATGACTCAGACTGTCCTTAGCCAGGATGACTTGAGCATCTCCAAACAGTGTTAGCATTTCTAATTTACGCTTTAGGGTAAAATACAGATTCGCTGCCTCTTCTTGCACTTTCGAGTGGTTCTGCGGAGCTTGGCTGCTGTCCTTAGCAGTTCCTCACCAACACACTAAATCCCTGCTCCTGTGGGGATGGAATGAAGCAGTGGCGTTTGGGGAATGTTTTCAGCCGGTGGCCTCCCCACGTTCATGCTCTGCGCGCTGCTGCCAGCTTCCTGGGATCAAGGAGGCGGGGTGTCCCCAGCCCAGTCTCAGCGCCCCCCCTGCCCACGTGGGGGCACCTGCCCAGGGCCACTGGAGCTGGAGTGCCTGCGTGGTGTTCCAGCCAATCACCTCACTGATCCTTTTACTGCTCAGAGAGGTTACGTGATTTTCCCAAGGTCACAAAGCTAATCAGTGGTGGGCTGGGGTTCAAATCTGTCTGACTCCAAGTCCAGGGCTCATTTTCCTAAGAGTACTGCCCAGCTAAGGGAACCCAACTTTGCCAACTCTGCCATATTGCCAAGGCCTGGTTCTTCCCAGCGTATGGGGTAAAATGAGTGGGCGCCGTTCTGTCATGACAGCCACCTCGTCTCTGTTCTCAAAACCTGAGCATCTTTTGGGGTTCTGGCCCAAGCTCTATTTTTTTTTTTTAAAGATTTATTTATTCCCCCCCCCCCCCCCCTGCTCTCCTTCCTCTCCTCCTGCCCTGCTGTTTTTGCTGTCTGTGTTGTCTTGTCTTCTCATTTTCTCTCCTCTAGGATTCACCAGGATTTGATCCTGGAGACTCCTGATGGGGAGAGAGGTTCCCTGTCACTTGTGCCACCTCAGTTCCTTGTTTCTGCTGTGCTTCACCTTGACTCTCCCCTTGTCTCTCTTTTGTTGAGTCATCATCTTGCTGTGTGACTCACTTGCGCTGGGCACTGGCTCACCACACGGCCACTCATGTGGGCAATGGCTTGCCATGCGGGCACACTTTCTCCTCTTCTTTTTCACCAGCAGGCCCCAGGGATTGAACCCAGGTCTTCCCATATGGTAGGAGGAAGCTCTATCACTTGAGCCACATCTGCTTCCCCCGTGTTTCATTAAATTAATGAATTCACTTCTCTGTGCCTCAATTTTCTTTTCTGTAGAATGGGAATGGCAATGCCATTCTCATAAAATGGTTGTGAGGATTAATGGTATAACAGAAAAAAGCATCTAGCATGTAGTAGGTGTTAAATAAATGGCTGTTGCTATTTTGACAGCCTCTACGGATCCACAGAGCATTTTCACGACATACTCCCTCTGGAGTGCTCAGTCTATTTTTAACAAAAAAAGATTAAAGTTGCAAGGCGTTCTGCCTCTCAGAATTACTTTTATTTCTAGAGGACAGAAACTCTGCCAAAGAGGGAGATGGAAATTATCCTGGGCTTTTGTGCAGGTTTTATTTGTATGCAAAAGCGAGCCAGTCTTCTTTGTTCTGAAGATGAATTCCATTCTAATGGTGCCAATGAATCTTTAACATTTTCATAATTGTCATTCCTAGCATGCTCCAAACTGAAAGATAATACGAGAATGAGGTGGCCATTTCCGATTGGATTTGGGAGACGGATTTGCGTTTGCAAAAGCTTCAGCTGCTCTCCGAGTCATCTCGGGCCACTGAGCCTTGCAGATGAGTTATGCTGTGGAGTCAGCAGCACTGGCACGGCCTCGCCTTGTGGCGGTGTTGGCACGTTGGGGTGTTGGGGCCAGCACAGAGGGCAGGTCAGGGCCAGGAGCGCTGAGCTGCTTGAGTGCCCTGCACACCTTCCAAACTCTGCCTTCTGTCACCCATTAATACAAAGGCATGGAGCATTTTACAGCTCATGAAGCATTTAAAAAAATATTTATTATCTCATGTAATTCTTACAGAAATACTTGAGAATAAATATGGCCCAAACAATTCTGCCATCTTATAAATGAGGAAACTGAGGTTCAGAGATGTTGTGACTTTCCCAAGACACATAGCTTGTCCTGGCAGAGGCACTATCCCTGACTTTCAAACTGGCTGTCTTCCCATGACCGTAGTCTGCCTTTCAGGATATGGTATGCTTATGCAAGTCTGAATGAATGATATTCTCACCTTAAGAAAGGCGATGGGAATATGGTGATAGACTAACAGGCAGAGCTGAATGCTCTCACAAAAACAATGGAGAAAGTGCCAAAAGCTGTCTGAGGGACCAGCTTTGGGGGTCAGTAGACCAGAACAGCACTACATAATTCCCACGAGGGTGAGGGACTCAGAGACAAAGAAGCCAAAATGACAGACATGAATGCCAAGCCCCCATGCCACCTGGAAGGACTCCCCTTCCCCACTCCCAAGATTAAACTGGGGTAACACCCCTGGCTCATCCCAGCCAAGTGAGAGGGGAGCAGACATCTTCCCTGCCAGCTGTTTCAAGGGAAAAGGGAGGGGAAGTCAGGGGGTTTTTCTTCAGTGAATTCGGCCAGCAGAGCCTGCTTTAAATCTCCAATCTGGAGAGTCAACACAAGAACACAGGAAAGCTGAAACTAAACACCTCTGTGAAACGATGCGCTGACTAGCACCATCTGCTGGCTGGTCAGTAAATTGCATGGATAAAAACTGTTCCTGCTCTCTGTATTCCAACCCTTGCTAGAAAACCTGTGCCCCACTAGTGAGTCCCCGGCCTAATTTTGAAAACTTAAGCTTGGGCAATTTTAAAGACTTAGACTAAGTTGAACCAAATATCAAAGAAGAACTATGAAAAACAAATAGGGAAGAGAGAGAAACTGGCCATCAGAGTAAATTCACTAATTTATTCAGATGCCTAGATATCAGTAAAAAATTACAAGCCATAATAAGAAACAGAAAGAGATGACCCAACCAAAAAAATGAACTGAATAACCTGAAGAGATACAGGATTTAAGACAATCAGTGATAATCTCACAAGTCTCCTAAATCACTTTAAAGAATTTATAGAAAATATGTCTAAAGAAATAAAGGGTGTTAAGAAGACATTGGGAGAGCATAAAGTACAATTTGAAAGCCTGCAAAGAAAAGTAGGAGAGCTTTTGGGAATGAAAGACATGATGGATGAGATTAAAAATACAATAGAGGGAAGGGGATGTGGCTCAAGCAGTTGGGCGCCCACCTACTACATGGGAGGTCCTGGGTTCAGTTTCTGGTGCCTCCTAAAAAAGACGAGCAAGACAGGGAGCTGCTGCAATAGGCTGGCTTGGCAAACTGATGCAATGAGATAATGCAATGAAGAACAACTATGAAGAAAGACAATGAGAAACACAACAAGTGGGAGCAGAGGTGGCTCAAGCTATTGGACACTTCCCTACCATATGAGAGGTCCTGGGTTTGGCTCCCAGTGTCTCCTAAAAAAAAAGATGCACACTCAATGAGCAGACAGAGGGCGCAAAACAATGATGGGGGTGAGAAATAAATAAATAAATCTTAAAAAAATACATTAGAGGCACATAAGAGCAGATTTGAATTGCTTGAAGGCAGAATTAATGATTTGGAAGACTGAACAACTGAAATGGAAAAGACAGAAAGCAGAAAGAGAAGAAATGAAAATGGAACAGAGTCTCAGGGAATTGCATGACAATATGAAATGTACAAACATTTGCATTGTTGGTGTCCCAGAAGGAGAAGAGAATGAAAAAGGAGCTGAAAGACTGTTTGAGGAAATAACGACTGAAAATTTCCCAACCCTTATGAAGGATGTAAATGTGAATATCCAAGAAGGACAATGACAACACATCCCAAACAAAATAAACCTGAATAGACCTACCCCAAGTCACCTACTATCAGAGATAAAGAGAGGATCCCGAAAGTGTCAAGAGAAAACCAAGGCATCACATTCAAGGGAGATTAGATAAGATTAAGTGCTGACCTCTCATCAGAAACCATGGAGGAGAGAATAAAGTGGTATGATGTATTTAAGGTACAGAAAGAGAAAAACTGTCAGCCAAGAATTCTATATTTGGCAAAGCTATCCTTAAAAAATAAGCATGAGTTCAAAGTCTTCACAGACAAACAAAAATTGATAGACTATGTTACCAAAAGACCAGATTTGCAAGAGATAGTAAAGGGGGTGCTGCAGCCTGAAAGGGAAAAAACAAGGGCGAGAGATTTGGAGACAAGTTTAGAAATGAAGATTATTAGATAGGGTAAACTAAAGGATAAGAAAACATACAATAGAATGGTATGACAACAGAGAGCCAAAGGACAAAAGGGATGAAGTAATACTTTTACCTTAATAACACTGAATGTTAATGGATTGAACTCCCCAATCAAAAGACATAGATTGATAGAATGGACAAAAAACTATGAGCTGTCTGTATGTTGTCTTGGAACACAACTCTATAATTCTTTTTCTTAATTGAATATAAAAATTTGGCAACTGCTTTTGGTTGAAATTTCCAGACAGATTTATTTTAAGCAAATTAGTTTTGTTGATACATATTAATAAAGCATAAATCCATCCAAAATGTACAGTCAATGGTATTCATATAATCACATAGGTGTACATTCATCACTTCAGTGATTTTTAGAGCATCTTCATTATTCTAATAATAATAACAAAAAGCAAGAAACAAAAACCTCATCATGGGAAGTGGACTTGGCCCAGTGGTTAGGGCGTCTGTCTAATGGGAGGTCCGTGGTTCAAACCCTGGGCCTCTTTGACCTGTGTTGAGCTGGCCCACACGCAGTGCTGATGCGCACAAGGAGTGCCGTGCCACGCAGGGGTGTCCCCGCATAGGGGAGCCCCATGCACAAGGAGTGCACCCCGTAAGGAGAGCCGCCCAGCATGAAAGAAAGTGCAGCCTGCCCAGGAATGGTGCCTCACACACAGAGAGCTGACACAACAAGATGACGCAATAAAAAGAAACACAGATTCCCATGCCGCTGACAACAACAGAAGTGGACAAAGAAAAAGATGCAGCAAACAGGTACAGAGAACAGACAACCGGGGTGGGGGGAAAAAGGAGGGAAATCAATCAATCAATAAATCTTAAAAAAAACCCACCTCATCACTTCTCAATCTCTCTATGCTTTCCCTGCCATACATAACTGCTATTCTGTTTCATGTCTCTAGTTTATTTGTACTTATTTTGTAAAAACAGTCTTATATATACAGTAGCACCCATATTCGTATTTTGCATGAGATTTCACTATTATATAGTTTCATGTTACATTTTAAAAAATTTTCCTTCTAGTAATATACATGACTTTAGACCTACCCTTTCAACCACTGTTGTACCCATATGATAACTCTGCTACTTTTAAACAGTATGATGTGCTTTCACCATTTCTATTCAATTCCAAAGATTTACAAATAACATTTTTACCAATTCTGCACAGATTAACCTTCAACTTTCCATTCTCTACCCTCATTCTATCTTCTGGTGACATATATTCTAGTAATTAACTCTATGAGTTTTCTTAATATGTTTAGTCCATAGCACAACCATACAGTATTTGTCCTTTTATGTCTGGCTTGCATCACTCAACATAATGTCCTCCATGTTGCCATATGCTTCACAACTTCATTTCTTCTTACTGCTGCATAATATTCCATTGTGTGTATACATCACAATTTGTTTATCCATTCATCAGTTGATGGACACTTGGCTAGTTCCCAACTTTTGGCAACCATGAATAACAATGCTATGAACATTGCTGTGCAGATGTCTTTTTGTGTCTCTGCTCTCGTTCTTCTGGGTATATACCTAGTAGTGCATTGCCAGGTCACAGGGCAAGTCTGTATTCAACTTCCTTAGGAGCTGTCAAACAGACCTTCACAGTGGCTGTACCATTCTAAATTCCCACCAATAGTGAATGAGTACTCCCTATCTCTCCACATCCTCTCTAGTACTTAGTTTTCTGACTTTTTAATAGCTTGGTTTGGGATTAGTTTGCTATTCTTTTTCTAGTTCCTCCAGGTGTGCAGTTAGATATTCAATTTTAGCTCTTTTTTAATGTGAGCGTGGAGGGCTATAAATTTCCCTCTTACAAAGGTACACTGCCTTTGCAGTGTACCATAGGCTTTGATATGCTGTGTTCTCATTTTTATTCATCTCAGGCTATTTGCTGAATTCTCTTGCAATTTCTTAGACCTACTGACTATGTAGGAGTGTGTTCTTTAATCTTCATATATTCATGAATTTTCCCTTTTTCTGCCCATTATTCATTCTCGGCTTCATTCTATCATGATCGGAGAAAGTAGTTTGTATAATTTCATTCTTTTAAATATTTTTGAGTCTTGTCTTGTGACCCGCCATATGGTCTATCTTGGGGAAGGATCCATGAGTGCTTGAAAAGAATGTATATCCTGCTGTTTTTGGGTGCAATGCTATATAGATGTCTGTTAGGTCTAGCTCATTTATCATATTATTCAAGCTCTCTGTTTCTTTGTTTATCCTCTCTCCAAATGTTCTATCCAATACTGATAGTGGTGTATAGAAGTCTTCAGCTATTATCGTAGAAACATCTATTTTTCCCTTCAGTTTTGCCAATGTGTGTCTCATGTATCTTGGGGCACTCAGGTTAGGTGCATAAATATTTAGTATAGTTATTTCTTCTTGGTGAATTGCCCCTTTTATTAATATATAATGACCTTCATCCCTTGTAACAGTTTTGCATTTAAAATCTGTTTTGTCTGATATTAGTACTGCTACTGTAGCTCTGTTTTGGGTTACAATTTGCATGGAATATCTTTTTCAAACCTTCATTTTTAACCTGGTTGTTTCCTTATGTCTGAGGTGAGTCTCTTGTAGACAACACAGATGGCTCATATTTTTTTATCCTTACTATCAGTCTATGTCTTTTGATTGGGGAGTTCAAGCCATTAACATTCAATGTTATTATTGTAAAGGCATTACTTACTTTATCCATTTTGACTTTGGCTTTCTCTTGTCATATTGTACTATTGTCTGTTTTTTCACCCTTTAATTTTCCCTTTTTTATAATCTTCATTACTACACTCTTCACCAAATCTCTTACCTTTGTTTTTCCTTTCAAGCTGCCGCACTTTTTTTTTAGTATCTCTTGTAATTCTGGTCTTTTGTTAATGTATTCTATTAGTTTTTGTTTGTCTGTGAAGACTTTGAACACACCATCATTTTTGAAGGACAGCTTTGCCAGATATAGAATTCTTGGCTGACATTTTTTCTCTTTCAGTACCTTAAATACATCATACCACTTTCTTCTTGCTTCCATGGTTTCTGATGAGAAGTTGGCATTTAATCTTACTGAGGTTCCCTTGTATGTGATCTTTGTTTTTCTCTTGCTGCTTTCAGGATCCTCTCTTTGTCTCTGATATTTGTTATTCTGAACAGTAATTGTCTTTGGGTAAGACTATTTGGATGTATTTGATTTGGGATATGTTGTCCTTCTTCGGTATTGATATTTATGTCCTTCAGAAGGGTTGGGAACCTTTTGATCATTATGTCTTCAAATAGTCTTTCTATCCCCTTTCCGTTCACTTTCCCTTCTGGGACACCAATAATCCATATATTTGCATGTTTCATTTTGTCATTCAATTCCCTAAGACCTCGTTCCATTTTTTTTCCATTCTCTTTTCTCTTGTCCTTTCCAGTTCAGATGTTTTGTCTTCAAAATTACTATTTCTGTCTTTAAGCAATTCAAATCTTCTCTTTTGTGCCTCTAAAGTAGTTTTAATCTCATCCATCATGTCTTTCATTCCCATAAGCTCTGTTACTTTTCTTTGCAGGCTTTCAAATTGTTCATAAAGACACTGCTCTCCCAGTGTCTTCTTAATATCCTTTATCTCTTTAGTCATATTTTCTTTCCATTCTTTGAATTAATTTAGGAGAATTGCATAATTATCTTTGATTAATTATCTTAAATCTTGTAATTCTTCAGGATACTTTTTTTTTTCCTTTGGCTGGGCCATGTCTTACTGTTTCCTAGTGTGGCTGGTAATTTTTTGCTGACGTCTAAGTCTCTGAATATGTTAGCAAATTTACTCTGATGGCCAATTTCTCTCTCTTCCCTATTGTTCTTTTTTTTTTTCCCCCGCACATCTTCTTTGATATTTGGTTCCACTTGTTCTAAGTCTTTAAAATTCCCCAGCTTAAGTTATCAAAATCAGGCCAGCGACTCACTAATGGGGCACAGATTTTCTGTCAGGAGTTTGGGTACAGAGTCCTAAAAGAAATTTTTCTCCACGCAATTTCCAGACCAGCCGGCAGATGGCGCCCCTTAGAGCACCTTTCCCAGAGGTGTTTCAATTGCTGCTTTCCTGTGTTTCATTCTGACCAGGGCGGAGATTCAAAGCGGGATCTGCTGGCAAAATTCACTGAAGAAAAGCTCCCTGACACCCCCTCCCTTTTCCCTTGTAACAGCTGTCAGGAAGGAAGATGTCTGTTCCCCTCTCAGTTGGCTGCAATGAGCCTGGGGTTTTAGCCCAGCTTAGTATCTTGGGGGTGGGGGTTGGGAGCCCTTCGCAGCCACCACAGGACTTTGGTAACTCATATTTGTTGTTTCAGGTTCTTCGTCTTTCTGTCCCTCCCCCTCCTGCAAGTCGTGTAGCACCGTCCTGGTCTACTGATCCCCAAAGCATGTCCTTCAGACAGCTTTTGGCTCTTTCTCCATTGTTTTTGTGAGAGAGTTGAGCCACCTGCCTCCTCAAATGCCATCTTCCCAGAACTCCTCCTTAGATATAATTTTAATGTGTTTTATATAGTGTCTTCTAATAAAGGAAATTTACAATATGGTGGGGAAATTCTTAAAAATTTTGTGGCCAGTTTAGAAGATTAACTGAAGGAAATGTCCTAAGAAATAAAATAAGAAAGAAAAGATAAAAGGCATTTAGAGACCCAGTCTAGGGTCTCCAACATCTCAAGTATGGAAATTCCATAAAAGAAAGAGGAAATTGTCAAAGAAGAAGCTTCAAGAATAATGATTAGAAATGAAGGACAAAATGTACTTCCATATTGAAAGGAGGCCCCCAGTGCCCAGCATGATGCATTTAAAAAGACCCACTTTAAGGCAAATCATAGTTTCAGAATGTCATGCCTAAAAGGAAACATTCCAAAGTTTCTGGAAAAGAAAAAAATAATTCACACAAAAGGGGAGAAGAATCAAAATGGTTACTCCTCCAACAGTAATGAGAAACCAGAAGACAATGTGGTAAGGACTTCGAAATTTTGAGAAAAAATGATTTCCAACCTCTAGTCCTCTATCCTGCTGAGATATCCATCAAGTGTGAGGGTAGAATAAAAATCATTTTAAACACAGGGGGACTTAAGCCTTTATTCTGGGGGCCTTCCTTCTTAGGAGTCTCCCGCAGAGGAGACGGGAAGACAGAGGAGAGGTGGGGGATGCTGCTGTCGGGAGCCCAGGGCGCAGCTCAGGCAGCAGGCAAGGGGGCAGCCAGCCCAGCGTGGCCTGGGAGGGGTCCCAAGGGGGCCCTCCAGAGAGGGTGGGGGTTGGCGGCAGGAAACTGAGGTCACCTGGTGCGTTTTGACAGAGTGGAGTTCTACTTCATGGTTGGCACATTTGGGGGAATTGCCATAGGTCCACAGAAAGCCAAGACATGAAAAAAAGAGAGAAAAAACTAAAGCAATGATTCTTTCCAGGAACAAAAGGAACATTCTATGAGAAAGGAAATGTAATCATGTAATCATGGTGCACCCTGTATCTTAGCTGCAAATAACATTCCCATGTCGTAAAAATGTCAATACAGAATATTATGTGACTGAAAATTTGATGAAACATATTGGGAAGATGGGGAGAGGATGCGAAAGCCTATCGTGCCAGTTTAAGGGAAGCTTCATTCTCCATCGTGATAAGTCAATCGATATGGACTATCATTGAAAAGTAATCAGGAAATAGCAGTGTAAGCGTGTTATTCAGAAGTATGATATCAAATGCCCCAGCCAGTTGAGAATAGAAAGTGGCTGGCATGGGGATTTACTTTTCTCTATTGCATTTTCAACAATTCTAAATTGACCAGATAATGTACAGAATTTTATTGTGAGGTTTTGGAATGAAAGGAATAAAGTTATGTCCATAATGCTGCCAAATAAAAGCAAGACTTTCCCCCTCAATATCTGAATTCTTGCTAGGTTCCAGCAATCTCAGTTCTTGTAGAGGGAGTGCCAAGTCTTGTTCTTGAAGCAGAAATCAGAGATTAGACTTGAAAGGAAGGAGAGGAAAGTAACCATAGGCTAGTTTCCTCCTAAAAGGGCTTTATACATATCTCATGTTTTAAATGACCCGGATTGGACAGGCTCCTGTGGATTCAGTGAGAAACGAGGACAAGGGCCCTGGCACTGAGGCAGAGGGAGCCTGGGTTTGACATTTGATATATTTTGGCACATTTGGAGACTCCTAACCCGTGTCGCCCTTTGCCTCTGGTAACGCAGTGTTGGGCAGTGCCCAGGAGGGCAGCTGCCTTAGAGTCAGGGTTTGCTCGCTCTCCCCCGCTCTTCCTCTCCCCGCCACCCCTCTTCTCCACCCAGCACCTTTTCCTGCCACTGAGCCGCCGAAGTCCTTGCTCTTATGGACCAGGTGCTGTGGGTTCCAGGCACCACCTGCAGCGTGCCTCAGGTGGGCAGCCCCGGGCTCCAGGGAGCACCTTGGCCCAGGGCGTGGCCGC
This sequence comes from Dasypus novemcinctus, assembly GCF_030445035.2. NCBI lineage: Eukaryota > Metazoa > Chordata > Mammalia > Cingulata > Dasypodidae > Dasypus > Dasypus novemcinctus. Next base: position 7,993,659 of record NC_080697.1, read on the forward strand.
GTCGGTAAACCGCAGCCGTGGGTCCTGGCGGTCTCTGAGGACCCCGGCACCTTGAGGCAAATGGGTGTGATTATCGCTGAGAAGGTGCAGGTCCATATGGTGTGAACAGTTAACTGAAAACGACTTCCTGGTCTCTGCTCACTGCTCTGCCACGGACAAACGATGACGTGCCTGATAAACCTCTCCTTGTGGGTTTCGTGTCCCCAGCTCAGCTCTAAATATTGAAAGCATCCTGTTCTCTCTTTGGCACGCCCTGAGCGAGCCTTTGAGTGCTGCATGTTCTGTTCCCTATTAAAACTGCCCCAGCGGCTCTAAGTGTTGACGAGAGATGAGCCGTGGGGAGCCGGTAGGACCGTTTATCTGCGGCTCCTCTGAGGACGGGCTAGAGGAACATTCCTGTTTTTCTGTTTCTCCCAGGAATTCTCTTACGAGGTCTCAGCAAGGCTACAAAGTCCCCTCTTACTGTGGTTGGGAGGAAAACGTGGATTTGCCAAGTCCCTGGATGCCACCAATCCCAGGCCACAAGGATGCTCGAGAGGGCGAGAGCAGGTGGGCGACCTCAGCCCCGTGCCCTGGCCGGGGGTCTGGCCCTGCTGGGGACGGTGCATCCATGATACGCCTCTGCTGGTCCTGTGGACTCTCTCTGTGGCCCCTCACAGGGCTCGGTGAGCCACATCCTGAAACTCTCCCCGTCCATTTGGCTTTGGAAGACGGACACTGCTGGCCCAGCTCTGTCGCTTCCCATGCCAGTGACCTGAAGCCAGTTAGTTTCTCAGGACCTTGATTTCTTAATCTGTAAATAGAGATCATTGCCATTAATTTTACAGATAAATAAAATAATGCTTCTTGGAAATGATGTATCATTTTATTTAGTCTTAATAATGGAAGGGATAAATGAAGATCATTTTTTGCTGTTATTAAAAAAGTTTGGTGTCTTTATGTTTATACGCCAGGACAAGAAATAAGGAATTACTTGTTTTTATGAGCATGCAGACCAGCAGAAATAAATTGACTATATATTTTGTGTGTGTGTAATGTGAACATTAAGTGTATCTGGCTGGGGAGAACTTGATTAAAGTGGAAATAGGCTCACGTCACTAAGGATTTTAAGTTAATTGATGTCTTCTCAGAATTCCTGCAGCATTTACTTTTTCTGCCATTTGGATAGAACTTAATTAAGTAAGGATGTGCGATGGGATTAAAAATGATTAACTGGGGAGCGTTCCTATTTTTCCCCCGCCAAAGAGAATCCTGTATCGGTAGCAAAATTTATCATCCCACCTCCCAGCTTGTTTCTGGAAAGTTATTCTTGATGCTAAAAATCTCTGGGAGAGGTTAGGGGGTAGAGAAGGAGAATAAAAGGAGGGGCAGAAAAGAAGATTTTTGTGGAGGCTGTTTGCAAAGGAGAAGCTCTGGAGAGTACGGTTTATGAAAAAGTTGCAGAGAAGAGAAACGAGTTTGGGAGTGTGACACAAGTAAAGAGCAGAATTACTTGAGAACACGGTGTTGCGTTTAGAGAAGACTCTGGAGTCACAAATGCAGGTAGCACATTCCCTCCCCTCGGGTCAACCGCCTCCCCTCTTTGTGTCTCTTCCTAGTAGGCTCTTCTCCCGTTGATCCTGTACTGCCAACTGCCGGACAATCTTCTGTGAATGGCAGATGCGATCCTGCCTGTCACTTGTTTAACTCTCTCTGACGGTGCGGCATGTCCTCCAGCACACACACACCCACACGCGCCATTTGCCCCCTGGAAGCCCAGGGCAGCCCCTCCCCTTTATCCCGGGAATGGGTCTTCTGAACACCTGATGCCCACTCAAGGAGCGAGAGGAAGGTTTCTCAGCAGCAGGCAGAGAGCAAGGACCTTCTTGGCAAGTCCACGTGTGATGCCGAGCCAAGGGGCAAAGGCTCATCCCTTGTCCCGAGGCTCGGCCAGTCCCAAGGCGGCAGTGGGCAGCCTGCTGGTGGAGCGGCGTTGCATCCCTGCGGCTGTTGGGAATCCCAGCCGTGGTGGTACAAGAAGCTTGGCCTTGCCTGGGTTGGAGCCCGGCTCCCGCAGCCTCTCCCCGTGTGGCCAGCTCCGGGGCGGACTGCCCCTGCCCCGCCCTCGAGCCGCCCAGGGCAGCGCCGCCCACTCCCTCGTCCTTTGCTAGAGGTTAAGAGCAGTCGCTTCCCGCCCAGCGTCGGCCAGGCATGGTGATGGTTTGAGCAGCCTCCCAGCTCTACCGCAATCAGATCAAGGTCCAAGGGCTGGGCTGGCGTCGCCAAAGTCAGGTACTCCAGAACCACGCACCGAGGGACCGCTGGAGCGGTTTCTTGTCTTGGACGCTGGAGATGGGGTCCTGGGCCCAGGAAGACAGAATACCCCTGAGAGAGAAGGAGCCTCGCTTGTCAGGGGCTGCAGTCGGCCCTTCACTCTGGCCGACACAGCGGCTATTCCTGTCCCACCTTTGGGTGGCTTTTCTAGTGCTCGTAGCCATGAAATACATTTCCTTTCAAGAGCTTCTGTCAGATTGATTAGGTCCTGAGTTTATTTTATTTTAAAGATGCTTTAGAAAGCACAGGGTTGTTGCAAGTGCAGTTGTTTTAGTTATCCTAAACCCTGATGAATTTCTGTTAAAAGTGAAAACTCCCAACTTGCTTACAAGGGGCAAATAATTGAGATTGTGCCTTTTTTTCCAGCAAATGTATAAAGAATAAAAGGGAGAGGAGGGGAGGCAACTGATCAATACTAAACCTAAGGAAAGCGGATGTGGTTCCTGTGATAGAGCTTCTGCCCACCGTATGGGAGGACCCGGCTTTGATCCCTGGGGCCTCCTGGTGGAAAAGAACAGAAAGCGTGCCCGCGTGGTGAGCCAGTGTCCACGCGGTGAGCCAGTGCCTGTGCAAGTGACTCACACAGCAAGATGATGACGCATCAGAAGAGAGACAAGGGGAGAGTCAAGGTGAAGTGCCGCAGAGACCAGGAACTGAGGTGGTGCAGTTGACAGGGAATCTCTCTCCCCATCAGAGGTCCCCAGGACCAAATCCCGGTGAATCCTAGAGGAGAAAGATGAGAAGACAAAAAGAGAAATAGATACAGAAGATCACACGGTGAATGGACACAGACAGCAAAAACAGTGAGGTGGGGGAGGGGGAGGGGGAGGGGGAAAATAAATAAATAAAACTTAAAATACTAAACCTAAGTTTTTGTTATAGTGAATACTCCTCAGCAGCTGGGGAGGAGTTAGGAAGAGCGGGCAGGGGCTGGGGGGCGAGGCCAGTGCTTTGGGGTCGAGACCTCCCCGGGTCCTGCGGCCGACAGACCTTCCGTCACCTGCAGGACCGAGCCCGGCCGTACAGCCTGGCCGCCTCACACCCTCTTCTCACGTCACCCCTGTGCTCCCGGGCCGGTGCTCTCGACACCACACCAGCCCGTCTCCGAAGTGACACATTTTCACGGGTCATTTCTTCTTCCTGGAAAGCCTGGTTTTCCTTTTTCCGTCTCCCCACACTCATCCTCAGGAAGTAGCTGAATGTCACCTCTCCTGTGGACACGTCTCTGATTCTGTTTCCCGTCACATTCCCAAACATAATTGTTTTCCCATCTATAATATAGTTTTGGAGTAAGAATGCCAAGTTCACATCCTTCTCTGCCATTTACTAGCTGTGTGACCTTGGGCAAGTTAGTTAGCATCTCTGGGCTTCAGGTCTTGAATTTAATTATGGGGAAGGTAATAATAATGATCACTTATAAACATTATGAGGATAAACTTCTTAGGAAGTTTACAGTAAGCATATTGTAACTCAGTAAGTATTAATTAGTTTTATTATTTATTACTACCATCACCATTAGTATCATCAGATATACCTCCCTAAATGTTTTTATTCACATGAAATGTATTCATATCAGCATTATTATTTCCTTCGGTCTGTCCAAACTCACTTAAGCCTCTGGGTTTGATGAAATACTTGAGCAGATGCCCAGTAACTATTTCTCAATTTTAATTATTGGTGTCCGTGTCTTTTTTTCTTATCAGGTTGCAAGCTTCTTAAGCGTGATTTTGCTTTATAGCAGTCTTCAGGGATACTAACTCAGTGCCTTGGCCATGATCAGTGACGGGAGAAGCCAGTCAATCATGTAAACGTTGCCTTCTGGAGAGCAGGGCCGCCCCGGGAGTAAGGGAGCCTGCGGCAGCCTGTGCCCCAGGCCAGTGGGCACGGACGGCAGTGCCCTGCTGATTGTCCCGGAAAGGCTAACTAAGCCCGTGCTGGGGCCCTCCCGCGCCTGAGCCCAGCATGTGCAAGTTGTCAGGGATGGGGCAGAGGGGCGTGTGTGTGTGTGTGTGGCTGTGTGTGTGTGGGGGGGGGTGTGGGGGGGTGTGGGTGCGTGTGGGGGGGGGGTGTTTGGTGGCCAGATGGACTGGCCCAGTTCTCAGGTCCTTGCTAGCCCTGAGAGCTATGGTTCTAGGCTCCATAACTTTCACATATGTATTTCCACAAATTTAGGGGTCATAATCTACAAACTCCTTAATGACCGTTCTTTGATTGAATGTTTCACTGTGGTACATTCGTTGGGTTACAAAGCTCTTGGGTTGTAATTCTTTTCAACGAGGTCCTGACCGACCTTGGCCCTCCGTCTAACCGAGAGCGGGGCCTGGGTATTTCCAGGGAAGGGTCTAACCTGGTATTTCCAGGGAAGGGTCTAACCTGGGCTGTTTCTCCCCACGAGTGCTCTGCACTCTCGGTCCATCCCACATCATCTTCTATTAATAGCATTCTGAAACTTGGATTGATTATTCAACAGCTTAGCTCTGAATTCACATTTTGTTTAAAGAGTGCCATGTAAAGTTGAGATGGAGAAATGTGGGGAAATTGTTTAAGTTGAAAATGAGAAAGTTGCTTGAGTTCAAGCGTAACCTTTAAAGATTTTCCCAGGGAACTGAAACACACAGAAGAAAATGCAGGGTCATTATAAATGGAATGTAAGACTCTTGACTTTTCTTCTTTAAGCTGCTGGAAATGAGAAATGTAAATATAAAGATAAATGAGGGAGGGATTTTGGAAGTTTTTCATCTAGTGGTCGAGCTGTTGCCTGAAATGGCAAAGAAAGTAGGGCAGATGCCTCTTGGGGACGTCTCGGACGGGCCCAGCTGCCCAGCAGGACAGTCTGCTGTTGTCCCTGCTGTTGCCCCGGCCCCTGCCTCCAGCAGCTCCCGTCCTCCTTAGCCGAAGGGACTTCTCTGTTCACTCCCTAAACCAGTTCCAGTCTTCCACAAAGGCTAGTCTAAAAGTGCAAAGACATTTATTTGCTCAAGAACCGTTTCTTGAGAACCTGTGGTATCATATCCAACACTATGACAAATGTTGGAAATCCACGGGTGCCACGTAGTACTGCTGGCTGCTCCTCTAGTGGTTTCCTTTGCCTCCTGGATAAGCAGCTCAACTGTACTTCTTAGTGCCCTTGCGGCCAGGTGAGGCCACAGGCCGGCTTCCGGCCGTTGAATTAGAGTAGAAGTGAGGTAACACTCTTGCAGGGCTGGCAACTAAAACATCTTGCGTGATCTTCTTCTCTCTCTCTCTCTTCACCACCAGCTGAAAGCAGAAGATCCAGAAAAGGACTTCCAGACCCCCAGAGTTGGCACTAGCTCTAGATCAGAGCCTGGTTCCCTGAGTTACCACGTGGAGGAGAGTCACCCGGGAGAAGTGGCTGTCTCTGAACATCCGCATGGGATGTCTGATCATGAAGTGGACTTGAAGGCTGTTAAACTACTGAGCCTTCAGGGCTTATTTGTTACTGCAGCAGCTATGTTTGTACTCTGACTCATAGAGATGAATAAGATCCAGATTCTTTTCTTAGGAGCTAACTCTCAGATGGGCAGGAGGCATGTAAAAACGACTATAAAAGTATCATCAGGATTGTCAGTGAGGCATATCAGGCACAGTGGCAGGAAAGCAGGGAAGAGGATGGGGCTGATGATGGTGATAGAACAGAATGTCTGGAGCAAGCACACTGTTATGTGTTTCCTGCAAGCATGGGCTCGACTGGGGAGTGTGGAAGTGGGCAGGGAGAAGGAGGGGGCTATAAGCCAAGTAGATGAGGCCAGTCACAGTGATGGGTGGGCTTGGAGAGGTAAGCACATGTTGGACCACAGAGAATCTTACAGACCAGGCCGGGGACCTGGACTTCTTGAGCTCACCCGAGGTCATTCTTTAAACTCCCCCATTGAATCCATGTTTGCTCCTCTTATGGGCTCATCCAGGTAGATTTGCAGCCAGTTGGAGCTGCCTGTCTAGACCTGGGAGAAGAGCTCTGAATATAGGTTGAAATCTCAGAGTTGTTGTCATAGGTGGCATAAACTGGACATGGTGAGAAAGGCAGTGAGGACACTGTCTTTGTCAGGCTGCTATGACAAACACCACACAATGGGTTGGCTTGAACAACAAGAATTTGTTGGTTCACAGATTGAGGGGCCAGAAGTCCCAAATCAAGGCGTCAGCAAGGCTGTGCTTTCTCCCCAAAGTCTGCAGCGTTCTGCGTCTGGCTCGCTGCGATCCGGCAGTTCCTTGGCTCACATCTCTGCCTCCATCACATGGCCGTTTCTCTCTCCCCACGTCTGCCCTTCCTGCACCTGCTGACTTCTTGCAAAGCTCACTGACTGAATTTCTGACTCACTGCACCTGAATTTCTTCTGCTTCTAAAGGCCCCTGGGAGCAGAGGTTAGAGCCCACCCTGATTCAGCTGGGCCCCACCTTCCCTCTTCTACTTCTTCAAAGGGTCCCAGCTCTGGATGACCGCACACTCCCTGGAACGTGGACGAAGATTAAGAACGTGTCTTTGTTGGGGTACGGAATTCTGCCAGCACTGGAGACACGAAGGGAGATCTCACCAGACAGACCTGACTCTTGGGGCAGTGAAAGTTCGTGGAAGCCAAGAGGGCAGAGAGTTTTTGAAGGACTGAGCCATGAGAAGCATCAGGGAGGTCCAGCAAAACATCAACGAAGAAGTCACCGCTGGCATTGCTAACTAGGATGTCCTCGGTGAAATCTGGGTGGTGGGGACAGGCGCAACACTAGCAGAATTCCAAAGGATTCTACAAGCACTAAGTGACTTAGACCAGTCCCTTTTCCTCTCGGATCCCATTTCCACATCTGTAAGATGAGAATTCAGACTCGGTGACCTCAGGGACGCTTTCGGCTCTGGTGGGCTGCAGGCCTGGCTCTTCTTCTGAGCACTGGCGGTGGCCACCAAACAATTCTCATAAAAGCCTGTTGGCTATTGGCCTGTCACTCTCCTTGAGGCCAAGAGAGCTGATGGGGCATGTGGCGGTGCATCCAGCGACTACGTTACTCGCTAAGAATGAAAAACTAGGGCTGTCTAATAACATAAACGTGTGTTCTTTTCACTATCTCATGCTGTACAATGGTTTTCAGGAGACACGACGAACAAGGCAGAATGTGAATTGGATTTTGGTAGTAGATCATTTATACAAGCTGTCCTTGCCATATTTTCGTAGGCATCTCCCTTATTAAAAGGCAGAATGTTCCTTTTGAGGAATATGAGCAAAATTCAATGTGAGGGATTTGAACCACTTTGATATTAGGTATATAAACAAGGCCAGGTTGATTAGCAAGTGACAGGGAAATAGGAAATTTTTATATAGACAGAAGAAAAAAATCAATACTAGCATAATAGTTTACAGAGGCAATGCATTTTTCAGTTAAAAATCTCTGAAGACAAGCTCAGTAGAAAATAGGTATAGAAACTCTTCAGGACATAATTCTCATTCAGTGCAGATAAACAGATATCTGAAGGCAATTATCTGATATAATAAGAGAAGAGCTCATGTTTTCTCAAGGTGTCTTCCTTGGGGTACGTGATCAGAATGATTATTTTCAAAGGTAGTCAGCTTATCAGGGAGGAATGTTCTAAATCTACCCAGAGAGAAAAAGGAAAAAAAATTAAAAATATATATAGCACATTTTAAAGGGTCGGTGACATTATGGGCTTCAGAGCGTGTGTAAATAGGAGCAAGATTTTCCAAAGTGCTCTGATTTGGGTCTTTGGGCAATTCTCTCTCTATTTCTAGTGTAAACATCCTCTGTCCAGTATCTTGCAATTTCTCTTTATGTCCACAAATAATCCTTCCAGAGAAAGTCTAACCTATAAAATGTTTGAAATATGAAAAGCCCAAGCTTTTTGAAAAAGCCTGAGGAATGAAACCCAGGGAGAGGAGAGGAGTTGGCCAAGGTCACGATTTGGGTAGAGCTGAGACCTTGCCCAAGCATTCCAGCCTCCGGGCAGGGCAATTTCTGCCTCTCTGGGTCTTGAGTGTGAGTTCAGTGCAAGATGGGCATCTATCTCCCCCTGCCCACTCCACGTGAAACTTTCTCTATTATCAACATTTTGCATTAGTGTGGTACCTTTGTAACAATTGATGAAATGATATTATTATAATTACACTATTAACTGCAGTCCTTAGTTTACGTTAGGGTTCACTGTTTGCATTGCATGTTTTTTAAAAAAAATTATTCTGGTAACATATATACAACCTAAAACTTCATATTTTAACCACATTTTAAAAAGCTATTTAGTAGTGTTATTTATGAACATAATGTTGTGTTACTGTCACCGTCATTCATCAGCAAAACTTTTCCATCACCCCAAACAAATGCTTTATCAATTAAGCATTAATTCCCCATTCTGTACTCCCATCCCAACCCCTGGTAACCCGTATTCTAGTTTCCAACTCTACAAATTTGCATATCCTAATTATTTCGTATTAGTGAGGTCATATAATATTTGCCTTTTTGTCTGGCTTATTTCACTAAACATGTTGTCTTCAAGGTTCATCCATGTTGTTGCATGTATCGGGATTTCATTCCTTTTAAAAAAAATACACTTTCAATTTATTTTTAAAAGATACATAGATCACACAAAACGTTACATTAAAAAATATAGAACCAGCAAGATGGCAGCAGACTAAGGTGCTCCTAGAGTCAGCTCCTGCTACAGGGCAGTTAGTAAACACCCAGAGCTCTCTGGACCTAGCTGAAGCACCTGTTTGGGGGCTCCAGGAAGAGCATCCTGCCACATCCTTGAAGGAATGGAAGGAGGACACTGTCCATCTGCAGAAAAGACTCATAAGTAGAGGCTCCATGCCCTGGAGGCTGGTGTCCATCCTCAACTGGAGGCATAAGCTGCTTAGGGAGCTGTTCCGTGGCTGGAATTGCAAGCTCCACTTCCCAAAAACAGGGGAGGAAGAGGTGGTTGGGCACTAACTTCAGCTTCTGATGAGTAAATTCAGCGGGCTAAAGAATAATCCTGAGAACAGCTAAAGTTTGAGCCTGTCCAAGTCAGAAAGAGGCTGGGAGCCATCATTGTTACTCCATGCCTGGCACAGGGGAAGCGGGGTGGACTGAGAATCCCAGTGCTGGTGGGACTGGCTTCTTTCCATCCAGATCATATTGCAGCTCTGGTCTAGGCCCCAGCCCCACCTCCAGCAGGGAGGAAGCTGGGGGACCTGCACCAGCCTCTCTGGGAAATTACCAGCCAAGCCGCAAAGGCCAGTGATAATCCTACTCTGGTGGCATGAGCCTCCCCAGGAGCTGTTCTGTGGTTGGAATTGGAAGCTCCATTTCCCCAAAACAGGGGAGGAGGAGATGGTTGGCTGCCGATTTCGGCTACCAGTGGTAGAATTGGCTGGCTAAGATATAATCCTGGGAACAGCTGGGGTGTGAATCTGCCCAAGTCAGAAAGAGGCCAGTGGCCACTGTTTTGATCCAGCCCCAGCCTAGGAGTCAGTCCCATGGCTGGCACGGAGGAGGCTGGTGGGCCCTGCACCAGCCTATCCAGGTAACTGCAGGTAACTTTAGCTGGCACAGACTGAAAATTGGAAGTCTACCGGGGCTACTGTAGTCATATTGGACCCACACTGCATAGATTGCTGCCCAAACCTGCAGCTCCATCCCCACCCCAGGCAGGGGAGAAAGGGACATGATGCTTCACCAGTCTCTCTGTTCAACTACAGCCGAAGCCTGCACAACTTGGATTATTCCATACCACTGTGACACTGTCCCTAATCCTGGCAAAGGAGAAAGTTGGGAGAAGCTTCATCAGTCCCTGGTGCACTGAGGGCACTTGAGCCTCCACAGCTTACAGCATAAACTACATGCTTGGCTCCTATTGCACAATGAGCAAGGGAGAAAGGGTGGAAACCCTAAACTAAAGAGAAAACCTGCACCCAGAATAAATACTCTAGTAGGCCAGATGCCAAGACACCAAGAAAAAATTACAATCCACACCAAGAAACAGGAAGCTATGGCCCAGTTAAAGGAACAAAATAAGCCTCCAGATGACATAAAGGAGTTGAGACAACTAATGATAGATGTTCAAATAAATTTCCTTAATAAATTCAATGAGAAGGCTAAAGAGATTAAGGATATTATGAAGGTACTGGATGAGCACAAAGAAGAATTTGAAAGCATACATAAAAATAACAGATCTCATAGGAATGAAAGATGCAATTAATGAAATTTTAAAAAAATCATTGGGATCATATAATAGCAGTTTTGAGGAGGCAGAAGAAAAGATTGGTGGGCTTGAAGAAATGGCTTCTGAAAGTGAACAAACAAAAGAACAGATGAAAAAAAGAATGGAAAAAAATTGAACAAGGTCTCAGGGAACCAAATGACAGCAAAAGTTGTGCAGACATACATGCCATGGGTGTCCCAGAAGGAGAAGAGAAGGGAAAAGGGACAGAAGGAATAGCTGATGAAATAATGGTAGAAAATTTCTCAACCCTCTTGAAGGACATAGATATCCATGTCCAAGAAGCACAACGGACTCCCATCCAAAAAAAAATCCAAACAGACCAACTCCAAGACACATACTCATCAGAATATCAAATGACAAAGTCAAAGAGAATTCTGAGAACAGCAAGAGAAAAGCAATGCATAACATGTAAGGGATACCCAATAAGATTAAGTGCTGATTTCTCACCAGAAACCATGGAGGCAAGAAGACAGTGGTCTGATATATTTAAGATACTACAAGCGAAAAACTTCCAGCCAAGAATCTTATATCCAGCAAGACTGTCTTTCAATCTTTCAAAAATGAGGGTGAGTTTAGAATATTCACAGATAAACAGAAACTGAGAACTTCTAAGCAAGAGACCAGATTTTCAAGAAATACTAAAGGGTATGCTAGAGCCTGAAAAGAAAAGACAGGAGAGAAAGGCTAGAAGAAAGTCTAGAAATGAAGATTATATCAATAAAAGTAGCTAAAATCTGCAAAAGAGTGGTGAAAATAAAATATGACAGATAAAACTCAAATAGTCAGGAATAAAGTTAACCAACAATGTAAAGCACTTGTATTCAGAAAACTGCAACTAAATGTTAAAAGAAATAAAAAATGGCCTAAATAACTGGAAGAACATTCCATGCTTATGGATTAGAAGACTAAATATCATTACTATGTCAATTTCACTCAAATTGATATGTGGAGTCAATGCAATCCTGATAAAAATTCCACTAGCATTAAAAAAAAAAATTGAAAACATGATCATCAAATTTATTTGGAAGGGTAAGGGGTCCTGAATAGCCAGAAACATCATAAAAAGGAAAAGTGAACCCTCATCTCCAGACTTCAAATCATATTACCTAGCTATAGTGGTAAAAACAGCATGGTATAGGCCTAAAGACAGACACATAGACTAATGGAACCAAATTTATGGTTCAGAAACAGATCTTCACATGTATGGTCAAGTGATTTTTGACTAGCCTGTCAAACTCACATAGCTCGGGCCGAGCAGTCCATTCAATGAATGATGCTGAAAGAATTGGCCATCCATAGCCAAAAGAAGGAAAGAGGACCCCTATCTCACACCTTATCCAAAAATTAACTCAAAATGGATAAAAAACCTAAAAATAAAAGCTTCTAGAAGAAATTGTAGGAAAATATCTTCAAGACCTGGTGGTAGTGGTGGATTCTTAAAGGAGATAAGAGGAGGACTGAGATGGAATACTGATGTTTAATATAGTAGAAGTTTTAATTAGCTTTACTGTAAAAGCGTGGAAATGTATACAGTGGATGGTAACACAGAGTGAGTAACAGCTAGTTTATAAATGGATATGTGGCTGATAATGGTAGTCTAGGGATGTAAATGCCAATTGACAGAATGCTAGAGAATAATCTAGGAACTGAATAGCACAGTAAACCCAGAGGTGGATGAGAACTGTGATTGATGGTACAGATGCAAGAGTGTCCTCTGTGATCTAGAGCAAATGTACATCACTATTGCAGGGTGGTGGGAATGTGGAGACCGAAGCATGGAAAAAATACAGATAGAGTGACCTATGGACTGTGGTTAGTGGTAATAATACAATAGTCTTGCGTCTATGCAACAGATGTACTGTGTTGATAATGAGGAAGTATGGAAAATGTGAGCCAAATATGCACTATGGACATGGTAACAATCAGATGATATTATCTTATCTGTAGCAAATGTTTGACCACAGTGTGGTGTGTTGATGGAGGGGTGTTGTTCAGGAATTCTGCACATGTGTGTGATTGTTTTATAAGTTCACAACTTCTGTCATAAAAAATATATTTAAAAAATAATAATAGGGTGGGTTGCGGGAAAAGCACACCAAATGTAAAATAAGGATTATGATTGGTAGGAAGATTTTACAATGTTCTTTCATAATTTGTAACAAACTTCTCATGCAAGGTGTTGGTGGAGAGGTGATGTATGGGACCCCTGTATGATGTTATGCATGTTTGCTTTGTAAGTTCACAACTTTTACTACACACTTAATTGTTTATGTATGTTCATACATAAAAGATTTAACGATAATAATAATAGGGTTGGTTGGGGGAAAAATGCTTTGGTTAGTAGTAATATTTTGACAATGCTCTTTATTCATTATTTAAAAAGGTTTAACAACAATGCAAGTTATTGGTTGTAGGGTAAGTTATGAGAGTCCTGTATGATGTTATATATGTTTGTTTTGTAAGTTCACAACTATTATTATACACTTATTGTTTATGTATGTGTATGTATGAGTGATATACCCTCAAGAAGTTAATTTAAATAAAATTTTAAAAAATAGGAGATTGTCATATGCCCCGCTTCCCCCTCCCCACTCCTCCCACATCAATGACCTCTTTCTTCATTGTGGCACATTCATTGCATTTGATGAATACATTTTGGAGCCCTGCTACACAGCATGGATTATAGTTTACATTGTAGTTTACAGTCTCTCCCAGTCCATTCAATGGGTTATGGCAGGATATATAATGTCCTGCATCTAAACTTTTTTTTCAGGAGGCACCAGTAACCAAACTCAGGACCTTCCATGTGGATGGGAGGTACCCAATTGCTTGAGCCACATCAGGTCCCTGCTTGCTGTCTCTTATTGTGTTTCCTATTGTGTCTCCTTGTTGTGTCATCTGGTTGCATCACTTTGTTGCGTCAGCTTGCTGTCTTGCTCATCTTCTTTAGGAGGCATTGTGAACTGAACCCAGGGCTTCCCATGGGGTAGGCGGGTGCCAAACTGCTTGAGCCCCATCCACTTCCCTGTCTTTTAAATGTTCCTTGGAAGTGATACCCATCATTTCAGCACAACTGGCTTTATGGCCTTTCCTAAGTGCAAGGGGGCGATGTGTGCCAAAATTTAGGAAAGCACATAAATTTTGGTGAGCACAAATGCCTCTGCTACAGTACACATCATGGGGCATACGGGCTCTTGCTCTGTTTCAGTTCAGCAGCTGAAGCTCTCATTTGTAAACCCCATGCTTGAGCCCTGCCTTGACTCCCTGCTTTGTATCCTGTGCAGGTTGAAGGCGCTACCTTGCTCCTTCCAGACTTAGGTATTGGATGGCAGCGGGGAGATGGGCTTCCCGACCACCTGACTGCCAGCGCTGCGGTCCAGAGCCCTTCCCCCACCGTGCCCACACACTAGCATTGGGAACAATTCCAAAAAAGGGGTGACTAGTGAAGCAGCTAAAACCCTTTGAGTGGTGGTGGGAGGAAGAGTTGAAGGAGAAAACCCTACAGATGACGAGGTCCCCTTTCCCACAATTCCTAATGAGAATTGGTCAAATCTCCGCCTGGCTCACATGCTCCTCTGGGATAGCATGAGAAGGGGCTTTGGAGGCTGTTTCTAGCCACGTGGCCCTGGATTTGTGCTTCTCAGGTGCTCCCTGGGCTTCCATTTTGAAAACCTATCTCAGTAGTAGCGGTCACCAAAAAGGAGGGGAAGCAGTGATTCGGCGGGGGACTACGGCAGCTGATGGCTTTGTCTCCAGCTCCTGACTGGGGTACAGCCAGCGCCCACGGCTTCAGGGACCTCTCGGCTCCCACACTGTGATCCCCCTTCCACCTGTGTCGGAAGGGATCGGGCAAATGAGAGCCCGCCGAGGCGTTCGCCTGCCTGTTGCTCCTTCCTTCAAAAACACCAAACAACAAAATTTGCAATAAGCTGGCCTTGCGCAGTGGAATGTTCTTTGCAGCTTAACAAGACGTAAACAGTAGTCTTAGTGGATGGAGAGAAGATGGGCGGTAGGGCCTTGGGCTCCTGCGAGCTTCGCCGCCCGGTGTCGGCTCTGAGAACAGGGCACTAGAATTCTCTCTGAGTGATAAAAGGGGGGTGGATGCGGCTGGCTGCCCCCGTTGGCTGAGTATTCAGTTCAGACAGAGCAGAAGTGAAGCAGGTGCCCGCTGGCCTCTCGCCTCTGCTTCTTTTCTCAGCCGTTTATAGTCTAGAGGCTGGTGAGAGCCAGGCCAAGGTTTGGCAGGATCCAAGGGAGATAAATCACTTGTAAACCAGCACGGGCCTGCACGGCTGTGCTAGGAAAGAAAAAACTGGAAGCTTGGATTGGGGTGCGCCGATGTCTTTTAAACTGGTCAGGAGTGCTTTCATTTTAACCCCACCAAAGTCGAAGTGCAACCCAGGCATCCCATATCCTGCACCGTCTGCGGTAAAGGCTCTGCTGGGCACTTGGCGGAAGAGCCGAATGGTGCCCAGCAGGCAAGGCGGGCATCAGTTGGCTGCGCTGCTGGACCCAGCGAGGGGGTGAGCGGCCCCTTGCCCCAGGGCTCCTGCCAGCTTCTGCTCCCCTATGCAGCCCTCTATTGCAAAGGGCTTTATTTTTCATTTTAAAGTAGCATCAGGGCCTTGAGGTTACACCTGATGGGAAAGAGAGGTGAGAAATCCAGCTGTTTCTCCCTCCCTCCTCTCCTGCACATCATTTTCAAGTGCCGGGGTTACCCCTCTGCCGCTCTCTCCAGCCTGGCTTTTCCTGACCGCTGATTGCCATTGTCTTAGTTTAAGGCTCCACCCTCTTCCACTCCGGGTATTTTGACAGCCCCCTAACTGGTCTTGCCACTTTAGTCCTACCTGACTCATTTCTTGTTTTTTTTTTTAAGATTTTATTATATTATATTATTTATTTCTCTCCCCTTCCCGCTATTGTCTGCTCTCTGTGTCCATTCACTGTGTGCTCTTCTGTATCCACTTGGATTCTTGTCAGTGGCACCGGGAAACTGTGTCTCTTTTTGTTGTGTCATCTTGCTGCATCAGCTCTCCGTGTGCCTGGCACCACTCCGGGGCAGGTGGCACTTTCTTTCGCACAGGGCGGCTCTTCTTACGGGGTGCACTCCTTGCACATGGGGCTCCCCTATGCGGGGACACGCCTGCGTGGCACGGCACTCCTTGCGCACATCAGCACTGTGCGTGGGCCTGCTCACCACACGGGTCAGGAGGCCCTGGGTGTGAACCCTGGACCTCCCATGTGGTAGGCGGACGCTCTATCAGGTGAGCCAAATCGCTTCCCTGACTCATTTTGTGTGATCTTTTCTGCATTTTTCAGTGGCTTCTAATCACTGTGGAATAAACGCCAAGACCCCTGCCAGCCCCCATGGATGCTGATTTCCCCTTTGCTTCGGCAAAGAGGACCCACTTGTGGTTAGCAGACCTCGTTAGGCCCATGCGTGCCTCTCTGTGGTCCCGTCTGTCTCCAGCAGGAATGCCATTCTCTCATGTCTTCATCCTGCAGCCTCTCAGTGGTCTTTCAGGATTCAGCCCAGGTAGCATCATACGGGGGAAGCTTCCTGGACCCCTCAGCTGGGTTACTTCCTGTAGCATCTGTTACAATGAATTGTAATTTTTATCTGGCTCTAGATGAATCTCCTTGTAGACTCTGGCCCTCTTGAAGGCAGGGACTTTATCTTGTTGAACTCTGTCTCTATCGTGTCTGGGTCTACTTTTGGACCCTCTATTCCATTCCATTGTCGGTATGTTTCTATTTCTACCAGCACCACACTGTCTTGATAACTGTTGCTATATAACAAGTGTTGAAATCAGGCAATGAAAGACCCACCACTTAGTTCTTTTTCAAAGTCAATGTGGCTATTTATATCCTTTACATTAACCCTACAAATTTAGAATCAGCCTGTCAATTTCTACAACAAAATCTCCTTGGGATTTTGTTTAATCCGTGAATCAGTTTTGGGAGGACTGCCTCATAACCATATTGTCTCTTCTGACCCAGGAACGTGGTCTATCTCTCTACTTATTTAGGTTGTTTTTCATTTAGCACAACCATGTACTGCAGTTTAGAGGTCTTGCACATCTTTTGTCTCTTAAAAAAAACCCTGACATGCCAAACTTCAAACGTACTAAAGAAATAAATTGGGAGAATGTTCTTTGCTTTTTAGTTGGTTTCAACAAAATGCTCCTTAAACAGTGCTCCCCAGCCCCCAGATATTGTGTTTGCAAGACTCCATTGCAGAGTAGGTACTCAAAAATACTGCTAAGTGGGTGTCTGCTTTGATTTAGAGAATTTGCGTTCATAAGCAACTTTCTCAAACCCAAGACTCTGCAGCAAGTAAAGGGTATCTGCCTGCAGTTTGCCTTATTCCTAAATGAATTTTTAAAGAGTTTACTAAGAAACAAGGAAAGGAAAACAGTACACAACCCAGACATGGATGTGGGCGTGCTGCGGGGTGAGACGCGCCTAAATGGGTTGTTATCCAGGGGTTTGTTTGCGCTTGCGCTCTTTGAATCTCGCGTCTGCATCAGACAGAGTCAGCATCTGCAGGAGCCAGGAGGACTGGGCTCTGCTGGGCCGATGAGTGCCTGCCAGCCTGATGGTTCTAGAAACGACTCTTCCTCTTCTACACAGAGTCAGACTGCGTCTGTGTGGGATGAGGGTCAGCTCCACTGTTGGATGTAATTATGGGCAACTAGAGAAAGCAGAAGATCTTGAGGCCAGACCGAAAATGCAGGAGTGGAAGCCTCCTTCTCAGGGCTTGGCCAGTATCACCAGGACGGGGGATGTTCTCAGTCCTGCATCTGCTGAGAACCAAACATTCCTGAAGCTTATTCCAGTTATGCCCGACCCCTTTCCAGCTCTGAAGCCTGTAAAGGCTCCCTCTTACCTCCCGAGGAGTCCACAGTTCTTTTTCTGGCCTTTAAGTTCCTCTATAACCAGCCTCCAAATGCCTAGCAGGCCTTCCGCCTCTACATCCTGCATCTGATAGCCCATCCACTGCGTTTGTCTCAACCTCTAGCCAAATCGGAGTGTGTGCAGTTCCCAACAAATGGCAGAATTTTTCATTTTCAAATGGCAGTATGACTCTCCTATTCCACATATTTTATTTGCTTTCTGGGAGATTTTTTCTTCCCATCTTTCTACTGAAACTTCCATTTCTACTATCCATCCCATCCATCCAGCCCAGGCGGCCAGAGTAATGACCCTCAATTATGGCTCTGCTCATAAAGACCTCCAGTGCCCTTCCAAGGCTGAAAGATGCTGGAACCCTTTAGCTTGGCACCAACGCCTGCCAAGATCTACTCTCCCATGCGCTAACCTACCTTATTTCCTGTGCCTCCTGCTCTGAGAGCTGACCCCGGGGGATGACCCCTCAGACCTTCTCTTGTCTGGCTGTTGCTCTTGCCTGGGTGTCATATTTTGTTGCTAGTAGTGTGTGTGGGTATGTGGATAGTACTACTGCTGTCAACTCCCTGTGGCCGGCGCCTGTTTTGTTCAGCCCACAGCCTCCTCCGAACCTAGCACCACTCGTCATCACAGGAGATCCCAGAGGCAAAAATGCAAATTCATGCTCAACAAATCCCTGCAAGCACGATATTAAGCTATAGCCGGATTTCCATGATTTGTGAGCTGTAACAGAGGATGGCACATGGCTGCCTTGGGCTTGTGGTCATAACCACAAGAAGGTCAGACTTCTTCAGGGGTTAACATCAAGACTAGCGTCTGTCCAGCCAGCGGAGTGCGGTCACCCCTCGGGCTGAAGTGTGGTTTGCTGGCCTGGCGGGGGAGCAGCCGCGGCAGGCCAAGCCGCTGCCCCCATAATAGGGTGGCCGGTCGGACTCACCGCCACCCCTGAAGGGAGCTCGGCATGAGCGCAGAGTGCCCTCGGGTCTCCCCTTCTCGGCAGCCATGCTTCCGCGGCCACCCCTCCTCCCGGGTGGCGCCACATGATGCCTGTGGGGCGGCACCCTTCTTCTTCTTTCTCCCTGCGCAGGCGTAGGGCGGAAAATTCCAGTCTGCCCTTTTCCCCTCCCCCAACAGCAGCAACAGCCAGGCGTGGGCGGGAAACTCCAGTCTGCCCTTCACCCCAGCAACAGCAGCCACCAATCCCTAAACCCTGCCCCTTCCCCCAGCAACAGCGACAGCCAATCCCTAACCACCACCCCTCCCCCATCCAGTACCGCCCACTGACCTTTCGCTGGCAACCAATCAGAACAGGGCGTGGCTTCGACCAATCAGCCTTCCCCAGCCCCTATAAAACTGTTGCCTCTCCCTCAATAAAGTGGACTTGCGTATTTACCTTGTCTCCGCGGTAGTTCTTCTGCCGTGCGCCCTCCAGTCCTGAGAGCCCCCGACAAGGGCCTGGCCTCCCTTGTCCCCAGTTCATCGCCTGCTTCTCCGGGTGACCCCTTCGTCGCCGGCTTTGCCGGGCGACCCCGTCAGCCAAACCGCGCAACCCCTGTGAGACCGACCCCTCGTCTGCTGCTGGACCGACCCCTTGTCCCAAGTGGGACCGACCCCTCGTCCCAAGCGGGACCGACCCCTCATCCGCAGCCAGACCCCACCTCTACCGACCGAGCAAGCCGCCGCAGCGGAGGAAGGAGCACGGCGGTCAGGAGCAGGCCGAGGGCAGAGTAGCACTAGCGGCACCCTGGAGCCACTTTCACGGCTGGGGCAGTCCTGAGACTGGCTGTGCCGAGCACGTTCTCTGTGCTGGCTCCACGCAGAGCCACGGGCACCCAGCGCAGGAAGCCATGAAGGGCTAGGTGACACATGCTTAGCCATTTCGAAGGGGTGCTCACGTTTATATCCAAGTTTCCAGGTTTCCTTTAACCAAGTTTGCTTTTTCATTATACAATTTTATTATAGAAATGATGGAAATATTATAGTAAAAGAATAAAAGAATAGTAACTCCTGTATTCCTACCCACATAGATAATTGTTAAAATTGTGCTAAAGTTGTCCTCCTTTTCTCTGTGTCCATGTACATTTCATTAGCTGAGAACATACTGTCATGTTATAAAAATGGAATCCTGCAGTATATAGGCTTTTGGGTTGGGTATATTCTACTCATCATGATGCATTTGGGAGTCATATATGTTGTGTGCAAAGTAGTTTGTGCCTTTTTACTGCCGAGTAGTATTCCATTGTGGGGATGTATCATGCTTTATCAATTCCCTAGTTGAGATACATTTAGGTTGTTTCCGAAATTTGGTGATTGTGGCAAAAAGCGTCTATAAATACTCGCATACAGGTATTTGTATGAACATAGGTTTTCACTTCCCTAGGTAACTGGCTCGGGTGTTGGGGCTGCTGTGAGGTATGTAAAAGTTTACTAACTTTATTAAAAACAAAACACAACAAAGAACACCTGCATCCTAGGGCCTGGATCTTGGTTTCTAAATACCGTTTTCCAGGAAAAGGAACTAGGGCTCCTTTAACAAATGACTGATTCTAGGACTGGGGCAAGAAATATGTGAGGTGAGCTGGGCACCTTGTATATAGCACCCAAAACAAAACTGCCACATCGGTGGGGGTACGACAAAGGCACATGGGCACCAGCCAGGAGCGTTCCCCACGGTCAGTGCTGGAACAACTTGAGCAGCAAAATAAAGTAGTATTGGATTACAATTCAAAGCATAAAATAAATATCCATGTGTCAACACTGATATTAATAAATGAATGGATTAATAAAGGGGGGAGAAGAGACAAATCTCCTTTGTGGAAAAATTCCAGATAAGTTATCGAAATGCTGCACCGTAAGGAGGAAGAGCATAACTTCCCGTTCCTGAGGTGTAGGCTGCACACTGCGATTTCCTCGCCTTTGTACAGTAAGGAAAGAAAGGAGGGTGGAAAGAGTAACTTTAAAGTGGAGAAGTGTGACAACACAACTTTAGCCAGGTGACCAATGTTGACAACAGTAAAAAATCATAGGGATAGGGGACCACATGTGGCTCAAGCTGTTGAACGCCTGCTTTCCACATGGGAGGTTCCCGGTGCCTCCTAGAAAAAACAAAAACAAACAACAAATAAATGGAAAACCAACTCAGGGGAGCCAATGTGGCTCAATGGTTGAGCACCAGCCTCTCACATATGAGGTCCCAGGTTCAATCCCTGGCCCCGGTACCTCAAAAAAAAAAAAAAAATTATAGGGATAGTCTGTGCCCGTGATATGATGAAATGAAAAGGGCATTTTACCTCTGTGATTTTCCTTTCCCAAACCCATAACTCCAATCTAATTATGAGAGAAGCGTCAAACAAATTCTAGTAGAGGGGCAATCTAAATACCCAACCAGTTCTCCTCAGAACCACCCAGAGTATCAAAAAAAAGCGAAGTCCACGAAACTGTCACACCAAGGGGAGTGCACGGAGCTGAGACGGCTAGATGTAATGTGGTCCCAGAACAGAAAAAGGACATTAGGTTAAAACTAAGGAATCTGAATGAACTATGGGCTTCAGTTAGTAATAATGTATCAATATTAGTTCAATAAGTCTAACAAATGTACCATACTAACATAAGAGGTTAGTAGTAGGGGAAACTGTACTGGCTCATTTATGGGAACTCTCTGTTTATCTGCTCAACTTCTCTGTAGCTCTAAACCTGTTCTAAAAGATATAATTTACTAATAAAAATAAAACCTGCCAAACTGCTGTTCAAAATGAGTCAATCATTTTGCATCACTGTTGATGTTTGGAGTTTTCAGTTCTATGTCGGTTTATTTTATTGTAGTTGTCAATAAGTTTAGTGTATCTTCTCTGGTAAAAAGTCTGTTCCAATCTTTTGGCCCTTTTTAAAAATTGGTTTAATTATTTTCTTATTTTTTTTCCTCACAGTTTGTGGCTCATCTTATCATTCTCTTCATAGTGTCTTTTGAAGGTTATGGATTCTTAATTTTTGTGAAATCTAATTTATCAGTTTTTTCTTCCATGGATTGTGATTTTGGTTATGTATCTAAGAACTCATTACCTAAGGATTTTCTCTTAGAAGTTTTATAAATTTAGGCTTATGATCCATTTTGAGTTAATTTTTATATAGGTTGTGAGGTAAAAGAGAAGTTCATTTTCCTTTTATATAGGGATTTCCATCCAATTATCCCAGTGGTATTTGGTAAAAGACAAATCTTTCTCTATTGAAAAGCCTCTACATTTTTGTCAAAATCAATCATTCATATATGTTTGTGTCTACTGCTAGACTCTCTATTCTGTTCAATTTATCCTTATGTTCATTTAAATGCCAATACCTCACTGTGGTGATTACTATGGATTTATTGTAAGTATGAAAATCAGGTATTATGAGAACTCCAACTTAGTTATTTTAAAAATTTCTTTTGAATATTTTGGTTTCCTTGCCTTTCTGTATAAATTTTAGAATCAGCATGGTGATTCTGATTAGAATTACATTGAATCTATAGATCTCTTTTGGGGAGATTGACACCTTAACAATATTGAGTCTTCTAAATCTTGAGTATAGTATATCTCTCCATTTAATTAGGTCTTCTTGACTTCTTTCACAAGTGTTTTCTAGTTTCCAGTATCAGATCTTTCACATATTCTGTTAGATTTATACCTAAATATTCTATGCTTTTGGTGCTATTGCAAATGGTACTTTTAAAAATTCAATTTCTAATTGATCATTTGTAAAATTACAACTGATTTTTGTATATTTTTACTGCATATCCTGTGAACTTGCTAGTTCTGGTAGCTTCTTTGTGGAATTTTCTTTGGATTTTCTCTGTAGATAATAAAGTTGGCTGTGATTAGAAATGGTTTTATTTCTTCATTTCCAAACTATTTTTCTTTTCTTGCCTTATCGCACTGACTACAACCTTGAGTGGGATGATGAATAGCATTGGTAAAAGCACGTATTCCTTGTCTTGTTTCCAATCTTAGTGAGAAAGCACTCAGTTTTTCAATATTGAATGTAATGTAAGCTTTTGGGGTGTGTATGTGTTTGTGTGTGTGTGTGAATGCCCTTTATCAAATTGAGGAGGTTTCCTTCTAGGTTCCCGAGAATTTTTTTTATCATGAATTGATGTTGAATTTAGTCAATGGCTTTTCCTGTATCTTTTGAGATAATCATATGCTTTTTTCCTCCTTTAGACTATTCCTATGGGGAATTACTCTGATAGATTTGGAAAGTTGAACCAGTCTTAATGCCTGATACAAACCCTGCTTGTTCACGATATACTATCCTTATAAAATATTGTTGGGTTTCATTTGCTAGAATTTTGTTGTGGATCCTTTTGTTTATGCTCATTAGGGATATTTGTCTGTGGTCTTATTTTCTTGTAATCTCTTTGTCTGGTATCCATATTAAAGTCATACTTACTTCATAAAATGAGTTTGGAAGCATTGCCTCCTCTCGTAATTCTAGAAGAGTTTGTGTAGAACTGACAATATTTCTTCCTTAAAATTTGGTAGAATTCACAAGTGAAGCCCCTTGGATTAGGTTTTTTTTTCTTTTCCCCAATAAAGACTTCAGCTTCTTTATTAGATATAGTCTAATTAGGTTATTATTTTTTGAATGACCTTTGGCAGTTTTCACCTTTCAAGGAATTTGTCCCTATCATCAGAATTGCTGAGATGGTGGGCATAGAGCCGTTTGTAGTATTCTCTAATTATATTTTGCTTATAAAATTTGTAATGGTATTTTCTCTTTCATTTCTAAAATTTAAAATTTTTGCCTTTTCTGTTTTTCTCTTGATCAGTCTGGCTAGAGGTTCATCAGTTTTATTGGTTTCGTCAAACCACCAGCTCTTGGTTTTATGGGTTTTGTCTACTGCTTATCTCTTCTTTATCTTCGTCTGCTCTAATCTTTATTGTTTCCTTCTGTAGCAGTTTGATATGGTTATGAATTCCAAAAACAGATATTGGATTAGGTTTGTGATCGAGTCTGTGCCTGGGTGTGATTAAGTGATGATTCGGTCTTTGATTGGGCCACGTCATTAAGCCATTGGGCCCCGCCCCTTGGTGGGTGGGACTCACAGATAGAAGGCGTGGCAAAGGGCAGAGTTCGGGGTTTTTTTTTTTTTTTGGCTTTTTTATTTTATTTTATTTTTTTAAATATTTATTTATTATTATTATTTTTAATTACAATAAAAAAATATATGAGGTCCCATTCAACCCCACCGCCCCTGCCCCCCATTCCCCCCACAGCAACACTCTCTCCCATCATCGTGATACATCCATTGCACCTGGTAAGTTCATCTCTGAGCATCACTGCACCCCATAGTCAATGGTCCACATCATAGCCCAGACTCTCTCACGTTCCATCCAGTGGGCCCTGGGGGGATCTACAGTGTCCCGTAATTGTCCGTGGAGTTCGGGGTTTTGATGTTGGAGTTAGATGCTGAAGCCTTAAGCTGGAGCCCTGGGAAGTCAGCTCCCAGAGGAAACTGAAACAAGCCCCAGGAAGAGAGGAACCCTGAGCCCAGGAAGAAGCAAGCCCTGGGAAAAGAGGAACCCTGAATCTAGAGAGAAGTAAGACCCTGGAAGGGAGGAACCCAGGAAGCCTGAACCCTCGCAGACATTGGCAGCCGTCTTGCTCCAACTTGTGCAAATAGGCTTTGGTGGGGGAAGTAACTTATTCTTATGGCCTGGGATCTGTAAGCTCTTACCCCAAATAAATACCCTTTATGAAAACCAACCAATTTCTGGTATTTTGTGTCAGCACCCTTTTGGCTGACTCATACAGCTTCATCTGGTTGCTTTGGGTTCCTTCTGCTCTCTCTTTTCTAGTTTCTTGAGGTAAAATCTTAAGTCACTGATTTGAGACCATTTTCCTCTTCTAATACAAGCCTTTAATGCCATAAATTTCCCTCAAATCATGGCTCAAGTGTTTCCCACTAATTTTGATACATAGAGTCTCCATTTTTAACTTCAAACTCTTCATCCGGTGTCTAGTTGAGCATTCAGATCACCTGTGCTGCTTTCAAGATGCCAACATCCTGACCCCACCCCAAGACCACCTAAGTCAGAAAACCTAGGGTGGGCCCTGGGCAGGCTGTGTTTCAAAGGCTGTCCCGGTGATTCTAATACTCGCCAAGTGGGCAGACTCCTGCTCTAACCTTATTGGAAGTGTTTCCCGACTTGGTGGACAAACATTGCTCTCGATGCTTGTTGGAAAATGCATGTTCTTGTAGCCCCCTCTAGAGATTCTGATTTAGGAGTATACGGTGAGTCTGTGGAAACTGAGTTTTTCAAAACTGATCCATGTGATTCTGATTCACGTGGGCCTCAGACCGGACTGCATTTGGAGAAAATTTGCATTAAAATACCCATACTCTAGGAAACGAGCCCCTGCCATGGTAGCAGCTGCACGCACTTTAAGAGGCAAAACCTCGCCTGACTCCCGTTGGCACCTTGGAGAAAGGCCACTCGCCCCCTCTGCTGGGCGGCACAGGGCAGGGGCGCTGGAGCAAGGAGGCTCCTTCCTGGGCACCCCGGATGACCTAGGGAGCGCAGATGCTCTCAAGGCCAGGTAGACGCTGCCGCAGATTGCAGGCTTTTGCTCGCTGCTCATTCTGTGCCTGCCTCTCCTGCTTCACCCAGGTAAGTCCTGCTCGCCCCTGCCCTTCATCAGAACCTTCTGTGACCTGCATGCAGGTCACCTTCCAGTCTCGATTCGATGCCTCCTCAGTGACCTCACAGCTGGGCTTACCAAGACAGTTCATCACCTGACACTTGTGGGAAAGAGTCGGGTTTAATTTTCACACGGGGGAAGCCAGAGCCGGCTCTGCCATTCGAAGACGGAGGGAAAGGGGTTCTGGCGGCTTTGGTGCACCAGGAATTGGAAAAGTGGTGCCAAAATGAGGGGGGGCCCGATGGTGCGTGCTGGGGGCGGGGCCAAAGCGAGAAGGGCCAATGGTGAGAAGTGAGGGTGGGGCCAGAGCGAGAAGGGCCAATGGTGCATGCTGAGGGTGGGGCCAAAGCGAGAAGGGCCAATGGTGAGAAGTGAGGGTGGGGCCAGAGCGAGAAGGGCCAATGGTGCATGCTGGGGGTGGGGCCAGAGCGAGAAGGGCCAATGGTGCATGCTGGGGGTGGGGCCAGAGCGAGAAGGGCCAATGGTGCATGCTGGGGGTGGGGCCAGAGCGAGAAGGGCCAATGGTGAGTGCTGGGGGCGGGGCCAATAGTGAAAGCGGCGCCAAATTTGAACAGCCGCCAGGGGTGAAAGATAAGCGGAGCCTGCCCAGGCCCCGGAGCAGAGAGTGCGGGAGGCGGGAGTCAGAGCAGGAACTGCCGGACTTAGACAGTGGGATAGGCTGGAACCCCTGAAGTACCCAATCCGTGAGGCGCAGGGGAGGGGCCTGCCTGCTAGGTTTAGGGTATGAACGTCAGCGTTTCTTGGGTTTGGTGCGCCGGCCATGTTATCCAGGTATAGCGCCCTTCCTGCAAGATCGTTAATAACATTCCTTTCTCCTCCACCATCGGGTGAGTTTTTGTTTTCTTACAGGTGCGGCTTTCTTTCTGACACACTCATCTACACCCTCCACTAAACCCCTTGAGGGACAACTCAAGTCTTCTCCCTCTTCAGGGCGTGGCCCATAATTGATCTTCGGAAAAGGTGTGTTGAGGGGAGCAGCTGTGGCTCAAGCACCTGAGCGCCTGCTTCCCACATGGGAGGTCCTGGGTTTGGTTCCTGGTGCCTCCTAAAAGCAAAAACAAAGAAACAACCACCAAACCAAGCAAAACAACAACTCAGGGATGCGGATGGGGATCAGGGGTTGAGGGCTGGCTTCCCACATATGAGGTCCCAGGTTCAATCCCCCGCCCTGGTACCTCAAAAAAAAAGAAGTGTGTTCACCTGAGCTAAGTGGAGGGCTCTTTAAATGGAGGCCGTCCCACCACTCTGTCTTTCTCTTGGCTTCAGTTCCGTGGGTTAGGGTGGAGATTTTTCACATGTTCCATGTCGACTATCCTGACCATCTGGAATCTAATCAGAGTAAGGGGTCGAGGGATGGAGGGGGAACGGCAGCTCTCCCAGACTCTAGCACAGGGTCTGGCAAATAGTAAATGCTCATAAAGATTTTTTTTTTTTTGGTTGAAAGAAAGAAGCAAGGAAACAAGGTAAAAGACAAAGAATATTCAGAATTAGGATGCAGAGTCTCCACAAGGTTCTACATTGTCAAAGAAAAACTCACTTATTGTTTATTAGATTCTAATTGCACTGAAATACCCAGACTCATGTTCAGAATATCAAAGAAAAATTCACTTAATGTTTATTAGATCCTAATTGCACTGAAATATCCAGACCATGTCCAGAAGAGACTTATAAACAGAGAAGGGCTGGCTTTCATCTTCTCAGAAAATACAAGTGAGAATATTTTTCTGAACATTCCAGTTAATGGGTTCATGTAATGAGTGCTCATAGGTCAAATAATGTAGTTGTGCAAACAAGTGTTGGAACTGCTGCCAACAAAGACATCTGATCTTTCCGGAAGAAACTTAGTCTCTGGGCCCTTTCGAAACATCCATTTACAAGTAATCAAATTCATAAGCTCAGTGTTTCTCCATGTACATCCCAGGGCACTTGTATATCACGGCATGTTCTATTTTGCCATAGGAACTGTAAATAATAAAATTGCTTCCCTTTAAAAAGAAATCCTTGCAGTTATTCAAACGAGAGCTATTTTTCAAATGGAAAGAAGTGCTTGGATTATTTTTTAATTTAAAAAGAAAATGGCAGCAGTTAAAAAGCAGCTGGTGTGGTTGTCGCTGTTACTGGCTGCAAGGAGGGGCCCGCTGGGGTTTGAAGGCTGGGGAAAGAGGAGGAGTTGAGGCTGGATGGAAGAACTGGCTGGAGAACGCTGTGTGCAGAGCATTGCTTACGGCTTCATTCATTCAATCAGAAAATATTCGCTAGTACCTACTACGTGCCAGTCACTGTTCTAGGTGCTAAATGCGCAGAAAGGGTTGTAGGGCGGTAGAAAGATCACAGAACAAGGGCAACTGGCTTTTGTTCTGTGAATGCCTTGGGTAAGGTCTTGCCCTCTGGTTTCCATGCACGCAAAATGTAGGGGGATGGGATGGGACCACACGATTGCCAGCGTCCCATCCATCTCCGTCACTGCGGTGCCACAGTCAGGGCACGGGCTCTCTGAAGTCTGCGGTGCTCTGGCGGGGGCTCACCATCTGTAAGTCACTCTGTCTCCACCACATGGCGTCTGTCCTTCTGGTCTCCTCCTCTTTCATCCTCCTGTGTCCAGGTTTTTCTCTGCTCAGAAGGGCTCCAGTCACATTGATTAAAGCCCACCTTGATTCGGTTCGGCCTCACCTTTATTAATAACATCGTCAAAGAGCCTGTTGGCAAATGAGTTCACGACCACACAACCAGGGTTGAGGCCCTGAGTCGTGGGAGGGACAAGATTCGATTCGTAACAATCCCCAGATTGGAAACCATCCAAGGGGTCCACTGACTGGAAGCCATCCAAGGGGTCCATTGACCGGAGGAGGAAAACAGAAAGGTGGTTTATTGTTAAGGGGAAACCCTACACTGCAATAACACCGAATAAATGGCAGCTGGGTGGCACCCCACGGGAGCACACAAACATCACGTCCAACAAGGAAGCCAAGTACAGAATAAAGCAGTCTGTTTGTGTCCACTGATAGAAACTTCAAAAATAGGTGAAACAAACCCATGCAGTGAGAAGTCGGGGAGAGAATGCCCTTGGGGGACAGTGATGGGAAGAAGCTTGGCTTAGAGTGCCATCCACATCCTTTTCCTTGCCCTGCATTGGGTGTTCATTCTTTGGGCACTACACTTGAGATGTGTACTTTTATGAATATATGTTATAATTCAATAAAAGTTACGAAAGGAAGGAAGGAGGGAGGGAGGGAGGAAGGAGGGAGAGAGGGAAGGTGAAAGGCAGGCAGGCAGGCCGGCCCCGGGTGCACTGCTCTCGGCCTCCCTTCAGCCTCTGGGCATGCAGCCTCAGTTCTGTTTTCCCTCATTCCCTTATTCTGGGACCACGTAGCCAATAATGAGCAGCTTCACAGACAACATAGTATCAGGACAGACCACGTGCAGGATCTGGCAAAGCCAGGTTTCTAGGAGTTCATTTGGCTGCCCTGGCCTTGTAGCTGCCCCGTCCCTGTCCCCATGGCAGGCATCCACAAGCAGTGGCACTGCCAGTCCAGAACACAGCCTGAGATGACGCGGGCACTGCAGCTGCGTGCCCAGGTCTTGGGTGGACCTGAGTTCTCCAACCAAAGAACTGCAGGGGTGCCTGGTGCAAATCCATTTTATCATTTCTAGGGAAAATGGGATTTTAAAAGCTGGTTTTTGGCCAGAAACCTAGATTTTGTCACAAGTGGGACAGAGACTCCTTTGGCAGTGGAGAGGCAGTATTGGTGTTTTAGCTGAAAGAGAAACCTTGGACTCTCAGTGGCTCAGCAGATGAAACCTAGGCTCTCAGTGGTTCACCCCAACACCAGTTCATTGCTAGCTCAGCTTAGGGGACGTCTAGCAGTGGCGGTGGCAGGGAGGTGTGGGTGGGGTGGGAAGACTCTGCTCCATGTGCAGTCATTCAGGCCGAGGGAGGTTCTGGTGACCTTGTCAGGTGGCTCTAAGGACACCACTGACATCGAGCTAGAAGGTGGGGAGGAAGAGTGGGGGATTAAGCAGTTAAGTTTCTAAGGGCCAGGACTGGATGGAATACGTCACTTTTGCCCACTTTTCACTTGCCATACCTAACTACCAGGGAGGCTGGGAAGTGTGGTCTAGCTGTGAGCAAAGGAAAACAAGCCTGATGAGTAGCTAGCTGGTCTTTCCCACACTTGGATTTAGTACAGCAGGGAAAGATTAAAAAGAGGAGAAAGGGGAGTGGAAAAGCAAACCTGCTATTGGCTGGGATGGGCCACAGGGGAGGTACACGGAAGTAAGATTTGCTGTCCGCTAGGCTGAAGGGAGGGCTCCAAGATGAGACTGAATTCTTAGCTTACTCAGAGAGTTGATTTCCCTTTACTTTTTTTGCCACAGACTGAAACTGAGCAATGGGAGAAGGGGCGTACTTGTCTCTACCATGGTGAGTCAACAGAAGAGCAGGGCCAACTTTCCTTAGCCAACGCCCTTCCACCCCAACCTGCTGCTTCTCCTCTGTTCTCTACTATCCACACAGCCACCTAAGCCTGAAAAAGAAAAAGAAATCAGTTCTCCCGTATCTGCATTTATGCAAGAATTTACTAGAGTCCTGTCAAGTTCACGCCCTAAGTTTAATCCATTCCACTGCAGCATTCCTACTTTTACTGACACTGTCCCATTTCTGGGTCTCTTTAGTTCTCAGGCGGGTTATTGTAGTAGACGTCTACCCAATCTTCCCACTTACATTTAGATCTCCTTTGTCCTAGATCCGCACGATGTCAAAATCATCTTAAAGTGCCATTATTCAAACATTCCAGTGACTCCCTGTGGCCTATGTGAAATATAAACTCCTTAGTTCAAAGTAAACAGTATTTCTTGATCTAGTTTCCCAATGACCTTTTCACGTCTATCTCTTGACATTTAAAAACCCTGTCATCCCTGCATTCCAGACCATCTTGACTCCGTGCCAGCCTCTGTACGCTCTTGTCCATTTCCCGAGCCACCAAGAACGGCCTCTGGCTCGTGAGCTCCACTCAGTAATAATACTCAGGTCACACATCACTTCCGTGTGTCCTTCCAGGGCTCCCCCTGGCAGGGTTGACTCCAACAAGGCATCCCTGTTACTGCATCATCACATGGCCTTGCACTGTCACCTCCTCTCCAGACTGCCCTGAGGGCTGGGGAGTCAGCTGAGCCCAGGGATGAGCCCAGGGCACCTGCTCACCACCTGTAGCCCAAGGTGCCCAAGTCCTCTGACCTGCAGGAGCCTTGCCTGCAAAGTGGGGGTAGTGACATTTACCCCCCAGGGGTTAGGTGAGGATGAGAAATGTGTCCCACGTCTAATACAGGCCTGGCACCACATGCGTAAATTTCTTCCTCTTCTGCCTCTGCTGCTTTTTCGTCTTTAGTGTATTTTGTCTCTTATAAATTAGAGCATCATAAGCACCCTTTGCTGGGTGCTAAATGAACTAAAGAGATCAGCTGCCTGGGACTATTTATTAGGGGTGGACATCCTGCCTTGTTTGATCTTAGAGGAAAAGGGTTTACATTAAGGATTATAGGATTTAAGTACCTGGAGGATTTTGTAAATGTCACTTATTAAATTGAGGAAATTACCTTCTCTTCCTAGTTTTCTGAAAACTGTTTTAAATTTAATTTTTTATCAGGTTGTGCTGAATTTTGTTATTTTTTCTGTATTTATTGAAATGAGTGTATGTTTTCCTAATTTACTCTGTTAAAATGGTGAATAACATCGATTTTCTACTTTTAAACTATCCTTGCATTTCTGTAATAAAACTTGCTAGGCCATGATTTATAAACCTTTTATGTATTGTAGAAGACAGTTTTGATATATTTTGTAAAGAATTTTTGTGCTTATACTTATGAGGGGTATTCATCTTTAATTTTAGTTTTTGTAATATATTTAATTTTGTTATTAAAGTCATACTGGTTTTAAAAAACAAGTTTGGAAGTCTTTCTCTAATTCCTGAAAAATTTGTGTAGGGTTAATATTGTTTCCTAATTAGATATTTGATAGAATTTAGCAATGAAGCCATTCTTGGTGGAAAGGGTTTGAATAATAAATTCAATGTAGTTCACTTGTAATTGTATCCTTTTTTAAAATGTCATTGGATAAAAATGTGATCCAATGTATTTTTCCATTTCAGCTAAATTGTTGAATTTATTTGCATAGGAGTGTTCATAATCCCTTACTCCATTTTTTATTTTTTATTTTGAAATAAATTTATATTTATATAGGAATTGGAAAGATAGAACAGAGAGTTCCAGTGTAACCTTCACCTAGCTTCTACTAATGGAAACATCTCATATAACCATGGTACATTAATAAATGTTTAATAAAAATTTAAATAACCTTTAATAAAATAAGTTTTAATAAAAACTAAGAAAATAGCATTGCTATGGCACTATTAATTAAACTAGGGACTTATTCTAGATGTTCACCAGTTTCTATGCCGTCTTTTTCTGTTCCAGGACCCGGGGCATTTAGTCCTTTTGTCTTTTAGTCTCCACCAATCTGTGGCACTTTCCCACTCTTTCCTTCTTTTTATGACCTTGACCGTTTATGTGTGTGTGTTTGCTTGTGTTGACTGCTCATTGTTTTGCTCATTGTCTGTTTTTCCTTTAGGAGGGACTGGGAACTGAACCTGGGACCTCCCATGTGGGAGGTGGATGCTCAATTGCTTGAGTCACATCTGCTCCCTACCTCCACCATTTTGATATTATCTTTTAAAATATTTGCGCTACTGGGTTTTGGACTTGCTTGGGATTGTGACCCTGTTTTCCTTTCAGTTTCTCCCTTCTAGACTAAGAAGGTCTATCCAATGCCTGTCCCACCTTGTATTTCAGAAGCAGATAACTTGTTTTCTAGATTACACAGGTCCACAGATGGAGAGGAGTTTGCCCCAGAATAGACCATACCTGTAACTGATTTTGATGAGACTTTGGGCCTAGAGTTGTTACTAAAATGGCTGAAGGCTTTTGGGATATTGGAACGGAGTGAATGAACTTTGTATGTGGAAAGAACGTGCCTTTTTGGTGTCCAGAGGGCAGACTATCGTAGTTGAATTACGTGCCCCAATTTAGACATGTTCTTGTTCCTAATCTTAATCTGCATTTCTGTGGGTGGGAAACCCTTATAAATAGGAACTCTCAAAGATGTTGTTTTTAGTTAAGATGTGCCCGGCTGAAGCAAGGGCCCTTAATCTGGGTTCTTGGAGGCCTTATAAAGAGAAACCCACAGGGAGGAGCTAGAAGTGGGAACCGGAAGAGAAAGCAGAGGATGTTATCACGAGATGGGAAGCTGGAGATCCAAGCTGGGGGGCCCCCGGAAGGCTGCAGCCAGCCCTCGAAGCTGTAGGTTTTCAGGAGGAAGCAAGCTTTGCCAACAACGTAGTTTTGGACTTCTGTCACCTCAAAATTGTGAGCCAATAAATTCTCACTCTTTGTCAATCCATGGTGTGGTATTTGTCACAGGAGCCTGACAGACTGAGACATAGAGTAACTCTGTGTTTAAACTTTCTTGAGAATGGACAAACTGTTTTCCAAACCAGTGACACCATTTTATATTCCCACCAGCAATGTATTGGGGTTTCAGTTTCACATACCTTTGCCAACACTTATTTTCTGTTACTCATTCATTCACTCTAGCCATGCTAGTGGGTGGGAAGTGGTATCTCACTGTGGTTTTGATTTACATTTACCTAATGAATCATGATGGTGAGCATCTCTTCATGTGTTTACTGGCCTTTTGTATCTCTTTTTTGGAGAAATGTCTAGTCAAATCCATTGCCCATTTTTTAACTGGGATATTTGTCTTACAATAACTTTTTAAATGTCCTTGTTTACTAATTCTATCATCTATGTTTTTTCTATACAATGAGGGTTCCCCCCCTTTCTATGAGTTGAATTTCTGACTTCTTTGCACGTCTGGCAATTTTTGATTGGACCCCAAACATTAAGAATTTGACCTAGCTTGGTGCTATTCATTAATTTTTAAAGATGTTGAACTTTGTTATGGATATAATTCACTTAATTGGCAACATTTGACCCTTTCAAGGCTTGCCTTTTGGCTTTGTTAGGCAGGGCTAGAGCAGCCTTCTGTCTAGCGCCAATTTTGTCTGACTGCTGAACATAGGTATCTGAGCCCCTACGGAATGCTCTGGAAATAATGAAGTTTTCTACGCTGGCTGATGGTCACATAAACTCTATCCCTGGGTGTGTTCTGGGGACTCTTCCCTCTGCTCTTTTCTGGATGGTTCTTCCTCTGCCTCTTCCATTTCTTCATATGCTCATGCTAATCAGTCCTCACCTCTGCTGGTCTCCAGAGCTTGCTCTCTGCATGGATCTCTCCTGCTTGGTTGTTGACCTCAACCTCTCCAGCCCTTGTTCCTACCTTGTTCTCTCCAGCAGAGAGTCTGATGCAGCCTGAGATTGCCTCGTGCACAGCAGGGGCAACTGGAGGCCTTAGTTTGATTGTTTTCCCTGTCCCAGATTTACTCTCCTGTATTGCTTGATGCCCATTGTCTGAAAACTGCTGTTTCATATCCTTTGGCCAGTTTTTTTTTCCCCAGTGCTTTACGTGGGAGAGGAAATCTGGTGTCATTACCCCATATTGACCAAAACCAGAAGTTCATATTGATTTTTCTTTAGGTACATGTCTTTTTGATTTATTTTAGTGGTTGCTTTAGATATTACAATATAGATCTTTAAGTTACCACAGCTACCCTTCAAATAATATCATACTTTTTAATGACTGGTTTAAAAAGATCCCTACAATTATGTATTTTCATTCCCTTTTCTGTCCTTTTTGCTTTTATTGTCTTATGTATTTTCTTAACCTATGCTATGCCATAGTACATTGTTAATATTTCTACTTTCAACTGTTAATAGGTATGTGCATATATATAATTTTTTCAAGATACTACTAATAATTAGAATATAGGTCACCAGAAAATAGAGTGAGGGTAGAGAATGGAAAGCTGAGGGTTAATTTATGCAGAATTGATAAAAATGTTGTTTGTAAATCTTTGGAAATGAATAGAAATGGCAAAAGCACATCATAGTGTTTAACTAGCAGAGCTATTATATAGGTATGACAGTAGTTGAAAGGGAAAGTCTAAGGACATTTACATTATTAGAAGGAAAGCTAAAAAATGTAACATGGGACTGTATTACATAGTGAATTCTCATGTGAAATACAAGTATGGGTAATATTGCACATAAAGAACTGTTTTTATAAATATAAATACAAATAAACTGGAGAGACAGAAACAGAACAGCAGCTATGTATAGCAGGCAAAGCATTGAGAGATTGAGAATTGATGAGTTTTTTTTTGGTTTGTCTGTTTTTTGTTTATTATTATATTACTGGAATAATGGAGATGCTCTAATAATGATTGAAGTGATGAATGCACAACTATGTGATTATACCAAATACTTCGTACAAATAGATTGTACACTTTGGATGGATTTTTGCTTTATTAATATATATCAATGAAACTGATTTGTTAAAAAAATACTAACAAAAGAAGACATTTACATTTAATCAGATATTTATCTTTTTTTAGTGTACTTTATTCTTTCCTAAAGATCTGGTGCTTCATCAAGTAAAATTTTACATCAGTCTAAGGAAACTTTTTAATCCTTTTTTATTTGAGATCAATTCTTGAAGATTTTGTTTGAATTAAAAATGCTTTTGTTTTGTCTTCATTTTTGAGGGCTAGTTTTCACTGGATATAGAATTCTAGATGGACAGCTTTTTTCCTTCAATAGTTCAAATTTACTGTTTTACCTTTTTTAATTTTTAAGTTTTTAGGTCTTGTCTCCACTCTTTCCGATGAGATGTTCTTCATTTACTTGTTCTGCTCTGCTTTGGCGCCATTTGAGACTTCCTCTTTCTCTTTGGTTTCAAACATTTTCACACTTGTGTCCAAGTGTAGTTTTCCTTGTATTTATCCTGCTTGGAATTTCCTGATCAGTTTTGAAAAGTTTTGGCTCCATGCTTTTTTGGCACTCGGCTCGCGATGTGGGCACTGTCTCACTGTGCAGGCACTGGCTCACCACACGGGCACTCTCTGGGTACTCAGCTCACTGCACGGGCAGCGGCTGACCACATAGGCACTCAAGTGGGCACTCAGCTTGCCATGCAGGCATTTGCGCAGTGGGCATTGGGCTCACTGCACGGGCACTCAGCATCGGGCACTTGGCTTACCACGTGGGCACTCGCCTGGGCACTCAGCCCACCATGTGGGCACTCGGCTCACCACGTGGGCACACTCATGGGCACTTGGCTTGCCCCATGGGCACTGGCTTGCCGCGCAGGCACTAGCTCACCACGCAGGCATGCTTTCCCTTCCTCTTTTTCACCGGGAGGTCCCAGAGATCAAACCCAGGTCCTCCCATATGGTAGGCAGAGGCCTTATCACTTGAGCTACTTCCTGGCTGCTTGCTTTTAAGATATTTTTTCTATGCTATTCTCTTTCTCCTCTTTCTGGAACTTCAGTCTCATGTGTATCAGAACTTTTCACACTGTCCACAGATTTTAGATGGTCTCATCTTTTTCACCTTACTCCTGTTTTTGACCTTCATTGTGTTTATTTTATACTGATCTGTCTTCACCTTCACTTGTCCTTGGCTGTGCTGTAATCAGTTTGCTTTTAATCATTTCTAATGAAGTCTTCATTTCCAGTGTTAGATTTCTCATTTCTAGCATTTCCATTTGACTTTTAAAAATAGTTTCAGTTTCTCTGCTGTGATTATATAACTCTTCAAGCATGTTATATACCTGCACCATAGATCCTTGAGCATTTTTATCCCAGATATTTTCAAGGCCCTGGCAGACGGTTTCATCACCTGGACCTTCTCTGGTTCTGCCTTCACTGACTCTTTCCTCTCTTGTCCACGGGTTGCATTTTCTTGTTTCTTCACGCATGTCTTATCATTTTTGATAATACGGCAGGCATTCTGTACAAAAGAGTGAGACTGAGGCAAACAGTATTTACCTCCACAAAAGATTAGACCTTTCCTTCTGTCTTTTAGCTTGTGGTCCCAAGCCACTCATCTGCTGTTGTGATTTTTGCTGAGACTTTTTTGAGTCAGCTCAGTCCTTACAGGCTTCATGTGTTTTGAGGGTGCTGCAGGACTTTCCCTCCAGAAGGCTCTGTGCTCTGGGGACTGCCAGCATTCTGGATATCACTTTATGAATTGCAGCTGAGCTGAAAGCTTTCCAAGCTGTGTGAACAGTGGCAGTTATTTAATATCTACCTTGTGTTAAGAACTGTTCCACATACTTTATACTCAATATTTTATTTCATCTTCAGGAAAACTCTTTGATGCATTATTATAACTGTTTGGAAGAATAGAAATTAAGATCAAGTCTGCCCTGTGAGTCATCTCAACTAGAACCCAAGTTGATTCTTGGTTCTGGACTTTTTCCTTTCTATCACCATCATTCATAAAATGACTCCCTGTGTGGAAAACTTGAGGAACTCAGTCTTTCTAGATATCCTTCAACCTGGATAAAGAGAGGGCACAGCTGATGGAGGCAGGCTCAGAGGGGGAAGGCACGGTTCTACTAGTAGCTATGTGCATTATGGTTCACAGGTGGGACTGTGTCCCTCTTGTCTTCCTCTTGGTCATAACCTAAGTTCAAATGTCTGTTGTCAGGAAAGAAGACAGAACCTTTCTATAGACTTATATGGTTGACATATGGGATGATAATGGGCTTTTTTGGTATTAGCCAAAGGGGTGCTGATACAAAATACCAGAAATCTGCTGGCTTTAATAAAGAGTATTTATTTGGGGTAGGAGCTTACAGATACCAGGCCATAAAGCATAGGCTCCTTCCCTCACCAAAGTCTATTTCCATGTGTTGGAACAAGATGGCTTGCAACATCTGCCAGGGTTCAGGCTTCCTGGGTTCCTCTCGTCCCAGGTCTTGCTTCTCTCTGGGCTCAGGTCCTCTGGTTTCTCCACAAGTTCAGCTGTTGACTATCAGGCAATCAGTTCTGTCTCCCTCTCCCCAGGGTTTCTGCCATGTCTATAGAACCGTCTCTATTTCTCTGTGTTCTTCTCTAGGCTCAGGTCTTCTCTTCCCAGGGTTTGCTTCTTTTTCCTCTGTGTGCTTACTTCCCGGGGCTCTAAATCAAAACTCCAACATCAAAATCTTCCAGCATCAAAAAGCTTCAATTCTGTCTTTTGTCATGCCTTTTATCTGTGCTTCCCTACCCACCAAGGGGTGGGTTCTCAATACCTTAATGACGTGGCCCAATCAAAGCCCTAATCATAACTTAATCATGCCCAGGCAAAGATCAGATCAGATTAAAAACATATCCAATATCTATTTTTGGAATTCATAACTATATCAAACTGCTACATTTTTCAATAACATGTTTTGCCTGTATAAGAGCATTAATGTACTTGAGTAAATAAAAAAGTTACTAACATCCTATTACTATGTATTTCTTAGAATCTTTTGGTTGTTTTGAAAAAATTTCAAGATCACCCCATATAGCTCTGTGTACCTCTGCCATTGCTAATAGAAGCTGCTGATTTTATTAGGCCAGACGAGAAGTATCCTTTGCACTAGATATGAATCCAGTTCCTGAATTTACTACTTTTTAATGATGCTTGCAGAGAAGATGTGTCATCTTATGTGTGCATTAAACTAGTGTTAAAAGGTGATAATTTGGCTATTTGTGGAATGCTGAGTTTGTTGAATGCACTGAAATGACTACATAATCCCCAATTTTCTGTAAATGAATATATTTTCTAATTAGCACAATATATGTAAAATAGTTTTTTAAAATACGCATTGGGAGTTTTAAACTGAAA